>NC_136462.1:110494033-111715700 GCF_902686455.1 Sciurus vulgaris
AAAAGCATTCTTGGTTCTCTGGCCTATACCAAAAATAAGCACTGGGCTAGATTACAGACCCAGATGGTGCGCAGACTTTAGAACGTAGAGTGGGCTTTGTATTCTGCTGTCTTCTCTCGTGAGCTATGGGAACATGGATAAGCTTCCTATCTATCTGAAGCTTTGTGTGGTCATTGGTAAAATTCTTGCATGAGGTACCTGGGGCACATCTACTACCTCCCCAAGTGCAAAAGCAATGCTTATGAAGCTGAAATAAAATGGGAAAGTCCTGGCATGTGAAAGGAATATAGCATAAGACCTGTCAGCTGTTGCCTGAACCCTCAAGCAGTATGCATTGCCTTGGGTTGGGGATGATGGAGGGAACTTCAGTTCCATGATGGTGGCCTAGAAGTGGGCAGGCTGCAATGACAATCCAAGGACTCAACTGGATTCTGTTTGCTGGGGGATGGGTCATTTTAAAAGGCCTCCTTCATAAAGCTGGCCTGCAACCAAGGCTGAGAACCTCCAGAGGAATGGACATATCATCTCCAGGTGGCCTGAAAACCTTCCGGCATGCAAGTGGTATGGCATCTCTCTAAGGGCCTTATTTCCATCTGTGCCCAGGTAAGGCTGATGTCCTTCGAAGTCAACTCTTTTTCCCAATCCTTGAGCTAAAACTCATGTTGAAGGTACCAGCCGGAAAGACGATTTCACATCAAAATGGATAATAAGTGTTACTCAGAGAGCAGAGAAATGGCAGCAGTAGTCATGGCCAGAATTCCTGCTGCAGCCGTGGCAGGAAAAGCTGGTATTTGCAGGGGTGGGTTTGTCTGATGCATTGCGTTATCCCGGCCTGTTCACAGACCACACTTTGAAGTTCACAGACTTCACCCAGCTCACCCAATACCACAGAATAACAAACAAATTTGATAACAAGTGAAACTCAGTAAGTCTCAGTGAGGAGGTCTCTCCTGTGAATTACTCTCCTGGAGTTTCATCACAACTTCCCTATAAGGCATTTTCTGGATAGCCACAAGATCAGAACAATGAGACATTTATGCTGAGAATTTCCAAGTGGAATTTTTTCTTAATCTCAAAGGCTCAGGGTTAACGCTTTTTAATTTAGGCAAATTCCTCCTCCCACATGGGGCGGTTCTGAACCGGAGATACCTAGGTGGTCATTAATCCTTGGCATTATTCAGAAAATATGTTCCTGAAAAGACTGAATATATAAAATCATTACATGATTGAAAGGATCTTTCTGTATATGTTTGAGGATTTCGTGTGGTTGGTTTGGGGTTTTGTTTTTTGTTTGTTTTGTAAACAGGAGAATCTGCAAAAAAAAAAAAATTCACCTTTATTTGGTTTGCCAATTTGGATTTTGGCATAATAAGTTTTCTTATTTTTATCTGTAATTCTATCAACAACATGCAAAACCCCCACAGACAGAATTTATGTTGTATGAAACAGCACTCTGTCAGATCTGAAAGAAGGCAGCAAGTATTTTTTTCCGTACTTCTATGCCAGTCACTGCTGGAACACATATACTGTCATTTATTATTAAAAAAAAAAAAAAAAAAAACCAAAAAAAAAAAACCTGTTCTCATTATATAGATAAGAAAACTGAGGCACAAGTTCTTGAAGATGTTAAGGAGCAGAAATGACATTCCAACCCACTTTTGTCTGACTCCAGGGTAAATACCCTTTCCAAATCAGGAAGCATAAGTTTTTTCTCATCATTGAAAAATGGCGTCAGAGAACCTCCATTGCCCATACATTCCCCTTCATTCCCCAGCCCAAATGCCTTCAGTAAATCCAAATTTGAAGTCAACATTTTATATGTGTAGACATGTTTTATATTAACCCAACCTGTCTTTTGTACAGCAGGAGAGGATGCTGGGTTGGACACACAGAGACCACTAAAGAGGCCAGCCACTGCCCCAGCTGCTGGAAGCCTGGACCAGCCTGTGCCAGTCCCAAGTCACCCCAGAGCCCACAGTGAGCTGCAGAAGACAGTGGTCTAGACATTCAAATGCCCTGCTGAGCCCTGGGACTGCCCTTTGCCGATGGAGCCTGTTTCCTCATCTGTAGAGTACACCAGGCGCTACTGTCCACACAGCAAGATGGTCAGAGGGAAAGGGACCACCTTGTCCATACAGTGGTCCTGGGTAGGAAGGGACACCTCATAATCATGACTTTCCTAATCAGTGATTCCCTCCCAAGGCACAAACTCTCCTTCCCTTCACTAATAAGGATATTTTTTAATTAAGTTTAGGAGGATATTTTTTAATGAAAGTCTTATTTCCAGGCTCTTATCTGCATACACCATTACTGGGCCCCCTGATGCTGGAAGGGCAATGTGGAAGCCCAGGCTATGCAGAGAACAGGGTGAATAGGAGAACAGCCCAAGACTTGGAGGCTCCCTACTTCCCCAGAGGCCTCGATGGTTATGAGGCTGCTTGTCCTATTCGCACCCCTCTCTACCCCTCCAAGCCTGGTGGCCCAGTCCCTCTGCAGCTCACCATTTATTGCTCTTGGGCACCTGAGGAGTGGAAGAAACCAAAAGTCAACTAATGTGGGTGTAGCTGCTACCTCTGCTACTGGCAGATTCTGTGACATCATTAGAGAACTAATTTCTCTGACATGGAGTTGTCAATGGCTGCAGTGGCCTGTGAGATTAAAAGAAGATAATTAGGGGAAAAGTCTACTCCAAGGGTCAGTGATTCTCAAAAGTTTCGTTGCCAGTCTTGTTAACACATTGTGCTAGACAGCTTTCCGTCACTGTGACAAAATACCTGACATAAGCAACCTAACAGGAAGATTTATTTTGGATCATGATTTCAGGGGTGTCAGTCCATGGTCACTTAGTTCTGTTGTTTCTGGGCGTGTGGTGAGGCAGAGCATCATGGCTGGGAGCATGTGGTAGAGCAAAGCTGTTTACCTCATGGCAGCCAGGAGGCAGAGCAAAAAAGAAAGCAAGAGGAAAGGCCAGGGACAAGATATCTCCTTCAGTGGCACACCCCCCGTGACCTCCCCATCCAAAAGTTTCCACCATCTCCCAACAGCCCATTAAGTTATGAATTCACCAATGGATTAATTCACTGATGAGATTAGCATCCTCATGATCCAGTCACCTCTCAAAGGTCCCACCTTTAAACACTGCTGCATTGGGGACCAACACATGAGCTTTGCAGGGACATCTCAGATCTAAATCATAGCATACATAGATGCTAGGCCCCAACCTCAGGGTCTCCGATTCAGTGAGTTTGGGGTGGGATCCAAGAATTTGCATTTCCATCACATTCTCAGGTGACACTGACACAGCTGGTCCAAGGACCACATTTTGAAAATCAATACCATAGATGACAGCTCATGCCCTATTCCCATTTTTCTGCTATGCCCACCTGGCCAACTCACCACTGGACAGTTGGCCAGGCTTGTTTGTGAATAGGAGGTGTCCCTGGCCATGGTCTTCCTTAGGCTAAGAGAGGGGATTGCTGGTGAAGACCCAAGCCCTTCTCACCAGCCACAACCTACATGGAAGAAGGAGTCCTTGCAGAGGAGCGAGCTGGCAAAGCTGAAGTTGTGGGTAAATTCCCCAGAGGAGCTTTGGAAAAATGTGCATCTGGCACCTCAACCCCAGAGTCTGACTCAGCAGGAGCCAGGTGAGGTCAGTCACTGCCCCTGGTAATAAGCACACAGGTGGCTCTCCAGCAGGTGGCCTTGGAGAAACCTGCCCTCTCCTTCCATGTTCTGGCCCTGGAGGCAAAAAAGGAACAAAATCCAGTAGCCTCTCGGTCTGACCTCAGTCAATGCACAAATCAGCTTCTAAGCCTTTTAGAGTCTTATGGGGCAAAGTGGAGATATTAATAAATAAGCTGCTAAATTGGATAGATGATTCACTTTTAGACCTTGAAGAAGAAACCCTCATTAGCATTCCATGGCTGAATGTTTCATTTTCAGATTTTAGTTCCAGAGCATACACTTTTTTACATAACCAAAGCAAAAAGACAATTTAATATTCAGCCTTTTCTGGTGATCATATTACAAGTATGGTCTGGCTGTTTGTGTAATTGTTTGAGTCTCAAGACCCTTATTTCTCTACTTCTGGAGCAGTGCCCACCAAATGTAGATGTTCAACAAGGGGTGTTGACTGTATGAAGACGCCATAGTTATTTTGAACAGTTCCCAATACTCATCTTTCAAATGCTCTTGGCATTTTCTAGGTTCCATGACTATCTTGGACACAAGATAGTCTTAAAAGTTCCATGACAATGCGGCAGTTAGTCTATCTTTGGCTTTTCATTTTTGTAACGAAGGTTTCCATGCTGCTCCTGAATTTTTGAGAGGTTTTTCCAAAAATTGACCTCTCATCCCAGGTCCCACTCTTGCCTGAACAAAAGTCACGATAGAAGTTTTGTCCAAAGGAGTCCTTGCCCTCATAGCAAAGGAAAACAGGACCACGGCAGCTTCTAAACATAGGGGCACTGCCCAAAGGCCTTGACTATTCCCAACAGCTGGGCATATCCCTAGAAGTGGGACCATGGCCACTTCCAGAAGCTGTTTTCCATAGGGTGCTTGGAGACAATTTATGGAAAAGAGAAAGCAAATCAGGCTTGGTCCTTCTTGGTGGGAAAGGCTGGCACTTCCCTGTACTAGACCGCCCATCCATGTTTGTGCATTCTTTAAATGTCTCCAGGAGGCAAAGCCCCACATAATCCTCCTATGGGTAAGGGAGGAAGTAGGAAAGGGGAAGAGGGGGCTCCTTGGCTGGGGCAGGAGTTGGGGTGGCCAGGGAAGAGGACAGGAACTCCAGCAGCTCTGGGTCCTCCCTTTAGGCCCCCTAAGAATAGAACTGCTGGGTGTGGCCAGGTGAGCTCCTAGGCGGATGTATGGCAGGGGTCATCCCGTGAGCAGCTGCTCCCTGGAGGCATTGGGAAATTCGGAAGAATGCACTTGGGGCCAGCACCTGACTCTCTAAAGGATTCCTGCATCATGGCTACAGACGGACTTGCCTCAAAAGATCCTGAATGTGAACCCTCCACCTCGGCAGATATAACTTATTCCCAGACAAGTAGCATAGGTGCTTCACCCTCTCCTGACCCATATGCCCTATGGGTCTTCCCAACCAGGGATACTGTTATCTAACTCACCCCAAAGACTGCCACCAACAGTCCTCTACAAACAAATGTAACCAAATAGCCCTATAATTGCCTTGAGTTGCCCTGTGTCCAAGCCATGGAAGTGTCTCCTCTCTGAATCACCCTATTCCTAAGTCTCCCAAAGTCCTCCTAACCTCACATTCTTTACTCCTTCTGCCTCTGGCTCCTTACTCCATGGATATGGCCTTGTCCCTGAACCAAGCTGGAGAGCTGACTCCTCAGCTTTCTTCTCTGACTCGGGGCCCTGAGGACCATACCCCTCAGCTCCTAAATCTCATCATTCACAGGACACCATATATTTTATCACTCTACTTATATAAAATGTTCATAAAAACACAGATCTATAGAGACAGAAAGTAGATTGGTGGCTATTATGAAAATCCTATTTTAGTTATTAGAATTTTAAATTTTGATATGTGACTGCTAGGAGGGGAAATAGTACTGTCAGCTGCTAAATTGTTCCTTCAGCTTTACACTGCTAAGTAATGATGTCACTAACCTTTTAACACAAAGCAATATAATTTAGGAAAATGCCTTCAGAAACATACTTTTGTGATTTATAACTCTAGTAGGCAGAACAATAGCCCCAAAGATGTTCACATCCTAATCACTAAAACTTGTGAGCATATGACATTACAGAGTAAAAGGGATTTTCTAAATGAGATAAAATTAAGATCTTGGGGGCTAGAAGTGTAACTCATTGGTAGAATGGTAGCCCAGTATGCATGGGTTCAATACCCAGCAATAAACACACACACACACACACACACACACACACACACACACGCACACATGCACACATGCACACATGCACATACACAATAATGAATTAAGATCTTGAGATGGGGAGATTATCCAGGTTCATCCAGGTAAGTCTAATGCAATCACAAGAGTTCTAACAAGGGAAAAGAGGAAAGCACCTGAGCTGGGAGAGGGTTTGGAAGAGGGGTTGGGGAAGGAGAGAGAGAGGTTGACTTGAAGATGCTACTGATGGCTTTAAAGCTGGAGGAAGGAACTAAAAACCTATAGGCAGGTAGCCTATAGAAACCGGAAAAGGCATGGAAATGGGTTTCCCCTAAAATCTCTAGAAGAAACCCAATCCTGCCTACATCTTTGGGCTCAGTCTGTGCTTCTGACCTCCAGAACTGTAAGATAATTAATTTGTGCTGTTTAAAGTCACTGAGTTTATATTGAACTTTTTATGTCGGCAATAGGAAACTAACAAAATAATTTAGGGAAATCTTTTTAAAATTGTTTAGCTTCAGCTTGTGAAAATTACTAGAGCAATCATCTTCACAAATTAAAAATTTCACTTGCAGAATTCAAAACACTTATCTCCTTAAAGCCTTTTTATGAAAACCTATTGCCATGTAATAAGATTAGTAAGATCAAAAGGTATTTGGTGTACCTCATTTTTATTTAATACTTGTTTGTTTCATACTCTTGGTTGTTTCTGGATTGGAGATAGTTTATCATGCATGTTCGCATGCTGTCAGGTTTGGCTTTTTAATATTTTTGTAACTTGAAAAATGTTGAGGTAGGTAGTTATTATAGTTTGGATATGGACTATCCCCCAAAGTCCCCCATTTTGCTTATACTGGGAGATGAGCCAATGTGGTAAAGGCTTGGTCTCCAAAGCAGCAATAAATCACGAGGACACTAACCTTGTCAATAAATTCCTTGACTGATAAGTTCATAGCTGAATGAACTAGTGGGAAATGATGAAGGTGGGACCTACTTGAAGGGAGTGGGTCCTGGGGGTTTACCCTCAGGAACTATATCTTGTCCACGGTTCTATCCTCTGTCTCTACTTCCTAGCTTTCATGAGACAAGCAGCTTTCCCTTTCCACATCCTTCCATCATGATATTCTGCCTTGCTATAGATCTGAAAATGATGGAGCCCCAGACCATAAAATGAAGCCTCTGAAGCCATAAACCAAATTTTTTCCTCCTCTAAGTTGGTTTTCTCAAGTATTTTGTCGCAGTGATAACAAGCTAACTAACACAGTGGCAAAGCTGACATTATGCTTTTAGTTAATCCTTAAGATGTGGAAAATTTCCAGACAGAATATTTTTCTTGAAATATTTTTGCCCTAAAAAATTAAATAGCTAAAATTACAGTTCTTAATGTTTAAATATCAGTGAATGAAACAATTCTACAAAGATTATAGTTATCATGTAAACTAGTCTCTACTATCAACTTTAATATTATTTAAAATTTATAAATACTATTAGTAAAACAGACAATATGCTTTCTAAGCTTATCTAGATAACACATCTCTTATTTCTTTCAACATTTATATTAACTTTTTTCAGTGCAAGGGATTGAATGCAGGGTTTGGTGCATGCTAGGCAAGTGCTCTCCCACTGAGCTACATCCCCAGCACCCCCTAATTTTTCAACTATTCAAACTTAATACTTATTTTTTACATCATATTAACAGCATTCATTAATTTTTTGTATCATTTCATTCATGTAATCTTAGATTTTTTTTTCCCCAAAGAGCTGTTTTTCTCCAAAGTATACATTGAAAATTTTGGGTTTTGGTTTTGTTGTTGTTGTTGTTGTTGTTTGGTTGGCTTGTTTGTTTGTTTTTGGTACCAGGGATTGAACTCAGGGGCACTTGACTACTGAGCCACATCCCCAGCCCTATTTTGTATTTTATTTAGAGATAGAGTCTCATTGAGTTGCTTAGCACCTCACTTTTGCTGAGGCTGGCTTTGAACTCATCATCCTCCTGCCTCAGCCTCCAGAGCCACTGGATTTAGAGATGTGCACCACCCAACCAGCTACACTGAAAATATTTAACAGAATTTAAGAGGAAATTTCAAACACTAACAACGGATCTAAATGGGAAACTTTGTTCATACTAGCCACATTGTCTCACAGATTGGCCATGATATACAATTCTGAGATATATTGTTTGCTTATTCCCTATCCTAAGCAATCCCCTGAACCATAGGGACAAGATGCCTGGAAACACTTCTCAGACGTTCTGGCTAGTAGGCTTCAGGTTCAAGTGCATCCCTGAGAGGTGTTCACTCATCTTTGGAGATGCAGAAAAGAGGAGAAGCTAGCATCTCAGAGGCAGTGCAGGCAGACACATGAGCAGCAGTAGCAGCAACTCCTGTAGGGTTTTCATGTGGTTTGGGTCATCTCCCTGAGAGCCCCTCACACACATACTTTGTTGCTGCAGGAAGCTGAAACAATTCCTAGTTACTTCTCTGGGATCTCTGAACTTCCAGATTGGAAAGTGACCTTTCTGACTGTTCTTCCAGAGTAAAATGCACTCACAAATTCAGTGATCACACTCGGGTTCAGGAATGACACAGTATCTTTGAAGTAGGTGTTTGAGCATTTGTCCTTCCAGAGACTGAAGACAAAGCAAAGCAGATCTTGGCTGCCTGTCAAGGCCACAGTCACTTTCCTGCGCATGTCTGTTACTATCCAGCCAGAGCAAGCCCACAGGTCGAAGTCTGACTTTAACCTTCAATGAGACTGTACAGTTTTCATAAACAATCCAGCCTGTTTGTTTTTGACCAAGATGAAATCAGTTGTGTAAGGTAATCATACTGCTAGGCTGATGTGCACTCACACCCATGGGTAGCGGTGATCTGCGACATGAGAAAAGGAACCATTACCAAGTTGTAATGTTGGGTGGTTAGAATCTTTAAACATGTGAAAGTTAAGAGTGTGGGTGCTGGGGAGAAATGAACGATAAAATTCATCCTTTATGATGCAGAGGATGGGACCCACTGAGTCAAGGAATGGGGTCACAGAGTAAGGAGGACAGCTCAGAGGCAATAAAAGGAAAACTCACAATGCACCCAGTGTTATGCTAACTCAGTGGTTCTCAAACCTTTTGGTCTCTGCATTTTGAAAAATTATGGATGGCCCCAGAGAGCTTTGGTTTATGTGAATTATATCTATTGATATTTACCATGTTGTAAATTGAAACTGAGAAAAATTTAAAGACAAGAATGCATAGCGCATAATACAATACTTTCTTTTTTTTTCCCTAAAAAGTCAGTTTCCTTTAGAAAACTCCACCATACCCTCCTGAGAAAATGAGAGTGAAAAGACAATTTCTTGGTATTTCCATGCAAATAGTCTTATTTTTTCATGTAAATAGTTTTGACCTGGCAGTTATCCTTAAAGGGTCCTGGATACTTCTAGATCACATTTTGAGAACTACCAAGCTGGGTTATTATATATAGTGTAACTCATTTCATTCATTTAACACCTCTAAATGTGTTTGATATTATTTATTTATTTATTTTATAAGCACTGGGGATCAAACCCAGAGCACCTACCTACCGCTAAGCTACATCCTTGGTCCTTTTTAAATTTTATTCTGAGATAGGATCTTACAAATTCACCCAGGCTTAAACTTGCCATCCTCCTGCCTCAGCCTCCTGATTTGCTGGGGTTACATATATGCACCACTGCACACAGTTTACTATTTCCATTTTACAGTGGAAGAAACTGAGAATCAGAAAGGCCTAGTAACTTGCTCTGGCTCAAAAGCTATTAAACACCAGATCACGATTCAACTCTCACTTCTCTGACTCCAGAGCCTGCATTTGAGCACAGAACCTGGCTGATGGGACAGCCAGGCCCAGGTGGAAAGTAGCTGGAGGGTCCTCAGACTGAAAGGGGGAACATGGGTGGGAAGAAGGGACCTTCCCATCAGGGAGATTCCTGGCCAAGAAGAGAAATTGAAGTGTTCAGTCTTAACTCCCCCTGTGAACATGCAAAATGGGCACAGGACCCTGATATCACGATCTTGGGGAGGGAGGCAACCTGGAGTAGTGGAAAGAAGAGCAGAGTGCAGCACTGGCTGCCAGTCTGGGCTTCACCATCTGCTGATGCTGAGTGCTGGGAAAGGCACTCCCTGCGGGGCTGGTCTAGAACAGGCCTTAGAGCACAACACTGGTGACTCCCTCCCCAGCTCTGAGCTCAGTCCTGGATCCAGCCTGGAATCTCAGAGTCAGCTGGTCGCCTGAGGGTGGGAAAAGGGTCTACGTAGCCTGAGAAGGAAAATAACCCTATTCTCCAGAACCCACAGGGTGAGGATCAGCCCAGAGGATCTGGGGCCTTTCCCAGGACCATAATAGGTGATTTAGCTGCAAGGCTGACAGTGGGCGTATCCACTTAGATCCACCGAGTTTTATATTAGAACAGCATTCCACAGCTACTGCTGGCCATCCACTGGGGAGCTCTGTTTCCAATCTCAAAGATGTCAAACAGTTTTAAAGGCACAGAAGCTCAGTTTTACCCAGCCAAACAGGAAGGAGGAGGGCTGCGGTCTCCCCATCACAAACACTCAAGGCAGCTTCACAGCAGCCCCCCACTCTGTCCCAGCTGCTTCCCAGCTCCCAGATGGATGGAAGGGATGTCTGGTCCTGAAATTGGGGGTGCCCACGGCTATCCACTCAGACCCCTTTTTGCAGAATGTAAGCATCCACACCAGCAGGCAGGCCGGAATTCACTCACGCAGACACCTGGCTCCAGGACCCACCGTCTGGAATCACAGGCCACTGCCAGGCCCCTGCAGCCCTCATTTCCTGCCTGCTGAGCATGCTCCACTTGCCACCTCCCAGGCAGTGAGCAACAATAACACTAGCTAAGCTCGCACCATGCGACTCTTTACACTTCACACTTCATTCCAGTATCATCTCACCGGAGCCTTACAAAACATGTATAGGTTTTCAGGCGAAAGTCCATTGTCTGTCTTTTATAGATGGGGAAGCCGAGGCTTGGTGGGGCAAAAGTGGATGTCTAAGGCCACTCCATAGGACAGCAGGCATTGCGTCCATGGTCCCTCTGTCTCAGCTGTGTGGAGTTGCAGGGTGAGCTGGAGAGGAGCCAGGCACTGGAGCCAGGCACTGAAGCCAGACTGCAGTGTGCAGGGGCCCTTCTGCTCCTTTTGAAATTAGAAACATACAAATTAGGACTTTCAATCAGCAGAGCAGTCTATTCCATTTTAATTCCCTCTCCTAATTAAATTTAAAATTCTCTCTCCATTTAAGCAACTCGAGTACCTTTCCTACCCTCTCCTCTGGGTTCTGGAGTAACCTCCAGAGCACTGGAAGGGCCAGGCTGGTCTTTGAAAACCTTGTGATATGGTAGTTTAATCAAGTCCTCCGCAGGAGGAAACACCCTCTGACTTTTCAGCCTTGGTGGATGTCCCACCTTCCTGACCCTGGGTCACAACAAGGAAAGGAAACCTCATCTTGAGGACCCAATGGGAACTTTTTTCCTTGATAAACCCCCATCAGGGAAATAGCTGTTTGCCCAGAGCAGATGGGAGATTTGGGGGATCCTGCCAGCCACAGGCCTGAATGACCTCCAGACACTAGAGTAAGTGCATTATTTTATGTAGCAGGGAGAAAAATTTGTTTTAAATGCTTGTCATGCACTATACGGCATAACCTCGTACTGGAAACTACCCAAATGTTCACCAGCACTAGAATTTTTAAAATGTAGGATATTCATATATTGGAATTCCACACTGCAATGTTTACCAAGTGGGTCCTTGTGAACCTTGCATTGAAACTGTAAGGTCAAAACTATTTTCATAATAATTCTATAACATTACTTGCCTTTTCCACACTGATAATGCAAAAGCAATTATGAGGAAAACTCTGGATGCCCAAGCATGAATCCAGGCAGTAGCACTAAGCTGTACTGCCATTTGCTGTCAGTACAGATTTGCCAGTTTCACTGAAGATTTTACCTTGACAAAGAAATAAAAGTTATTAATTTTATTAAATCTCAACCTGCAAGTGCATGTCTTTTTAATATTCTGTGAGATAAAATATGAAGCACACAAAAAGCACTTTTTTTTTTTTTTTTTTTTTTGGTGGTTCTGGGAATTGAACCCAGGGCCTCACACATGGTAGGCACAAAAAGCATTTCTGCTGCATATGAAAAAACTATGGCTGTCCTGAGGAAGTACATTTGTGTGATCATTTGACTTGCAAACTGAATTATCCCTTTCATCATACATGATTTTTGGTGAACTTGTGCAAGAAACTCTTGTATGAGGAATGAAATGCCTAGGTCATGACCTATGTGCATGTTCAACTTTTTGGGAAAATATCAAACTATTTTCCTAAATAGTTGCACTACATTACTTTCCTGCAAGGAATGTCTATGAGATCTTGTGACTCTATATTCTCTGTAACACTTGGTATTGTCAATCATGTATGCTTTTTGCCCAAAGGAATGATTATACAATGATCTTTTATTGCAATCTTTTTTAAAAACACTTTTAGTTGTAGATGGACACAATACTTTTATTTTATTTATTTTATTTTATTTTTATGTGGTGATGAGGATCAAACCCAGTGCCTCATATGCTAGGCAAGCGCTCTACCACTGAGCTATAATCCCAGCACTTTTGTTGCCATCTTGATTTTTATTTTCCTAATCATTAATGAGACTGAATGTCATTGGCCATATATTTTGCCTGTCACTGCTAATTTTGAATCAGCCTAGTCAGCTAATGTCACAGATAGTGTCAACATACGCAAATGAGGTACTAGTCAGGGTCAGGAGAGGTTTAGGATTACCACATTTAATATATTGTGAGATGCCACCAGTTGTAAGATACACCATCAATTTAACATAGATTCTCAGGAAAAAAAAAAAAAAAGAAATATCATATCACATTATGAAATTTTAAAAAACTAATAAGTGTACATTTATTTATCTAAATCACATTATTTTCTTCTTTAGTATCACCATATAAAATCAATTTTAAGTTACTTCACATTTAGGGTCTAAATATTCTTCCCAGGTAAAGGAAATACTGCCAGAGAAATGTAGATTTTTAGAGCCTATGCCCATGAACCTGAACTTCTGAGGATACTTGGTAAAGACAATGAATATGCCAGAGTTTGTGCATACTTCCTGTTTGGCTAAATTCATGGTTTCATTTTTTCTGTAATTCAGTTACATATCCTTGGAAGTTTGAAAGTCAACCAGACACTTTTCACACATTGAATGTGTAGTGTCTGGTGATAATCCTCAAGAAGGCACAAATTAGCCACAGCGGCTTCTCCCGACCCTCAATTCTGTGATCTACTTGAAAGGATTTAGCTTAGTTTCCACAGCCCAGCAATGATGACCATGTCATAACTCTCCTCCATTTGCTGCTGCCAAATTTTGATTGACATCAATTAAAACACCCACCCAATCTCAAAAATGTTCAGAAGTGAAAGAGTGTGCAACTAGTTTTTGTTCTCATTATCTGTTAAAATTTAAATATATATGTATATATGTGTACATATATGTTATGTATGTGTGTGTGTGCATTGCCAACATTTATTGTGCATCCATCTGGTGATGAGATCCCAAGATTCCATGTCAGAAAGTCTCCAGTCATTATCTCTAATCTTTACAATAATTTTGTGAGCTAGGTAACGTTCTCATTTTAAGGGAAACTAAAGTTCCAAGCAACAAGATAACTTGATAAAGACTTGTAGTGGCAGAATCAGAATTCGAATCCAAGTCTGTCTGACTTCAAAGTCCATAAACTTCCCACCATTCCATCTCTTTTTTACATACCAAAGACTGTAGGCCACTACTGGGTAAGACCTCAGACAAATCTTTACCGACTATGGAGTAGTATGTTGTGTCTCAGGTTGGATACCTCCCTTTATGAAGTGTTACTGACAGGGACAATAGAGAGATTTATAAGAGAATTTGGCTGTGTTAAAAATAACAAGATATTTACTCCTAATCCTGCTAAGCTCCCTTGAGCTCTGTACAAGCTGAGAAAAAGGGAGTGTGCTAACTGGCCGGAGTGCAGGTGGGTCTAATGTTGCTGCTATAATCTTTCATATCTTTCCACCTCAGTCAGGGCTTGGTATCACCTCTTCCATTGTTGGTTGGTGCAAAACCCTAACTCTTTTTGTTACGATGAACAATCATAAAAAATCATAGAACTGATGTGCTAATTGTCAACAAAGATGCTCAGTTTCAATCCTGGAAATGCACTTCTTTACATGAAGAGTGTTCTAGTCTAAAAGGAGAAGGTGCTCTAGGTAGGGGACTAACACCTGGTATTGATCATAACTCTGGGGTTTGTATTTTTGCTGGTCTGTTTTGACCTCCCACTGGCCTGAAGAGACCTGGGGTGGAGGTGGGAGGGGCCATTCCTAATGTAAAATAGAAGGACCCTCAACTTTATTGGCAAGTAAAAATGTGTTTGGTTTTCAGAGCTTCCCAAAGAACAGTGTTCCTTCATATCCCTCAAAGTGTGGCTTAGTCTGGCCAGTCACAAACTTCACCACCAAAAACCATTTCTATAACTTTCAATCTGGGCTTCTTCTTTTGAAGAAGCTGCATGTTGGCTTTTTTAAATTCTCTGTTAATTAGATATAATCAACAGAGAAAAGAATTTCCACCAAAAGTGAGAGAGTAAGATTTCACTCACCCTGTCTGGGGTAAATTTATCACAGGTAAAACATGATTTTCCTTGAAGTGTGAGAACTAACTGCATGGTCCCATCTATTACCTTTTCAGATAAATTCCCAGGACCTGGATTTGAAACTGCCAGTGAAATCAAAGTTTCTCCCTTCTGCTGGGGCAGGTGGGGTGTGCATAAGCTGCAGGTCTCTGCAGTGGAGAAACATAGTGCAACTCTTAATGGCAGACCATGCCCTCCAGGGTTGATACAGACTCCAATTTCTTCTTTTTAGGTTCTTGTCTCATGAATTCAAAGAATGAAATTCACAGACAAGCATGAGTGAGTATAAGAGTAGGACTTATTCAAATGTGAGTAGAAATAGAACTTCACTGGGTGAGAGGAGACCCAAGAGGGGTTGCCACTAGAGTGTGCTAGTCTAGGGTTTACATGGCAATTGGGTCAATGCTATTGGTCTGAATTTATGATAAGCAACAGTTGGAGAAATGCCAATATTACTGGTTAAAATTTATGCTAATCAGGTTTTGGAAAAGTACTAACTAACACTATTGGTTAACCCTGAGTCTGAACTTCCAGTCGGGTCTGCCCCCACTTCCTTTTTCTTGCAGTCCTGGAACCCCAACTCCCCACGAGGTCAATCATGGATGGATGCTTCTAGTGCTGTGTGGAGCAGGGGGTCAGCTAGGGCCTAGTATGGCCGCTCTGCAGGGTGACAGGTCAATGCACTCTGGCTCCCCTTGGTCCTGGCTCACTGCACCTCAGGCTGCTGCTGGCCTGGTGGGCTCCACAATGCAGGCCTGGCCTGTGCTTGCCACCCCTCCTCCAACCTGACCCAGCAGCTTTTCGATGGGGATTAGTGCACTGGCTGCCCAGCTCACAGTGGGAGAGTCAGGTTACTAGTCTAATTTGCTCAACACCATTCACTGGCCAAGCACCACTACCTAGACACGCCTGTGTTTGGATCACGCCATTTACAAAGAGAATGAGCTACCATTATTTCTTTGATTCAAAGAGGCTCCATCAGGGGTGGGGTTGTGGCTAAGTGGTGGAGCACTTGCCTGTCATGTGTGAGGCACTAGGTTCCATTCTCAGAACCACATAAAAATGAATGAATAACTAATTAGAACAAATTTTTTAAAATTAAAAATAAATGAATGAATAAAATAAAGGTCTTTCAGCATCTAAAAAAAAAAAAAAAAAAAAAAAAAAAAAAAAAAAAAAAAACCAGAGGCTCCATCAATTTTTTTCATTGAGGAAGAATTCATTCTTTTTGATGTACAATTCTATGAGTTTTGATAAATGCATACATTTGTATAATCATCATTATAATCAAGATGTGGAACAGTTCCATTATCACCAAAACTCCTCTTTCTAGACTTTGTCAACAACTGATCTATTCTCCCTACAGGTCTCTCTTCTACAGAAATGTCACATAGGTAGAGTCATAGGGATGATTGCCGTTCAAGTCTGGATTCTTTCATTTAATAAAAGGCATCTGTTATGGTTTGGATGTGAGGTGTCCCCCAAAATCTCACATGTGACACAATTCAGGAAAGCTCAGAGGAGAATTGATTGGGTGGTAAGAGTCTTAACTCAATCAGTGGATTAATCCCTAATGGGATTATTTGAAGGGGTAGGGTACAGCTGGAGGAGGTGGGAAATCGGGCTATGACTATGAGGTGTATATTTTGTATCGGGAGAGTGGAGTCTCTCTCTCTCTCTCTCTCTCTCTCTTTCTCTCTCTCTCTCCCTCCCTCTCTCTTTCTCTGCTTCCTGATGATGTGAGCTGCTTCCCTCAGCCATGCTCTTCTACCATGCTGTTTAGCCTCACCTCAAGCCCCAGGAAATGGAGTGGGCCTTCTATGAACTCTCTGAAACTGTGAGCCTCCAAATAAACTTTTCCCCCTAAAATTGTTCTGGTCAGTTCTTTTATTTCCAGCAACAAAAAAAGCAGACTAAAACAGCATCTGAGGTTTTTCCGTGTTATGGTAAGCATCAGTTTTTTCTTTCTTTGTTTTTCCCTTTTTAATGCTAAGTGATATTCCATTGCTTGGATATACTACAATTTGTTTATTTATCCAACAGTTGATGGACATTTTCATTGGTCTACATATGATGATTTTGAACAAAATCACTATATTTGTATATGGATTTTTATGTGAAAATATATTTCCATTCCTCTTGGATAAATACCTGGATATGAGGTTTCTGATCATATGATAAATGTGTATTTAAGTTTACGAGACACTCTCAAATGGTTTTCCAAAGTGGCTGCACCATTTTGCCTCCAGTAATGTGAGAGTTGCAGTTGCTCCCCATCCTCCCCAGGTCTTGGTGTTGTCTTTCTATTGTAGCCATCCCAGTAGGTGTGTAGTAGTTTTATTTCATATTTCTCTAATAACTAGTGCTGAGCATATTTTCATATGCTTATTGCCATCAGTACATGTTCTTTGGCCAGCCAATTGTTCAAATCTTTTGCCTACTTTTTAAATTGGATTGGTTGTTATTGAACTTTGAGTGTTCTTTATGTATTCTGAAAATAGGTGGCCAAATATATGTTTTGCAAATATATTCTCCTACTTTGTGACTTGTCTTTTCATTTTCATAGCAGTGTCATTTGCAGAGCAGGTAATTTTAATTTTAATGAAAACTAATTTATCAATTTTTCTTTTATAGATTGTGCTTGAGGTATTTGTTGTATCTACATCTTTTGCCTAACCCAACATCACAAAGATTTTTTTTTTTTCATGTGCTTTCTTCTAGTAGTTTTATAGTTTTAGGTTTTAACATTTAGGTTTATGATGCAGTTGGAGTCAATTTT
This sequence comes from Sciurus vulgaris, assembly GCF_902686455.1. Classification (NCBI taxonomy): domain Eukaryota; kingdom Metazoa; phylum Chordata; class Mammalia; order Rodentia; family Sciuridae; genus Sciurus; species Sciurus vulgaris. The sequence goes on from NC_136462.1 coordinate 110,511,432, forward strand.
CATACAGGGTATGGAATATGAATAAAGGACCAAGATTTTGTTATTGTTTTTGCATAATTGTATAATTGTACCAGAACAATTTGTTGAAAAGTCTCTCCTTTCTCCACATAATTGCTCTTGTGCCTTTGTCAAAAACAATGGGTCATATTGGTGCGGATCTATCTGTGCTCTCTTCTGCATTGCATTCACCAATACCACTCTCCCTCGATTACTCTAGCACAGGAAACAAGAACGTGCCACCCTCCCCTCTCTACCAGGAAAGGTGAAGGCTGATCCTTGGTCTGAAATCCTTGTCAGTCTGGAGATGATACTAGAGGAATCTACATAACAAACTGCCTTTTGTTTGCCTTCTTGCAATTTGCCTACCTATGAACTCTAATTTCCTTTCCATTGTCTTGTCACTTCTCTAAAAATGTCCTCTTCTTTGCTGAAAATGCTATAAAACTGAAGTTCTAAGCTACTCTTTGAGATTTTCTCATTTTGCTCATTTTCCCCCTTGGTATCTATTTCCCTGGGTATACATGTCAATAAACTTCTGTTTGTTTTTCTCTTGTTAATCTGTCTTTAGTTACAGAGTTCCCTGCCAATGGAACTAAGATGGGTAGAGAGAAAAGATGTTTTTCCTTCCCTACCTTAGCTTCACGTATGTATTGAAATAAAGTAGCATGAATCCTCAAACTTTATTTTTCATTTTCAGAGTTATTGCCATTGTAGGTCCTTTGCCTTTCCATATACATTTCAGAATCAGCTTGTTTATACAAAAAAAAAAAAATTTTTTTCAAAAAAAAAACCTGCTAGAATTTTGATTGGAATTATGTTGATATAACAATCAATTTGAGAGAAATTGACATCTTAGCATTTAAACTTCCAAGCTGCATGTTGCTTCACTAATTTAGTTTTTGAGTTTTTTCATTAGTGAATTTTAGTCTTCAGGACTTGTAGTGTTTTGTAAAAAAATTTACCTGTTTACCTGTATTTCCTGTTCCCTTGTTGCGTTGGTGCTATAAATATTACTTCTTAAATTTGAATTTCTAATCATTTGTTGCTTGCATATGGAAATACAATTGGTTTTTGAATATTAATCTCTGTCCTCCAACCTTAGTCAACTTGTTAGTTTTAAAAGCATCCTTTAACATTTATTGGGATTTTCTATGTAAGTGTTCTTGAAATCTGCAAATGGAGACAATTTTGAATTTCCTTTGTAACCTATGCATCTTATTTCTTCTTGCTCAATTACATTGCCTGGAATCTCCAAGCAATGTTGAGTAATTTTGTGATAGTCACGTTGATTTGAGGAAAGGTTTTATCATCCCCATAAGATGATGGTAGAATTTCTCTATTGTTGTTTTGGTTTTTGAGGTGTTCTGGGGATTGAATTTAGGGCCTTGCATACGCTAGGCAAGTATACTACTGAGCTATGTTCCAAGTCTTTATTTAGGTCTCATTCAACTGCCCAGGCCTCGAACTTGCCATCTCCTGCCTCAGCCTCCTGAGTATCTGGGATTACAGTGTGTGTCACTACCTCCTGTGGAACCTTGATTCTGAGGAAATGGCTGTTGACATTCAGCTTATTAATAACAATACTTAATACCTATTTGACTGTGTTGAGGCCCCAGTATATGCCATTTATATATATCATTTCATTTGATCCTTAGACCAGCCTTGTGAGATATTTATCATTAATCTTATTTTTCAAATGAAGAAACTGAGGTTCAAAGAACTTGAGAGATTTGTCTCAGATAACACAGATGACTTTTTCAAATGGTGAATTCACATCCATTGCTTGCCATGTCCAAAGCCCATGTTCTTCCCACTATACTATCCTGCTTATGGTCCCAGTCATTTTTAGCTGATATGAAGCTTGTCTATGCATGAATGGTCCTTGTAGAAGCTGTGAAAAATTATGGTTACCTAGGTTCCCTCAAGTCAGTTGAAAGTGAATTTCAGGCTGGGGCTAGGACTGTGGCCTGCCAGATTTTTTAAAAACTCCCCATTTGATGTTGAAGTATAGTTAAGAGTTGAGAACACTGGACCTGCTGCCCCTATAAAGTGGGATCCTCCTGCCCTTGCAGCACAATGATCTGGGGTGCCTGTTCCCTGGATTTGGAAGAAATATATAATGAATACTTAGCAGGCAGCAACTGCTACAGCTGCTTCAGGCTGGGGAGGCTCAGGGCTATAAAAGGCAAAGCTTTCTCCTTCATTTATTAAATGCTAGTAAATCCAAGGAGTGTGTCATGGTATTTTAGCATCAACTTATCACACATGTTGGTGCTGGCTTATGGTTAAAATTCGGATGGAAAACAGATGGGATTCCTCAAAGATGCTGTTAAAGACTTAATGGGCTACAAAAGGATGCTAATGGAAAAGTTTGATGAGAGGAATGTTGCCATTTTGGAGGATATGGTGGCTCTGATTCCTCAGAGGGATTTGGCCTGCTGGGGTATCTTTCAAAGCGGAAAGCAGCGTTCCTTGCTTCACTGTGGGAGGCAAGAGCATCCTTGCAACATGCTCCTGGAGTGGTCTAGATGTAGAACCTTCTCTCCAAAAAGAGCAGATTGAGGTCTGAGGCTGAGTCCTTAGCAGATAACACGGTTGCATTTTTAAACTAGTTATTATTAAAGTTTTAAGATGCCTGTAGAAATTATCCTACCTCAGATATGAGATCCAATGTGGGTAATATCACCTTATTTGAAATTTTGCTGTTACATGGGTCAAACTGTGGTGTAATTATTTTAAGCTTGGTTTTTTTCTAATTATAAGAGCAAAATGTACATCATGAGAAATTGAGAAAATGCAGAACAGTAGCCTAACATAAGACTAAGGAAAGTTTTTGCATGACTAGTACCATGCTGGAACTGTCCTACACATCACCCCATTTAATCCTTACAAGAGCTCTGGGAGGAGAGGGGAAGACAATATTTCTCTTTTCAGATAAGGACTCTGAAGCTTAAGGACATTTAATGATTTGCACAGAACTCGTGTGGAGGCAGGTAGTCTGGCTCCCAAGCTCATTCTCAGTCCATTATACTTCACAGTCATAATACATTTTGAAATATTTCTTAGACTTTTTTTTTTTGGTCAAACAAGTATTTTTATTTTTATCTATTTGTTGTTATTGTTGTTCGTTTTCCTGGTGCTAGGGTTCCATGCCCAGGCTTGGTCATGCTAGGCAAGTGCTCTCCCACCGAGGTATATACCCACGGCCCTAAAATTTTTTTTTTTTTTAACAAGAGAAAATGCATACAAGTTTATTACCTGCAGGGGAGGGGAACAATCACAGGAGAGAGAGTACCCATTAAACCCAGACATTTAGAATCGTATATACCCTCCTCATAGGGAATGGGAAAGTTGGGGGAGGCGGTGGAGATGTAAGCAATTTAGAGAGAGTAAACGATTTCTAGGGGAGATGAATGAGCCCAGAGAACAAACTACATCTAGGTTCTGATGAGATGCCTAGGAAAATAATCCACAACTGAGTATCTTCTGGAGTATCTAGCCTTTAGTAGTTAGGGAAACTTCAGAGAAAGAGCCTTCTTCTGCTTCAGAAGAGTCCAAAGAGTGAGGAATGGGCGTGAGAGAGTCCGCAGTGTCTTGGGTCCGATCCTGCTTCTTTAGTTCAAAGTACCGAGCATGTCTAAGTTCTGTCACTGAAGATTGGAGAAGTTCCCAGAGAGGGTACCTTTCAAAGTCAGTGCCTCAGTATGCTGTCCTGCCTGGGTCACCAGAAGAGAGATCACTGGAGGTTCTAAGAGCTCCCAGAAACAGAAACCTCTACTCAGGACAAGCAGCGTCCTTGGCTTATGGGAGGGAAAAGAATGCCAGCACAGGCCAGTCAGAGACACACAAGGGGTTATTTAGGAAAGCAGAAACACATTCGAGGGAGAAAGGGGCCATCTTCAGAGGGAGAGACAGCCTAACATTTTCATGGGATATTTGAGTTCCATTCTTTTGAATCCATGAAAAATCCACTTTCGCAGGCTGAGGCTGTAACTAAGTGCTAGAGTGCCCTGGGTTCAATACCCAGTACACAGACACACAAAAGTCCAGTTTTCCTTCTAGTTCCTCTTTTTTAAAATATAACTTCATAAGAGGAGCAATTTTTCACTTAAGGTTGAGTCTTTGATCATGCACTTGGCAGGTGACGCACTATTTGAACACTGGCCTTTCAGGGAGTTCCTCCCAGGTAGAGTTTGTCTTGGCAAACTTGGCTGTTGACAAAGTTGGGTGCAAAGGGCAAACCACTCTGGAAAGGAGTGTGTTACTGGGAATGCTTGGATGGCAGAGCCAGAGGGAAGTAAAGAACTGGTTTTTCCCACCATACACTGTGCAACTCAGAATGGTGGTTTGGGGGTGGGGGAGGTTGTTTGTTTTTTTGTTTTTTAGCAATCTCCCATCCTGATAGTTTTTAAATGCTCTTAAAAACAAAGGATTTTTTTTTTTTTTTTTTTTTTTTTTGAGGCAGGATGACCTGGAATATAGAAAAACCTATATATAGAACCTTTCCACAGTTACATGTAAATCCAGTGAGAGGGAGCTGAGGGTCTTTGCTGTGTTGCTGCAGGCAGTGCTGTGGAGCATCCTCCCAAACTACCCCCTGCAGGCTGAGCAGGCCAAGATTGTGGGAGGCAGAGTGAAGAAACTGATGGACTAGAAAAGGGCCCCAGAAAGACAATGGCAAGCTGTGGAGAAGCAAGGCAGGACTGGATTTCTGGCTACCAGGGCAAGAGCGGACACCATGTTTGCTTTAGAAACTTGTGCAACTGAAAATTCATGACATTTCCAGATCCAAGATGGTAGAAGTTGGCAAAATCTCTTTCATGGCCTCTGTTTCGGGTGAAAGGGACAAAAACCCACTTGCACATTTCTCTGGCCAAGTTCTTGCCTTGACTTCCTTCAGTTCACAATCAATTTGTTGACCCATGCTGCAGTCCGTGGGTGGGTGGCTGGGGACCACAAACGTGAACATTCACACAACAGAGTAAACATTTCTCTCCGCACATTGGGATCTCCTGCTTTCTTTCAATTTAAGAGCTTTGCTAATTAACCCCCAGGGCTTCCGGTGGGTGAGTAGCCCCCAACGCTCCACAAATGGCCCCCATGTTTTCCTCCCTTTCATATCTTAACCCCATGCTTTTTGGCTGGAGAATAAAGGAAGGAAAATCTAAAATGTTTTCTCTCACATTCAAAGCCCAGATTCCTACAGGGGAGAATTTAAAACAAACCCCTCTTGGACTCTTAGCAGAAGTGGACAGCAGTACTAGAAATCTGCAGGTGAAGGACAGAGCAAGAGAGAGTCTGTTTCTCATTAGAATTCTTGGCAAAGCCTTTTGAGGCGCATCTGGAAAAGAAAGGCAAAAGACTGTCCGTGAGGTTTGTTTAATAAGTCCCTCTCGCTCACGTCTGTTGGCTTGCCCTTCTGCAGGTCATCTGGGACAGCTTTCCCAACCCCTCCAGGTCCTCCCTCATGTGTCTGCACATAATCTGGGTATATTACAAATAAAGCGCAGGATCCAAATAAGGAAAACCCCTTCACCTTCAATTTTCTAAATGTCAAATGAAGTTCTCCCCATGACAATTTCACTTATACAGATGCCGTGGAACTCAAGGGGAAAGATAAGGACCCCTTGTATTTACTGTGCAGATTTATAGTTTTCAGGGCAATGCCTTAACTCAGCCATTGCTATCATATGAGCACCACAAACTTTCTTGGCAGTAGCACATCTTCATTTTACAGACAGGAAAAATAAACAACAAAATAACACTGAACCCAGAGAGTAGGTGCCTTACACAAAGTTTCACACACAGCAGGAGCCAAAGGTGGGACTGAAGCTGACCCCTACCTACCACAGGGTACAGTAGATTGAACCATTTCCCAAGCCATGTCACCTTTCCTGGATGTCTCAGGTCTTGGTTTAAATGTTGCTTCCTCCAGGAAGCCCTCCCTGATCCAACCCCACCCTCAGGTTAAGTTAGGTCACCCTAACATAACAGAGGGATCAGAAAAGCTGGACCCAGATGACCTGTAGAGGGAAAAGCTGACAGACATGAGAGGAGAGAAAGGAGCTTATTAAACAAATCTCACTGAGCGTCCTTCTCTCTCGTTTTCCAGATGTGCCTTGAAAAGCTTTACAAAGGATTCTAATGAAAAACAGGTTGCACAAGTTAGCTGGCTGTGCACTTTTTCATCACAATTTTAAATTGGAATTTGTATGATTACTTGCTTAATATTTTCCTCTCCAGCAAGACTGTAAGACTTCTGAGAGCAGGAACTGCATCCAACCTTGTTCAGCTTTATATCTGCATCACCCAGTACAGAATTAGTGTGTGTGCATGCATGAACACACACACACACACACACAGTGTTTGAGAAATAAATGAACAAATGAACCAAGCATTGCTCAACACAGCTGCAATAGTTGAACCCAGACCAGCTTCCTTACCTTCTTTGTGACCTCCCCAATGAGGGGTTTCCTAAAGAAATTTCTGGAGATTCCGTTATGTTTCTCATTGATACTACATGAAAACCTTTTGCTAAACTCTAAGTTCCTAAAACGTTGGACACCAGAAGACTGAATCATGATATTTCTAAATGCCATAGGCCTAGTGAGCAAGAAGGATGAATAGACCAGAGGTGGCTGGGTGATGGCCAATGTGAGGACAATGAGAAGATTTCACCAACACAAAGAGAAGCAGTTAAGAGAGTTTATTGGAGGAGGATAACACTGCAAGGGTGCAGGACAAAGATGTCTGCTCATAAACTGAGAGGGGATCTGGGTTTCTAGGCACTTCTGAGTTCCTTTTCACCTTTGGTGAGCTTTGTGCTAGAAGAGTTTTATGTTAAACACAGATTCGTGTGCTTGCCCCTAATGCTTATTGTGCAGGTGTCAAATGCTCGTTCCCAGGTCTTACATTAGATGCATGAAATGCAAGTAATATGTATGGGGTCTTTTTTTTAAGTGGTAGATGGACACAACACCTTTATTTCATTTTATTCATTTTTATGCGGTGTCTCATGCATGCCCGGCAAGTGCTCTACCACTGAGCCAGAACCCCAGTCCTGAATGGGACTTTAAACAGGAACTTTCCCTTCTTAGGTTACTTTAGGTCAAACTTGAGGGGTCTCCACACATGCTCCTTGGAATGGTTGGTAATCTTTTCAGAAAGAGGATCCTGCTGTTTACACTTCAGGGAAGTTAGCTCTTCCTGTAACCTCACTGAGCAGGATGAAAGAGAGGTCCTTAGGCTCACATCAGCTCTGCTGATCCAGGTGGGGTAGGGCCAGGGACAAGGGTCCCTAATCTATCCGGCCTCACCCAACACTGATTCCAAAATGAATTTTCAGGACATTAGCTTGCCCTTGAGAATGATCACATGATGGCCAAGTGGGGAGAGGGGAATGTGGTGTCCTACAAGTTGGGAACAGCAAGGACCAAGACCTGAGGAAGCACAGAGCTTGAAGCCATCATACTTAGGTGTCTGGAATTCCTCCTCTTGAGTTTCTGGGCATCTGTGGAAGGGCTCTTGATCCACAGCATGTGGAGTCCCAGCCAGGGGTTTTTTCTGAGGTCTTCCATTTCTGTGTGTCAGAATGTCATGAGCTCTCAAGGGAAGGGGAGTTTGCCCAGTGTCAGCGTTAATACAAATGGCTTCTAACCACAGTGGCTCCCTCCTGCGCGACAGGGCAGTTCTCCAGCAGGCCGACCTCACTTCCTCAGGATCAGCTTATGAACTGCACTGAAACAAGCTTCCTTCTCTGGAAACAAACAGAGGTTGTCTTGCCACCTTGCTAATCTCTATGTAAACAGCAGGGTGAAGAACAAGCATTTCACCAGGAAGAGCTTGCTTCAACAGTCAGGTGTGTTTATAAGAGTTTTTTAGTAGCACCCCCAGATCTAATGCTGTACAGTTTTTATCAGCAGAATTAGCAAGGGAGGGTAAGGGCTCTGAATAACCCTGAGGGAAAACTTTTGCATTCCTGCCAGGGGCCTGAGAGAATGTGCTCTGGACACTCTGCACTGAAAAGCTAAAAGTGATGATCACTCAATGTACAAAGCAGCCCTGCAAAAAAGTCTGTGGAACTGCTTTAAACAATGACTAACTGGAAACAATCTTGGATATTCTATACTCTCATTATGGTTACCCCTGGCTGCTTTATCTATAGTGCGGACAGAGCTGGCAGCTGGAAAGGCTTGGGGGTCGGGAGGTTGTTCCTAGAGGCCTGATGGAGCCTTTGCCAAAGGCCGACTGTCTCAGGGCTGCAGCGGAGAGCTCTGACAGGGAGCCCCCTTCCTGGCCTTCCTGGATGCCTGGGGACCTCCTGAAAGCACATTTTCTCTGTGGCATCGTATACCTTTCAGATCCGTGCATTTAGCAGAAGGCCTCTGCTTCTCTGGGCTTGGGTTTTTGAAGCCACTGCCAGATGAAATCAGTTCTGCTGCATCCAGAGAGGATACTAGACAGATCATTATATTCTGAGCTTTTTACCACTGCTGCATTCTGCATAGGAATGTGTGTCTTTCTATGACAATGGCAGACCTGATCTTGGCTTTCAGCACTGGGTGATGCTGGCTTCAAACATCATGGCATTTCTGGTGTTAAGTCCAATACTGAGCCTCTAGTGGACACTTGAGAAATATGTGTGGTGTGAACATTCTGTGTTGTATGTATGTTAGTCGCATGACTGCCAAGAAGGTATAAGAAGTTGTAGTGGGTGTCCCAGGTATCTGGGAGCAGGGAAAGTCAGGATGGGTTATGTTCATTTATCCCAGGGAGAAGAAGGCTTTCTCAGGAAGAGGGTAAGGAGAAGCAAGAGGTGAGGGCCCTGAGAACCAAGCACCCTCTCTCCCTTAAGTCTTCTGCCCTTATCAGTGAGCAAGAGCTCAAAGGACAGATTGACTTTTATGTCATTCATCTGGACCATATAATTTCATTACTTGTATAAACAGAATATCCTCTTCTTATCCCAAGGAGTGTTGGGGAGATAAATGGCAAGGACAAGGTGTTACAAAGTCTGGACTTTACTCTGATGATAAAACCAAACCCTCCCAAGAACTGTGCCTGGGAGCTGCTCAGCACCCTTAGAAAGACCTGTGCAGTTAACTGTTCTCAGGTTAGTGAGGGCAATAGCTCCAGTGACCTCATTTTCCCAGCAAGCTCAGACTCCTGGACACCAAGAACACATCTGTCCAAAGAGGCCCAAACTATAAATCAGGTTTAAGAATAAACTGCTTGTGCTGGGCACGGGGGCGCACACCTAGCTACTCAGGAGGCTGAAACAGGAGAATTACGAATTCAAAGCCAGCCTCAGCAATGGCAAGGCACTAAGCAACTCTGTGAGATGCTGTCTCTAAATAAAATACAAAAAAGGGCTGGGGATGTGGCTCAGTGGTTGAGTGCTCCTAAGTTCAATCCCTGGTACCCCACCTCCTAAAAAAAGAGTAAGTTGCTGCCTTCTGCACATGTGTGCTTGCTCAGCCAGGACTGTTGGGTGAGGGACTCTTCATCACCTTCTTTCCTCTTACAGATAATATATTTGCCTGAAGAATCAGCCTTGAAAACTAGTCATTTTAACTTTCTTTTTTCAAATGAAAAGATTAAATAAAAAACTTTGGGGACAAACTTGAACATATAAACTTTAAATAATGTAGATGGAAAGTCAAATAGCACTAATGAAATACTGCTCATGATTTCTTGGCTGTCTTTTTAACAAATTATGTCAAGTGATTAACTTACCAATCTAAAAATAACATTGATTGAGTTTATTTGAGGATTTTGCATATTCCCCAAACAGTATTTTGTTATTCAAAGTATAGTTATTGCAAAATACCCTGTAATTAAGAGTCCATCAAAGGCTACACCCTCTTTTCTGAAAGATAATTTTAAGTTACTGGCATATCAATAGCATCTTTAGGAAAAGTGATCTTCTCTAATTATGTAAATCTTTTCTTCTTCCAAGAAGAGGCTTGAGGCTGACTGCCCTGGAGGCTAAGGAGGTCTCTCAGAGGGCAGCTTCCTTCTAGGGTCTGAAGCATATCATGTTCCTGCTAAGCTCTGGGTTCAGTCTCTAGTCCATTCAATGAGTAAAGAATGTGTTTGTATTTAATAGAGGCAGAGAAGACTGACCTGGGCCAGAGAATTTGTCTTTTGGGAATATTGTTGGACTATATAAACAGTATAAAAAGTTAATTTCTGAAACCACAGGCACAGAGATATCTGTCTTGGTGTACCATTGTTGTTTATGAAGTTTTAACAATTCTGGAAAGAAAAGCTCTTTTAACTGGAAAGTCATGGATGGAATAATAATAGTGTAATTTCGATTTGTTAAGTTATGGATGATCCCCAACTTACAGTGATTTGACAGGATTTTTCAAATTTACAATAGACGATGTAAAAGTATACGTGTTCACCATTCACAATAGCCGACATGAACTCTGTGCAGATGTCCCCCAACAAATGAAAAGGTAAAAGGTACATACATACAGACACACAATAGAATATTATTCAGTCATAAAAAGAATAACATTATATTATTTGCAGAAAAATGATTGGAACTGGAGGAGGTGAAATAAGTCAGATGCAGAAAGACAAATTCTACAGGTTCTCTGTCATAAGTGTTTTTCTTTTTTTTTTTTTAGTCAGTCAAAATGTATCATAGTGATTACTGATTACTAGAGGCTGAAAAGTATGGGAGGAGGGAAGAGAATGGGAAGTTAGATAACAGGTACCCAAACACAGATAAAGTAGTGAAGTCTAGTGTTGTGTAGAAGAACAGTGGGGGACTGTAGTTCACAATAGCCTATTGTACATTTTGTGAATAACCAGAAGAGAGGAGCTCCCTCAAAGGCTCAAAACACAAAGTAATGAAAAGAAGATGGAAACATTAATTACCCTGAACTGATCAGTACATATTATATACATATATTACAATAGCATTCTGCATCTCATAAATATGTGTAAGCATTATTGTGTTCATCAGAAAGAGTAAAAATGTTTTAGAGATAGAAATGTTAACTACCCTGATTTGATCATTACACATTGAGGATGTTTATCTTATTATCACTCAGTACCCCATACATTTGTACAACTAAAATACAAAAAAAAAAAAAAAAAGTGACACTCATTCATAGAAACCTTACTTTGAGTTTTGAATTTAATCTTTTCCCAGGCCAGGAATATGAAGTCTGATCTCTCTTGATAACTGTGGTGGCAGTGAGCACAGCTCTGTCAGTCACACACTCACAAAGGTAAGTCACCAGTACTGTTGCCAGCTATGTGGTTGGTAAGGTAGGTGCACTAAATGCATTTTCAATGTATTTGTGTTTATTTGGAGGCAACCCCATTTTAAGTCAAAGACCATCTGTATTTCCTTTAATTGTGTGACAAGCATTTTGCAAAGGACCTTAAATCCATTAGCTCTATCTTTTTTCCTCGCGCCTTTTGTATTAAAACTTTAATTCATTTACTTTCAACTTTATTCTTCCAGGAATCTGCATCCCACAAGTTTTGTTATGTAACTCATTCATTGTTGTGATTTTTATGAAGAATTTTTGTTTAAGATTCCCATTTTCAGTCCCTCCTTCCATTGTCTCTCAGGACGTGGTGAATCCTCATGTGAAGCAGACCAAGACCAAGACCCACATGGTGAAAAATTTGGTTGAAAAGAGAGTGATGTGTGAAAAAGAAGCAAAACAACTGGAAGAGAAGATTGAAAAAATGAAAGCAGAGCACGGCAAAAATATTGACTTTAAAATTCATTCAGAGATCCTGTAAGAGTCCTGGATGATGACCCCAGATTGCCAGCATAGGTTAGATGCTATATATCCTGATCTTCAACAGATATTAGAAACTGAAAAGGACGTGGAAGCAGTGGGGGGGGTATAAAGAAGCACATCTAGCACTGAAATCAGTGAGACTAGAAGCCTGAAACTTTTCTGAACAGGGTGGTTTTTGCATTAAATCCTGGGCTCTATTCTACAGTCCATTATTCCTGATCACTGCTGGGTGTTCAAGTAATGAGTTTGATTCTTTTTATGCATTGTATATATTTTTCTTTGCATGATTTAATGTGTCAAATAAATGAATTCATGTAAAAATGAATTTCCATTTAATTTACAGTGTATTTAGGGACATGTTGATTTCTAACTTAATAGCATTTTTCATATAAAATACAATTTTATGCTATAAATTATTTGATATTTGTTGAGCCTTTGTTTGCTAAATTGATCAACATGTGCTTGAAAAGAACACAGATTCCTTATTTGGGTGCAGGCTGCCCTGTGACTATATTGGATCAGGTTACTAAATTAACTCTTCTTATCTTACATATCTTGACTCTTTTTTTTTTGCCTGCTTGATCTATCAATTCCTGATTAAGGAATATTAAAAATGTGCCACTTTGAGTATAAATTTACCAACTTCTCTTTATAAGTTGGTCATGTTAGTTACATACAAAGTAACAATTGTATCTTCTTGATGGGATGTTTCTTTTATAATTTTGCATTATCCTTCATTCTTTCATTTTATTTGCTCTAATATAAATGTTGCTAGACATGCACATTAATTTCCTAGGACTGCCACAATAAATTATCGCAAAGTGGATGGCTTCATCCTACAGAAATGTGTTCTTTCACAATTCTGAAATCAATACGTTGGCAGGGCCATGCTCAGTCCACATATTCCAGGAGAGGCTCCTTCCTTGTCTCTCCCAGAGTCCAGCAGCTCTTGGCATTCCTTGGCTGGTGGCAACACAACACTGCTGTGACCTCTGCCTCCCCCAATGCATGGCCATCTTCCTATGCATCTGTATTCCTTCCATCTCCTGAGAAAGTTATGAGTCACATGGGATTAAAGGCTCACCCTATTCTAGTATGACCTCACCTTAGCTAATGATAATGATGTCTGCAATGGGACTTGTAGGGTACTGAGATTAGGACTTTAACCTGTCCTTTTGGAGGACACAATTCAACCCATAGCCATATGTTTCTTTTTGGATAGCATTGGACTGATGTATCTTTTTCTTACTTTTGTGTTTTTCTCTTTAGGTACATCTCTTGTAAACTTTGTTCATTCATTTTATTCAATCTGATAGTTTACCTTTTAATTAGTCATCTGTTTGCATTTATTGTAATGGCATATATTTTAACTTATTTTTGCCAATCTTTGTTTTGTATTTACCACTGCTTCATTTTCCCCTCCTTTCCAGATGTCTTAGGCTAGATTGCTTCCAGAAAAGCAGACTCTGAGATAAGGACTTGTCTGAAGCTTGTTTATTTTAGGAAATGATTCAAGGACTACGAGTGGGGGAGGGGCTGGGGAGAAAAAGAAACTGACAACCACAACAGGCAAACAGGGCTCCTTCCAGTAGGGGCACAGAGTGCATCTCAGCCTTGTCTATGCAGATGCTGATACTGTTTTTTCAAGGTAAGCACTCTACCAACTGAGCTATCTCCCTAGTCAAAGACTGATACTGTTTTTTGAATGTAGTTATACCATTTTAATTTTTCATTTCTATATTCTACATCATTGTTATATGTTTGAAATAGAGGATATTCCACACAGGGTGAATTCACGCTACCATTTGGCTGTCATTTAACTTGAACATAATCCCGTGGAGCACTTTATTATTTTCATTTTAGAAACAAACAAATAGAGGATGAGAGTGAAAGAATGAACATTTTTTTAAGCTGTTTTAAAGAGTGAACATTTTTAAGCTGTAAGCTGTTATAAAGAATGAACATTTTTTTATCTCAACTCCCTAAGGTCTCCTGCCCATTGTCTTAACTCTCTGATGTCACCCTCCTGGTTATCTTAACTCCCTGAGGTCACCCTCCCAGTGATGGGAGCAAAAGCCCCTAAAAGCTGTTCCAGGAAATAGCCCCAAACAGAGGGTAAAAGAGTAAATTGGGCTAGATGACTAAATAGTGCTCAAACAGTAGGATTACCAGAAACTATTGACCAGAATCTACAGCCTGTTGTAAAACATTGTGAAACATGTTGTCAGCAAACCCAGACCCCCTTTGAAACTTCCTGGCAGCTTTGTCCCCCTTTTCCCTTTCATGTGTGACCCCTCCCGATGTGTGGTTTCTGCCTTTATAAACCTACAAGATTTTCTGCTAGGGACTCGACTCCTCGAGTTGGGTCCCAGCGCGCTGGAATAAACACCTCTTGCGGTTTGCATCAAGTGACGCCTCCTGCGGTTGATTGGGGTTGCCGTCCATCCATGGGACAGAGTTGGGGTTTCCTTTTTGGGGGCCTTACATTTGGGGGCTCGTCCGGGATAAGATGGCCCCCCCTCATCCGCGGAGTCGACCTTGGAGGTAAGAAGGGGTACCCCGAAGTTGTCTGTCTTTGTCTTGTGTTTTGTTAGTTGGTCTGGTTCTGTGAGCGCGCTTTCGGTTTCGGTGGCAGCCGTTCGGTGACTCGTGAGAGTGACCGAACAGTGGCCGGCAGACGTGCCTGGGGGGCCACAGGTTGCAGCCCTGGGGGACGCCCTAAGGGTGGAAGGAGAGCCAGGGACGCCTGGTAGTCTCCGTCGGTAAGGGCGCTGATGGGGTTCAATTGGTGGATCAGAGATTGGCGCCCGTCTGTATCTGGTTCTGTTGTGTGTTTGTGGTGGACAAGGTGGAGGAAGGGTTGGAACAACTGGGGGGTTCTCGGACCGGGCTACTCTCGGGTGGACCCCAAAGGTTCCTTCTCTGGACTCCCCCTCCCAACAGCCCTGAAGGATAACTTAGCAAAGTAGCTTCAGTCTCAAAAGTAATGAAAAATAAGGTCTCATAATTTTAACATCCAACCTGTCCTGATGAGGTGGCTAAAATGCCTTAGACACAGAGTTTCTGTTAAAACCTGTTAGATCCTTCCAGATCTCAGTCAAGGCTTACATTGAAATATAAATAAAAGAAGCCTAAAGGCTCAGTAGGAGACCGGTCTCAAACCCAGGGAAAGAAAAGGTAAAAAGAGTCTTTAAAACTCCAGCAAAGTAAATGCTATATTTTTATTATATGTTTTTTTGAGCTCATGATTTTTTGATCAGTTCTATTTTTTATTCAACTAGAGTTTTTGAACATCTGTTACACTACAATGGAGATTCACCTATAAAGTTACAAGGGCTTGATTTTGTGTTATTTGTATGTTGTGCTGTCTGATGTCATGTTTTGTCTGTATCAAAACTGAGCGCTCCTAAAATTAAAATTTTAAAAATGGATCCAGATACTTTTAATTCACGTAATTTAAAAAAGGTTCAAATTGGGTAAACTAATAAGAGTAAAATGTCTTTGAAAATAACTTGCAAGTCTCTAGGTGGTCAAGCTAATAAAATATTGATGTTAATAAAATGTCTAATATCAATTGTTTCTAGGACTTTTCTTCAACAGGGAAGAGACAGCAAATACTGTTCAGGACACTTGTCTGATATCTTGGTTTTTTTTACAGAATAAGTGAATTAGAGTTAACATGTATGGGATTACTCTAATGTGTTTGTAGAGACATCTGATTAATTTACAAAGTTAAAATGCTAATTGTTAAATAACATCGAGTACTTTTAACTCATTAAATTCCATGGGGTATCATACTTAAACATTATTGGTGTTTTCATAGGTTGGTAAATAAAAGGGTTTAAACTTGCTTTGTGTCATCACTAAACTAAAAACAAGGTTACTAAGAGTTATGTCCTAACAAGTGCAATTCTATATACAAAGGGTCCCAAAAGTTTCAACTGTGTTTCAATTAGAGTACTATAAACAACAGAATATTTAATCTTATTAAAATAGAGTAATTTATCTAAATTCAGAAATTTCATAAGAGTTGTTTCAGAATGTGAACAAAAAGGGGTCAACGAATAGGAAAGAGAAAATAAAAGGTTCTGGGTATGGAAATATATTTAGTAAAAGGAAAAAGGAAATGTTTCTGGGTAAGAAAGTGCTTGTGTGATGAAATACATGAGGGTCTAAGTAAGAGCTAAGAAAGTCTGTGTAAGTAAAGGGCAAGTTTCAACAAGTTTGTGTGTAACTAAGTTGGTTATATGTATGTGAGACAGCTAAAACTATTGAAGGTTTTTCCTAAGGTGAAATACTAACGTTCTGATATAAACCAAAGTTTAATCTATATGGTAGAATGACATGGTAAAATGACAAGGATTTGAAACACTAATTTACTCTTAACTTTGTGTCTATTAAGTTTATTCTTTAGAACAATTAGTCTTAAAAATTGGGGTGTATACAATTATGGTTAAACAACTATTATAGAGTACTGTACTTTGTTACAGAGTATACATTTCTCTTTAAAAACTCAATTTGGTAAGATAAAAGTGTCAAGGTATTTGTGAAATGGTCACTAGTTGTATATTAAATGTGTTCATATTTTTCAGGACCACAAGTTTTTAAAGCAAGGAATTTATTAAGCTCTGCTATCCTCCAGATTAAACTTGTCTGTAATGGTAATCTTAAACTTATAAAGAGTAAATTTTATTGGGGATTTATTTCTATCATTTAATGTTCTATTATAGGACCTGCTATCAATAGGGTATGTGTAAAATTTGTTACTTTTTACACTGAGATAAAGAATTTCAAGTGTAAATGTATTTCTAAACATTAGAGTCTGATTTGTTTAAAGGTTAATATTGTGAAATATGAAAGAAACATGAAAACATTTTGCCACTTAATCACACAAAAGGAAAGTTAAAAGCTCTCTCAGCCTTTCTTTGATTCATGTTTTAGATACTATGTTAAATTGTGTTAATTATAAAGTTTATATAAACTCAGGAAACAGTATATGTAAACTACTTAATGGTATTTAAGGAAAAGAAGCAAAGATCAACATCAGAATTAGAACACTTAAGATCTGTAAAGAGCCCTGCCTTACCTGAGATAAGGCTCTGCCTCCCATCTCACTGCATGTTAGAGTGACTCCAAAATAAGCCAGACTTCAGCTTATTTAAAGTTATAGTCAAAAGATTGGTTTTTGTTGTAAAAGTACTGTGATCTCAAATAGGGGATATGATGTGGTTCTCAGTCAAAATTCAAGATAGCTATTATACAAGCTGAATATATTTTTACTCTTGCTAATTTCATTTTGTAAAACTGTTACCTGTTAATGTTTTGCAGAAGTAGCTGCTCCAAGAACAAACAACCTAGGTAACTTGTGATAATAAGCCATCACCTATAGAACAGATAGTGGTAACTTCCAGTACTAATGCAGACTCCAGTTAGATAAAAGGGTAAATAACTGTAAAGTTATGGACATTAAAGTTAAAGCCCATTACTCTTAATTTATGACTGGTGAGACTGGCTTGCTGGATAATTAAGATCAAACTTAGAAATTGGAGTTAAATACAGAGGTCAAGAAAAGTCCATATTTGGGTCTTGCCCTCAATGTTAGCCTGAACCCAGGGAGTAAGAGAACTTCTCTAAGGAGCGTTGCAACTCTGGGTCACACAACCTCCTGATCAAGGAGATTGTTGAGACTAGAGGATGAAAAATTATCCAGTGCTTCTGCTGCAGAGGAGGGTCATGGAAAAGGGGAAACATCCCTTGATGTTTCTAAAGGAAGTCACCTCATCAAGAGACCCTGCCTAATCAAAGTCACTGGTGGAGCTAAGGAGCCGCTCTTAAGTTCTGTACGAGTGACCCCTGTGGGAACTCAGCTGACTCTTTAACAAGACAGGAACCAGGTCAATTTGACCAACTTGATCTTAGATACCCAGCAAAACAGTTAAAACCAAAATATAGCCATTCTTGGGCATTTAAAGGAAATAATAATTAAATGTAACTTAAGATGTACACTTGTATTAGCCCACTAGAATAAAGGCTGGAAGCTACAAATGAAAGAAAGATTCTTCAGCAAATGTGCCTGATAACTATCAAGAGAAACTGCCAGAGTCAGAAGTTTTTAGTCAGTTTAAGACCTTCCTAAGCTACACAGGTAGACTTAATCTATGTTTGTTAGTATGATTATCTATTCCTAAGTAACAGAAGTATAGAGATCTCTACTAAACACAGGTTATACCAATAAAGGGATATTTTACAAAATCAGATGACATTAAGTAGCTTAACTATATTTTCTGGGGACATCTATGACAATGTTAAAGTCCCCAAATAAAGGCCTTGTTCTCTCCAGCCTTTGCTAGGCCTAGTTATGGGAACAATTTCTCAGTTCTTCCACATTCTGGTGAGAGATTAACTTCTGTCATTTTCATGATACTCAGTGGCATGTTTCAGATGCTGCAACATTTACTTTGTGCTAATCTCATTTCAGTACTCATGTCTTTTTGTTCTTCTATCATAGAAGCAGCCGCCCCCAGATGACTTTACAAACTGCTCTTCCCCAACCAGGCTTCTTCCTGGGACCCCTTGATTGACCCGATTTTTAGAAAAGGAACTCCAAGCTGCTTGCCCCACGCCACCCACTTCCAGCTCGAAGAAGCTAGAGCGGTCATCGACCTCCTTCCCCAGCAGCATGGAGTTCCTGAGATTAGAGGGGAAAATAAAGCCAGAATTGGAAACAGGTAGTTAGTGTAGAAATAGGGGATCGGGTCAAATCAAGGAAATGGCCATAAAATCATCTGCCTCTGGAAGTTGGAGACTGCCCCTGGAAGAATGGAATGTCAAGGATCTCCGGAGCCCATTGATTACCAAATTTACCTGCCTTTATCAAGGACTGTTTACCAAGGACTGCAAACAAGGGGCTGCTAATTGGTGGCCCGCCCCCTCGGCTCTTGCCTGCCTGAAATCGCCTAGTTACCTTCATCAGGGAAAGAGTAAATGCTGTACAGGTGCTAATGCTCAGGCAACAATATCAGTCCCTCCGCCAAGGAAACAATTTGGGGGAAGAATATGTAGAGACAGAAGTTCCATGATTAGAACTTTCCGAAAAGAAAATGGGGAAATGAAAGAATGAACATTTTTTTAAGCTGTTTTAAAGAGTGAACATTTTTAAGCTGTAAGCTGTTATAAAGAATGAACATTTTTTTATCTCAACTCCCTAAGGTCTCCTGCCCATTGTCTTAACTCTCTGATGTCACCCTCCTGGTTATCTTAACTCCCTGAGGTCACCCTCCCAGTGATGGGAGCAAAAGCCCCTAAAAGCTGTTCCAGGAAATAGCCCCAAACAGAGGGTAAAAGAGTAAATTGGGCTAGATGACTAAATAGTGCTCAAACAGTAGGATTACCAGAAACTATTGACCAGAATCTACAGCCTGTTGTAAAACATTGTGAAACATGTTGTCAGCAAACCCAGACCCCCTTTGAAACTTCCTGGCAGCTTTGTCCCCCTTTTCCCTTTCATGTGTGACCCCTCCCGATGTGTGGTTTCTGCCTTTATAAACCTACAAGATTTTCTGCTAGGGACTCGACTCCTCGAGTTGGGTCCCAGCGCGCTGGAATAAACACCTCTTGCGGTTTGCATCAAGTGACGCCTCCTGCGGTTGATTGGGGTTGCCGTCCATCCATGGGACAGAGTTGGGGTTTCCTTTTTGGGGGCCTTACAAGAGAAGTGGCGGAACCCAAACTCAGTCGGGTTTATTTAACTCCACAACCATTCCTTCTAACCATAACTCCACCAACTTGCATGGTGTTGGGCGTGAATCAGGGCTAGCTAGTGCTCACCTGAGTTACAGGGTCACAGCTTATCTGAGTCACCAGTCCTCAGATGGGGGGAGAGGGGACTCTTCCATTAGAAGTAACAAAAAAGACCAAGCCACTCACTGGCTTCTGTGTGGGTTTGAACCCAACTGTGCCCAAAGTATTCTAGAGACTAAAAATTACAGAAGCTGAGAGATTTCATAAACTTTATTCAAAGAAGGGGTTGTGTTTTGTTTTGTGGTGCTGTTTTGAGACCACGGCTCTATCTATTCCCCAGAGAGCACAAATTACTAAGTAAATCAGATAATTACTGACTAAGTGACAGGCTACTGTGATTGAGAAATTAACCATGTCTGTTTTTCTTCTGTGGGCTCAGTGGAAAAGAATGTGAAGTATTTCCCCCTCTTCCTCTCCAGGGGCCTTTGTGTCTTGGAGAGCTGAGCTTCTCTTGCCCTAGAGAAAAGTTAGAGGCCCTTCTTTAATTTTCTAAGGGTCTGGAGACCTAACCTCATTTGTTAGACATGGACAGAGATGGGGAGAGCACCCAGGGCCTGGAGGTCATTCAAGGACTGGTAGAACCCTTGAGTACTGGGCTTCCCAGGCAGCACCCTGGAGGCGGCAAGGACTTGGGGAAGGACTTCCCCTTGGGTCAGGGGAAGCCTCTGGGCATGGAACACTTGCAGTGTGGCCTTGCTTGGAGAGGACAGGTGTGAGCAACAGAAACAACTTTTAACTAGTTCACTTGGTTTTGGACAATGAGTAACCTGGTATGGACCATCATGAACCCCATACCCTTCTCCAGGTTTTTGGGATCTCGAGAGTCCAGAATTCTTCAGGGAAGGAATGAGAAAGTCCCCGAAAAGTAGCTGCAATTGAATTTTTGAGCCCTTGGTAGATGGGGTCTAAGTATGATTTAATTCAATTTAGAAAATTCATGAAATGTGTCATTTCCTTTAAATCTAGAACAATTTATATGAGTTATACTAATCATAACCAAATCCTGAAGGAAATTTTTCTAACATATAGGATAAAACAAGTGTGTGTGTGTTCCCTTGGAAATTGTTGATCAACAGCAACCCAATTTAGCTTTTCCAACCTGGTAATTTAATCTCCAAATTATCTCCAGATGGGGCTTTTAAACACCTTGTGATTAAATCTGCACCAAACGGAGTTTTTGTAGGAAACTTCATGACTCCTAGGAGAGCCTTTGGTGTTTTTGAAAGACTGAGGATCTTGAAACACAACTTGGGAACTCGCGGCCTTCTTCTATACCTTTCAGCCTCAGGTTAGGCCCTGAACATTTGGCCAGAGCTGAGCATTCAGCTAGAAGCTCCTCAGGAGAGGCTGGGAAACATCTCTGGAATCTACTACCCTTTCTCACCTATTCTTATTAGACCAAAAAGGTAGAGACCAGGGTAGAGGCTGCTGGGCAGGAGTCAGGGAGTGCGTTGGGAGTGAGCAAGTGTGTGTACTGCTTTGCATTTAGAACCTTGGTATCCTCATAGGAGGAGATTCACAGCAAAGGTAGACCAACTCCTCAGTTCAGAAGCCCTGCTCCACCACACCCTAGATGAGAACTTTGTTGAGGTTGGGGAGTGGGAAACGTAGGACCAGGTGGGTGTGTAGGAAGCAAGCTGTCACTTCTCATGAGGGACTGGGGAAGCTGAGGAGGGGCAGGGAAACAAGGGCACTCCAAACAACCCACCAATTTTTAATGAAAAAGTTGCAAGGGGTTCTGCGTTCCTTTGTGCATGCTCCAACGAACAGAACAGCAATGTTCACTGATGCTTCTCTTTTTCCCAGTCCTGCTTTGGGGGACCACTTCCTGCACCAGGAAAATGTGGGAGAGGAACTTCTTTTCCAGTAGTGGGGATTGAACTCAGGACATTTTGCATGCTTGGCAAGCACTCTACCACTGAGCTATAGCCCCAACCCAGAACACTTACTTTCCAAGGCCTACTTTGACTAGGCACTCCTCTGGACACTTTACTTTGATCTCATTTAATGTTAACTGGGACTTAGGTTTTTATCCCTGTTTTACAGAAGAGGAAACTGAGGTTCATAGAGAGGAAGTGGGTTGCTCAAGATAGCAAGCTGTTGTCAGAGCAGAGGCAGACCAGGGAGGCAGAATTCCAGGCAGAATCTCACCAGATCACCCTCTACCTTTGGATTGCTCTGTCTACATGTAGAAGCACACATGCGCACAGCGCGCGCGCGCGCACGCCCCCCCCCCCCCCCCCCACACACACACACAACTTGGAGCCTTTTTATGGGATGCCATAGCCAGGCAGCAGAGGTGTCCAGGTTAAGGTAGTGTATATGGTATGGTGTTTACCATATATAGACACACACACACACCAACAAAACTGCAGGTCTGTTGAAAGTTAGCTATTCTTTAATACCTCCCTCCTCTTTCTGGGATGGGAAAAGAATCTTCAATTAGCATAAGGTTAATAGCATGAACTTTGAAATTGGACAGCCTGAAGTTTAACCCTGTGACCATGAATAGCACTCAACCTCTGTAAGCTTCAATTTCCTCAACCATAAATTGAGACAACAGTAGTACTTACTTCATTTGTGATTATGTAGGTTAAATGAGACAATACCTATGGGTGTACAGTATTTGGTACTGAATAATCACTCAATAATTCAAAGCTGTAACTATTCACAATTCTACTTGTTGTGGCCGCAAAACCTACTCAAACATCTGGATGATTCATTTCAAAAAGCAAGATGAATTCTGTCCTACGTAGAAAAAAATGATGTGTCATCTATACTGTTGCCAACAATCTGCATGGGCTGCCAGGGCCAGAGAGAAAGGTGGTGAGCAGCCAACTGGCTGACCTAGAAGAGAAAAGGGGCAGACATCAGGGATCCCTAACTTTGAGGCACAAATTTCTGTGCTAGCTCCTCTATGGCTCTTGTTTTCAGAGCTTTAGTGGGGCACACCAAGTGCTGGACATTGATATAACAGGAGAAGTGTGACCCAGAATAAGGGCTGAAAGCCAATGCAGGGAGGGAGTACAAAGGGAGGGGGCAGGCTGGCACCAGGTGCCAGTGAGCATATCTGCTTTTTGTCCCCATCACCAGCCAGCTGGAGTCCTGTGTGATGAAATGTGATCACCAGAGTGAAGACCCAGCTGTGGACCAACTGTGCCTTCTCTCAACATTAGTGTGTTTCAAGGAGGATGCATTTTTAATGGTTTTATTGTCTTGACTATCAAAAAAGATCCACAAATATTATATAAAATGCATATTAATTCAGAAAAAGTCTAAAATTAAAATAGAACCATATGGATTTTTTCAGGATAGGCACACATATACATCTACATAAACTTCCTGTGATGGAAATTTTCAAACATACACTAGTTACACGTATTGCACGATGAACACCCATGTACCCATGATCCTCCTTTTTTCAGTCGGTGTGTTTGTGAGAGTCCCGACATGGCTTTCATCGACTTTCCAATATGCTAACGAGCTCTAATGATTCCATCATGCAATTACTGAATGTATTCAATCGCCTGGTACCCAGACACCTGAAATTATTCCCCTTCTCATCCCCTAAATGCCTCGAGCACCTGAATGAGGAAAGAGGAAATAAGTTAATGTGCCTGCTCCCAAATGATACAGGAAGTGAGGCAAGTGCCTGAAACACAGGAAGTTCTCTCTGAGTAGAAAAATAATAGACGCAGAATAGGTGCTCATGTTTCTGGAGCACTAACCATGTTCAGTGTGTCTCTTTTGGGTGCTCCACCTGTACTGTCCTGCTGACACCAAGCCTGTGGTATGTCTCCTACCCTCATCCCTGTTGTCCAAATGAGGAAACTTGACACAAGTAAGTTAATAAGCCACTTGCCAAGCTTCTTTCAGAGGCAGAGCAAGGATTTGAATCCAAGCTTTCTGACTCCAGACCCTGTCTTCCTGATCAGTATGCCAGAGGGTTCTGAATCAGGTGATTCCAGAAACAAAGCCTGACATGGGCGAAATGACTCCTACTGGGACAGGTGAGGAGAAAGTTGCTCCCATTGATGAGCTCGGCTGTGAAATTCAGAGACCAGACATGTGCTGAATGTGTTCCCTGTCAGGACCTTGCAGCTCCCTGCCACAGAGCTACAGACCCAGTGTGGAGATAATGTTTGTCATCTCTACTGTAGGTCCTTCTTGCAAATGTTACTGTCCTGGTTCCCCCAGTGCCAGGCCTTGTGTAGAATTCCATGTTTTGAAAAAACAATACTTTGTGTGTAAATATGCATTAAAAAAAAAACTCAGGAGAAATATCCACCAAATATTAACAAGCACCTGTTGCTAGCCATCTACAGCAGGAGGGCACTGGAAGGTCAGCAGACTATTCTTTTTTGTTTATCTCAATTTTCCAATTTTTGTACGATTAATATGAATCACTGGTGTTGTAAAGTAAAGGAAGGAAGAAAATTATACTCTAAAGTACTCTTGGACAGGTGGAGGCTGGGGTGGATGGCAGGTGGGGCAGAAGTGGGCGACATGAAGCAATATGAGATGGGCAGGGCCCTTGCAGAGTCAGCAACTCTGGTCCCAAGATGGCCAGGCTGGTATTAAAGGGTACCATGCATGGGCTCCCACCCCATCCTCACAGAACCCTGTGGCAAGTCAGATTACGTAAAAAGACACCCCTCGGCGCAGCTCCGGTTTCTGGAGGGCCCGGGGCAATGTGAAGCAGCTGCATCCCGACACCTCCTCAGGTCCCCACTCCCTTGGCAGGTCCTCCCAGGGCGAGGGCTGTGTGTTCTCACATACTGCATCTTTGGATTAAAAATAACCCTCAGTTCAGCTTGGCTGCTCTCTCTTGCCTGGTGACAGAGATTGGGACGAGGGACGCTTCCAGCCTTGAGGAGTCTTCAGCTTGCACTGCCCCTCTGACCCACCATATTCCACTCACTGTCCAGCGAGCCACCCTCCATTGTGAGCCCTTGACTTAGATGGAGAGAAAAAGAAAGAGAAGGATTTGCAATTTCTACAAGAAAGGAAAGTTACAAAACTTCACAGGAAGACTAAGCTGATGTCACTAAAATAGCAACGGAGAAATCCTGAAGGAAAGCGACAGACCGTTTATCAACTATTAAGCACCATAAAAATGACAGTTCTATTGCAGCGTGAGGTGGGATGTGAGGATGCCACAAGACCTGGCTTGCCCCCAGACAGCTCCACAAGTTAAAAGAGCCACGGTTAGTTATTCCCTTTAGGCTAAAACCTTGTGCCCCTCCAAAAGTCCCTGTTAAAATATCTGGAGGGTTGGTGCTGATGATTAGAAGTGAGACTTTCTTAGGTTCCCAGAGATGATTTCAATTTAAAATCTTGCAATTACAAGACCTCCTTCCATTCTTGTGACTTCAGATCTGCTGAGAGGTGTAATTAGTTTCCCCACCAGAGGAGAAAACAGTCTCAGAGCAATGAAGTCAACCCAGGTGCAGCTGTGGTTAGAATCCATTGCCCTTGCCATCATTGCCAGTCAGATCAGATGAGCTGTTTACCTCCTGGGACCCTGAAGAGGACGGTGGGCCATAAGGATGAGTATTGGAAGAGAACCCACTGCAGAGGCCTATAGGGAGGCAGTGGGCTTAGAGGCCAAAGTCACACTTCATCCTCTGGTTTTCCCCAGGGCCCTCCTGCTTCCCAGATAATGGGGCAGCAATGTTGGAGCTAAGTCCCTACATTTGGAGTGGCACAAAGAATTCACCTGGAGCTCTGACCGCATTTGTTTCATGCTGCTGGCTGGAGCATTGCATTGAGAAACACGGCATGAGAGATTATTGATGTCTGCTCTTGGTGCCAGGTTAGGGCAGGATGAGACGTGTTTTAAACATTTGCCATCTCACCCCATACCACCTGGAGCCCACAGTAAGGGCAGTGATGGGAGTGGCCCTAGGCCAGGGGACAAGGGAGGTGCAGACCACAACACCAGACATTTCGTGGCCTGACAGCAAGACAGTTGCTCAGAAAGCCTGCTGCCTCTTGCAGCTGATGCAAAACCTGATGTAGTCAGCGGTCCCACCTGGAAAATGAAGTCACAATGCTCTCCTAATGCTCACTTGGAAGCCTAGGAAATGACAGTGGGGAATGCTTTAGAAGTCAGGTGTCACCTGGATTCAAGCAAGCAGTCTAGACTCCTCAGCCATATTTCTGACATCTTCCAGAAAGCCAGTATGGAGAAGGAATGGGATATACGAGAGGGCCCGCGTGCTCTAAAGGTTAAGCCACAGGAGCCCTTGGGGTCAGTGGGAGGGCTCCGTGTGCTCATGGGAGATGGCTCTCATGGCCCTTAAGAAATTCTAGGAGTTATTGCTAAACTGTGTGGCCGTGACTTGACCCAATCTCTTGCCTTTTTTCACCAGTAGGGCCTCCTACAACCCAACAGGACCTCTCTGTCCCTCTTGCTCTCCTAGTACACCCTGCTCGAGCCCCCAAATGCACTCTATCATCCCCTGAACAGATTATCTCAGTTCCTTTTTAATTGTAAAAATAAATGCAGAACCCCCTCCACTTTCCTGTTTTGCTTTTAAATATGTCTCTACATTTATCTTCTCTATCCTGCTACTGCCCTGAAAGCTTATCCCCTCTTTCCCAAGGAAAAATCCCACCTGTATCTTTCACTCCATTTACCTCCTTTTCCCTTCTCTCCCAGAATTTTCCATTCCCTTCTCTCTCCAGCGACACTATCCTGCTTCGAGAGCTTTCCTGACCACCTGAAATGTCTTATATCTAGGACCAGTGGAGCCACCTCACACCTTCCCCTTCATTGCCAAATACATGTGTCTCTGGCCTCGTGGGTTGGTCGACTGATTGATTGCTGCAAAAGCTGCCTCCACCTTTGAGCCCCAGCACAAAGGTTTCCTTATCACTGCGTTCTGGGCTCTGGCCAGCATGGAATCTCTTCCCTTCAGCCCACAGATTGTTCACCTGTCTTTTCCCCCATGGTTCCCACAGCCTGCATGACCTCAGACATGCAGGTGTTCTCTGAATTCTGACCATGACTCACCTCAGCATCAACAGTGCCCCACAGTTCATTGACTCAGCTCTGTCACTCCAAACTGAAGGACCTTGGGTCATTACAAAGGCTTCATTTCTTGTGTCAAATGGTGATGATACTACCTATCTCACAGAGTTATTTTAAAGACAAAATTAGATAATAAATGTAAAGTGCTTAGCATAGCACTGGACAATATTAGGTGCTCAATAGATAATAGTTATTATTAATTATCTTAAAGAGCCTAATTCATCCTCTCATTCCTCTGGTTATGGGAGCTCAATAGAGTAGTCAGTCCCCCCTTATTCTGGAAGATCCATTCCAATACCCCTGGTGGATTTCTGAAAACACAGACAGTACTGAACTCTACATATACTATTTTTTCCTTACCAAGTATCTAATGGGTAGGTAGCATAACAGCATGTATACACTGGACAAAAGCATCCAAGGTGAGATGGAGAAGGAGGTTGAAAGCTTTCTTTATACTATTCAGAAAGGCAGAAAACTTAAAATTTGTGAATTGTTTGGTTTTGGAATTTTTCATGTAATATTTTCAAACCTTGGTTTACCATAGGTAACTGAGACTATAGAAAGCAAATCCATGTCTACAGGGGACTATTATACCTCATTGGGTAGCCAGTTTATTATTGGATATCACTCAATTTTTAGCAAGTTTCCCCTTACTTGTTTAGCAAATCCTAATATAATGTATGATATGTCAAAGGCACTCTCTAACGTGCTTTACAAAGTTTATTTTAATCCTCATGACAACACCACTAGGTTTCTTATTTTATAGAAAAGGAAATAAGGCACAGAGAGATGAAGGAACTTGCCTAAGGTCACAGAGATGATACGTGGCAGAACCAGGCATTGAATCCAGGCTGTCTGACTCTATAATTCTCACTCTTGACACTATACACAGATACCTATTAAGTTAAGCTTAATTTAAAAGACATAAATTAACTCCTGTTAATGGGAGTGCTCTAAAATACAGAACCATGCCTACATTGACTTCATTGAGGTCCAGATACTGCCATCTTATTTATTCTTTGTTTCTTCATTCATTGATTAGAAAAGTACTTACAGAATGTCAAGTATACGCCAGCCAGTATTACGTGGTGAGGCCCAATGGTGAACATGATAGACACGGCTTCCGCTCTCACATTGCTGTCAGAATTTTTCAGTGGCTGGTGGTGCCTGGCACACAGCAGGGATTCTGTGGGGCAGAGATCTGAAGAATATCATGGACGGATTCTCTCTCCTTGGTGGTTCCAGCAAGCCCTTCCCCAGCGGTTACTGCAGGAACACAAATTTTCACTAGAGGGCGCTGTTCAGTAGAGCTGCCCCAGGAACTTAATTTGTGCAGGGGAGATTTGAAGGGCAGTGTTGGGGTTGTCCAGGGAATCTTAGAGGGTATTGACACAGGAAGGAATCATTCACATTTTATCAGAGAGGAACTTACCTGGTTTCTGTTCTTTTGAGCAGGCACCAGGGCTCTAGGCCCCTGACCAAGTCTACATTGGTGGTCACAGCAGATTGCTGGGCCCTAAGGGAATGGCACAGGCAGACACTGGACCCTCCTTTGGGTTCCTGACCAGCCAATCCAGTACAGACCCCTACATCTCCATACCTTCCCTGAGGGCACCCCCTTCATCTTCAGAGTCTCCCAGTCAGGACTCAGAACAAGGTCTGGTGGTGAAGGAACAACTGGCTTCAGGCTTGCAGCAGTTTGGGGTACACAGGAAAGATGATCCAGCCTCAGGTACCTTACTGAGCTACACAGGGCAGAAGTGTCAGCTCCAGCCTGACAACTGCTTGCATATTACAGGTCAGAGCATATGCCTCAAAGCAGCTTCAAGCTAGGCCTGTCCCCCTCCCTGCTCACGGCAGGCAGAGCTCTTCAGGGTCTGATCTGGAACCTTCTGAACCTTACCTATTCCCACTCTCCTTGCCCACTGTCCTGGTCACACTGGCCTCTTCTCAGGCCCAGGAGCACATCTTCCCCTCCCTGCCCATCACCCTGCAGGAATGCTCTTCTCCCAGAGGCGGAGGGGCCTGTTTTCCTCTCATCATGCAAGTTCTGCTCAGATTTCACCCCCTCAAAGAGGTCTTCTTAGAACACCCTGCCTAAAATACCACTAGCTCCAGCCACTCTATCCCCTTGTCCCTTTTTATGTTCTTCAAAGTGTCAAAGTATAATTTACAAAAGTTAAAAACAGGACTTATACAAAAATAGAATGAACACACATCAGAATTTAACTTGTTAATGAAGAAACCAGTAAGATTGCTTAATGCTAGTTCCATGCTTACTAGAGGAACTGAATGTTAGGGACATTAAAAAGAAAAAAAATTATAAGATCAGTAGGTTAAATACAAATATATTTATTATCCTATAGGGTAACAAAACCATAATCTCTTGGATGGTCTTTTACACTGGCTAGAAACCTACAAGTTAACACGCAGCTTCCCATTATCTGGGCTTTAATTCAATAATAACTAGATGTGTGAAACACAGGTATATCCTCTAGAGCATTAAAGAATCTTTAGGTGGTCCTGTTATGCCTTCATGTGACTGACAGCACATACTGTACATTTTTTGGTCTAAGTTCTGATAATTTTTTCTTGACCATAGCAATATCTCTATTTGAGATTGTCTTGTGTATTTATTTGCTTATTATTAGTCTTGACCTAATGGAATAAAAATTCCATAAAGGCATAAAGTTTGCATCTTGATGACCCTCACATCCCCAGATTCTTCTTCATCTCCTAGTCAGAGTAGGAACCCAATAAGTTTTGATTATAACTCATAATCAAAAGTTATAGGATTGGAGACAGTAGAGTAGCCGTTCTGAGGGACTGAGAGGAGGGAGTGGGGACTTCCTGTTAAATTGGTACATGAAAAAGTGCTGGGAATGGATAGTGATGATGGTGTGCTTAATGCCCCTGAACTATGCTCTTAAAAATGGATAAAATGATAAAAAATTTATGTTATGTATAACACAAGAAAAGTCATATGCTTATTTAAGAGCCCCTTGTCAAGGACTTGTTCCATGGCAGACGCTGCTGTAAGCACTGTGTATATCAAACCATTTTTTTCCCAGAACTCTGTGCAATAGGTATTTTCTACATTCCTATTTTATAAGTAAAGGAATGAGGTACAAAGAAGCCAGCAACTTTTCAAAAGTCACACACTTAGCAAGTAGAAGAGATGGGTCTCAAGTCCAGGCAGACTGTGTTCCTAACCATAGGTGTGCTTATGGTCCAGATTATTGATACTGTATGAGTTTCCAAGGAGAGCAATCCACTTTGCCTGGAGCCATCAAGGAAGGCTTCCTGGAGGAGTTGGCGTGTGGGTCAGATAGGCTGTCTGTGGCAGTGCCAAATTAATTTCCCTGTACTGTGGTTGTGCTTGATAGGTTCCTGATTTAAATCAGTCATCTTAGAACCCCCCCAATCCCCAATCCTGGTGCTCTCCAAGAGAACAGTGTGTGGTGGGTGGGGGGCAGATATAGGCACAGCTGAGGCCATTTCGCTCGCTTTTGCTTTAGTGGTAACAAGCAGGCCTCATGGCCTAGCAATTAACTGCAAGGGAAGGGGTTTTGCTGGTGACACCTGTGCTCAAAATGCAGCCATTACTTCTCGCTTTACAGGGACCAGCTTCCACAGAGTAACTTAAGGAGGGGCCGTGGCTGAGGGGCCTGTGGGGCAGGGGCAGTCAGGCAGGGCTTAAGTACTTTATTACACAGTCAATGCACTGCACCTGGTCCAGCGGGCAGTCGGTTAGGGGCACACACGCTTCCAGAGCCCGATCAAGGGGTGCAGACAAGCGTGCAAAAAGATGGGCTTTCTTTCACTTTCTGATCCAGGCCAAAGAGAGGCAGTTTCTCATTAGATGGTTCCAGATTGGCGCTCAGTATGCTCACTCTGCTCTACAGCAGCTGGACTGCACAGAGCTGCCCATGGAGCATGAGGAAAACAGGTCCAGCCCACAGAGGACTCTGGGCACTCTGGGCCCCAAGCACACAGTTCAGAACAAAAGGAAAGGATCAAGGAACAGTGACCTTTAATTGCAAAATAGATGGTATTTATGAGTGGGCAGAGAGAAGATTTTAGGAGATGCCCCCCCCCCCAACCTTAAATACCAATGCACCCGCGGAGCCCACTTCCCTTAGGCCTTGCCTGAGGTGATTTACTGAAGACCCGGAAGACTGCTTCTGCCAGGCAAAAACTCTGCCTGGGTTCAGAGGGAGAAGACCTCTGAGCTCCCACAAGTTTTTTAAGGAGGAGGGTATTGACCAAGAAATTTCCCTGAGGCAGAGTTGGTAAAATAAAATATTTGTGGGCCAAATCCTATTTCCTGTTCTCAAATACAATGGCCCTTTCTTTAAAGTAAAAATCTGAACCAGTGAAGACAAAGGTTATTGTCTCTGTCAATTCTGTTTGTTTTAAAATGCGACACATCTCTTTTCAGCAGTTTGGAAGCCTGCTTTTGACAATACCAGCAAGGCAATCACTATTTGGAGGGCCTGACTTGCCATCGGTGTCCCTTGGGATTTTAATCCTCCTGAAAACCTGCAGTTTTATAGGCACGGGGGTGGAAAGCCATGCAGGGATCACACAAGGTCACATAGATGGTAGGCTACACAATTGGCTACACTCAAAGGCATTATGGTCATTAGAAGATTGGTCTCTACTTTTGAATGCACGATAAGGTGAAGATTTATGATACATGGGCATTCAGTAAGATTCAGGTGGATGCAAGATAAGCATATTAAGTCTATGATGCTGAAAACCTCAAGAAGCCATGCTTCACAATCAAATCAGAACTTGCTTTAAACATGCAATGTCCAGGAACATGGAAGGCACCCTGCACAGTTTTTCTTCTTACTTCCCTGACTTGGCCAACCAGTTATGCCAAAAATGATGTGGTGATTCCAAATCCAAATTAAATGTTCTTATTTGCGATTAAAACTGGCATTGTGCTGGATGTGGTGGCACACACCTGTAATCCCAGTCTCCTGGGAGGCTGAGGTAGGAGGATTGCAAGTTGGAGGCCAACCTCAGCAACTTAGTGAGACCCTGTCTCAAAGTAAAAAAGGATTGGGGATGTAGCTCAGCATAAAGTGTCCTTGGGGTTAGCCCCCAGTACTAAAAATGAATAAATAAATTTTAAAAACTGGCATTGCATAATATAGGTGGTAAAACTAATACTCATCATCTAAAATTATGACTTTTCTGTACTTAGAATGACATTAAGTAGAAAATTTAAAACACCAAGACAATTGAGAAAAAGATACTGGCAAAAGGAAAAAACTGTACATTTTAGTTACCAGTATTTCTTCCTGCCTTTTGAACAAGGGGTATTTTACTTGTTTTTCATACAAGGGTCCACAATTTAGGTGGTTGGCTCTGGAGACAGGACCAGGGTCAGAATCTGGCCTGTATCTAGGTAATCTTGGGCAATTCAAGTCCCAGTTTTCCATGTGACCAATTATCCCCTTATCCACAATTCTGCTTTCTGTGGTTTCAATTACCCATGGTCAACAGATGTCTGAAAAAAAGTAGAAAATCTCAGAATAGGCAATTCATGAATTTTAAATCACATGCTCTTCTGCATAGATGGTGAAATCTCCAACCTTCCCACCCCATCCCACCCTGGATGTGAATCATCCCTTCGCCCTGCAAACTGTACGCACCACCCACCTGTCGGTCCACCTGTTCGTCTCTAAGCAGCGTCTCAGTTATCAGATCCACTGTTGCCTTCAAGTGCTCACATTCAAGTAACCCTTATTTTACTTAATAATGGCCCCAAAGTGCAAGGATGGCGAGGATGGCGATTTCATTACAGTAGATTGTTTTAGTTGTTCTATTGTATTGTTTTTGTCACTAATCTCTTACTGTGCCTGATTTATAAGTTAAACCTTCATTATAGAGATGTGTGTATAGAAAAAAAGATAGTATATATAGGGTTTGATACTGTTCACCACTTCAGACATTCATGGGGGTCTTGGAACGCAGCCCCTGTGGAGAGGGCGCTGCCATGGGACCTCCCAGCCGTGAGGGTTAAAGTGAGTGGAAAAGCTAAACATGCTGCTTCCTCAGTTCAGGCCACCACTGTGCCAAGTGTTGTGCTGGTCCATTTCATTTGTTGCTTATGACAACCAGTGGTTGCAGAAGGAAATATTGTCCCCTCTGGTGGGTTTTGGTGATATTTTTGGCCTCCAGCAGCCATTCACACCTTTGGTACTGCACCCCAGCTCTGTTCTAGGGAACAATCTCTGTCCTGCTATACCTGGTCCTAAGGGATTCTCTCATAACCTCACCCAGCCAAGGGGAGGCTGTGTGACCCTAAAAGACAGTGGGGCTCTCCCCAGAACTTGAGTTCCTATGAGGACCTGGTTTATCCCACTCCTTGCCGCAGGCTCCGGGGTGACCCTGGTTTGGTTTGGGCCTCCAGGGTTCCTGGACAAACTCTGGGGCCTGAGGTTTCTGAGCCCCCTCTTTTTGCAGCAGCCCCTCTCATTCTGGGTGCTGCCTAGATCCTAAGTTTCTTTTCACATAGGGGAAACAATCTGCTTCTGATGTCTGCAACCAAAAGTTCCAGCTGATCATCCTCAGCTGTGAGATGAAGAAAACAGGGCAGACAGGGTAGCAAGCTCCCGACAGGTGAGAGCAGAGCCAGCGCGACCTGGGGCATCTCTGGCTGCATCGCCCGACCCTGTGCAGCCCAATATGAGCTTCCTGATGTCAGGTCATTCAGTGAGTATCAGTTCCCTGCTTTTTGGTTTCTACCCAGCCATGACATTTGCTGCCATTCTGGGTGGTTGCCTCCCTCACCACTCAGCAGTCTTCCTCTGGTGTCCCCAGATCAATTGCTGATCCTCACTCTGGTGGCCTCACAGAAGCAGCAGAAATGGAGGAGCAGGAGGCTCCAGACTCACACTCAGTGCAAAAGCCGAACCAGCCTCTGGCATGAACAGTCTTGCTGTAAAAAAGTTCTGTACACTCAGTCCTCCCTTTGGAGCACCAGGAGCCCTGGGAGGCTTATCCCATCCTTTGCTGTAGGCTCCAAGGTGACCTTTGTTCAGTTCTAGACTCCAGAGTCCCTATCCCACCCCACATCCAGGCTGGCCTTGAGGTCCCTTGGGCTCTGGTTAGACATCCTATCCTGTGTGCCTAAGGAGAGCCAGCCCTGTCAGCTGCCTTACACAATGAAGGACAAAGTCAACAGGACCACTCATCTGACCTCCAGGCCCTGCTGGCTGGGTGCAAATGCCAGGACTTGTCCCGGGCAGGCAGGACTGACTTCTGGCCCAGCTGGCCTTTCCTCATTCCTGAGAGAGAAAGTAGGTGGTTTGTCTATAACACAGGGCAAAACTTGCAGGTCTGCCTTCTTGCCCTCCCCTCTTCTCCTCTCTTGTTTTTATGGTCACAAATGCAATGGACTAAATTCTGGTCCAGAGACATGGCTCTAAAACTGGCAGTAGGTGCCATCTTCTCGACCAAAGAAACTAATGATTCAGGTAAAAATGAGCATAAAAAAGATACCAGTGTATTCAGATAGGGACCACGAGGTGGTCTTAAATGATATGATGTTGCTAAGTGTTACATTTGTGTGTAGGTGTGTTCCTTTCCAAGGAACCCCCTGGTTAGTTTTTTTGGTCCTTATTAAAACCCCGCCATCTATTGAAGAGCACCTAGGTTGGTTCCATAGTTTAGCTATTCTGAATTGAGATGCTATAAACATTGACATGGATACATCACTGTAGTATGCTGATTTTAAGTCTAAAGAAAATGTGGTATATATATATATATATGATGGAGTATTGCTCAGCTTTAAAGAAAAATGAAATTATCAAATTTTGCCAGTAAATGGATGGAGTTAAAGTAAGCAAAATAAGCCAATCCCCAAAAACCAAAGGCCAAATGTTTTCTCTGATATGAGGATGCTAATTCACAAGAAGTGGGGAGGGCTCGGAAAGAATAGAGTGACTTTGGATTAGGAAGAGTGAAGGAAGGGGAGGGGATATCAGGATAGGAAAGATATTAAAACGAAACAGACATTATTACCTTATGTACATATATGACTACATGACTGATGTGATTCTACAACATGTACAATTAGAAAAAATGAGAAATTATACCCCATTTATATATGATATCTCAAAGTGCATAAATACATTTTACTGTCACATAATTAATTAGAACAAATAAAAAAACTTAAAAAAAAAAACCCACAGTTAATGGAATTAAAGAGAGTCTCTTTGAGAGCTAAGACCACTGAGGTGGGGAGAGAGAGGTAGGGCCACCCTACCAACATCACTGGGTCAACATACAGCAGAGTCACTATGGACACCCAGCTCCTGGTCCATGCTGTGCCACCTGTGCCCACCCATCCTTGGGGCCCAGCACTACCTCTCCACTCTGTGTGGTTCCACAAGAGCCCTGGGCAGTGTGCTTTTAATGCCCTGTGTGGCCGCTGCAGATGACACATGTTCTGTATCACATGTCCCTTCTGTCACCAGGACCCTTAAAAACCTCATATTTCATATTTGGAGTAACTTGAAAGCCACCATTTCTCTTGGAAAGCAAACATGGGAACAGATTAAGACCTAAGTCGTGACTTAATTCTTTCCCATATGTCATACGGCAATTATAATAAGATGTCTATAAAATAAAGCATAACCAAGTATCTGCGTCAGGAGAGCAGAGCCAAGTCAATATGCTTGTTTGGGATTTTGAGGTCCTTTGTGACCTTGAAAAGAATCTCTGTGATAAGAAGCATGGATACTGGTATATGAGCTCCAGGAGAAGAGGGACCTTGTGGGCCTTGCTCAATGCCACCTCACATCTAGAATAGT
This sequence comes from Sciurus vulgaris, assembly GCF_902686455.1. NCBI lineage: Eukaryota > Metazoa > Chordata > Mammalia > Rodentia > Sciuridae > Sciurus > Sciurus vulgaris. The sequence continues at coordinate 110,546,873 of NC_136462.1, forward strand.
GCAGGTATGTAGCAGATGCTCACCAAGAATTTGTGGAGTAAGTGAATGAATGCTCAGCTTCCACTCTTCTATGAAGGTGGGTAATATATCCTGGCAGGTGGGGACCCTACATTGAGGGAGTTCCTCCTCCAGCCAGCACTCCACACATTGTGATGTCATTTCATCATCCAAGAGCACCCTGAGTAGGGAGAAACTTAGAAAATCTGAAGTTCAGCCTTGCTAAAGGTAATGCAATTAATAAAATTAATAACTGGCAGGGCTGGGACTTGAATCCAGGTCTGGCTGATTCTAGACTCTCTCTTCCCCACTGACCCAGCCACGAACCTTCCAGTTCCCTTAGAGGTGCACACGTCGACAGTACTAAAGTCTCTTATCTGTGAGGCAGCCATCTGCACCTCCTGCTGGCTGTGCAGGTGGAAGCGGGGCTGGTGCCTCAGGCGAGTACACCTCAGCTGCAGGCAGAAGAGCAACAACTAGAGAGTCAGTTCCAGAAAGAAGTGAAGACACAGCATGTGTGCTTTATATGTCAATCTGGATTTCAAAGGCAGGCGGAAGTGAAGTGAGCATTAATCTTAATTCTGCATCCTCATGGCAAATGTCTTAAACTCCCAACACACTTTTTTTTTTTTTTTCTTTTTTTTAGCAGTACAGGGGATTGAACCCAGGGGCACTCTACATCTGAGCTATACCCCCACCCCTTTTCACTTTTTATTTTGAGACAGGGTCTCACTGAATAGCTGAAACTGGCCTTGAACTTGCTATTCTCCTGCCTCATCCTTCCAAGTAACTGGGATTACAGGCATGCACCACTGCACCCTGCTTTATTTTATTCTGTTCGAGATGCCAGGGTTCAATCCCAGGATCTCACGCATGCCAGGCAAGTGCTCTACCACTGAGCTACATCCTCAGCCTCTAACACAATTATAGGGACACCCATGGAAGCTACTTTTACAAAAACGGTGCTAGAAGCATGGAGAAGAATTAGTACCCTAGGGACAATTTTTTCCATTTCTTATATTATTTTTTAAAATTAAGAGACAGCTTGTTATATAAGCTCAGATCACCTGGAGTGCCGAAAACACCTACTTCTCCAAGGCCTTCCTGGCAGAAGGCGGCTGGCAGGTCTCAGGAGTCTGGGTGGAAAGAACCCCTGCAGCTGTTAATCTGCTGCTGCCCTGTGAGAATGTGAACTGGCAGCTCCAGGTCAAGATGAAAACAGCTCTCTCTCAAATTTACTCCCCAAGGCAGCTCACGTTACTCAGGACACTGATTCCTCTAGCCCCTGGGATGGACTGGGCCGGCCCTGGTCCCAGGTATGTGTGAGCCGTGGTGGAGCAATCCCTCAGCATCAGTGTCAAATGCCATTCTAAAATGTGCAAAGCAGCTGGGAACAGCGGACAGTCCCACTTCAGTCCCGGTGTGGAGGTGGAGGTGAAAAGGCTTGCTATTAATGAAATGAAACCCATTCACAGGAGTAAAAGACCCTCGTCTATCAGACCTCCCAAGAAAGGGGAGGTCCCTAGCTTGGATCTTTGGACTGTTATGATGATGCCCCAGGCAACTCTCCCCTCTGCCACACCCATCTTGCTGCCTTCCATAGAAAGCACAGGTTTCCATCATTTTCCTGTGAGTCAACCAAGTCTTATGCATGTCAAAGAACTGTGGGGCCAAGAATCATTCTAGGAATTATGGTGCTCTGTCAAAAAATGGGAAATTTTGCCAAAGAAAAAGAGGAAGGAGATGCAGAATAAGGGCATAGAGAAGGTATTGGTGGAAAAAATATTGATATTTTATTTATTTAAATATTTATTCTTCCCTTCTCCCACTCTCATAAAGTCTAAAATAACAGACTTCTCACCTATGTCTCCAGATTCTCTTACGCATATTTCAGACTTAGTACTTATCCTAGGATTGCACAGCCTAACTTCAGAATATGTGTCCAGTATCCTGGGTGACTAGAAGGCTGTGGGATGGACAGACTGCACAGTCATATTTAATGGCCTCCGTCTTATCTCACTGTACTATCTAGCCTAAATCCAACCTCCATCCCATCACTGTACCCAAGATGAGCCAGTGCACACTGTCTTGATGCAACATGTCTTATTCATTTGGAGACCCGCAGCATTTCAAATGTGCAGCTACGTTGTAGAGCTTCCATTTCTATACGCAACAATTAACAATCCAAAAATAAAATAAATTTAACAACAACAACAAAATGCCAGACTCCTTCGCTGGAAACCACTATACACCATTGAAAACAAGTAAAGTAAACTGAAATGAATGGAAGAAAGTTCAATGTTCAGTGATTGAAACACTTAATATTGGTAGGGTAGCATTATTCTTTGAATTGATAAGCCCAGTCTATAGAGATAGAGAGTAGCCTGGTGGTTGCCTGGGGCTGGGAGGACCTTGGGAGAAAATGGCCAGTGACAACTGATGGTTTGGTGTTTCTCTTTGGAGTTAGGAAATGTTATGAATTAAATAGCAGTGATAGTTGCACACTACTGCATTAAATATACTCAAAACTCTGAAATGCATAATTGAAAAGTGAGTTCTATGGTACATAAAGCATATCTTTAAAAAATGAAATAAAAACAAATGTAATCAAAATAACGTGTGGAAGTATGTACATCCTATATGAACTCTGAATACTGGGGAAAGAATTTGTATTGAATATCAATGGATGGTGGGAGGGTTAGTGCCCAAATAAATTCACTCCTTTCCATTAGATAAGAAAGAAGGGAATTCAGTCCAATTCAGTGTGTTTTTATTAACCATCTAACTTGTGCAAGTACCAATACAGATGCTGTCTTTCATTTAATCTTCACTATTAGGTAGGTGGTACCTTCACATGTTTTACACATGGGGAAACTGAAATTAAGAAAGTTGTTCATGGTCTTAAAACTAGTAAAAGGCAAAGTCAGGGGGGTATTCAAGATGGCGGCCTAGAGGGTGGCTGCATTTCATGTTGCTCCAGGACTCAGGATTCAAAAGAGGAGATATTGAGACACTTGGGACCAACTCAAAGCAGCCGGGTGACTCTCACCCGTTGGGAAGGCGTCCCGGATGGGACGGTGGTCCCGGAACGCAGGAAACTTTGTGAAGTAGAGCTGCCGGTGAGACACCCCTCCCCCTGCTGGAGCAGTGAACTCGGACAACTGGGAGCGCCGTAAAGGAGGCCGCTCGGCACAGCGCTGGGACTCGGAGCAACCACTGGGGCTCCGGCGGCTGCCCAGGGGGAGCAGTGGCGAGGAGAGCTGTGTGGACTCAGAACACCGGGGCCTGCCCTGAGGAGGAGGAGGAGGAGCGTGGCCGCTTGGATTCGGAGTGACTGCACCAGAGCTACAGGCGGTTGCCAGAGGAGAAGCTCCGCGGCGAGCTGTTTGGACTCAGAACGACTGCTTCTGAACACCGGGGCCTGCCCTGAGGACGAGGAGGAGGAAGAGGAGCGCGGCCGCTTGGATTCAGAGTGACTACACCAGAGCTACAGGCGGTTGCCAGAGGAGGGGCTGCGTGGCGAGCTGTTTGGACTCAGACCACTTCTGAACACCGGGGCCTGCCCGGAGGAGTAAGAGGAGGAGGAGGAGGAGTGCGGCGGGTCGTTTGGACTCGCAGTGACTGCATTAGCGCTCCAGGCGGCTGCTCAGAGGAGAAGGCGAGTGGTGAGTTGTTTGGACTTAAAGTGACAGCTCCTGAACACAGGGGGGCTGCCTGGAGGAGAAGCGTGGTGGGTCGCTTGGTCTTGAGTGGCCGCACCAGAGCTCCGGGCGGTTGCCCAGAGGACCCGTGCAGCGGATCACATGGATTCAGAGCCACACAGAGCGACCGCTCCTGAACACCCGGGGAGTTATCTGGAGAAGGAGGAGGAACGGGGAGGGTCACTTCGACTCGGAGTGATTGATTGCCCAGGGCTACTGGTGGTTGGTGGGAGGTGGAGGCACACAGTGAGTTTCTTGGACTCCTAGTGACCGCACCGAAATACTGGGCGGCTGTCTGGAGGAAGAGGCGTGTGGTGGGTCTCTGGGACTCAGAGCGATTGTACAGGGCCCCAGGTGGCTGCTCAGAGGAGGGGCCGCATAGCCAGGCGATTAGATGCAGAGCAGGGTCCCAGGATCTAGGAGGCTTCTTGGTGGAAGAGCCGCACAGAGACAGGCTTAGGGTGGAGCGAAGGTTCCAGGCCTGCGGGCAGATTCTCTGAGGAGGGGCAGCCTAAGGAGATTCATCTGCGAAGGGTGAGGCTCCCAGGCCCAGGAGGTAGGGCCGGGCCCCTGGGAACTTTGCAGAGGAAGGCAGCCCAGTCCAGGCAGTAGCTGTAAATTGAGGGGAACCTCTAGGAGGGAACTGACCAGCGAGACCTCCCCACCGGGTGACTCTTCCCTGCCGGGTGAGGTTTCCCCATAAGGACGGTAAAACCAGAGAGTCAGGCCCAAACAGGCCTTGCCTCAGCCCGCAGCCTAGGTCCCCTTTGGATGACCATTGGTCAACAAGTGGAGGCATCTCTGCCCACTAGCAGGGATTATACCCCACCTGAAGGCCACCACTCCTAGAGAGGCAGCTTCCTTGAGGAGCACCGCATTATCAACTTCCTCCAAGACTTCAGCCTACTGAAGGCTAAGGGGGGATATATATAGAAATCTTCAGGGACATTGTAAGTCAATAGAGGAAATCTGCAATATCTCAGCAGTCCACTGATACCTGAACAATATGAGAAAACAAGGAAAGAAAATGCTGCAAACAAATCTAGATGTTACATCAATAAAACCCAATGACAGCATGGCAGAAGAAATGACAGAAAAGGAGTTCAGAATGTACATAATTAAAATGATCAGGGAAGCAAACGATGAGATGAAAGAGCAAATGCACGCACTGAATGATGAGATGAAAGAGCAAATGCAAGCACTGAATGATCGCACCAATCGACAATTAAAAGAGTAAATACAGGAAGCAAAAGATCATTTCAATAAAGAGTTAGAGATATTGAAAAAAATCCAAACGGAAATCCTTGACATGAAGGAAACAATAAACCAAATTAAGAACTCCATAGAAAGCATATCCAATAGGATAGAACACCTGGAAGACAGAACCTCAGACATTGAAGACAAAATATTTAACCTTGAAAGGCAAAGTCAGAATTTCAACTGAAGACTGAGTCCCAAACCTTTTAGTACTAATCATGGTACAAAGAATAAGATCTGATAATAGTAGTAGAAGATAATATTCTGTCGGGAACCAGAAGAATTTTTCAAAATTATTTTGGACTTTGAGTTTGATATCTTACGAGAGAGAGAGAGAGAGAGAGAGAGAGAGAGAGAGAGAGAGAGAGAGAGAGAGAGAGAGAGAAGGTGACAGTCTGGCTCAAGCTATGACTTCTATGGCCTCATGTATAGCTGGCCTCCCTATCTCCTAGTTTAAAGACTTCAGGACACATGTTGGAATCATGTTGAGTTCACTAACTGATTTACTGGCACCTACTTGAGTATCCTCCTTTCTTTCTCTTTATGTTCAAGTGTTCCTTAGTGTCTTCATCCTAGTTGAGCAACCTGAATCAGATATGCACACCAAAGAAGTAGAAAAACAAAGTATAGGAAATAGACTGGACTAGCATCTGGAGGAACACAGACTCTTCAGAAAAAGAACTGACATGGGTTTGAGGTCATGATGGACCAAGACCACCAATTGACCCCCAAATTCACTCTGTCCTTTCATGGAGTCACTGCTGGAAAATTAGGTTCTATATCTCCCCCTTTTCATTTTTATGGATACAAATAATTAGGCCTAAGGTTTACTACAAATTTGTATGTGTATTTATATTTTATACTTTTTATATGCTGTAAAATGCCCACCAAATGTTTATTGACCACAGCAGATCAAGGGGACCTGATCCCAGATCTCACTCAATCCAAGTCTGCTTCTGTTTCTACTTTAACCAAAATCTTGCCTGTACATCCTTCGTGTTTTGCTCTAATAACCTGGGGGACTCTGCGTGGATAGGACCCAGCTCAACTGCCTTAGCAAAGATTGCAGCAAGAGGCAGTGTGGAGCCACTCCAGCCAGCAGTGCTCCTCCCAATACGCGAGTCCTGCCCTCCTGCCCAGCTCTATGGGCCTGGGTCTCTTCACTCTAATGCTTAGATGCTTAAGCTCAGTGGAGGGGGATGGTTGGTGAGATGTGAGAAGCCTCTGGAAGACCAAGGACACATGTAGAGTGTCACCCGAGATTCCACCCCACCTGCTTTTTCCCTGAATTTCTCTGGGTAAGACCTTTAAGTAGGAATGACTTCAGGCAGTCTAGGGAGAGAAAATCCATTTACAAGTTTACTTTCTTTAGACCTACAGTGTGTTCAGGTTGAGGGGCCTTTAGAGGTCACCCAAGTTCTTTGTCTCCCAGAGGAAACTGAGGTCTGAGGTGGGTGATGACCCAAGGGTCACACAGTGGCAGCTCAGGACCTGTGATGGCTAATTGTCAGAGATTATTTCTATAAAATAAAATCATTTCAATTAAATTTGTAGCAGTTCTATTCCAGCCCTGACTTCCATGAGGAGTTAGGCATCTTGAGGCATCAATATCCTTGGCACTGGACAGAGCTGCCTTTGGTTCCCACCAGTTCCAGCTCTTATAGATGGTACGGGCCCACCCCCATCACCTACAAAGATAGCACCCTCATCCCACGTCTCAATATTGAAGAGTTATGGGCTGGGGTTGTGGCTCAGTGGTAGAGTGGTGTGAGGTGCTGGGTTCAATCCTCAGTACCACATAAAAATAAATAAATAAAATAAAGGTATTGTGCCCATCTACAACTAAAAATATATTTTTTTAAAATACTGAGGAATTATACAAAATACATAATCAGCTGCTAAATATACAAGTTCTGCCCTCCAACCTTGACAAATTTACCCTCTTAACAACACGGAAGCTTTGATTTAGAATTCCCAGAGTCCTTGGAGTTGTGCACAAATAGGTTGGAATCTCCTGTCCCCTGCCTGGGCTATGTTTGATTCCTCTTCCTACTCCCTTCCTCTGTCCGACCCCAGCTTAGTCTGGGGTCTTGAGGTGCCTCACATGCCTGTGCTCAGACAACACACTGCAGACAGCATCCCTCCCCGCCCCGCTCTCTGCTTCAGGCTGGGTTGTGGACACCAACATCCCAGCCCAATCTCAAGAGCATGGGTCCAGGAAAATGGCCCAGATAGGCCTTGAAAAATGATTCAGGGCTACTTGGGCAGGAAATTCTAGGGTTCCAGTTGACTGGAGCTTTGTTTAACAGTGCACACAGGCTGTGGGTGGGCACATCTCCTGTCTCAGGGGACTCTTCTCTTCATCACTTAAAAAGTGGTGTTGCCAGGGGAGGACCACAGCAAAGCCCTCTACAGCATGGGGCCCATATCAGGGGCCTAACTTACTCAGTGTTAAGGGGGTGCTAGCCATGTGATTTCAGGCAAGCTTTAATTTTTGCATCCATAAATATATATTATTTTGTAAAGTTCTTTGAGGATCAGATAGGATACTTGATACAAAGCCTGACACACAGTAGGTGCACAATAAAAGTTCACTTTCTTCTTTGCCTCTCATCTTCCTAGAACTTCCCTAACCACTTCTTGCTTCCCTTTCACAGCCCTGCCCAGCCCATGTCCTCAGCCTGTTCCCCTCTTTCCTTTTTCTCTAAAGCCACAGTGGACTGGGTTTGGCCCTCTTGACTGCAGTCCCTGAGATGGGGTCACTGTCCTCTGCCCTCTACTGCAGGAAATGCTGCGATAGTCCAGTTTGAGTTCTTTTCCCACTTATGAAGTATTCTGGGTTTTTCTGATTTTAAGGAAGAGGAGATACTGTGGTAGGCAGAGCAGGTTAGAAACCTCACAGTAAATACCCTTTTGCTTGCTAAAAATGAGAAGTTTGAGAAAGGTTTTTGGGTTCTGACCAAAAACGCTTGGTTTTTGCTTGGAAGAAATTTGATTTCCTGTGAGATGTCAAAATGTCACTGAGCATAACTCACAGAGGTTTCTATTTCATTCTATCTTGTTTTGAAACAGACAAAAGATGCTTCTTTTGTGCCATCCTCAGCAAAAATGCCCCCTTCTGTGTGACTGGTGCCTTGGCTGCTTGGGACTAAGGGTCCGTTGGGAGGGCTGAATGCTGTGGAGTTCGACTCCTTTCAATGCTCTCCTTTTCTTCTAAAAACCCTTTTAGGAAAAGCCTCAGTATCTCATTTTCGTTTCTTGTGACAGCCATGCATTTATAAATGTCATTGCTTAGTTCCTTGAAATGCAAGCCTGAGCAGTAGACCAGATCTCACACCCCACACCAGATCTTACCTTGAGTCTTCGGGTCCAGGATCTCTTACAGAAATAAACTGTCTTAGGTCTTAACACTTTTTTCATTTTGCATCTCCTATTGCATCTAATTAATTGAGGAATAAAATTTAATCTCCAGTTCCTCAAATGTTTATTCTTCGGTTCTATATTGTTTAAGATTAGGGTAAGAGTGGGTGCAGAGGTGCATGTCTGTAATCCCCGCAGCTCAGGAGGGTGAGGCAGGAGAAGCACAAGTTCAAAGCCAGCCTCAGCAACTCAGTGAGACCTTGTCTCTAAATAAAATTTTAAAAAGTACTGGGGATGTGGCTCAATGTTTAAATGTCCCTGGGTTCAATCCCCAGTACCACCCCCCCTGAAAAAAATCAGGGTAAGAAATCTAGGTTTTCTTTGCCTGAGAGGAGTGGCTGAAAAATTAATAGAACAGTGCATTTATTCTCCTTATGTAAAGTGTTTTCCATTAGTAGGATTAATGCATGATTTTCTCCAACTTTTCCCCATTGTATTCCCCATTGTATCTTGATTTCTCATCTCAAAAATGCATCTGCCTTTGAGCTAAATGTGATATCAGCAAATCACAACTCTTCTTACCATGATTCTATTCACTTTGCAAATATTTATTGAGCATCAACTATATGCAAGGTACTGTGTTGGACACTGAGAAGGACACAAAGATTTATGAGCCATGATCTCTGCTCTCAAGTTTTTAAAACAATCTCAAATTAGTTTTCCTTTCTCTTGAGACATTTGGCATCCTTCCCATGTCCACCTGAGTCCTTGACTTTTGCCAGAGGCAGAATCATGTCTGTGCGGCTCTTTGTATACTTGAATAAGTGTTCACATTCGTTACAGGTGCTCTGTCCTCAGTCCCAAAGACCAGCACCGTAGAGGTACGAGGCAAGTTCATGAGCCTCTCCTCCATGATCTAGGTGAGAGGAGGTGATGGTTATTCAGGTACAGGTAAGACAGATGCCTGGATGTAAACAAATGCAGAATTTTATAGTCAAATGAATTTTCAACTTTGATAGATAAATTTTCCAATTATAGTATCTACTAAGATAGCGATTTCAGTTCAATGTATACACCAAACAGAATTACAAAGATACAGTAATCTAGAGACACCTAAAATAATGTTCCTAACAGCACTCTTTGTAATAGCACCTGCTATGGCTTGGGTGTCTTCTTCGAAACTCACATTGAGGTTTAATTGCCATTTTATAGCACTAAGAGGTAAGACTTTTAAGAGGTGATTAGGTCATCTGTGACTGTTCTTTCGTATAAACGAATCATTGTTTTTCTCTTGGGAGTGGTTTCGTTATCTCAGGAATGTACTCCTGATAGGAGGATAAGTTTGGCCCCCATGCTCACTCTTTCTTGCTCTTTCTTGTGCATGCTCTCCTGCCCTTGTGTCATGTTGTAACACAGCATGAAAGCCCTCACTAGATGTGGCCTCTCAATCTTGGAATTCCCAGCCCCCAGAACTGTAAGATAAATAAACTTCTGTGGTTTGTAAATCACCAGTGGTGTTTTGTGGTATTCTGTTATAGCAGCACAAAACAGACTAAGATAGCAACACACCAGAAACTATCAAAATGCCATTGGCATTTGGTAGAAGGGATAAATAAATTATGGTACCTATTAATCAAATGACAGGACACTATACAGCACTGAGAATGAATCATCAACCTAAATATGCAATAATATAGACGAAGTTTGCATAAATAGTGCATAGCAACCAGAAGCAAAAAGAAAAAAATATTTTTCTATTTCTAGAAACTACAAAACAAGTATAAGTATTCTGTGCTCTTAGATCAGATAGTGGTTAGTTTGGAAAATCCACCATATAGAAGAGACAGGAGGGGACTTCTGGGGTTGGAAATTCTCTGTTCTTGACCTGGTCACTAGTCTTTTTAGTGTTCAATTTTTAAAACTTTTTGTTCACTTTTTTAGATATTATACTATATTAAAAAGTTTTTGAGACCCACCAATGTAAAAATGGTTAGCCCTCTGAATCACAAGTCAAGACACCTGAATGTTGGAGCTGATTCTGATTGTTGATCATATCCTTGGGCAATCCAATTTCTATGGGCTGGTTTTTCATCAGTGGAGTGGAGACAGATTTCTTCCTCTGTCTCTCAGATAGGTGCTTTATTATAGGCATGGAATGCCACTAGGTAGTTGTGGATGCTTGGTGCTATTTCACTGTTAATATTTAAGCGCCTGCTCTTGATTGACTTTATTTCATGAAATCTGGTCTTTTCAGTGGAAACTGAAACTTGGTCCTTGACTCATGCCTGCCTTTCACACAGCTTGTTCTCTACAGCCCCTCAATCTTGCAGAACAAATCCTCAACAGTGAGTCCTCTTAGAAGGTGCTTAAAATTGTCTCACAGCTCACTGATGCTGTGTTAATTTTTTCCCAGCTTTTGTTCTTTCTGTTCAGTTTCTTTTGCTACCTTTTTGAATTCACTAAATCTTTCTCCTGCAATATGTGATCATCCATTAATCCAATCTCAGATGGTATAATTTTTCATCTCTAGAAGTTTGATTGTAACTTTTTAATATTTTCATACTGCTTCTTAACATGTTCATGCTCTTTGAACACATGGGTTGTGTTGACAGTGACTGAATGTCCTCTGTGAATTCTAACATCTGTGCCAGGTCTGGGTCAGTTTCGATTACTTGACTTATCTCCTCCTTATAGTTCCTATTGTTTTCATGCCTGAGAACTTTTTATCAGGTGCTAGATGTTTTTGTACTCTGGAGGAGGAACTATTTTCTGCTCTGTGTGTCTTCTAAGGATTGTTTCTTCTAATTCTTCAGGTTGGTTCTTTTTCTGGCCTTGGAAAGCTTCTTCATATGAACATACTGTATAATACTCAGCAGACTATTCTTTAGTTTTCTGGAATTTCCTCACTGGGGACTCTGTCCTCTTTAGTGGTCCTCCCTGTGTAATCTAGCATCCCATGCTCCTTGACCTCCCAACTCCTCTGCTCAGGGAGCCCACCAAGCTCCACTCTGGCTCCCTGTCACAGCCTGGAAGCTGGGGTGATGGTAGGCTCACTTCATTTGTTTTGTAGCTCTCAGGGATTTCCAAACTTCATTATCTGTTACCTAATGTGTTGAAAACCAATATTTCATATACTTAATCCAGTTTTTTTGTTTGTTTGTTTTGCAAGGAGTGGGTAAATTTGGTTTCTACCCTTCCATTTTAGCTGGGACAGAAAGCATATGTAAACCAGTGTTAGTGACATCACATACTTTCCCCATCATCTAATAGCGTTTGTAAGGTTAGTATGTTTTAAACTTTTGGTTTTGAAAAAACAAAATGTTTCAGTACTGGGGAACAAACCCAGGGTCACTTTGCAACTCAGCTACATTCCTACCCCCTCTAATTTTTTATTTTGAGACAAATTTGCTAAGTTGTCCAGGCTGGCCCAGAACTACTCCTGCTGCAGCCTCCCAAGCAGCTGGAATTGCAGGCACCATCAATCCTGGCTAGCTTTCAAATTTTCTATGACTGAAGACCAAACTCTAGCACAGCATTCACTGCACACACCCTAGAGTAGAGCTCACCATGGTGAAGTGAGTACCTTGTGTTAAGGTTTTCCATATTTCCGTGTTGCTTACCGCTTGCTCGGTATTTGCAAATGATATTTCTCCTCCTCACCCTCACTCCTGCTCCTACCCTTTTTTTACTTCCCTTTTATTTTTCTTCCTTGTTTTCCTTTAGTTCTATAGTATTTCAATCTTGTCTATCTTTTTATTATAGTTTCAAATCTGTCTTACAGGCAATCTACTCTTCCCTTTGATGTTTAATTAACATTTCTTTCTTGATGTTTCTATGCTCCTACTATAGGTGAGATATTTTTAGACTTCTTGAAATTTTCAAATCCATGACTAAACAAATAAGGGCTTAGAATGCATAACATTATTTGATTAAGTAAATACATAGTCAGAAATGCCTGCATTTCACACAAACACTTTAATATACTATTCAAAAGACATGACACCCAGTGGGCCTTCTAAGTTTAATTTCAAGAAAGTTAACTACATAGGTGATCAGAAATACAACTGATTCTTACAAACAGCCCCACACTTGTTTGTCACCTCTCAGTGACAACATTTGCAAGTTGATAGGCGTACTCCTCACACTATACTGAGAATTTAGTATTCCTTGGCAGGAGTGATTAAGTGAGAAAAATGTGCCTAGACAAACTCTGAAGAAAAGAGTACAATGTTTCATGTTCCCACATCACAGCATGCGGCCCATGATATTAGAGCCGTGAGTGACTCAGTCTGGGTCCTACTGTCCCAGCACAGAGCCCAGGCATGGGGATGCTCCACAAATGCCACTGGGCCATGGAGAGGACATATGGAGGTGTGTACCAAGCACAGCTCTCTTTCTGCCATTGCCTCAAACATTTGGGGTCTTCCCCAAAACATTTATGTCTCCCTTTATAGTCCGATCATCCAAAATATTTATCATAAGCATTTACATTCACCAGTCTGTTCCAGTCCTTGCCATGAGAAATTTGGCCATGTGATTCTGTGATTCCTTTCATCAGTCCCAAAACTATCTCTTCCCATTCTCCAGAGGAATCGATCCCCTAAAACCCACATCTTGAGACTGCTCATCAATTCCACCTTTTCTGCTCCTTCTTGAACACCCCCATAACAGTCTTGTCTGAAAAGATGCCATGATATTGCCCAACTGGACACTGTGCTGACACAGCACCTCTCCTGTAAGCACACAACACATACTTACTGAATGAATGACCACCAAGCGTCTGCTCCAGAGCCTCAACACAGACTCTTCCACATGTGAATCCCAACTTCCTTGGATCTTTTGTCATGGCTCTACCATGGCTGGGTTAACTTGACCAGGGCTTAGAGACCACATTCCTAACCTGTGGAGGCAGGAAGGTAGAAATCCAGGTTTCTGCCTGTAACAGCTGGCTCTACTTGTCTGTCCAGTAAAGGACTATTTTGAGCTCTGACCTCTTTCCCTCTCACCCTCCGGGACAATGTAGGAGAGACAAGGGGCTATCATCTCAAGGCAGAGGGGCTCAGCAGCCTGATGTTGGGCATAAGCAGGAAGCCATAAACTGTAAACAAACCTGCAATTGTTATCATTGTTTAAAGTCTCCACAGGAACCTCTCTAGACAAGAGCTGGCTCCATGTAGGCACATCTCCCTGTAAGATCTTGCCAAAAACCATCCACTGAGGATCAGTATGTTGAAAGTTCTAAATGGTGGAGTCACTTAATCATAAGGCTGTCATCTGGCTGAGCTGTAATTTCCCACCACAATGTTGTCTAACATAACATATTGAGATGAGGCCTAACAAAATTCACTTGATGGTCTGGGTCTCTGCTTAGTTCTTTACTTTTTGCTTTTGGTACTGGGGATTAAACTCAGGGACACTTCACCACTGAGCCACATCCCCAGTCCTTTTTTGTATTTTATTTAGAGACAGGGTCTTACTGAGTTGTTTAGCACCTCACCATTGCTGAGGTGGCTTTGAACTCACGATCCTCCTGCCTCAGCCTCCTGAGCCTCTGGGATCACAGGAGTGTGCCACCACACCAGCTTCTTTACTTTTTAATCTGTCACTGCATACAAGGGAGGGGAACTAGTTTAGTTCTGCTCTGTCATTCCTGGACAAAAAGTTAAATTAGGATATAAAGCCAGATGCCATTTCAGAAGCACAGGATTAACCCTAAGTAGTATCAGGTTACTGTTCACTCTTTCAACATTTATTGAGCACCTACTAAATGCTCATCAGCAAAGCCACAAGGGCACAGTTAGTTGTGTCTCCTGCCTACATATAGCCTGCATTATAATAGGCTCAATGGATGATTCAATAAACGATTCTACTCTGGTGGTAAATGCTGTGTTGAGAGGAAGATGAAGAGGTGCATGCTCTACTTTTTTTCCTCCTCCATTAAGAGATAAAGACAAGTTCATCTGCCATATCTACAAACCAACAAATAATTCTAAAGAGGGCAATGACAAAACCATGATGGAGGCCTAGGTTAAGAATATTTGCCAGCACTCTGGAGGCCCTTTGTCTACTCCGCCCTGACCAAAAGCAAATCACCCCACCCTCTCTTACCTTTGGAAGTCATCATTTTCTCGCTTTCCTTTGTTTTACCACATCCCTAAAGAATGTGGCTTAATTTTGCCTGTTCTAGGAATGGAGTCATCCTCCAGAGGTTCTTAGCATCTTTCTTTCATTCCAACTTATGTTTGCGAGATCCATTCATTGAGTTTTGTAGAGCTGTGATTCATTTGTTTTACTTGCTCTATGGCATTTTATTATGTAAGTATATACAATGTATCTGTTAAACTATTTTCAGGAGGTTACCTGGGATTGAACCCAGGGGCACTTAACCACTGAGCCACATACCTAGCCTTTTCAGTTTTTTTATTTTGAGACAGAGTCTTGCTAAATTGCTTAGGGCCTTGCTAAGTTGCTGAGACTAGCTTTGAACTTGCAATCCTCTTGCCTCAGCTTCCTGAGCTGCTGGGATTATAGGCACCCTGCTTGACTGTATCTGTTAAAACTATTGATGAACACTTGCGTTGTTTGCAGGTTTTCCCTCCGGAGCAATGCTGCTGTGAACATTCTTGTTCCTGTATTACCATACACATGTGCCTGAGTTTCTCTTGGCCTAGATTGGGATAGCTGGGTCATCTGGTATGTGTGTGTGTGTGTGTGTGTGTGTGTGTGTGTGTGTTCTGCCTTAATAGATATCACCAAATAGTTTTCCATAGTGGATCTATGCATTTTCCACTTCCATCCTTAGTATATGTGAGTTCTTGTGGTCTACATATTTGTCTACACTTGACAAAGTGCTGATCTGTTGAATATAAAATGATATTTCACTGAGATCTTATTTAACGCATCCCTGATTACTAATTAAGTTGCATAGTTTGTTAGTTTTGCATATATTTCTATACTGGTGGATTTCTTCTATGAAAATATCTGTTGTCTATTTTTATATGGGTTTTTTCTTTTTCTTGATGATTCAGTTATTTTTGTGTTCTAGATGATGCAAAAGTCTAGATAACGCAAAAAAAAAAAAAAACAGGATTATAAGTGGCTCATGTCTTCTCTTGTATTTTTATTCTATTTATGGCGTCATTGGTGAAGAAGTTCCTAACTCAAGTGTAATGTCTGTTAATCTTTCCCTTTATGGTTTCTGCATCTGTATCCATGCAAAGAAAGTCTATTCTGCCTTGAGACATAAACATATCATCTTCTGAATATTTTATAGTTTTTCCTTTCACTTTTTCTTTTACTTTTGCTTTTGAAATGATTATAGACACACAGTAAGTTGCAAAAATAATACACAGTATTCTGTTAATCCTTCTCACACCTTCCCCCAATGGTAATAACTTATTTAAGTATAATATAAAAACCTGGAAATTGACATTAGTATATATTATTAACTAGACTACAGACCTTACTCAGTATTTCACTAGTTTTACATGCATTTATATGTGTGTGATATTTTATGCAATTTGAACTGATATGTAAATTTATCTTTCATTTAGTATGTAATCCACATGGAATTACTTTTGCATGTGGTGCAAGGCAGGGATTTAGTTAATTTTTTCCTCATATGAATAACCAATTGGTCCAGCATAGTTTTTAACTAGCCCATCCTTTTTCCCACTAATGAACAATGCCTACTTTGTCATAAATCAAGTTTATGTCAGTTACCAAGATATATAACCATTACTATAATCCAGTTTTATAGCTTTTATGTCATTCCAGTTATATTCTTTGTATCCTTTTACAGTTAGTTCCTATCCACATCTGCAGGCCCAGACAACTACTAGTCTACTTTCTGTCCCCAGAATTTGCTTTTTCTGGACAGGAGAATTGTGAATCATATAGCAAGTTTATATTTAACTTTTTTTTAAAAATTGCTAAGCCATTTTCCAAAGTAGCTTTCCAGCAACAGTAATATTTGAGATCTTCAGATTTTTCACATCCTTGCCAGCATTTACTATCTCTGTAGTCATTGTAGTGACATGAAATGGTATCTCATTGTGGTTTTAATTTTCATTTTTATATTGATTTCAAGCATCTTTTTATGTGCTTAATCATTTGGGTATCTTGTTAATAAAATGCCTATTCAAATCTTTTGCCCATTTTTTAATTGAATTGAATTGTTTAACTTCTTGAGTTGCAAGAGTTCTTTGAATATTCTAGATACGAGTCCTTTGTCAGATATGTGATTTGCAAATACTTTTTCCCTGTGTTCTGTCTTTTTCTATGAGCATATGAGCCTTGGATGTTTATCTATCGAATTCTTTGAGGCCAGGATTGAAACTGCATTGCCCCAGAGATGAAATGTGTCTGCTTTGTCAGTCACTTGGGGTACTTGAATGGTTTCAGATGACTTCACCAAGTTTGCTTCCTAGACAGTAGAAAAGGCTACAGCAGGAAGGCAAGGCACCTCCTTCACTGTCTGCGCAAACGAGGAGTTGCACACTCACCCCTGCTCCTGCCACACTTAGTCATGTGGTCATCTCTGGCTATGATGTAGGCTAGAAAATGCAGCTTGGTGGCTGTGCATCCAGCTGAAAATTCTACAATAAAAAGAAAAAAAACATAGTCTGACACTTTTAGTAAATGACAGGGACCCACATTCTAACCCAGGTCTACATGATTTCAAAACCATGCCCCTTGGCACTACATTATACAGCCTCCCCAGGAAGAAACCAACAGAATATTATTTTAAAAAAATAGATTCCTATGAATCAATCCTCAAGCACCCAGGCAAAGCCAGGACTTAAACATGGTTTTCTCAAGGGGTCATCTTCTCACTGTACTTCTCTGCATCCGCAGACTATTATTGGAAGGGACATCCTCCCAGTAATTTGCATTCTACTCATTCTGTATTTTTCCAGACAACCATAAGTCACCTTCCCCACTTTGTCCTCTCCCCTTTTTCCAGACAACTAACTTTTCCCAATGGCCCAGCATCCAAAATTTCTCCAGCCAGCTCTGTGGCATTCCTTCCAATTCTGTGGCCTCCTGAGCATACTCTGGGCCACTGGGCAGGATGGCTGGGCTCAACCTGGAGCCTCTCTGCCAGGGACAATATTTAGAGGCCATGCCCCTAAAGGAATGCTCACTGTGGTGGCCAGTCAGGAAATGCCAATGACATCAAGGGAGTTCACAGAAACATCTATTTTGGCAGGGAGTATAAAAACTGTTAAGTTTTAAAAATTTGTTTGTTTGGGGGTTTGTTGTTTTGCTTTGTTTAGTTCCTTCTGAAGATTTTTTGCAGGAATTTGAGAACCAGCTATCTGGGTAGTTTCAAAACAAAGATCTAGTTCACTCTTTCTCAGATGTGTACTCAGTCAGGACTATGTAATGGTTGCTTACTATTCCCTTTACCAGAGATGAAAAGGCACTATCAGGGTTGAGCAGAAAGGTTAATGAGGCTGACTTCATGTGGGACAGAAGCCATAGAGAAAATGAAACAGCTGGAGCTGCTTAGGAGTGTCAGGAGATCACTGTGTAAGTGTATGAAAGAGACAGTCACACCTCCGCTTCCCACCTTCATTAAGCTACTTGCAAAGGCCTAACATCTAAGGCCAAAATAGACTTTACTTACCTAAGAGAGGATTTTTCAAACTTGGAATTACTGGGTCATCACAGTAATGGAGTTGGTGTTATTGGGCAGGACTGCAAGAAACACAGACGACTTGGAGGACACTGCTCAATTCTGCAGATTTTCTTTAGATCCTACCCTGTGACAGACACTATTCCAGCACCATCAATAAAACAACCATTTCCCTCCAGGAATGCCCCTCCACCAGAGATGTCTGAGCAAGGGCTGAAGCTGGATGACAAGAAGAGCATGCCAGCCCTGGGATGTGAATACCCAAGAGGATATCAAAGTTCCTGGCATGTGGGCAGGAGTTCAAGGATTGTGGTATGCCTATGTGCCCAGCGCTGGAGGAGGGCAGAAAAGAGCAGGCAACACATTTGGAAAAGAGGTTTGCTGGCTCTTCTCTCCTGGTCCCTCTAGCCCTGTCTGCCACCTTTCTCTGCCCTACTCTTGTGCTGGAGGCTAACCTCTCTGGGCTGTATCACTGGGGGTCCAGGCTCGAAGGCTGCTCCCTTCCAATTAAGTTCAGCTAATGGGAAATAGGAGCAAAAGATCAGGGAGAGGACAGCTCCCTCCCTGCCTGACCATGTTGGTGGTCAGGCTTCATTCTCCATCCTCTATCAGCTGGGTTCCCTCCAGGCGGCCCCTCCTCCATGGCTCTGGGCTTCGGGAATACCACTCTCCCTGTGGATGGGAAGTCTCACTGCACCATTGACTCCAGCCCCTCTGGAAATAGTCCCTTCCTCAAACTCTTCAGCTGACTTTATGAGCAAGTCACCTGGCTCTTGCCAGGATTCTGGCTAATATGGACAGATTGGGTAGAAATGTAAGGAGCGATCATGCTAGGGAGTTGCTTTTGTTTTTGTTTTACAATTGCTGTGACAAACTTTTTGAATTCCTAAAAATCATGAACTGAAATAAGTCAGACATAAAACCCACATATTCTATAATTCCATCTATATGAAAAGTCCAGAAAAACTCTATGGAGACAGAAAGCAAATCACAGGTTGCTTGGGACTGAGGTACAAACAGAAGTGACCACACGTGTGCACAAGAGACATTTTTAGGGTGATCAATTGCCATGATGATTGCATGACTCTGTAAATATATTAAAAATTTACATTAGGGAAATTTATATTAGGTAAATTGTACCTCAATTAAGCTGTTAAGATGATAAACAAAATATATCAACAATCTAGAAAATAAAGAGAAAAGACATGGACTAGAGGGTGACTGCATCTCCAGTTGCTCCAGAACCCAGGATTCAAGAAGGGGAGGCATTGAGAGACTCGGACTAAAATAGAGCCATAGGGTGAGTCTCCCCCACCCAGTGAGGTGCTGTCCAGGCGGCAGGCCCGGATTCAGGTGGCTTATTAGAGTAGGGCAGAGCAGCTAGAGTCCTCCCCAGGCGGCCCTGGGCACTCCGGCGGTGGGCTCCTCCCACAGGGCCAGATTCTCCAGCATCTCAGAGCAGGCCCCACAGTGAGAGCCTTTCTGCACAGAACCAAGCTTCAAGTCCCTGAACCAGGGCGGCGAGTTCCTGCCCGCAGGTTGCTTCAGGGACCAGGACAGGGCAGCCAGGGGCTTCCCCAAGCAGCCAGCAGCCCGGTCCCCTCCGGCGGGAAGAGCCTTTCCAGGCTAGCTTCTCGGAGCAGGCCCCCCAATGAAAGCCTTTCCACACAGAGCCAGCTCCAAGTCCTGGAACCAGTAGCGGGCTAGGGGCAGCTTTCCTTGGAAGCACTGCATTATCAAGTTACTCCAAGACTTCAGACTACTGAAGGCAGGAAGGTGATACATGGAAATCTACAGGAACACTATAAGCCAATAGAGGAATTCTGCAATATCACAAAGTCCCACTGACATCTGACCAATATGAGAAAACAAGGGAAGAAAATGTCCCAAACAAACCTAGATACTATATCAATAAAACTCAATGACAGCACAGCAGAAGAAATGTCAGAAAGGGAGTTCAGAATGTACATAATGAAAACAATCAGGGAAGCAAACGAGGAGATGAAAGAGCAAATGCAGGCATTAAATGATCACACCAATCAACAGTTAAAGGAGAAAATACGGAAGCAAGAGATCATTTCAATAAAGAGTTAGAGATATTGAAAAAACAAAAACAGAAATCCTTGAAATGAAGGAAACAATAAACCAAGTTAAAAACTACATAGAAAGCATAACCAATAGGATAGAACACCTGGAAGACAGAACCTCAGATATTGAAGACAAAATATTTAATCTTGAAAACAAAGTTGACCAAACAGAAAAGATGGTAAGAAATCATGAACAGAATCTACAAGAATTATGGGATATCATGAAAAGGCCAAATTTAAGAATTATTGGGATTGAGGAAGGCTTAGAGAAACAAACCAAAGGAATGAACAATATATTCAATGAAATAATATCAGAAAATTTCCCAAATCTGAAGAATGAAATGGAAAACCAAGTACAAGAGGCTTATAGGACTCCAAATATACAAAATTACAACAGACCCACACCAAGGCACATTATTATGAAAATACCTAACATACAAAATAAAGACAGAATTTTAAAGGCCACAAGAGAGAAGAATCAAATTACATTCAGGGGTAAACCAATAAGAATATCAGCAGATTTTTCAATCCAGACCCTAAAAGCTAGAAGGGCCTGGAACAACATTTTTCAAGCCCTGAAAGAAAATGGATGCCAACCAAGACTCTTATACCCAGCAAAACTTACTTTCAGATTTGACGATGAAATAAGATCCTTCCATGATAAACAAAAGCTAAAGGAATTTACAAAAAGAAAGCCAGCATTGCAGAACATTCTCAGCAAAATATTCCATGAGGAAGAGATGAAAAACAACGATGCAAATCAGCAATGGGAGGAAGTAGCCTAAAGGAATAGCCAAATAAAGGGGAAACCAAATCATGTCAAAAAACAAAAATGAGTCAAATGACTGGGAATACAAATCATATCACAATGATAACCGTGAATATTAATGGCCTGAACTCATCAATCAAAAGACAAAGACTGGCAGAATGGATTAAAAAGAAAAATCCAACAATTTGCTGCCTGCAACAGACTCATCCTCATAGAAAGAGATACCCATAGACTAAAGGGGAAAGGATGGGAAAAAAACATACCATGCACATGGACACAGCAAAAAAGCTGGAGTATCCATCCTCATTTCAGATAATGTGGACTTCAAGCCAAAACTAGTCAGAAGGGATAAAGAAGGACATTTCATACTGCTTAAGGGAAGCATAAATCAGCAAGATATAACAATCATAAATATCTATGCCCCAAACATTGGCTCATCCATGTACATCAAACAAATCCTTTTCAATTCCAGGAATCAAATAGACCACAACACAATAATACTAGGCGATTTTAACACACTTCTCTCACCGCTGGATAGATCGTCCAAACACAAATTGAATAAAGAAACCATAGATCTCAATAACACAATCAACAATTTAGTCTTAACCGACTTATATAGAATATACCATCCAACAAAGAACTAATACACTTTCTTCTCAGCAGCACATGGATCCTTCTCTAAAATAGACCATGTCTTATGCCACAAAGCTACCATTAGCAAATACAAGAAGATAGAGATAGTACCTTGTACTCTATCAGATCATAATGGATTGAAATTAGAAATAAATGACAGAATAAAAAACAGAGACTTCTCCAATACCTGGAGATTAAATAATACACTATTATATGATGAATGGATAACAGAAGGCATCAGGAGGGAAATAAAAAAATTCTTAGAAGTAAACAAGAACAAAGACACATCATATCAAAATCTCTGGGACACTATGAAAGCAGTACTTAGAGGAAGATTTATTTCATGGGGCACATTCAACAAAAGAAGTAGAAATCAACAAATAAACGACTTAACACTACAGCTCAAAGCCCTAGAAAAAGAAGAGCAGACCAACACCAAAAGTAGTAGAAGACAGGAAATAGTTAAAATCAGAGCCGAAATCAACGAAATTGAAACAAAAGAAACAATCGGAAAAATTAACAAAATAAATAGTTGGTTTGTTGAAAAAATAAACAAAACCGATAAACCCTTTGCCACACTAACAAAGAGAAAGAGGGAGAAAACTCAAATTACTAAAATTCGGGATGAACAAGGAAATATCACAACAGACACGAGTGAAATATAAAACATAATTAGAAGCTATTTTGAAAATCTATACTCCAACAAAACAGAAAACCTCGAAGACATCAACAAGTTTCTAGAGACATATGAATTACCTAAACTGAACGAGGAAGACATACACAACTTAAATAAATCAATTTCAAGCAATGAAATAGAAGAGGTCATCAAAAGCCTACCAACAAAGAAGTCTGGGACCAGACGGGTTCTCAGCCGAGTTCTACAAAACCTTTAAAGAAGAGCTCATTCCAATACTTCTCAAAGTATTCCATAAAATAGAAGAGGAGGGAACCCTCCCAAACTCATTCTATGAAGCCAATATCACCCTGATACCTAAACCAGACAGAGACACATCAAGGAAAGAAAATTTCAGACCAATATCCGTAATGAATATCGATGCAAAAATTCTCAACAAAATTTTAGCCAATCGTACACAAAAATATATTAAAAGGATAGTGCACCACGATCAAGTGGGTTTTATCCCAGGGATGCAAGGCTGGTTCAACATCCGGAAATCAATAAATGTCATTCACCATATCAACAGACTAAAAGTTAAGAATCACATGATTATTTCAATAGATGCAGAAAAAGCATTCGATAAAATACAGCATCCCTTCATGCTCAAAACACTAGCGAAAATTGGGGTAGTGGGAATATTCCTTAACATTGTAAAGGCCATCTACGCTAAGCCCATGGCCAATATCATTCTAAATGGTGAAAAACTGAAAGCATTCCCCCTAAAAACTGGAACAAGGCAGGGATGCCCTCTTTTACCACTTCTATTCAATATCGTTCTTGAGACTCTAGCCAGAGCAATTAGACAAACCAAAGAAATTAAAGGGATACGAATTGGAAAAGAGGAACTCAAACTATCCCTGTTCGCTGATGACATCATTATATATTTAGAGGAACCTGGAAATTCCACCAGAAAACTCTTAGAACTCATAAGTGAAGTCAGTAAAGTAGCAGGTTACAAGATCAATGCTCATAAATCCAATGCATTTTTATACATAAGTGATGAATCTTCAGAAAGAGAAATTAGGAAAACTACCCCATTCACAATAGCATCGAAAAAAATAAAATAATTGGGAATCAATCTCACAAAAGAGGTGAAAGACCTTTACAATGAGAACTACAGAACACTAAAGAAAGAAATTGAAGAAAACCTTAGAAGATGGAAAGATCTCCCATGTTCTTGGATAGGCAGAATTAATATTGTCAAAATGGCCATACTACCTAAAGTGCTATACAGATTCAATGCAATTCCAATTAAAATCCCAATGATGTACCTTACAGAAATAGAGCAAGCAATTATGAAATTCATCTGGAAGAATAAGAAACCCTGAATAGCTAAAGCAATCCTCAGTAGAAAGAGCGAAGCAGGGGGTATCGCAATACCAGATCTTCAACTCTATTACAAAGCAATAGTAACAAAAACAGCATGGTATTGGTACCAAAATAGACAGGGAGATCAATGGTACAGAATAGAGGACACGGACACAAACCCAAATAAATACAATTTTCTCATACTAGACAAAGGTGCCAAAAAAAAATGCAATGGAGGAAAGATAGCCTCGTCAACAAATGGTGCTGGGAAAACTGGAAATCCATATGCAACAGAATGAAACTAAATCCCTATCTCTCACCCTGCACAAAACTCAACTCAAAATGGATCAAGGACCTTGGAATCAGACCAGAGACCCTGCACCTTATAGAAGAAAAAGTAGGTCCAAACCTTCAACTTGTTGGCTTAGGATCAGACTTCCTTAACAGGACTCCCATAGCACAAGAAAGAAAAGCAAGAATCAACAACTGGGATAGATTCAAACTAAAAAGCTTTCTCTCAGCAAAGGAAACTATCAGTAATGTGAAGAGAGAGCCTACAGAGTGGGAGAATATCTTTGCCACTCATCCTTCAGATAGAGCGCTAATTTCCAGAATCTATAAAGAACTCAAAAAACTCTACACCAAGAATACAAATAATCCAATCAACAAATGGGCTAAGGAAATGAACAGACACTTCACAGAAGAAGATGTACAAGCAATCAACAGATATATGAAAAAATGTTCAACATCTCTAGTAATAAGAGAAATGCAAATCAAAACTACCCTAAGATCTCATCTCACCCCAATTAGAATGGCGATTATCAAGAACACAAGCAACAACAGGTGTTGGCAAGGATGTAGGGAAAAAGGGACACTCATACATTGCTGGTGGGGTTGCAAATTAGTGTAGCCACTCTGGAAAGCAGTACGGAGATTCCTCAGAAAGCTTGGAATGGAACCACCATTTGACCCAGCTATCCCACTCCTTGGCCTATACCCAAAGGACTTAAAATCAGCATACTACAGAGATACAGCCACATCAATGTTCATAGCTGCTCAATTCACTATAACCAGATTGTGGAACCAACCTCGATGCCCTTCAGTTGATGAATGGATAAAGAAACTGTGGCATATATATACAATGGAATATTACTCCATCATGGAGAATGATAAAATTATGGCATTTGCAGGCAAATGGATGAAATTGGAGGATATCATGGTAAGTGAGATAAGCCAATCTCAAAAAACTAAAGGACAAATGATCTCGCTGATAAGCGGATGAGGACATATAATGGGGGGTAGGAGGGGTTAGCATTAGGGTTAGGGTTAGGTTTAGGGTTAGGGATAAGGAGGGCGGTAAGAATGGAGGGAGGAAGGACTGTATAGAGGGAAAAGAGGGGTTGGAGGGGTGGGGGGAAGGGAAAAAATAACAGAATGAATCAAACAATATTGCCCTATGTAAATTTATGATTTTTAATTAAAATAAATAAATAATAAAAAAGAGGAAAGGCACTCATAATCCTATCACTCTATCAGAGCTATCATCATTTTCCTGTATTCAATTGTTATTTATTTGCTGAATTTGACAATTATGAAAAGGATAACATTAGCTAACATTCATTGCATGCCACAAATGTTAGCTAATGTATTTATTTATTTTACATTATTTATTGGGCCATAGTCCAAGTGCTGGGTTAAACACATAGCAAGAATTTTGTCTCATTTAATCCTTACCACCTTAAGAGGAAGGTACAGTAACCCATATTTTTATTAACAAGAAACCTTAAACTCAGAGAGATTAAATGACTTGCTATGTAAACTTAATTTTCTGCCTTACTGCAGTTTTGATAGTTTTAATGTCTATAAAATAGTGATGAGGCCGGGTGCAGTGTTGCATGCCTGTAATTCCAGTGACTTGGGAGGTTGAAGCAATTTAGTGAGATCCTGTCTCAAAGTAAAATAAAAAGGGCTGGGGATGTAGCTCAGTGATAAAGTGCCCCTGTGTTCAATCTCCAGTAACAACAACGGCTCAGTGGTAGAGTGCTTGCCTGGCATGTGTAAGGCACTGGGTTCAATTCTCAGCACCACATATAATAAATAAATAAATAAATAAATAAATAAATAAATAAATAATAAATATCCAACAACTGTATATATATATTAAAAAAGAAAACATAGTAGTGGGGTCATTATTATCATACAGCATTCATGACTGCTATGCCTCCCCAACACTGCAGCCCCCACCTCACTGTGAACCCTTGCTTCCTGAGGAACATTAGAGAGACCCACCAGCCCAGATTCAGTCCACTCTGCCACTAACCACCTCTTGGTGTTTGGCCAAGGACTCATTCTTCTCACCTAGGATTTCTTCTCTATTCTCTGAAGGAACTGGGCAAAATTATCTTGAGAGGTTCTTCTGGTCCTATTGTTTGTGAGCATCCCCAGGGTCAGGTTTCTTACTGAGGAACAGCTCGCTTCAGTGCAAAAGGAAGCCCCCTCAGTTATTCAGAACGTGTGTGTGTGTGTGTGTGTGTGTGTGTGTGTGTATGTGTCCATGTGTGTCCGATTCTTACCCTGCGTGGACTGAGTCAGAGGGAGTAGTCCTGTTCTATCACTGACCGCTCTTGCCCTTCCTGGTATACCCAACACACAAGATGAAAAAGGAACTGCTGCTGGCCTGAGTTATTTTTGTTGGTTGAGTCATCAGGCCAGAAGGCAAGATGGGAACTCACTCTATGTCTTCGCTGAGTGACTGGAATCTGCCATCTCAGAACCACCGAAGGCCCAAACTGAGACATCTCTCATTATAAGCCCAGGGTCCAACCTCTAACTGAAGAGGGGCAGCCAGTCATTCAAGCCAGGACATGTCAAAAGACTGGTCTGCCCAATCCTGCCATCTAGCCTGCCATGGTGATAAGGACTTCCTGGGAGCACTCGTTCCCATCTGTCACAGCCTCTCTATAGCCCTACCTTTCCCCTGGCACTGCAGCTCCCTGATATTCTTGTTGACTTGTGGCATGGTTAGTAGCACCACATTATGTGGCTTCCTGGTCCATTAGGCTCTGTGTCCCTCAGGTGAGGGACCATGCATGTTCACACCCCTTCCATACCCACCCCAGTGGCTGGAACATAGTAAGGGTTCGATAAGCCTCAGCTTCCTTCCCTTTATTCTTGCCCCACAAAGTGTCTGTCTCTCAACTTCTTCACCTTTAAGTATCTCTCCTGCCTGGAAAGCCCTCTTACTTCCTTTTTGTAACCACTTCCACCCCAAGGTCAGAGCCTCAACCACCACCCTGTCCACAGGGTCCAGCAACCTCTCACAAGACTGCTTCCCTGTCCACCCCTCCAGCATCTGCAGCCCATGCCTGCTGCCGACCGTCTCTGGCATCTCCTGAAATCGTAGGAGGAAATGATTGCCCTGTGGCCATATGCATGTTATTCTGGGAAATCCCAAAGGAGTCCCTGATCCCTGAGAAGTTTAGAATTATTGGGAAGGAATGAGGAAGGCTGGAAAGGGTTTGAAGAGGAAGCAGCCCTTTAGCAAGATGGCAGGGTGAGCTCTCCTCTGCTTTTTTTTGCCAGCTTCCCACGGTGGGTGGGGAAGCTCTCTGGGGCTCAGCTGTGGCATGTCCTCATGTACTTCTGTGAGAGCACTCAGATGTGGGGAATAGCTGCAACTCTGAAGAGCAGGGCTCATCATTTCTGTAGTTTTTTTTTTTTTTTTTTAAATTCTGAAGATTCTTAAAGCAGAAATCATTTTAACTCGTCAGGACTTGAAATTGGAGAAGTCTCATCTAAAATAGATAAGGAGGCTGAGTTTGGAGAGCACCACGGTCAGCCATTTGCCTGGACACCAGCACAGCTGTAAGAAGTGATATCCCTTGTAAATAGATCACCGGCTGTCAGCCTCACCTTGGAATATTTATAAAGGAACAGATCTGGGGAAGAAGCTCATTGGAGGAATAATCTGTCTTGCAGCACATACAGAACATTTGATTCTTGGTTTTCTATAGGAAGACAGGGGAGCAAGAAAGGAAATGGTGTGTGAAATCATGTCATTTTTAACAGCTGCCTGTCTTTGTGAATGTCTGTGAGAACTCTTCATAGTACGGGAGGATCGAGGGGGAAAGCTGACTCTCTTCCTAACCTCCAAGCTCTGGCAAGCAGCCACAATGCCCTCACATGTCTGAGGGGGTCCCAGACTTAACTCCCAAGTTTGCTAAAGCCCCATCTACATCAAGGCCACAGGGATGCCCGGCCTAGCCCCCCTCCTCTGGTTGTAATGTTGATGAAGCACTTTGGGTGAAAGGAGATCTGCCATGAAGAAGAGATACAGCTGGGTCTGGAGAAGGATCAGTGTACACTTATCTCAGCACAGAGCCAGAGGCTGCAAGTGGACTCCCAAGTTCAATGAGCATGGTGTAACCTTAGGCAAGCTGCCTCTTCCTGAGCAGCTTACCCACTTCCACGGCTCCCACCGTCTGGTTTGTCTCTTCTATTAAATTCCTTTAGGGATTTAATTTAATTTCACCAAGGAGAGTCTCAGAGAACCCAAACAACACTGCCATGAGTAGTGAAAGAATCACTGGCCAAAACTTGGGGAGCACTGGGCTACGAACTTCATTCATACCTTCCTAAATCCTCATCAGCAACAGTTGTAGGTAGGTGATGGGGGTAAAGGGAGGCAAAAGCTAAGATTTTGTGCATCCCAGAAATCAGAGATGTGAAAGGAAACAGATACAGTAAACTATCAATCTGGATGCAGAGGAGGATCCAGGAGGTGATGGGGAGGGGCACACGACACCCAGCCTGGGGGAGGGGCCATAATCGGAGGTAGCATCTCAGCTGAAGGATTAGTAGAGGTGAGCCAGACCAAAGAAAGAGGTGGCCTTCCAGCAGAAGGGACAGTGGAGGCAAAGCCTCAGAGGTAGGAGGCATCACGGTGCATGGAGAAAGAGAGAGCAGTTTGGAGTTGCTGATGGGAGAAGAAATGAGTCTGAATCTGTAGGCAGGGACAAAATATAAAAGACCTGCGACACCAGTTGAAGGAATTGGAATCCTGTAGAAGGCTGTTTCAAAATGTATCCCAGAGCCCATGATTCCTCTTTCCAAGATTGGCAATAGCTCCCATTTCCTTTCCACTAAAAGCCAAAGTCCTTACGGTGGCCAAGGCCCGACATGGCCAGGTTTCCAGGCAACTCTCCTCGTCTCCTCCCCATGTCCCCCTGCACCTGCTCACAAATTTCTCCCTCTTCCTCACACAGCCGGGCAACTCAACCCCAGAACCTGTGCCTCTCTGCCTGAATGCTCCTTTCTCAGACATCCCTTCCTTCTTCCTTTTTCTTTTCTTTTTTTGTCCTGGGGATTGAACTCAGGGACTCTCAACCACTGAACCACGTCCCAAGCCCTTTTCAGTTTTCATTTTGAGACAGGGTCTTGCTACTAAGTTGCTGGGGCTGGCTTTAAACTTGTGATCCTCCTGTTCGGCCTCCTGAGCCACTGGATTGCAGGTGCTTGTCACCGCGCCTGGCCTTCTTCCTTTGAAGTTCTGCCAAAATGTTACTTCTTGGTAAGGCCTACCCTGACCATCCCCTTCAAAACCTCAGCAACTCCCTCCCTCATTCTACACTCCTAAACCCCCTTCCCCTATCATTATTTTTTCTTTTGGAGCATGTATCATTTTTTTTCATATACTGTATAATTTTATTATTTATTATTATTTAATTTTATTATTTATTAAAACTTCCCCATCTAAACTATCAACCAAGACAGTTATTTTGCCGGCTTTATTTACTGCTATGTCCCTAGCACCTAGTAACTAAGCTAAGGGACCGTTGACAGGCAATCGTTTGGGGGAGTGACCCATGCTCAGGTTTATGACTTATAATAACACTAGCTGAACAGTGTAGACCTGGTGGTTTTTCCACTCCAATCTTTTCATCATGACCCACAGTAAGAAATTAAATCATCACCTAGTACCCATACTATGAACACACACTATCCATAAGCATCTAACTTAAGTCAAGGTTTCATGGGACAATAGTTATCCTTTTCAACCTTTGCAATGCTTTGTAATTTGTTCTAATCATTCTGTTTTGTAACTACGTCATTTTAAAAAATACTTAGTATGCAAAATACTAAATTGTTTTTTAAAAAAAACACTGGTATACTGTTCAGGAATTAGTGATGATAATTGCAAAATATTGCAAATAAGTTGAAAATTACTACATTATACACTTTTAAATGACTAAAATGGTGACTCTTATTTTTATATGTGTTTTATCTCAGCACGAAAGTTTAATGGTGCAAAGAATTTACAAAGGTTCATGTGAAAGTAGGAAGACCAATTTAAAAATGATTATAATAATCCAGGTGAAAGATGATGAATGGGCAGAGGTAGTTGAAATACAGGACAATTCCAGAACTATGTAGACGTTCAAATTGGAACATGTGAGAATTAGGAGGAGTCTAGACTCTGCCTTGGATGCTAGGAGATGGCAGTGCTATCCTTTGAAACAAAGCACATAGCTAGTGCATACAGTAGGGTACCATTTGTGTTTTAAAAGATAATCTGTGTGTGTGCATTCACACCTTGGTCAATGCACAGAAGAGCCAAGAGGTCACACGGTATGCCTTGGCCAGCAAGGGAAGCCTGTGAGGTAAGAGGAACCCACCAGCTCTCAAGGAGCGAGCAGCAGGAGAGGACACGGGGGGCAGAATGGATGCAGTCAGCCTGGGAGTTGTGGGTGTGGGAGCCAGATGAGCAAAAAGTAAGGTGACCAACCAAGACATCCAGAGACACAGGGCCTGGAAAACATCTGAGGTGAATGAAAATTAACAGAAGGGCAGGAGGCTGGAAGGTCAAGATCCTCTTGGCCCTGTCTCAGAGGGGTGGGTTTTCCAAACAGTTCCCCCAAGTGGTCCACAGCTTTAGAAGCAGTCAGGCCTCCATTATCTTCCCCCAGCTCCCTTCATTCTCTCCCCAATGAGGAAGAAATAGATTAGAGGTCACACCTAGCCCAGAGGTTCCTCCAGCTGCCAGGGATTCATCTGTGGGCTGTATAATAAGACTGCCTTTGTCTTGATGGGTCATTCCTCTTTGCAGTATTTCATGGCTTGCCCCTCCTGCTATAACTTATTCTATTCTTTGTGCCTAAAATGTTCCCTATTTATATCCATGTGTCCCAAATTGATGTCTCAATCTTAAAGATCCCACTTCCCATTAATTGTCCCTGATCCAATCTGCTGGAATTCAACTCTCTCTCTTTTTTTGTGGGGGTGGGTGGAGGGTGCTGGGATTGAACTCAGGGGCACTCAACCACTGAGCCACATCCCCAGTCCTTTTTTGTATTTTATTTAGAGACAGCATCTCACTGAGTTGCTTAGCACCTGACTGTTGCCGAGGGTGGCTTTGAACTTGAGCTTCGTCTCAGCCTCCCCAGTCACTGGGATTACAGGTGTGTGCCACCGTGCTTGGCTCAATTCTCTCTCTTTTA
This sequence comes from Sciurus vulgaris, assembly GCF_902686455.1. Classification (NCBI taxonomy): domain Eukaryota; kingdom Metazoa; phylum Chordata; class Mammalia; order Rodentia; family Sciuridae; genus Sciurus; species Sciurus vulgaris. Next base: position 110,577,797 of record NC_136462.1, read on the forward strand.
ACCACAACCACCACCAGTTCTTTAAAAGGAAAAAGAGGGATAACTCTCATATTGCATTCAGAATTTTCTTGTTGTAATTATTTATAATTTCCTCTATTTTTTCATCCAGAACAGAGAGTTGCCTTGTTCATCTTCTCACTGTGCTAACACAGTGTCTGGCTTGGATAGCTCGCTAAAAAACAAGTTCCCTCCTTCTTCCCCTTCTCCCCAGATAGTCACATGTTTTCCCCTCAGTAGTTTTGTTACTGCAAAGGGGTCTGAGGTGAACTCCAAGAGAGGAGGAGACTTCTATTCAGACCTATGTTCTTGACTTATTATAGAAAAGGTTTTTTCTTTCTTTTTTGGAGTACTAGGGATGCTTAACCACTGAACCACATCCCCAGCTCTTTTTATTCTTTACTTTGGGACAGGGTCTCACTAAGTTGCGTAGAGCCTTGCTAAGTTGCTGAGGCTGCCCTTGAAATTTTGATCCTCCTGCCTCAGCCTCCTGAACCTCTAGAATTATAGACATGTGTCACCATGCGCAGCTACAGAGAAGAATTTAAGCCCCATCTATAGCATCTGTTTCCTTTCTGCCACTCAGAATGCTATAAGTTTCAGTCATCTTGCCCCTCTTAGAAACACACGGTGGTATATATGACTCCCATGCTGAGGAGCATAACCCATTTTTTTTTCTGTTCATCTGTCTATTGTTAGTTCATTTCATAGACTACAACTCTCAAGACTTCAGGGGAAAAAATGTAAATTTAAAAGTAAACAGCATCTGGTGGGAAAAAGAAAAAGCTACCTCTTCCTGTGAACCAATTCCACCATTGCCAGGGAGCAGTGCTCAAGCTGCATTAGCTCCTTAGCATCCTAAGTTGGCTGCTCTTGCTCTTGTGTAGTGTCCAGCTTGAACAACCATATGCAGCCTGGGTGCAAAGATGAATATAGCAGAATCTTCAGCCCCCAGAAACTCATAACGTGGTTGGCAAACACACATACACACATCATCAGCCAACTAACAGAAACAGTCTGTGGGAAAGACTAACTCAGAAGTGCAAATGGTGGTCCTGTGGGCAGGAGAAATTCACTCTGACAGGGAAACCTCAGATCCCTCCTGAGGAGGAGGAATTTGAGCTGCGCCTTGAAATGTTGGCAGACGTAAGTGGAGAAAGGAGGCACAAGATTTCAAGGAGTCTCCTAGGAAAGTGAAGTAGATTCTTGAGGCTAAAGGAGAGGAGGACTGGGGGAATGGAAATCAAGCCTCGGGAAGATGTGGGAGAGAAGAGGTCAATCTGTGGCACACGTTAAATGACTTGGTGAGAAATGTGACTTGATGAGAGCCAGAGAAGGTGGGAGTAGAGTGTTCCCTCTCCACCCAGACTGTCCTGGATCTTTCTCAGATGTGGAGTTGTCTTGCAAGAGGAATTAACACTGTGGCCTCCCATAGCTGCTCTGGTTCATCTGTACTGCAGCCAAGGAAGTCCCTGACTTGGGTGTCTGGAGGTCTGCATTAGTGCAGAGAAGCAGCTTGACACAGTCATGGAGACTCGGTGAGAGGTCAGGGAAAATCTGGAGAGTGCCCACCCAGCTTTATTGCATTTACTAGAGGAGGTCAGCTCAGATGACCCTGGCCTGATTGGAAAATGGAGGGGACTCTACTCCTCTGCTTGGGGTCCCTGGGAACATGCATATTCCACCAGAAGGCCTTGTGGGAAAAGATTGCCTTTCAGAATTCCTAGAATGGAGCTCAAAACCCATGGCATCACCTGCCCCAAGTAAGCCTGATTGCTATGATCAGGGTCTTCCTGGCCTGGAATTCCTCAATCCAGGATGGTTCAGGCCTCCTAGTCTCTGCTCCTACATTAAACAAGCAAGTGTTGAGTAAACAGTCTCAGGGCCAACCCCTTCTCCTTCTGAAAAGCCTCTTGCTTGATTGCTCCAAAGCTCTTGCTACTCAGTACACTCAGACTACCATGTAGCAGCGGCATTGGACCTTTGTGGAGATGCAGACTCTTAGGCCTTGTCTCAGATCTAGAAGGCAGAATCTGCATCTTTACAAAGCCCTCCTTTCATCTGCACATGATGTGCACGTACAGTGAAGTCTGAGAAGCTGTCTATACCATTCTTTCCCCTTCTTTGTAGCTCCTAGCTGCTCTCCGTCTTCCTTGAAGACACCTTCACCCTCACCTGCCCCCTCTTGATGCTGAGAGAACCTCTGTCTTTCCCTTCTCCCTCTCCCTGGGTGATCTCAGTCCCTCCCATGGTTCAAAGGTCATCTGCCCATATAACCAGCACAGACCTCTTCTGGGTGGGCCCATTTATCCAAATACTTGTGAGATGGCTCTAGAAGACCCTTCCAATCCCACATGCTCATGCTGAATTCATCATCACTCCTGCAGCCCTGCAGTTTATACCCCTGTGTTCTTTAGGCCACCCAGACATCCATCCCATCCAGGGATTCATCTCAGACTCCTCTCTCCCCCAACCCCTAAATTCACTGTACCCTGAAAGGGTTTGGTGCATTTAATATATAATATTCAGTGAGTGTTGGATGAATAAGTTGCTGATAAAAATGAATAAGTGTATGGTTTGGATGGCATGTTTATGGTGGCAAGGGTGGGGGACAATAGTGAAGGAGGAGACTGGAAAGTAAGAACGGGTCATATCACAGAAAGCATTATATGCTCTCATGTAAAGCAGATTTCAGTTTATCCTGCAGAGTGCAGAGAGTCATTTGGGGAATGGCATGTTCTAGAAGATCACTTAGGATGCAGAGTGAAGGGTAGTTGGAAAGGGGCCATACCTGAGGCAAGGAGACCAGCTGAAAAACAACAGATATGGCTTAGAGCCGGATGGTGAAATTACCGAAGAAGCAACAAGACTTTCTGAGAGACTGGATGTGAGGTTTGAGAGAAGGGTCAGAATGACTTTAAAGGGTTTGGCTGGAGTTACTAGAAGAATAGAGTTCTATTTACACCTCCTCCTGGGGCAGACCTGGGGGAAGTCTTAGTACTGAGGAATTTGTGACATGTGAACTTTGACATGTCCATGCAACGTGCCCAGGTCTTGCTAAACCATGCACAATCCCCCACAAATGTGACATTCATCCTTACTGCTGGAAGTTCACACACATTCTTCCCTACCCCAAGAATAGTGGTCTCCCCCGCTATCAACCTCTCCTAGCTCTGACCTCAGAGAACAAACCAGAAAGAGAAAAACCACAAAAATAGAAGACATTTCCTCCAAGGTCCCACTTGCCCTGAAGGCATAGAACTGCTTCCCTTCTATGCCTTGTGGGGGTGCCTGTTTCCACGGCTGAAGGGATCAGCTGGGCCCCTTGTGACCAGGATGCTGGGTGAATGGGTAGCTCCAGGCAGGCCAAGGCAGCCACATTGCTTCAAGGAGGACATTGCAGCCACCAAGAATACTTCTCATTGAAACACAACATGGCTACAGTCACTCCACCCTCCCAGGGTTCTGTCCTACCCATGGCCTAAATTAATGCCCCTGTCAGTCTTGTTCTTGTCGTGGCCTGCTTCATGCCTGACTTCCCTCCCATATGCCAGTCTCTGCCAGTGTTGTACAGGATTGAGAGGGATGCCCCTGTGCCATTACTCAGGCTCAGAAGCCCTGGACAGATGCCTGACAGCCTTGCTGCCATCAATTTCTGCACCAGGGAAGAATGTTGGCTTACTTAATCCAGTCCCTAGGAAATCTTCTCTGGCCACCACCAGAATAATGTACTGGGAACCAGTCCAGGGCCACCGTTCAGCTCCAGCATCAGTCAAGCAATCTTTCAAGTTGCAGTTCAGTGCATAGTTAGCTACATTTCTGCTCCCGACTGCCGCATAGGCAGGTGATTGAATGTCGCCTCATGTATTATCGATGTGTAGAAGAAGGCTCTGGGAGCTTCATTATCCACCCGTCCCCCTGTGGCCCCCAGCTTTCCACCAGAGGCCATCTGGATTGACAGCTTGATTGATTACTGAGGATTTTATTGCAGCAGAATCACCTGGTGGGAGGGGGAGGGGCAGTGCTGCATCCAACCTGTCAGTCTCTGCTGGGGCTTGGGCACATCACACTGGCATATTCAGTAGGACATTCATTTTATGGGAGGATGTCTCCTGCTAGGGTAGCATCTGCCAAACCACAAACTCACTCCAAATCCTATAGAAGGGGCTTTGGCAAAAAGAATCATAATTCAGCAGTTTTGATAAACCTCCAGAGAAAGCCATCCCTGGGATGTTTCCAGGGATGGGAAATGCCCACATCAAGTGGTAGGTTATGAAACAGCCGCAAAATGAAGCACTGGTAGTCTGCAGAGGAATTGGCACTCATAGAAAAGAGAAGAGAACCGCAGACTATAAAGCCTCCTCTTTCCAAGCCACTGTATTGAAAGACATTGGAGGGAGAAGAAAATAGTTCCAAGTTTTGATTTTCAATTCAGGTGCAAAAGGCAACTGCAGTCTTGTTTAGCAAGAGAGGCATAAGAGGAGGGAGGCTAATATTTTCAGAGTTCCTGTTGTTTCATGTATATTACCTAATGGACTCTTTTTACCATGGCATTATGAAGCAGGTATTCACACTCACTCATCAGGTGAGACCATAAGCTCAGAGAGGTAATATAGCTTGCTTACAGTCACACAGCTTGCATATGGCAAACCTAAGATATCTAATTCTGAAATTTGTCCCCTTTCTACTATCTTATATGTTCTCAGCATATAATTTCAGGAAACAAGAAGCCTGAGCCTCACTTAAAAGGACTTTAACTTATATTTAAACAAAATTAGGACAAGAAACTTGAAAGCAAGTATTATTAAGTAAATTCATTGAAATAATCTACACTGAATTAAGGGACCCATAGGGCATATACCAGGAGAAAAACAGTAATTGTGCCTAAATGCATGTTACATTGAATAAACCAATACCATTAAGAAATTTCATTTTAAATCTAGAAATACCCTTAGAAATTTCCACTCAGGTCCCTCACTGTGCAGATGAGGAAAAACAAATTTCAAAGAGCCATTCTTTTTAGGGAAAGAAAAAATTGGTAAATTTTAAAATAGATGTGCTTGTGTTCTGGTGGCATCCAAGGTCCTTCTTGTCATGTGAATATTGTTTAACAAAATGTATTATCCTTATAAAAGTGAATTCTGCCCTGTGGCCTTTCTGGGCTCCATTCCTAGTTCATATCATCCATCATGGAAGCTGCTAAGCATACAATTCTGATGAGCTAGTAATATATAATCATGCTAGTTTTAGAACAGTGGTGAGGGGAATGGAAGAAATGATGTCACATTTGGGGAACTAAATGACCATCTGATTCATTATTTTCATTAAAATTTTTTTAGTATTTATCATTTTCAGTTTAAATCATACAGATTGAACACTTGCTACCAGTCAGACTCTGAACTGGGGACTTTTTATACACATTCATTCAATCTTTACAACAGCACTATGAATAAATGGTAGAATTTCCAGTGCTACAGAAAGCTGAGGCTTGGCAAGTAAAGGTAACGTGCCCCAAACTACACTAAAAGAAAGTCCATAACTACCACTGGAATCAGTATCAGTTGATGCTGGACTAAGCAAACATATTAGCACCTCATGAGCCAGTTGACTTGCCCTGGAGGAGTTGCATGAGCCTCCTCATGTCTATCATCAGTGACACCTCAGCAGTGTGGTATACTGAGGCTGGATGAGTATTCATGGTGAGACCACGTAGATGGGCTGTTAATGCTGAAGATGCACACACACCAGGACTCCTGAGCTTGAGATAGAGACATACTAGGATGCCCTTCGCAACACTGTAACAGTGAAACATTGGAAGGAATCTAAATGTCCAACAGCAGGAGAATGAATAAACAAATTATGATTCATTCATGCAATGGAATGTTATGCAGCAGATAAAATGAATGAATTTGATTTCACAAGTATCAATATGGATTAATCTTGAATGCACAATGCTGAGTAAAAGAAGTATAGAGTGTGTGGAATCATTTGTGTAACTTTTAAGCATGCAAAAATACCATGGTTTATTGGATACACGCATACCAGTAAAAGCATTAACATGTATTTGAGAAATATACAGACCAAATCAGAAGAAACATTTCCTTTAGGAAGAAGGAAGGACAATAAACTTGGGGAAGTGTTCAAAGGACATTACAATTATATCCTTATTTTAAAAATTTGAAATGGATATGGTAAATGTTAACATTTACTAAATCTGGTGGTGGGTAGTTGGATGTTATTTTCACACTTTTGTGTATGTTCAAAATAGTTCATAATTCATAATTCAAGAAAATTATCAAGTAGTAAACAGTTGTGAAACATCATTTCTTATTACCACTGTCACTACCTTGCAGAGACCCAGGTGCCAGTACTAACCTTTGAGGTGGGAACACTCATGTGGGAAACAGCTGCCTGTCTCATACTCAAGGTTTTGTAAGGATTGAAAAGGGGATTTCTGCCAAAGCCTGTTTACTGTCTTCTTCTATCCTTAACTTAATAACTAAGTTAATCTCAATGGAGATTACAGAAACTATCCATGAACAAAACAGTCTCAATGCCAACTTCATGAAATAGTTCAATTATCCTAAATGAGATAATATGTGCACCTGTTCCACAGGTGGTATTCAACAGTAACAGCTATCATTATTTTAAAATTTTATTTATTTATTTATTTATTTATTTATTTATTTATTTATTTATTTATTTATTTATGTATGTACTGGGGATTGAACCCAGGGGCGCTTAACCACTGAGCCACATCTCCAGTCCTTTTTATATTTTAATTTTGAGTCAGGGTCTCACTAAGTCGCTCAGGACCTTGCTAAGTTGTTGAGGCTGGCTTTGAATTCATGATCCTCCTGCCTCAGCCTCCTGAGCCTCTGGGATTACAGGCTTGTGCCATCATGCCCAGCAACAGTTATGGTTATTTCGAGAGAGTTAGGCCTGAGAGAGGTTCTCCATTAGCCAGATGAAAGGCAAGGAAGCTAGAGAGCCTTAGTTCATAACCTTAACTCTCAACTACATGACTCTGAGGTCTTCTTATTAAGACTTTGGAAATGGGAAGGGCAAGTAGAAAATGGCTTGGGGACCTCATGCCCTTGTGAATTTTGAATCCTCACTTTTGATTTCAATGTTTTGAGGTTACAGTTATTGTGATTGATACAAGGGATGCCCAAGAAGCTGCTCTGAAAGCCATCCTGAGTCTGTGTTGGGGATTTCAGCCGAGTGGAGGAAGGTAGACGACACAATTATCTGTGATGATGAGAGAGCTGGAGGGGCGTGGTACAGAGATCCTAAATGTACCAAATGTTCAGAAGGCAGCAGATGGTGTCTGAAGGTCAGACATGAAAAGAAGATATGCTAGAGGAAGAGACACAAGGAGGCGGAACCCAGAGGCATTCTGAATATGTCCCCCTCTTGAATGCTAATTTACTGACAGATATTTTGCCAAGTGAATCAAACATGGGAGTAGTACAGAGCAGCATTGTCCAGTAGAACTTCCTGTGATGATGGGAATACTCTATCTGCACTATCCAATATGGTGACCACTAAATACATACAGCATTGGAACACCTGAAATGTGGCTAGTGGGACTGGGGAACTATATTTTTATTGAATTTTAATTCATTGAAATTGAAATTTTAAACAGTTATATGTGACTCTTGGCTTTGAAAGGCACAGGAGAGGAAACTAATCTTAAGGTTTAATGGAAGGAAATGGGTTGGGGAAAGCTCTTGAACACAAGCCACTGTCTAGAGGCTCAGCCTTGATCAGATACCACCTTGAGGGATTCCTAAGCAGTGTGAGCATCTGAGGCAAGGAAGGGAAATTCCAAGGAAAGAAAGTCATGAAGACAACATCACCAACCCAAGTTTGTTCAGAAGTAGCCCTCTTCATTGAGCATGCAGAATCTGACCAGGCAGACATGGCTGCAAGATATACTGATGACCCCCGGCTTTGTGCATGTTCTGGGAAGCACATTTCTGTACAGGAGGTGATGTGACTTGACAGTGAATATTCCTCGATATTAGGCCCACTGTTCCCATGACATTTGGTCCTACAAACTGGGAAACTTACAGCCCTTGTTTCCCATGGCTCCTGCATGTACCTCCCAGCAAGCACCCACTCTGATTCCAAACAACCACCTTCCTTTCTCTCTCTCTTTGCCTAAGGGTTGGCCTAGTAGTTATAGAAGTCATTTTTCATGTTCTTCTTAGACCCATACAGCATGCAATTGTAGGTCATCTTTTAAATCAACTTGCCCAAATCCCATACATCATATAAGGAAAGATAGAAAACTCAGTGGAGAGACTTGCCCCAAGCCAGCCCATGAATTGATGGCAGGACAGAAATTAGAAACCATATATGACACCCAGAACTTCCCTGTTCAGAAACCACTCCTCCTCTTTGCTTAGAATGAACCCCCTTTCCTTGTCAACTCCTCATATGCTTACTCTCCCTCAAAAAGGTATTCCTCAGCTTGTCTGCAGGGATGCAGCTCAGATCCTTAGACCCCTTCCACAAGCTTCTCTCTTTATTCTACCTCCAGAGGCTCCAGTGGAAATCAAAGGATCACTCTCCATTACTTGCTCCATGTCACAGCTAGCTCCTTCCTGTAACACTGATGAGCTAGGCTCATGGTCTCAAACTTCAAGGTGCTTACCAAGCTTCTTGGGTCTTGTTAAAATGCAGAAGCAGACTCAGTAGTTCTGTTTTGAGGTCTGAGATTCTACTTGGCTTTTAAGATCCAAGGTGATGCTAGGGACCACACTTTGGGTAGGAGGGCTCTCAACTCATTCTTTGGTACTAGAGAACCAGAACCAAAAGGACCTGCCAGTGGTCAGGTGCTGTAGAAGCAGAGCCTAATTTCTAATTTCTGTAGAAGTGAAATGTGGAAGACAACCAAGGTAGCAGGATGAGGTAGAGGAAGAAACTTAAGAGGTGGTTTCAGTTGAAATCTAGTCTTAGTCTGATTCCTATGGAAAGTTCAGGAGCAAAAGTGACCCCCCAAATTTGTTTCACCCTGAGGCCAGGAAGTCAGATTTTTGTACCCAGTATCCATCAGTCATTGACTGTGAGCTGCCCCTGGAGAAGGGCATAAGCTCCCGGATAATCTCCAGGCTTTCACAGTGGCAGCTCCCATCTGATCAAAGGCAAGTCTCTAGAAAAGTAGACAAGTGGGGGCCATTAGCATCCAGCACTCACAGCAGCTGGGCAATGGGTACCCAAGGTTTAGGGGGTCTGGGCAGGTCACCAACTGAATCTACCACAGAGACCTATCAAGGCCAACTGCCCCAAATCACTTACTTTCATAGCATAGATTTTATCCTTGAAAGCTATGCATTTGTACTTTAGAGAAAAAAAAAAAAAGGTAGAAATACAAACCCAGGACTGTTCTTAGTGTTGATCTCAGGTTGACTTCCTTTTTTTTCCCTTCATCCCTCAAACTTGCTACAGTGAACAAGTGTTAATAAGAAGCAACAAAGTAACCACCAATGCCCCAGCTCAGAATCTTGGATATGTTTTTATTCACTTAATAACTACTTATTGAGTGCCTATTATTACCATTTACACTGCTGTGTGATTCTAATCAGCATTCAAAATGCAATACTTAATGATAGGGTACAAACCTGAAATGCAATTTGTAGCAAAAAGGAATCATAGACTGTTCAGTGAAGTTTTAAGTTTGGATACATTTTTTTCCAATTCTTTGAAAATTACCCATATACATATTAAATGCCCTGTAACTGAAGCCACCCATTCATCAGCCGTGGTTTAGTGACATGAAATCTTGTGCTCTACGCAGGTCTTGGCAAAAACGCAAGCAGAACATAGACTCCTGACTACTGTTGGTTCACAAAGACCGTATAGCCTGTCTATGCCTCAAGAGCAATTTTCATTTTAATAGGTTTCCTTTTTGTTTTGCACTGCTTGATTTAAGCAAAGAGTTAATTGAGATTAATGACTTAATAGGGATTAATAACTTCCCCCAAATTTCTTGGGTTTGGGAACCCAGTCAGAGCAGCAGGGATGTTCTTCATGAAAGTTCGTGTTGTGGTCCAGCCACACCTCAAACCTCAGGCCTTTATTCTCTGTGGTGTCTCTGGAAAAAGTGGGATGCCAGGGGCTGGAGGATGGCAAACAAAGGCGTCAGGTTAGCCTGGCCTTCAAAGTTGCCACCCTCCAAGCTTCAAGGCCCTACAACTCCTGTCCATACCAGCCTTCTTTGCTAAGCAAAGTGCAGCCCCGTTGTCCAGGGTAACATTCCCCAGCTCTGTGGGTGTTCCCCCAGAGGCCTGGACTTCCCATGAATCCGAAGGTGTCTCTAATGCAATGTCTCCAAGTTTCTGTGGCTTCCACCCTGGCTCCCTCTTAGAAGCTCCTAGAGGAAATTTTTCAAAGCAATGCTGATGCCCCAGTCCTACCCTAGAGATTTTCATTTCATTGGTCTGGAAAGAGGGGGTCCTTTTTACAAAAGTTCCCCAGGTGAGTCTTATATGGAACTGAAGAGATCAAGGAGTAATTTTAAACCCAGTCCTCTTGGTGAAAAGAATGAAAGAAAGGGGAGGGAGGAAACCAGAGACAGTGACACAAAAGGGTTTCTCAGATTGAGGGGAAGGCCGAAGGGAAGGAGGGCATTCAGAACAGGAAGGAAGAGTCTATACCAAATGGCAGCTGCCCCTCACTTGCTATCCAAATAGACAGGGAAGGAAATAAGTTGTTTCTTCTCTTCTGCCTTGGAAAAAGAATCAATCACTTGGATTTTCTGCCCAAGGAGTCCTTTCTTTATCTTGCCGGAACCCCTTGAGTCTCTCAGTAGAGAAGTGGGGACCTTTGCCTCAGGTGAACTGCAGTTGGCCTGCACACCTGAATGAGTAGGGGACTGCCCCAGCTGGCCTCTGCCTCCCCTCCTGCGGGGAAGCCCTTCCTGCAGCTGCTTTGCCTGCAGGTATAATATAGGCACAGAAGCCAAACTCCAGGGGATACCTAGACCTGCTGACCTAGTGAGGATTCTCATCTTGCAAGATCCTGGCCTTTTCCTCCTCTTTTCCCTCTCAAACATCAAAGGCTTTATAAAATCATTTGGATCTGTCACCAGAGACCTTTGGAAAGAGGCTCTGGTCTCTCACCAGGTTGGAGGCTATGCCTGGAAAAATGAACGGAATGGAAAAGGTTAAATTGATCACTAATGGGAAGAGCAAAGGGACTGGTGAGAGGAGAGAGGGTGTTTTCTGAGGGTTGGGGGACTTTTGAGAGGAGTAATTGACATCTTGAAGCAGTTTCTCTACTGAAATGAGAGAGTATGAGGGCAGGTACATAGGCTGCACAGAATTCTAAACATTTTGCTGGCTTGATGGATACATAATTCTCTTACATGTTTATCAGGAGGCAACAGAAACTATTTATATAGCTTTTCAATTATATTTGGATGAAGAAAGGAACACCTTGCAAATAGAAACTAAAGCTCAGGTTCCTACTCTGACTGGTCTCCCTGACACCTCTGATTGTCCTCCGCCCGGAGGGCTGGGTGCGGGCGGTCAGTCGGCCCTAACTTTCCCGGTCTGACCTTGTTGGGCAGTGCTCCCTTCCCTTGTCACTGGTCGAGAAGAGCAAGGGGGCTAAAGACCCCAACATCTGGCACCCAACGTGAGGCCCCTCAAGGCTGATGCGCAGCCAAAGTGAAGAGGCAGCTTCGAAACCAAAAGTACCGGCAGATTGGGCCAAGCAAGTTCCGAGATAAGGGCATCCCTGAAAAGACACACACCACACATGGTGACCCTGAGCTCTCACCTCTTAGACTCATGCTGAAGAGTAGGGGCCTTGAGTTGTCTGAAACGCAGGCGGAAAAAGCCTGGGACACCTTTACTCGGGTGGCCCCTTGGCTTCCTGCCGCTAATCTTTTTGACTGGTCCACATGGGATCGTGTAGAACGACATGTTAGGAAGAGGAAAATTAATTTAGGGGAGGGTCCCCCATTGGGAGTCTACCCTACATTATCCACCCTTAAGGTCTGCTTCTCTCCAGGACCTCCCAAAGGGGGCTCCAAGTTTCCCCCCAAAGAGCCGCTGCCTAAAGAACCGTCGGCTCCTCCTGTTGCATCTCCTTCCAGAAACTTGCCACATAGTAAACAACGTTGGGAGACCTTTAATGAGGAGCCCAATCCATCTTGGTCCGCTCCTCCCAAGATTGAGGAACCATGAGGGGCCAGCCTCTACGCATAGTGAGGGCCCACTTCCGCCCTGGGGAGGATCATTGCTATCATCTCGTATTCTGGGGCCACATCAGACTCCAATGAAAGCCCTCGCCCTCCTCTTTCTGGATGGCGGGAAATCTTCCCAGTGGCCATTTTATGATACTGGGAGAGAATTCACTGACTCTGACCTCCCCCTTCCCTGTATGGCCTTCCCGGTAAATGCCAAAATGTTAATTTGGGAAGGAATGACTACTGATCACTGTGCAGGGATGAAAGATTGCTCCTTGGCAGGGGGGATTGTGGCTACCAAAGATATTGGCACACAGCTTCCGTGAGCGAGTGGGCAGATGGAAAGGGATTCCTTATCTTCAAGTCTCTTCTTTCTTGTGCTTCTATGCTCTTCCTGCAAACTCGAAAGCCTCCTTCTCCCCTCTTAATCCCTCCTCCTCCTCCAACTTCGACTCAGCTGTTTCTGCTTCCATTCCCCGGCCCAGCCCACCTAGTCCTCCTGCCACGAGGTCCCACATACACCCGTATGGAGGGAGTAACCAGCCCAACCATCAGTGGCATATCCCAGTAAGGAGTATGATATAGCAGCCCCATTCCCCACAAGTAGTGGGAGATAATGTGTAACAATTTTTTGCATCCAAACCTGAATTGATTACTAATGAGGAAAAAATGACTAAAATGCCCTAGGCACAAAATTTCTGCTAAAACCTGTTCGCTCCTTCCAGATCTCAGTCAAGGTTTACATTGAAATGTAAATAGAGGAAGCCTGAAGACTCAGTAGGAGACCGGTCTCAAACCCAAGGGAGGAAAAAAAAAAAAAGAGAGAGAGAGCAAAAAGAGTCTTACCTGAACTCCAGCAAAAGTAAATTTTATGGTGCTTTACTAAAGTAATTAACAGCCATATCATTTTTCCAGGACTCTTGTTTTTTTGTAATTCTATATTCTTTTGAGCTCATGACTTTTGATCAGTTCTATATTTTTTTTTATTCAACTAGAGTTTTTGAACATCTGTTACATTGCAATGGAGATTCACCTATAAAGTTACAAGGCCTTTGATTTTGTGTTATTTGTATGTCATGCTGGCTGATGTCATGTTTTGTCTGTATCAAAACTGAGCACTCCTAAAATTAAAATTTAAAAATGGATCCAGATACTTTTAATTCATGTGATTTTAAAAGGTTCAACTTAAATTGGGTAAAGTAATAAAAGTAAAATGTCTTCAAAAATAACTCGCAAGTCTCTAGGTGGTCAAACTAATAAAATGTTGATATTAATAAAATGTCTAATATCAATTGTTTCTAGGACTTTCCTTCAACAAGAAAAAGATGGCAAATACTGTTCAGGACACTTGTCTAATATCTTGGTTTTTTTAAGAAAATAAGTGAATTAGAGTTGACATGTATGGGATTACTCAAATGTGTTTGTAGAGAAAATTGCTTTGTGTCATCACTAAACTAAAAACAAGGTTACTAAGAGTTATGTCCTAACAGGTACAATTCTATATACAAAGGGTTCCAAAAGTTTCAACTGTGTTTCAATTAGAGTACTATAAATAACAAAATATTTAATCTTATTAAAATGGAGTAATTTATATAAATTAAGAAATTTCTTAAGAGTTGTTTCAGAATGTGAACAAAAAGGTCAACAGATAGGAAAGAAAAAAATAAAAGGTTCTAGATATGGAAATATATTTAGTGAAGAACAAAATGTTTCTGGGTAAGAAATTGCTTATGTGATAAAATACATGAGGGTCTAAGTAGTACTAAGAAAGTCTGTAAAGGGCAAGTTTCAACAAGTTTGCATGTAACTAAGTTGGTTGTATGAATGGGACACAGTTAAAGCTATTTAAGGTTTTTCCTAAGGTGAAATACTAATGTTCTAATATAAACCAAAGTTTAATCTATATGGTAAAATGACAAGGATTTCTTAGAAACACTAATTTACTCTTAACTTTGTGTCTATTAAGTTTTATTCTTTAGAACAATTAATCTCAAAAATTGGGGTTAATACAATTATGGTTAAACAACTGTTAGAGTATTATACTATATTACAGAGTCTAAATTTTTCTTTAAAAACTAAATTTGGTAATATAAAAGTGTCAAGGTAATTGTGAAATGGTCACTTTTTGTATATTAAATGTGTTCACATTTTCCATGTATACAAGTTTTAAAAACAGGAAATTTATCAAGCTGCTATTCTCCAAACTAAACTTGTCTGTAATGGTAATTTTAAACTTATAAAGAGTAAATTTTATTGGAGATTTATTTCTGTCATTTGATGTTCTATTATAGGACCTGTTATCAATAGGGTATATGTAAAATTTGATACTTTTTACACTGAGATAAAAATTTTAAGTGTAATGTATTTCTAAAAATTAGAGCCTGATTTGTTTAAAGGTTAATATTGTGAAACATGAAAACATTTTGCCACTTTGCCACACACAAGGAAAGTTAAAAGCTCTCTCAGCCTTTCTTTAATTCATGTTTTAGATATAATGTCAAATTGTTTTAACTAATGTTCATATAGACTCAGGAGTCAATATATGTAAACTGCTTAAAATGACATTTAAGAAAGAGTGTACTGTGCAGTAGCAAAAATGGGACAACAGTGATTGAGATCGGGGTCTCTGACCTCATGACTTTGGACAGTGGACTTCCTTGAGAGCTACACAGAGCTCCTAATATTGCACTTTGCAGCTCTACCATCTTAGATCTATAGGCTCAACTTGATTCCTTGGCCGCTGTCATCCTGCAAAATCTTCGTGGTTTGGGTCTGCTAATGGCGTAGGAAGGAGGGCTTTGCCTGTTCCTTGGTGAAGAGTGCTGTTTCTATGCCAACCGCTCTGGCATTGTACAAGATAAAATCAAAAACCTACAAGAAGATCTGGAATGTTGTAGGAGCGAGCTCCACTCTGATTTCCTCTGGACTGGGTTACACGGGTGGCTCCCCTACCTCCTACTGCTTATGGGACTGCTAATCACCATTATCCTTGTATTCACCTTTGGGCCTTGCATAATCAATAAGCTTATCCATTTCCTGAAAAGCCAGGCTAAGTCTGTGCAGCTCAAGGTGGTCCGACAGCATTATACCACCCTTCGTAATGATGATTGGGAGTCCTATAGGATCATGGATCACTTGTATCAGGACACTGGGGTCTAAGTGTCTCTCCCTTAAGCCCTGCTCCTCCTGAGCGGCCATCTGAAGTGCTAAGGTGGTAGTCAATGACAGGTAAGACCTTCAGAGGAGGACAACCTAAGACAGGCACACCTTCAAGTAAGGTGGACCCCCAAACTGCTAGGGTGATGGTCTATGACGGGTAAGACCCTTCCAGGGGCAACCTAAGACAGAGACACCCTTAATATAAAACCAAAAAGGGGGATATGTTGGGACAAAAGACACGTTAACTAACTCAGGCTGACTCCTTACTCCCTGGAGAGTGAGCAAGATCAAGGCCTCAAAGGCGGTTTCAAAGGTCAATGACGATAAATCGGACCACCATCAGGGATTGGTTAACAACAGTTCCGCGAATGTGATCAGCTTGTGCTTGCCATATAGCTCTACGGGACTGTCGCCTGCGTGAACCCCCCATGCCTTGCTGACCTTTAAGCTGATTGGTTCCCGCCTAGCCTTCAACCGACATAAAAGCTGTGTGACTTCCTCAATAAACGAGTTCCTGCTGTGAAAAAAAGAAAAGAAACTAAAGCTCAAACCAAGAGGCCCCCATTCATTCTGGGACATTATCTACCCACCACTGCAAGAGAGGATTGAATTTATAATGTATCCACAAATGCCCAGAGGCACAGCGCCCAGTGCAATGCAGACAGAATTTCACAGGATCTCACCACCTGCCCTGAGTTGATCCTGAAGAAAGGTGCTTTTGCCTTGAATGGCACAGGACATGACTCTTAAAGGGGTGACTCTGATCATGGGCATTTCAGGTCCTGGAAGTTGCCAGAGGTTTTGTGGGCAGCTACTTCCATCCAGAAGACAATTTTGCAGGCAGTTCTGGCCTGGTGTTGGAGAGCATGATCACACACATGGGCCATCTTAACTCAAGGCTGGGGGCAGTATTGCCTGGCAAGTTCACCGGCTGCTGGTTTCCCTCTGAGGTGTGGTCATTTCAGTGATGTCTCTACCTGTCTACGCATCAGTCACTGTTGGTCCCTGACTTCCTCTGACCTTCCTGTCAGAACCAGCTCTGACTAAACCTTCACAGTCAGTGTTCTAGAGAGGAAGTGGTGAGTTGCCATTGAATATTCCAAGAACAGTGTCTATAATTTGGCCTGGATAGAGTGACTCTCCAGATGCAGGCAATTTTGACTTTGATGTAAGCAGAATTACGAAGAATTGTGAAAAGAGCCTATGATTTGGGCTGAAACCCTACCCAAAGCAGTTTAGTTCTAGCCCTGGGTCTTTCTGAAAAGGAAAACTTGAGAAGTCACCTCCTTAACACTAGCTGGCAAGGGCTTGTGGGCCTGACTCCTGCTGAGTGCCAGAGCCCAGCCTTATCCTCTGGGCTGCTCAAACTGTCTCTGTTCCCCCCAACATGCTGGAGCCTTCCCCAGCCAGTGCTTATGCTGCTTAGAAGTCATTCCTCCCAACACCCACCCTCTGCCTGCCCCCTGTCTTGTTCACAGTGTCAAGTAAATGTCACGTCTCTGGGAAAGCCATCCTGACTACCACCCTCCAGTTGGGGGCCCTCCTGTCTTTATTCACAGTGCACACTCTACTCCTCAAGTGCACTTACTACAAATTTAGTTAAATCACTGTCTAAATAATCGCTTTCCCTCTTCTCCCTTGTTAGACAGAAGAATCCCTAAAGACAGGCCACAACTGTGGTGTTCATTCCTGGTATACAGAGCTGGCCCCGGGCCACCACATGACAAGCACACAGAGCATATTCATTAAACTGATGAATGGATAAAACACTGCTAGTTGTTGTTTGTTTGTTTGTTTGTTTTGTTTTGGTTGTTGTTGTTTGGTGCTGAGGATTGAACCCAGAGGTACTTAACCACTGAGCCACACCTCCAGCCCTATTTTGTATTTTATTTAGAAACAGGGTCTCACTGAGTTGCTTAGTGCCTCACTGTCGCTGAGGCTGGCTTTGAACTTGCAATCCTCCTGCCTCAGCCTCTGGAGGCACTGGGATTACAGGTATGCACCATCGCGCCCAGCTGCTAGTTTTTTACTGAGAGTTTTTCTGTTGTATAACAGATGTAGACACACAGTCCCCAAACAGGGATTTAGGAGTGAGAATCATCCTTATCAAAAGAGGATGTGGCTTTCATAAGCACTGAAGTTTATGTAATTTGGGGTCTCCTTTGAAGAAAAATGATGTAATTCTCTACAAATTTTACAAAAAAAAAAAAAAAAAAAAGACATGGAAACATACATCTAGGTCACTCTTAGTATTTAACATGTGGGCCCTTACAGTACAAGCTTCATGAATCCATTCACATAGGCACTAGCTGAGGGGCCCAGAGAGACTCTCAGAATACTTCTGCTGATGACTTGGCTGTGGAGTGTCAGATGCAGGCAGAGAAGACCTTCCCTTCATCCTGCCTTTTACTGAGCCACAGTTCTGTCCTGAGAGGTGAGAGGGGCAGGAGTGAAGGACAGGGGTCCTTGAGCCCTAAATGACCCTCCAAACCTCATCTACCTATGGTTACTTTTGCCTTAAATCTTTTAATGGGGTCAGAGATTTCTGCACAGGCCTCTGGGTCTAGCTTAACGCTTAGCTGAAGAACACTCTGCAGATCACTGAAGCATTTCTCTTTCTTTCTCTCTCTCTGTCTCTCAAACTCTATCTCTCTCTCTCTCTTTCTCTCATCTGCCCTGTGAATTCTAGTCACCTTGGCCTCCCTGAATCCTCAACTCTGTTTCCTCAGCTCAGGGAGACCTCTGACTCTATTTGGGTTCCCCTCCCTACACTATGGCCTGGATACTCCCAATAGGAAGCTAGGATGCCTTGGTTGTATCCCTTCTCTCAGGACTTACTGTCCTGAGCTGCCAGTTGTCCATTGCTGAAGACCATTGTCTCTTTATCTTGTCTGGCTTACTTTTTTTTTTTTCGTTACTTGCTTAAGGGTAACGAAAAAAGTTGCTTTTGCTCCACTTTGGCTCATAATAGTGAATATCCACTTCACCAAAATTTAGAAAATCATCAGTCAACTACAATGTAGCTAAATTTTGCATGTCAGTCATTCTTTTGAGTAAAAATGATATTGCATAAAAATGGGCTATTTCAACTGGTAACTTAGTCACAGGAGTGTTTTCCAGGATACAGCACAGGGGCTTTATGCATATATCCCCTTTTAGAACACAGAATAGTAAAAGATTCTGACTTGGGGGCAGAGATTCTATGTAACTAATAATTTTATTGATTCATCAAGGACATTTTTATTTGAAGCTAGCCTTTTTGTTTCCCCCCTTTTTTCCCTGTGAGTATACAGCAATGGCGAAGACTAAGACCACAAGTAGATTTGCAGCTTTGGTCTGGATTCAAGCTGACAAGCAAGCTTATATCCACATTTGCTTTTACACCAATGGTGCAAATGTTCATACATGCATGGTGTAGTTACAGAAATAGTTTTAATCTCTCATAACCACCAAAAGTCTCAAGACTGTCCAAGGGTCTGTGGAAAGTTACCCCGAGTAACTCCTGACTGCTGATTTGTTGAGTTTGAGACCCCCAGAGAAATAGCCTTGCTGGAATTGGGTTACAGTGTTTTTGGTCTGTTTCTCATTTTTAAAGTGGATTTTCCCAACACCCACTTTCCCCAGTGTTAGCTTGGTGGTATTTGCTTTGTCCCTGCTCTCTCTTTCCCCTTCTGGAGCCAGTATGCAGGGTCCCAGGCCAGCAGCTTTCACCATTCCTGCACAGGAAGTCCCCAGCTGCTGCTCATTCCAGCTGAGTAGATTTATGGAGATTGTAGCAACAGCCAGCACTTCTTGATTCCTTGTTCTGTGCTAAGGAATTGCAAACATTAACCCACAGGCACTGTACTGTCATTGAGAGGCAGCCCTGCCATGGCTTCAAAACCAAGGCAGGACCCAGTCTTGGGAAAATAATCCTTGAGAAAATGCCTCTCTTTCACATGTATGTTTTAGTTTATTGAATTTTATTACAAAATAACTAATCCTGGGAAGTAAAAAAAAAATTTAAATTTCTTCTTTGCATTTTAATGTCCTCTCTGAATTGATAGAATTTTAAAAATAAAAGTGAATACTCCCAGTTGGTAGTAATTTTCCCACTTTTTTTTTTTTTTTTTTTTGATACTGGGGATTGAATCCAGGGGCACTTAACTATTGAACTACATTCCCAGCCCTTTTCTTAATATTTTTTCTAGAGATGGGGTCTCTATGAGTCGCTTAATGCCTTGCTAAATTGCTGAGGCTGGCTTTGAACTCATGATCCTCCTGCCTCAGCCTCTTGAGCCACTGGAATTACAGATGTGGACCACCACTCCTGGCTGTTTTTCCATTTTTTTTAAAAAGAAAGAATATTCATTGCAATCTTTTACATATATCAGATCCTAATTGGATGGAGCCATGTGTACACTGAATGAGTAGAAAGATCCAGACTCTCATTTTATTAATGCCCCTAGAAGTTAAAAAGAGCCCTTTATCACAGAAAAGTTGAGACGGGATGGCAGGAGAATAGGTAGCGCCACTGTACCTTGGTTTCAGAATGATCAAATGAAACTTTTAAGATACAAAAGGACCTGGGAGTCCAGGGAAGTCCCTGGAAAGTCAGGATCAGGCGCCTTATCAACCTTCCCAGTTCCAGTCTACTTCTGCATTTTCCCATTAGTCTCCTGGTTGTTCCTTGGCATCTTCTCAAGGAAAGAAAAAAAAAGCACCACCCCCCAGCATCCTGGTGCCTCCACATGGTAGTACCGAGGCTGGTGGGATGCAGTAGCTATTTAAGCCAAATAGACCTAGATTCAGCCTCTGTCACTCCTACCTGTGGCCTTGAGAGACTTACTTAACTTCTCTGAGCTTCAATTACTCATCTTCAAAAGGTATACTAATAGTATCTAGTTCACTGAGTATTGAGAGAAATACATGTGATAACGTAGGTAAAGTGCACAGTCCAATACCAAAGGCTATTGTTAATATTGTTAATAACAAGATCAGTCTTCTGGTAACCATCTAGAATAGTGGTTAGAAAACTACTACTACAGACCAAATCTGGCCCTTGGTTTGTTTTTCTAAAGCTTGTGAACTAAGAATAGTTTTTATATTTTTAAAGGGTTTTGGAAAGGAGGAGGAAGACCATATTTACTATCTAGCCCTTTATAGAAAAAGTTTATTTTCTAGAAACCCAAAATGAAGAGTTCATTTATAAATTATTGATACCCCAATGCCACCATCAATATCCTCTCAAATTATTTCCAGGGTCATGTGTCCATCAAAGACTTCATAATTAAATCAGACTAGGCAGTTTCTCTGGGAACCTCTCCCTGAGGTCCCTAGCTGTAGGTGGTCCTTCCTCTTGTGACCTTTTCCAGCCTGTGCTATGCTGAGCACCTTCTCCTGACCCCAAACAAGCATTCAGCCCCCGGAGGATAGGAACCGTCTCTCAGGCCATCTCTGCCCAGCAACCCTGGAGCTTATTGTCCTATACACTGCAGTGCTCAGCAGATGTTTGCAGAGTGGTTGGAGCGATGATGTAGCAGGTGCAAGACACCCTGTTTTCCTGAGTTTCCTGAATATTTAAGATTTCTGTGCCTGGCAGGAAGATAGCAATTCAGTCCCAAATGCTGCGTCCTGGGATTTTGAAGGTGACTTCTCAGCGGTCTATTTTGTTGGTAAGTAATGAAGTGCACGTGCCCAACCTATAGAACAGCTGACGCCCTGGCCTGGATTCCCATGCCACCACCGCAGGCATTCCTCTTCCCTGGAAGGGGACCTGAACATTAGGGGCCTGAGCGTTAGGCTGGAGCAGAAGCCAGAGGCACAGAAGATGCACCATGATATTGTGAAGTGTGATGTGGTTGGAGCTCATAAGCACACTGTGGACATGAGGGTCTCAGTGGTCAGCAGTCCTCCCTATATATTCTAAAGTGGGCATGGGGATAGATGTGCCTTACTAAAGCAGGGTGCAGAAGGGCCCGTGCGGAGAGCACACTGCTAACTTGCAGAATAAATAGACTTCTTCTTTTCCCTTTTTAAAAAATCATTCCAGGTTGGGGTTGTGTCTCAGTGGTAGAGCACTTGCCTAGCTTGTGTGAAGCACTGGGTTCGATCCTCAGCACCACATAAAAACAAATAAATAAAATAAAGGCATTGTGTCCATTTACAACTAAGAAATATTTTTTAAAACACCATTCCTCCACAATGAAAAAAAAAGCCTCCCCATTTTTCCTAATTATATAAATAATACTTAAACTGTATTTTTTAAAAAACAAAACAAAATTCAAGGAAAATAAAAATTATCTGAGGTTCTACCACACACTGAGCTGTTACCATAAATAATTTAGTGACCCTCATTTTATCCACATATACATCTACACACACACACACACACACACACACACACACACACACACTTAACATAAAAGGAAAGCATTTGGGGTTTTGGTTTGGACTGTTCTGGTCTGCTCTGGTTTGATTTGGTCTAGCTAATCTGGTCAAGTACAGTTTGATCTGGTCTGTTCTAGTTTGGTTTGTTCTAGTTTGGTTAGAAGATAAAAGAGAACTAAACCCAGAACTAAAAGCCAGATCTCATGATTTCCAGCCCAGTTCTTGTAGCTCCCTGTTTTAACTAAGATAATTTGTGTCATGTGCCAAACCCAAATGATTCACAAACCCACTGTCCTTCCTCTTCACCATCTATTCATTTAGCTAATAGAGACTAATGTGCCAGGGGTACTTCCTCTAATAGTTACACACAGGGAGTTGGGGGTATTGACATTAACCATTGTTATCGTCAAGAGTCTGAGAAATCTAAGCCCTGCTGCCCAGGGGAGGGAACTACTTCCCTTACCCTGCTCTAGCCTAGCCTAACATGGAAGTCAGAGTTTGAAAACGGGGAAGAGAGGAAGAGATATTGATCTGAGAGCATCCTGTGACCAATCTCTTCTTTGGTTATTGTACCTCAGTTTCTCAGGTCCTCCCTATCCCCCGCCCTAGGTCCCTGTAGGTTCCCAACTGTTGCACTTCACCCAACCTGCCCTGCCTCAGATATCAGGACCTCCGTTCCAGGTTAGGTGTCCTCTGCACCCTGTTCATCTGCTCGCCTACAGCATGGCCTCTTCCCGCATGCATAAACTTCTTAGCATATTGTACCTTATGTTCTGGTTATCCAGTATGTATCTTATCTGCTCCACAGGCTCAGGATCCTTATCTATTCATACTTGTATCCTCAGCAATGTCTGCCTTGGTGCCTCACAGTGGATATTGCCTGACAATTGTTGAATAGACAAAATGAATGAATGTATAATAGAAAGACAAAATGTTATCTGGCAAGGTGAGGGCTGGGGAAAACAGAAGTTTTTGCTCAGCATAAGAAATGAAGTACAATTTGGGAATAGGGGAAAGAAAAGAGGAAGGGAGAAAGCCAATAAACACAGCACAAACCATGAGTAAACAGAATTGGTCAGGTTTTTTTTAAGACTAAGAGGTTAATATTTGCATCTGTGGTTTGTAGACTGTGATAGAACCTTCTTTGGCTATTGTTCTCAATTTTTAGTGAAGCCTGCTGCACCTTCAGATACCCTGTATGGATGGTGTTTTCTATGGGAGATCAAAGAAATGCAGCAGCATTGTACATCAAGAATGAAGCCAGAAAGACAGGGCGTGAGGAAACGGTCCATCCATAGAGCTAATTCTTCAGAAGTGGTGCTCAGAGTCTGAGGAGAAGAGGAAACACTTCAAGCCCCCATCTACTCAGATTTGTGGGAAAATCTAGAGTAAAGAGAGAGAACAAGGAGATTTCTACCACATGGGGTTGAAGATATTTCATTTCAGTCTTAAAGGCGAATCTTACCTGGCAGTGAATGATGAACGAATGAATGAACTAATGATGAATTAATCAATTAAGTTGTTAATGGGCTATAACAGTTCTTAGTGTGCCCCACAAGAAAAAGAGGGGGAAAAAACATTTTCAATGACCTTCAGTGTCTCACACAGTGGCCTCAGGGTTCATGAGCTAAAGTCATTTGGGGGCTCTTTAAATGAACCCTAATGAGGACCTTTTCACCTGATAGGTCCATCAAAGCCAAAATGCCACTAGAAGAGTCTGGCCCTTGTCACAATGCTGCAAACTGGCCCAGTATGAATGGCAAGAAGGGAGGCAGTACAAAGACCTGGCATCATGAGTTTGTGTGAGCACATGCAAATTGAACTATGGAAATTCTGCTCTCTCCCCAGGACACAGTGTTGCTGGGTGGTATCAGCCAGGGAGCGCCTGGGCAGCCCAAGCCAAGGAGCTCTCAGAGCTTATGCATTGTATTCTTCCTTTGGTACAGATCATATCTGATTTCATTTAAACATAATTCTTGGTTTCTTTAGTCAACCTTTATTCAGCTCCACTCTAAATCCTGAATAGAGTGAGGAAATGCTGGTTTGGATGTGTGGAGGTTATGGAACCAGATGCAGAGGCAACTGGCTTAAAGAAGAGATGAGAGAGAACAAAAAAGGTCATAAGGTGAGAAATTGGGGGGAAAGTCTAAGGACAGAACAGACTGAGCTATTCGTAGGGCTATAAAACTCCATCATCCCATAAAACTTAATAATCCCTAAATGTATCTCTGGGGAGGTAGAGGGCAGCAGAGCAGTTCAGGCCAAGTCAATAATAGATCAAGCTGTTTACTAGGTCCTTTTTTAGTGCTGCAGCACACACCATGGACAGTGGCTTGTGTTCACAGCAATAGTCTTGAGTCCAACAGGAAAAGGTTAAATTGGGTTGGGCTATTTACTAAGGAAGGCAGAGGTGAAGCCTATTTTAGAAAGAGATCAATTAAAAATGGTAGCAAGGTAAGGCAGGAAGTTCCTACAGAACTGGATTCAAATGTATCCCCATCTTAACCAGGCCATTGAAGTGTGCAAGTTACATAAAATCTTTGAACCTGTTTTCTTAACTGAATCATGGGAACAGGAAGAGCTGCCTCCCAGAATTATTGAATGGCTTAAAAGATAAAGACTATAGCCAGTGCAGATGTGGCCCTTAAAAGTTTAAGCTTTAGTTATAAAGGAAAATTGCAGATCTAAAGTCCTGGGTTCCTGCCACGGTGCTGGGAAATTAAGCATTGCATCATTATTATTAGCACTATTGCTGCTGCTGCTGCTGCTGCTGCTGCTGCTGCTACAGGTACCATTACCATTATTACTCCACTCCCATGAAGAGGCTCAGGAGCAACCATTGATCATTGCTTTCAATAATAACGAGAAGGCAATTACTCTCAAGTCTGAGATGAGCTTTCAGTTTACAGTACCTCCTCAAGGAAAACTTCCCCTACCACCAGTACCTCCCAGACAGAAGGTCCCATCTTCCTCTGAACTCCCCAGGCATTTGCCCAAACCTCTGCTTGTCAGATGTGTTCATTTTCTGTCACTATAACAAAATACCTGAGTTAATCAACTTATAAAGAGAAAAGTGTGGCCAGGAGTGATGGCACATGCCTGTAATCCCAATGGCTCAGGATACTGAGGCAGGAGAATTGCAAGTTCAAAGCCAGCCTCAGCAAAAGCAAGGCACTAAGCAACTCAGTGAGACCCTGTCTCTAACTAAAATATAAAATAGGGCTGGGGACGTGACTCAGTGGTCAAGTGCCCCTGAGTTCAATCCCTGGTAAACCCCACCCCCCAAAAAAAGAGAAAAGGGTTGCTTTGGCCCACAGTTTTGGAGGGCTCAGTCCATGATCATTTGACCCCTTGGCTTTGACCCCCTCCTCCCTATGGAGGGAGCATATGGTGGAATGAAAAACCTGTTTACATCATGAGCCAGGGAGCAAGGGCCCCAAGAGGAAGGGCCGGGGTCCCAAAATTGCCCTTAGGGACGTAGCCCCAATTATCTAAGGACCTCCCTCAAGGCCCCACCTCTCAATGTTTCACCACCTTCCAGTAGCTCTACCCTGGGGACCAAGCCTTGAACACATGACCTTTGGGGAACATTCAAGATCAAAACTGTAGCATCTGGCTCCCTTGTCTCTCTGGAGATGGTCTTCTCTGATGGTGAGAGATTCTATAGCATACAGACAGACTGAGTTCAACCCTACATAGGCCTTGAAAAGCTATTTTACCTCTCTGTTTAATTTCCCTAATCTGTAAATGGGGGGGTAATAAGATACCTCCCTCACAGGGATAGTGTGAAGATGAGTTATAACCTAAATGTTTTAAAAGTGGGAACATTAGACTATTAGCTAATTATTACTATTTTTGTATGATACTTACATATGTATACATTGTACATATATGAATATGCAATGTACCATCTCAGACAAATCACTGTAAATGTTTTATGAATGAATGCCAGCAGATGGGTTGGCAGAAATTCTCCTGACTATTTCCACAAATTGCAAGGGAGGTTGGCTAGAGGGGTTGTGACTTTTCCTATGTAACGCACAGGCTCATAGAGGTGGACGGAGATTTGGGGGATGGGGAGTCAGCAGAGGACACTGAAGTCCTTTCTTGATTTTTACAAGACACCCTGTCTTGTGACAACATAGAGAGGGAATTCAGAAGATCAGGAACCTTGGCCCAAGGCATTCAGGGAGGAATTCCATCTGCCATCCTATATAAATAAACAATACAGCAGGGACTGGTCTCCTTCTCTCCTAGGAAAATCACTTGTTCCCATATTTTGTTTATCCCCTACTCTGCTTTTAAAGTATGATAAATCACTAAAATGTAACATGGCTTCAAAAAGCCTAAGGTGCATTATTTACATTTTCAGCAATCATTTTGACAGATCTTCATGTTGTGGGAACTCACCATGCCCTAAAGACTTGGAAAGTTCATCACCTGTTCCCCCCAGAGCCAGAGATCTGGGAGCTATAGCTTTGTGTACAATTCCCACTTCCCTCTGCTCAGATATTGAAAGGGGGATGGGGTGTCTCTAAATGACCCACAAAAAGCATGTTAAGATTTTAATGTTTAGAGACCTACATTAAAATCTCAGCGCTGCCACTTTCTGGCTTTGAGAATTAGGTAAGTTGCTTAAACTCTGTGGACCCCCATGCACCCTACCTCCCAGGAAAGACCTTTGTGCCTACGTCAGGAGTTCGTCCTGCTAGTATCTGCCCATCAACCCACAGCGGAGCTTGTATGCATCATTTGTGTTCTGCCTGTTTCTCCTCTGCCACCTGGGGATAAAATTGGTTGTCCAGCTTACTTTCCAAAGTTACAAAGCTTAAAAGAGTTTAACTAAGGTAATTTTAAAGTTCTTTGAAAAGTATTAACTATTTAATTCATTGTTTCTGAAGTCGTAATACTAGAATTTCTTTGAGATAAGCAAGATGGGCACTGCGGTCTTTGATTGGTCAAGATAGATCATCTCAAGCCATTAGCACCACACTCAGAGAAAAGGATTAGGTGGCTTTAATTCTCACTAGGGTGTACATAACAGACATGAGATCTCTTATTAAAGATGATTTTGATAGAGCAGAAGAGGAAATAAGCACAGGGCATCTGAGGACTCAAAATGTGCTCCAGAGAGGGGCATCTGAGAGCACCAGAGATACACTTTTCCCAACTCACCCACAGTTTTTGTGTTGGTCTGGACATAGGTTGTTTTAATCCCTGTGTTGTCCTCTCCTAAGACCAGTTGCCTCCATCATTTATAGATGGAGAGGCAAGAACTGGCTATTATAAGGTATCTGGTTTCAAACAAGTGTTCTTGCTGCAAGTATTCCAACAGCAGGCTGCCTGCTGTCCCTGGTCTACCAAATCCAGGACAGGTGGTCCTGCCAGTCTCCAGCCATCCATCTCTCCAGGCTTATCTGCAAGTCATCATGGAAGTTAAAGAGCTGCTGTTGGCCACAGTGGCCTGTCGGTCACATGATCTTGATACTCTCCAACCCATCAAAGCTCCCTGCCCATGAGTCCTACAGCAACAATGTTTGCCTGTTGTCATCAGGTCCAGGTGATGAGCTCAAAAAATACCCTAGGATGAGCCAGGAATGTTTTTGTCTGGCTTGGCAAGTGGCCTCCCTGCCCTGCAGTGGCTAGAGCATGGAAGTGGAAAAATTATTTTTGTTTTCCTCTGGAAATGACCACAAAAGCCAGGACTGGGCACAAATCCATTGTCTGCCCAGAAGGGAGATCCACCTCCCTTCAGAGAACAGAGAAAGATTTGGCCAAGCTTATTTAAAAACCATAGTGTCTTTCAGTTGCCATGTTCACAAAATGAAACCAGAAGGGCTCAGTTGGATAAGAATGGATTTCACTTGAGTCTTCACTTCTGTCCATGAGACCTTTCCTAAGATGCTCCTAATATCCTCAAGTCTTTGCCACGATAACTGTTTTTGACACTTCCCACTGGAGCTCACAGAGGAGAGAGGTCTTGAAAGGGACTTAGTTCCTTATCCTCCAGTTCCATTTCTACAGGTCACAGGACTTGGGGAGGGGGTAGGGAAGGCTCATATGGAGTCATATTGGCTCCATGGAAATGCCTCTGCTCTTATGTGAAATGGTTCCTCGGTTCCCCTCTGCAGAGATGGAACACAAATTGAGGGGAACCTCTAGGAGGGAACTGACCAGCGAGACCTCCCCACCGGGTGAGTCTTCCCTGCTGGGTGAGGTTTCCCCACAAGGACAGTAAAACCAGAGACTCAGGCCCAAACAGGCCTTGCCTCAGCCCACAGCCTAGGTCCCCTTTGGATGACCATTGGTCAACAAGTGGAGGCACCTCTGCCCACTAGCAGGGATTATACCCCACCTGAAGGCCACCACTCCTAGAGAGGCAGCTTCCTTGTGGAGCACCGCATTATCAACTTCCTCCAAGACTTCAGCCTACTGAAGGCTAAGGGTGGATATATATAGAAATCTTCAGGGACATTGTAAGTCAATAGAGGAAATCTGCAATATCTCAGCAGTCCACTGATACCTGAACAATATGAGAAAACAAGGAAAGAAAATGCTGCAAACAAATCTAGATGTTACATCAATAAAACCCAATGACAGCATGGCAGAAGAAATGACAGAAAAGGAGTTCAGAATGTACATAATTAAAATGATCAGAGAAGCAAATGATGAGATGAAAGAGCAAATGCAGGCACTGAATGATCGCACCAATCGACAGTGAAAAGAGCAAATACAGGAAGCAAAAGATCATTTCAATAAAGAGTTAGAGATATTGAAAAAAAACCAAACAGAAATCCTTGACATGAAGGAAACAATAAACTAAATTAAGAACTCCATAGAAAGCATATCCAATAGGGTAGAACACCTGGAAGACAGAACCTCAGACATTGAAGACAAAATATTTAACCTTGAAAACAAAGTTGAACAAACAGAGATGGAACACGCTGAACATTCCAAAACAACTGAACTAAACTCTATGAGTAACGTAAGGGAAGAGGAGACAAAATGGAATTACTATTTATTTAACAAATATTTAATGAACTAGTGTTATATGCTAGGTACTGTACTAGCAATGGAAAATATAGATGTAAAAGAGCTAACCCCTGACTTTAGAGGTCTTGATAACCCAGGTGCTGAATTCATGGTCCATTGGTTCTCAGGAAGCACCCACCCATGCCTAATTGTTCTTACAATTTAAAAATGCAAACCTGACATAAATTGCTCCCCCTGTGAGTTAGGGGGACCTAAACACCCACAGGCTAAAAGTTCATGCCAACAGGCATGATGAATTAGTGGTTTTCATGGAAATAGAATATCATTAATTATGCAATTTGAAACTGTTCGAGTTCACTTCCACCAAAATTACATCCTGAAACTAGCACCAGAACAGCTCCACACAAATTTGCCTCCTACTTGAGTCATACACAACACCCACATACTAAATACTAAATATTTCTTAAAAGCAGTTGTTGTTATCAGTTTGTGTGTGTGTGTGTGTGTGTGTGTGTGTGTGTGTGTGAGAGAGAGAGAGAGAGAGAGAGAGAGAGAGAGAGAGAGAAGAGAGTGCTCCCCCACAGGATAACTAATGTGGTTCATTTTTTAAATCTAACACACGATTGGCGTACACACTTTGAAATGCTATTGTATGCAGTCTAGTGGATGGATGAAGCCTTGTATGAACCCTGCAGTGTGTAAGGTGCTGACAATAGATTATTGTTGCATAACATATCACCCCAAAATACAGACGCTTTGACCAATATTCATTTAATATTTCTCATAATTGCTGTGGGTGGGGAATTCAGGAACAGCTCAGTTGTAGGTGCTGGCTCAGGGTCACTCTTGAGGTTGCAGTTCAGAGTCTGCTGGGGCTGCATCCAAACACTTGCTAGGGCTGGAGGATACACATCTGAGATGATTTATTCCCACAAATGGTAAATTGGTGCAATTGCCAGGGGCCTCTGTTTGTCTTTATATGGGCCTTTCTAAGGACTTCTTAAGTGTTTTTAAAATATGGTTCTGGCTTCCTCCAGAGTGAGCAATACAAGAAACAAAAGTTAAAGTGGCAATGCCCTTTAGGACCTATCCTTAGTCCTAATTGTCTACCATATTCTATTGGTCACGCAGATACCACTGATCCTGTATGGGAAGGGTTTTTTTCGAAAGGCTGAATACCTGGAACTGTGAATCATTGGGATCATCTTGGATGCCAATGACCATCAGTATTCATCACCATGATGCTCCAACTCAGCTCTCTGCTGTCCAGAATGGGCAGTAAGATGTTCCCATTTGTCAAATTTCTGCATATTTGAGTGATGATATATGTTAGTGAACAAATTTTAGAGAATTTTGTAGCGATAAATAAGACACACTGAAAGTCCAACAAATGTCATTTAGCCCATTTTTGAACATTCAGAGACCTCTTGATTGCACTACCAGAGGAAACCACTGTATCATTTGGGCATATATCCTTCCAAGTCTTTTGATGTCCTTTCCACTGCCACCCAACAGCATTTGAAGATGTTCCAACCTAGGCCATCTCAAGAGAGCCTTTCCTCAGCCTTGATTCACCTCCAGCTATTACCTTAGCTTCTTATCCCCTTCACAGCCTAACTTTTTAAATAACTTGGTCAGATTCCTCACTTCCCAATTACTTCTTAAACCACTCGATCTGGCTTTGGTCCCCACTATCCCATGGGAATTACCCTTTTCCAATCATCAGGGACCATCTTGTTGCTCAAGCTAATGAGCACTGTTAAGTCCTTGTCTTACCTAACCTTGTGACACCATCTAATACTGTTGACCACAATCCCCTTTCCCAGGTTCCTCTCTTCTCTGACCATTCCTTCTCAGTCTCCATTGTGGGCTTTTTTCTTCTACCTACGCTTTAAGTGTTGAGTAACCTCAAGCCTCTGCCCTCATCCCACTTCTCACTCTACACAGTTCCCCAGGGTAATGTCATCCATTCCCATACCTTAATTTACTAGCTACAAACTAACTTATTTCTAAACCAGTGTCTCTAGCTCAGATCACTCTTCCAAGTTTCAGACCCACATAGCCAACTGTTCAATGAATATCTTTAGTCAGATGCCCAACTCAGTGTGTTGAAAACCAAATTTATCACTCCCTCCCCACACTGACTCCTCTGCATTCTCGCATCTTATCTACTCACTTCCCCAAGTCAGAAACCCAGGCATTAATTATCCTTGATACCAGCCTCTCTCTCACCTCTCACATCCATTGGTCACCATGTGCTGGAGATTTTACCTCTAATGTAAGTATTTCTAGAATCTGTCTCCATTCCTGCTGTAGGTTCTCTAGTAGCATTCACTATCATCACCTCAACAGCTTCCTTAGTGATCGCCTTGTCTCCAGTTTTCCCCCAAATTCACTAACCCACTCTGGTATCATGGGATGTTTAGGCTTCATGTACATGATTATACTTTGGGAAAAAAAAATGGTTATTTGCATTCTTGTCCTTAATACGTTGGCGTTTTAGTCAGCTTTTTGGTTGCTGTGACTAAAAGCTTTTTGTTCTGCTATGACCAGAACAATTGTTGAAGAGGAAAAGTTTAGTTGGGGGCTCACAGTTTCAAAAGTCTCAATCCATGGACAGCCACCTCCATTCCTCAGAGCTCAGAGTGAGGCAGAACATCATTGTTGAAGAGTGTGGTGGCGGAAAGTGGCTCACATGATGATCAGAAAGCAGAGAGACACTCCACTTCAGATACAAAATATATACTCAAAGCCAGGACCCAGTGACCCACTTCCTCCAGCCACACTTTACCCACATTCAATTACCACTCAATTAATCCCATCAGGGGGTTAATTCACTGATTGAGTTAAGGCTGTGACCCAATCATTCTTGCATTATCTCACACATAAGCTTTTGGGAGACACCTCACATCCAAACCATAACACTTGGATTTTGACTTCATCATGTTAATATACTTGACTCTAAGATAAGCTTTACAAATAAAGACTGAGGAATAATCATCTGATTCCTTTCTATACAGATCAAATTGCCAGAGTCATGCACGTGTGGTCTAGATCCCAGAGGTCTGGATTTCAGTATATTCCTGTGAGTGGTCATACCATTGCCCAATCTGATAATCAAAGCCTCTATAACCCAATGTGACCATATCCAGCAATTTCATGCCCACCTACACTCCAGTATCCAATCACAGGCTCTTTTACTCTTTTATGCATCTGGTTATTCCTCTCGTAAAGCATTACTCTAGGACACCCTCACTCCAACAAGTCTGCACCCTCACCACATCCTCCATTCCACCTCCCAAATTACATTTGATTTCTGACTCAAAGTCACTACCATGCCACTGCCTGGAATATCCTTTCTCATCCCCTTCCCAATATCCAAGTATTCATCATTTTATATAAGCCCATCTTCACTGACCATCCAGTCCACAATGTCCCCATACCTTTCTTTTGTTTTTGGTTTTTATTTTTTTTATTTTTTATTTTTTTGGCCATGCCAATTTCTTTTTATTTATTTATTTATTTATTTTTTTAATTGTAAACAAATGGGATACATGTTGTTTCTCTGTTTGTACATGGCGCAAAGGCATACCATTTGTGTAATCATAAATTTACATAGGGTAATGTTGTTTGATTCATTCTGATATTTTTTCCCTTCCCCCCACCCCTCCCACCCCTCCCCATACCTTTCTTACTTCCTCTTTCATTTTAAAAGGTGATCCTCCTATCTTCCAATTCCAGTTATAATTATCCTCATGTACATCAATACTCTCTCCATTTAGGCTGTAAGTTCCAGGAGAAACAGAATCATATTATACATTTCCCCTTCTAAGGAATTACTTAGGTAATTAAGTACTTGTTAATAACTTATTAATTAATTACCTCTCTGAGCTTCAAGCTCTTTATGTCTAGTACTGTGGGCAATTCCAACACCATAGGGTAGTTGTGAGAATTAAATGAAATCAGGGATGAGAGAGTGCATTGTACTGTGACTGGCATATGTTAGTAAATGTTAGTTTTCATTCCCCAACATCTACTCCTGAGTTACAAACATAGCAACTACTGAATAATTATGTGCAGAATGAATGAAGTGGCAAAGGACTAAAAGAATAACATAATGCTTTCTGACTACATGAGAGTGACCCTGTCAGAGATATCAAGTCTTTCCTTGACTGGCATTTAGGGAATGTGGAAGTGAGGGAGATGTGATGCTTGGCTCTAAGATCCTGAATGTTGACTAATTGGAAACCAAGTTTGACTTGTGTGTAACTGCTATTGCCAGCTGATTTTTGTGTGTTTGACTGAGTTTGGGATCTGTCAAGATTCTCAAAAGAAAGTGGGAGGCACATGTTTCTTATAAATGGAAAAGAAATTCTTGTATAATTCAATTTTCACTGGTGTAAGACTGGCTTCAGGGTCTGTAAGAAATGAGAATATGTTGGTCTCAGAGCCCAGGCTATAAATATTTATTTCTGTGCTCTCACTGGTGCTTATGGAAAGTTATTTTTCACTAATGGGCATTCTATTTGTTTTGAAAAAGACATAAAAACTGTCCAAAAAGCACTGAAGATCACTGCATAATTGGTGTTTTTCAAAAGGGTGGGTGAGAGGAAAGGATGTCATTTTCAAATGTTGGCCATATAGGCCATTCGAGCTTCATCTGTTGAGTTCATGGTATTAACTTTGAGTACTTTGTGGAGGAAATGACTTTGTGGTTAGCTTTTGTTACAGTGACAATCCCTCTTCTCCCTATCTTCACCACAGGAAGTGACAGAGATTTCTACAGTGTTCTCCTGACCATTTTCTTCATTTTCCTTCATTTTTCATTCCTCCTTTCCACCTCCAAAAGTCACACCTCTTCCCCTCAATAACATGGGGTATTCTTGGAGAAGGGGGATTAAAGTTAGCAATGTCATTCTTACCAATATTTCATAAATACATGACCAGTATGGAGAAATTTATCTTAGTGGTCACAAAATGGAAAATCTGGAAAGGACAGCTATGGACATATCACTGAGTTCAGGGATTCCTCACCAGGGTCCCTGGAACTCTAAGAAATCTGATGGCAAAATTCAATGAGTCCATGAATTTGGATTTTAAAAACGCATGTTTATGTTCACTAAATAGTAACTAAAATTTAGCTTTTACTTTGATTATGAATAGAAGCACACATCCCAGAGTGTTGGTAGTATTTGACTTTTTTCACCAAAGAAATCATAGTTCTTTCATGTCTCATTTTTCTATTGAAAAATTCTCAAAATACCATTTACTTTCAACATTACTTCAAAATTACAGTAGTTATAAAAAATAACTAAAACCTTACCTGCCACCAGATCTCATTATTTGATTCATTAATTTTAAAAATCATATCTACTAAGCATTTATTCTGTTAATATTTTTGATTTCTTTTGTAATCCTTTGCCTTTTTGGTTTTTGTATTCAAAAACATTTTTCTGGAAGGAGAATCCATAATTTTCACCAGATTGCCAAAGAGGTCGCAGTACAAAAAAGTCTGGTGCCTGGAAGCTCGTAGCTTCTCACAGGTATATTCCAGGTCACCTAAACACAGTTGGATCTCTAAGAAAGATGAAGACACACCAGGTCACAGCAGGAAAGAATGCAGTGATTGATTAGCAATGTCTGTCCTGGGCATACTATGGAGAGTAGTGGTAGAATGGAATTGTATACTTGCCTTCTAAGTCAATGTTCTAAATAGAAGTTTTCACAATGATGGGAATGTTTCATCTGTATGGTCCAATGTCATAGCCATTTGTTACATGTGCCTTTTGAGCTCTGGAATTGCAGCTGATGTGATTGAAAATATTAAGTTTTCATCCTATTTAGTCAATTTACATTTAAATTTAAATAACCACATGTGGTTACTGGCTACCACATGGGGCAACTCAACTCTAACTCAATCCCACCTACCCCACCCCTCCAGTCACCTTCCACTCCACCCCATCACCCTTCCCAGAAGAGGAACTTAGAATCAGAAATGTCCTTTACCAAAGGCCATTGGACTAATTTGTGGTAGTCATACCAACATCCCAAATTTCTACCTCCCAATTCGGAGTTGGCACATTTTTGCAGCATTCCTAGGTTTGTTTTTGTTTGTTTTTTGTTGTTGTTGTTTGTTTGTGGTGCTGGGGATTGAACCCAGGGCCTTGTGCATTTGAGGCAAGCACTTTGCCAACTGAGCTGTATCCCCAGCCCCTCTAGGTTATTTTTTAGCAGTATGCTTGCCTTGTGAACGATACATGGGTAAGCCAGGAGGGAAGAAAGCCACACATCCTTTTAGTAAAGCATGATGCTGTCTCTTCACTGAAGCCTGATTTAATGCCCTCCTCTTTGTGTTCAGATACATCAGTATGAAAAGAATGGGGAGTAGAAGCTGTTATTTTATTTTGTTTTTCTTGTTAAGAAAATGGTCACAAGGGTTCTGGAATAAAATGAATTGATCACTGATACACAGTCTCTAAACACTGAAGAGGCCTGCTCTGAGCCAGACTGCTTTTGTGGGTACCTCACTGCCAGAAGAGTCGTCTCCATTTTGACTCAGAGGTAGAGGGCAAGCCGCCCACTTACAGTTTGCATGGGGGAACTCTGATGATGAGGAGTTTGTGGTGAGGAAGGGACTGTTTTTGTTGAAGTCATGGGGAGGGAATGCCTTCCTCAGCAAAGGTGGGAATCTGGGATAGCTGCCAGGAGTGTGGTAGGGGAAGAACAGGTCCTGGAACAAGACCAAGGGAGAGGAACACTGCACTTGCCTTACAATTACATTACATTAGTCAAGGGTCTCAACAAGTTGCTTTGAAGTTTCACCCTCCTGCAGGCTCAAACTTCAGGGAAGAAACAAACAGTGGATTTTTTTCTTCTCCTGCTGAGGAGAGGGCCCAAC
This sequence comes from Sciurus vulgaris, assembly GCF_902686455.1. NCBI lineage: Eukaryota > Metazoa > Chordata > Mammalia > Rodentia > Sciuridae > Sciurus > Sciurus vulgaris. Next base: position 110,613,415 of record NC_136462.1, read on the forward strand.
CTTGTACTGACTTTGTCAGTCTGGTCACAGTTAAGTCCTGCCACAACTCAAAATGTTCCTACACAGCAAAACTGCCCAACACACTGATTATTATGTTTTCTGAAGTCTCAATGGTATATATACAATTTTCTCAAAGACTTTTGATTCCTGATCAGTAGGCCCAACCTCAGACATGATAAATCAGGATTTCACAGGATATAACCTGGGGATCTGCATTTGTTTTGTTTGGACTTTTTTTTTTTTTTTTTTTTTTTCAGTGCTGGGAATTGAACCCAGGGCCTCACAAGTGCAAGGCAGACATTCTACCACTGAACTACACCACCAGCCTTATTGAGTTTTAAATAAAGCTCCCAACTGATTTTAATGTGCAGTTGGATTTTGTAACTCCTGACCAAAAGGATGTAATTTATACCCTTAATCCTGGCACTCGAGACCTCTACAAGCAGTCCCTCCTCTATATAGGTGGAGTATCATGGTGGAAAACCCACCATTTGTATAGTAATGCTAGTAATAATAACAGAAAACATTTATTGAGTGCTGTCAGTAAGAACTTTATACATATCACCCTTGAATCTGCATGTTTGTTCTGTTATCATCTTACAGATAAGAACTTTAAGGTACACAGCACAGTTGATAAGTATGGAAATGAAATTCAAACTAAGACTATCAAATTCCAAGGTTTATGAATTTGACCTACGGTGACCAACTATCCCAGTTTGCCACAGGGACTAAGGAGTTGCCTGATACATTGAACTATTAGTATAAACAGTGGGAAAGTCCTGGCAAACAGGGACAAGTTGGTCTATCTTGACTTTGAGATTACTGCCTGAGATCAACGCTCAGCTCTAACACTTAAGACTGTGACATCACAAGCCTCCCCATCCAGGGGTCTCCCACTTTCCTCATCTGAAAACAGGGATTATCACACCTATCCCAGAAGGCAGCTGTGACCATAAAATGAGACAGCACATGGACCCACTACCTGTGGTGTGACTGGCACTGATAACCAAGGTGAGTTCCCCCACAGTGGTGGGCACTACTACTGCACATTGCCCAGCTGGTGCCGATTTCACATCTAGAAAAATCTCAGCCATTGTCCCTTCAAATAATTCTCCACCATTCCTTCTCTTTCCATCTTCTGGAACTTCTATTCAATTAAATATATGTTGGAGTCTCTCAGTCAAGCTTAATTTCCTCCCAAGTTCTCTCTCACGTGTTTAAGACATTCTGTGAGAATCTAGGCAAAGTCCTCAACGCTGTCTTCTACCTCATTTGCTTTCTTCAACTGTGCCCAACAAGGCTTAATCCTGATTATCGAGTTTATTCACTAACTATATTATTTATTAATAAGATTTACAGGTGATTTTTCTTCATAGCCATCTGATATTCTTCATATCTGTCTAGTTTTCGTTGAATTGTACAGTTTTCTTGAGTTTCTCCACCAGAGTTTACTTCAGAATGCATTGTCCCACTTGCCGATTTCCTTGGTCATCTTTCTCAGCATTCCTTTTCCTTCTGAGCTTTGCAATTGGATTTGTGATGACTCTAGAGCTAGAGCTAGTTTTTTTTTTTTTTTTTTTTTTGCACTTTTCCTCCCTTCTTGGCACCTTTCCCTCCCTCTCTAGTAGCTTTCCTGCTGCTCCATTCTGACCCAGTAACCCCAGTTCACAACAGAGTCTTATCAGTGACTCTAGGTTCCATCTGCAGCTGACTCTAGTGATGCAACAGTCAGGGGCTGGCATTGCTCAGAACCTGGCCACATGACTATGTGCACTACCATTCACCAATCTCAGAATGCAGCTTTCAGCCAGGTTTGGTGACACATGCCAGAAATCCCAATAACTGGGGAGGCTGAGGCAGGAGGATTTCAAGTTCAAGATCAGCCTGGGCAACTTAGCAAGACCCTGTCTCAAAATAAAAAGGGCTGAGAGAAGTGTCCCTAGGTTCAATCCCCAATACTGCAAAATAAAATAATAAAATCAAATAAATAATAAAATAAAGTAAAATAAAATAAAATAGCTTTCAGAAAGTGGAAGCCCAAGCAATAGTTATTCTATCATGGGCAGGAACCTCCAGTCCCTGGCTCTGATCCTGACCTGCCACAGGGTACACTGACCTCCCATTACATCAAGAGAAGCTATTTCAGTGTTCCTTCCCTGCCTTCAGATCCAGAGCCACAAGGCCTCAGACTCATCTAGTTCATCTAGTTCATCTAGTTCACGCTGTCTTCTACCTCAATTGCTTTCTTCAACTGTGCCCAACAAGGGTTAATCCTGATTATGGAGTTTATTCACTAACTATATTATTTATTAATAAGATTTACAATTAATAAGATTATTATTTATTTAATAAGATTTATTAATAATAAGATTCCTCTCTTATTCCATAGAGGAAGATGCTGCCATTATCCAAGGTTAAGGAACTTTAAGGTTGAGGAACTTTCTTGTGCTGCCTATTGAACATTTGAGATTTTGTCTTGTATCTCAGTGTTCTTATGTCTGTTGGGTTTTTATCTTATTTTTAGCCTCTCTTTACTCAGCATTTAGAGGACACAGGATCCTGAAAGGATCATCCTACTAAACCATCTGGACTTCCTAGGTATTTCCCTGAAATTGTGTTTTGAAAGAAAATGAAAACCAAGTCAATATAAAGCTTCACAAATGTTTTCTTTGGTGCTTAAAATCATACCCTGAGCACCCAAGTGAAAGAACAGGAAGCCAAGCTGTGATAACGACACTAACCGACTTTTTCCAGACTATTTCAAAGCAACAAGCAGTGGGACCAGGAAAGGGCCCTGTGCTAGATCCTACTTTGAGAATCTATCACTAATTCCCCACATGGACCTGGGTACCAGTATTTAGTTCCCATCTCCCCCTGTGAAAGGGAGACCCCTCCCAGTTCTGGAAGTCTGCAATTTTCTAATCAAAGTTCAGTGAAACCCAGATTTCATGAGCTGGCCTGGCCATCATCTCCAGCACCATCATTCCAGAAATTATAGAACCTAAAGTCCATTTGAATTTGGTAGGGGAAATGATTGCCCAAGTGCTACTTACGTTTTGTTCGTCTGTTTTTCCTTCTTCCTTATCCCCTGACCAATCTTGAATTACTTGCTATGATTTTAGGAAGTCTCAATAGAGATCAAGGGGAGTTTCTAAAGGAAAATGGAGATTCCTCTCTTATTCCATAGAGGAAGATGCTGCCATTATCCAAGATTAAGTAACTCCCACAAGGTCACTAGCAAGTGGAGAAGTTAAGACCAGAGCCCGGATCCCTTTGCTTCCACAGTCCACCCCCTCATCACAGCATCCACTTCCTGAGCCCATGAACCAGAAGGCCTCCTGGAAGATGGTGTGACAAGAAATAGAACCTCTCCACGCCCCTTCTGCCTCTGTAGGGACCTCAGAAAACACGCTGGCTCTGGAAGTAATTCCTCAGATGAGGCACAGTAGCACATAGGGTGACCACCACCAACTGCAGCTCACCCTTCAGTGGGGCAACTTCTATAGCTTTCCCCCTGCCTCTTGCCAATGTGGAGTTTGATTGAAGTCACTGGGGCAGACATTGCAAACCAGTCTGATAGCCTCCCTCCACCTCCACTCACTATTGCTTAGCCCTCAGGGCAGTGCTGTAACCTCAGCACAAAGTGTCTTGGTCAAGGAAAATAGCTCTTGATTTTCTGCTGATTTCTTGGCCTCATGATTCCTTGCTCAGGGCAGAACTGCAAAGCTGGCAACTTTCCTCCTTACCACCCTAATGCCACTCTGCACCCCTTTCTACCTTCGGTGGCCTGTCACCCTCCCCCTTGCTCCCACCCTGGGTTACCACCCCTTCTTCACTTACTGCAGCTCATGAGGTGCAAACGTGCACACGCGCAACACACAAACACTGTTCATTGGTTATCAGATTGGATAACGAACACATATCCATTACAGAAAACTGAAAAGTACAATAAAATACAAAGAGAGTCAAAACGTGTAATCCTACTACCCAAACAAACCCCATGAACTCTAATGTATTTCCTTTCATTTCTTTAATACGTGGGGGGGGGGGGGGGTGCACTCATGCAAGCGCTCACATCTACCCATACACATAGAGGGATCTATAGTCTAGGATCTGTTTCAAGGTGTCACTGTTCCATTGCTGTGCCTGCCAATTCCTGTCCCAGGACTAGAGTGCTCCCCTTATTGCTGTTTTATAATAGACTTAATTTCTGATGCGTCAAGCCCTCCTCCATTCTTTTTTTTCAACCAGTTAAAAGTCATTCACAACTATTTCTTTTTCCTAATGAATTTCAGATTCATGGTGATAAACAACTAAATAAGCCCATTTTGGATTGCATGTTCATTCAACTTATAGATTAATTGGGTAAAATTGGCATCTTTATAACATTCACATTTTCCACCCAGAAATAATGCATTAGTGCTATGGATATAATCAGATCTTTTAAAAATGCTTTTCAATAAAATTCAAAGGTTTCCTTCAAATGGATTCTATGCAATCTTGTTGAAGTTTATAAAATATATTTTACTTTTTGGGACTATTAGAAATTAGGATCTTTTCTCTCTAAATGCTTCTAGTATGAATTATTGATTGGAAAAAATATCGTGCATCTAGTATCTTACTCTCCAATCTGTTTTCAGCTGATTCCCTCCTTTTTCTGGGAAGATAATTGTACCAAATACAATGATAATTATATCTTCTCCTTCACTTGCAAATTTTTGTTTCATGAGTAAATATACAAATTTTAAAAACAAAGAATATCAAGAATATCAGTGATACTATGGTGTATTTTTATACCATTAAGGGGGTATTTTGATAATCTTAGTGTTTAGACTTTTAAATCAAGAACGGGTGTTGAAATTTAGGTACATTTTCATTATCTGTTGAGATTATTGATATTTTTTAAAACTTTACCTGTTGATGCTAAGAATTACAGTCATAATTTCATAACACTGAAATATTTTTATATTTCTGGAATAAAATCTTTTTCCCCTGGCAAAACTTCTACGTGTATTATTAAATTTGATTCATTTCTACCTATTATATTTAGTATTTCACAACTCATATGTATATAAGATCAGATTATAGCAACATTTTCCAAAGTGTGTTCTAAGGGGCTCTATTGTTCTGAATTATGCCACAAGAAAAGAGAAGAAAAGAAGAGGGGAAGGGGAAAGAAAAAGAAAGAAAAGGAGAGCTCTGTGATGGAAGGTTTGGGAAATATTACATATCCATCTTACAAATTCAGAAGGTAAATTTCTTTAAAGATTCTGAGACCCAGCTGGGTACAATAGTCCGCACCTCTAATCTCAGCAACTGAGGAGGCTGAGGCAGGAGGATATCAAGTTTGAGACCAGCCTTAGGGAGACTGTCTTAAAAAATAAAAAGGGATAGGGATGTAGCTCAGTGGTGGAGCACGCATGGACTCATCCCCAGTACCACAAACACACACACACACACACACACACACACACACACACACACACATATGCACACACATAAATAAATAAACAAATAATTAAATAGATTATGAGATGAGACCCACTTGAGGGGAGAGAAAGAAGAGTGCCAAAATCATCTGTATAATTCAGACTTTCTTACCATGATTGGCTTCAGAGCCCCATTATACAAAATTCCTATTTGTATCTTGCAAAGGTAAGTTCAAGGCATCCCCCTGGATACATTGTCTATGTCAGTTTTGTTTTCAGAAAGACACTGCTTTCCCTAGAAAGCCCCACCTTCTCTAAGGTTCTAAAGAAAGGCTTATAAATTAATCCAAGTCGACTGTGTTTCCCTATTAGATAAAGCACTCACACCTACTTCTATAGTTGTCTTCTAATGGAAGCGTATGCCTTCAATTTTTAAGATTCTGATGTTCTGTCTCACTCTCCATAGCTCTCAGGCTCCTTGGCCTTGCTCTCTACCTACAAAGTCTTCATTCTAAAGTAGCCTGACTCTTCATGCGTCATTTGAGGGGCCCTGGTGCCCTGACACCATCCCTTGCCCTGCCTTCTAAAGCCATCTGCTCCCACTCATCATCCCCCTTTGCTCATTGTTCTGCCAAGATCCCTTTATTCTATAAATAACTATAAGCGACTTGAGACTCAGCAATATAGTACTGGCATGCTCTTAGTTATGAAAAAATTTCCCAGAAGTAAAACCCTCCTAGGCATTGTGGAGGATAGGTTGATTTACCTTATAGCCTCTGCCCTCGAGGAAAGTTCCAATTCTTGCAAAGTAGATGAGTAAGTATGAAATCACTGCATTAAACCTTCTGGCCCCGTGCCTAAAGGAAAAGCTCAGGAGCCACTGACTAACATCATATTGAATACAGAATGATAAATGGCATACTGGAGTTATGTGTAAAGTGAGTGATTCATCTTTTGATGAATTCACAGAGTGGTGAACTAGGTTCTAAAGAGTGAATAGGAGTTCATGCCGCAGGCAAGGGGGTAATGCAACAATTTGGTTGAAACAAACTTTCCAAAGTTCTTTTACAGGCCAACTCCAGTTGATCTTCACAGCATTGTGAGGTAGACTTCATGGTTGCTAAACTCATTTTACTCTTGGCACTAAAGATCACATATAGCAGTGAGATTTTCCAGCTCAAACGATTCCAAGAAAACAGCTGTCTTAGCACTCTGATACCAAATATTCATTCTTTATATATATATATATATATATAATAAAATTATTTATTATTTATTATTTATTATTATTTAAAATTCTTTATATATATATGTTGTTGATGGACCTTTATTTTATTTATTTATTTATTTATATGTGGTGCTAAGGATCAAACTCAGGGCGTCACACATGCCAGGCAAGCACCCTACCACTGAGCCACAACCCCAGCCCCCCAAATATTCATTCTTATGAGGGGCTGAGTTTCCAGGAAAACAAAACAGTATGGTCCCTGCCCTTGTGGAGCTTGCAGGCTAGATTCACAGAATTTTAGGGCTGCAAATTCTCCCTATGTAGAGGTCTTTAACTCAGCAATTAATGAGAGAGCTAAAGAAATTACTTTTTCCTATGAACAAAAGCTGGGCCCACATTTAGCATAGAAGGAAATGATCCAAACAAACCAGAGTGGGAGACACTTGCAGTGACAGTGCTCAGCCCTGGCTTACACCTCAATCACCTGGGACATCTAGGCAATACTGCTGCCAGACCAATGAATTCAAAATTGGTTTTAATGGAATGGGTAATATGGGTACCTTTTAAAAAATTGCCCCAACTGATTCCAATGTGCAGCCAAAGCTGTAAAGCAGTATTCAGAGGGGAAGATGGGGATCATGAGAGACAAAGTTGAGAAGTTCTAATCTGTTTCTTTAGCTCTTCTTTCCCCAGCTCCCTCCCTCCCTCCCAGCACCTCCTCTGTCCTGGTCCCATTCTCTGAAGGCCCACATCTGCTCCATCCCAGCTAACTAACCCTGTACACAGAGACACGCTCCTGGGTTCACCACCACCAAGGGCTGGACTTCTAACTCTTAGATTTCAAAGTTGCATTTTAAAAGGGCCTCTGGGCAGGGGGAACCCCATGAAAGTGGAAAACATCAGGGGAGAAGAGGAAGGGGATCAAGGGAGAGGGAGGAGAGATGGGAAATGGGAGGAACAGTGGAATAAAACTGAGCAAACAATCCTATGGACGTAAATGAATATACCACAATGAATTTCACGTGTGTGTGTGTGTGTGTGGTGGTTTAAAAAACTATAAACAAATGGAAGGAAGACCAGTAGAGTAGAGGGAAGGGAACAGGGGTAGAAGAGAAGGAAAGAAAATTACTGTGGACTGAATTGGAGCAAATTATATTTCATCTTGTATGTTTATGTCAAAATGAACCCCAATATTATGTATAGTAATAGCACTATAATGTGCTAATAAAAAACAAAAGCTCCTTCTAAGGGATGGCTTAATGGGTATTATGGTGGACAATAAGGCACAAGAAAGTCAAGGTTAGAGGCCCTAGTGAGGGATTTCTGTTGAGTCATGCCAGTCTGCCAGGTTGAATTGCAGGACTGGGCCTGGTATAGGGGGCAGGCCAGCTCTCACTGGTGGGACCACACTCCCTCCTCCTCCTTAATGTCTCAGAGGTCACAGAGAATGAGGAGAGATCTATATCCCACTTTTCACCCATGGTCTTGGTATCCCCAAGGGCGAAGTCCAAGGAAGGCCAGGACCTAGAGTAGGTAGGTATCAACCTGGCTAGGGAGCTCCCAAGACCCACCCCTCTCATTCAGGCATTTTCCCAGCTACCCAGAGAAGGGGCAGCAATACCTGCAGTCCCTCAAAACCCTGCCCAGATGCATCCATTTAGGCATTTAACTCACCCCCCAAGGGTCAGCCTGCTCCTCCCCAAGTCCTCTATGCTCTCCCTGGGAAGAGGCAGTTGTCTCCAGTCAGCAGCAACTGGGTCATGTTCTAGAATTCATCTGGATTCACCAAAGGGTGGGAGAGGAGGTGGACAGGGACACTGACCCAAGGTCCAGGAACAGAGCAATCTGGTTCCCCTGGTGCCACCTGATGGAGCCATTGAGAGAGAGGCATAGTAGGAACAGAAGCCAGTCTTAAACTGTTGCTTATCCGTTGGTCTTCACAATAACTTATCACCCTAGATTCCCATAGGCTTAAGTTAATGGGGTAATCTGAAAAAGGACCCATACAGGAAAGCCCTGCCTGTGAAGGTAGAGCATCAGACTGCAGACTCCCTGGCCACCAGCTGAACGGAAGCGAGTGACCCCACAGAGGTCTGGTTGTCACACCTTCCTGACTTCCTTTCCTCTTCTACAGAATCATAAGAGTTCACTGACTCCAGATCTGCTCCACAGGGACACTGGAAAAGTGAACAAGCTATTGATGGCAGAGAACTGGCATTCTCTGAGTGAAGAGCCTCGTAAATCAAACATTCACATAATGTCTGTTTCTAATTTCTCCTTCAATAGAAGTTTACTCATTGTCCACAGAGTGTGGCAGCATGCCCTACTCTAGCAATGATAATCTTCAGTGTCATAGGCTAAGAGGGACTCAGAATCCAGGTGGCTTTGATTTCAATCTCAGCTCTTCCTAGTTGGGGGAACATGGTCACCTTACATTATTGCTCTATGCCTCAGTTTCCTCATCTGTTAAGACAATAGCATCTGAAGACAACAACAGTGTCTACCTTATAGCCATTACAGAGAATAAATGAGTCACTACATATAAATGGCTTGAAATTGTACCCCAAACAGTAAGAACTCAATAAAATTTTGCTGCAAGAATTATGAGCTCCCTATATAATGAGCTCACAGGAGCTTAATTATTTGGCACCTAAACTGTTTCCAAACTTACAATTTTTAAAAACTAACCAAAATGGTTGTTAAAGTAGAGGTTTCAGCTCCCTTCCCTGAAGATTCTGACATAGTCAGTCTAGACCAGAGTTCATGTTTGACAAATGCCCAGGTGACCCTGATAAGGGAGCCTCTGCTCCAACAGGACTAAGGATCAATAGGACTAACAACCTGTCCACTTCGATGCTTCCAGTTCTTACTCTTTCAGTTAAGCTGAAGTACCAGAGAGGGATGGGTGTTTGGTTTTGGAATTTTAGGAGGCTCATGTTGTCTCTCCATCCTATTTGACAGGGAGAGGCTTTCTAGCAGAGGTGAGGAGACAGTCTGGAAAGTTCTGGATTCATAGATAAGAAGGTGGCAAGTTGTGGCAGAATTCAGGACAGCAGGGGAGGAAGGGAGGATGGGTTGTGTATCACATCACTGAGCCTGGCATTTCACTGAGAATCACACACCCTGTCCTGTGCTGCACAGCACCTGGCCCCTCTCTTCAGGCACCTGTCCCTCCCTGCACCACAACTGCTTGGATAAAATCCTGAACTCCCCATAAACTGTGGGTCCATTAGCCCAGAAATTCAGATTCATTCACTGAATCATGGGTACATATTTTCAGCTGCATCCTGGAGCATTTTCTAGGCTTTGGGAACACAAATTGAGGGTCTATGCTAGAGAATATAGAAGCTCAGTGCCCAGCAGGAAGGACATGTGAACAGATATTAGAAACTCAAAGTGAAAAGTGTGTGCCAGAGGTATGTAAAAAGGGCCATAGGAGAGTTAGGCATGGTGGCACATGCCTGTGATCCCAGTGGCTCTGGAAACTGAAGCAGATTAATCACTATTTCAAAGCCAGCCTCAGCAATTTAGGGATACACTAAGCAACTTAGTGAGACCCCGTCTCTAAATAAAATATTTTTAAATGGCTGGGTATGTGACTCGGTGGTTAAATGCTCCTGGGTTCAATCCCTGGTACCAAAAATAAAGTAAAAATAATGGGGCCATGGGAGGCCCATAAAGACAGAAACTCCTCTTGGGGAGGAAAGGGCTACAGTTTTTAAAGCATGTGCAAAGTGTGCCAGGCCCCGAAAGATAAGAAAACAACTGGACTATGAGAAAGAAAAAGCATTCTAATGAGTAAAACAGTTGGAGGAAAAACATCAAGGTGTAAAAGAGCACAGGTGTGGCTAGTGTGCAGAGCAAGCTGGGTGGGTCTGACCCCCAAAATCACTGGGTTCCAGGCAAGCAGACTGGGCTTTACCCTGTGAGTGATGGAAACTATTGAGGGGCTTGATGAGCACGGGCTCCATTAACAAGGAGAACAGAAAAGATGGGGGCCGAGCGGGGGGCAGGCACGGGAAGGTAAAGAGACGGAGCTTGGTTTGGAGCCAGTTGAGTGTTAGTCACCATGGGGCCACCGCACAGAGATACAGAACAGTCTGAGGCTCCCATGAGAGGCCAGGCTAGAGGTGGACATAGGGAAATTCTTATTATGAGGTGGGAGTTCACGCAGAGGCAGAAAGGGGAACCCCACCCCAGAAGAGCATCAGAGATAGAAAGTCACCAGCAAGGTCCCTCGCTTCCATGGACAATCCAGCCCACACTAGTCCAGGAACAAGAGCCATCACTTGCTGCAGCTCAGCCTTCCACAGGGACTTATTTTCCCACCATCAAATTCTGGCCCAGCATCTGCCTGAGACCAGATTAGGCTCTGGCGCTATAAATGCAGCTTCGTGGTTGTTTCACACCTTCCCAAATGTGTCTTAGAAACTCTGAAACAACAAACAGGGACCTATTTCTGCCTCCAGATTTCTATAAATGATACAGATAGAGCTATTATCCCGAGAACGTGCTGGGAGGGGGCAGGGTACTCTGAAGTGTACCCTCCCCCACTAAGATTTCCCCACCCACTGGGGGGGGTGATGCTTTAAATTCCCTCCAGTTGAGTCACATTTTTACAGCCAGCAGAAGTGGGTAGGGCTGTGTTCCCTGGGGTTGGTAAGCCAACAGGTATTTATTGAGGCTCCAGCTCTCTGCTCCTTCCATACTTTTCTAGCTTTCCACCTGTCACCTATGTTTAGATGACTGACATGTTTACCTGATGGTCAGGCCTCTGAGCTGGGTCTAGTATATCTAATGGCCAGCAGGACTTTTATGACTGAGAGATAGTGTATCTTTGTTGTGAGAATGAGGGCTCTGGAGTCTGACTGTCTGAGTTTGCAACCCTGTTCCACCTCTCACTAGCTATGACCTTAACCTTTCTTTGCCTCAAGTCCTTTATAAACTAAGAATATAAAAGTGCAACCTCACAGGGCTATGGTGAAAAGAAAATGAACTCATAGATACCTCTCCACAACACAGCCTGGTCCACTATAAATGGTAATTATTATCTCTATTCTGATAGTACTGCTCTCAACCCAAACTCCTAGGTCCAGAATAGAGACCTGAGTCAGTTCTGGTCCAGCGTCTCTATTAAGAAACTCTGGATGGCTCTTATTTAACAAACAAGAAAATGAAATTCAGGATGGCATGAGTTGCTCAAAATCACACAGCAGGCTAAAGGGAAAGCAGGAACTCTGGACTCCTTGGCCTGGGCCCTTATGCCACTTCCTATGTGGCTACCCCACCAGATGCTTCAAACACCTACAGAGAACCCTTGACCAACAATTTAGTCTCAGCCCCCAAATCACCTGGGCCATTTACTGAAAAATGTAAACTCCTGGGGTTCCTCCTATTAGATTTTCATTCTGTAAGTCTAGGGTGGGGCCCTAGAATTTACCAAGTATAACCAACCTGAACCCCCAGTCAGATGGTTCTGATTCAAGTTGTCCCCACTTTGAAAAGTGTATCACAAAGGTTAGGCTACCTCACAGGCCTTCCCCACTAGACATGAAATCCTGAACAGAGCCCAGCAAAGACTCGTGCCCCACCTGTACCAGCAGCCACATGTGTACTGTTACTGGACATGGCTGTAATCCCTGAGTGGATCAAATTTCAGGAATTTGACCACATTCTTCCATGCCTTCATCCTGAAAAGGAAAGCTACTCTTTCAGACAAAGATGTACCTGTATCCCTGTAAAATCAACAGAACATCCAACACCAGGATTATCACTCCACTGGGCATTGTTTACTGCAATGGGAACTCATGAGGAGCTGGTGGGATTGTGGGTAATCTCACAGCAACTGCTTCCTCTGTGGGCGAACTCATCAGAGATTCCTACAGCTCCCATCCACCTGTGCCTGTCACAGAAGGTTAATCCCATCTCAGAAGCTTCTGGCCTTGCCTTTCCACAGCCAGTAACTGTATGGCCCTGTGTTCCTGCCTCTTGCTAGTCTGCAGCCAAAGACCCTTCAAGAGGAAGAAAAATCAAAGCAGAGAGAGACCTCTCTGAAGAAAGAACTAACAGTTGAGGAGCAGTTTGTAGAGACAGTGGCAAAAACTATAGTTCTTTATGCCCACTTCTACTTATCAATGGGCTCTACCTGAGGAAAAAGAGAACATGTTTCTAAAGAGAGTAAACGGTCAATTTGGAGGCATCCAGCTTGGACTGAATTTCATTTTGGAGGATTTCAAGAGTTCTGTTTACTTTTCAGTGTTTGACTTTCTCCTGCCTAGAACTTAGAGCCAGGCCTGTGTTCATTCATTTCCATTTCTGAGTTATCACTGAACACAGACAAGTCTGCTGATGAGAATATGGCTGTGGGGACTAAGAAAGACTTGATAACTGTCCTTTGGCAATCTGGGGCTGGACTTTGCATCAGCAACAGGCATGTGGTAGGAAGGCATAACCTCAGGAATCATACACCAGACCCTAGTCCTGCTGGGACCTTGGACAGTTTACATACACCCTCTGAATCTCAATTTTCTTTTCTGTAAAATAGAAATACTAATGTTGAATTTACAGGACTGTTGGGCTGATCCAAGAATATGGTGGACGTCTAGCCCATCACTAGATGTTCAATAACTTATTTCTTTTCTCAATCTTAATACAGAGAATAGGTGGTGATTGTTCCTTTACTAAAGAACAGAAAAGGAATCCCTAGTAAGAGGGAAATGATATAAAATTTGTTTGACAGATCAAGTAGTAGGCGAAGAACAGGGGGAAAAGAGAAGGAAATAACAAAACATGTATTTAGAAAACAAAAAGTGATAGAAGTCAGTCAAATATACTGTATTGGCAATAACAACAGCTACAAACAGATTAAATTCAGCTCTGAAGAATACATTTTCAGATTGGATTTAATTTTTCCATTCATTGACTCTTCAGCAAATAATTATGGGGCATCTATGTTTAGGCACAGGACTAAGCCTTGGAATCCAGCTAAAGCTATTCACAAAAGACAAATCTGAAATCAAAAATAGGAAAAGATTGAAATTTTTAAAATTAGGAAAAAGCCAGTCATGGTGGTACACACATGTAATCCTACCTACTGGGGACATTGAAGCAGGAGGATCACAAGTTAGATAAAGATCAGCCTAGGCAACTTAGTGAGACCCTACCTCAAAATAAAGTCAAAAGGACTTGGGAAGCTGGGCGCTGTGGTGCACACCTGTAATCACAGCGGTTCAGTAGGCTGAGGCAGGAGGGCCACAAGTTCAAAGCCAGCTCAGCAACTTAGAAGACCCTAAGCAACTTATGGAGACCCTGTCCCTAAATAAAAATATATTTTTTATAATAGAGCTGGGGAATGTGGCTCAGTGGTTCAAAACTGGCAGGGGGAGGGGTATTAGGAAAAAATAAACCCGGTAAATACTTACTAACTAAAGCTGATTTAGAATATTATCTTGAATAAAATAGACCTTAAGACAAAAACTTGGCAATAAAGAAGGTCTTTTTAAAGCCAACAATTCATTTAATGTATATATACATACATATATACATGTGTGTGTGTGTGTGTGTGTGTATGTATGTGTGTGTGTGTATGTGTGTGTGTGTGTGTGTGTGTATGCATAGTAGAACATCCCTGGGTTCAATTCCCAGGAAAGAAAGAAGAAAGGGAAGGAAGGAAGGAAGGAGACAAAGTTGTCAAGTAGTACTCATAGTAAAAAATTAAAAAAAAAAAAAAAAAGAATTAACTATGTACCTTAAGCCACAAAGGAACTAGCAAAAGACATCAAATAATTGGTAATACACAGATCATATTCTCTGACCTCAGTGCAATAAAATTACATATCAGTAAGCAAAATACTTCCACACAAAACCCATAGGTCAAGAAAACTTATTAATAATGAGAAAAAGAAAGAATAACCTTGGAAATTATAAACTACAACTCAATGGCAAAGAAACATATAACAAGATAGCAAAGATATAAATATGATTGCTCTCCCACCAAAAAACACTCCATAGCACAGGGATGCCCCAAAAGAGTGGGGATAAGACAACAGAGGGAGACCCTTAAATCTAGGACAGGAAATAGAAGGAAGAGTTTTAGAAGTTCAGGACAAGACTCTCCCTCAGATACCCTCTGCTCTTCCCTGGGTTTGCTGAGTCTGCAGCCTCCTGTGGAATGTCCACCTTCTCTACTTGTCCCCCAAATCCCATCTCCCCACCTGAGTTCAGCTCCTTCCTCCCACCCATCTCTTAAGCATCTCTCCTATAGAGTACTTCCTGATCACAAATAATCCCCAGATTGTATTTTTATCCTTGACTGGCTGCAACCTTAGGGAGTAATGCCACCTCTTAAGCCCTTCCCACTCTGCAGAGTCAGGCACAGTGGGTAAGGCTTTGTGGAGAGACCTTTGGGTCCTGCAGCCCCAACCCTACATCTTTAACTGCCTGGAGCAGTTGAGACCACAGCCTTCTGGTTTCTGGAGGGTCCATAAAAGCTCCCACTATTTCTGTGCCAGAGTCTGAAAGCCATAAGACTATCAT
The DNA here is from genome assembly GCF_902686455.1 of Sciurus vulgaris. Classification (NCBI taxonomy): domain Eukaryota; kingdom Metazoa; phylum Chordata; class Mammalia; order Rodentia; family Sciuridae; genus Sciurus; species Sciurus vulgaris. Next base: position 110,628,607 of record NC_136462.1, read on the forward strand.
GTATTGGCTCCACCCATGAAACCACAGCTAAAATTCAATGTTACCCTGCAAGAGACCACTTCAAATCAGAGTTCAGGACTTCTAACAGATTTCATTTTCCAATCTGCCCCTGGAAATCTGGAAATTTATGAATTTGGCCCAAATCCTGCCTGGAAATTGGTGTTTACCTGCCTTTACAGAAGGGAGTAAGATTCACTCCAGGCAAGGAAAAACCTCATTCAATGCTATCATTTATCTTCCTGGGGAGCTATTTGGCTGATGTGAACTGAAGCTGAAAATGCAAATTCTTTCTTGGGGGATGAATCTGGCAGCTGAAGTTGCAACATCTCAGAATAATTCGAGAGAAATTCTTTCATTATTACTACTATCATCATCATCATTTCAACCTAGCAATTAGGTTAATACTATTAAGTCAGCACTTACAGAAAATTGTCTTCGTGTGAAGGAGTGTGTGTGTTTAGGGATTTCATCTGTCATCATTTCTATCCTGTTGTAGGGGCTAATAATTTAACCATGAGTATGTGCCCCAGGCTGAAAGCTGACAGGTGAGAGGAGCCAAGGAGAAGGGGAGGAGGGGGTGCCAGGCCATACTTTTTTCTATTAATAGGAAGGCCATCAACATGACTGTTTAATCAGGGCTAGCCTGCTCCAGGAGATCACATGTGCGACAGCAGCTCAGAGTCCCCGGAATCCAGTCTCTCTCCATGGCTGGGCATTGGTGGCAGCCCAGAGAAGGCTGAGATGAACAGTGGAAATAGCACTTATGATTTGCATCCCCCAAGAAACATGGTTTGACATATTACCACATCCCTGATGACACAACTCCGTAACTGATAAAGCAGAGGGAGGGCGCCTAGCGTTAGTTCCTCTCTATGGCAAGTTGGAGCAGAATCACTGAAAAAGTGGGATGGGAGTTTTGGAATCAGATGTGTGAGCCGGAGTGGGTGACCTAACCTCACTGAATCTGATTCCTCATCCAAAAATGGAACTAAAACTCTTTCCCCTAGGGTGGTTATGAGTGTTAAGTGGGGCAAAATTCAAAGACCAAATCATTATATGTATATACGTTGTTGACACAGTAAATAGCAGCTATTTTTGTCCTTGTGGTGATTCTGCTCTCTTTAATTGGTGTCATCTCAAGACTTGTTTTTGTTTTTGTTTGTTCGTTTGTTGTTTTGCTTCTTCAGGCCTAGCTCAGTGCCTACCTCAGGGTTGACTAGGGTCTTTAGAGCCTCTGTGGCCAAAGGGCCTGTCCTGAAGATATCCAGGAGGAGGCACCCCACCCCCAGGGCATCTCTGTACTCTCTCCCCCGGCTCTGGGCAGTAATTTGAGATGTCAAGGTGGGTATTTCTCTTAAGAGAACAATGTGCCTGTAAGCACTCCTCAGGCAGCTAGGAACAGTCTAGGCCTAAAATCCTCAGAAACTGTTTGGGTCTTTTTCCTAGGGACTCCTGTCAATCTTTAGTGTTCAGTCTGCACTAACCTGACACTCACTACATGCAAACAGGCACACCACAGTGTCAACTCATCGACAACAACTTTTTTGGAGACATTGGTTCTAATTGAGTGCATTGGGGGTCATCATTGCAATATCCCTGCCCAGAAAGTAGATATAAAGACACACAAAAATCTTACCAATGGTTTAAGCCTATCTACCCATAAGTTTCTTTTTTAAAACTTGGAAAGAATAAAGAGGTAGAAATTGGAGGGGGGGAAACTTTGTATAGTTCCACTTTCCAAAAACCTTTGCTAACATTTAGCAATCTCTCTTGCAAGTTTTTCCTTTATGCATATTTTCTTTTACAGAGTAATGATTATCCTACGTATTTGGTATTCATTTATGTGTGTATCCTGTTTTTATGTCCTGCTTCTTTCACCAGACTTTATAGAGTGAGCATTATTTTAAAAGTTACATAACATTAGATAAGGAAGGATCCACCATGGATCCACCATGATTTATGCAATCTTCTCCTAGTCATTGGGACAATGACAATCTTAGACTGTTGCCAAAATTGGAAATGACATTATGAAACAAAGCAAGTGTTTTCTACTTTAGGAGTTATTATCTCAGAAATTTATTTTCTAGAATCATAAGTATAGTCATTCCTTGGTAACCACAGTGGATTGGTTCCAGGACCCCTGAGGATACTAAAATCTGTGGATTCTCAGGTCCCTTAGGAAAAATGGTGTAGTACTTGCGTATAACCTACATTCATCCTCTTATATTTAAAACGTCTCTAGAGTACTTTTAATACCCAAAACAATGTAAATGCTGTATAAATAGTTGTTATGCTATATTGTTTAGGAAATAATGTCCAAAAAAAAGTCTGTACTTACTCAGTACAGTCACAAATTTTTTCAAGTATTTTTGATCAACAGTTGATTGATCCGTGGATGTGGAACTTGCAGATACAGAGAGCCAACAGTACATGGTTAAATGTGAAACTCCTAACATGCATCACCAAACTGATCTCCAAAAGAGAAACACCAATGCATTTTTTGCTCCTTATCTTCACAGCAGAGGACACTCAAATAGGCCACAAACCTTTGCTCCAAGTCACCACCTCCCCAAATGTGGCTCCCATGCCACTGGAGTACAGGAGATGAAATAAGGACATTAACAAATGAACTTTTAATGTGTATTAGAAAAACCATGAAATACATGTTTCTGCAAATAATATTGTTTAGACTCTGGCAGAAGAGTAGGCTTAATTGTTTTTTTTAAGTTTGTTGAGTGAAAAAAAAATGCTATGTAAATAAGAGATCAAACTACACTACTCTGATACCAGCTGTAAACATCAAACAGGAAGTTCTGCCTTGACCAATCAGCCAAAGCCCAGTTATTCCTGTAGAAAGATGTGGCGGGGGGAGTTGGACAAAAGTAGGAAACTGAGTCAAGAAAACTGGTTTCCATATACACAGGATCACATGCTAATTAAAATGCAGAGACCCTGAGGGCTGGGGATTGAGACAGGGGCAGCAATCCCTGCTGTCACAGGACATAGTTACCTGTTTGGGATGGAGGCACCTGAGGAAATAAGGAGCAGACCTTAGGGTATTAGACTCCACCATTGAGTTTTGGAGTCTGGGGGGTCTGGAGAGAAAGATAAGACAAGAAGGGGCAACAAAGGGAAGAAGGCCATGGGAAGATGGAAGCAGAGCTAGGGATTAAGCCACCTCTGAGGAATACTGGACAACACCAGAAGCTGAGAGGCCGGGAAGATTCTCACCTGCATGGCCCTGCTGACACCTTGATCCCAGAGTTCTGGCTTCCAGGACTGTGAGAGAATAAATCCCTATTGTTTTGTGGTCATTTGTGATAGCAGCCTCTGGGGAACTAATACACCAGCCATCTCAATTTGCAGAAGAGTACCAACTCATAAAGAGCACGGTCACTGTCCACCCATTGAAAGTTTGCAGCTAATCATAGCTAAGAGCCAGACTCCTGCCCCATCCACAGCTCTTCCTGCCCTCTAGGGAATCCTCCACATCTGTGACATAGAACTGCACATTGAGGTGAGGGCCAGAAAAAGAGTTCATTTTTATAGGGCCACTTACCCCTCTGTGTGTGTCCTCCCCAGACAGCATTCAGGACGTTGGATTCACTTTTCACATTAATGACTCTCTACTCAGTTCTAGGTAATAGATCTGACTGGTTAGTCATCTTGTGACTGGTGAGTTTGCTTGTTGTTGGGCTTGAGAAAGAAAATGCCTGCCAGCACCCTCCCATTACCAAGAAGTTAATCCCCAGAGGGCTTACTGACTGCCACATGGAACATGCAACATCATAAACAAAAAGCAAACTTAATAAATAACATGATTTTGATATTGATTTGATATGATAATGAGTTCAATATCTGTTGAATCAATGAATTTTTTAAATGAATATGTTGAGGTATGCCTTGAACAGGCCATAGAATTTTCCTTCTCTGAAGTAATTTAAATGCTTCCATCTATTTATCACCTATGATGGGCCAGGTGCTATGGTAAGTGTATCAGTTAGGCCCCAAAAGAGAGCAAATTGGGCACTCAAATCATGTAATTTGAGAATTGAATGAAGGGGCTATTTTCAAGGGTATGGGCAATGTGGGGAAACCCTGCAGGTGAACCCAGTACCCATGGTGGAGATCAAGAGCCATTACCAGGCTGGGCTAAAGGGATCAGAGGTGGGAGACAGAGTTTGCTGTATGGATAGGGTAGTGACAAAAGCTAAAATGGAATTGAGGGACAAAGTCCAGCAGGCAGGGAGCCAGACTAAACTTCCTCCCTTCCCAACAGGATCTCCAGGGGCAAACAGGAAGTCATCCTATCCTCTCACAGTTTGACCTGATTTGTTTGTTTTGTGGAACTGGGGATTTAATCCAGGCATGCCTTACTATTGAACCATACCACCTGCTCTTTTTATTCATTATTTTCAGACAGGGTCTCCCTAAGGTGTTTAGCCTGGCATCAAACTTGCAATCCTCCTGCCTCAGCCTCCCCAGCCTCCTGAGTCATGCCACTGTGCTCAGTGTGACCTGGTTTGTGGTGTTGTTTGCAGTACTAGGGAGGGAACCCAGGGGCACTCTACTACATGACGCCACATACCCAGCCATTTCAATATTCAAGATTTTATATTCTTTTACGTAATATTTTCACATTTGCTTTATTTTTTAAATGGTAACTGTAATTACTTGCCATTTATTTTTTCATTTTGAGACAGGATCTTAATAAATTGCTAAGACTGGCCTCAAACTTACAATCTTCCTGTCTCAGCCTCCAGAGTAGCTTTGGCCTGGTTTTTGACATTTAATTTTCAAAATAACACTATGTACCTATGGCGTAGGTACTATGTTTACAGGCCCCACTTAGAGAAGAGGAAAGCAGAATTAAAATAAAAACAAGTTACCCACTCCTGGCAGTATGCTAAAATTTCAACCCAAATCTCTCTGATTCCATAGACCACAGATCTCCTCTGTTTTCATGTGTTGTGCTATAAATTTGCTATGAAGGTGGCACAAATTATTTTTTTAAAAACAAATACTTTTAAAAACTGAATTATCTATTCACCTTGGCTTCACGTGTTGAGGCCCTGTCCATCTCCTTTTTAAAAATCAAGTATATAATTTTCTATGTTGTTTGAGAATGGTGAGACCAAGTCACAGGTCAGTTCGTGAGCAATATAAAATTTTATTTACTCACTAAACTGTGAGGACCTGCATGTCTTCTGAAAGTGTGCAGAAAAAGGAAAGATGAAGAAAAGATGAAATAAAAGCAGGCTGTGGCCACCAGAAAAGACCATGGAGGTCAATAATTCCACAATCTCTATTGCACAGGGAAGACCCTGAGTGGGGAAGTGAGCTGCCCAGGGGCAGCGGGGTGTAATGCAAAGTAGGTCTATTGGCAGGTGAGCCTAGGGAGCCCCCAACCTCTTGCACCCCATGTGCATTTTTTAATTTAAAAATTCATCTAGATTTTATATTCTTTTACATAATATTTTCACATTTGCTTTAGTTTTTAAATGGTAATTGTAATTACTTGCCGTTGAGCAAGTTGACACTTTAGAGAAAGGTAGCAGGTTCATCCTATGGCTTCACCTACCCCACAACACAAGCCCTACATCCTGCCCTGACCTTGCTGCACAGCTTGCTCTTTCTTGATCATGCCTGCTCAGGCTCTGGCTTTCCTCATGCTATTCCCTTCAGGAGCCCACACTGCCCCAAGTGTTGTACACACCTCTTATTTCATCTTTGAAATCTATTAGCTAGGTATTCTTACTACCTCAGTTACAGCTATGGGAAGCAGAAGCACAGAATAGTTAAGTAATCTACCCAAGATCACACAGCTAACAAGTAGAAAAACAGGAATTCCAACCCAAGTAATCTGATCCAACACCTTGATCTTTTTTACTGAATTCTGATTTTTGAAATACTGCAGTTACTTTTCTACTCACCCTCCGTTCAACTAATTTCTATCAATGTCTCAAAACCCTTTAGTTTAGGGCTGCTCAATTTTTCTGCTAAAAGACTTTTAATGTCAAAGGGCAATGACTAGGTACCCAGGGGACCTGGAGCAGTAGTTTCAACTTAATTTTTAAAATTAAAACTAGCCAGTCTCTTATTTTAATTTAAAATGTCATCTAGATTTTATATTCTTTTACACAATATTTTCACATTTGTTTTTATTTTTTAAATGATAATTGTAATTACTTGCCATTGAGCAAGTTGACACTTTAGAGAAAGGCACCAGGTTTATCCTGTGGCTTCACCTACTCCACAGCACAAGCCCCACATCCTGTAGGCATGTGAAGCATACAGAATGCAAACACCCTTCCCCAGGAAAGCCTTGTCCAGGAGCTTAAATGCATGCTCACCAAACCACCAGAGACCTCTCGTTTCCAGAGGATTTGTCAACTCTCCCATATCCTAAGTAGCAACTTGGTCCTTCCTTGAGCAATAAAGACAGCTGCCAGTTAAGAGCTATTCACTCCAATGGGCCTGAGGCAGAGCAGGCAAGAAACCAAATGCTACCCTGCAGAATGATGGAGCAGAGTGAGGAAGGGGAACTGAGTGCCAGTGGAGGAAATGTGGCCTTTCTCAGGTGCTGGTAAAGGGTTAGCAGCCTGGGCTGGGAAGGCAGCCCTGACTGGTAGTAGCTGCCAGTTTCCATGGTGTACATACTTCCACCAAGGCTGACTTCAAGTTGCCAGCATGATGTCACTGAACACAGAGCTGGGTAAAGATGTGCAGTGACACATATATAGCATTCCACACTAGATAATAGTAAATTGTAATAAGTCAGAAAGTGAGGAATTTTTATTATTAAAACTTTTAACAAAGTATTTCCTTGCAAATTAATATAATTTGTGGTTGAATGATGGCCATGTTTGACAACCAACCTGCAAATTTCCTGAAAACTTTTATCAGTTAGTTCCGGTAAGCCAGTATGGCCACCTCCAGCACACCACTGAACAACTGAATTTCTCTTATGTGGCATAAATGGTATGGTACTCTCTTCCAAAGTTAATTACTGTTTTGGGGAGAAGATCATACTCCTATGTTCATAATTTAATAGTGCTATTAGATCACAGAAACTACATTCAGTAGCAAAAATCCAACAAACAGGATTCACATCTACTGCTGCCTGTGGACTGTGGAGACTTGGCATTTCTCCCTCTGTGGTTTCTACTGATCCCTAGGATTTCAATAGCCATGAGAGGGATAGGAGAGGAGAGTATTGATGCACAAATGCTGGAATGGGCAATAAATATTCCACAATTAATATCCCATTCAGGGACATTGGAAGGAGGGATGACAAGGGTGGATCCAGAAATTTAGAAACTTCTGGTGGAAAGGCCAGGGTTTCCTCAAGGGGGGTGGGTGGAGCCGTGAAGATCCAGACCCTTGCTAAAGTGTAGGAGAAGTTTAGGGAACCAGGTCAGGTATAACAATGTCATCAGTGATCCTTGCTTGCAGCAGACTGAGTTTAATTACCTTTTATTTAAGATTGAGGGGAAAGTCCATGTAACAAGAAATTTGACTTTTCTTCCCGTTTTATAATTCTGAATTGGCAGCAACCATCCAGTAAATAGTGCAGATTATGCTCACTCGGCCTGACATGGCTTTTTAGGAAGCCCAACAAGATGGGGTGGCAATGGAGCCCCATCTACTCTTGGGTCACAGAGAAAAAAGGATGATTGGTTAGCCTCTCAAATATGACTTGGGGTTCCAGGAGGCCTGGAGAGGACAGCCTGACCACTCAAGCTTCTGCTCTCCCTGTAGATTAGAGGACACTGCCTCCTGAAAGGAGGAGGGTGGGGCCCCAGCCCTGGGCAGCAGCCCTGTCAACACACCAGTATCACTGCTTTACTTCTCCACTTCTCCCCAGCATAGTGGGTATCTAATCAAAGTTTGGGAGTGTGAATGAGATCCCAGAAGGAATGACTTCAGTCTTCCCATGAAAGCCCAGAGCAGTTGGACTGGAGCTAACTTGATGAGCAAGTGAGACAGGGCCAGGAGTGCCCAGCAAAATGCACCTGTCAATGCACAAATGTCACTATTGACTCCTAAAGTGCTCAAGGCTCTGGACTTGGTACTAGGAGAAGACAGAGAAGAAGAAAAAAATCAACCCAGACCCTCAGAGGATTTCCCCTAAGGAAGGTAAATGCACCTGGGAAGATGAAACAATTCCAAGGGTGAACTCTGTGAGGTCAGGTGGCTCCTCTAAGAGCTCAGTGACAGGATGAGGATTCTACTCAGCTTCCTCTCCCCTTAGCTGATGCCAGCCACTCCCCTCCTCTCTGAATCAGGCAAATGTACTGAAGGAGGCCAAGAGAGCTGGCAGGATCACCTCCAACTGAAGGGACTTGTAGACTCTGAGGTTGTCAGTGGACATTCCAATGGTGGCTAGATGTAATTGGCAGGGAAGAAGAAAGAAAGGAGTAAAACTGAAGCAGGGAAAAGTAAGTTACACTTGGGAAAAATGCATAATTCAAGGCTCCAGATGGAGTTTGGGATTTGGGTAGGAGAATGATATGGATAAAAGTTGGGAAGGAAGCTTGAGACTTGACAGTGAGGGACTTGAATGTCTAGCTAAGAAGTTAGCATGTTCACATCCCAGTTTACTCATATGTGAGCTGGGAGGGGGAGTGTACACTTTTGTTACCATTATATAATTGATATCTATCTCCTGCTTCAAACAATAAGCCCAAAGAAGGCAGCAAATTCCCTGAGGCCCAGAATTGATTTTCTCCTTCTCTGTCATCTCCCAGAATTAAGACCAGTGTCAAGTTCATAAGAGTCAAAACTGACATTTGTGCATTGATAGGTGCATTTTATTGGGCACTCCAGACCCTGGGTCTCTCATCTGCTTATCCTGGTTTCAGTCACCTGGGGAATTACCAGGCCTGGAACAGGCACTTAGTAAGTGAATCATCAGAGAGAGACTTTCAGTTTGTAGTTGCAGGATTAGATTCCAAGGCAGGCTCAGGAGCCAGGGAAGTCCAGCCGAGGGGTTCCAGGTCCTGCAGCTCTACTTCCTTCAGCCTTCTGTACACAGCGTAGGTTTCGTGTCTCATTTGAAGCAAGAGTTCCTTAACTCAAACAACAGCAAGTTTGAAAAGCACTGGAGTAGGTGTCCTCTCAGGCCTTCACTGTGTCATCATTTGGGGCCCAGAGGCCTGTGTGTAAATGGCTAAGCCCAGGTTCTCTAGGCCACTTTGTCTCCACTAGGTAGGCCAGACTGTTTGCCCGCTTTGGAGGGCAACTTTCTGCAAGTTCAGGCCCTGATCATCAAACAGAGCCTTTTTCCTTTTCTGTTGCCTGAGGCCCAGGGAGTCTGACCCAGCAAAAGCCCATCTCAGTCCCAGCTCCTCCCCACATGCCCATGTCCTCACCCCCTCAGGCTGGTGAGTGGCCAGACCTTGCTGCCGCACTACCCCCAGCACCGTCTGCTCCCTCAAGCTCCTTGGATTCCCCAGACCTACATTTAGAGGGGCCAAATCAGTTGAAAAGAAAAAACATATATCCTCCCTCCACACCCAGGCTCCTCATGCTGGAGCTGGGAAAATGCCAACAAAAATAGCATGATGTCATCCCCCAGCTGATCCTGTTAATCCCTTTCCTGCCGAATATTGAGTCTTGGTTTTTATTTTAAAGCGATTTTATTGTCAAAGGCTGGTTAAAAGCCTCTGAGAACTGTGCTGGGAAACCTGGTGACGCCTTTGATGTGAGGAGTGATGCGGGGCCCCCAGCCCCCTGAGCCCCAACGAGGAAAGAAAATGGGATTTGCAGAAGGCTGGGAAACTGGAGGAATCCCGTTTCAGACAGTGCTCATTACCCATGGCATCTGGTTCTGTATGTTGTAGCCAGGACGCCTTTGAGAGCTGGCCCCTTGGAAAGGATTTGTCACCTCTACAAGGCCTGTGAGGAGCACCATGGTCCTACTCCCTCTGGATACTGCCTTTCCTTTCCCCATCAACACTAGGAAATATCCTTACCTCTGCTCTGTCCCCCTATATAAATCCCAACCTCTTCTAGAAAGGCTGCCCCAAGAGGTAAGGCAGACTTGAGGCCAGCAAACATAGGTTTGAGGCTCAACTGGAGATGAATCTTTTTGAGCCTTAATACTGTACCTCATCTGTAAGTCAGAAATATGTATACCTGCCCTGCTGCCCGCCTTTCATCATATGTGATCAGCAGGACAACAAAACAAAATCATGCATTTTTAAAAGTTCTCATACTAAAGAGCCCTGCCCTCATGCCAAGCACTATTACAAATTGGGCAAAGTGCAATGGAGGGAAAGAGGAGCAAGGGACTTGGAGGTGTTGACAGGCAAGGGATCCCAATGAAGGACCTTGAAATCTGAGACAGAAAGGCGGGACAAGAGGTCAGCATAAAGATGGATAGATGGACAGTGAATACTCAGGCCCAGTAGGCCTGAGCTCATCATGAGGTTTAACTGTAGGAGGCCTTGAGGAAGTGAGCTGGAAGGATAAGAGGTCATGTTCAAAGACTGAGATTTTGGGATTTGGTAGGTTATGACAAGTTGGTGATGAGAAGATAATTACACTGTTTTGGTTAAGAGGTCAAGGTTGGGATCCTGGAAAATTCATCTACATAGATGATGAAGGGTCCAAAAATGATTAGGGAATTGGAGCAGAAAGGATGTCTAGGAGCCTGGGAGTCAAGGTCAGAGAATGAGCAGGTTGACCAGAAGGCCCAGGACAGCAACAGAATGTGTAAGGGGGCAAATAATGTGATTTATGAGAACAGGGTCTTTCCCAAGATGAAGGGGTTTTAGGAGTGCTCTGGGGAGCCAAAGTATTTTACACTGACCCCCTGACCCTGAGAAGAGCATGTGAGAATATGCAGCTCCTATCTAAGAAGACAGAGGACAGAAGGAGGATATGTTCCAAGGAATGGCTGTGGGTACAGAGAAATGTGCTGCATAGGACTGGGAAGGATCAGGGAAATGGGGGTGGGGCCAGGGCAACTGGGAAGGGGACAGGGCAGCAGCAGGGTATGGGTCTGGGATTGTGGCTGAGGCTGAAGAGAATGAGGACATACCTGGTGGATTTAGTCCCCTGCATCTCTAGCAATGGAAGGAGTCTTGGGACTGAAACCTTTACACCATAGCTTGGCACAGAGTGGGTTTGGGCAGGCAGGCATGATAGCTGTGCAGGCTTCAGGTCAGCAAGCACCTAAGGGCAGCTTCTATAACCTTGAGTGGTGGGTGGTAAGCTTTCAGCTGACTGCTCAAACAGGGCTTGCAGTAACCCCACAGGCAGGAGGAGTGGTCAGATTAGAGACTAGGTGAAATCTCAAGTCTACTCCATCTCTACCTCCTGGTGATCATACATTTCACAGTTGTCCCAAGCACTGACCCCAACTCTAAAACATGCTTCTTGAAAGCTGTTTTGGTTGTTCAATTTCTAATTTTATCCAGCTGTTAACAGGTAGGCAGCTGCCTTAACCACTAGACATTGAAAAAGAAAACAGACACCCCCAACCTACCCCAGAGGCCTAAGCATGGCTACCAAAGCTAGGCTTGGAGGGAATCAGGAGGAGTATGAACTCATGAAGGAGAAGGAAAAATGAAAGAGTCCTTTGTTCTCAGAGCTCAGAGAAAATCATGTGATCAGAGATTTTAACATTGCTATTTCTGTTGCTACTAATGACATCTAAGATTCATTGAACACATTTTATATGCAAGCACATTGCATGGCCAAGTTCATTTGTCCCACACACCCACCTTAAGAGGGAGGTGATGCTTCTATCCTCACTTTTGCAAATGAGAAAACCAAAGTTCACAGATATGAAGGAACTTGCTAAGTGTTGCGGACTGAACTCCTATGCTGCTCTGACCTGAGTCTAAATGATAAGAGAACTACAGCTCCAACAGGGACATGACTCATTCCAGGACACCAAAAGATCAGGGGCAGAGCAAGCACTGATGATGCCCAGGTCTCCTGATTGCCAATCCACAATTCTTTCCACCTCACCATGCAGACACAAGAAGAGCATCCATCTCTTTTTCTGTCCAAAGGACTTATCTTACCTTTCATAAGCACCCTTATCTGGGGCAGGACATGTAGTGTCCAGCCTCTAAGAGGATACAAAATGATTCCTACCTCTGGGTAGTCACTCAACATATAATCCCTCCTCATGTTCTGGATAACTAATAGGAGGCTGCAGAAAAGATGGGGCACTTTCTCTAAGGGAAGGCAGGTGCCACGTTGTAAGGACATTCAGGTGACCTATGGAGAGGCCCACATGGTGAGGAAACTGCTAATAACCAACCATTTTTGCCAGTCACATAAGTGAACCACCTTGAGATCTAATCTTCTAGTCAAGATCCCCAATAATGGTAGACCCAGCCTACATCTTGACAGCAGTCTCATGAAGTACCCCAGGTCAGAACCAAAAGCCTGTGGCCACTCCTAGACTCCTGACTCACAGAAACCATAACAGTAATTGTCTATTGTTTTAAGTCACTATGTTTTGAGGTAGTTTGTTTCACAGCAATAGATAACTAACCCAGGAGGGTAGGTGTCTATTGGCTACTGTGTAAGATTTGATACTCTACTCTGCACTGTTAGAAAGTCCTTGGTCTTAAGAGAAGGGAAGAAAGAATCCAGAGTGCCCCCTGTTGCCTCTCTATCCTCTGTGAGCTAGGAACAGAGAGCAGACAACCAACATCGCCTCTCTGGCTCTCAGATATGCTAACCAACAATGCTTTGACCTTTTCAACAGAGTCAGCAAACTTTTTCCTAGAAGGTCAAATGTAAGTTGAGTATCCCTGATTTGAAAACCCAAAATGCTCCAAAATCTGGAACTTTTGAACATCCACAAGATGCCACAAATAAAAAATTCCACAACTGACCTCATAAGTTGGGCATCAGTCAAAATGCAAATTCAGTAAGAGTATTATATAAAATTACCTTCAGGCTATGTGTATAGGGTGTATATGAAACATAAATAAATTTCATACCTAGACTGGGGTCCCATCCTCAAGATATCTCATTGCTCATATATACAAATATTCCAAAATCTGAAATCCTAAACACTTCTGGCCCCAAGCATTTCAGATAAAGGGTGGTGAACCCCATAGACTTTTCAAGTTTTACAAGCCATATGCTATATCTGTTGCAACTATTCAACCCTGCCATGATAGCATAAAAAACAGCATTAGGGGGAAAAAATAGCACTATTCAATACATAAACTAAGGGTATGGTTGCATTCTAGTAAAACTTTATTTACAAAACAGGTAGCTGATTCAAGAGCCATGGTATGTTAATCCCTGGCTTACACAAAAGGAAAGCATAAAAAACCTGTGACCAGATAGGCTCAGAGGGCCAGAAAGCCTTCCCACTGAGTCTCCAGACTGCCTTCCCCTTGCCTGGAGGCCAAGGCATTTAGCATCTCTTGCAACCAACAACCACACAGTGAGATAGCTAAGGGAACTCCAGGTTTCCTGAGAGCCTGGGCACCCATCAGGGATGTTCCACACCTGCTGGAAGGTCCCTTTTGGCCCAGAGGAGGGCTGTGTGCCAAACACTGCTCCAGAGATTATTGCCTTCACACATAGCACCTCCTTTTTCCATCTCACCTTCAGGTGTTGTTGTGTAGCAAATAATCCCCAAAACTCAACTGCTTACTGATATGGCTGGCAAGTGGTTTCTCTGCACTTAAACTTCTCCATGAGACTGCCTAAGTGTTCTCACATGACAACTGGCATCCCCCAACAACTAATCTAGACCAAGGAGGAAGCTGCAGTGCCTCTTTGATCTAGTTCTAGAAGTCACACACTGTCCCATCTCCTATATTCTATTGTTTGCATAGGTCAGCTCTGATTCAGTGTAGGAGATGACTATACAAGGACATGAACACAGCAGGCAAGGCTCATCAGGGCCATCTGAGAATAGGCGGGTCCCAAGGTTGGTGCCACTCCGGGAGTGATCACCACAAAAGCCCAGTTACTTGAGTTTAGTTGTTGTATGAAGAGCTATAAATGCAAAGGACTCTATCCCCTTTTTGCTCAAATATTTACAAGTAACTTGTTTTTCCAGCCATCAAGACTCAGGTACCAATGGTTATGGGTTTTAGATACATTTGACCATAAATTTTCATTGTTAGAGTATCAATCCCACCATCCTTGATCTTCTGCCATTTTCAGGAGTTTGCAGTAAATGTTTGTCATTCTATTTTGACTTCCCAGCATCCAAACATTCCCAGAGGAATTTCCTATTATGTAAGTCTTGGTGGAGGCAGGTCCCTGCCTAGTTCTTCAATCTTTCTGCAGCATTTGAGTAATACTCTATCTTTCCAATAAGCCCCTTTCCTGCTTAAATTCGCTATTCTGTTTCTGTTACTTGCAACCAAGAATCCTAGCTGATCCTAATCTCCAATGCTCACACCCAGACAAAGCTCACTAAGTGCTAAAGCCACCATGTCTCTGCTACTGAGGAAAAAGTTGCATGGACTTCAAAGTCCCAGCCCTGCCACTTGAATGCTTTCACAAGTTATTTAACCTTTCTGAACTTCCATTGTTTCACCTGTAAAATGAAGGAAATAACATTTAGCTTGCAAGATTGCTATGAGGATCAGCACATAGCACTCTGCCTGACACATAGTACATGCTTAATGACTGCTCTTATATGATAAATCATAGCGATGATGATGATGATGGTAATGATGGATATGTGTTGTATTCTTCCTTATTTTAACCCCTTTCAGGGTTTCTGACAGAGGCAAAGTTACTCACATCTGATAATAGGTCTTTTGGACTACTTTGAATGGCCTGGTTTCTAGTAATGATTGCTCTTAGAATCCTGGAAGCTGGCCTTACTCATGGAGTTGAATAGACTCCCCCAATTAGAAGCCCACACCACCCCAGGGACTAGTTCAGAGCATAATTAAGAGATGCCCCTACTCTGCAGTGCTTTGCAAATATAACTTTTTCTAGCCTGCATCTAAGATATTACAGTATCCAGAATGACCATGCAGCATCAACACATTTCAATCACATCCTTGCTCTCTGGTCTCAGGTCAGGCAGAGCCTTGATCCTGATCTCCTGCCTAATACAGCCTCATGAACCAGAGGCACATGCTGGATGGAAAGCCTCACTCTGAGATGTTCTGTGTGGCAGGAGCTATGACTTCCCTTACCATTTGTGAGCTGGAGGAAGCTGCTCTCCAGTGTTCCACCTTTTCTAAGAGTTGCTCCTGAGCCTAGGATACTAGTGAGAAGTGATTTGCAGACCCCTTTCCAGGCTGCTCTAAGAATTATACTCTCATACCAGTCTGGACAAAAACTTGACCCTCCCATACCCCAAACCCTGGCAATTGGGTAGTCGTACCTATACTGGTTACATGGGCACTGCAGACAAAAGGCCAAATGCAAGGTCAATAGATCATCCTAACACAGAAGGAAATCCCACTGATTCTGAGACTCCCTCCTTGAACAAACCACCCAACCTTGTGGGTCCCTCCCTCATTCTCCAGAACACTAATTTGATACTTTAGCGCATACATTTCTTGCACTAAGAGTTGAGTAGCAGCCCATATCTTCCCAGCTAGAGTGAAGAGCCTTCTTATACTTTTCCTGTCTCTGGTACCCAACACAAAGCCTAGAAATTAATACGAGTTTTCAAGATGTCTGTCAAGTTGCTGCTCTATGAGGACACAGAACACTGCTGTAGTCCCTTCCCACCATCAAAATGGCAAATATGGTGGTCAAAGGGCAATGGAAAGCCAAGGTGCCTTTCAGGGACAAAAGAGATGATTAAAAGTCAGTTGACAGATAGGAACACACCAGCTGGAAACAATCTGTGTGTTCCTTCCAGATTGGGGAGAAAGGACACAGTCATGTAGACACAGAGTATCAGCTTGACTGTAGCTCAAAATGCTGGTGCTATCTGGGCTGAGATTTCAGGCCCACTGGAGCAGGGTTCATATTACACCCTGCTCTGGCTCCTCAGCTTTTGTTGGGAGCTGCTTCAGGACGTGGCCATTGCCACTACCCCATTAGTGCAGGAAATATTTGCCAGAGAGCGTCACCCTCCAGGAGGAGAATGACAACTGATGAGCTACATTTCATTTGTTCCAGCACTTTTTTAGCTTAGCTGTATTCCTTAATCCTTCCTCCCTCCCAGTCAGCTGAAAGACCTGCAAGCCTTTCACACACTCAGTGTCCTTTATAAGTTTAGCAATGGACCTAACAATAGTGCCTCCTTGCAATGTCCTTGCAAGTGCCCCAGTATACACTACCTAGTTTATCTGAATGTCAACACTGTGAGGCGGGACAGGGAGAAGTTTCCGTTTACATATCTGTTGTGATTAATGATGGAGTGACTACTGCAGCTAACTAACATTATGCTAAACGCGTTACAAATACGAAAGCCATATCTGGGGGAAATGTCACTACATTTTTCAGGTAAATAAATTGAGGCTTAGAGTGTTAAGAAACTTCCAAAGTCACCCAAGTATCAAGACAAGGATTTCAACCCAGAAGCATATGGCTTCAAAGCAGTCTCTTAATACTCACTGTCCATATCTGCCCATATCCCTGTGATATATCAGCCACTGCACTATACGCCGGAAACATAAGGATGATCAAGATATCACCTTGTCTTGTGAGATTTAAACCTAACCAGAGATACAAAAATTAACATATTTCAAAATTATGTGTTACAGTGCAACATTTGTTAATGATAAAAATGTTTGTGTACAAATGGACCAAAGAATGATGATTAATTCTGTCAATAAGGAAGGAAGATTGGGAAAGTCTTCACAGAGGAACACTCAAAAAATGGGATTTTATGATTTATCTTCTTGTCTATTTTGGAATATGTATTCTTTAGCCATCATCTGTCCACACTTGTGTCTACTGAATGAGTCACACATCATCTGGGCAAGACCCAGCAAAAGGGGCCCTGTCTCTGAGCCCATGCTTCAATGAGTATCATATATCACAAACACAAAACAAATTATTGTATTAAAGAACAGGAGAGTGCTTCTTTTGCTCAGGATCCAGAGCTCAGCATTGGCATGGCACAGCTGGTAACCCTAATTATCCTCCTTATAACACCGGTCAAGCCCCAGGGAAACACTTCTCCACATCTCTTGTCCCGTGTCTATGAATCAAAAGGAAATTGTGCCCAAATGCCATGAAGTTTTGTGGGTTGTATTGCTGCCAACATTGGAGATAGACACCACCCTCCAGAAGATGGGCAGGATTTGAGCACAGGATGCACTTAGATAAGGATAAAAGCAAATTAATTAGCTTATCATATTCTTCCTGCTGTTAGCATGAATGCAACAGATTCACACTAAGTGTAGTATACTTTCCTAGCAATGCTAAGTATCTGTTTCTTGTTTCTATGTTCCAATTTGTGGTTCTGGAGGCACTCAAATTTAATGCAGTATTTATAACAGTTATACATGATTTCTAGGGAATATTTTGTAATATAAGTAAGACATAGTATTTTAAATTTGTGTGAATGCATAGCACACAGGAAATAAACTGATTCTTTATGTTGGCCATAGAGCAGACCTTAAAGCTGGAATTGTAGTTTTTGTTTTATAAAAATTCTTTAAATGTTTATTTACATTTTCAAAAGATTGTGTCAAAACCATTTTTATCCAAGTACTATTGATTTTTTTTTCTTTTAAAATATTATTTATTTAAATAGACAAATACAAATTGTACATGTTTACTGTGTATACCATAGTTTTTTTTTGTTTTTTTTTTTGTAGTTTTTTTTTTTTTATTGTAAACAAATGGGATACATGTTGTTTCTCTGCTTGTATATGGCATAAAGGCATACCATTTGTGTAATCATAAATTTACATAATGTTGTTTGATTCATTCTGTTATTTTTTTCCCTTCCCCCCACCCCTCCCACCCCTCTTTACCCTCTATACAGTACTTCCTTCCTCCATACTTGCCCCCATCCCTAACCCTAACTCTAACCCTAACACTAACCCTTCCCTCCCCCCCATTATGTGTCATCCTCCACTTATTAGCGATATCATTCGTCCTTTGGCTTTTTGAGATTGGCTTATCTCACTTAGCATGATATTCTCCAATTTCATCCATTTGCCTGCAAATGCCATAATTTTATCATTCTTTATGGCTGAGTAATATTCCATTGTATATATATACCACAGTTTCTTTATCCACTCATCAATTGAAGGGCATCTAGGTTGGTTCCACAGTCTGGCTATTGTGAATTGAGCAGCTATGAACATTGATGTGGCCGTATCTCTGTAAATGGCCATACTACCTAAAGTGCTATACAAATTCAATGCAATTCCAATTAAAATCCCAATGACGTACCTTACAGAAATAGAGCAAGCAATTATGAAATTCATCTGGAAGAATAAGAAACCCAGAATAGCTAAAGCAATACTTAGCAGGAAGAGTGAAACAGGGGGTATTGCAATACCAGATCTTCAACTCTACTACAAAGCAATAGTAACAAAAACGGCATGGTATTGGTACCAAAATAGAAAGGTAGATCAATGGTACAGAATAGAAGACACGGACACAAACCCAAATAAATACAATTTTCTCATACTAGACAAAGGTGCCAAAAATATGCAATGGAGAAAAGATAGCCTCTTCAACAAATGGTGTTGGGAGAATTGGAAATCCATATGCAACAGAATGAAACTAAACCCATATCTCTCACCATGCACGAAACTAAACTCAAAATGGATTAAGGACCTCGGAATCAGACCAGAGACCCTGCAGATTATAGAAGAAAAAGTAGGTCCAAATCTTCACCTTGTTGGTCTAGGATCAGACTTCCTTAACAGGACTCCCATAGCACAAGAAATAAAAGCTAGAATCAACCACTGGGATAGATTCAAACTAAAAAGCTTTCTCTCAGCAAAGGAAACTATCAGCAATGTGAAGAAAGAGCCTACAGAGTGGGAGAATATCTTTGCCACTCATACTTCAGATAGAGCACTAATCTCCAGAATCTATAAAGAACTCAAAAAACTCTACTCCAAGAATTCAAATAATCTAGTGGACAAATGGGCTAAGGAAATGAATAGACACTTCACAGAAGAAGATCTACAAGCAATCAACAAACATATGGAAAAATGTTCAACATCTCTAGTAATAAGAGAAATGCAAATCAAAACCACCCTAAGATTCCATCTCACCCCAATTAGAATGGCCATTATCAAGAATACGAGCAACAACAGGTGTTGGCGAGGATGTGGGGAGAAAGGTACACTCATACATTGCTGGTGGGGCTGCAAATTAGTGCAGCCACTCTGGAAAGCAGTGTGGAGATTCCTTAGAAAACTTGGAATGGACCCTCCATTTGACCCAGATATCCCACTCCTTGGCCTATACCCAAAGGACTTAAAATCAGCATACTACAGAGTACTATTGATTTTTAAAGTTGATATGAACTTTTTTTTTTGATATGAACTTTTTATAGTTTACATTTTATCTTTTAATTTCAACATTGTTTTGCAATTTAGTCATGTAAATATTTTAGTCATATAAATATTGTCATATGAGAGCATTAGATGATACAATGAACTGAGTGTTTGTGTCCTGTCAAAATTTATATGTTGAAACTTTAACCCTAAAGTGATGGTATTTGGTTGTGGGGGGCTTTGGGAAATAATTAGGTCATGAAGGTGGAGGCCTCATGAGTGGGACAAGTAGCCCTTATAAGAAAAGGGCAAAGAACAAGCCAGCTCTTTCTGCCATGGGAGGGTGCAATCCACAGTCAATAGTCTACAACCCAGAAGAACCCAACCCACTCTCAGACTTTCTGCCTCCAGAAATGTGAGAAATAAATGTCTGTCATTGATAAGCTACCCATCTATGGTACTTGGTTATAGCTGTCCAAACTAAGATAGATGAATCTCACTCCCCATTCCAGTCATACTCACCTCCTGGGAACCTTTCCTGGGCCAGCACCATAGGTCAGCCTATGATATAGAGTCTCCTCCTCAGTGCCTGGCTCAGCAGGATTCATGTAAGGGTTTTACTGGCTGGGGCAGGAGGGGCCTCAGTTACAGGCTATCTTAGCTGCTGCTAGGTACACTGTGTATTTCCTCCTTCAGCCTTGCTTTGATTTTGCTCTTGGACTGTCTCCTAGTATCTAACTAGTCACCTGGTTCCTGGTATGCCTTAAATGATTGCCTCAGTCACTGTCATCTTGATTCTGGTCCGTATCAACCTTGTTTTGATGATCACAACTTCTGCTTCCTCCCTGCCAAGTGTCCCCTGATATCCATTGACCTGGCATGATACAGTTTGCTAATATTGACTATACATTTCAAAAATCACGTGGGTATAGCTCCATGGTAAAGCATGTGAATAGCACGTGCAAGCCCCACTCCCCAGTCAAGACTCTCCTGCACCCCACAAGAATACACAGAGACTGGCATTTTCCCTCACTCATTTCAGTAGCCTGATTCTAGGCTTGCCCTGTGCCCTTCAGGGCAATTCATATAAATTACTAAACTTAGGAGATTATCAGTTCAATGCATTCTTTTTATAACTGGGAAAACTGAGGTACAAGGAATAGAAATGACTTGTCCTTGATCAGCCAGCAAGAGAACTGAGACTAGAGTCAGTCTCTCAGCACTAAACCCAGCATCCATTCTTTGATTCCACACCACCTATTGGGATAATTGTGTGACATTCCTGCACCACCCCACCCCAATAAATCTTCCCCTGACATCCCAAAGGACAGTTAATGGTGCATTGTGGGGCCCAAAAATTGAATGCTGAGTGTGCAAAGGAAAAGCAGGAAAGATTATTTCATAATGACATGATGGCCCTCTCCAAAGTTGAACTACGGGGCTCCTGCCGCCCGGAGAGTCTGCATGCCTTTCTGGAGACTAAACATTTTCACAGTTCCCTTAACCCAGGGGTTATTTTCTTGTTGGAAAAATGGGAAAATTCCCCATACAGATGGTAAGAAAAATAACTTCAGCTGGACTAATCCAGACACAAAGTTTTTTCTGAAACTGAAGAAGGATAGAGGAGTTGGGGAAAGCAAACATTTATTTTAAATAAACACAGAATGTTTCTTCTGGGTTTCGTTTTACTTGCTCATGCCTAAGAACTCCGAACTGGCTCATTAGAGGGTGGCTGGGTCACATGGGGCATAGGAGGAGCTGGGTGGTCAGGAACTACACAAGAAGCTCTAGCTCACTGGGTCCCCTGTCTGGCCATGGCTAGTAGGAGCTGCGCCCCACAGGCCCTGAGCTGAGAGAAGACATGTCTTCTAACCAAAGCCTCCATCACCCAGAGGAGCCCTCCCTAGAGATGGGACTGTCAACTGTCTGAGACTTTATTTATTACTTATATTCAAAATGTACCTCTTCTTAATGAACTACTGCTCTAGGCACTGAAATTCTTTGGTTACAGTTTGTTTCTTGATACCAAAATAATTGGTTGATTTCATCAATCTCCCAACATAGTAATTTTTGAGTTTGAGTTATCTCTCAGTTCTTGAGCTAAAGCAAAATCCAGGTTAGTGTCTATATTTTAAATATTCTGTCTATGAGACAAACCTGAAAAGAAAATATGTAACCATTGGAAAATGCTGAAAATGTCAACTTCAGGTGTCATGGAAGAGAGTGCTCCTGTGAGATTAAGGGAAACTAGAATAGGTCCATGACCCCTATTCTGAGAAACTACTGATGTTTTTAAAGAATGCTTGCAGCTGTATTTTCACTAGTGACTGTCCTGTGGATGTCAGAAGCCTATTTTATTCTAGAACTTGATTCAGTTTGTTGAATGAAGTCATGTATACATGATTTTCATTTGGCAAAAGAGTTAAAAATTGTCCTAGAAGATCCAGAACAAGTGAGGGACCTTGAGGCTTAAACAGCACGGGTTTCACAGTAAATCTGCCCTGTGACCATAAAAAGGGGTTGACCCAACCTACCAAGAGTTATTTCATCTACACTTCAAAATACCCGCTTCATAGCCAATGAGCGTGCACAAAGTCCAGTGAACTGAGGCCACAACATGGTCATGTGATCTGAGTAGAGCAAGAAGGAAATATCATCAAAGTCAGGATTGTGTGGCTTTGAGTACTGCCTCCCATACTGAGCATGTTTTGATGCTTCTGAGAGTAATAATAACCCCAACCCTACATATCTCACAGAGGTGAGAATCAAATTGTATAAAACTGGACAATTAATTTATAAACTATAAAGCAGTTCTTGAAACTAATATATATTATTCATTCAATCATATATCCACTAAATACTTATTAATATTTGTTAGGCACTATTCCAGCATTGAACCAAGAAGAACTTATCAACACAGGATCTCTGGGGATTATCAGATGAAAATAATATACAGAACAATAAAAACAAATCCTTAGTCTGGGAAGGTAGTTCAGAGGTAGAGTGTTTCTGAAGTAAATCAAACTAGGCTTCAATTCCTCAAGGCTAGTGTGAAGTCCCATGTGGGCCACCTTTTTTGTGACTCCCTGGCCCTTGCACTAAGGTTTTCATGACTTAGGGGAAAATGGGGGCAAGACTGGTAGTTGTGGTCCATCATGGTCACTGTCAAGGTCTCTGGTCCAAGCTTGTGGACTCCATTCAAATGTTCCCTGCTCCACAAACATGTCTACAACCACTACCCAGAAGCTCATACATAGGATAGAAGCCCAGTCCTTAAGTGTGACATTTGTGTCATGGTCCTGAAGCTCCAGGCAGCCATGCTCCTTGGGTTCTGCCACCTTCAGGAATAAAAAACTCCCACTATCATCCCAAACCCAAGTCCAAGTCCCAAACTGCAAGACTTTGGCCCCTTCTGCAGGACACATAGTTAAGTCTAGACCTTCCTCATAGTTATGCCTAGACCTTCCAAAAAATGCCTAGATGCTTTCCTCTTGCTTCTGGAATCCTATATGTACACATATGCACACACATGCATACACACACAAGCTGCTTATCATCAGCCCCTCCAACCCATCCACTACGGTAAGGTGGCAAAACTCAAGAATGGGAGGGCTGACTACCCTATCCTACTAGTCTCAAGAGAAATTGACTCTCCTTTGTTTTCTAAGGATCCTGCAGGAAAACCAGAAAAGACAAGACCCTCATTTTTCAATAACATGGCCCCTTAAGTGATCATTACTTAAACAAATTTGATGTTCCAGATTCCAAAATAATCTACTTCTACAGTAGATTCTGCAGTAGATTCTACAGAAGTAGATCCAATACAACTTACTCATGTCTAGAGCTCATATAGGCAAGCACACAATGGGGACTCAATCTAGGTTTGTTGTACAAATATCAAAGGACTGTGTGAAACCCACTTTGCTTCTATGAGCTCAGTGAGATCTGGCTCCATGGAACCTCAACTCTAATGTGTTTGTTTTGTTTGTTGAACCAATGTGATGTGTGTGTGTGTGTGTGTGTGTGTGTGTGTGTGTGTGTGTGTGTGTGTTAGGCACTGTCAAAGATTAACAGAAGTAGATGTTAAGGCCCTACTATTAAAGATTTATTTTCTAGGTGGGAAGGTATGCACTCATGAGGAGGCTTAAGTTTAATAATAGTATAAAATAATGCCAGGTACAGTGGCACACACGTGTAATCCCAGTGACTCAGTGGGGCTGAGGCAGGAGGATTGCAAGTTCAAGGTCAGTCTCAGCAATTTAGCAAGACCCTAAGCAACTCTGGAAGACCCTGTCTCAAAATGAAAAAAAAAAAAACAAAAACATCTGGGGATATAGTTCAGTGGTAAAGCACTCCTGGGTTCAATCCCTAGTACCAAAAAAAGGAAGGATAAAATAACAATGAAAGCAATGTCACAGGACACATTGGCACTTCTCATTGGATTCTTGCAAAAATGCTGGGACATAGGTATCAAGATCTCCCAGTTTGTAGATGAGATGAGGAAACTGAGGCTCAGAGAAGGGATGCTATCCTCCCATAAGCCTTACCTCTAAAGATGGGAAACTAACCAAGGGTCAGAGGAGGCCATGCCCAGCTGCCATCCCCTGACAGGCTTGCTCTCCCTGACCCACAAACATCACAATGAACATGTGTTGTGACATGTACACACAACATGACCCTCCCTTAGTGCAGTCTCTGATTCTTTAATAGTCTATAAAGGTTTTATTGTTCCTTCTTTTAGAAGGTTTCTGAATCCCCCCAGCACTTGTAAATAATTTGGGCTCCAACCCCTACCTCCACCCTGTCCCTAAACAATAAGGTAAGGAGAGAGCTAAGCAGACTTGGGGGTTCTTCTGAGGTTACAGACCTCTACCTATGCACTGTCAACTGTCAGCCTGTCTTCCCTGACCCATAAAGGGGACAGCAGCATAGCCCATGGACCAGTCTCACATCCTACTCTGCCCATCAGTCTCTCGGGTACACCAAATGATTTCCCACTATTTCCCCAACATACATCCCCTCCCCAAGCTTTGAGTCATGTTGATTCCCCCTCCTGGATGCTCTTCCTTCAAATTATTCTTAGTCAATTACTGTCCAGGTACACCTAGGCACAACTATCACCTCCTCCTTAGATCCTTTCCCAAATTTTCCCCAGGAATGTAAGCTCACCTTCCTCTGAAACACCATAGAATTTCATCTGGATCATCTAAAGATGTTTATGATCATTATCTTCCATTTGCAAATTTGTCTTAGAGGATAGAAATCTGAGTTCTTAGTCTGTGTCCAATCTCTGGCACTCATGATCTGGACAAAATTGAGAAACTGAGTCACAAGAAGTTCATTTGTAAAATGGCATTTCATAAGGATGAAATGAGATAATAAGAAGAAACCACTTTCCAAATGATAATGAGCTTCACTTGTGTTATACTCAAACTCTCTTGGCCTCAGTTTGCACACCCATAAAAACGGAAGCAGTAATAGTGTCTCTCTTGATTTCACAGGGAAGAAGAGATGAGATCATGTTTGTAAAGCAAACTGAGCACAATTCCCTGCTTCCATCTCTGGTTCCACACATCACAATCACAGCCTGAACTGTAGACCCAACATTATATTCTTCACCCTGACCACAATGTTGTACAGGATTTGGGATGCTGCTGCAAACTTTCCTCCACAGGGGTGACTTTTGGAACCTGGGCAGAAATTCCAATGCTCTGTAATAATAATCATCATCATAAACAGTCGGTGGTCCCTGGATTCAGGAAATTAATTTTCAGGGGCCAAGTCTGTGCTGTGATGGAACATACCCGTCCCTCCAAGGGAGAGATGGCAGAGTATGCATGTCTATAAAACCACAGCTAATCCTCAGAGCCCCATGAAAGAATTGCCTTTCTGAGAGGTCCTTGCTGCATCACACCAGGAGTCCCACAAAGGCAGTTTGGGAAGCAGCAGCTTTAGTCATCTGTGAACCATGTTATCTAATTGCTTTAGTTCAAAATTGGTGCAGAGGGCAAATAATAAGTCAGTCTAGATATTGGGTCAAGTCTCTGAATCTGAGAAAGAAAGGGCATGATAGACTATCAACCTGGAAGGGGCAGTTCTGACCTACATCCCTACTATAGAGCCCCCAAGCCATGTCCTACCCTCTGTCTTAGCAGTTTATTCTTTTCAGGGGTGGGTCCCATGTCCTGTTAGCATCCTATGTTCCTAAACCCTCTGCCACAGTCGACAAAAGCAAGAGTAGACACAGCCAGATCAGTCAAACTCTCTGTTCTGGAGTTCTGGGATTGAATGTCAGACACCCTGATCAGTTTCTTTTGGGATCCTTACCCAAGAACCCTGGCTTTCACAGATTCAAGATAGACTGGAAGCCAGAAAAGAGAGAAGATGGAAAACTTGTACCTCATTCCACAAAGATAAAGCTCAAGGAGGCAGCCCCCTTGAAAAACACTGCAAAAACACTAGCAGAAGACACTGAATTTCTTTGGCCTCATTGCTTGAGGTAACTCACAGGAGCCTTGCACATGCCCCACAGTGTGCTGTTGGGTCAGTTTGTTGCCACTTGAATTAATCATATCCCCTGTGGAAGCCTGACCACAGGGGAGGTTTGGGAGGAAAACAAAGTGTCACTGAGCTGCTTAAAATCAGAGGATAGATTTGTAAAAAGTTCAAAAACAAGAAAAAACTAATCAGGACATTGGTTACTGCTAGCTGAGATAATATGTGGAAGGGAACACAAGAAATTCTGGAATGTTCCATTTCCTGATCTGGATACTGGTTACATGGGTCTGTTGAGTTTGTAAAAATTCAGTGAGTTGCATGTGTGTGATGTATACATGTCTGTCATGTATGCTCTCTGTCAGCAAAAAGTTCAAAAGTAGAACAAACAGGGCAGATCTTGATTTGCCCCTAGAACCTACCAGATACAGTTCTGGCAAGAATTCAATATTCCACTTCCCTAGCATTTTCACACAAGTGGTATCTGGTTGAAATAAATAAAGTAAAATAGGAATCAGGAAGCCAAGGCACAGAAGGGTAGTATTGTTTCTGGAAGAATTCAAGAGGGGAGAAGATCTCATTACCAAGAAGACAGCCCCAAATGATGTAACAACAGTAATATGTTGGAGCTAATGTTTTATACACAGACCCACAAGCACACATATGTGTGCATATACATGTATATTGCCTTGGACCTCTTAATAAATTTATGATAACTACAAAGGTAATATCTATGGAATCCTTTTAATGGCAGGCACTATGGTTTACATTCAGTAAGTGGCTCAATTATAAAAATAACCCGATGAAGTGGGCAATATTATCATCCCTATTTTTCAGATGAGAAAACCGAGGCTCAAAAAGGTTTAGTGACTCAGCTAATGTCACATGGCTACTAAGTGGAAAAATCCAACTTCCCAAAAAGGTACGAAGGTTTGTAGGCTTGACTCCTCTGTGTGAAATACGACAGGAAATGTTCAGTTTCATTCATGGATAGTTTATACTGCAGACACAGCTGGTATCAAGACTAAAGAGCTTGTTTGTTTCAAGGGGTAAACAGAATAATTAATTTACTGATCATTTTCCCATATGTGAATGTTGAAGTGAGGGGCAGCACACTTCACCCTCCTAACAACTTTGTAGGTTATATATTCTTATCTCCAGTTTACAGGAGAAACTGAGGCTGAGAACTATAAAGGGCCTTCATCAGACTCTTACATGGTGACTCCAGAGCCCAAGAAGGCATCTATGTCCTACATTAGCCTCTGAACTGGCCCCACTGGACTGTGTTGGACAGGAGGACTCATGTGTGACCTGGCCTGGCACTAGGTCAGATGTGCTGAGTGCTTGGGCTTGTCTCTGACTATTCCAGGGTGCTCAGACTCACCAGCTCCACAGACACCATGAAATGATCACACCAAGGAGAAAACCCAGGTAGGAGCCCTTAATGGAGGAACCCAGGAACCCAAGAGCAGCCATCAGCACTTGTGGTTTGGAGGAATTTGGCCAATGATGGAGAAGTCAAAAGGCAAATCAGCTTCCCCAAAAGGAGAGTATGAGTAATGGCTACTTGGCTGCCACACACGTGCAGAGAATAAACACATCATTCCCAGTTGCAGGATCAGCATCCATGCTCAGATTAATGCTGCTGGAGGGAGCAGAGGTGAACACAGGCAGGAATGACCTTTGCTTTCTCCCTTCTCTAGCCAAGAAGATTCTGGCTGCTGGCTTCCCTACTGCTGTCAGTGACACAAAACTACAAGGTATAGGGGCTGCACCTTTTTAATGCATGTGGGGACATTCACCCATCTGGTAAACAGGCATTGTTGATCTACTCCCAGAAAACATTTAAAGGGGCAATATAGTCTGGTGGTTGACAATGTGAACTCAAGTCTATCTGAATTGAGTTCAAGTCCAAACCTCATACAAGCCTAGACGAGTGAGTTTGCTGTCACTATTACTTGAATTACACTTGGTGGGATTCTCAAGGTGTGTGCTAGGAGTTGGGGTGGGGCACAATACTCAAGGAGCATCCCTTCCAAGAGAGACCTTGGAACAAGCACACCATGGCCTGTGCTTGTGATCTAGGAAATATGAAGAATGTGACTTGGGACCCTAGAGGCAATTCAGAGTTATAGGCACTGTCCCTTTGAAACCTTTTGGAAAGCCTCATCTTTAGGAATCATTGTTGATTAAAAGAGTTTCTAAACAACATTTAATTGATTATTATTTTAGTCAAAATAAAACATGCTCATTGTTGAAATTTTGGAAAATATAGAAAATTATTCTGAAATTACTCACAATTCTATCATTCAAGAACCAGTCAACATTTTACTGCATGTTCTGTTATTCAAATTTTTTCCAAAGTATTTTTCATCTCCACATGCAGAACCTCTGTGCCTTTAGTCTGTGTTGCACAGTCTCTGGACTTTGCTGGGTGAGGCAAGTCTCCATTCTTTGTGGGTAGTCTGGAGTTTTGCAAATACCCATAAGTCATCAGGTGTGGCAAATCTGAAACATGATCAAGCTGGGGGCATGTTGCTTTTAGTCTAAACATAAGATAGCAAAATAATGAAGCTAATTTTACTGGTTGGGTTGTAAAAGAGCACTAATGACAGTTTTAGCAGGTGGTTTGAAACCTGAATTTGCCACAAGCACTAACTTAGTAATAAAGGATCTCATAGGAGGCCAGCATGCTGTTGCTCACTTTAAAATTTCTGGTGCCCAGATTTATGCCTGAAAAATAGTAGGCATTTAAAAAAAAAAAATCAGGTGCCCTAAAATCACTTTATTTTTAAATTAATTTCTCATTTTAAATTAATTTTTCATTGGGACAGTATACATGCCAAAGTGGATTTTTCTTCCTTAAGAAGACTCAGGAAATTATAAACCCTCTAGAATTTTCTGTAATGAACTCAAGAATACATATTTAAATATAAAAGCAAAATTAAGAGATGGTTAATACCTTAGTTATACAATTCATAAATATAATCTCCTTTAAAAATTAAACCTTAATGATATGACTATACTCCCTTTTTACCACTATATCTAATCCTCATACCCCGCTCACCTCCCTAGGGGAAGTGAATTAAGATATCAGATTGATGTACAACTTTCCAAATCTTCATTAGTATATGTGGGTGTATAATCATACATATATATGAAATGTATATATATATATATATAAAATTTTTAACTAAATTTTATCACTATATGTATGATTTGTCAATAACATTTTTTATGCAACTAAAATGAAAACTGGCCACTTTAAAGGGGACAAAACTCATTTCAATATTTAAGTTCCCATTGATTTCCTTTTAAAATAAGTTCTTGACTTCATATCAATGGCATTTCATAGCACAGCATTTGGGAAAATTTAAAGTTACCAGAGAAAAGAGAAGCAGCACATATATACTTCCATACTGGGTCAGCCCTAGAATCTATCAGCCCATATTGTACTGACAGTCACACCAAGGAATGCTGTGGATGGTATGAACTGATGTCAAACTCCAGGATTAGAGACATCCTAAGACAGTCTCATTATGCTTCATGACCCATGGTGCATTTGTCCTCCACAAACATACTAGGTTTCTTGAAAACACATTTCTATTTCCAGCTTGTGCCATCTTTAGGGGATAATGAACTCAATGAGTTCTACCTGCTATGAGAAAGAGGTTTGCATCCCCTTTGCCATTATCTGATCTAAAACGTGAACAGTAGAAGAAAAGATTAAAGCTGAAAGCCAAGAGATAGTATCATCACAACTTTAGCTGAATCCAGTTGATAGACGTGGTTTTCTCTGACCTCTTTGCAGGGCTGATGTCACAGATCTCAACCAGGATTTGTAACAGCCCCACAGTTTAGGAAGGAACAAGAAAAGGAGAAGAGCTAGGCATGAAATGACTCCCATAAGAAAAGCCTCCCCTGGGTGGTAATTTTAGGACATTAGCTCAGGCTGCCTTGTCCTCAGTCATCTTGCTGGCATTTAAGTAGCCCCTTGGGTTACAGATCATGGCAGGTGCTGGGAAGTGAAGAAGGCCATGCTAAAAATACCAGCCTCTTCTGGACCTTGGCCAACAGACTGGATGGAGCTTCCTCCTCCAGTGGCAGGTCCTCAGAAAAGGAACAGAGAGTTTCCTCTGCCTCAAGTCATAAGAAAGCTCTGACTCCCTCCTGCACTGAAGTTATTGGGATGGGAATGATTCTCAGGAGAAACCCTTGGAGAAGCGTTTCTTCTGAGGAAGTCTATGAAACCTAAAAAACAGACATCCTTAAGGAGAACCCAGGATCCCAGTAGAAAGTGAGTGGGAAAAAGGTTTTACTGGAAGTAGGAAAAGGATCTTTACAAAAACAAAAGACAAGTAATCTGCTTACTTAGAATAATCTCATGTCACTTACCTCAGGCCTCCAAACCAAAATCATCTACACTGAAAACTGAGCTGATGGCAGTAGGTTTAACATGCACAGAAACACAATTTTAGAAATCTAATTTTGAATTCACTCAATATGGCAGTCCTCATAAAGTCTGAATGGGCTGTAGTGAGACAAAAGATACAGCAAGCAGCCCCTTGGTCACCCCTTCCACCTGAATAAGTTGTAGCTAGCTGTCTAGTACAGCCCCCTGGGGTTGTCCACCTGCACCAGCACTTTGGGGTCAGGTTTCATGGTTTGCAGAGTAAGTGAAGCTCTGCTTGCCGCTCAGGAGTCTGCAAAGGTCATTTCCACATGTGTTACCGTTAAGGACATCCATGGAAACTTGAGAACTGAATATAAAAACATAAAAATGAACAGGTGGCATTCAATATGAAAAGAATGTGAAGTTTGATGGGAAGTAATGATTAAAACCATCTCAAAACTCAGATGTGGCCCCTAGGTGGGCTCCAGTCCCTCAACTGCAAGGTCTATAGGCACTTTTATTGCTGTACAAGCTAGGCTTTTGGAGGCAAGAGACACTGTCCTGACCATGGGTCTTGTCTTCTTTTTTTCCCCAAACATACTGCCTGAATTCATTGGTAGTTCATTCCATTGCCCACCTAAGGATTTTGAAGGAAGCTGGTGTAGATTTCTAATGATGGCCTCAAATTCTCCCTTGAAGCTACTGGGAATAAAATTAACACATCCAGCCTTTTATTCCCATGAAGATGTCTGAATTATCCCATCTTGGGCCACAAGCATGACAGTGGGAAAAGATTTCATTTCCTTGCTAGGTTCTCCCATCAGCTGAAAGTGGGTAGGTGGGTTTAGGAGGCGAGGGTGTGGTCCTGAGCTGGCTCATGAAATTTAAGACACCCTTCAGCCTCAGCCTTATTAGATCATGTTTTCACCATGTTCTATATTTAGACAAGACCTCTGGTAGTCCCCTCTCTTCTTATCATGACCTTATGTTTTTTTTAAACATGAAATCAAATGTGAATATAAAAACAGGCTTGGGAATAAATGAGTGAAAAGAGCACTGTTGCTGGGCACTGAAACATCTGTTTTCTTGTCCCTGAACTGCCACCACCAGCTGGGTGGTCTTGAGTCAGTCATCATCCTTGGTTTTCTAATCCACGGAGTGGAAATTATAGCACTCATACTGAAGTCATTGTAAGTGGTTGTGAGGAGGTAATGAACTTGAAAGTGCTTTTTAAATTGTACATACATAAGAGACTATTTCTATTCTTGAGACAACTAATTTCCATCACAGAGTTTGATTAAACTTACACAGAGTTGCTACTGTTGAGAGACAGAAGATAAGAGGTAAGGCAGGGAAACCCCTATGCTTGACTTATTTTTTAATGTATTGGGGGAACCATTTTCCCCATGCAACTCTCTAGGTAGCAACTATTCTCAGAAGAATCAGAACAGCATCATGTGCCTTCTCAAGTCTAAGAGCCACATCTGAACTCTGGGATGTTTAGTGATCAGGAGTGTCACTAACTATGAGGGAGGCATCCCCAATGGCCTAAAGACTTTTCTCAGCGCTTCAAACCCCTCCAGGAAGCAGAGGCTATTTTCCATGGTTTTTTTATGGTTACATCACAAACCCTTGGGAGACAAAACTCCCCAGTGTATGAGGAGAGCATGCTGTATCTTGTTCCACAGAACAGTGAGCCCCAAGCATAACGCACTGCATTCCAAAATCTAGTGGAAGAAACAATTGTCTATCTACTTAATTATAGATTCTTCACTTTCCCCTAATTGCTTGAGTCAGCATGGTTGACTCTAGGGGAGTCATAGTGCTCAAGTAAGAGCTGTCACTGTTAAACAAGGTGTGACTACCAGGTAATGAGAGTTTTGTTTGTTTGTTTTTCTAAACAAACAAACCCTGATGAACTAACTTCCTTCCAGTAGGGTTTTTCTAAACCCTGATGTACATATTCAAGTGAGCATTCCTATGGACAGTGTCACATCAGGAATCTGCTCATGTTGACTTCTCTTTTGTAACTAAATACTGGGAAATGTAGCATGGCAAGAACAGGTGCATTTATGGAGGAACGGGACAATATGTATAATATTAAAACTCTCCTAGAAAAACTAAGCCATGTTGTCCTCACAATCCTAGGGGGCCCCAAGCAGCCAGCTGGAACAAGGGTAACACAACTGGAAATACACAGCAAATGACCCTTAAAGAGAGGGTTTTACCCAGTGTCATGCATAGATACTTTGCCTAGAGGCAAAGATCCATTCTGATATAATTTGGATCTTGAATGCCCTTCAAAGGCCATATGTTAAAGGCTTGGTATCCAACCTGTGGTGCTATTGAGAGGTGGTAGAATGTTTAGAAGGTAGGATCTACTGGAAGGAAGTTAGTTCATTGGAAGTAAGCCCTTGAAGGCAGTTGGGGAACCCTGGCCTCTTACTGTTTCTCCCTTTGCTTCATGGTTGCCATGAGGTGAACATGTGTTCCAGCCATGATGTACTGCCTCACCACATGCCCCAAACAACAGAATAACCAACCACAGATTGAAACCTCCCAAAGTGTGAGCTAAAATAAACCTTTCTTCCTTATAAGTTGATTACCTCAGGTATTTTGTCAGAGTGAAGGAAAACTGACTAACATATCTCCTATCCACTTCCCTTGAGCCCGTAAGTCCTAAATGTCTTACACACAAAAGATATTCAATAACTATTTGTGAGACATTTGCCCTACCCTATCAAATCACTTATATTTATTTTTCAGGAAATAAGAGTCCATATTTTGATGAAGATAAGGTCTTTTGAACAGTTTTGTTATCTTACCTTTCCAGTACTACTGCTCCACTTACATGGCTAATAGCAAGTTCAAAAGTTATTCAACAAATATTTATTGAGAAATGACTAAACATCAAGCCCTGGAGAAATCTGGAAATTCTGAGCATGTTTTCTGTGTTTACACAAAGCCTTGGGGCCAAGGATGCTGTCCAGGTTCCCTCAACACCACAAAGCAGTCAGTTTTTTTTTTTTTTTTTTTTTTTTTTACTTTCAAGGAACACAGACTTGCTCATGTCACCGCAGGAAATGAAGGGAGAGTGTGGGAGTATTATCAGGCCTTTTGGAAGTGAAATTTGGTCATAGTCTCCCTTTCTCTAAATGGTACTTCTATTTACTTTGACATGTCTGCTCTATTCTCCTATCTCTATGACTACACTTTTCCATGCCTTTGTAATTGAAATAGCTTAGGTGGTATATTAGTCAGGAGAAGCTAGTTATGTTTCAGTAACAAACAGCCCCTACATCTGAGTGACCTAAGGTAACTAAGTTTTATATCTTGCTCATGCTACATATCGACTAAGAATTAGTTGGGGAAAGAGGGGACCAGTCACATGGCAACCCAGAATGACAGAGCAGCCACTAACTTAAAAAAAGAATATGGTGAGGCATCTACTAACTCTTAAAATGTCCAACATATGCCACTTCTGCTCACATTTCCTTGGTCAAAGCGAGTCAAATGGCCACAGCTAATTTAATCAGGTAGGGATGTGCAATTCGTACAAGATGCTGACTGAGGAGAAAGCCCAAACATTTCTGAATAATCTGAATCACTCTCATATATATGGCCTCTTCAGTTCAACACTGCAACTCCTTTTGGTTTCAGTAACTGCAACTAACAATTCATATTTTCCATGTTCATTAGTTCAAACTACAGTGAGAGAGAAACTGGGTGGCCTAGTCATCTTTACCTGACAGACCACAAAACTTGGTCCCCCGTTAGTCTTTGGAGCAGTTCTTGAGTCATGGCCAATCAGCTGGGGAACAGGTATACACACTATAGCACATGGTTGTCCAGCCCACCCCTCCTGGTCCCCTCCAGGAACAAGAAGGCCCATCTAGAAGATTCCATCGTTTGAGTTAAGTTATAATGTCTTGCTTGTTCTAGCTCTTGATGACAGAGAAGTCACAAGTGGTATAGTCTATGAAGCATGTGGTAGAATCTCAACAAGAATGAAATGGAAGTGATTGAATTAGAGGACCTGTCGTGTTAACCCACCAGTCAAAGGATCAAGGAATTTAAAAAGTTAGATTTGTGTAGCTCCATTTCCATAATGGAATACTATAGGCTCTGAAAATAACTCTAGGTGAGAGGGGCAATGAGGGAAGAGATGGAAAGAAGAGAAATCAATGGCTTCAAACACTATGGGGTTTGGACAGCTGAATCTGGAATTCTAAACTCTTTACTCTATGCCCCTACCCTACCTTTCCAGTCTCATGTCCAAAAAACCTACTGTCCAACCACCACCAAGCATTCCCTTTTCTTTCCTTGGTTCACACAAGAGCCCCCCTCTCTAACTGCTACCCTTCCTTTAAAATCATTTCAAAAGTGACCACCTTTTCAGAAAAGCTTTTTCTGTCTGCTCTGACCTGGTCATTTTTAGTTCTTCATTCTCTGAATTCTTATACCTGTGCTCATGTTGAACACCTGTAGGGCATGGACATGTTTTACTTATTTTTGAATTCCAGAGTCTAGTATACAGTAGGTGTTCAATAATGATATTTTTAATTAATTGCCTGTAGCACTGGCTCATCTGAGGAAGACTTAATGAGTTCCTCGGTTATGCTAGGCTCTGTAAAGGAGAAAAATCAGTAATGTATAGTCCCCTAAAGAATGTCTCTAGTTCAGATGCCTCATTATATCAAAGAAAACACTAAGGCTCAAAGAGGTTGTAACATGTAATAAGGTCACAATGCAAGAAGTGGCCAGACCAAGTTTGAATCTCAGGGTCTAACTCCTAAGTTCTTATTCTTCCCCCTTTTGCTAAGCTCCAAGCTGGGGAGTCAGCTCCCTGTCATCCACACATTTGTATAGTGCCCACAGGCCTGGAAATGTGTCAGTGCTGCAGTGGCTTTGTTGACAACTGGTGAATTAAAGGACTCTGGCAAATATATGCACATACTCTAATGTTCTGACCATTAGATTGGCATACTTTTCCCCTCTTGGGCAGTGGGGTTAGTAGAAGAAACTTGATAAAATCCTGGAAGGGAACTTGATCATTCTCTGAAGGACTTACAAGTTGTTTGGCCTGCCTAATCTGCTCAGATGCCGCCCAGGGACTATTCAGTATCCATGTAGTACAGGCTGTGAATTATTCTGTGGGGATTGTTAACAAGCCCCTCACCAACCCTGCCTCAGCTGGTCTCAGGCAAGGCCTTTCCTTCCCTTCCACTGAAGTTCTAGAAAGACCAGGATGTCTCCCTTGGGGGGAAGCGGGTACAGGAGTTTGAGAGGCATTAGGGGAAATTTTCCTGCTTTCAAACTGAGCTCACAATGCAGAGATGGCTCTATTCCCTCCTCAGTTATGACTGTGGATACAATGACTTAACTAGGATATTGTTTATCCCATATTTTGGCAACCTGGCACCTGAGTGCCTAACATGGGAAGAGGCTGATTCCCTAAAATCAGTGCAAGAAAAAATTATGAAAAGCGAGATCTAGAGGGACTTCGGGAATCATCTATCCCCTGGTTTTAAATATGAGGAATCTACAGCACGATGCTATCACTAGTCAAGGTCACACAGATGCTTGCAACCGAGTAGCAAATAAACACCAAGTTATCTGAGTCTAAACTCAACGTTTTTTCCCCTGAAACTCCTGTCCATCACATGCCCTACCCTCTTCGAAAACACCACACAATTGCACAATCAAAATTAAGCCAATTGGGTCCTGTCTCCCTAAAGTATGGGGGCCAGGGCGCAGAAGACATTCTGCCTACTGTCCTTGTGCTGCACAGAGAAATTCTCAGGAGAGGCCCCAGACCTTTCTCCCAGCTCTCCCTTTACTTCAGTTGAGTTTCCAGAACTTGAACGCCCTGAGTGATACCCGGAAGGCTGCGAGCTGCCAGGAAGACCGGCTGGGTGTTCAGAGCTCATCTACCAGGACACCGGGTGCGACAACCACGGCGGGGATCCCTGGGCCTTAAGTGGTCTTAAGTGCCTGTGTCTGACCGCCCAGTGGGTCGACGTGCTTCTAACAACTGACCCAGGCTTCCGATGGCTCAGGGCGGGTTCGGCTGAGGACCCTAATGGGCAGGGCTGGTCCCAGGAGGAAGGGGTGCAGAGGGCAGAGGTTAGTGACTTGAGCCCGGCTCGACTCCAGGGAGGCCCGGCGCCCTCTCCCTAGCGCGCAGGTTTGGAAACTGGGCGGCCTCCCCGGGCCGCCGCCTCCGCGGCTCGGGTCCCCATATATAGTCATATCCACCGTCAACTGGGAGGCCGTCAGGAGGTAGCGAATGGGCGAGCGGCCCCCGCGGGAGGAGCGGGGAGGGGGCACGGGGCGGAGGCAGGAGAAGGGGAAAGGGGGCAGGAGAAAAAAGCTTTTCCAAAAAAGTATTGGCTGTCTTGAGGAATGCGGTCGCCCCCTTGGGAAAGTACATATCTGGGAGCAGCAGGAGGCTCCGCGCTCGCACACGGGATCGGCCGCCTCACCGCGCTGGTGCTCGCCTCTCCGCTCCCGCCGCAGCCCAAGGGCCCCTCGCCGCCGCCACCATGGACGCCATCAAGAAGAAGATGCAGATGCTGAAGCTCGACAAGGAGAACGCCTTGGATCGAGCAGAGCAGGCAGAGGCCGACAAGAAGGCGGCGGAAGACAGGAGCAAACAGGTCTGCGCCTCCCTGGACCGCGTCCGCCGGTCGCCTGCGCTGAGCTTGCCCGCATGACCCCGGGCCGGGGGATCGGAGTCTAGGATCCCTTTCTGCCCCCACCCCGAGGATTCGTACCCCCATTACACCCCAGGCCAAGGCGGCCAGGGGCACGTGTCTGGAAACGAGGGAGGGGAAGCGCAAGATTGAGGCTTATTCTAACTTTTTAGTCTCGCTGAGGTCGGCTTATTTCCCTTCTGTGATTCCCATAGCTCGCCAAGTCTATCCAAGTCCTAAAGGCACTTGATATCAATATTGTAAGATCGGGGGGGCGGGGGGGAAGACTTGGGTTCCTGAGAACTTTTGAAGAAAGGGCAGGAGAGAGGAAGCGTCAAATTCCTGAAAGTGTTAGAAGTTCTTTGGCCTTTTGAATGGGGAGAAAGGAACCTCAACCTGGGATGGAGACTTTAGGGGAGGAGGCGGGAGTCATGGAGATGTTTCCTAAGAACAAAGATGGGACAGAATGTAGGATACGGCCGGAAAGTCAGGCGAACAGGGTCTTTTTTTTTTTTCTTGCGCCCCCAAGTTGTGGACTTGAGTCTGCTGGGACCTCGGCAGAAGGCTCATGGGGCGGGGGGTAGTTGTTGAAACACCAGCCAGTGGTCCCAGGTTTGGCGACAGAAGGTTACTTAGGGTCCCTTGAGCCCCAACTTGTTGGCGCCCCAAGCCCAAGAGTCCCCAGCCAACGTGACGCCCGTGTGTTGTGTGTATGTTTAACACCCGCTCCGTGCCGGTCGCCCGCGCCCGCCCGCCGCTGCCCCCTAGCTTGAGGAGGACATCGCGGCGAAGGAGAAACTACTGCGGGTGTCAGAGGACGAGCGGGACCGGGTGCTGGAGGAACTGCACAAGGCGGAGGACAGCCTCCTGGCCGCCGACGAGGCCGCCGCCAAGGTACCTGGGGCGCGCGGCGCGGTGCGGCACGAATGGCTAACTCTGTCTTTCTCTTTCTCTCTCCCTCCCTGTCTTTCCCTCTCTCTTTCCCTGGATCTGAATATCTGTGCACACCCCCCGCCTTGCGGGATCACGCTGCCTGCTGCACCCTCCCCCACCCCCCACCCCCACCCCATACCCCGCCACGGCCAACTCCCAGCTGGAAGATGAGCTGGTGTCGCTGCAAAAGAAACTCAAGGGCACTGAAGATGAACTGGACAAATACTCCGAGGCTCTCAAAGATGCCCAGGAGAAACTGGAGCTGGCGGAAAAAAAGGCCACTGATGTAAGTGCACGCTTACACTGCTTCCCTCACCTCCTGCCGCATAGCCACTCTGGAGTCACCACAGGGGCTGAAAAGTAATGGAGGAGCATACCCTCCTGTTGGAAGCCAATATACAGCCCCACTATGACCCAGAGCACTGGATGCTATCTCTGACTGCTACTGCACACGTTCATTATATTTCATCCGTTCCTTTTTTTCTCCTCTTACCCCTTGGGTTAGATGTGGGTGGGTGAGTAGCTGGGAGAGCAAAGCCGCTGGAATTGGACTCTGGAGATGAACCTTCACTACTAGTGGCAGAAAATCCGAGGTGGGTGTCATCACCAAGGTTTAATTTTCTTATCTTTCTTTCCTTTTGCCATCCCCAGTGTGTGGGACCATCTGTCTTTTGGTGGTGGCCCCAGTCAGGGTACAGAAAGTCTGGCCTCCAAACGTAGTAATACTTTAATTTACCAGGTTGAGCTTGATAGTGGGGCACAGGGACACTTTGAGGCTTCCTTTCATACTAGGGAAGCCTTAACCCAGCCTTTAAGATCTGCCTGGGAAGATGATACTTGCTTGGGTAGGGAGTCCAAGGCCACTAGAGCCAGAAAATAAGTGGGAAGTTATATATAGCTCAGTGCTTTATATGGTATAGTGAGCTAGCTGCCCCCTGCCCCTCCTGCTTGCCCCACCCCCACCTGTCAGCCCTCTGAGGATCACCACATACTTTCAGGGGTGATACACACATGGCTAAAGCTCTACTAGCACTTTGTCCATTGGCCTTTGGAATCTTAATTGTAGAACTTGCCTCTTCTGCCTCCAAAAGTCAAGCCAAGGATTAGATTTCCAAAGAACCGACTTCTTTTCACACTGTTGAATTCTATTCTAGAAGCTAATTAAGCCTAGTGGCCCAATTAGAAAAGAATTCCTTGGGAAGTTGGTAACTATTCCAAGAATGTCTGAGCACTGGGAAAGCTATGCCCAGAAGTTTAACCTCCAAGTGCAATAGCAGAATTTTCTGTATGGGAATAAAATGCAAATTACCAAAGGGTCTCAGGTCTTGAAATCTGCACAGCTTGAAATGCATATCCATATGTGCTCTGTGAATGAGAAATCCAGACATTCAACACTTAGAATCTTACAAAAAGAAATTTTTAGTGATTATCAAGGTTCCTAGATAGGGGGTTTGGGAAAGCACCAACTTAGCTAACACATTTAAGTTATAAACTACCTGGCTTATAAAAAGAGTCAAAAACAAACAGAACAACCTGCATGTAACTCTGAGCCTGCTTTTTGTATAATGAAGATCAGATGTCTGCTGTGTATATGGCTAGCTGGAGGATGTCTGTCTCCCCCAAATTCTTCAACAGAACGTTTATTTAGCTTTTTCAAAAGAGCCGCTGATAGATCAAGAAGAGATATTCCTTATAAGGAAAAGAATGCAAAGAATTTGAAAATAGCCCAGTAAGACTAAAGGCAAGAGGAGAAAAATGCTTTTACAATTCTTAAGGGGAAAAAGACAATAATTGTTGTAATTATGTAGTGGTATCATGTCTTCATTGAAAAGTCTTGTCTAGAGGGGCTTGGAATAAGATGGGGCAGAAATGGAAAAGAGACTAAACTCAGCTGTAGGGGCAGGGGCAGCAGGGGAGGGAGGTTATTGAATCTTGTTTTGGTTCTTTATTCATTGGAAAACCCTAAGTGTGTGTGTTTGTGTATGTGTGTGTGTGTCTCCTTTTGGTGACTGTATTGATCATCTTTCCCTTTAAGACATTTTAGATTGTTTGAGACTACAGAGATGATGAAGTTTGTGAAGAAATGCTATATTTAGAATAATTCCTGAACTAGTAAAAATTGTAAAAACTTGAGAAGGAAGAGACAGATGTCACTAGAGGAAAGGAGAGCTGGGGGAGAAGTCAGCTTCCCAAGGAAGTGGGATTAGGAAATTTCACTGTCATTACTTCCCCACATAAAAAACAATTTTACATTTTTCTATTATTACTACTAAAAACATTTTTTTCCTAATTTACCAATGTGCTTTACAAATTCAATTCCAGAGGTGGATTTTTCCTAGCCTAAAAGGTTCTCATTCAGGAGGTAGCATCCCTGATGGTTTTGTTTTGAATTTTTGATTGACTGAGACTGAGGGAGTGCAGGGTTCCATTATCTGGCCCCAGCTCTTTCCCCAATAATTGTGATCTGACATTTGCAGTGGGTCTTTATCCCCACTTACATTTTTACTGATTCTCAACCTTATCTAAATAAAGTTTTACAACTCAGGGAAGTTGTAAAACTCAAGTTAGTTTGCACCTAGTCAATTAAGTCAGAATTGCTGGGGTGGGAACCCAGGCGGCAGGGCTTTTTTTTTTTTTATAAATACCCAGGTGATTCCAGCTTGCCAAGCATGAGAACAACTGTCCCAAACTCTTCTATAATGACATCAGTTTGAAAATGAACTCACCTGAAACAGAATTCCTCAGGTGTTTGAAAAGCAGGGTATTAAGTCATTTGCTGGCTGCTTAGAGCATCTGCAAGTGTCCAGCAGTTTTCCTGTCTGCCCCTGAAGGTTCTTAAATGCCTTCTTCCCCATCCTCAATGTCAGAGTCCCTCAGTCTGTTCTTAGGAGAGGAATTGTAACCACCAGGCCTGTCCAGTTGAACTGCATGGAAACAAAGCATGAGGCTCCACCTACAGGATGAAAGGACCCAAGCTGGGGTTTGTGTGGGGTTTGTGAGCCTCTCAGCAGACTGTGAGGAACTCCACAGAAAGTGTCAGGAAAGCAAAGAATGCTCATTGTTACAGCATTGGAGGTTGAGGATGTTGGCAGGTGTGTTTTTGTTTTCTGTCTCTTCCTTCCCTAGCCCCCACCCCCCAACTTGACCATTCTTTGTGTGTGTGTGTGTGGGGGGGGGGGTAACCAGGGATTGAACTCGGGGCACCGGACCCACTGAGCCACATCCCCAGCCCTATTTTGAATTTTATTTAGAGACAAGGTCTCACTGAATTGTTTAGCCCCTCGCTTTTGCCTAGACTGGCTTTGAACTCCTGATCCTCCTGCCTCAGCCTCCCAACCCGGTGGGATTACAGGCATGCCCGCGGCGCCCAGCTACTTTACTGTTCTTAAAACATGCCAGGAACTGACTTTAATGGCCCTCTGTGACAGGTGAAGGGAAAAAGCCAAAAACGCAGTCCAAGAGGGGAATCTACAGAAGTCTGTCCCTAGAGATTGTGTCCAGAATGGTTTTCCGGTTGGTAGACAGAGGTTCTTTCCTAGGGTTCTGTGGCCTTCCTTGGGGGTGCCCTTTAAAGGCATCCTAGTCCAGCCCAGAATCCATCTAATTCCAGAAGATTTCAGGGACTGACTGGTCTAAAACTAGGGATGGTTGAAACTAGAAGACACTCTTGGTTTGTCTGAGATTGCACAGCTACTTATGGGTCCCAACTGACTCTTTAAGCAGTGCCTGCATATTTATTAACTATCATTCGAGTTTTTAACTACGTACAAGATATTGTGAAAAGTGCTTTAATTTTATCATAATTCTCATAACAACCGTATGAATACTATTATCTTTATTTTTACAGATGAAGACCAGACAAGTCATTTGCCCAAAATAACACAGCCAGCAGGGAGGTAGGAGCCAGATTCAAACCTAGGAAGACTGCATTTAGAACAGGAGGTCCAACCACACAATGCTTTGTTAGTGGTTTTCGCTCCAGACTGGGGGCGAGGTTGTGATTAGGGTCTTGTGTTTCTAGGGTTCTTTGCGACAAGAACATTTCTCTTAAGCCACATTCTGGCTCCAAACCCCGCTCTCAGCGTCTCCTCTTCCTAGACGTAGTATCCGGATTGCAGAGCGCAGTGCTCCCACCGCCAGCAGGAGTTGCCATCGCCCTTAGCAGCCAGGTCCGTTACCCCGGTTACCACCTCCCGGCCGCTGGGGAGGGGAGCTGCGAGTCGAAGTAAGATCTTTGGCGCGGAGTTCTCCTTCCCCGTAGACCCCAGCAGACCGCTTGCCCAGAGCCCAGTCTTCGCGGCGGCGAGCATGCGCAATGCCTCCGGCGGGCCCCAAGTCCCCGGGGTCCGCGGCGCGCGCCCCGCCCCGCCCCGCTCGCCCGCGGTGCCCGCCCCCGGCGCTCGCGCACCCGTCCGCGGTTCGTCGGCGCCGCCCGGGAGGCCGTGACTTCCGGGCTGCTCCTGGGCCGCTGGGGGCGCCGCGGTCGCGCAGAGCGGCCTGGGCGGGGCGGACAGGCGCTCGGCGGCAGCAGGAGCTGCGGCGACCCTAGCGCAGCGGCCGGCTTCTCCATCGCAACCCGCTCGCTGCCGCCGCCGCCGCCGCCCTTGCGATGGCGGCGAGCAGCTCTCTGGAGGCGGTGCGGAGAAAGATCCGGAGCCTACAGGAGCAGGCGGACGCAGCGGAGGAGCGGGCGGGCAGCCTGCAGCACGAGCTGGACCTTGAGAGGAAGCTGAGGGAGACCGTAAGGGACCCACAATCACTCCACAACCCCCTAGAGGCGCTACCTCTCCAGCCGGTCCCGCGGCGTCCCCAGGGCCCTCCGGGAGTTGGCGGGCGGACGCACGCCTCCGCGGCGCACCTGGCGCACCTGGGCCAGCTGGCGTCCGGCTCTGGGGAGGAGCCCTGCCCTTCCTTCTCAACCCTTTCTTTCTCGCTCGTCTGAAAGCCCAGAGGGCAAGCCTAAACGGTGTTGAGAAGGTTCTGGAAGCAGCACTTTCTCAGGAAGGGTTTCCATTTCTGGGGTGGTCGCGTTGAGTCCGGGTCTTTCGGGAGCCCCGTAACGTGCACTTTGCGCTTACTGGCATTATTTACTCAGGCGAAGGAGAAGGAAGAGGTCCCTCCTTTGGGGGAGGGGTGCAAACAAATGAA
This sequence comes from Sciurus vulgaris, assembly GCF_902686455.1. Taxonomy (NCBI): domain Eukaryota; kingdom Metazoa; phylum Chordata; class Mammalia; order Rodentia; family Sciuridae; genus Sciurus; species Sciurus vulgaris. Next base: position 110,671,653 of record NC_136462.1, read on the forward strand.
GTTTGTGAGGTTCTGTCAGACATTGAGGCCTGGAGATGCTACACTCTGCAGTCCCGTCGATCCTTTTTTTTTTTTTTTTTTTTTTTTTATTTCTGGAGACAGTTTCTATGTGATGGTTAAGACATTGACAGCTCTGGGTTCTGTTGGAAGAACCAACTTCCATAGTATGCGGCCCTTTTCCCTTTCTTAACCATCCCTCCCCCCAAACTGTCTATACAAATAGATACTCCTTTGTTATCTAGTCTTGAAAAGGTTGGATAAATGTCAAGGATTGCTAGATGTATTCTTTTGCCAGCTTTCCCTCTTTCTTATTGAATACCTGGCTTCCTTTCTTCTCCTAAGGCAAATGTATCAAACAAACAGGAACAGGATTTCAGAGGGAGTTTAGTTTGGGGGTACTTGTCCATTTTGAGAGTATGTTTTAAATCAAGATGCTCAAAACACCTTGGGAATTTTATGACAAGGCATAATATGGTGTCCAGCTGTGTGTCATATACACAGGACTCTTCTGAACTGAGTAAATCCTTCTGGTTAAGTGTTTGTATTGACTGTAGGGCTTCCTGCAGAAACTTCAAGACACGTTTTGCAGAATGCACAGAAAAAACAAGTCCTCTTCAAGCCCTAATTAGGGAAGATTTCGAATAAAATATAGACAGAAGGAAATTAATAGGCAAGAGATAATTTTCAATATTTGCTTTTGAAGACAAAGCAACAGGGTGCCCCCTTCACCAATGAATGCCTCTGAACTTGGCTGGGTGATAGATTAATTCCAGCTCCCTCTCTGTTTTGCAGCTGTCCTTGAACCAATAGACATAATAGAACATGATGAATAAGAACAAGAACTCTGGACCCAGATTGCAAGGATTTGAATCCTGGCTCTACTACTTACTAGCTGGAGACAGTTAATCTTTTAGTTCCTTTAGTTTCCTAAGTGTAAAATGTGGGTAATAATAGCACCTACCTACTGGTTAAAGGGGTTGGTATGTAAAGAGATTGCAGTGCAATTCAGCACAACAGAGGTAGTGCTATTTCCCCTGTTATTAACACTGCACAGTACTGCCTAACTCAGTGCTCCTTACCTTCTGTTCATCACTTAGTAAGGGCTTTTAAAAATGGCCTGCTCATTTCACTTCATTGTAAAACTTTTCATTTAATACTTTTAATTAACTTGCCCGCCTCCCTTGGAACTTGAACAGAGAGGGGTGTGAGTAGACTGGAAGGAATGTTTGGTGGGTTAACCTTGTACTGGTGATGTAAGTTGAAGAACTCCTTTCACCATAACAAGAAAGGGAATGTGTGATCCTATGCAAGAGAGCCTTGATCAACTCCTGGCCTAGTGACTGATGTTAGGCCCCCTCCCCCACAAAAAACCAACAAATTTTATGAAGGCTACCTTATGACTTTTATACTCACCTTCTATTTTATGCATCGTTTTTATAGTAGTATTCCCCCATGCTAGTTGGCTAAGGACAAGGCTTTCATTCTTTTTAAGACTTTACATCAAAAGTGGCATAAATCATTTTTAAAAAATCTTAAGTTAGTTTTTCAAAAAAACAGTCTATCTGGATGAGTAGACACAAAACCTTATAATACAGTAACTTGAGAACTGGTTAAGAATTGTTCCTAACAATTAAGAGAATTTCAGATTGAGAATTGTTCCTAACTTCTAAAATTGGAACTTCAATGTAGCTAATTTCGGTAGTTATTGGACACAGCCTCAACTGTGAATCAAGCTAGCAGTAAGAGTTTCTCTTGGCAGCAAAGATAAAGGTTTAGCGACAAAGCCATGAACCACTGCAAAAAATATTTGACTGGAGAGTTGGCTGAAGTTCAGATACTCCAGAGGTTCAGACAGGCTGTCATTAATTGGCCCTGCTAAACCAACACTTACCTTGGAAAAAGCAGTCAATCCTTATTTCCTCCTAGTTTGTTTTTCCAAGGTGTGTGGGCCCTTCAAAATGTTGGAATGAGGCTACTTTGCTTGATGTAATGGTTGACTATAGGTCTTGTGACATACAAGGGTTTTGTTTATTTAGTTGTCATTATTTTTTAAAGAAAGAGACTTTTCCTTTCTAGATAGTACCCAGCAAATTAGGAGACTTAACAGTTGCAGCCAGTAAGTTCTTAGTTGGTAACTTTATTAAGTCCTGGGAAATAAACAGTTTTCAAAAATGCCCAGCCCTTTCCCTCTGAGGAGTTGGTAAATATTTCTGGGAGCAGGAAACTGAGAGTACTTTTTGTGCTTTCATTGGCACTCCCAGAGTGGCTGTAATTGGAATGTGTACAGTACCCTCCATTTCTACTCTCATCTCTAGCACAACAGAGGCACCACAATGCCTTGTTCAGGTCTCTTCTCCCTCGTTATACAAATATGCCTCATAAATTATAGGCTTTGGCACAGATAGATGAGGTTGTGTTTATCTGCTATCCATGGGAGTGCCCCTTAATGTCATCAGTATTTTGGGTGTCCCTCCCCCTTTTTCTTACCAAATAAGGGCAGAAGTTTAACTTGGCTTTAGTCACTTGATCTTACACAGCAGTTGGGTGAAACCTCTGTATAACTACAGTTTACATGAATAAAAAGATATGAACTTTGGTCATCCCATGTGCCACTCTAGTTCAGGAAGATCTTTGAAAACATATTCCAGAGAATTGATTTAAGGATACAGTGTTACTCTCCTACCTGTATTTCTTCTGCATAGTCTTAACAGGGGCAGTGTTTTTTTTTAAAGTAAAAATCATTGCTATTTTAAATTGTTTTTATATTGACTAAAACATCTGGCTCTCATGAAAATCCCAGGCCTTATAAAGATTTTTTTGTTTTTTGCTTTTTTCCAAGTCTAATTTGGAGCAACATTTTGCTATATTGGGCAGGCATGCCCTGATTTCTTTACCTTGTTGGGGTGGGGTAATGGTGTGTGTGCCTTTGTTTTCTGTGTAGGTAGACATCTAATTCCTTGTTTGGGGACTGGGTAAAGTGGTGAGCTTGCCCTTGACTTCTGTATCGGTAGTTAGTACCTGCTGGAGTTACGGGCATGTGCAACCCTAAGGATCTCACAAGTTCAGAGTACTCTGTGGTAGTTTAACAACAGATCTGCAAGAAGACATTGGTATCCTTCCTAACGCAGCAGTTTGTTTCTGAGTAGCTTATCACATGTTGGGACACAATAGCACTTTCGAAATAAAAGAAACTAACATCCCAAACTGAAAGACTTCACTTGCATTGTGGACATGTAGACCGTTGTTGGAAGAAAGCTAACTCAGTACACTAAGGGTGACTTGCATGCTTGGAAAAAATTGCATTCAGGGTTTTGACCCTCTCCAATGCTTTTTTCTATTCATCTGCTTTAAAATAGCAGATGGTCATGTCTATAACTAGTACTAACAGGTGGTAGTATTGTATAACTACAGTTTACCTGAAGACTACCCAGGTGCTGTGATAAAAAGAACCTGAGAGAATATCTAACGAAGTCTCAAAACTGAGGAAAAAAATACCAGAAATGAAAGATGTATAGGCCTTTGGAAAACAGAGCATAGTAAATAAGAGGAGGAAATAGTTAAAATAAAAGAAAGTGCCTTAACTAAATTATGAAATTTAACTTTTCCTGAATTCCAAGAAACTGTACACAGTTCATTGGATCTGTATTATAGGGAATTTAGTCCTGTCTTCCACTGAGGGCTGTATAGCCTGAGCATGCTCCAGCACTCTGGATTAGAGGTCCCTCTCTTTCTTCTCTTTTTAGTAGAGAGCTCGATGGGCAACTGCCGCTGAATTTGACAGCTTCTTAGGATGGGGCTGGAGGAGTAGAGAGGGTTGCCTATTTACAGTGCAGATTTCCCTCTCATCTCCTGAGTCAGAATCTCTAGGTGTAGGGTCTGGAAGTTTGTATTTTTAATACACATCTTCTAGTTGATTCTGGCACCTGGCCAATTGTGGGAGCTGGATGATGCCCAGGGATTCTTCCAGCTTTAAAAAAAAAAAAAATGAGACTCTATTTTGTGTACTTCCTCAGGAAGAGCCAGCTGTCCATAGGTAGGCTCTCTGTGTGTGTACTAGTCCTTGCCATTGTGTGGGCATCCTGTACAAGTCCTGCAGGCTAGTATTAGAGGACATACCCTAATGTCAGGGAGTCTAGGGTTCTACAAAATGTTCCTGGGGCAAAAGTGTAAGTGACATTTACAAAATAGCATTCTGCTAAACAGTGTCGAACTATGGGATAGAAAGGCTAGAGTGGTGGGGGCAATAGAAAGTAGAGATTGAGGGGTGGACCTTTCATGTAGGGTAATCTTGCATACCAGAGATAAGGATGAACCCAGGATGCCCTCTCATTCCTCTCTGGGGCTTCAGCTGTGTGAGGAGCTGGGAACATAGACCCAATTGTCACCCAGAGGTTCTTTCCCAAAAACATAAACAGCTACCCTTCTGTGAGTACCAGGTCCTCCAGGTTTAGACCCAGATCTAAACCAGAACAGGAAACTCAGACTTTGGTGACTATAAAAATGTTTGGAAATCTTGTTGCCATTTATCTGATAGGCCACTTAGACATTGGTGGTTACAAAAATGTTTAGAAAATTTTGTTGCTACTTATCTGATAGGCAACAGCATCTGTAATGGGTATATTTACCCTTATTGTCTCAACATTCAGGTTTGATTGCTTATTCCTCTTCCCTTCTCCTAGTCATAAAAGGAATAGAATTTTACTGAAAACAGAAAATATAGAACAGCGAAGAAATCTAACTTGACCTTTAATGTATGTACATCCTTACAATTTTTTTCTAAATTGGGGTTACGACTTTAAAAGGCAGTTCCCCGTACTTTAAAAATTTGCTACCTTATCACCCTCTCCCTTCAAAGAAAACAAGCAGAAATCAATGGTCACCTACCAGTCATTCCTAGCTGGACTTATTGCTAGCTGTACACAGATAAGGATTGACTTTATGAGCCAGGTCAGTTGTAAATGCTCCTCCCAGGATTCATTTCACATTTGCCTTGCTCCCTGCCTCCATCTATCAATTACCCATAGCTTTTTTTGATGAGATAAAAGTGTATTTAAATGTTTTTGTGGTTGGAAATGTCTTATTCATCTCTCCCCTAGATAAAACTTGGCATTTAAAATCTTACAAATCTAGGTGAGCACAAGTTTAATAATGTTCTTTCATAATTCCTTTGACTCAAGACCATGACCACTACTTCTCTCTAACTATATGTGCATTTCAGACTCTTTTGTCATGGAGTCATGAGCTAAGAAAATTGTTATTGTTTAAATTAGGATGGTTTCATTTATTTGTCAGTAGACATTTGTTGAGCCCATACTCTTCAAAGAACTGAATATATAATATATATATATTTACATATATATACATATATATATATATATAATCTTGTATATGATGAAGACAGATGTACATAAAGAACTAGCATGGGAATATCATGCTAAGTGAAATTTACCAATCCCAAAAAACCAAAGGCTGAATGTTTTCCCTGATAAGTGGATGATGATACATAATAGGGAGGGGGGGGGTAAGAGAAAAATGGAGGAACTTTAGATTATGTAGGGGGAAATGAGAGGGTGGAGGGGGCGGGGTTATGAAAGATGGTGGAATGAGACAGACATCATTACCCTATGTACATGCATGATTAAACAAATTGTGTACATCATGTGCAACCATAGAAACGAAAAATTGTACCCTATTTATGTGCAATGAATCAAAATGCGGTCTATAAAATTAAAAAATAAAAGAATTAGCATGGGTCCTAAGATGTATATTTTAATATTTAGAAATCTGCATGTCCTGAAAACCCATCACTCATTGATGAACATACATTCAAAGTGAATAAGGATGAATGGTACCTGATTAGTAAGTTCCATATACACTTCCATGCAATATTTGAATGGCCACCTTCACAACATTGCACGTACTCAAACATAGTAACAAATGTGTAAGACAGGAGGTAGTCTCTTGTATCCAGAGAAAGAAATTTTTATTTCAAACATAGATTCCAAGTAAAAACATTATCTGTATTCCTTTTCTCCATAAGAGTTTGAATTTTTTCTTGTAGCAATCTTGACTTGTGAGAAATTCCAGTAGACTTGGGACAAAAACTCTTGGGAGATTTGTCTTGGCCTTGTTCTGGTGTGACCAGTTATTTTGAAGGAGTTACTGAAAAGGTGGGGTGAGGGGAGGAGGGTTTCTAAGGTTGTGTTGGGTCTCCATGTGGTATGCATTTTTAAATCACTGAATTTTCAAGTATTTAGCTCCTTTGTAAAACTCCTTTGAGAAAGTGGTTTCAGAGAAAGGAGAGTTAGAAATTCCCGATAACAGTTTCTGATGGTACTGCTATTGTCTTGTGCGGCTGAACTTCTGGGTAAGTCCTGTTGTCTTTGTCTACACCGTGGGCCCCCAGTGAGTGAGGTGGCTGTGATGAAGTTCGTCAGTGGGTGAATAATGCTAGGGTGAGAAAGAGGCCATGTGAGTCTTTGCTAATGGTTCATTTATCTGATAAAAATCGTGTGTAAATATGGATGCTCACTTTGTAGTTCCACTAAGTACATATCTGAGAACTCCAGAGTTGGTGAGGGCTTGTAATGCACTTAAAGGTAACTGACCTCTAGGCCCACACTTCTGTCTGAGATCAGCACTTCAGTCCCAGCCACATACTGTCGATGCGACCCTCACTTTCTCTCCAGCTCAGAAACGCCTTTTTACTCTTTCCGCCTAGGCTGAAGCTGATGTAGCTTCTCTGAACAGACGCATCCAGCTGGTTGAGGAAGAGTTGGATCGTGCTCAGGAGCGTCTGGCAACAGCTCTGCAGAAACTAGAGGAGGCTGAAAAGGCAGCAGATGAAAGCGAGAGGTGAGAATGTCTCATCCAGCCATTTTAGCACAAGCCTTTCCTCCTGGCAGAATGAACAGGAAGCTCCTCTGATCTTTGAGGTTTAACAATTTTACATTCTTCCATGGGGTCGTCTCTTTAGTTGATCACATGTGTAGTTTGATTTTGTTTCTTTAAAATAAGTGGAACAGGGCTAAAACTGGAGCTCAGTGGTAAAGGGCTTGCCCAGCACACACAAGGCCCTGGGTTCAATTCCCAGCACCACCAAAAAATAAAAGTAAATGGAACACCTAAAGTGTGCAAAGGACTGTTCTAAGCCCCAGAGTTATAAAGAGGAAATAGATACTGTTCCACCCCTCACAGAACACACCACCCAACAAGCAAGACAGACTTGGAAATGAGAATTTCCAGGGATATGCAGTGGTTCTTTCATTCCAACCGATCGCAGAGCAATGTGCATTTAAAAAATAATAATAACTACTTTATTGTAAAATACACCGAGGAAACTTGGGCCTGGTTAAAGAAACTGTGGGTTTTTAGTTGTCAAATAGGTGGAAGAAAAAAGAGCCCAAATAAAACAAATATGATCTGCAGAAGTAAATTGTTTTGGACTAGGATTTTTTGCAGACAAGACCCTTGTACACATATACGTATAGTCAGGTACTTGTGTGCTCTGAGCCCACCTCCACTGTCACATGACTCTACCTGGCTTGTTACTGTAAGATGCCACCTGTGGTAGTAAAGAGGAACTATGCAGCAGCACAACTAACCTCATGCATCCCAGAAAGTTTTTTCTTCTGTGCTCAACTGTTCAAGCTAATGTATTTGCCACATTGCAAAGAAGAACTTCAGGGAAGGCTCGATGAGGTGGGAGAATTCTACTTGAGGGATGATGTGGTAGAACACTGCAAGTGTGACTGCCCGTGTTGTGACCTGGGCAGGAGAATGCAGTCCATCTTTACAGCCAAGCCTCTGCTTCCTGCCACCATGTATAAAAGTGATTTCAAATTTTAGGGTTCAAGAAGCTTTTTAGCTTCAGTTTTCACCTCTTTATTCACTGCTGCTTAGTATTTCTTCACTGGCCAAGAGTTTTAAAATTCTTTATGATGAATAATCATCTCTTACAGTGTATATGTAACAGTGTTGTGTGGCTGACTTCCTCCTGAAATATACCTGTTAGTGAACCATAAAGGTAGTCTGATAATGTTAGACTGTGGAGTAAAAGGAACTAAGAAACTATTTACTGCAATCCCCTGGAAGAAAAATAAGAACTGGGACTCAGACTGTCACTGCCCAAAGACTGATGGCATATTTGTGTCTAAGGCAAAGCTAGACCTTGGGTCTCCTCAAGTATATTCTAGTAATTGATCAAAAAAAAAATAGTTGTTTCTTTATTGCCTACTTAAATTTTGTAAATGAGTCCCATTTTAACATGACTTGTTATTCCATAAATATTTAATATATCATAGATCAGTTAACATTTTCTGAAATGTAACACCATGCCATAGTGCCATAGGACCCTAATGTACACATTGATGTAGAAGCCAGTATCAGTTCTGCCTCCCGACATCAATCACTATTTAGAGAGGGTTCCATTAGAGGTAAAACTTGGTTTCTTATCTAAATAATTCAGTTGAGTCTACTGAAACTGCTACTTTTATACATGTGAAATGTTCAAATATCAGCAATTCCTATGGACTAGTGTACTATTTTTGTTTGTGGTTGATGGTATAAGACCCTTTTTTGTAGAAAGGTACACAAAAATAAATTTGCTTTTGTTGTAGCTTTTGTCCATTTTCAGACAAACTTCTCTCAGGAAAGGGAATAAATTCCTTTATGTATTTAACAAATAAAGCATCTTGGCTTTTATTGTTTCCATATTTTCCAGATTCAAATAGAATCCCAACATTGTACCTTTGATTTAATACAAAGTACCTGGACAGTTTCTGCATTACCCAAAGTGTGAGATTTCATTCACAATGAGCAGAGAGAAATGTGTCCTTTTTTATTCTGCCTTTAGCACTAGAAGGTCTTGCTTCATGGTTTGGGGAATAAAAGTAACTCTACTCTATTTTGGTCTAAACCTCTTGGACCACAGCAGGACAGTGTGGGAAGGTCAACTCTAAATCTTGGGGTTTTTTTACTTGTCTTTCTTTCCAGAGGCATGAAAGTCATTGAAAGTAGAGCCCAAAAGGATGAAGAAAAAATGGAAATTCAGGAGATCCAACTGAAAGAGGCCAAGCACATTGCTGAAGATGCCGACCGCAAGTATGAAGAGGTCAGATCCTAGCACCCAAAGCCTCATGGACTCCTAGCAGTGGCCTTCCAGGGGCTGGGGAGCATATATAGCCTTGATTCCTGAGGGAAACAGTCTGCTTTCTTGGTAGAAATGGGTAGTTTTGAGAAGCAAAATTTCTTTGACTGCAGAAAATGGTTCTTTCTTTTATCCAGCTAAGGCTGGATCAAAGGCTGTATCAGGAAGCCAGGCAATAGCACTGGTAAGAACAATTAAAATTCCCTTGCTTAAAGACTAGGATAAAGGGCCTTTAGCCTGGAAAAGGGAGAGGTAAACCCTTAGAAAAGGATGTTCCTTTATGCAAGTGATTTCTTCCAGTGTGATCCACCTAGCAGTCCAGTTTAGACAACTGAGTAGCATCTACTCAGTAGATTCATGGAGGCCTCTCCTTCCAGGTCTTAGAAACCCACTGTCAGCAAAGGTTCTCAGGTGAATCAGCTCCTGGTCATATTCACATGACAATAACCTGTGATAACAGAGCCAACATGACTGTCAAAGTTTTAGTTTATTCCTCATTGTATCATATCATGGCTGTCCTGAAACAACAATAGCCCTCCTTTGTTTTGTTTTAATATTTTTTTCATTGTCAGTGAACCTTTATTTTATTTATATGTGGTGCTGAGAAGCAAACCCAGTGCCTCACACATGCTAGGCAAGTGCTCCATCACTAAGCCACAACCCCAGCCCTTGACCCTCCTTTTTATTATTATCTTCAGATTATGCTGTGCTTGCTAATTTTCAACTGCTTCAGAGGATTCCTTCTTTCAGGTTCTTCCTTCCTCTGAATATAGATTTGACCTTGTTAGTCATCTCACCAACTCATCTCATGTTAATTTTTTTTGCCTTCTTAATTTCCTCCACAAAAAGGAGATTGAGGCACAGAACTCTACATTGGTGGAGTTCTTAGGTTTATTTTCATGTTTTCTTGGCAGCCCCCACCTTTTCAGTATTAAATGGGTCTCCTTTGATGAGCAGTATGGTGAGCAGTATGTCTGTATACTAATAGCAGTATGTTATTTTTGAGACTGAATTTCATATTTCTTTCATTTCATACTCTAGTCTGGCTGCTATGTAATTATGCAGATTTCACCAGGGCCAGACTTCAGATTGAGACTGTGAATTGTAGCTGTCCATTCTGGGTCTTGGTGAGTGAAGACACTCTGGTTTCCTGTCAGCACTCCTGAGGGAAAGTTGCTTCTCTTCAGTCTACCCAAATGGGGAGCATCCTGCATATAGACAGGAATCCTTAGGGACTGATGCAGCCTGATCCCCACTCAGACAACCCCCTATACAAAATACACAAGCCCCACTGTGTGTGTGTGTGTACTGTGTTTGTCCTGTTGCAGGTGGCCCGTAAGCTGGTCATCATTGAAAGTGACCTGGAACGTGCAGAGGAGCGGGCTGAGCTCTCAGAAGGGTAAGCGGGCCCAGCACCAGGAGCGTGTGGGGTGCTGCAGAGCCGTGACTAAACAGCATGACCTTCTGGCAGCTGCACATTTACCTGTTTCAGCTCCGGGCTCCTTTTGTGCTCATTTGTTGTGGATGAGCCACGAGTATGGAACACGGAGGACTCATGTGGGGTGTCTATGTATGAATGCGTGTATCACTGCATGCCTTACCTGCACACTGATTTTGTGAATGGCCTTGTGCATTTCCTGTGTCCACTAACAGCCAAGTTCGACAGCTGGAAGAACAATTAAGAATAATGGATCAGACCTTGAAAGCATTAATGGCTGCAGAGGATAAGGTACTGATGGCTCATGTGTGGTTTTTAGGTTTAACTGAAACCTAGAAGTCTTTCAGCTTCCAATGCCTACTGGTTGGTTTGATGTAATGACTGCACCTTCACTACACCCTCTGCTATTTATATCTTGCTTCAAGTGCTTTCTCTTGGTCCTTTATGCTCCTTTGTTTTTCCCTTCATAAATGCTCTTAGGGGCAGCCAAATAAGAAGCCAAATGATCACTTCTGAGTTGCTCAATTTTGTGACCCTGCCTTTCCACTGTTGCAAAGGTGGAAGGCAATATCCATGGCAAAACTGAGCATTTTCATGCCTGATAGTTTGGCTTCTTGAAGGCAGTCCTTCATCTCTAGGACTTGGTTTTCATTTTTTCCCATTCCTCTCCTTTTTATCTCCTCCTTCCTTTGGCTTGTCTCCCACCTTTCTGCCTCTGATCGAAAACATTAGCAAATGTGCCGAGCTTGAAGAAGAATTGAAAACTGTGACAAACAACTTGAAGTCACTGGAGGCTCAGGCTGAGAAGGTAGGCCAGGAGCATGGTATGGGGAAGGCATCTTTTAAGAGCTGCTAAAAAGAGGCCCACTGATAAAAGCACCAGCACAGTAGACATTTTAATAAATGGCAAATTTTTGAGATGATTCCTAGTGGTTATTAAATAACAGGTTTTTAAATAATATTTTTAGTAGAGAATATTTTACGTTGGGTATGTGAGTCATCAATTTAATTTAAACAGAGTGCCAACTGGATAAGTTATCTTGTTCTCATCCCATGTAAAACAATAGGCTAGAAAGCAGAGAATGTATTATAGTATGCCATTTGATATTGGAGGTTCTGTTACCTCCTAGGAGATCCTTAACATCTGTTGGTTGAGCTGGTGAATTCTTTTTGTTAGAAGGGTTGAGTACAGTGAGCCACAGCCTGACATCTGGAATGCTCTTTCTAATTACAGTACTCCCAGAAGGAAGACAAATATGAGGAAGAGATCAAGGTTCTTTCTGACAAACTGAAGGAGGTAATATCATGAGACTTTTGGATGAAGTCAACTGGATTTTAATCACATTTATTTCCATGGAGCTGGTCAGGGATTTTTTGTTTTTAAAGTTACAATTGATCGAAGCCAGGGTTATTCAGATGTAGTCTTGGAATTAACATGCTGTGTTAGCTGCCATTGCTCACAGTAGTAACTGAAACTGACAATTTTAAACCCATTTCATGGGTGATATGCTTGATTTCCATCCTCTAGTTTTCCCTGTATTTGTGGCTACTAGAACTGTGAAACTTCTTAATCTTTGACTCAGATAAATTAAATCATTACAGGCTGAGACTCGGGCTGAGTTTGCGGAGAGGTCAGTAACTAAATTGGAGAAAAGTATTGATGACTTAGAAGGTAAGATCTTAACTATTGTTTTTCATTTAATCCTCATGGTTGAATACTGACCTGGCATACAATTGTCCAATCCAAGTGCATCCACCTAAATAAATTTCTTTGCTCTTGCACTTTCTTCCTTACTTCCTCTGGGGTTTTCGTCTGTGGCTCTTAAACTCTTGGACCTGAGTCTTTAGTTCTTAAGGTGACTGGTTAGCCACCAGGCAGCAAATGTCTCTTTTTGAAATGCAAAGCCCCTCTTCCCTCGCCCCAGCATTTCGTGCTCCTCAGAAGGTAGTGGGTTTAATTTTCATTGTGAGTGAGATGCTTGTAGGTAAGAGTGACTCTGGTATATTTTGTGTCTTTAGTGATATCTCCTAATTGTCAGAATGGTGTGCACAACCCATCTTCTTCCAAGTATGAATGCAGTGGAAGGGCGTGGGTATTTTAAGTCATTCATTAGTAAAATAATCTATATCCTCAAATGAAGCAGGAACAATAGGGCATAATATTTTGAGATTATGCTTAAGCATTTCTCCTTCAAGGCATGTAGTTTTCATTTGAGAAACACCAACTCTAACTCACAGAAATCCTAAATGTTGAGCTCTGAGGTTTGTGAAGAGTTAGCTGTGACAAAGGAAAAAAAAAGTTTATCATGGACAGAAGGAGTTAAAAAAGGGACTGGAGTTTGGTACAGATAATAATAACCATAATGGAGAAAACAAATGACAAATAGTTGCAAAACAGTCTGCCAATGTGCAACTGAAAGTGTGACTTTCTTTGCTTTTCAAGGCTCCTGGACTAGGTACAAGCAGCTCTGGAGAGAATACCACAGGAGCAGTTTAAATGACAACTAAAAAAATCAATATCCCAGTGGTCTAGTTTGGTCAGGAAGTCAGTGGTTTGAAGGTGGAGCTAGATAAGGATTATAGGCTATAATCACAAGTTGTTCTTCCAAAACACTGCCTTTGGATATTTTTTCCATTGTTTATAGCTACAGCTACAGGTGGCTGACTACTCTGGTGTAATTAAAATCTAGCTCTATAAAAAGAAAGATGTTCCATTTCCCACCAGGAGAGACAGCCTTCTGTAGTTTTGTTTAGGATTTAGCATGGTTTACTGATATGCCTACCATATTTGTTATGATTTTCATATTGAGTCTTTCTCATTTTAATTTCTAATGGGTTTTGTTCTCTTTGTTTTTGTTTCAATTTATTTAAAAACAAAACACACGCCTCCTGCGTTGGCACCTGCTGCGGCACCAACCCCTTCATGCATTGCCCTTTCCTTGCTGCTGTGTTGGGATGGCTCCTGCGCCACCCTCGCTCACCCTCCATCTCTTGATCACTCTCCATGTCCTTGCACCTCTGCCTTCCACTTCCTGGTCCTAGACGAGCTGTATGCTCAGAAACTGAAGTACAAGGCCATCAGCGAGGAGCTGGACCACGCTCTCAACGATATGACTTCCATGTAAATGCTCATGCATCCTGCCTGCTCGCACCTGTGCCCTCATGCTTATGTGATAGCCTCACCACCGCTCCCTTCCTGCTCCATGACCTCCATCTTTGCACTCTTCTGTTTGCTCTCATATATAACCATCGTACTAATATGAAGGCCAAGAAGATTCAGTTTGTGGAAACCATTTTCCTTTTCAGAATCCTTTTCTTTGGTGAACACTCAATTAGATTGTTCCCACCAAGTGAGGAACTGGAATATGAATGACCTTGAATACTATCCTTTCAAGAAATTAAACTAGATTTGAATAAAAGTAGGCCAGGCAATTGTACAGGAATTTTTCCAGAAATATCAAATTTAGTTTCCTGAGATTCCATGAAGTACAATATGATCATTTTCATAAAAGAAGTATAAATTTAAGAAAACCCTGAAATATCAGATTATTGAGGATCTGAGGAAAAGGAGATGACTCAGTATAGCCTAAGGAGTGACTCTGTAAATGATCCTCTCTTCCTCACTTGTAAGAGTTCTAGAGCAAAATGATTGTTCCAATATGTGACCACACCTTTAATTTTCTGTTTATGTGAAAAGGCCCACAGTTAACATTTGCTGCAAGCTGTGACCAAAGGGAAGGGGGGTGGTAAATAAAACATAGCTTACACAATATGAATTTGGGGGTTAGTGGCCCAGATTTTACTCCTGTGAGGCTCTAAGAGTTGGAGTAGGTAGCTTTGTTCTCAGGAGAACTTTGAGCATACATAACTGATTTGCATATCACTAACCCTACTTAAACATTAAACTTAACTGCCTCTATAAATTCTAACCTGGAATGTTTCAGAGGGCTCTTCATTCCAATATCACATTGGATTCCAGTAAAGCTGGAAAAGCTGCTCTCTAGGTCCACCTGTCAATTCTTTACCCATGCAGAAAAGCAGTAGTTTTAAGAGTGGCATGTGCCTGCTGCCTTAGAGATATAGAATCTCCACACTGGGGTGGGGGCAGGTAGCCCTTAGAGAGTGGCTATCACCATGGACACTAGAAAGAAAACCTCCTTCCTCATTTGTAAATGAGGGGATGGGGTGGATCATTTTTCTCTGAGGTCCTCTCTAGTTCTAAAGTGTGATTCTGTGGGACAAACTTTAAGTGTTAAGTATGAAGAAATGTCCTGACAGCAGGATTTAGCTTAACATATCTTTTTAAATTCCATTCATGAGTCTTCCCCAAAAGTTGACCGGAGATGGCCCCAGTCTAGACATGGTTGGGCCAGTACAGATTCCCCCAGGATACAGCTGGCAGTGGGTTTTGCGAGCATGTCTGCATCTTGCCTGTGTTTCAAGTGCTGCTCTCCTCTGTTAGTTATGTCTTCCTTTTTCCCATTGTGCCACTTTTTTTTTCCCCTCTTTCTCCCACCTTTTGTCTTCATGCAGATAAGTTTCTTTGCTTCACTTCTCCCAAGACTCCTTCATCAAGCTGGATGCCCCACCTCTCAGCTCTGCACTTATCTGTTCTCCAGCTGACCTGGTTCTTTCTCTTAGCACCTGCCTTAGGGCCAGGCACATACTGTGCTTTCTATTGTATAGAAGCTCTTCGTTCCAGTGTAAAATAAACACTGTGTAAGCTATTGCTGTTTGCTATTCTTTTTACTTCTTATTTATTGAAGTTTTGGTTTCAACACTGAATAAAACTACAATTCTGCTTTGTGCATATGAGGGTTAATTTCTGGCTGCTTCTTTTCTATTTTTTTTTTTTTTTTCTTCGTTCTGAACATTACATTAATATCAAGAGTTTCTAAACCAGTAGTTACTTCTGGAACTTTTCTATTAAAAAAGAAAAAAAAAAAAAAATACACGTGCCTGCATCCCTCTGAGGGTTTTGCTTTCTGTAAGTTAGAGTGAGGGCCAGGCCTCTGTGAGTTTTAGGAACTACGATAGTTCTGGCATGCAGTGTGGGTTGAGAATCTCTGCACAGGGGACAGTACTTGTCAGGAGTCAGAAGATCTGGCTTGAGCAGTGTCTTCCTTTGCCAGAGGTTTATTTTGGGCCATGGCAAGATATAGAGGACAGGGCTCACTATCGAAAGGCTCATGATAAATAGCCACACAGCTGTCCCACTGAGCTAGCTAGGAATTTACTAATTAGGAAAGTGGAAAGGAACTTGGATTCAAACAATGTAAATTGTGATCATTGTTGATCATTCTTTTATAGCACAAAGACAAGTTCAAGGTTTCCATAGTTTATTCCTTACTGACACCTTCATTTTAATCATGAAAATGACATAGTAGATTTTCTAAATATGACAGCTGTAGTTGAGTCATGGTTATTAATTTTTGTGTTCTTAAGCACATGTGTTTCTTAGGGGTTGTACTGAATCTTCCTGTTTAATAGCTGGACTTTTTCTTCATTCATGAACATTTTAAAATTATAGACATTAGAGTTGATATAATTATTATTTTTAATCCCAAAAAAAGTAGTTGGTGAGAATTATTGAGAATATAGTTGTATTTTATTTGGGCTTCACCATTTTAATTCACAAACAGCAGTTAAGTGATTTTTTTTTAATTACAAAATTAGAACTTTAAAATGATGTGGACTTTAGTTTCTTAATGCTCAGCATTTCTCCTTCCTTAACCATCTGACTGTATTTCTCCTGTGTTTTAAACACGGGTCATCTTCATCTGTTTTGTGTAGTTGTTTGGTAGCCTGTGAGGGCTGATTTACCACTGTACTTAAAAAAATTTAGAAAAACTCTGAAAATAGTGTCAGTCACTTTACAAAGTCTTCAGAGCAAAGAGAATGCTTTTTAAAAAAGAGGGCTATGAATTAAAGTATTTTAGTAATGATATGGTAGACATTTTCAAATTTAGAATCTGGACAATGTCCCTTGAGAATAAAATAGCCTCTGTTATTTTTTTTTTTTTTCTTTTGCTAAGGCTTCTTGGGCCTGCTTTTGCCGTGATTCCTGCCTTGTTCTTTTTTAAAATTGATAGTGATGAAAGTGACCCTTCTCTGAGTAATTCTGCTATAGACAAAATGACAAGTCTGAAAGTTCTGCTGAGCAGATGTTCAGTTAAGCCTGGAGGCACAACTCTTTATTGAAAAACCTACTAGAGATTTCATATACATTTTTCAAGTATTGTCTGCAAAGGAAATAGGAAGGTAATGGATCAGGAAAGCAGGTCCCACAGCCTAAAAGGTGAGTCTACATAGAACAGGAGGGAAAGTACTTCCAAATGCATACGCCCTCAGGTCATCAAGGCACAAGAGCTCCATGACAGGTGAAGGGGTGAAAGCCTCAAAAGAGGCTGAAATAGGGACCAATGTATTTAAACTGAATTTACACTGGCCCTCTGGAATCTTCATGGTTTCTCTAAAGTTCTTTGTTCTTGCTGGGCCAAACCTTTGGGCTCAGCAAACATAGCCTGTCTGTCTGTGGCAGCAGTTTCCTATGAAGATAGTGTGAAGACAGTAATGGGGTTATACTTTGTAAACCCCACTGGGTATGGTAGCCTATCTCTATAATCCCAGTGACTTAGGAGACTGAGGCAGAAGAATTGCCAAGTTTGAGGCCAACCTTGGCAACTTGATGAGACTCTGTCTCAAAATGTAAATGGGGATATAGTACAGTGGTAGAGTGCCTCTAGGTTCAATCCCCAATACTGAGGGGGGGAAATTGTACATTTTGTAACTTCCAAGCGTATGCCACATGCAGGACCCTGAAAGGTAGCAGGAGTGTGGAAAAAGATGAGCTGGAAGTGTTCTTTGCCCTCCTCTTCTTGTACAAAGATAGATGAGTGAGGTGAATCTAATAGACACTGTGTGTTTTGAGTCAGCAAGGAGCAGTAAATAATTGTGACTGGGAGCTACCTGGAGGAGGTGACCATAAACTGTGGTTTTGAATATTCAGAAACTTTGGATTGGCAAAGAGAAAATAGCAGCAGATGTTGAGAATTACATCTCATAGCGAGCCAGTAAACAATAAGCGTAGCATCTTACCCATCTCCTACTGTTCAGGAAATCTCAATTTCCCAAAAGGCCTGGAGGCTACTGTTGGCACATTTTCCCCAAGGGGTAAAACTATTAGCTTACCAAGATGATTTAAGTAGAATTTCTAGGTCCAGGTGGTCACAATCACTCAATCGTGTGTGTCTCTCAGCTTTTCCTGGTGAGTACCAGTCTCTTGCTTGTCATTGGGCATCCCCTAGATCATCAGATAATAGAATGTTAAGGTTGGATTCCTTGCTACTTGAGCAGATTGGATCTCAGTCTATAAAAATTGTATCACAGGTCTTGGTGGTGATGTTTGAGGTTTTGTTCATTTTATACACATATATATATTAGCACCAAATATAAATGCCATCCTCTCAAAGTAAACCTAACTTCTAAATCAGTGTTGAATGAAGATAAATACTTGTTATTTCGCTACTGGAATAAAGTAACACATTATCAAAGAGTTGAGAATGTGTACCCTGTATCCTGGTGATTGGCGGAAGAACAAGGAGCTTAGTTGCACATTTCAAAGTTTCAGTGCAGCAGAAGCAATGGCACCCACTTGGTACTACCTGAGGGGAAAGCCTGCCCTGTGAACAGAGAGGAAGGGGTTCTGGAAGAGTGGGCAGAAATGGTAGGTCACAGTTTCACCTAGGATCTCCGCTGACCCCTAGCAAGGGGTGGATGACGTGTGGACTTGCCTCCCCTTCACCTCAGTTCCAAGATCTGTTGCCAAAAGCTACACATGGATCAGTTAGTTCATGAGGTGATTTTAGTAAAGTACAAAAGGAACATCACTCTCCTTGTTTCCTGTGCCTCCCTTTTCCTTCTCTCCCCATCAAGAAATTCTGACCCTTCGTCATTCTACCAGGCCTTTTACCATTTTGGACAGATGGCAATGGGGTGAGGGTAGACTGCTCAGCAAGTGATCAGATGCTGTCCTGCCTGAGGTATCTCTGTGTTCTCTATTAACTGTCTCTCACCAAGTCTGCCTAACCTCTCTTCTGCCTCTTCTTTTCTGCTAACCTACTTGCTGACCTGTACAGATCAACTCTACCAGCAACTTGAGCAAAACCGCCGCCTAACTAATGAACTAAAGCTGGCCCTGAATGAGGATTAAAAAGTGTGAAAAAGTCTTGGGCTGAATTCTAGGAATGGAGCCCATGTGCAGGAAATCTAAGACTGTCCAAGGCCCTCAGCTAATAGGGTTGAAAACGGTACTTTCTTCTGCAGAAATGCAAATGAAAGGAATCGGCTAAAGGGCACTGGCTTTGCCTGTATTTTCCTCTATATATCAAGAATAATTGAGTCCTCTTTAATCCCAAAACAACTTTTATGGTAAAATACATACATTGCATATGTGAATAAATATTTATAACAAGTCAGCACTCTTTTGCAATAGCAGGTCCTTCTCTTTCAATTGATACATAATGAGGACCAAAAAATTGTTTTCTATTTCCCAGAGACAACTGTGAGTCTTGCTTTAAGTATATATATATAATTACATATTTGTATTCCTAACTTCTTCATATCTGGTATAGTATTTGAAATATAATTAAATGTACCTATGCTTGGGCAAAATAGCTTTTGAAAACAGGAGCTCATATCAGAAGTCCCTGGTTGTCTGAAAGGTATGCTTTATTCAGTTTAATGGTGTTGCTGGAATCTTATGAGAATGTCTTGCTAATACTAAATAGAATACTATAAAAATATTAAGAGAATGTCCTAATGAAGTGTGCATGAAACATGTTGATAACTTTATGAGCAACAGAAATAAATCATTTTAAAAGTTGTCAAAAACCTATTATGTCATCTTTGTTTTCTGTGAGGCCGTGTTACAACACGACTCCCAGACCTTTAACTGCCTGTAACTCAGAAGCATCTGCTAGTATTAACTTCTCCAGTTTGTGTAACAGTGCTGCAAGCTGTATTTGGTTTTTGCCTCTCCCTGTTTCCACAGCACAGGATTGGTGAACCTTCACCAAACTCACCCTGCATTTTATTCTCAGGGCGGGTTGTTGGTGCTGGTGCCCCTGACCACACTAAGACTCTGCTGTGCCTGTGGTTCCTTTGGGTTAAAGATATGTTCCCCATTGTAGGTCCTTGTCTAGAAATGAGTAATGTCTTAAAAGCATGCTTAGTTCTAATCATCTCATTCTGTGTTTGTGATTGATGTTTGCCTGCCTGAATGTACAAAACACCACTGTGTCCAAAGCACAGCTATTTATGACTTAATTTTCTAATCCCACCACAGAGAAAGTGGCTCATGCCAAAGAAGAAAACCTTAGTATGCATCAGATGCTGGATCAGACTTTACTGGAGTTAAACAACATGTGAAAACCTCCTTAGCTGCGGCCACATTCTTTCATTTTGTTTTTGTTGTTTTGTTTTAAACACCTGCTTACCATGATACCCCTGAAATGCATTTTTATTTACTTTTACCACTGTCACAGAAACATCCACAAAACACCAGCTAGGGCAGGAGGTGGGAAAAACACACCAAAAAAGGCAAGCCCACGTCAGGGCATCATTGGTTTAAATGTGCCATTTCCCAGGACGACATTGCCACACTTTATATGTAGAGTTTAGCCACACAATTTGCTTAGTCAGTGTAAGACTCCTCACGGAAGCAGAAAGATTTCCACTCTAAGTGCCAACAATAGGGGCAACAGGAAGATGGATATTGGAGACAATCAGTTGTGAATTGGTGCTACTTTAAACAAAAGGTCCCCTGTGGTCTTTGTTCAATATTGTACAATTTAGAATTCTGTCCAACACTAATTTATTTTGTCTTGAGTTTTACTACAACATGAGACTATGGATCCAGTATGCCTGTATTCACTAAAGCCAAGGATTTGAAAGCCACACTGCTCTTTCAAGGCTTCCATTCCTTTCTGATTGGCACACTTGCAGCCCCTTACAACTCTGTAGGATAGCATTCAATATGGATTTCCACTCTCCCATTGTCCATGTTAAAGTGAAAGATTTAGGCACTACATACAATTGGTCAAGAAAAAAACATTTTCTTAAGAGTTATAACTATATGTAAACATTGTATAATGATATGAAATAAAATGCACATTGTAGGACATTTTCTAAATTTGGTGGTCCTGTCGTTTGTATGTTCTTACTTTGTGAAGTTTAGACTATATGATTGACCTTCAAGATTTCTTAAAATAATAAGCCAGAGGGAGGCGGGGTCTCACATGTTACCCTCTCAGAAGCAGTAAGGTAACATGATTTCGGTCCCTTAAAGTTACAGGAAGCAGGAGGGTCTCTTTCCAGAAGTTATTTTTCCATATTACTGGTGTATATCTGCTTGCACATAGAGATCTTTTGCAGTGGTTTTGCTGCTTTGGGAATTTCTTGCTCAAATATCAGCTACAAGTCTTTAGCCCTAACATGTACATATCAACTGGTGGTGTGTTAATATACCAAATCTGCTGTTGGCTCACACCATTGTGAACTACTTAAAAGTTCTGCTTTAATGGGTCTGATTTTTCTGCTCTCTAGATTGAATGGGTTGCAAATTCCAGTGCATCTTCCTTTCCTCAGACTTGGAAAATGAACATATCATTGGTTGTTCTCATAGCTTTTGGAGACTCTAAGCCAATATACACAGATTATAAACAATAATATTTGGCTTAAGTTGTGCTGTAGGAGAAAAAAGGATGTTCTCACCAAAAGCAAAGTTAAATAAATGAGAACTCACTTGCACATAGGTATAATATTTTCTTTCAAAAGTAAAAATATCTCTTAAGTGTTCTTCATGATCTTTAATTAAGTATCTCCTCTCTGCAGAAAGATGCAGACTATAAAGCAAAAACCCCGAACAAGAGCCTGGAGGTCTGGCTTCTAAGTTCCACTTACAAAAAGTCATCTTCTGGTCCCAAGAAAATGTGTGCTCTGGGTCTCAGCCTTCTCACAGTTTCACCCTGTTAGTCCTTAGCTACAAAAAAAAAAAAAAAAAAAAAAAAAAAACTGCTTTACTATAGTCATGGAAACCTTTCCTAAATCTGGCACTCTTTCAGTTTAGGAACCAGATCTGCCTTCAGAACAGGACTTAACTGTTACTAGTTGTCTACCTGTGCACCTTAGTCTGAGGTGCTCTCTGCAAGATTGAGATGAGATGAACACCCAGCACATGGGTTACTGCTGTAATGTGTAACCTAAGGAATTGTGGAACACAGGTCAGGGTACCTAGGCAGGCTCATACTAACTTCTGCTGTCCTCTACTTGCCATGTGTGCTCTAAAGACCACCTCAGGGATTTAATATCTCCCCAAATGAAGATAACAGTTAATATTCTCGGATAGCATTTATGTATGCAAGGGCCTGTACTCATAAGTGTTATTTCATTTAAACTTCACATCAGTCCTCATTTTACTAACAGAGTTTCCAAGGGCCAACTCAACTTACTCAGTCCGTAGCTCACAGATAATGAGCTACTTGGCCTGTCAGACTCCAAAGTTCTATTTGGTTTGTACCACTTGTTGGAAACATTCAGCAGAAGAAAAGCAATGACTAGATACAGGCGAAGATAGTTGAAGCAGCAAGTATAGTTAGGACAGGAGGCTGGAAAGATGTAGGTAAAGGTTATTTTTTAGCAGCTGACATAACCACAAGTGAGTGGTTTAACATCAAACTTCATGGGGTTTATGGATCAAATGAGATTAATTAATTATGCATCATACCAATTCCAAGAATGATTACCTAATCTGTGAGATTAAATTTAAAAACAGCCCTGACTTCATATGGCACACGCCTTGACTGACTCAAAGTGATAACCTCTGAGCAGGCTGCCCTGTGCAGTCAGGTTCAGGAGATTAGGAGTCTAGCATAGAAGGAGCAAGGCTAACATCCCTAACAGGGTCACCAGGTAGAGATCATGAAGTATAGAGAGAGATTTCGAGGTTCAAGTCTGAATCTGAATTGCTGAAACTTACCAGGCCCTGTTTCAGAACGAGTGACTGGAGCAGTTGCCCTGTTCAGAGCAAATCCTGGTAGAACCCACAGAGAAAAGGGTACAGGGGAGGATATAAACATCTTCAAAAAACAAATTCATGATAAGACTTCTATAGTTCACTAGTAAGAGGTAATAAAAGCACTTTGTGAATACATTCTGAACTTTTGGAATTAGCAGTGGAGAGAACAGTTCCCCTACTTATTGTTCCTAGAGATTCGTTAATAGAAACAAAATCCACTTTTGTGTATGCTGGTATGTATACTCCAGAGTTTAACATTGTGGGCCTCATTTTTTTTTTCTCCTCCAGGAAAATACATCATTTTTACTTGAACAAATATTTGAGTGTATGTTAACCATTTTCTCAACTTGTCAACAATATTTATAGATGTAATTTTTAAAAAGTCTACAATCAGATGTGTATACATGAAAAAAATTCTGAATTCTCACATCAAAACAAAAAGCATTAGTGTGTTCAGGGAGCCATCATTTCCCAAATTAGAGACAGGGGTTTGGAAAGAAATTAGAAATGTCAGGCAGTATGAGAAATGTTCCCTCCACTATATATACTTTTTGACATTGAGGGTTTTCAGAGCTACATTCCTCCAACAGATGTCATAAATTTTGTGTGTCACACAATGAATGAAGCTATATTGAGAGTCACTAATATGAACATAACTTTGCCAAATTTTTGACAAATGGGCATCCACCCAGAGGATAAAGCTGGTTCTTGCTGCCTGTGAGAATTTTATTTCCATCTGTTTCCAAGGCCATGGAGAACAAAGAGTTGAGTCAAGGCCTTATCAGAGCCTGCCAATGCTGGTACCCTGAACTGAAATGCTGATTCAGCAAAACACTGCCCCTTCTGACCATGAAGGCCAGAGGAAAAGGAGGCCTGGAGAGATTAAGTAGCTTGCTCCAAGACATTCAGCGGATTGAGTTCAACTCAGCAGAGGGCTAGCTGAGAACTGCATAAGGCAATGCGTGTAGTGCTCCCCACTCCAGTCCTTTGTCTGTTCCTCAGCCCTGGGATTTTTTCCCTCCTGCACTGTGCCCTTAGGGAAGCTGAAACTACTTTTTCTTTTGAAATGGAAATCCCCAGTACCTGGAGGCTATTCATTGCATGGCCAGGATGCCCCACACATGAAAGACATAATGTTGATTGGACAAATGACCCTGAAACAAGCTCCAGTCAAAGCTTCAAAATTGTTCATTTGGGTACAGGAGGCGAATGTTGTGAAGTCAGATTCACATTTCACTTTTAATCAAAACGCTTACCCTTGAGAATAGGTTTCTGTTACACCATTCTCAAACTGTATCTGGATTTGCTGCTGAGCACAAGTAGACAGAATACAGAATACTGCTCCAAGGCCTGGCTGTGATGTGAAGGAAGGCAGTTCAGCCTTCGTTCTTTCTGGAGGAGTCCTCAAAGGTGACCACTGTGGAATCTATCCCCCTGTTCAGAGGCAACTGATGGCAAGAAAGGTAAGGTGACCTTTGTGTGTGTGTGTGGCAGAGAAACAGCTCCTTCCATCTTCCCAGGGACCTTCTAGGCATGAGTGGGCTAGAGGAATGGAGGACCACCTCCTCTCAGGGGATGCTGCATGGGGAGGAGGACAGAGACACCAGCACACTGCATAATGTTGAGTCTTGATCTGTGTTCAACTCAAAGGATTTGGAATACTGCTTTCCAGTAGAACTCTAGTTTGCTTTCCAGTAGAACTCTCGTTTACACTCAAAAATTGAAAATCAACTCCCAGGTGCCTGGGAATGATATTGCCCTTCAGTGTGCCCGTGAGCTGAGTTCCAATGGCTCACTACATTTTGCACTAGCACCCACACTCCATACTCTATTTCACTTCCTCTGTGAAAACCGTGGTTCACAATAAAACAATTGTCAAGGAACTACTTTTAGATCAAGCTTTGATCAAGGACATGAAGTGAACCTCTTCACTATCCCCTCAAAGGATTGAGTATTGTTGCTAAAAGCTCAGTGATCCATGTAGAAATGGGAACCATGCAACTGGGTTGGGAGAGAGGCAGCAGGGGGATGAGGGGCTTTGGGAGGTGCTAGCATATCTGCATACTGGCAGTCAGAAAATAAGAATCACTGGCTTGTTCAGCTTGAAGGCTCACTTCCATATTTTGTTTTCCTTCTATAGTCCACCAATACTCCTTTCCAGGACATTTCAGGACTGTCAAACCCCTTCTCAAGAAATTAGGGCCACCAACCGCCTGTAGCTCTGGTGCAGTCTCTCCGAATCCAAGTGGCCACTCGGAATCAGACCAGAGACCCTGCAGATTATAGAAGAAAAAGTAGGGCCAAATCTTCACCTTGTTGGTCTAGGACCAGACTTCCTTAACAGGACTCCCATAGCACAAGAAATAAAAGCTAGAATCAACCACTGGGATAGATTCAAACTAAAAAGCTTTCTCTCAGCAAAGGAAACTATCAGCAATGCGAAGAAAGAGCCTACAGAGTGGGAGAATATCTTTGCCAATCATACTTCAGATAGAGCACTAATCTCCAGAATCTATAAAGAACTCAAAAAACTCTACTCCAAGAATTCAAATAGTCCAGTCAACAAATGGGCTAAGGAAATGAATAGACACTTCACAGAAGAAGATCTACAAGCAATCAACAAACATATGGAAAAATGTTCAACATCTCTAGTAATAAGAGAAATGCAAATCAAAACCACCCTAAGATTCCATCTCACCCCAATTAGAATGGCGATTATCAAGAATACGAGCAACAACAGGTGTTGGCGAGGATGTGGGGAGAAAGGTACACTCATACACTGCTGGTGGGGCTGCAAATTAGTGCAGCCACTCTGGAAAGCAGTGTGGAGATTCCTTAGAAAACTTGGAATGGAACCACCATTTGACCCAGCTATCCCACTCCTTGGCCTATACCCAAAGGACTTAAAATCTGCATACTACAGAGATACAGCCACATCAATGTTCATAGCTGCTCAATTCACAATAGCCAGACTGTGGAACCAACCTAGATGCCCTTCAATTGATGAGTGGATAAAGAAACTGTGGTATATATATACAATGGAATATTACTCAGCCATAAAGAATGATAAAATTATGACATTTGCAGGCAAATGGATGAAATTGGAGAATATCATGCTAAGTGAGATAGGCCGATCTCAAAAAGCCAAAGGACGAATGATATCGCTGATAAGTGGAGGATGACACATAATGGGGGGGAGGGAAGGGTTAGAGTTAAGGTTAGGGAGGGGGGCAAGTATGGAGGAAGGATCTACTGTATAGAGGGTAAAGAGGGGTGGGAGGGGTGGGGGGAAGGGAAAAAAATAACAGAATGAATCAAACAACATTGCTCTATGTAAATTTATGATTACACAAATGGTATGCCTTTACGCCATGTACAAACAGAGAAACAACATGTATCCCATTTGTTTACAATAAAAAAAAAAAATTAGGGCCAGATGCAGTAGTACACACCTGTAATCCCATCAACTCAGGGGACTGAGGCAGGAGGATTGCGAGTTCAAAAGCCAGCCTCGGGCTGGGGAGATAGCTCGGTTGGTAGAGTGCTTGCCTTGTAAGCACAAGGCCCTGGGTTCGATTCCCCAGCACCAAAAAGAAGAAAAGGAAAAAAAAAAAAAAAAAAAAAAAGCCAGCCTTAGCAACTTAACAAGGTCCTAAGCAACTCAGATCCTATCTCTAAATAAAATCTTTAAAAAGGCGAGAGATGTGGCTCAGTGGTTAAGCACCCCTGCATTTAAACCGCAGTTCCCCGCCAAAAAAATTAAGGCAGTGTAATTTGCCTAGGAATAAGAATGTAATAAATGTAAAGAAAATCTGTCTCAGTGAATTGTTTCTGGTCCCAAATCTTGGCAAAACTGCCCACTGCTCTTGAGTTGCTAACCCCCTTCTTAAAAACTATCTAGAACATCTGCTTCTGACTTTGATTCCCCCACCATTTCCTGTAATTATTTATTAGTCTTATCTCTCATTCTACTCACTCTCAGATGCAAAAGAGCTTCCACAGTAATTAGAGAATATAGAGAGAGCTGAGGTTGTGGCTCAGTGGTAGAGCCCTTGCCTAGAATATGTGAGGCACTGGGTTTGATCCTCAGCACCACATATATATAAATGAATAAAATAAAGGTCCGTCAACATCTAAAAAATATTTTTAAAAATTTATGGAAAGTAAGCTTCATAATTTGGTCTAAAAGACTAAGAATTAAATTCCATTTCCATTTTTAAAAGATTTACATTATTTTAGGAACTGTAGGTTGGGGGTTGTAGGATGATACGAAAAGACTTCTTGGCATCAAGGAGTCTGTGAAATCCAGAGGAAGCAACTGAATATATGCACACACACTTAAAAAACGATGACATGGCAAATTGAAAATAGGTGATACAGAAGTACAAGGGAAACAGACATGCTCCTTTCTGGAAAGATTTTTATCCTTCTAAAACTAGTGGACCAGGTTCCCTGGGGCATGCTGTATGATTCCCTTGGGTACTCCAGGCAGGTCACAACTCACCTTGGCCTCTAAAATCTTAGAAATCAGCTCTACTGGCTTAGAAATAGCTTTGGTCTTACTATTTACTTTGTCCAGTGAGTTTTTTATTCATTATTGTAGCTTTCTTCTCCCATACTGTCATTTAAAAACTCCTTCTTACCCATTTCCCATTTCCCATTTTTAGGTCTTACCCACCACACCTTTGCTTTTATCCTAGGGCATCTTTCCATCTTTAGAGGAAAGAATAGAACATAAATAAACCATTACAGAAAATGTCAGAGACTATAAAATCTGCTTTCCACTCCTCTAAGGAGCCTTGGGTTTCTGGAAAAACCAAAGACTGAGAATGTCCACTAACATTCTCTTCCGTGGGAGATGCCCTAGCACTGTTTCTTTGTAGTAGTTAGAGAAGATCTGATCCTCTTGGGTTGCCTGACTTCAGAAGCCTCAGCCAAGTTCAGAGCCTCCATAACAGGTTAGGAGTGCCAGATAACCCATTTTCCAGCCTTCCAAGAGAGATGAAAAAGTAGGGCAGTGTGCTCAAGAGAGAGCTGGGTTTCACCGCTGCCTTAGCAGGAACTGCTGGGCAGGGGTGAGAGCTCGCCATTTGCTTTTCTAGTTTTGATTCCTATCCAAAAAAAGAGAAATGTTTACTGATAAACATGGATAATTAGATTTGGAGGAAAAGACTCCAACCCAAAGAATTAATTCCAATTTGTATAACAGGAATAGATGTGTGTTGCATATTTAAAGAAATATGTAAATTTCATGCAACAATTTGCAAGTTCAAATGAAAAGGCATTTGCCACATTTGGTTACAGAGTTGCAAGGTGAATAAGCCAAAATGTGAGCCTAAAGTAAGAACCACCATATATAATTGCATATATTTTGAGTTTTTTATTTGTTACAAATCATACAAGAGAGAAAAATCTACAAACCAAAAAACAAAGGTTACCTGTAATCTTAACACCATTAAAAAGAAGTCGAAATTTTGTTTTCCATGTATTTTGCCTGTGTGTGTATGTAAGGCTTTTTATTCAAATTTTTGTATTAAAAAACTTTTGCATAAGCACTTTCCCATATTACTAACCTAGTCTTCATGATATCATAATATGATATTCCTTTTGGTTAATGTGCCATAATTTGATCATTTGGGTTGTTTCTTTTTGTTCTCATAACTAGGACTGATTTGAGATTCTTTGTAATGTGTATATTTTCTGACTTTTGGGAAATAAAAACATACACTTTGAAAAAATATTTCTTCTAAGTACAGACATAATATAATATAGAATTGTTTCTCAATTGTGTGTGATTCCTGCTCCAATCTGGACTAGATAGACTTTTGTTTGTTTGTTTTCAGACTTTAGGTTCTTAAAAGAGAAACAAAATGAAACACTATTCCCAAACTGGTTGTTGTAGAGAAATGAAGCTCCACATGTTATCTGTTTCTCTCATCTTCCTCTCTCCTCTCCCCAACATAAATATGAAAACTAGAACTTTAAGCCATGTGTTCACCATAGCTACCGATTCTCCCCTGTAACTTTGTCTAGACCCAAAGTTGACACAAGTACATAATGGGTATGTGGGCTCAGAAGCACTGCCAGGTACTCAGTTTGGGGAGGACCCTCAACTACGAGGTAATGAACATTGATAGTGGGAGGAAGCAGCCATAAAGGAAATTTAAAATGCACTAATTAGGCAGCCTAGGTAGTGGGTAAAATCCAGGCTTTGAAAAAGACCAGAATTTGAAAGCCACCTCTGTTACATACGGCTTGTGTGACTTTAAGTAAGTAAGCTACTTAACTTCTCTGTGATTGATTCTCCATCTGCAGAATAATAATAATAATAATACCTGTATCATAAAATTCAGGACATAGTTAAATAAGCTATTGCATGTAAGTTTTTAAGTATAGTCTCCAAAATAGAAAACTCAACCATGAACAACTCCCATTGCTGTGTTATTATTGAAACACACCTGAGTCTTGTATCCCTACAATCATCCTTTATCGTCCCTCAACAGGCTTCAAAGAAAAGGCTGCCCCTTGCTTCTTCCTGACTCACCTGTGAGGCTGTGATACTGTGCTGTCTTCTTCAGGGCCACCGCTGATAAGAATTTCATCAGGAAAATCAGAATGGGTCAGGGCAGTGGCCAGCTAGCTTGATAGAACTTCCCCCCTGAAATCACAAAGAAGCAAGGCTTCTAAAATTCAGCTTTGGTGAAGAGCATGAAGAGCCCCACTCCAGGATGGAGAGGAGGGGCCTGAGGAGCCCCTGAATGACCAACCATCAGCAGCCGTCCAGGGAGCTACCTCCCCTCATGCCATCCAAAACAGAGTGCCCAGGTCCTGTGCCTCCCCTGGGGCATGATGGGGGTTTGCTTTCCAGGTTAGGTTTCCTGGGGACTTCTCAATGACACTGTGAAAACCCAGCTCACCTGCTTGTTGATTCTACCCTCAGACACTAAGGCACTTAAAAGCTGACATCAGATAACAATATCCTGGTCACCTCTGGTGAAATCCTCAGCATCTAAGGTGCTGCTTCATGGTTCCCTGTGTTGAACTTACTGCTCCTGCCTCTGTATCTTTAGCCTTTAAACAGAGGGTTAGCAGGAGGAAGCAGGCTGTTCTCCGTGGAGCCGGTTGTGGCATGCTGGAGGAGGCAGGAGCTTGAGGTTCTTAGTTGGCTGTGACTTTTGCCTAGAGAGTAGTTCCGGTATGGGACAGGACACAGGGGCCCAGCCAGCACCAGGAATAAAGCCAAGCCTCTGCTCTGTGCTTTTAGGTCTGGCTGGCCAAGGTATCTGACTCCAGGGGACATCTTTCCTTTCACACTCTATTGTCATGAGGCTTCGATTACATTCTTGACTGGGAGCCCAGGAATGGGGGTAGCAGGCACTCCAGAAATCCTCAGGGCAGTGACTACATGAGTTTGCACCCTATCTGACACCCTAATGATGGTGCACACCCCTGGTCTTTTAGATGGAGGGGTCACACCACCTCCAGAAAGCAGGAGGAACATGCTTCTACCTCAGATTTGGCATTAAAGGGAAGAAAGAGGTCAGTTTCCACCTCAGAACTGGATTATCCTATAGGATTTTGTACTGTGCAGGCTGTCACAATTGGGGCAACCAAAAGAATGAGAAAAATATAGAATTTAATATTTAATGCAAAATTTAATTTTTATTTTTTTAATCTTTAAGACAGCTTTGAGATAAATTGAAATTTCATAGTGTAAAATTCAGTGGTTTTTAGTATTTTCAGACATAACAGAAATCATCACTATTACTAGTTTTAGAATATTTTTATCATCTCAAAAAGAAACTCAGTAACATTCAGGCATCATCCCTCTATGCCTATATTTTTCTTAACCCTGTACAACTGCTTATCTGATTCGTTTCTACAGATTTGTTATTCTAGTTATCTCATTTAAATGGAATCACTTAATAGGTGGTCTTTTGTGACCGCTTCTTTCATTTAGAGCATTACTGAGGTTCACCCATGTTCTCGTATGTGTCATTACCTCATTCATTTATCATGACCAAATAATATTATGTTGTAGGATTATACAAAATTTTGTTAGTCCACTTATCATATGACTAAATCTTCCGTACCTATCATGTTTTCAGAGAGTTTTTTCCTCAAGAGCTGAGAAAAAGTATTAAAATTTCCTACTATGATTTTGAAATTATCTCCATTTACAATTGATATAGCTTTCAGATACAGTGATCCTTTTATCATTATAAGATAGATATGAATACTCTTTGTCTTGAGGTGTATTTTATATAATATTGATATTTATAAGTCATGTTTCTTTTTTATTAATTTTTTCATTTTCCTAATTAGTTATACATGACAGTAGAATGCATTTATACATTTTGATAAATCATACAAAAATGGAGTATAATTTCTCATTTTTCTGATTGTACATGTTGTAGGAGCACATTGGTCATGTAGTCATATATGTAGATGAGGTAATAATGTCTGTTTCACCCTACTATTCTTCCTATCCATTGCTCTTCACCTCCCTTCACTCCCCTCTACCTAATATAAAGTAACTCTATTCTTCCCTAGCACCCCTCTTTATTGTGAATTAGCATCTGCATATCAGAGAAAACATAACAGACCTCAAACTATACTACAGAGTTATAGTAATAAAAACAGCATGGTATTGACACCAAACCAGACACGTAGACCAATGGTACAAAATAGAAGACACAGAGACAAACCCACATAAATATAGTTATCTCATACTAGACAAAGGTGCCAAAAACATTCACTGGAGAAAAAACAGCCTATTCAACAAATGGTGCTGGGAAAAATGGAAAGCCACATGTAACAAAATGAAATTAAACCTTTATCTCTCACCCTGCACAAAACTCAACCCAAAGTGATCAAGGACTTAGACACCAGAACAGAGACCCTGCAACTACTAGAAAAGAAAGTAGGCCCAAATCTTCACCATGTCCACCTAGGATCTTACTTCCTTAACAAGACCCCTATAGTGCAAGAAGTAAAATCAAGAATCAATAAATGGAATGGATTCAAACTCAAAAGCCTCTTCTCAGCAAAAGAGACAATCAATAATGTGAAGAGAGAACCTATAGATTGGGAGAAAGTCTTTACCACATGCACCTCAGATAAAGCATTAATCTCTAGGATATATAAAGAACTCAAAAAACTTAACACCAATATCCCACAAAGAACCCAATCAATAAATGGGCTAAGGAACTAAGCAGGCACTTCACAGAAGAAGAAATATAATTGAGCAACAAATATATGAAAAAATGTTCAACATCTCTATTAATTAGAGAAATGCAAATGGAAACTAAGATTTCATCTCACTCCAATCAGAATGGCAATTATCAAGAATACAAGCAATAGTAAATGTTGGCAAGGATGTGGGGGAAAGGTACACTCATACAGTGCTTATGGGACTGCAAATTGGTACACCCATTATGGAAAGCAGTATGGAGATTCCTCAGAAAACTTGGAATGGAACCACTATTTGACCCAGCTATACCACTCCTTGGTATATATCCAAAGGACTTAAAATCAGCATGCTACAGTGATGCAGCCACATCAATGTTTATAGCAGCTTAACTCATAATAGCTAAACTATGGAACCAGCTTAGGTGTCTTTCAACGGATGAATGGATAAAGAAAATGTATAATATATATGATGGAATACTACTCAGCTTTAAATAAGAGTAAAATTATGGCATTTGCTGGCAAATGGATGAAGTTGGAGACTATCATGCTAAGCGAAATAAGCCAATCCCAAAAAACCAAAGGCATAATGTTTTCTCTGATGTTAATTTTTATTTTATATTTCAAAATTATGTATTGACAAAGTCATCCTTGAATAGGAATTTCACTATTTATTTGGGGACATGGAGCAACTTTTAAGGATGTTTCTGTTTTTACTTTTTCAACCAGTTATTCAGTTGTCTCAACATCCCTACTGTAAAGCCTAGGTTAAAATGACACTTTCGGCACTATCCAGTTAACTAACACACAGCAGTTCTCTGAGGTCTCCTGCTCTGTTCCTCTACCTCCTGCTCCTGGTCTTCCAGTTTTTCCTCAAGCCCCTGCTGTTTTGAACTCCACTTCCTCCGCAGCTGGTCATTTGTGGTAGAAGCAGGAGCCTCAGTGTGTCCACATCCCCAACCCTCAGGGCTCACAACTGGGACCTATGTCCTCATCCATCCTTTCTGTCCTGGTGTTACTCCTGGTTTCCTCAGACTTTATCCAGACAACTGGCACCCAGCTGACTTTCAACTTCTCTCTTGCTGAATCCTGGAAGTGTCATGATGCTCCAGCCCCAGCATCTGGAATAGGGGCCTCATACCTGGGAAGACAACAGGGGGCCCCATCCTTTCTGGTCTGAAGCCAACTGGAAGATGAACATCTGTGACTTAGTCAAAGAGGGTAAGAACCTTCAAGAGACCTTCAAGAGAAAGAGGTCTGGACACTGCTTGTCAATGGTCTATCTCTAGATAGACATCCTTAGCAGCTCACACAAGGTAAGGGCTTAAATTCATCCTTTTGGGTAAAGTCTAAGCAGGCTGTACATTTTGTCAGTATTGACAGTTGCTCAGATGCTGCAAACAGTGGTTTGAATAGCATCCTATTCCACCCAGAAATTCCACTAACCGATTAGAGTTTCCTAAGGCAATCAGGAAAACGATTGCCCCAGTACTCCTCTGCCCAACACTGCACTGTGATTCATTCCCAGGGTTCTCACCGTGCCTGCTCTTTACCCTAGTCACTCTGAAGTGTTGGCCTGGTGCCCTCCTGAACCAGGGAAACTACTGCCTGTTCTACCTCTTCCTGTTTCACCATCCTGCACTATTGCATGCCCACATGCACATGCATGGTTCACTTTTGGGGTTTGGATATCCCCTCCTGCTGCCGCCCGCAGCAACAATCCCGTGGTAATTTATCGGAGGTGGACTGGAACTGAATTACTTCTATTTTCTTTATCTGAGCTACTTCCTTGCTTGTTTGCTTGTTCTCTAGTTTATAGAGGAAAAGAGGCTTTGCTTACTTTTAGTTTTAGAGGAAGAGAGGCTTTGAGAGGAAGAAAGACTTTGCCTATCAGGAAAAGAGACTTTGCTTGGAGGAAGAGTCTTTGCTTAATTTTAGAGGTGCTACTCTTTCAAAGATCTACTATTACCAGAGAGGCTACACTTATCAGAGAAGCTATTTCTTAGAATTCTGCTTCTTCTTCTTAGAGGTGCATCCTGCATCCTGCGTCCTAAAGGTGCATGCTAAAAGTGCGTGCTATCAGAGGTGCTTTCTATCAGAGGTGCTTCTTAGTAGTGCATCCTGTGACCTGCAACCTTCATTCTGCAATCTGCAACCTGCGACCCCCGCGTTCTGCGATCTAGAGGTGTGGCTTTAGTTCTCCATCCTGTATCAGAGGTGCTGCTTATCAGAGGTGCTTCCTATAGGTGTGTGTCTTATATACCTAAGGCAGCCAATCAGCTTAGGATTAAGTAGCATGGTTGAAGCATGCACCATGGTACCAATCAAGAAAGAATGAGGAACATCTGTTGACCACCAGCGCAGAGGAGACATTAACTAATCAGGCAAAAGTAGATAGCGCCGTGTTAACACTAATTATGCGCCACCTCTTGGCCCAACGCCAGCCACCATCCTAGGGCTACCCAAACATGTCTCTGCACCCTCCAATCTGCTGAAAGATGAAAATGTAATGTCCCAGGTATGTGTTGATAGCTTTCATACATCTTCTGGGTATTAATGAGATCTTCCCTGGTAGAGACACTTCTCCAGCTTTCTGCAAAACTGGAGCTGTACCTTGAACCAACATTACCAGCATTTGATCCCTTCAAGAATTTACCAAAACCACTATTATCAATCATTTTTTCCTAACGAAAAATTATTATAGCCCTGGGGTTGTGGCTTAGTGGTACAGCACTTGCCTAGCACATGTGAGGCAGTGGGTTTGATCCTCAGCACCATATAAAAATAAATGAGTAAAATAAAGGTATTATGTCCATCTACAACTAAAAAGAAAAAAGAAAAAATATTATAATTGTTTCTCAGTTTTACAATGTATCATTAAAATAAATGGTATGATGTTTGTGAATGCAAAAAAATACAGGAATTTACTTGGTCTTATGTTATAGTTCAGTGACAGTTTTTCTTGAGTTATGAATACTTTTCATGCAAAGGTTGTCTTGAGTTGACTGCATATCTCATCAGTGCCGCAGTTCACCAGCAAGAAGTGGCTGGGCTCCCCAACAAGCTTCTCACCCAGGCCCTAACTCTCCAGAAGACCCACTTCACCTTCCCTCAACACATACCCACACACCCACACACAGAGCCATTGTCGTCACTGCCACCACTAATCACCTGCAGGAAAAACCGACCACGTTTATACCTTATGAGTCTGTTTCATATGCTTTTGTGAATCTGGAACAGTGGGGTTCAATCTCTAATGCTTCCCAGTTAACCACTGAGGAATGTGAAGCAAGTTACTTGGCCTGTGAGCTCTCAGTTTTGTTTTGTTTTTTTTCCTCTGTGAAAGCCTGCCTCTGTAGGGCCAGTGGTGCATGCCTGTAATCCCAGCTACTCAGGAGACTGAGGCAGAAGAATCCCAAGTTCAAGGTCAGCTTGGGCAATGTGGTGAGACCCTGACTCAACAGTTTTAAAAAGGACTGGGGATGTGGCTCAGTGGTAGAGCACCCCTGGGTTCCATCCCTAGTACCAGGGGAAAAAAGACTGTACCTGCCTTTATCTTTGTGTTAAAGAATAAAAGATAAATCATGTACAGGTCCTATATGGTGAACTATTTATACATATTAGGTTTGTTTCGGGGAGCAGTGGCACATGCTTGTAATCCCAGCAGCTTGGGAGGCTGAGGCAGGAGGATTACAAGTTCAAAGCCAACTTCAGCAATTTAGTGAGGCCCTAAGCAACTCAGTGAGACTCTGTCTCTAAATAAAATACAAAAAAGGGCTGGGGATGTGGCTCAGTGGTTAAACACTACTGGGTTCAATCCCTGGTACCAAAAAAAAAAAAAAAATTAGGATTGTTAATGCCCTCTCTTCACTCCTGGCCCCTTATAGAGGAAAGAAGCCCCTATCCATCACCATCCCATCTTAGTCTGATGGACTTTGTGGGGAAACTTTACCCTCATGAGTCTCAGCCTTCATTGTTTCAAATGTTTGAGGAGCTTCTCTGGAGAGAGGTTTGCTCAAAGATAATTTTCCGAAATTTTTTTTTCTTTTTGAGATAGCCATCAACTAGGCACCAGGTGAGTGTATCTAAGAAGCCCTTAGTTGAGGATTCCTGAATAGGCAGGGCCAGCCTTGAGCCTCCCTGAGTTTCAGTGAGTTGTGCATTTCGGAACTAACCCTGCCCAAGACCCCATGGTGGTGAGGCAGCATGGGAGGGTGAGGAAAAGGTGCAGAGTCGTGTTACTCACATGTTCATGTCCCAGTGCAGTTTCTGACTGGTCTGGGATGGCTTGAGGTTCTGCATTTCTTACCAGCTCCAGGTGATACCAATGGAGCTGGTTCATGAGCCACACTAAGTAGCAGGGCTCTAACACATGACTTGGTACAACCATTACTCAGAGAATCTGTAGGTGTCACAGTAGTTAGTGGCAAGAAACAGAAACCAGTTTACTCAGCTCAGGATTCCTAGGCCCAGGAGGGAGCTCCTGATGACCGTCCCTGACCTGCCCACCTCTGGTAGAGTGAGGTCCCCAGAAACTGACCAGTGAGAATGAAGCACTTCCACAATTCCTCACCAGGACATAAGGGCCTTTTAGGAACAGGACAATGAGCACTAGGTAACCAAACCACAAATGCCCACTCTGATGAGACGCCTAGAGTCAAGTGAGTGGGCAGAGAGTAGGACTCCAGAAGGCTTAATGGACCTGAGATAGCCCCTAATCTCTGCCCATCTCCCTCCTTGGCTAAAGGAAGAGGGGGACATGCATAGCAGTGCTGCTGGGGAGGAAGAAGGAATTGAGGAAGGATTCCAGTGAAACCAGAGAGTTCCAGCTTTTCCCAAAACCACAACAGATTCAAGGAGGAACTAACGCACAGGCCAGAACTGGGGTGTGGCAAGTAGAGTGCTAGGGGACAATGTTTAAGAAGGTGCTCACTCTGCCAAGTCACAAGAAGTACTTGCATATGAATGCCTCCTTAAATTTTGTATGTAATGCACCTCATTCATTTCACCCTACTCCCAGTCTTGCTAAGGCAGATTGTTGCCACGCTTTGGTCCCTCTCTTTACTGTCCCATCTGAGACAGCCACCTTGACCCTCTATGCCTCAGTTTCTCCTTTAAGCAAATAAGCTAAGAGCAAGCTAATAGGACAATGTTTACCACAAATATCTTTATAATTTATTTATCTTGGAATGTACAGCAACTAACCAAGGGCCTAACATGTAGATGACGCTCAATAAATTTTGTTCAATGAATGAATGAATCACACTATGCAATGGAAAGGTCTCAAATGTCCCCCAAAAGCACATATGTTAAAAGCTTGGTCCCCAAAAATAATTAAAAAAAAAAAAAAAAAAGCTTGGTCCCTGGAGTGGTACAATTGGGAGTGTTATGGTTTGGATGTGAGGTGTCCCCCAAACACTCATATGTGAGACAATGTAAGAAGGATCAGAGGAGAAATGATCGGGTTGTGAGAGTCCTAACTCAATGAGTGAATTAATCCCCTGAGAGGAGGTAACTGAGTGATAACTGAAGTGGTAGGATGTAGCTGGAGGAAATGGGAATTGGGAGCATGGCTTTGGGATATATATTTGTATCTGGCAAATGGAGACTCTCTTTCTCTCTGCTTTCTGATCACCATGTGAGCTGCTTTCCTCCACCACATTCTTCTGGCATGATGTCCTGCCTCACCTTGAGCCATGAGGAATGTAGCCTCTATGGACTGAGACCTCTGAAACTGGGAGCCCCTAAGTAAACCTTTCTTTCTCTATAGTTTTCTGGTCAGGTCCTTTAGTCACAGCAGTGAAATAGCTGCTTAAAACAGGGAGGTAGTGAAACATTTAAGAAATGGGACCTAGTGGGAGGTCTACAGGTCACTGGGGGTGTGTCCTCAAAGAAGGCAGGAAGACCCTGATTCCTTCCTCTTTCTCTCTTTTGCTTCCTGGCAATGAGGTTTGCTCTGCCACGTGCTCCTATCATGATGTGATGCCTTGCCACAGACCCAAAAGAAAGAGGAGCAGACTGGAACCTCCAAAAATGTAAGTCAAATGAAACCTGTCTGTTTATAAGTCAATTATTTCAGATGGAAAGCTGATTACCATAGGACCCTTCATTATTTAGCAGCAGTTGCCCTCTCAGGGGGCAGAGATTGTTTTTTCATCATCTTTGTACTTAGTGTGTCCACAAAATATAATAGAAGTCAACAGAAATCAGATTAGGTAGAGGTGAAAACTCATTCTGCCTGAAAGTGAGGTTAGTAGTTATTTACAAGGTATCAATTGAGGGATCTTCTTCAAAATTCCTTTTCCCTCACTCTTCTTGAAATTCCTTTACTAATAAAATTTTCCACCAGGTGCAGTGGTGCATTCCTATAATCCTGGAGACTGGGGAGGCTGATGCAGTAGAATCACAAATTTGAGGCCAGTCTCAGCAAGTTAGCAAGACCCTCAGTAATTAAGCAAGACCCTGTATGCAAATAAAAACTAAAATAAAAAAGTAATGGGGATGTAGGCTCATCCCCAGTTGTAAAGTATTCCTGGTTCAATCCCCAGTACAAATAATAATAACAATAATAATTTTATTTGACTTTGACTTTTCTTACCCACTTGTCTTATTTTAATCATCAGAGCCATTAGGGAAGTGGTATACTAATAAAAAACAAATTACTAACTTTTTTTTTGCCTGGGAAACCCTCTAAACCAGAGCTTGGCAAACTATGGTCTATAGGTCAAATTCAGCCTACTATGTACAACCTAAGAATAATGAATGGTTTTTAAATTTTTTAATGGTCTAAAAAACTCAAAATAAAAATAAGAATTCATAATATATGAAAATTATCTGCCCTCAAATTTCAATGTTCATAAAGTAATATTTTATTGGAGTCCAGCCACATCCATTCATTCATGCAATGTCTCTGGCTGTTTTTGTGCTATGATGAGAGTTAGTAATTGTGACAGAGACCATATGGCCCACAAGTCTGAAATATTTACTCTCTGGTCCATTACAGAAAAAGTTTGTTGTCTCTGGAAGGAGGTTGTGCTCCTATATTTATCCCATCCCCTTATTCCAATATTTTTTGCAAAATCACTACATAAAATCCCTTTTTTTTTTAAATTTTGTTTAGTGCATTATAGTTATCCATAATATTGTGGTTCATTCTGACAATTATAGTAGTTCCTTTCCCTATTTCCTTTCCTCTACTCTACTGGTCTTTCTTCTATTTATTTATAGTTTTTTTAAATTAGTGCATTAAAGATATACACAAAGGTGAAATTCACTCTGGTATATTTGGATATGTACATAAAATAGTTTGGTCAGTTTCATTTCACTGTTCCTCCCTTTTCTCAACCATCATCCCTCCCCTTCAGTCCTCTGTCTGTTCTGCTGATCTCTTGGGATTACACAAACACACACACACACACTCTCTCTCTCTCTCTCTCTCTCTCTCTCTCTCTCTCTCTCTGTGTCTCTCTCTCTCTTCCTCTCCTTTTCTTATTTTGGTCTAGTTTCCACATATGAGTCAAAACATCCAACTCTTGACTTTCTGGGTCTGGCTTATTTCACTTAGCATAAATTCCATTCATTTACAAACAAATGTCATAATTTCATTCTTCTTTATGGCTGAGTAA
This sequence comes from Sciurus vulgaris, assembly GCF_902686455.1. Taxonomy (NCBI): domain Eukaryota; kingdom Metazoa; phylum Chordata; class Mammalia; order Rodentia; family Sciuridae; genus Sciurus; species Sciurus vulgaris. Next base: position 110,711,129 of record NC_136462.1, read on the forward strand.
AAGTCCATTGGTATATATCTACATTTTCTTTAGTCATTTGTCTATTGGTGGGCATCTGGGTTGGTTCATAACTTGACTATTATGAATCATACTGCTATAAATATCAATGTGACTATATTCCTATATTATGCTGATTTTAGATCTTTTGGATATATACCAAGGAGTGGGTCATATGGTGGTTTCATTCCTAGTTTTTTGAGGAATCTCCATACTGTTTTCCAGACTGGCGGTGCTAATTTGTAGTCCCACCAACGATGTGTGAGTGTACCTTTTTCCCCACATCCTTACCAGCAATTACTATTATTTGCATTCTTGATAATTGCCATTATGACTGGAGTGAGATGAAATTTCAGTGCAATTTCAATTTACATTTCCCTGAATTCTAGAGGTGCTGAACATTTTTTCATGTATTTGTTGGCTATTTGTATTTCCTCTTTTGATAAGAGACATTTAGTTCTTTTGCTCATTTATTAATTGAGATATTTGGGTTTGCTTGTTTATGGGGTGTAATGTTAAGTTTTTTGAGTTCTTTATATATTCAGGATACTAATCCCCTGAGAAGCGGGTGGCAAAGAGCTCTCATTCTATAGACTCTCTCTTCACACTCTTGTTTCCTTTGCCATGCAGAAAGTTTTTAATGTTATCACTTTTTGATTCTTGACTTTATTTTTTGTGCTTTAGGAGTCTTGTTAAGGAAGTCAGTGTCTATGCCAGTATGTTAGACTATTGGCTTATATTTTCTCCTAGTAGTTACAGAGTTTCTAGTTTAATTCCTAGGTTTTTGATCCACTTTGAGTTGACTTTTGTGTGTAATCTCTTTTTAGTGGGAAAATGATACTTTAAGAGGCATTGATTTCTAGAAAATTCTATGTAAATAGAAGTCTTATAAATAAAATAGTATTTTAAAAATATACTTCTATTTAAAGTAATTACTTAGGTTTAGAGAATAAAAATATTATCTTGAGTTTTGGGAGACAGGTTGGTCAGAAGCAATGACTGTGTTGGCCCAGGGGTATCCCCTCTTCATCTTGTCTTTTCACTGCTCATAATTCTTGAAACTCAGACCCATCAGCGCTGGTGCACTTCATACTCAATCTCTGCGTCTCAGCTCAGTGGAAGCAGACTGTTTGAATTATGACCCTAGCAAAAGAGAGATTTTTCCCAGGGGTAGAGAAGGAAGTGATTTACTCTGGGTAGTCCCAACAACATGCCTGGGAAATCATCTGTCTTCAGCTAAATGGTTTCCATACTGCAAAGAGCAGGGGGAGAGAACAGGCAAGGACAGGAAGTCCAGAAGTGGGTTTTCTCCCATCTTCCCCACCCCACGTTTATTGGTAAATGTGTGGTTGTCGTCTTAGTCCCCCACATCCCCACATAAACTCTCTCCCCAAACTCCTGCTTTTTTAGCTGGTTAACTTGAAGGACAGTAAATTTGGACTGAGTTGCCAGCTCAAGGATTTTTCAAGTCAGACATCACCTCTCAGTGGGGAAAGCTGAAGAAGTCTGATCCAGTGTGATTTCCCCAGGCTCTCTGGAATTGTAGATTTTCATGGATTTGCCAGAGGGATTTTATTGGTCCCACTGGTATGAGCCTTGAAGCTCCATTTTCCCTTCTCACATTAGAGTGCCCCAGTAGTGGAATGTAAGAGAATTCTTGGGTAACAGCATGTGAGCCTTCTTAGCAGTGCTCAGAATTGCTGGTGGGCAATTTAAAAATCAATTCCACCTTCAGCATGTGAGATGCAGAGAACTCATGCAAGGCAGCAAATGTTCATTCTGCCTGCCCCACCTAGGTCAGTGAAAAACAGGGTACAATCTCTGCTTTCATTGTATAATAGAACAAATATATGCATGAAATACATTTAGACAACATATGCATGAAATGCCTTTAGACAAAGAGTCTTTTCCTAACATGAAGAAACTCCAAATTTGCCCAAAGTAAAAAAGAAAAAACAAAAAATCCAAGATGTTAGAACTGGAAGGGAGATGTAATTTTACAGATATGGAGCAGGAAATCAGATTGTTGAGATAGGTCGTTCAAGGTCCCATAGCTAAGGCACAGCAGGGTTCATGTTATGATCTAGGGTGCCAAACAAGATACCCAGAGCATTTCCCATGAGGCTGTACTGTCTTCTCTCCCCTGGCTGATGGAGGTGAATTATGGGTAGAATGGTAGAACCAGGAAGGGAGAGAATTGGTGGATGGAACAATTAAATGTTTCCTTAAAAAGAAGAGAGGAGCTACCTACATGTGAGACAGGAAGCACTAAGGTCCACCCCTCCCCATCTTTAATATAAGCTCTTGATATTTCTTTATATTATATAAAATATAATAAAAATATAAATAAAAACCTAGCTTCAAGACACATGCCCTGGACTATGCTTTCAGATTGCCAGTCCTAAATTCCCACTGGTTCTATGGGCTTTTGCATAGCTGCAGCTTCTTCTACTTTTTTTTTTTTATTGTAAACAAATGGGATACATGTTGTTTCTCTGTTTGTACATGGAGTAAAGGCATACCATTTGTGTAATCATAAATTTACATAGGGTAATGTTGTTTGATTCATTCTGTTATTTTTCCCTCCCCCCCACCCTCCCGCCCCTCTTTTCCCTCTATACAGCCCTTCCTTTCTCCATTCTTGTCCCCCTCCCACCCCCCATTATGTGTCATCATCCGCTTATCAGCGAGATCATTCGTCCTTTGGTTTTCTGAGATTGGCTTATCTGACTTAGCATGATATTCTTCAATTTCATCCATTTGCCTGCAAATGCCATAATTTTATCATTCTTCGTGGTGGAGTAATATTCCATTGTATATATATGCCACAGTTTCTTTATCCATTCATCAACTGAAGGATATCTAGGTTGGTTCCACAATCTGGCTATGGTGAATTGAGCAGCTATGAACATTGATGTGGCTGTATCTCTGTAGTATGCTGATTTTAAGTCCTTTGGGTATAGGCCAAGGAGTGGGATAGCTGGGTCAAATGGTGGTTCCATTCTAAGCTTTCTGAGGAATCTCCATACTGCTTTCCAGAGTGGCTGCACTAATTTGCAACCCCACCAGCAATGTATGAGTGTACCTTTTTCCCCACATCCTTGCCAACAACTATTGTTGCTTGTGTTCTTGATAATTGCCATTCTAATTGGGGTGAGATGGAATCTTAGGGTAATTTTGATTTGCATTTCTCTTATTACTAGAGAAGTTGAACATTTTTTCATATATCTGTTGATTGCTTGTACATCTTCTGTGAAGTGTCTGTTCATTTCCTTAGCCCATTTGTTGATTGGATTATTTGTATTCTTGGTGTAGAGTTTTTTTAGTTCTTTATATATTCTGGAAATTAGTGCTTTATCTGAAGTATGAGTGGCAAAGATTTTCTCTCACTCTGTAGGCTCTCTCTTCACATTACTGATAGTTTCCTTTGCTGAGAGAAAGCTTTTTAGTTTGAATCTATCCCAGTTGTTGATTCTTGCTTTTATTTCTTGTGCTATGGGAGTCCTGTTAAGGATGTCTGATCCTAAGCCAACATGTTGAAGATTTAGACCTGCTTTTACTTCTATAAGATGCAGGGTCTCTGGTCTGATTCCGAGGTCCTTGATCCATTTTGAGTTGAGTTTTTGTGCCCGGTGAGAGATAGGGGTTTAGTTTAATTCTGCTGCATATGGATTTCCAGTTTTCCCAGCACCATTTGTTGAAGAGGCTATCCTTTCTCCATTGCATATTTTTGGCACCTTTGTCTAGTATGAGAAAATTGTATTTATTTGGGTTTGTGTCCATGTCCTCTATTCTGTATCATTGATCTACCTGTCTATTTTGGTACCAATACCATGCCATTTTTGTTACTATTGCTTTGTAGTATAGTGCAGCTTCTTCTTGTTGTTGTTGTTGCTTTAAATATTTTTTAGCTATCAACGGACCTTTATTTTATTTATTTATTCATATGTGGTGCTGAGGATCTAACCCAGGGCCTCACATGTGCTAGGCAAGTGCTTTACCACGGAGCCACAGTCCCAGTCCCTGCGTAGCTTCTTATATAATATAACAACTATATACGTAGGGAATGTTATCCCCATTTTAACTGATAACAACATTAAAGCTCAAAAAGGACATAGAACTGGAAGGTGGAAGAGCTGGGGGTGGAACCCAGAGTGACTGGGTGCAAAGCTCACATCCTTCTCACTATTTTGTGCTCTTTTCTTCTGAGAATGCAGATGAGCTGTGAGGAGGAGTGAGGGGTAGGGCCCGATGGGGGTGGCCAGTATGAGGATGAGCTAGGCCTCTGGTGGACTGCCCATCTGTTCTCAGGGAGCCCTGGGCTGAGCAGTCACTGGGGTGGCATTCGAAGGAGAAAGCAAACTGCCCAGAGCAGAGATCCCAGTTCCTGCAGAGCGGAACATGGCCTCTGGTTTCACGTCTTCTGTCACCTGGGATGCTTAGAACATAACATTGCACCCATGCCTGCTGCCTTGATATGAGATGAGGAACCTATCTGATCCCAAGCCACAGCAAAGCGTTATGCTATTTTCCTTTTTTCAGGAAGAAAAACAACTACTAAATACTCTGTATGGCATCATCTTTTAAGGAAAATTCCCTGAGAGAATTGGTCATTTGGACCCAATGCATGCTGATCATGCTGGCAGAACTGGCCTTATAATTAGTTCCACTAGCAGGGGCTATTGTCACTCAGACCAGGAGGTGCCAGCTCTGTCATCTCAGTAGCTTAACTATCCATTAAATAGACCCTCACATGAAAAATTCAGTGAGAAGACCTTTGCTTACTAGGATCATATTATGATTGTTATAGACCATGGATACTTTTTCCTTTGTGGATCCTTTCCTCCATAAAATAACCTACCTCCACCCTGAATACATATATAAATTATATTTTATAGTTGCATTGGTAAGAAAACAAATAAATTAATATTATATAGTAAAACTTTTTTAACCTAAAAGTTTTCTCTCTCTCTCTCCTGACTTTAAAAGAACCTGAAGTATTTCCAAGAGTATGGTGGACCCTGGACATAGATTCCTTAGAAAACTTGGAATTGACCATTTGACCCAGCTGTCCCACTCCTTGGTTTATACCCAAAGGACTTAAAATCAGCATACTACAGTGATGCAGTCACATCAATTGTTCATAGCTGCTCAATTCACAATAGCTAGATTGTGGAAACCAACCTAGATGCCCTTCAATAGATGAATGGATAAAGAAACTGGAGTATTACACAATGGACTGAATAATACACAGTGGAGTATTATTTAGTCATAAAGAAGAATAAAATTGTGGTATTTGCAGGTAAATGGATGCAGTTGGAGAATATCATGCTAAGTGAAATAAACCAATACCAAAAAACCAAAGGCTAAATGATTTCTCTGATAAGTGGCTGATGATACATAACAGGGGGTGGGAGGAGGCAAGAATGGAGGAAGAATGGATAGTGTAGAGGAAAATGAGGGGTGGGGAGGGGGTGGGGGAAAATGAAAAATGATAGAATGAGACAAAATTATTACCCTATGTACATGTATGAATATGCAAATAGTGTGACTCTACTTCATGTACAACCAGAGAAACAAAAGTTGTACCCCATTTGTATACCATGAATCAAAATTTAAAAAAAATAAAATAAAAGGTGGGGTTGGGGAGTGGTCAGGGAGAACTTGGGGGAGCCCAGGCCTAGGGACCAGAGACCTGAATCTCAGTGGGCTTTACCACTTGACTCCTCAGCTGCCCCACCGGGACACAGCTCTGGCTCAAAGGGTAGGGTGAACATCAAAGGAACCCAGAGACCACATTAGGAGCAGATGAAAATGAAACCAGAATTCAGATTTATTTTAAAACTTTCTATCAGTGAGAACAGGTCAAAGGGCAAGCAAAATCCTTGTCCTGATAGATCATGAGGTCTCCATTCTGGGAAATGTCCTACCCTGAAAGTTCTGGAGATAAGATGCATCAGCAAATGGTTATGAAATTAGATGGAGAAAAATGTCATTCTGCAGGTTCAAGGGAGGGAGGCAATGCAGGTGTTCCTGGAAGGTCTGCTGTTTGAAAAAGAAACAGCCAAAAAATGGAAAGGGACATTAGTGTGCAGGCTCCCCACAGAGCTGTGCTGGGCAGGGTGGCCATGCTGCAGGCAGAGGCAGTTTGGAGAATGCAGAATGAGAGAGGGTGGGCACTGGTCGAAAAGGATGGAGACAACAAGATGGCAGAAGGTTGCAAGGTATCTAAGAGACTGCTCTTCATGGCCCTCAGAATTTGCTATTAACCTTACAATACAATGTAACAATGGTTGTTGCAGTTTTACCAACTGCAACAAAACAGGCAGATAAGTAGGATCAAGGAATCAGAAAAGGTGTTGGAAGGGAAGTAAGGGACAGACCAAAATCTTGGCAAGGGCTCTCAGCAAACACAAGCAGAGTCATCTGGTCAGTAGGTCTCCCTGGCACAGAGCTACCAGACAACAAGCTTTTATCAAAGGCCTGTGAGAACATTTGAGACATACGCAGAAAAAGGTTTTTGGCTCTAAAACACAAAAACAATAAAAATGAAGTAATACATTTTAATTAAATGTCTATAAAACATAATCATGTGAACCTTGTTCATTTTTAAATTCAGCATTTCTAAATTCTGTGTATGGAAATAATGCTAAGGTTTGATTTTCTCACTGTATAAACTTTCTTGTGCATGTACAATGATGACCCAGAGAGAACAGCCAGCCGTGTAGTAAATGAATACTTGTCGTTAGTAATTCCGAAAGCAAGAATAGTAAAAATCCTTTGGATCCTTTCTACACACAAGAAAATTATATTTATTGTGAAATATCTATATATGCTAATGTGTTAGATATGATATAAAATGTGGACTCCATAATTAGAAGACTCTGGGGCCCCAAGATACTTGATCTTAGTCAAAAAACTAAGACACATTTGTAGATGTCTTAATAAATCAGTCCTGGTCACAGTCCCTGGAATTGGGGTTCAGTCTAAATTGAATCAGATCTCTGAGGGGTGAGATGGGGGGCACATATCTGTCTAATAACTGGATTAGGTGAATCTCAGGACCTTCCAATTCAGAGTCTGTATACAGGTGCTATCACCCCTGAAGGGCTATTCAGAAGGAGAAGCATTCAGATGGAAGATGTGAAATTCTCTAGAAGGAAAGAAGTGCCTTTCAGGTGTAATGAACTGTTACGTTAAGTGCCCTCTGGGGCTGATGTACCCATGAAAGGGAGTGAACCAGAATCAGTGGGTGGCGTTGCACGGCTTGGCGGGTGGAAAGTGACCTGGGTGTGAGGCCAGGCACCAGAGCTTTGGCTGGCAGCGACCCCTAGCGGTGGCAGGTTCCTGACTGTAGCTGAAACGTCTGCACCCATTCAAGCACCAAGAGTCTGTGTGCACTGATGGCGAGTTTTCCTTTGAAGAGCATCTTTTTCTTCCTTTAATGATTTCACTCTAATGTTTGAGGAAAGGGAAGAAAAAAACCAGTGTTCTCCAGGCACCTCTCTTCCAACCTTATTTTTTGTCTTTGATCGTTACCTGTCACACCTGCTGGGTTCTCTTCTCCTGCTCTCACCAGCCAGGTTTCTTCAGGGTGTCAAGAAACTTCTTTCTGTGAGGCAGTGAGGGTGACAGCAGATGACCCTTCAGCGCCCTCTCACGCTGCGTGCGGAGCTGTGAGTGGTGGAGAGGATAGGCCAGATGGAAGAAGCTGCCACCGGGCCTGGCTGCCACAGGTTCTAGTTTTCCTCTCCTCCTCCCACTCCCACCACTTGCTCCCCATCTGACCTCACTCATAAAATAGCCAGTGAGAAGGCATTTGCAGGGCCACGGGTGTTTGCTTGCTCCTCACTGACAGATGACCTGGGGGGGACAGTTTATAGGTATGTGTACCTCTCTGTTATGGATGTCAATGACCAGAAAGGCAGAGACCAAAGAGCAAAGGTGACAAATAATCCTCTTACTGGGGGCAGACCCAAATGTTCTTTCTGAGGACCCTCCTCCCCCTCCTGTGCCTCCCTCCACTACACAAAGCACACAGGTCACTTTGGTTTTCACAATAATGAGCTAACATTCATCTAACACTCTACTGCTCACAGAGAACATTTACACATTTTATTTGGCATTTGTTGCAATGCCAGGAATAAAGTAGAGCAGGCACCAGAATTATGAGCTCAAAGGTGATCTGACTGTGCTCTGTGGCCAGTGAGCATATGAGCTAAGCTTGGGTCCTCTGATTCCAAGCCCCGTTGGGAGTGGGTGTCAATCCTGAGAAGCAATAGGGAAGCACCACTCTCACTATGGGTAGCTGAGTGAGCAATGAGTGGATTTGGAGTAGGGATTCACATGTGGTGAGTATTTGTGAACCTAGAACCAGAATAGCTGTCTCAGGAAGTTTTCAGGGTTCTTAAAAGGCTGACATCATATAGCCACTTGGGAGGCTGAGGCAGAAGAATTGCAAGTTCAAGGCCAGCCTCAGTAACTTTATGAAACCCTGTCTCAAAAAATAAAAAGGGCTGGGATGTAGCTCAGTGGTAAAATGCCCCTGGGCTCAATCCCCAGTTTAAAAAATCAAAATTTTGTTAGGGAGGGGGGCAAGTGTGGAGGAAGGAAGCACTGTATAGAGGGAAAAGAGGGGTGGGAGGGGTGGGGGGAAGGGAAAAAATAACAGAATGAATCAAACAACATTACTCTATGTAAATTTATGATTACACAAATGGTATGCCTTTACGCCATGTACAAACAGAGAAACAACATGTATCCCATTTGTTTACAATAAAAAAAAATTTTAAAAAAATTTTTGCTGACATCATGTAAAGTCATTGATTTTTAGATGGAAAGATGATTCCATTTATGTCAAGATTCTACAAATCCATCCATTCATCTATGAATTCAACAAATATATAAGTATATTGAGCACCACTCCATGTTCAATAAATGTAAGCCAATTTTCTTACAAATCAGTATAATCAAATACACAATCCACTGAATTGTCAATTTAATTAAATTTTCAACTGACTAATTCACCCACATTTTTGCCAGATTTACCCTCTGAAGTTGTAAATGCTTATGCAGTAATGTTTTAACAATTAAAATGTTGGCTAAACAAAAACATAAAGAAATTTAAAATTTTTTTCCACTTGAAACACTATTTTCTGGACAGAATTCCAGCCTTAACTTTGGCTACTTCAAGTTTCTTTCTTTACATGCTTTTGAAGTGTGTATTTTCACACTTAAAAGAGTAAAATTTTTATCAATTTCTCAAGAGACATTTAAGCCTTCACTTTATCGAGGCACTGTATGCAGTGGTCACACAGAAGAGCCCTATCCTGGTGGCAGTTATCCTGATCAATAAGCTCAGGTCTGCCACTTGCTCAGCTGCAGCACCTTGATGGATTTACCTGAACATGTGTGATGCGATCTCATTTGTATTATTTACAAATGTCAGGGGTGGGGACACAACACAATAATGTCAAGGTTATTTCTGGGTGACAGAATTCTGAGTAACTTTACTTACCTCCCTTATAAGCTTTCTATGTTTTAAGACATTCTTTTAACAATTTTAAGTGATCAGTATGTGAAAGGAACTACACCAGATGGCCTCATATATGTGATTTTATTTAATCCTTATAATAAACTCACAAGATAGCTAATAGTATTACTATTTTACAGACGAAGAAACTGAGGCTCCGAAGCATTAAGTAATTTGCACAAACACCTCAAAGAAGTCTAACTTCTAGTCTTATCTACCATGGAAGATATAAGGTAAGGAAATTAATATCTGAGTACCTACTATGTGCTAGGTGTGTATGCATACTTGGAACATATGATTCTAGAGGCAAGAGTGTTATTGAAAGGGCAGTGGTAGTAGGGAAAAGAGCAGGAAATAGTTACTCTGTGAGAAAAACAAATGACAAGTTTAGACTCTGTACTAAGTTATCTACTAAATAGCAGGTGTGTGGCTCCAAAAACATCTAGCTAATCATATATGACTAAGCCATTTCTCTTCCTAATTTGATGGAATAATAATTGCATCTCAAAATATGGTGGGAGAATGGAATGAAATGATAAGAATGAAAGTACACTGCAAATAATAAAGCCTCTATAAAGAACAACAAAAACAAGTAATATGTATTGTGTGCACAGTGTATGCCAGGCGCTTTGCTATTCCAAAGGCTTTGGATGTATCAGGTTTATCATCTCAATGACCCTTTTGAGTCAGGTGGCCATTATTATCCCCATTTTACACTAAAGGTTGTGAAGACTAGCAAGGTAAATACCATGCCAAGGTCACACAACTATACATTATGTAAGTATCAAGAGGAGAGTCTTTCCATTGTACATGATAACTGAATCATCTCTCCCAGTCTTCTTCCCCACTTGTTCCTCAAGGATATACTGCAGAGAATGAGAAACACCCTTCTAGAATGCAGCTAGTCCACCTGATTCAGCAAGTGAATGAGGGGTGGGAGACAGGTCAGAGATGAGAGGTCAAATATTATTCATGCCTGCCATGGTGCATACATACTGACCTTGCTTTCCAAAGACGCTGCTGCCACCTGCTGTTCTCACATTCTCCATCCAACCACTTCTCTCCAACACCTTCACACATGAGCCTCTCAAGATCTAGACCTATTCTGCAGTCTAAGTAAAAGAATTTCAACCTTTGCTCAAGTTCAAATGCAGGAAAGGTAAACCCTTAGCAGAAGAAGGGCTTGAATAAGAGAGTCCAGATATACCTTCTGACCAGGCAAACTTGGCCTTTATTCTCTGTACACCGGTTTCCTCATTTGTAAGATGAAAACCACAGTAATTATCTCCACCTCATACTACTGTTAGATGAAATCTACATCTATATTTCTACCAAAAATGAAGAGTTAAATATGTAAAGGACAAGTCAAAAGGGGGCACAAATCTCCCCAAATACCAAAATGATCACTTCTGCTTACCTGATCATTTTTTAGCAATTTTTAACAATTTTCTCTCAATAAATTATTCCCTTTGTATTTTTCCATTGACTTTAAATTTATCAAAGTTAAGTCTCTTTCATTTTCTTTGCATTAAGAGTATCTGAATCAGAATATGAAATAGTGGAAAAGGCATCTGATTTTTCTTTTTAATGAAAAAAGTTTCCCCAATGATAATTGTCCCTTCCACCTGAGATTATCGGAGTATTTTTCAAGATTCAGATTTTCAATTTTCACATCACTTCTTTCAGGCAAATGGGCAACCTAAAACTGAGAAAACTGGAGTGGGCTGTTTCCTCTCAAGTTCCCTAGGGAACTGATGCAAATGGCAAAGCTTAGAGACCTGGCTCCTCTAAGCAGCTATAAACATCACACCAGATTGTTTGCCTGAAAATTCCTTCTGACTGAGTCTAGATGCCAGTTGTTGGATGGTAATCAACTTGAATGTTGCCAACCTGGATTCTTAACTTGTGTTGGTGGTTTAAAAGTTCAACAACACTAAAACTATCTATTAGTGACTTTCAGCAAGTACATGTCTGTGTGTGTATACAAATTATATATTATATACCATATCATTTAGAAACAAATTATAAATAAATATTTGATACTATCCACTCTAATAGATATTTCAGGCCTCGATGTGATGGAGATGAGGAAGTAGATCTGGCTGCTTTCACCCTCTAAAAGGAGGTTGAATACCAACCTGCTCTCCTACATCCTTGGTCAAGACAAAAAGCTAAATGAAGATATTATCTGCTACCTGGATTTCTCTTTGTGTTGTCAAAAGTTTGCCCCACAAAAAGTAACCCTGGAAATAAAAATCGCATTTTTAAAAGAGCATTTTATTCTTATTAAATTCATAAAATTTTATTATAAATCACTCATTGCTGGAATGTTTGCAGTGAAATCAAACATGCCTGATGGCATTATGATTTTTAAGATTCTTTTGGGAATCAATGGAAATATATTTGTGATAACTAAAAATTTTTCATAACTTTGATGGTATCAAACTAAAAATCTTCACTGCAAAGAAAACAACCAAGAACATGAAGAGAGAGCCTACAGAATGGGAGAAAATCTTTGCCACCTGCACATCAGATAAAGCATTAATCTCCAGAATATACAAAAAACTTAACACCAAAAAAACAAATAACCCAATCAGTAAATGTGCAAAGGAACTGAACAGACACTTCACAGAAGAAATAAAAATGGTCAACAAAGATATGAAAAAATGTTCAACATCTCTAACAATTAGAGAAATGCAAATTAAAACTACACTGAATTCCATCTCACTTCAGTCAAAATTGCAATTATCAAGAATACAAGTAACAAGAAATGTTGGCAAGGATGTGGGGGAAAATGTTCACTCATACATTGCTGGTGGGACTGCAAATTGGTGCAACTACTATGTGAAAGGAACGAGGCTGTAGTCATTTGTCCCCTGATTCTGCCCCCTCTGCACACACTATTTTTCAGACTAGATTGTTAACTTCCTGCTTAGTCATTGGTCTAGTTAGCCCGTGGACTAAGGGTAGTTCCTCGGCTATTAGCTTCCCCTCTCCCTCTCTCCCTCTCCTTCTCCCCCCCTCTCCCTCCCTCCCTCCCTTAAGGGCAGTTCTAACATCCAGAGTGGTTTTCTGGGTGCTTTCATTGGTGCCATGACTTGGATGGGCTCTTCTACTGCCACTTAGGTGAGTGGAATCCCATCTGATGCCCCAGACCCCCTGACTCTGGTCTCACCTTCCATTTGCTGGGACACTCTCCTTCACATCAGACACATGCCTCATTCATTTGGTAAGTGGCTCCTCCCCCCACTTTTGGTTAAACAATCAACCAGTGACACCTGGGAAGTGACCGTTGAGCGTCCAGTACCCCTGAGTCTCTCTGCAGGTCAGGGGAGCCCCAGTCATGGTTCTTACAACTACAGCTGAATCCCTATACTGATTGATGTGGGAGAGCTCTGGGCTGATGGGGGACTCTTTCCTGAGAGGCAGGAAAGCTCCAGACTGATGGGGGATTCTTTCCTAAGAGGACTGCCTCTTGCAAGACCTACTCCCATCCTGGGTTCTCTCTATGACATTTTTGTCAATACGAAAGCCCCGGCGCTGGGCACCCAGGCACCCTACAGACTTACTCTCAATGCTTACCTAGAGGGGAGTGACAACTCCCGCTTGGTAATCCATCCTTCACTCAGGTGATTCCCTGGGGGCTGAGGGACACCTCGCCTTTACATTCACCAATTCCTCTCTCTCAATGGGCAGCTCACTCTCAATCCCCACTCATATCCCCCTGGGTTGCCTCTTAGCTAATTTAAAGTCCCTCTGTCTCACCCTGAGCCTCAAACCAAACAGCACTCTAGATCCCAAATTCTTTGGGATCTTTTTAACTTCTGAGAGTGCTCAGGGAAATGGAAAGGGATTTCCCTACATTCAAACTTTCTCTTTCTTGCACACTAAACCTGATCTTTATTCTTCCTTCAAACCCAAACACCTCCTTTTGAAGTCTTCTCCCCTCTCCTAATCCCTCCTCCTCCTCCTCTGACTTTGACCTGGCTAACAAGCCACCCCCATACCAGTCCCCTGAAGCAGAGTTCCCTCTGGCTCCTGCTCCTCTATCTTTTTTGCCCTGCTCTGTTTCTGCTTAGGCCCCCCTCCCCACCAGGCTACCATCACATGATCCCTCCAACACATTTTAGCCCCGCTATGGGAGGTGACTAGTGTGGAGGGAGTGACCAGAGTCCATGTTCCTTTCTCATTCTCCTATCTTTCCCAGATAGAGAAGCAGCTAGTCTCCTTCACCTCCAACTTCACAAACTTCATTAAGGAATTTCAGTTTCTTACTAAGTCTTATGACCTTACCTAGCATGACCTTTATATGATCACGTCCAACACGACCCCTGAGGAGCACAGGAGAGTCTGGGAGCAGGTGTGCAATTATGTAGATGAGGTTCACCAATCGACCCTGACCCATCCCAGTGGGGCTGAAGCAGTACCAGATAGGGAGCCCCAATGAGACTATAACATGGGGATGGGGCGTCTGCGGCGGGATGAGTCTCAAACCTGCATCCTTTCAGGTCTCCAAAAGGCTGCCATTAAACCCATTAATTATGATAAACCTCAGGAAGTAATACAGGACAAATTGAAAACCTATCCGCCTTTCTAATTCACCTCACAGAGGCCATGCTCAAATATACTAACCAGGACCCTGAAACTCCAGAAGGATGACAGATACACATGACTTTTTTTTTTTCCCCCAAAGCTACCTGGACATAAAGTCTAAATTGAGGTGGTTGGACAGGGAGCCCCTCACCCACAGTCAGAAGTTCTAGCAGTGGTATTCAGGGTATATAATGGAAGGGAAGAAAAAAATGCTAACCAAAGCCTTTGGCCAGCTAGACCTGCCCAGCCTACCACTTCTAGGGGCACCCTAGCTCCCAGAAGACCTCCAGACCCATGCTTCAAGTGTGGAAAAGAGAGCCACTGGGCACGAGCCTGCCCCAACCCTGGCAGCCCCCAGGTTCTTGTCCAAAATGCCACCAGCTGGGACACTGGGCAGTGGATTGCTCTGGTGATCATAGAAGTGCCAGGTGACCCTCTCCCACTTCCCCCAGTAACTGGGATTGAGAATGGATTACTGAAGGGGCCTGGGACTTCTACACCTGATGACCATCACTGTTCAGGAGCCCCGGGTGACCCTTGCAGTGGCAGGCAGGCAGCTCCCTTTCCTTATGGATACTGGAGCCACCTTTTCAGTGCTGTGGGAGTTTGGGGGACCCACTTCCCCTGCCAAATCCTCTATTGTTAGGGTAGCAGGAAAACCATACCACCCCCTACAAACCCCTCCAATAAGTTGCCATATGGGACAAATCTGCTTCACTTATTTCTTTTTGATAATTCCTATTTGTCCCACTTCCCTCCTGGGAAGGGACATCCTAACCAAACTGGGTGTCTCTATTTCCTTCTCACCCACCATGCGCCTCCACCAAGACTCCTCTGCTATTCCTCTCCTCATGACCTTGCAGAAACATACAACCCAGCCTGAGTCTTCATATCCCCTTCCTCCCTCCCTTGTTGACCCCAAGGTCTGGGATACCCACACACCTTCTCTAGCTACATGTTCACCTGTACTCATTTGGTTGAAGGACCCAACATCCTACCCAACACAAGCCCAATATCCTCTTCCCCAAAGGAACCTCTTAGGGCTTCAACCAGTTATCTGGAATTTAAGGCAGAAAGGCTTCCTACACCCTGTCAGCTTACCTTATAACACTCCCATCCTGGCTGTCAAAAAGCTCAATGAATCTTTCCATTTGTTGCAAGATCTCCACATCATCAACTTGGCAGTTGTCCCCATCTTCCCCACTGTTGCCGCCCGCAGCAACAATCCCGTGGGAATTTATCGGAGGTGGACACGAACTACTTTTATTATCTTTCTCTGGGCTACTTCCTTGCTTGTTTGCTTGTTCGCTAGTTTATAGAGGAAGAGAGGCTTTGCTTAGAGGAAGAGAGACTTTGCTTAATTTTAGAAGTGTTACTCTTTCAGAGAGGCTACGCTTATCAAAGGCTTCTTAAAGGTGGGTCGCTTCTTAGAGGTGCGGGGTGTGGCATGCGGCCTGCGGCCTGCAACGTGCAACCTAGAGGTGTGTGCTTAGTCCCACGTTCTGCGATCCGCAATCTGCGACCTGCAATCTGCGAGCTAGAGTTGTCTGCTTAGTCCTGTGTTCTGCAATCTGTAACCTGCGACCTAGAGGTGCGTGCTAGAGGTACGTTCTTAGTCCTGCATCCTGCCATCTCCGCCCAGGTGAAGAGAATGTCTTATATACACTAAGGCAGCCAATCAGCTTAGGATTAAGTAGCACGGTTGGAGCATGTGCCACTGTACTAATCAAGAATGAGAAACATCTGTTGACCACTAGGGCAGAGGAGACATTAACTAATCAGGCAAAAGTAGATCACGCCGTGTTGACACTAACTATGTGCCACCTCTTGGCTCAACACCAGCCACCATCCTAGGGCTACTTAATCATGTCTCTGCACCCCACTGTGTCCAGTCCCTACACCTTGCTTTCCTCTATCCCTCCTTCACCACATACTTCTCTGTGTTGGATTTGAAGGGTGCCTTTTTAACTGTCCCTCTTCATCCTGACTCTCAGGATCCCTTTGCTTTCACCTGGACTGACCCTCTCACTCAAGTTTCTTCTCAACTGACCTGTACAGTTCTCCCACAGGGATTTCAGGACAACCCTCACCTCTTTGGCCATTGTCTCATGATCTTGCCTCTCTTACTTTCATTTCCTCCTCTCTTACAGTACGTTGATGATCTTCTTCTTTGTAGTCCCTCTCTCAAGGACTCCCAAGGAGACACTATTAAACTTCTAAATTTTCTGGCTGACAGAGGATATAGGGTCTCTCCAGCAAAGGTACATCTTTCCCAACCTCAGGTTATTTACTTAGGAGTCAGCCTTCACCTAGATTTAAGGTCATCACTGTAGAGAGAAAAGCATTGTTGCAGGACAAGCCCACTCCATCTACCAAGGAAGAAATCCTTTCCTTTTTAGGGATAGCAGGATATTTATGATACTGAATCCCAAATTTTTTTGTCCTGCTGCCCCTTTGTCTTCAAAGTGCACTCCCACTGAACCTCTTCTCAACCCAGTGGCAGCCCTTTTCCAGAACCTAAGGAAAGCCCTTCTTCATGCCCCAGCCCTACATTTCTCTGACATCACAAGGTCATTCTACCTCTTCATCTCTGAGAAAAATGGGTTCACTCTGGGAGGTCTTAGTACACGTTTGATCTTGGTCCAGTAGCATACCTATTAAAAAGGCTAGACCCCACTATGAGAGGCTGGGCACCATGTCTTAAGGTATGGACTGCAGCATTTGTCTTAATCCAGGAATCAAAAAAACTTTCCTTTGGGGCTCCCACTGAAGTGCTCTCACCTCATCATCTGTCCAAGCTTCTTACTTATAAGGGTCTGTAAACTCTACTGCTCTGTCGGGTATTAGCTTTGCAAACTGTTCTTATTGAGGACTGTTCGTTTCCTTTGAGACATACCCTCCTTTCAATCCAGCCACCCTCTTACCCCCACCTTTCAACATACATGTTTTAGCAACCCTAGCTGCCTTGAGAATGTCTTAACCAAACTTTCTTTAGAACTTCACCTTGACTGAGTTAAACTCCTGCCTCTTGCTCTTCTGAATCTTTGCTGGCTCCCAAAGAAGCCTGCCAATATCTCCCCTTTTTGAGCTGAAGTCCCATCCTTCCCCTGGGGTTATTGCCCCTTCCTTCCCCTCTTCCTTCTCAGATATTCATTCCTCTCCTAAACCACATTTGGGCATTCCTAGGGGATTACACTGACTTCCTCCTGCCTAAACCCTTACCTGGCCCCCTGGCTCAACCTCTTCAAATAGGAGACCAAGTTCTTATCTCTCTTCCTCAGAAGGCCACAGCCCCTCCAACTCCCAAATGGCAGGGACTCCATATGGTGATCCTGGCTACACCAATGGCTGTCAAGGTGCGAGGTTTACCAGGATGGCTACACATTTCTCCGGTTAAGCTCTACTCTCAATCCACAAACTCTTCTCTAGCTTCTAACCCTCAGGCTTCTTCCAACCAATACTCAGCCACCCCAGTGGGACCTCTCCACCTCAGGCCAAAGGCCATCAAGCCCTCCACCCTTCTTCCCATTCCAGAGGCCAAGGACCAGAACACCGAGGCACCAGGAAACTACATCCAGCCATGAGGACTGGATTGCCAGCTACATTCTTGCCTCCCCTGCCATTCACCCTATCTGCCATTTTCCTAACTATCTGTCCAACTTGTATTACAGGACTGTCAGAACCTTATAAAGGATGAATCAGAGTCTGGCTACAAGTGCACTTGCTGGGAACTATCCAGTCCCCAACCTCCACCTAGGGCAATGACATCTCCCTCCCCTGAATCAGTTCTACACCCATGTCCAGCAGGAAGCAGTCATTGAAGATGGATCTTCACCCATATGCCCAAAAGGGATCTTCTTATAAAAACAAAGGGGGAATGAAAGGAACAAGACTGTAGTCATTTCTCCCTTGATTCTGCCCCCTCCCCACACACTATTTTTCAATCTAGAGTGTTAACTTCCTGGTTAGTCATCGGTCCAATTAGCCCATGGGCTTTCACTACTTAAGGGTAGTTCCCCTGCTATTAGTGCTCTGTCTCTCTCTCTCCCTTAAGGGCAGGCACTCTGTTCATCTTCCTATTAAAATCTCTTGTGTGAGTTCCCATGTCCAGAGTGGTTTTCTGGGTGCTTTCACTATGGAAAGCAATATGGGGATTTCTCACAAAACTTGGACTGGAACCGCCATTTCACCCAGTTATCCCACTCCTTGGTATATACCCAAAGGACTTAAAATCAGCATACTACAGTGACACAGTCACATCGATGTTTATAGCTGCTCAAATCACAATTATCAAGCTATGGAATCAACCTAGGTGCCCTTCAACAGATGAATGGATAAAGAAAATGAGGTATATATACACAATGAAATATTACTCAGCCATAAAGAATGAAATTATGGCCTTCGCTAGTTAATGGATGGAACTGGAGACCATCATGCTCAATGAAATAAGCCAATCCCAAAAACTGAAGGCAGAATGTTCTCTCTAATATGAAGATGCTAACGCAATATAGTGGGGGAAGGAGGGTGATGGGAAGTTCATTGGATTAGACAAAAGGGAATGAAGGGAAGGGAGGAGGAATGGGAATAGGGAAGACAGTAGAATAAATTGGTCATAGCTTTCCTATATTCATATATGAATACGCAATCAGTGAAACTCCACATGTACAACCACAAGAATTGGATCCTAATTAGAATAAGTTATACTCCATGTATGTATAATATGTCAAAATACACTCTACTGTCATGTATATCTAAAAAGAATAAAAGTTTTCATACCCGTTGAGCTAATAAATCCACTGAAACTTTATCTTTCAAAAGTGGCAAAAAATTGCATTTAAGAAGCTATCACTGCAGAATTAATGCCTGTAGTAGCAAAAGAAAAACCTGGAGACAACCTAAATTCTGACCCAAAGGGAATCATGATTATGTTCATGGAGTATTACTTTGACATTAAGATGATAAACATGGAGGCCAGGTGGAAATACAGAGCAATGTTTGCTATAATATTCAAAAAAGGTAGAAAATAAATGATGCCATTGTCATTACAGTCATCTTAAGCTATCCATGCCAGTTCTAACAACTTAAGAGAAAGTATCACACAACAGAATGGGGAGTTATGTTCTTTCAGAGAGAAGCTAAATCCTTAACCCACTGATATAAAATAGCAACTGTTTTAAAGGAAAAGAAGTAAATAGCTTAATTCTGAACCAAATATGAATGACTATGACTTGGAAAAAGGATTCAAGTTACTCGGAATGGCATGTTCCACAGTGGAATAGGTTACACGAACTTCTACAGTCACAGAACAAAAGAAAATCATAAACTGATGTATTTACCAGTTACATTGGTGGGAGCATTAGAGTAGCAGGCTACCACAAGGTGGGGAAATCAGTTCTGTGGGTTTCAGATGTTAGAGTATTCTTAGACTGAAGGTTGATGGAGGCTTGGGGTCTGCTAAGCTTAATGATACATTCCAAGAAATTTACATAGTAGTCATGAGAATATTAGGCTAGATACAACAGTCAAGGTAAATATCTATTAAAGACCCTGAGATAACAAAAGAAAATGTTGGCTTTCAACCTACAATGTTGTATTTCTCCATGATCATGGTGTTTTAGTCAGCCAAGGTCAAACGGTCTGCAGGATCTTCAATACAGATCCGGCTTCTTCAGAGAACTGTGGAGGATGCATTTGGAGATAATTACTATCACTGGGATGGATCCTACAGACCTGCACTTGGAATCTTTTCCTAACATCCTCTTCACCTATAGCTCTGGGAATAAGAAAATCTGCCTTGCAATTTAGCTTTTCCCTTTTCTTAAGGTAGAAAGATTGGCTAAGCCAAGAGGGGTTTTAATCCAAAGTGGAAGTCACAATCTTTAGAATTGGGGAGTGTATTGAGGGTGTAGAATTCCTGAGTATTTTCATTTGTGTGAAAGACCAGCCCGACCAGAAGAGAACTTTGAAAGGAATAATGGAAGTTGTTTTGGATAACCTTTCCTGGGGCCCAAGTGCAGAATCTAGACCGAAAGCTGGCTCCACCCTCCCACCCCACTGGGACCCTCTTCAGGAAAGGAGGCTGAGCAGAGATATGAGTTACTGGGAAGGAATGTGCAAATAAAGTGATGATCTTTGTGTTCTTTTCCAATTCTGAGATTCAATGATTTCTCTAGAAATGTGCTTATATGGATTTATAGAAATTGTGTCCTATAAAATGCATGTGTTAAAGCACTAATCCACAATATGACAACACATAGGGATAAGGCCTACAAGAAGGCAATTAAGGCTAAATGAGGTTAGTAGGGTAGAACCTGATGTGATAGGATAAGAGTTCTTATCAGAAGAAACACACAGAGCTCCAGCAAGCTCTGTCCCCTCCTCCCCTCTGCCATGTGAGGCTATAGGGAGATGGTGACTGTCTCAAAGCTGGGAAAAGAGTCCTCACCAGAACCTGACCATGCTGGCACCCTGATCTCAGACTACCAACCTCTACAACTGTGAGAACGTAAGTAATTTTTATTCAAGTCATCCAGCCTGTGTGTTTCCTTAAGGTACCCCAAGGTGATGGAATACAAAACCCTTGGGGCAGTACCCAATGCCTACAGTTTACTTTGTTGGTTCACAATGACTCCAGCCATTTTTATTGTAATCTCACTAATTTTGCATCTATGCCTTTTTTTGTGGGGGTCAGGGGGTACCAGGGATTGAACTCAGGGGTACTCAACCACTAAGTCACATTCCCAGTCCTATTTTGCATTATATTTAGAGACAGTCTTATTAAGTTGCTTAGCACCTCACTTTTGCGGAGGCTGGCTTTGAACTCATGATCCTCCTGCCTCAGCCTCCTGAGCTGGGATTACAGGCGTGCACTACCACGCCCTGCACATCTGTGTCTCTTTAATCCTCATCACCCAAGTAAATGAATGACAAACTTTGATGTTTTTAGCTAAAATTAGAATAATGTATCCTCTGAATTACAAGATCAAAAGCAGTAAGCTCCAGAGTCTGCTAAGAATCACTTAACCTTTCTGGGCAAGAAAATAGGAAAAGCAGGGGTAGTATTTGCTCTATTTCATGGATTGCTTATAAGGATCAAAACATCTACCCACAGTCCCCTGTGGGAAGTGTATGGGTTGAGTAAGCATGACAGAGCCCAGATCTTATTGCTGGAGCACAGAATTAGGGGAGGCCAAAAAGGAGAGAGCAGAGGGTAAGGGTCCATGTTTTTAAACAAACACAAGGTTCAGAGTTCCAGTGCTAAGACAACATGTAGGTACTGGCCTCAAATGGACAATACCTGCCAGTGTCTCGTGGGGGAGGTATGTACTGAGAAAGCTGAACAAATGACAGAATGGAACAGAAGTGACCACATCTTGCCTTCCAAACAGACCCCCCAGGTAAAATGCAAATGGAGTTAAGTTGGAGTGACTCACATATAGCATGGCGATGAATAAAATCATTACCATGGGAATTCGTTATTTTTAAAAACACACCTCCCAACTCTACTCCTTAAGTGAATCAAAGTGCAGACAAGTCTGAGAATCATAGACATTAATGATGAAGTAGGGGGGAATGATGTCAGGACTCAGGTATGAGGTTCTGGAAACTTCCTTGGATGTGTATTGGATGCAATAATTATCAAGCATTAATTTGTTTTCTTCATTCTTTCCCCTTCCCATAATGCACAGTTGAGTGAAAATAACCACCAGGTTCAGTGCCCACAGGTCAAGCTCCCTGATTGTGAGCCTTCAGCCTCTTCCCAAGGCATATACGTACTCCAATGCCCCCACCCTACTGCCCCTCTGCTGAGCTGGGAGACCAGGTCTCTGATTCTTGGGTAGCAGAATCTGACTGGATATCCCACAGGGCCCACTTGCTTTATAAAGTCACTTTAATTAGGACTTCAAAGTGGTGTCACCAGGATGCTTAGGATCAGAGACTCAAATTTGAGATCTTGGAAATTCTTTCCCAATAAAGTAACTAAATACTTTAAATAGGAAAGTACGTTGAGAAAAAAATGTAGATTCTCATTGTACCAAAGAATCTGTTCTAACTGAAAAAAGTAAAAGGGCAAGGATTCCAAGACCTGCCCATTAGAGACAGACACCTAGTCTGAAGCAGGGAGGCAGACTGTTCTGAACTCCATTGACCCTTGCACCCAGAGTTAATTGGTTTGACTGACTGCCAAATCCTAAAGTTCAAAAAACAGTCACAAGTTGGGGCAGGGGGCCAGCATTCCTGGGGTTGAATTCCCAGAATTCTCTAATTTATTGTAAGCCTCTCACTATAAGGTCAGCCTCTCTCCATGGTGGTTTGGTTTTAGAGACAGTTCCTCTTCTTGCTATAAAGAATGTTAGGGGGATTCTGATGATGGAGGTATCAACAATGTTGACCACCCACGGACTTGAACTTGGAAATATAAACTTCTCCCAGAAGCCACCACCACAGTCATTCCTGAGGCTCCCAGGATGGAGAAACCCCCACACACCAGAGGCAGCTTTGCTCATAGGCCTGTTGTGAAATACATGAGAGCTAGCATTTCCCTCTTTTAAAAATGTTTCATTGCAATTCAGTGTAAACATCAGTCCAGTTAATAGTAACTTTCAAGGCCATGAAGATGGATTTCATCTTTGAAACTTCCACTCTCTTACCCCATATTCAAACTTTTAGCACGTCCTGTTGTGTTTTTATTTCTAAATTACCCACCAGGAAACCAACTACTTCTATCCTCCTCTGCCACCACCATGATCAAGTCAACTTCATGTCTCCTTTCTGTAACCACTAGAACCTCCTCACTGTTCTCTCTGTTCCTGTTTTGCCCTCTCCTCCCCACAAAATCTGTTCTTCAGAAAGATGGTTTCAAACACAAATCTGATTGCATTTCACCACCCTCCCCTTGCTGGAAAGCTTTTACTTCTAAGGTTAATGCTCAAAACCCTTCATACCTGACCCTGACATACCTCTGCAGCCTCACCTGGACTCTCCCCATCTGTTCCACTCTGGCAACCACATTTACCTCCCAGCTCCCCTCACTCTCCCCCTCCCCCGTCTGATGATCACAGTTCACATGGTACTTAGAAAAGTTTCTCTTGAGGACCCCCAATCTAGGGCAGTTCTCTTTGTTCTAAGCTTTCATTAATCATGTTTTTCCCCTTAGGAGCAATTATGTCCATTTATAATTACACATTTATGAGTGTGATTAGTGATGAAAATGCACCTCCCTTACTGGTCCCTAGACTGCCTGAGCACAGGACCAAATACACTCACCATTGAATCTCTGGGGCTATACCTGGCACCTGGCACATAATTGGGTTTCTCACAGAACATTTATTGAATGATTTTCAGAAAAGAAGACATTGAGTGGGAAATACAGAAAACTGAGAATCCAAGTTTTGTGGGATTTTGTTTTCTTTTCTTATTGCAGTTCTGGGGATGAAATCCAGGGGTACTCTATCAAAGGGCTACCCAAAAGCCCTTTGTATTCTTTTTATTTTGAGACAAGGTCTCACTAAATTGCCCTATCTGGCCTTGAATTTGCAATCCTCCTGCCTCAGCTTCCAGGAGTAACTGCAATTACAGGTGTGAGCAACCACACCCCGTCCCCCAAGTTTAAAAAAAAAAAAAAAATAGCACAAATGTGCTAATGTGTTCCCAAACTTCAAGACAAAGTTACTCATAAAACTCAACGCATAAAGGATGAGATTATTTGTGCATAAAATCCAGAGGGGAAAGTCCTAACAGGTTTCCAAAATCACAGGGAAAAGGCAGAACAGGTGTTATAACTAGAGTGGGTCCCAAAAGTCAGAGAGGTGGGAGAGAAGGGCAAGGAGCAGTGAGGTCCTGAGCATAAACACATGTCACATGCTGTCACCAGGGGCTACTTTACAGAAAGGTCTGTTAGAGAGGCTAATGGGCACAATTAAAGGGAACCCAAGGTGGGACAATTTTCATCCAGCAACCAAAACAGACCAGTAAGACTGATTTCAGACTTGACTTTCAGAACTATAAGAAAATAAATGTTTTGAAGCCACAGTTTGTGGTAATTCACTACAGCTGCAATTAAAAAAAAAAAAAAAAAAAAAAAAAAAAAAGGCCAGTGAACATGAATACAGTACCTGGTCAACAGATTAGTACCTAGATCATACATCAGTCTCTGGAGAATTAGGCCAGTGTATATAGTCCCCTGAGCTAGAACCATGCTTCTGAATTGGTAAACCAAGAACCAGTGTGGCTGATTTCAACTTGTCTAAGGTCCCCAGGTCTGGGGAGCCTGGTCTGGCCTAAGAAACTGCTGACTCTTCCTTACAAAGACCATGCTGAGTGGTCCCTGAAAGCTACTCATCTCATGTGGGCTGATGGGTGAGCCCTTGGGAATAGAGCATTGACTTTGGTTCCAGGGAGGCCTGAATTCCAATTCTCTCTCTGATCC
The DNA here is from genome assembly GCF_902686455.1 of Sciurus vulgaris. Lineage (NCBI taxonomy): Eukaryota > Metazoa > Chordata > Mammalia > Rodentia > Sciuridae > Sciurus > Sciurus vulgaris. The sequence goes on from NC_136462.1 coordinate 110,735,680, forward strand.
ACTTAATTGTCACATGACAATAAGTGGATTACTTAACTTCCTTTAATCATAGTTTCCTAACCTGTAATGGAGATGACATCTTCCTGGTTTACAGTGTTGTTATAAAGATTGATAGAGATAAGCAAACACAGAGAGGCATCCCAACAAGGTTGCCTCTGCCTGCTTCTTCCCAGGAAGTCTCCCCTGTGCTCACCTCGGTTACTTGCTCTTCAGTCTTGTAAGCCCTTTGGTGGTTCTGTATTCTGTTTCCCCCATGACTACAAGTCAGTGACCTTACTTATCATGATCCTAGTGACCTGATGTCTTGGTTGAGATTTCCCTGAAGTGGAACCTGAGACAGGGATTCCAGTACAGTTGGTTTGCCTGAGAGATGATCCCAGGAAACACAAGTGGGGAAGTGAGGCAGGGGAAGGAAGGAAATAAAGGATGTGTGATCATGCAGGTTACCACTAGGGTGGAGCTCTAGTTCCCCAGGGAACTCTCGGGGAACAGTGTTATCCTTCCTAAGGGGCAAACATACAAAGCATTTTACTACTCCCATCAGTCCTTTTGAGGGGGAAGCCATTCTGCCCTTCCTCCCATCAGTCAGTTGTTTTTTGTTTTGTTTTGTTTTGTTTTGTTTTTGAGACCTGATTGGGTTATATTGCAAGGCTGAACCTGTAGGTTCAAGTGGTCCTTCCACCTCAGCCTCCCAAATAACTGGAACTAAAGGCTTGTACCACCATGCCCAGCTCCAGCAGTCTGTTTTTGAAAGGGTAGAAAGAGATGAGAAACAGCTTCTGCCTCAGCTGGGGAGCGTCACTTTGGCCACACTGTCTTCTACATACCTGTCTCTCTGATCACAGCTTCCACTCTGGCTTTTCCCATTCGTTCACCAATAATGAGCTCATTGTGCTTATACATTATTCTAGCCTAAGTGGCCAGAATACACTCAGGCTCCAATCTGCAAACTGATAAATAAAATTTTTTAGATGTTATTGTATATGTTTAAGATACACAGTATGATGTTTTGATATACTTATAGATAGGGTTATGATGAGAAGAAATACCACTTACCCAGCAAAAATCGAAGGATGCTTTCCCTGGTCTGTGCTTTCTCTTTGACTTTCAAATGTCACTCACCACTACCTCCATTTGGCAAGTTTTAAAAGGTACAGTCTGCATACATCAATGAATTCTACGAAAAACTTTTCATCACCTTTAAGATCCTTAATTTTCCCACCATCCCACAACTACCTCAGAGTTATTATTATGTCCTGGTTATTGTACCCGAGAACACTGGAAAACACCAAGATCACTGAGAACCCTAATTGACCGAATCCTGGAAAATAGGCAAGTCTCCATATTAAATGCTTGCTTATCACAGGTGGGTGAGGTACTGACAAAGGAGTTTAACAGAAATGTCCAGACCTGAAGATCAAACTCTGACACCCTGGTAAAAATAAATGAATAAGTAAATAAATTTAAATGTGTTGAGTGCTTACTGAGTGCAGAGCACCGTGCTGGGGTCTGTGAGGCACACACAGAGGCTCCAAAAGCTTCCAGAAGGAACTTCCCTTTTCCAAAACAATTTGAGCCTATCCCAACTCCCAATAGCAGAGTTTGATTGTTTCACTTTATTTTTTGCCTTCTCCATTATTGCCTTCTCTAATGAACCTTTTGGGAGATTAAGATTTTTTTTCACAATATTACTGAAAGGGACCTGAGTGTGCATGTTGGTTCACAGATATAGACTGAGATTGAGGGAAGATAATTAGCCTGAAACAACCCACCCAACTTGGTAGAGCTGGGCCTGGAATCCTTGTTTCTTGTCACTGCCCTCTGCTTTCTTTACACTTTAAAATGTTACTAGACCTGCTCACTCATAGAAGTGGTGTGTTAACTTTTCATCACTGTGACAAAATCAGGTTAGAGGAAAAAAAGATTTATTTTGGTCTATAGTTTTAGAGGATCTGATCCATGATCAGCTGGTTCCACTGCTTTGGGCCTGAGGTTAGGCAGAACATTGTGGCAGAGGGAGTGATGGAGACAAGCTGCTCACCCTATAGTAATAGTGAAGCAGAGGGAGCAGGTAGGAGATATACCCTCCAGAACATGCCCACAATGGCCTACTTCCTCCAACAGTGCCCCACCTCCTACAGTTTCCACTATTTCTCAATAATGCTATTAAATTATGAACCTATCCATGATGATGTCAGAGCTCTCACAACCCAATCATTTCCCAAAAGCTCCACTTCTGCAACACTACTGCCTTGGGTCCAGGCCTTTAACAAATGAGTTTTTGGAGGACATTCCAGATCCAACTATAACAGGTTCATTAAAAGAAGGGCTGGACTCTGAGGTAGCTTATCAGGAGCACTACAAAGAGAATTCTACCAGCTATCCTTCAAACTCCACCTTGCAGCTGATAGTCTTTGCTCTGTGAGCCCACCATATACTCTGCCCTTTAAACATCCTTATTGCTCAGAGCATTTTCTCCCCCTGACCACTGTATCAAAACCTGGAAGAAAAAATCATTCAAAGTGCTCATTCTTGGCCCCTGCCAGACCTGCTGAATCAAAATCCATCTCTGGGGTTTGATCTAAGGAAACTACATTTATCATAAGACTTCCATGTGTTTCAGATCACACCAAAGTTTGAGAACCAACAGCTTACAGGTTGTAGCCCAGGATCCTCAGTGTTACTTATAGGGTATGTGTCATCTGGCTCTGCCTCCCTTCAGCCTCATTTTAGTCAACCAGAGTGAGATATTCTCTGCTCCAGAAACAAGTCTCATATTGTCAAGCCTTTGTAGCTTTGTTCAGTTTCTCCCATCTTGTTTGCCTTTCTTTGACCAGTTCTACTGGATGAATTTCTGTTTCCCTTCCAAGGCCCTTCTGAAATGTCCCTTCTCTCTGTCATTTTCTTAACTCCTTTCCCTAGACAGCCTCCACTATATCTCTTCCCTTTCCAAAGTTATTCTTATTTACCTATTATAGCACTTATCTTGTTGTACTAAATGAGTCCTAAGTCTGTACATTAGTCCAGGGCTTCCAGGAGCATACATTGCTCCTTTGTGCATATTAGAAAAAGGTGCCTCTTCCTCCAGACCCAGCATATGACTTGCCAATAGGAGCCCAGGCAGGACTGCAGTGCACTCACACTATGCCAGGCTCCCTTGTGCAGGGCACAGTGTGCTCAACCATGTGAGGGGCTCCCCACCTGTCTACCCTGCTGACCTTGTTTGTGTTTGTATGTTCCCAGCTTAGAAGCCAGATGCTAGGGTGACTCTGTACAAAGCTTTATAAGTTGCAGTGACTTGAATGCAGCTTGTGAATTGCAGGTAGGGGTGGCTCCTCACACAATCAGTGTATCAAATGCTGTGCATTGCAGAAGACCCTCAGAGCAATGTGGACAGGATGAAGAAGGTATCTGTTCCCCATGGATTCTGGATTTTTAACATTTGCCCTTAGAAATTATTTACAGCTGTGAGAATAAAATAGACTTAGGTTACCTCATTATTTGTTTTTCGGACCAAAAAAAAAAAAAAAAAAAATCCTTTCCCACTTTTCCAGGAGGTAAAGGTCATCCATTGCACAGCTTGCTAGTCAGTGAAATGGGGACATCCCCCAAGCCCATGCCTAAGGCAGAGAATAGTTAGCTGGAGGGACATAGCTATGAGAGGTGCGTCAGAGTCTGTGGATCTGCAGGGACAGACCTGGAAGGGTCTGCAAGGTTTGACCCAGTTCCCAAGAGTTTAAAATTCCCATGATTACAGTGAGAATGCATTCATATATGACTTGATTACTTTCTTTTTAAAAGGTCATTATGTCATTTCAAGGAAAGGCTATTATTAATCCCAATCCAGTAGTGGCACAGGAAATTGGATTCCTATTTTGTCTTTAACAGTAGAGCAACAACCAAATAATTGAGATTGAGAAAAAACAAATGTAGGGATTTTGTTTTACTAGGTGTACAATTTGTTTTACTGGAAGACTAGTTTGTAGCAGGAAAATAGCTAGATAGTTTAGCCATTGACATCCTGTTTTTTATTTTCACTAAATTATTTCACAAATTAGAAGGGAATAAACAGTTCTGATCTCTACTTCTATTCAGTCTATTCACTAAAGTTTATGCTTTTTTTTTTTTTTCAGGATGAAGCAGTTAACCTTCATAACAAAACTTAAATGTAGTTATTATTAGCCCTAATATATAAATGAAGAAACCAAGGTTCAGAGTTTATCACCCCATTTCAGACCCATCAGACACAAAATGAGTCTGGTGCTCTGTAAATGAGAGACACAACTGTATATAAGATAAAGCTAAGACTTCAGGAGTTGCAATCTATATCAGAACATCAACAGGTACAATTTAGAAAGCAAAGATCATGGTAGAGGAAAGCATAGGTAGGGCTGATATTGATGAAAGAAGTCTACAGAAGACAGAATTTGAGTTGTCTTTGAGAGTGGTACCATAGTTACATTCAAGAAGGGACATGAAAACGTTCTGAAGCCAATAAGGATTAATTAAATTTCAAGAATTAGCCTTCTCATCTTGAGACAATTATATATTAATATGCACTGGTAAATAATACAGAGAAGGAACTGGGAATTTTGTCCTGTGGTACAGCACTTGCCAACCATTCACCAGGCCTTGGATTCAATTACCAGCATTCAAAAAGAAAAAAGGAAAAAAAAAAAAAAGTTTTTGGTTGGGGATGTAGCTCACTGGTAAAGCACTTGTTTAGTATGCATGAGGCCCTGGGTTCTATCCCCAGCACCACACACACACACAAAGAAATAATAATAATACGAAGAGATCCTATGTACCCTTTACTCTTTTACCCAGTACCTCCAATGGTAACATTTTACAAAACTGTAGTATAATATCACAAGCAAGATATTAACATAAATACAATCTTATCAATCTAATTCAGGTTTCCATTGTTCTTTTTTTTTACTTGCTTGTGTGTGTGTGTGTGTGTGTGTGTGTGTGTGTGTGTGTGCTTATTTCTATGACATGTAGAGTCATATGTCTGCCACCACAGTCAAATTAAATAGTGCTGTCGCTAGTATTCTTTATGTTGCCCTTTTATAACCACACCCACTTCCCTTCTCACTTTCCATCACCCCAGTCGGCAACCTCTTGTCACCCACTAATTTTTTTTCCACAATTTTGTCATTTCAAGAATATTATATAAATGGGCAAAATATCTACATAGAGAGTTGTAGAAGATATAAAAGTGGACAATAAGCTCAAATGCAAACCAAAACTACAATGAGATACCACTTCCCACCTGCAAGGATGCTTGTATAAAAAAGACAGTGCTCAGAAGGATGTGGAGGAATTGGAACCCTCTTATGGTGCTTGTGGGAAGGTAAGATGATGTAGCTGCTTTGGAATACAATCTGGCAGATTCTCAGAAGATTAAACATAGAACTATGGAATAACCCTGCAATTCCACTCCTAGTTATGTTCCCAAGAGAAATGAAAACATATGTTCACACAAAAAAATTGTATATGAATATTAATAGCAGATGTATGTGTAATACCCTTAAACTGGAAGTAACCCAAATGTCAATTAGCAAGTATGCAGAAAAACAAATTGTGTTATACCCATAATATGAAATGTTACTCATCAGTGAAAAGGAATGCACAATTGATACATGTATTAACATGTATTAACTACAAAATAATAAAAGGAATAGGATATGATTTGATATATTCTAGAAAATACAAACTAATCTACAAAAACAGAAAACAGATCAATGGTTGCTTTGGGGAAGGTGAGTGGGAGAGAAGGAGGAAAGGATTACAGAAGAGCAGAGGATATATTAATTATTTTGATTGTGGTAACAGTTTCACAGATATACAGATATCAAAACTTATCATGTTGTACACCTCAAATATATGCACTGTTATATTTCAACTACATATCAATAAAGTATTTTAAATACATCATTAAAAAATTATTTTAAACACCACCTGTAATCATACCAAATTCCTATTCATCCATGTTCTCATGTTCTTCATGTTTGTGTTTTTGCCAATGCAAATCAGAATGTCGTGCTTTTTCTTTTTTTTAATTTTTAAATTTTATTTGTTCTAATTAGTTGTGACAGTGGCATGCATCTATACATTTTGATAGGTCATACATAAATAGAGTATAATCTCTATTTTTCATATTATACATATTGCAGGATCACATTGGTCACACAGTCATGCATGTACATGAAGTAACAATGTCTGTTTTACTCTACTATCATATCTTCCCCCATAACTTTTCTCCTCCCTTCACTTCCCTCTACCTAATATAAAGTAACTCTAGTCTTACTTTTTCTACTTAATGTCATTTCATTATTTCTTGAATTATTCCTCATCAACATTTCCTCAGGTTTTTATTTTGTTATATATGAACTCATATTAAAGTATAATATACAGACTGTAAAGTACAGAAGTCATAAGTGTACAGCTCAATGAATTATCACAAAGTAAACATACCCATGAGAACTTGTTTTGAAAATAAGGCTCTGTTTCTCAAGGGCTATGTTTTGGACAGGAAAATTTGATGTAAACACAGATGGACATTAGTTAAAGTGCTGGTTTTATTCAGTAGCTACCTACAGTAGGGAAAGACCTGGGCTCCACTGGGTTGGGCAGAAGTGATTGGGTTCATTTTAGAGGAAGAAGGAAGAGTGAAGTAAGAACTTGAGTGGAGGCAGGGAAGTGAAAAATTACCAAAAAAGTAGTAAAGGTAGTGGGTCCTCATGAGATGTATCTGGTTTACTAACTGGCCCTTACTGGAATTTGGCTCCTACTGTCCCACAGAGACTGAGTCAGAGACACTATCTTCAGGTATTGGTTGGAACAAATGGTAAATTCTTTTGGCAGCCTTCAGTTTTCTCAGGCAGGCACTTTAAAGGGAAGTAGGGTTTTCCTAGGGAGGTGGCCTTGAGTTGTTAGAAATAACGTCAGTGTTTGTTCAAGTCTTTATAGGCCAAGGCTGAGGCCTAGTCAAGAAGAGGACTCAGAAGAGCCTAGCTAGAGTTTGGTCAAGGAGAGAATCTTTGTAGTGCAACTGACCCACAGATTTCAGGACTATCAAAATCATTCTGGGTCCACCTCTACTCAATGTCAGGACCCCCAGTCTCCATTATGATAAACCAAAAAGTAGCCCAGAGCATTTCTAAATGCCCCATCTCACAAAAGCTACCAAGCTAGATAATGCTTAAAGTACCTCCCAGCTTTGAAATCCTATGTAACACCATCAACTATATTGTCTCCATTTGAAGACATTGTCAAAGATACAGGCTGAAAAGACAGTGTACAGATGTGTTAAACAGTGGAGGATACAGGAGATTATGGCCTTCCCTCCTCTGGAAATCAACATGGAATACACAATCCCTTGCCTAAATCACTTTGTACAGATTCCCAGGGAAGCCAAGCAAGCAAATGGCCAGACCCTAGAGCAGATCCCAATTCAAATCCTGATTCTGCCATTTAACCATGAGCATGCAACCTAGCCTCTCCCAACCTCAGTTTTCTGACTTATAAGAGAGCTAACCCTACTACTAAGTGAAATAATGTATCTAAGTCAGCCAACACATAAAAATAGTCTAATAATGGTGAACTCTCTTCCCAAAGGGTATGCCTAGTGCTACTTAAGGTCCCCTCCTCTCTCAAATTTCATTTTCCAAGACCCCAATAGGATTCTCTCAAGCTAAAAGTCAAGACCTACAAACAAAAATCTTCAGAGAATTAAACTTTAGTAGGAGACTGCTAAAACTACTCTGTAAATAGGTAATTATATCAATGTTAACTATTTTTCTATGAAAAGTACAATTTTACACTCACTCATATAGAGTTTTCAGTAATATTTCTTGAAGCTTACCATGTGCCAGACACTAGGCTAAACCCAGATGAAACTAAGACTCTACTCTGAAGAAACTCACATATCATAGACAGAGAGCTCTCAAAGAACAACCCGAAAGTTAAATAAAATTTGTAACATGAGGCAAAGTTCTGCAATAGGGAAATGTAGGGCATGATGGTAAAAAGGAAATGGACACTGGGGAAAAGAAAATTCTAAGAACAAAAAAAACCTATGCAAAGGACTGAAAACATTTACGAATCTTCTGTTTTCAGAGAATTGAGATAAAAATCACAGGTGAGAGGTGGATGATGAGCAAGGTAGAAAGAGAGGGGTCTGATTCTGAGGATCCTTTTATATCACCATATCCTTAGCTGCAAATTCAAAGACCAGTCCAAGGAAAAATTAATTTATTAAAATATATTGGGGGGATGGCTGCATATTTCATCCCCTGATTTGAGAGGGAAAGGGGGGCATTTTAAATTATTCTGAGATAGCAGGTGTATAGGAGACATTCCATGGAGGAGTCTTTCAATCTTTTTTCCCTGAGAGTGCTACAGGGAATAGCATAGGGCATGGTAAGGTAGCCCTGCCAGTGTGGGCATCACCAACCAGGCTATGAAAACACCTGCCACCACTGCTGCCTGGGGAGCGACAGCTCTATGTCACCTCCCTCGATGGTACTGCCAACTTCCAAAGATATGCATCTCTGATCTGGGGAAGCCTACTTCACACACATGCTCCCAAGAAAAGGGAGAATGGGAATGTTGATTCCTGGGACCCTACCTACCTACTGACTAGCTTTGGGCAATTTTCTTAACCTGCCTGTACTTCCATTTCCTCATGTGCAAAATAGCAATGCTAATAACATAATCTATCTTCAGAGTTGTTATGAGGCGGTATGAGATAATATATATAAAGTGTTCACAACCGTACCTGGCACAGAACATGCACTGTGAGAGTATGTGCCACTATTATTATCATTTGTTAGGAAAATGGGATTCACAAGGTAACAAATTTGCCCAAGTCATAAACAGAGGCGGCAGACCAAAACAATGAAAAATATCCACTACACCTTGATTCAGTGATAAGGAGTATGACAAGTACAAATTATTCATTTATGAAATGTCAATGTCCATAGGGCTCAGGAACAGATAATGCCTTATTTTTTTATTTATATAAATCAAATCAAATACAAATGGAACTACTCCCCCACATCAAAGTTAACAAAAAGCACCTATTAACCTTTTCTGAGGGAAGGGGTTCATCTAATATTAAACTAAAGAGCCTCCAGATAAATGTGGGGTTTGAGTTACAAGCCATATGCTCTGTGAGGGTGGCTAGGTCTGTGTACAATACTTGAAGGTGGGAATCTTCTCTGGAGGTTTAACCCCCCTCAGTGTCTACCTGAGCCTAAGGAGGATTTCACCAACTTTGGCAAAGCAAAGGTCTTTGATGGTTCCTGCTGTATGCACACAGTCAGCAACGCCCCCTGAGGGCAGTCACACCAAGCTTTGCAGCTGTGTGGTCCAGACCCAAAGCCACACTCTTGGAATCTGCTGGAACCATCAGTTTCCATGTACTCCCTTTCCTCACATCCGTCCCCTGAGAGTGAACACAGGCATGGGGTGGTGTGCAAAAAGAAGGAAAAGGAGGGGTGAAAAAAAGAAGGCAAACCTTCCCCACTGCACTACTCCTACTCAGTTTCTTCCAGGACCTCTCACAACTTCAAGAGGTACCCTGCTTAATTCCTGGAGAGAGAGAGAGAGAGAGTATTGACAGAGGAAACAAGTCTAAATATTCACTTTAAATTTACCCTGTTTTGATAACTAGATATGACTAAAAAGGTATTTTAGCATGTGTGAGGCACTGGGTTTGATTCTCAGCACAGCATATAAATAAATGAATAAAATAAAAGTCCATCAACAACTAAGAAAAATTTTTTTAAAAAGGTATTAAAACAGATGGAACCATTACTGAAGTTCTCCTTTACCCAGTTGGAGAAGGATTTGGCTAAGCAAAGCATGTAGCAGTTATTGGAAAAAACAAGACCTTCTGCATTTATACTTCAGGGGGTTGAGACCACTTGGGGATAATGAAAGTCCACAACTTCAGGACTCAGAGGCTGACTACCCTTTTGACAAAGAGGAAATCAAGTTCATTCCTTTATGGTAAACTCAATTCTGGAAACAAACTTTTTTTTTTATCTCAGTAGATTCTCATCTGTACCACACGTCTAACCCCAGAGTCTGGGCTTTCTCTTGTTTATAAAGGGGATTTTAAGCAGGGGATAGATTCCTATTTGAATTTCAGAATAGTCATCCTGGTTCATAGTATATTTTCTTATTTTTAAATTAAATGTCTTGTTTTGAGAGAATTTTAGATTCACATGTAGTTCTAAGACATAAGACAATGAGATCCTATGGAGCCTTTACCCAGTTTCACCCATGGTAACATCTTGCCAAACTGTCCAGTATCACAACTGGAATATTGATAATGGATAACATTTCTGTCATCACAAGGATCCCTGAAGTGGCTCTTTTAAAGCAATCCCCACTCCGGTCCTGCCCTTTCTACTTCTTAACCCAGGGCAACCACTAGAACACCTCATATATTTGATGTAGTGTGGCACTAGTTCTCCAAAAGTACGAGATTTTAAGAGAAACTTGGGCGAATGTAAGAAGATGAAATGAGACTTAAAGGGAGATTGAGAGAAAAGAAGAAGCCTGGACAGGTGATGCATGCCTATAATTCCAGCAACTCCAGAGGCTGAGGCAGGAGGAGGCCAGCTTGGGCAATTTAGTGAGACCCTGTCACAAAATTTAAAAAAAAAAAAAGATGGTGTTGGTGGGGGATGAGGGCATGTAGCTCAGTGTAGAGTGCCCCCTGTGTTCAACTCCCATTACCATAAAGAGAGAGAGAGAGAGAGAGAGAGAGAGAGAGAGAGAGAGAGAGAGAGAGAGAGAGAGAGAGAGAGAGAAAGTTTTGCTGTCAGGTGCTATTCCTGAAGCTGAAGTAAGTCACAGTTTTGTAAAGAATCTAGCCACTTCAATGATGCATTCAATTCCAGGTACCACAAGCAAGTTCAGTTATGCGAAGTGTTAAACATTATTAAGAAGGTGTGCACACTGGGGTTGGGAGGAGAAAGTGTGAAAGTGTGGGCGAGAACTCCCAAAGGATGGGAACTAGGAATATTTCTCTGAAGAGGTAACGTTTGATCTGAGGTGAGGAAAAGGGTAAAGAAAGCGAGAAAAAGTGAAAGAAGGAAGGAAGGAAGTGGGGGAGAGAAGGACATAGAAACAGAGACAGAGAAACTGAGAGAAAGGAGAGAAAGATGGGAAAATATCCATAAAGAGAAGGAATGGAAGAAGGGCTCGATGCGCTCGGTGCTCCGGCCGTCGGGCGTCGACTGCTAAGGTCTGCACAGGCCCGCCCCTGACTTTCCCTCCGGCCCTCCCTTCCCGCGCCGCCCCCGGCCCAGCCTGCGCGAGCTCAGAAGCGGTCGGCTCTCTAGAGACGCCATGTACCGGCTCCTGTCAGCCGTAACGCTGCGGGCTGCGACCCCCCGGGGCCGGACCTGGGGCTGCGGGCTACGTGGGGCCCACCAGCGGGCTGGGCTGCCGCCGCTCGGCCATGGCTGGGTCGGGGGCCTGGGGCTGGGACTGGGGTTGGCGCTTGGAGTGAAGCTGGCCGGTGGACTGAGGGGCGCTGCCCCCGCTCAACCCCCGGCGGCTCCCGACCCCGAGGCGTCGCCTCAGGCCGAGCCGCCCCTGGAGCAGTCCCTCGCCCCGCGGTCTCAGCAGACTCTGGCGCCTCCCCACTCCCGGTGCTTCGCTAGGGCCATTGAGAGCAGCCGGGACCTGCTGCACAGAATCAAGGTGCTGCGACTGGGGAGGGGGGCGCCGGCGGCCGGGGACCTGGCGCCCTATTCTCGGTTCACCCCGAAATGGGACCCCTCGGTGGTTGTATCTCCGGGCTGACCTGACCCCACCCTGGGCGGTGGGGTGCGGGCTGTCGGCTTCCGAGAAACAGCTTCCCGTTTCCCGACCGCTACATCGCGGTCAGAAGCTCTTGAGGGTTGCCCAACTCCGGGCTGAGGTCACCTCCCGTCTTGGGGCTTGCCCCTTCGCTGCCAGTGTGCGGACTCAGCGCACCCCTAGAGATTAGTTGCGGGGCAAGGCCAGAGCCCGGGTGGGCGGGACCCGTTGGGTGGGCGGAGCCTGCGGGCGTCCTGTGGTGTGCGAGGTTATCCCGCCTGTCTTTGAACTGTCAGGTTTCCCCTTCTTTGCTCCTAGGACGAGGTGGGCGCACCGGGAATAGTGGTCGGAGTTTCTGTAGATGGAAAAGAAGTCTGGTCAGAAGGTGGGCTCAGAAAAGTGTTATTTAGCGACTTGTTTTGTACCAGTTGGTGAATAAAATATTGGCAGTATAGTGGTTGGAGTGAATCCCATAAATTGTTTACTGTTCAGTTTAAATAAAGTGATACATATTGTCGAGACAATGTATACAGGATAAATAATCAGGTTGTTATTTTTTAATCAGTAAGAATTAAAATGTGACTATTGGGCTGGGGTTGTAGCTCAGTGGGAGAGCACATGCTTAGGCTCTGGGTTTATCCCCAAACCAAAAGTGATAATTAAAATGTGACTAATAAAGAAATTGGAGTCTTAAAAATGACTTGTTTCTAATCTCACTCTTCTCTTAGGACCGGATTTATTGGTTTGAAAAGGGTATATAGAACAATCCATTAAATATCCACTATTGCATACTTATAGATAGCCCTTATGGGTGGATAAAACTCCAGAATTTATGTATTTTTTTTTGTAAATTCAGTCACAAATTAATGAGTTTTCTTTTTTGTAAAAGGCATTACTCTGAATACTAGAAATACACTATCTGTCCTCCCTAATGAATGTATAGTTTAACTCTTTTTTGCTGGACAGAATGTTAACTACTTTCAAATAAAAAGCCAGGAGCTTCCAGAGAGGCATTTCTATTTATTTTATGATACTTTCATCAAAACATTATAATGTGACTTCTCTAATGCACACAAATTGGTCCAGTAAGTCATCCTAGGTTTTTAGGAATCCTACTCTTTAAAATTGAATTTCAGACAAAAAAGTAGTAGTTTTAGAAGAAGTTGATTGGAGCAGTAGGGTTTTGGAAAGTTATTTTTCTCCAAGTATACTTTGTATCAGTATACCTAATTATACATAATTAATTTATGAAAATTTAATAAATGCTAACTATGGGTGAGAGCTTATTTTATGCAAATATTTTCAGCATAATACAGTTTTAAAAAGTCATTGTACTCCTTTTCAGAATTCTGTTCCTCATATTTTTTTGATTTCCATGCATTCACTATGTGCAAAAGATGAAAACCAATTTTTTTTGTAGGAGATTTAAATTAATAGTACATAGTTTTTCTTATGATTTGCAGCTGAATTAAATTGATAGCTGGATTTGCTTTTCAGGACATCTTTTCACATTCATTTTGATCGAATGGCTATTTTGAGGATGTCAGTGGAAACTCAAAAATCAATAATGATTACAACCTGAAGAATATTGATATTTTCTTTTTTCTTTATTTGGTACTAGGGATTGAACACAGGGGCTATTAACCACTGAGGTACATCCCTTGTCCATTTTCTGAGACAGGGTACTCCTTTTCAGAATTCTATTCCTCATATTTTTTTGATTTCCATGCATTCTCTATGTGCAAAAGATGAAAACTAATTTTTTTTGTAGGAGATTTAAATTAATAGTACATAGTTTTTCTTATGATTTGCAGCTGAATTAAATTGATAGCTGGATTTGCTTTTCAGGACATCTTTTCACATTCATTTTGATCGAATGGCTATTTTGAGGATGTCAGTGGAAACTCAAAAATCAATAATGATTACAACCTGAAGAATATTGATATTTTCTTTTTTCTTTATTTGGTACTAGGGATTGAACACAGGGGCTATTAACCACTGAGGTACATCCCTTGTCCATTTTCTGAGACAGGGTCCTGCTAAGTTGCCAAGGCTGGCCTCAAAAGTGGGATCCTCCTGCATCAGCCTCTGGAGTTTCTGGGATTACAAGCATTGGCCACCATGCCCAGCTATAAAAATGTTTTCTTTAAAAATGTAATTTATTTAAAAAATGGAATAATCAAATTGTTAACATAAGCTAAGACAAAATAGTATTTGAGTCAGATGAAAATTATACACAGGGTACACTTTCAGTTTAGTTATAATGTTTTAAGTGTTAGGCTTGTTTTTTGTCAGTGTTGCTAAGACTCATTCTTACATGTTCAGTTCTAAGTAACTTATAAAAGTGGAATATCTTTTTCTTAAGAAAAATACCCAAGGTGTTTTAAGATTTCAGTTTCGAAGACTTGTTTGGCCATGAAGCTTTATTAATAGAGACGTTTTGGTTTTCTTTACCCAAAGGTTTAGGTTATGCCGATGTTGAGAACCGTGTGCCATGTAAACCAGAGACAGTTATGAGAATTGCCAGCATCAGCAAAAGCCTCACCATGGTTGCTCTTGCCAAACTGTGGGAAGCAGGGAAACTAGATCTTGATGTTCCAGTACAGCATTATGTTCCTGAATTCCCAGAAAAAGAATATGAAGGTGAAAAGGTAGTGAAACTCACAGTTCAGTGTACTAATTGGGTAGTTAAATGGTTTATGCTGAAATTTATGTTTGAAATGTTTCATAGGATTCTTTGCTTTGATTTCAGTTACTGTTACTGGATTAAGTTTTTTTTAATTCGTATGATAATCTGGTAGGTATTTTTCTGACATTTGAGGATCAGGATCTATACATGACCTTTTTCCTGCAGGAATTCAAAATGGAAAATATTACTGAGGCATTCATTCCTAGGCTGTTAACTTATTATCATGCAGTTTAATATTATAATTGAATTTTCATGTTTTTTATAATTAGGTTTCTGTCACAACAAGATTACTAATTTCCCATTTAAGTGGAATTCGTCATTATGAAAAGGACATGAAAAAGGTGAAAGAAGAAAAAGCTTATAAAGCCTTGAAGATGATGAAAGGAACAATGGCATCTGATCAAGAAAAAGAATTGAAAGAAAAAGGAAACAAAAGTAATGAAAAGAATGACTTTGCTAAAACTAAGATGGAACAGGATAATGAATCCAAATGTCGAAAACATGGCAAGAAAAAAAATGATTTTGAACAAGGTGAATTATATTTGAAAGAAAAATTTGAAAATTCAATTGAATCCCTAAGATTATTTAAAAATGATCCTTTGTTCTTTAAACCTGGTGAGTGTTCATTCCTTCTCTTAACAAAGTCATTATTATTGAAGTGTTAAATTTTCAGGAAATCCAAAATGTGTATCATCCTGAGTGCATTCAGTGAGGCTGATAGTGATTGTATGCGCCATTCCTGTTTTTTTGTTTATTTTTTAAAATTTTTAAAAATTTGTTCTTTTTAGTTATACATGATAGTAGAATTGGAAAGACAGTGCCTCTCTTTTTTTTCAGTACTTCCTAACAAAACCTGGCATCCAGGCAGGTGATTATTTAGCCCCATGGAAGGCTATGCAACCATTTAGAGGAATCTCAGTATCAAGATGTTCATGGGAAATTTTGGAGAATGTTGGAATAATTGTCCCACAAATAAAACTTGGACCAAAGTAGAAAAGATAATGTGTTACTAATAGGAATATTTAAATGTTGTTAGAATATAATATTTAGTTAAAATTAAGTTGCTGAGTCCAGTGTGCCTATAATCCCAACATCCTAGGATGTATATTTGAAATTATATACATATGTACATATAGACTGTATTTAAAATTATACATATATAATGTGTATTTGAAAGTTTTTATATCTACATATATTTTATTAAAATGAGAACTTGTGTATCTATTTATACCTTGAACAGTAGATAGTAGATGAATTGAGAACAAGACAATTGACTAAAGGAATCAAATTTGTTTTTCTTCCCCTTCCTATTTTGTTGTCAGTTTGAATGATTTTTGTTTTGTTTTGAGATAGGATTCATTTGTTTATTTCATTATCAGAGAAAGGAATAGAGTCATTGAAAATTTTAAGTACATATACTGATCATCATTTTACTCTTGTATTATAGTGAGATGCAGTAAGCAGGGTTATTTATTACAAAGTTAAATGAATTTGTTGATATATCATCTGTAATCTTTTTCTATATGCTGAAGTAAAATATTCCAATTTTAAAGGTATTCCTGTTTTCAGTGGGAAAATATTTTACATATTTTTTAATAATAATCAAGCATTTTCTTTTTTTTCCCTCTTGCAATGATGTCTCAAGGTAGTCAGTTTTTGTACTCAACTTTTGGCTATACCCTACTGGCAGCCATAGTAGAAAGAGCTTCAGGATATAAATATTTGGACTATATGCAGAAAATATTCCATGACTTGGATATGCTGACAACTGTGCAGGAAGAAAATGAGCCAGTGATTTACAATAGAGCAAGGTAAACAAATACCTTCTGGTGTGTCTAGCTATATATCGCATCTTAACACTGTGTTACCAATTAAAAGTCAAATTTTCTTTGTTTCCATTCCAAAATCAATTTACCACATTTTGGGCGCTTTTGTACATGTTTCTTTTTTCTATTTATACAGAGAGGAAAATAAAACATGTTTGTAAAGTGCCCCAAGACACTTAGATAAAAGATAGCAATAATAATGTAAGTACATAAATACTTAAATCAAAATTGCACCCTTCATGTGCATTTCTAATTTGCTCTTTTAATTGCCTCTTTTCTTATGTCTTATCTAATGATTTGTTTGTTTTCCTTTTATTATTTTTTGTTTTAACATTTATTTTGAGATAATTTTGTTCTTACAGAAAAGTCGTGGGCATAGTACAAACAATTCATATATACCCTTCACCCAGTTTCCCCATATGTTATAATTTTACCACATTTTCATTATCTGTATATTTTATTTTTTTCTGGACCACTTGGGAATAAGTTGCAAACATGGCATGTCATTACCTAAAAATATTTAAATGTGTATTTTTAAAAAACAAGGAAATTCAAGAAATTGATTCAGACTCTTTGCCAATTGTTCTAATAGTGTTCTTTATAGCAGAAATGAAAAAAAAAAAAAAAAGTAGTTTTTCTGGTCCAGGGATCAATACAGAATCCCACATTGCTTTAGTTGACATGTCTTTCAGAGGTCACATGATGTCAGTATGTCCCATTATTAGTGATGGTATCTTAATGGCTTTGTTGAGGTAGTGCCTGTCACATTTCTCCACTGTGAAGTTGCTGGTTTTTCCTTTGTTCAATTAACGTGTATATTTTGGGGAGCTACTACGTAAAATTCCTAGTTCTCATCAAACTTTTTACTTGTTTTAACATCCATTTATGATTCATGTCTGGATCAGTTATGACAATAATGGTTGCTATTTTTGGTGGTGATTTTCTAATTCCATCATCATCCCAACATTTGAGTGGTGACTTTCTAATTTCATCGTCATCTCAACATTTGTTAATTAGCATTATCTTTTGAGAAAGTACTTCCCTCCTTATTTATTCATTTATGTACTTATTTATTCATACCAGTATGCTCTCATGGATTATTATTTTAATCAATGAGCTGTGATCTGTCACTCTTATTTAATATCTAGGTTTTGAAATATTAAGTGTATGAAATATTAGCAAAACTTTTTGTAAGGGTAAATAGTAGGTTGTTTATGTGCATATGTATTTTAATGAGGAATTTTATGTTTCAGTTTGTGTGTGTTAATAAATGACCATTAATATGCTCTTCTGATTTGGATTATGTAGATCCCTGCTACCTGTCATTTGTGAGAGTAATTAAGAGTTTTGGTGTACTACAAAAATACTAAGTGCTACCTAACTAAAAAAATGGAACATTTTAAATATATCTAGGTTTAAAGTACTTTTTTTGTAATTAGGCATCCTTAGGCACCTTTTAATTATAAGGATTAAGATTTAAAATGTTTAATCCTTAGTTCTTCCCAGTTTTATTTTACATCTTTTAGATATAAAATATCAAGTTGAAAATACTTATGTATAATTTGAATTGAGTATTCAGACAAAATCCTAGGTAAATAGCTTAAGCAGGTTTTAATATAATTTATGGAGAAACTTTAGAACACTGACCTTGATGTATTAACTAGAATCCTTGGGAAAGAAAAATGTTGTGATTTTGGATAATTTTATATTTGACCATTTACCATTATAACACAAAAGGGTTTGGTCAACTTTTTAGCCTTTAATATTTTAAAATGTAGCTTATGCTTTGTGTTAGGGAGTTTTCCATCATTTAGGGTTTTAACTACCAATTTATGTTATATAAAGTACACAACTATATGAAAGTGCTAAAAAAATTTAAGTGTTCTGTTGAGAACTGGCACACTTCGAAAACACTCATAGAAATATTTGAATTTTTAACCTATTTCATTAAATTATTTTTAAAAAGTTTATATTATTAAAGGAAAACTTTGAAACACTTCAGAAAATTTAAGAAGTTCAAATTGAACATAGTGTTAGCAAATTAAATAAAGTTTTATTTTACCTCTTAAGGTTATTTGAAGTCCTATTATTAGAGGAAAAATATATTTGAAATACAAATACTTGATAACTTTTCAAAAAAATTAGAATGAATGAAAGGACAATTATGTCAAATGTTAGGAAGAGGTAAATCAAAAGTTTACAAAATGATGAGTTGTATTATCTCATGATTATTTATGGTTAGAATTATTGAGTGTGCTAAGCATTTGTGTTCCTTACCAATTTTTTTTCTTTTCACTCCTTTTTCATACTGTATAATAGTTTGCAAACTAGACCTATGACCAGTTTGAGTTAAAGAATCAGTTTAGTGGGTATGTCTATTTTTCATAGGACAAAGTAGAATAGAAAATAATTATAAAATGTGTTGCAGGTATCAATGGTAAATATAAACTTTTAGGGAGAAGACTGCTGCTGTAGGAAAAATCATTAAAGTACAATGGCTTGAAGAAAATAAAAGTTTCATTCTCTCATGCATCATTCCCAAGGTTAGCAGTTCATATTGGCAGACAGCTGCTCCACGCAAACTTATGAGAACCCAGATGATAGACTGGGTGCCATGGCACACACCTGTAATCTCAGTGGCTTGGGAGACTGAGGCAAGAGTTCAAAGCGAGTTTCAGCAACTTAGCAAGACCCTGTCTCTAAATAAAATATTTTAAAAGGACTGGGGGTGTGACTCAATGGTTAAGCATCCCTGGGTTCAATCCTCAGTTCCAAAAAAAAAGAACCCAGATGCTTCCATCTTATTACTTCTTTCTCCGTGGTGGTGTCCCCATCTGTATAATACAAGTGAGATCCCAGACTCCCTAGAAAAAACAAGAAAGTGAAGAGGCAGTGCACTTAATGCCTTGATACCCAGACTTGCAATTGCAAACTCTGTTCACCTTCTGTTGGCAAAAAATGTACTTAATGGTCAAACTTAGTGACAGCAGTAACTCTATTACTAAGGATGGTGAGAAGAATCAATATTGTGAACAACCAGCCATCTGTGCCACTGTATTATTTTATAAAACTTCTGTTTCAGATGGGTGGCACATTCATGGTATGTGTGTTCATGTTTGAAAAAAGTTTGAAAGTTCTTCAGTGAAATATATCAAACTAAAATTTTATCCTAGTTTTTACAAAAGGGGCATTGGCAGAAAATTTTGAGACTAATTATTAATGAGTTTTACTGTTATGATGTTTTCTGTTGTCTGATTTGTTAGAAAGACTACATATTTACCAAAAATCTATTAATTTTACTTCGCATATTTCATTAGTATATGCTTTCCACGTGGCTTAATGGTACTTGCTAAAGAAGCAGAAAAAAATGGTAGTATTTTTTGGAGTTGTTTAAGCTTTTTGTCCAGTCTCCACTTTTACTTTGTTCAATCTTCTGTTGTATTCAGCAAAATTATCATTTTAAATGAACAGTTTAAATATGGATTAAATGTGCATTTCAGATCAGTCTATGACCTGAAAGAGATTTGGGAAACACAGAAGGAATTAGGTTAGCAACAAGCAGTGAATTTTAATTTTTTTTAAAGGTCTGTGGTTCTTGACCACTTCAGACTCTGTGTGTCTGTTTAAAATAGTGCCACCTGATTACTATTTTTAGGTTTAGCATTATATTCTTCAGGGAAACATAAGGAAAAGGGACAAATATCAGCGGTTCTCAGTTGAATCTAAAAAAAATTCTCTAGTAAAGATGGCATAGATGCTTGAAGTTATTTTTATTTAGACCTAAAGATTTGAAAATGAATGTCTAGGTATTTTAAAAATGACAGGACATTATGGGTCCTCATTGACTCTCATTCTAAATTGAAAATTAAGGCTGTATGAATTTACAGACTGCAGAGCAGCTGTCATTTGCTATTTCCTGATGAGTAACTTGCAAAAATCAAAATATGGTGTATGATGGTGAGTTAATGTCATTTTAGCTCTTATTCCTTGAAAAAAGGCAGTGGCTTTCCATTTTTGTTGAGGAAGGTTCCTGTCAGCTCTGAGGTTGATTTGTTTTTTGGATTTTTGATAGGACCGAGTAGTTCTTCAGTGGTAGTTGATTAATTTTAGTTAAATGTGTTCCTGAAATAAAATAGGTCACTAAAAAAAAAAAAAAAAAAAAAAAAAAAAAAAAAAAAAAGAAGGAAATGTTGCCTAAGAAAATGTTCTGTCCATTTGCTGTGTTTTTATCTTGTTAGATACAGTACCAATATGGGTCCATAAAATGCTCTGATTCTTTTTTTGTAATAGTTGTTTTTAAAGAACTTAAAGATACTAACTTTTAGGGAGAGTTTTTGGTACATACCTTTGAAAAGATACCAAAAAAATCCTTAAAGTAAAATTTAGTAACTGCAATATGTTTCTGTTTATTTGTTTTATGGTACCATTTTGTACAAAACAAAATGTTTGCTATTTTGTTAGTCTACTGACTTCTTGGGCGTAATAATAAATCCGTTACTGATATCCTGACCAAAGCTTTTTAGAGTTATTTTCTCTCCAAAGTAAATATGTTCTTTATCAGTTCTCTTTATGTGTATGTGTATGTTTAAAATAGTTCCACTGATGTCCATCATCCTTTTAAAGTTTTTCCCCACAATCTTACCCCAGAATATTACTTAAGTTTCTGTGGCCAGAATTTTAACTATAGCTACAGGCCCCACTTAGTTGTAAAGGAAGGAAGGGAATTTATTTTTAACTAGGAACATTATTGTCCTAAATAAAATTAAGGCTTTCTTAAATGAAAGGGTTGGACCATAGATTCCATATAGGCACTAACTATAATGATTTGAATAGCAAATATATTCTGTCTAGGCAAGTAAAGAAAATAAGATGGTAGCAGACATCTCCAAGGGAATAGATTGAATTGTTCTTGCCACTGAAAGATACTCAGTTTATTGATAGGGAAATCCTTAGTCAATGCCTTAGCTTATTAAACCTTGTAGAATATTTTCTGTTTGGCACAATGCTTGCAGCAGAAATCTCTAATTTTGTGCTAGAGATATAGCTCAATGAAAGCACTTCTCTGGTATACACAGGCCTAGATTTGATCCCCAGCACCACAAAAAGGAAAAAAAAAAAAACCCTCTGATTTTATAATTTGATAGATTAAACCAAATAAATGAATGTTTTCTGAAGTGTTCGCTGTATTTTTATAGTATTTATCTTCTATTTATTTATCCTTTATCTTCTATTTATTTTCTGGTGTTTTCCAGAATTAAGCGTTATTCCTTCTCAGGCTCTTTTTTATTCCTTTTGCTGACAAATTCTCCACTAGTAGGTTCAATTTAATTGTTAATACTAAATGTTAAAATGGGATTGGTTTTTGTAATGTGCATTTTTGTTGTGAGGTTTTTAAAAGTATTTAAGAAGCATTTTTTAAATAAAATTATTTTAAATTTCTAAGTTTGTAGATGTAGATTCCTGTGGTTATATAATGTCCTTATACAAAATATTTCTAAATAAGTCGGAGGAGGCTGTTTGTCATCTGGCATCACTCCATCAGTTATTTATTTACAAAGATGTCTCAATAACTTACCCAAGAATTTTGAGTAACTTATTCCATTCTTTTAAGTCAAAATTCCCTAGGAATATGAAATAGTAATATTTATAATTCAGCTGAACAAAATTACTTTCATGAAAAATTACTAATTTGTTTTCTGTCCAAAGGAACCAAGAGATTAAAGTCTAGAATTTGCATATTTAAAGTTTAGATTTCTAGTGTAAAGTCTAGAATTCTCTATATTTTTATATTTTAAGGAGGAATGACTGAGGAGTCCTCACTTCCAACTTTAATATTAGTGGTATGAAATACTTTACGGTTAAAAATGCAAAGCTGATTATTAGCCAAAAATATTGGTATTTCTGGTTTATAGGCTTCGAGTTCACTCTAAGAAATATATCTCAGTGAGAAAATATATATATTATATAACTTCTTTTATATTTAATTTTACTCAATTGGCTGACTTTATAATTGTAATCAGAGTTGAGATTGAAAGTGATAGGGCCTAAAATATGTAAAATATGGGAGTGGCCATAGGAATTGAAAAAAGGCACAAGGGTAAAAAGAATTTAGCATCTTATTGAAAAAAAGAAATATGAAAGAAGGTTTGTAAGAGATTGTCATTTTAGGCATGTGAATTTTGAGAAATCCAACTATCAAATCAATGGTTCTCAAAAGAGCATATTGAGATTCCTTGTGGACTTTTTTTTTTTTTTTTCAATAATCAGACACATACCTGTGACCACCTCCTTCCTAACTGCCAGTCCTCCTTCACCTAGTTAATAACATTGACTTTTAAGGGACATAAAGGAATCTTAAAAGATGAAGGAGGAGTCATTTTTCAAATATGCCTACAACCCCTCCAAAGTTACAAATTTTGAAAGAAGGGTATAATTTTGGGAGGGAGAAGGCCCACAGGTGATTTTGATAAACATCATTCTTACCTTCCTCCCAAACTAAACTGGGGAATTATTAATGTTAGTAGAATATCCACTTGTCAATTTGTAGCAGGGGTTGTGGTACAGATGCAGATTTTCTCTGCAGAAGAGAAGACCTGGTATAACTGAACCCACTGGTTACTGAAAGAGTAGAGAATCTTAGGGTAGAGAGTACTCTGCAGAATGGACTAAGAGGAGTGCCAGGAAGTGTGGGTCAGTGATGCTGCAGGGGATAAGTCAGATGAGGACAGTAAAAAAGAAATGAGAAGATTCATGATAATCCGTTAGACAGCTGTTTATCAGTTCTGATTTTAAGGGGTTGAAGAATGAATGGACAGGATGTGTACATGAAGATAACAGGTATGGACTATTTTATGTGGTTCAGCAGTAAAGGAAGAGAGAGAAGAGACTGGCAACTGGAAACTGTAGGAATACTTTTTCTTCCTTTTTTCTTCCTAGGAGGAAACTTGGGCATTTTGTAATCAAAAGTTCTTGGCATGGCACAGAAAGGCCTTTGTGATCTGTCCCTTGTCCCATGTCTACTCCTCAAGCATTACCTATTGTCACTTATCCTCTCAAGTTTTCTGCCTCAGCCACACTGAACCACCTTGCTTCTAGGTGTGGCCTCTGAACTCACATTTCAACCATGCTCATCCCTATTAGTGCTCAATATTCCTCACATCCATCTTTGAGTTATTTCACAACCTGTTACTCAGAAAGGAGTCTGGGAACCAGCAGATGGATTTCATCTGGAAGTTTGTTAGAAATGCAGAATTTGTAGACCTGCTGAAGTAGAATCTTCATTTTAACAAAATTTTCCAGATGACTCATAGGGCTTTGAAATTTAAAAATTGCCCAAAAAGACTGTTAGCCCCTGGAGCCCAGGCACTGTATGCTTTTACTTATCTATCCTGTGCATTGCCAGGTGTCATTAAGAATTTGACTATCAACAATGTTTTGATTTTATCAATATGTTTAATGAGCACTGACTGTATGACCAGGTACTGTTTGAGGTAGGGGAATCATCAAGGAATATGGTAGAAAGTTTTACCCTTATGAAACTTATCTAACATGGGAAAAGATAGATAGAGGTTTAAAGAAATAAGAATTTCAGATATTGACATAAGAAAAATAAAATGGGCTGAGCACAGTGGTGCATGCCTGTAATCCCATTCACTCAGTGAGGCCAATGTAGGAAGATTGCAAGTTCAACACCAGGTTCCACAACTTAGCAAGAACTCATCTCAAAATAAAAAAGGTCTGGGGATGTAGCTCAGTGTTATACACCCCTAGTTTCAATCTCCAGTACCAAAAATAAAATAGGGTGATGGGATATAAAGTTAATAGGCAGAATATATAGGGAATCAATTTTAAAAATATTAGTTTTAGGCCATACCAGTTAAGTTGAGACAAGAATGCTGCCTTTTTGCTAGCTAGCCTTTTTGCAAATACAAAAATAAGTCTGGCATAAAAGAACAAGGTAAGGTGTCATCGGTGATGAGATCTAAGAGGTAAGCAGGTACTAAATCATGTTGGACAATGAGTCTCAATGCTGTAGACCTACCACCCCTTTAACGAATCTTTCACAACACCTACTTTAATATACTGGAATGAAAGTCATAGCTAATATGACACACCAGTGCTTTAACTGCACTATAAAGAAGAAATAGAATGAATGTGATTTATAATAAATATTTCAGTATGTTTTAGTTTACTCTGCCAACATTATAAGACATAATAAAGTCAGATGAAATTTAATACATAAAAGTATTGTGAATGTGAACTGCAAATGCAGACTGATAAAGATGAAATTATTGCTGTTCCAATTTGTGTCCTTGGTGACCAACTCTGGATAAAGTTTTGAGCAAAATAGAGTACAATCTTTGATTTTCACAGTAGTTCTACGTTGAAGAAAACTTAATGGTAACATGCAAAAAGTACTTTGTGTTTAAATATAACATGGAGAGGGTTCTAGGGTAAACTAGTTATAAATACATTCTTTACTTACAGAATCTCCAGTGGGATAGTTGAAGGTCTTGCAGGATATGCAAGAATACATCTTTTTTTTTGTGGGGGTCTTTTCCATACATCACAGAACATTTAGGATCTTGCAGCTCTGTGTAATAACTGCCATTAAAAGCCCTCTAGTAATTGTGACAGCTAAAATAATATCTCCAAAAAAATCCCTTAGGAACTTGATACTACTGTTGAGGATCACTGAGTGTGTTATGTGCTGTGGTAAGAAGTTTGGATTTTATTCTTTTTTTTATTTTAATTAAAAATCATAAATTTACATAGGGCAATATTGTTTGATTCATTGTTATTTTTTCCCTCCCCCCCCACCCCTCCCACCCCTCTTTTCCCTCTGTACAGTCCTTCCTTCCTCCATTCTTACCACCCTCCTTATCCCTAACCCTAACCCTAACACTAACCGCTCCTACCCCCACTTATATGTCCTTATCCGCTTATGAGCGAGATCATTCATCCTTTAGATTTTTGAGATTGGCTTATCTCACTTAGCATGATATCCTCCAATTTCATCCATTTGCCTGCAAATGCCATAATTTTATCATTCTTCATGGTGGAGTAATATTCCATTGTATATATATGCCACAGTTTCTTTATCCATTCATCAACTGAAGGGCATCTAGGTTGGTTCTACAATCTGGCTATAGTAAATTGAGCAGCTATGAACATTGATGTGGCTGTATCTCTGTAGTGTGCTGATTTTAAGTCATTTGGGTATAGGCCAAGGAGTGGGATAGCTGGGTCAAATGGTGGTTCCATTCCAAGCTTTCTGAGGAATCTCCGTACTGCTTTCCAGAGTGGCTGCACTAATTTGCAACCCCACCAGCAATGTATGAGTGTACCTTTTTCCCCACATCCTCACCAACACGTATTGTTGCTTGTGTTCTTGATAATCGCCATCCTAATTGGGGTGAGATGGAATCTTAGGGTAATTTTGATTTGCATTTCTCTTATTACTAGAGAAGTTGAACATTTTTTCATATATCTGTTGATTGCTTGTACATCTTCTGTGAAGTGTCTGTTCATTTCCTTAGCCCATTTGTTGATTGGATTATTTGTATTCTTGGTGTAGAGTTTTTTGAGTTCTTTATAGATTCTGGAAATTAGTGCTCTATCTGAAGTATGAGTGGCAAAGATATTCTCCCACTCTGTAGGCTCTCTCTTCACATTACTGATAGTTTCCTTTGCTGAGAGAAAGCTTTTTAGTTTGAATCTATCCCAGTGGTTGATTCTAGCTTTTATTTCTTGTGCTATGGGAGTCCTATTAAGGAAGTCTGATCCTAAGCCAACAAGTTGAAGGTTTGGACCTACTTTTTCTTCTATAAGATGCAGGGTCTCTGGTCTGATTCCGAGGTCCTTGATCCATTTTGAGTTGAGTTTTGTGCAGGGTGAGAGATAGGGATTTAGTTCCATTCTGTTGCATATGAATTTCCAGTTTTCCCAGCACCATTTGTTGAAGAGGCTATCTTTTCTCCATTGCATATTTTTGGCACCTTTGTCTAGTATGAGAAAATTGTATTTATTTGGGTTTGTGTCCATGTCCTCTATTCTGTACCATTGATCTACCTGTCTATTTTGGTACCAATACCATGCCGTTTTTGTTACTATTGCTTTGTAATAGAGTTGAAGATCTGGTATTGCGATACTCCCTGCTTCGCTCTTTCTACTGAGGATTGCTTTAGCTATTCTGGGTTTCTTATTCTTCCAGATAAATTTCATAATTGCTTGCTCTATTTCTGTAAGGTACATCATTGGGATTTTAATTGGAATTGCATTGAATCTGTATAGCACTTTAGGTAGTATGGCCATTTTGACAATATTAATTCTGCCTATTCAAGAACATGGGAGATCTTTCCATCTCCTAAGGTTTTCTTTAATTTCTTTCTTTAGTGTTCTGTAGTTCTCATTGTAGAGTTCTTTCACCTCTTTTGTGAGATTGATTCCCAAGTATTTTATTTTTTTCGAGGCTATTGTGAATGGGGTAGTTTTCCTAATTTCTCTTTCTGAAGATTCATCACTTATGTATAAAAATGCATTGGATTTATGAGCATTGATCTTGTAACCTGCTACTTTACTGACTTCACTTATGAGCTCTACGAGTTTTCTGGTGGAATTTCCAGGTTCCTCTAAATATATAATCACGTCATCAGCGAACAGGGATAGTTTGAGTTCCTCTTTTCCAATTCGTATCCCTTTAATTTCTTTGGTTTATCTAATTGCTCTGGCTAGAGTCTCAAGAACGATATTGAATAGAAGTGGTGAAAGAGGGCATCCCTGCCTTGTTCCAGTTTTTAGGGGGAATGCTTTCAGTTTTTCACCATTTAGAATGATATTGGCCATGGGCTTAGCGTAGATGGCCTTTACAATGTTAAGGAATGTTCCCACTACCCCAATTTTCGCTAGTGTTTTGAGCATGAAGGGATGCTGTATTTTACCGAATGCTTTTTCTGCATCTATTGAAATAATCATGTGATTCTTAACTTTTAGTCTGTTGATATGGTGAATGACATTTATTGATTTCCGGATGTTGAACCAACCTTGCATCCCTGGGATAAAACCCACTTGATCGTGGTGCACTATCTTTTTAATATATTTTTGTATGCGATTTGCTAAAATTTTGTTGAGAATTTTTGCGTCGATGTTCATTAAGGATATTGGTCTGAAATTTTCTTTCCTTGATGTGTCTCTGTCCGGTTTAGGTATCAGGGTGATATTGGCTTCATAGAATGAGTTTGGGAGGGTTTCCTCCTCTTCTATTTTATGGAATACTTTGAGAAGTATTGGAATGATCTCTTCTTTAAAGGTTTTGTAGAACTCGGCTGAGAACCCATCTGTCCTGGACTTTTCTTTGTTGGTAGGCTTTTGATGATTAGAAGTAAATGACAGAATAAAAAATAGAAACTTCTCCAATACCTGGAGATTAAATAATACACTATTATATGATGAATGGATAACAGAAGACATCAGGAGGGAAATAAAAAAATTTTTAGAAGTAAACGAGAACAAAGACACATCATATCAAAATCTCTGGGACACTATGAAGGCAGTACTTAGAGGAAGATTTATTTCATGGGGCGCATTCAACAAAAGAAGTAGAAATCAACAAACAAATGATTTAACACTACAGCTCAAAGCCCTAGAAAAAGAAGAGCAGACCAACACCAAAAGTAGTAGAAGACAGGAAATAGTTAAAATCAGAGCCGAAATCAACGAAATTGAAACAAAAGAAACAATTGGAAAAATTAACAAAATAAATAGTTGGTTCTTTGAAAAAATAAACAAAATTGATAAACCCTTAGCCACAATAACAAAGAGAAAGAGGGAGAAAACTCAAATTACTAAAATTAGAATGAACAAGGAAATATCACAACAGACACGAGTGAAATACAAAACATAATTAGAAGCTGTTTTGAAAATCTATACTCCAACAAAACAGAAAACCTCGAAGACATCAGCAAGTTTCTAGAGACATATGAATTACCTAAACTGAACTGGAGGACTACACAACTTAAATAAATCAATTTCAAGCAATGAAATGGATTTTATTCTTAATGCATTGTAACCACTGAAGGATTTCAAATGTATGAAAAAAGGGTTGAAGGGAGGGAGCATAATCTCTTGCTTCTGACTGGACAAAGGATTTCAAGGAGAGAAAATAACCTAAGAAATATAACTGACAGAGTAAGATTTTAGAGGCAAAACAAGGCAATCAAAGATTCAGGTAATAGAATTACTTTTAAAAACAATAGGAAAATGTCTTAAGTGACTGAAAAGAAGAAAGAATGAATGGTGTTGTCAGTACGCTTGGAGATGAAGGTGAGAATTTCTGACTTTGGATGGTCTCAGTCTTCTCATTAAAAAACTATATGGCAAATGAGGTAGTTTTCTTAATTTCTCTTACAGTAGATTCATTACTGATGTATAGGAACACATTTGATTTATGGGTATTAATTATATATACTGCTACTTTGCTGAATTCATTTATTCTAGAAGTTTTTTGATGTGGTTTTTTGGATCTTCTGTATATAGAATCATAACATTGGCAAATAGTGATAGTTTGAGTTCTTCTTTACTTATTTGTATGCCTTTAATTTCTTTCTTCTAATTTCTCAGGCTAGAGTTTCAAGAACAAGTTTGAATAAAAGTGGTGAAAGAGGGCATCCTTGTCTTGTTCCAGTTTTTAAAGGGAATGCTTTCAATTTTCCTCCATTTAGAATTATGTTGGCCTTGGGTTTAGCATATATGGCTTTTACAATGTTGAGGTATGTTCCTACTATCCCTAGTTTTTCTAGTGTTTTGAACATGAAGGGGTGCTGCATTTTGTCAAATGCTTTTTCTGCATCTGTTGAGATGATCATATGATTCTTGTTTTTAAGTCTATTGATATGATGAGTTACGTTTATTGATTTCCGTATGTTGAACCAACCCTGCATCCCTGGGATGAACCCCACTTGATCATGGTGCACTATCTTTTTAATATGTTTTTGTATGCAATTTGCCAGGATTTTATTGAGAATTTTTGCATATATGTTCTTCAGGAATATTGGTCTGAAGTTTTCTTTCCTTGACGTGTTTTTGGTTTTGATATCAGGGTGATGTTAGCCTCATAGAATAAGTTTGGAAGCATTTCCTCCTTTTCTATTTCATGGAATAATTTGAGGAGTATTGGCGTTAATTCTTCTTTGAAGGTCTTGTAGAACTTAACTGAGAATCTGTCTGGTCTTGGGTTTTTTCTTGGTTGGTAGGCTTTTGATGGCTTCTTCTCTTTTATTGCTTGAAATTGATCCGTTTAAATCATGTAAGACCTCCTGATTCAGTTTAGGTAGGTAATATGTCTCTAGAAATTTGTGGATGTCTTCAATATTTTCTATTTTATTGAAGTATAATTTTCAAAATAATTTCTAATTATCTTCTGTATTTCAATTGTGTCCCTTGATGTATTTCCTTTTTCATCACATATTTTAGTAATTTGGGTTTTCTCTCTTTTTCTCTTAGTGTGACTAGGGGTTTATCAGTTTTATTGATTTTTTTTTTCAAAGAATCAACTTTCTGTTTTGTCATTTTTTTCAGTTGTTTCTTTTGTTTCAATTTCATTGAATTCAGTGCTGATTTTAATTATTTCCTGTCTTCTGGTTTTGGTATTTATTTGTTCTTTTTCTAGGACTTTGGGATGTAATGTTAGGTCATTTATTTCTTGACTTTTTGTTCTTTTAATAAATGAGCAATGCAATAATAAACTCTCTTCTTAATACTGCCTTCATAGTGTCCCAGGTATTTTGGTGTGTTGTATCTGTATTCTCATTTACCTCTAAGTATTTTTTTTATTTCATCCTTGATTTCTTCTATTATCCATTCATCATTCAATAGTATATTATTTAGTCTCCATGTGTTAGAGTAGCTCCTATTTTTTATTTTATCATTGATTTCTAATTTCAGTCCATTATGATGTGATAGAATGCAGCGTATTATCTCCATTTTTTTTTATATTTACCTAGAGTTGCTTTGTGGCATAAGATATGGTCTGTTTTAGAAAAGGATCCATGTGCTGCCAAGAAAAAAGTGTATTCACTCATGGATGGATGAAATATTCTATTTATGTCTGTTTAGTCTAAATTATTGATTGTATTATTTAGTTCTATAGTTTCTTTATTTAGTTTTTGTTTGGACAATCTGTCCAGTGGTGGTGAAAGAGGTGTGTTAAATTCCCCCAGTATTATTGTGTTGTGGTCTATTTGATTCTTAAAATTGAGAAGGATTTGTTTGATGTACGTAGATGCTCCATTGTTTGGGGCATAGATATTTACAATCTTTATGTCTTGCTGATGTATAATTCCCTTCAGTAGAATGAAATGTCCTTCTTTGTCCCTTCTGATTAACTTTGGCATGAAGTCCACTTTATCTGATGTGAGGATGGAAACTCTGCTTGTTTTCAAAATCCATATGAGTGATGTGTTTTCTCATCCTTTCACCCTCAATCTGTGGATGTCTTTGCCTATGAGGTGAGTCTCTTGGAGACAGCATATAATTGGGTCTTGTTTTTTAATCCAGTCTGCCAGTCTGTCTTTTGATTGAGTTTAGGCCATTAACGTTCAAGGTTATTATTGAGATATAACTTGTATTCCCAGTCATTTTGGTTTATTTCTGGTTTTTAATTTGATTTAGTTTCTCCTTTGACTATTCCTGGGATGTAATTCCTCCCTTTTCTGGTATTTACTTTTTTTCACTTCATCCTCATGGAATATTTTGTTGAAAAATTCTATAATATACTAAATACCTTTATGTATGATTTATCAAAATGCATAAATGTATTCTACTGTCATGTATAACTAATTAGAACAAAAAAATTACAAAAAAACTACATAGTGATCTGCTGACTGGGATCAAAGCTGGGGTAGTGGATTATTAGTGGAAGAGATTGAGAATAGCTAGTATGAAGAATATATTAAGGGATAACCAGGAAAAGAATGAAAAAAGATTTAATAACAGCAGTGAAGTCCCTTAGCAAGAGTATAAAATGTCAGATTTGTTGTATGAATTTCTATAGCCTATCTTGGAAGATGGGTTACAAAGAAGGCAGTACCTAGTTTTTTTAGGATTGTTGGAGTTATGTGATATAAGGTCAGAATGAGGAACCTAAAGGTGCCAGTGACACCTTTAGTGACAACTAAAATAATTAAAATGGCTGATGGTATAGCGCAAGCTAGAACAGAAAAAGCAAGTAAAATCCATAGGGACTAAAACACCTGAGAAAATAGGGAAGAAGCAAGGGGAATATATGGAGTTTTGGTTGAAGAGCTAGATTGGAAGTTATAGTCAGAAGAAGATATTTCTGAGCTTGAGATGTTAGAAGTAAAACAATTCCAAGTGATAGTTTCAAGTTGAACAGTGCTCATGAATAGTGGCACTAAAAGAAGTTGCATGCCAATAGAAGTGAGGCAGTCAGAAAACTCAAAATCTAAGAAAGGATTCTCAGGGTGAAGTTTAATTTTTTGTTTGGTTATTTTGCGATTTCATTTCATTTGCCTAATATTTATTGTACAGTTTCCTCTTATTGGAATATAAAACCTAAAAGGTTTGTCTTTGTCTCTTTCCTTAATTCTTTATCATCAAAATAGTACCTGGCACATAGTAATTAAATGCTCTGTCATTAATTGTTAATGCATGAATAATTAATAGCTACCATTTATTTATTAAGTACCTTCTAGAAATATGTAAAGTACCTTAGACACATATTCCAAATTCTATAAAGTAGGTGTTTTAAACTCCATTTTACAATGGACACTGAAGCAGAGAAGTAGCATAGAATAGGAATGGCGGATTGCCTGGGTTTGAATCCAACGTTGCCATTTACAAGCTGTGTGACTTTGTCATCTGTGAATGTGTATGTACCTTCTAATACTGTTATAAGAATAAAATAGTTCAAATTTGTATACTTGTTAGAACAATGCCTGGCATATAGTAAAAACTGTATGAATATTTGTTAATCAAATAAAGTAAACATTCTAGTAAGGGTGAGAGTTGAGATTCAGACCAATGTTTGCTAACTCCAGCTTTTCCCACCGTACTAAGAAAGTACCATGTAACATTATTATAAATCATATTTCTGTGGTATTTTATTCAGGAAATCTGTTCATTCAAATATCAACCTTAGTTCCACACATCCCAATGTTCATACTTTTACTATGAAATTCACTTGTGTCACATGATTCAACATTAAGCCCAAGGACTAGGAGTACCAAATGGTAAGTATTGCTCCATATGCTTAGGGAAAATGTATTGTGTAATATTAATGAATATATTTTTGCAGGTATTTAAAGTCTAATATATTTAGCATGGGCAAACCAAATCAATAAAAAAAGTACTTTCTGTGCTTTAATTCACAAGGTAATTAGATTACCATACCCAGGTATCTATGTGTCACTAGTATCTGAATCATACTGGAAATTAGTGGTTAGTTTGTAGCTTAATATACAATCACTACATTGAAATACAATTTGTCTTGAATGAATTTTCTTATTATCCTGTGTAAAATTAATAATAGACTATTAAATTTTTAATGACCCTTCTTATTTCATTTTAGATTTTATGTTTACAATAAAAAGAGACGTCTTATCAACACACCTTACGTGGATAACTCCTATAAGTGGGCTGGTGGTGGATTTCTATCTACAGTGGGTGACCTTCTGAAATTTGGGAATGCAATGCTGTATGGTTATCAAGTCGGGCTGTTTAAGAACTCAAATGAAAATCTTTTACCTGGATATCTCAAACCAGAAACAATGGTTATGATCTGGACACCAATCCCTAACACAGAGATGTCTTGGGATAAAGAGGGTAAATATGCAATGGCATGGGGTGTTGTGGAAAAGAAACAAACATATGGTTCTTGTAGGAAACAACGGCATTATGCTTCACATACTGGAGGTGCAGTGGGTGCCAGTAGTGTCCTACTAGTCCTTCCTGAAGAACTGGATACAGAGGTCATAAATAACAAAGTTCCTCCAAGAGGAATAATTGTTTCCATCATATGTAACATGCAATCTGTTGGCCTCAATAGCACTGCTTTAAAGATTGCCCTGGAATTTGATAAAGACAGATCAGAGTAATACCTTAACACCACAGGTGCAAAATGAGCTGTTCTGTTTTTTGAATCATTAAAATTCCAAAATATATGAGATTTTTAAGACTAAATTTGTAATAGACTTCAATGGAATGCAGAAAATTATGTACCTCTAATTGCTTAATTTTGTAATTGTCCTTTATTATAGAATTTGTTCTTTACACTCAGGGAAGTAACTATAGTTTCTACTTTTTGAAAAAAGTGTTGACTCTTGAAATAAAATATTCTGATAAAAAGATGTACTTTTTGAATGTGTAATGAGAAAATCTCAGCAGGAGCCTCTGTATTTTACCTTTTAATATGACAGTTGAAACAAGATTATGAGTATTTGTATATCAGTTCTCTATTACATCTTAAAATAGCAAACATTTATCATCTCACAGTTTCTGAGGCTCAGGAATTAAGAAGTAATATTGTTGGTTGGGTCTTTTGCAGAGTCTCCAGCAAGGTTGCAAACAAGGTATTGTGGTTTTCTCAAGGGTTCTCTGAAACTAGAGGAAATACTTCCAAGAGTCAGTCCTGTGACTGATAAGTGGGATGAGGCCTCAGTTTTGTCACTACAAGGACCTCTCTGTAGGGCTGCTTGAGTATCTTAACGTCATGGCAGTTGGCTTCCCCCAGCAAATGACAGAGCACATACATGAGCAAATGTGAGCACATCAGGCAGAAGTCAATATATTTTATAAGCTAGGCTTGGAAGTCATACCATCACATTTGCCATATTTTGGAGGTCACATGGGACCCAATACAATGTTGACCAGACTACATGAAGTATAAATACCATGAATTGTAGAGATCATTGGGAGTCAGCTTGAATGTTGGCTGCCACAGTTTGATGTCTGGTCTCCATTAATTTATGTCATTCCCACATGCAAAATAAACTTATCTCCCAAGTAAATCTTCCAGGTTTCACCCCATGTTAGCAGCAGCACAAAGCCCAACATCTTATCATCTAAATCAGGTCTAAATGTGAGTAAGTCTCCTTGGGAGTAGTTCTGGTATATTTCCTGAAGTACAGTAATTCAAGTACAGTTCCTTTTGATATTAAGACCTGTAAACAAGACAATTATTTGCTCTCCACAGGTACACCATATAATGGCACAACAGATGTATAGTTACTGCTATAGTCCCTCCTGTTCAAAAAGTTTTGAAAGGGAGTCCATGGCAACCCCAAAATCCTCTGGCAACTAAGTTGGCAGCTCCTTGATTAGTACTTAAGGCTTGATTCTTGACTGTTTTCTGGGCTCTTGGTTCAGCTGTTATTCTTCATTCATGTAAGGTAGCGTGTGTTTCTAGCTGAATGGTATTTCTCAGCCTATTTCCTGCTTGTTAAAGGTGGGAGGGCCAAAGGTCTCTTTATCTGCCCTTTCAGTCTAATTAGCAGTTTTTCTGCCAATATAATATTTTTAAAAGTGAGTATCCTGTTAATCTTACTGCAGTTTATGCCAGTAGACAAAATCCACCCAAAATCTCCTTCAAAATAAGCCTCTAATTTGGAATTACCTTGAGACCAGGTTTTCCTGGAAGTGTTCTAGATTTTATCTTCACCTTAAAGCCATTTCTTAATTTAAGCATCATTTGTCATCTGAAGATACGAGAATTTTAAAAACCAATTATTTATTCCTTTTTATTCATTTATTTCCTTTGTCTTATCTCTTGCATGTTGGTATAAACAGCAAGAACCGAGGAGGCACATTCAGCAGAGTCTGGAAATCCCCTTTAGATTACCCAGTTCATGAGGCACAATTTCTCTTTCTGTGCTACTGCAAGCAACAGTGTTGCTACACTTTCTGCTACTACACAACCAGAACTACCTTTCCTCTAATCTCTAATTAAAGATTTTCGTTACTTTCCTTAAGTTCACATCTGTAGCATCCTCAAAGCCTATATCAGTTTCTTCAAGGTTCTTCAGGTCTTCACCATCACTCTCTTTAAGGTCCTTCCAGCTTCCATCCACAGCTTCGTTCCAGATTCGCGTTATGCATATAGATGTGTGTGAGTGTGTGTATATGTGTATACAGTTCAGATAAAATGCACACTTATTGCCACAAGACTCACCCTTTTAAAAATAGTGATTTTTAGTATATTCACAAGATTACCATTATCCAATTCCAGAATGTTTTCACCCAGAAAAGAAAGTCAATTCCTATGAGCATTTGCTCACCATTCCTCTCTTCTTCCATCACCTAGTAACCAGCAACTTAGTATGTCTTTGTAGTTTTCAATTATGATTTGTATATATACAATATGTGGTCTTTTGTGTCCAAACTTTTTCATTTAGTATAGTGCAAATGATCTATTGCTGCATTTAAAAAATTACCCCAAAATTTAATATCCTCTCATGGTCTCTGTTTTAGAGGTTTGGAAGCAGCTTAACTGGGTGGTCCAGCTCAGTCTCATAAGGTTGCAGACAAAATGTCGACAGGGCTTCAGTCAACTGAAAGCTTAACTGAAACTGGAGCATCTGATTTTAAAGTGGCTCTCTCACATGGCTATGGGCAAGAGGCCTCTCTTATTCACTGGGTTTTGGCAAGAGGTGTCAGTTTCTCGTCACTTGGGCTTCTCCATAGCTTCTCTTAACTGTAGTATGGCTTCCCTCAAAGTGAATGGAGAAAGAACCAGGCAAAAGCCAGTGTTTTTATAATCTAGACTTGGAAGTCATTTTATTCAGAGATCAACCCTGACTTACTGTGGGAGAGAACTGTACAAAGACATGAACACCAGAAGTTGCAAATCACTGGGAGCCATCTAGGACTGGCTCCTCAGATGACTTATTATAGTGTTGACATTGGAATATTTTGTTGTACAGCATAGATGAATCCTAGAGATTACCACTATACCACTAAAGTCAGGAAAACTAAAAAAGAAGTCAAAGTTCTGCACACTCTTAATTAGTACGTTTCACAAGTTCTGAGCCCTAAGTTCTTCACTTTTTTTTTTTTTTAAGGGAATTTCCAGGTTGGTTTAAGTGTAGAGTGTCTCACTGTAACAGATCCATTTCCTCCTTATTTCTCCTGATCTCTGTCTCGTATTACTGTTTGCCAAATTATTCAATCCATGTCCTCTTTGAAAAACATAAAAGTCACACCTTCCCTTAAAGCTACTTTAAAATTTAAATATGCATTATTGTCACTAAAAATCAAAATAATTGTTTAAAAGGTTTCTGATATTGATATAGCTTATTGTGTGGTTGAGCCTTTGCATGTAAACCATATAGTAGTTACTTTTAAGGTTTTTTAGAATTCTTGTTGAAGCTCTAAGAGATATGAACCTTCTCAGAAAATGAGGCAATATATAAATATCAAGGGCTCACAGACCCCAAATTTATAATTTCTCTTAGATGTTTTTGCCACAATAACTTATATTCTTAATGCTATTAGAAACAGCATTGATAAATTTTAATTGTCCACAAAATGATCTCTCTGGCATGACTCATCCTTACTATTAGGGAAAAAAATAACTGAAGTTCCTTGTGTTTTTTGTTCTTTTTGTTGAAACTTACAACTTATCAAGGTGATCATTGGCTACAAATGATTTGCTTTATTTTTCTTCTATTAAGTTGAACTTTTGTGAAACTTAAAAAAAAAAAAAATTAAAGACACAAAAAACTTCACATAAGACAAATACCCAGAACTTAAAATGTTAACAATTAGTCAAATTCATCTTTTTAAAATAACAATAAATAAGGTGAAGATCCCTTTAACCATCACTCTTTCTGCCTAACAAACAACTCTCATCAGGTATTGGTGTATATCCACTTCATTGATACTTCCACATGTATCCATATCTAATATGTAGTATTAACTTTTGTTATTTTTATTCATACAAATAGTATCATACTATACATGTTTTCTACATTAATTTACATTGTTTTTGTGATCTGGTCAAGTGGAGACACATGAATCCAGTTTGTTAACTGCTACAAAACATTACATCACTTGCATTGCACTATCCATTCTCTTATTGAGAGGTGTTTTTAACTACAATGTAAGAAACATCCTTTTCTTGGGTTGAACCCTATTAAACAGCTGTTCTTGTATGTCAAAAACATTTGAATATGACAATGTTATATGGTTGGACCTGTTTATATGTCACCACTCTAACATAACCTTGAATTTTTTATTATGCAAAATGCAAACCTATAGAATTTTTATTTGCATTTACCTGCCGTTAATGAAAGCTAGACATGCTTTTATATATTCCTTGGTCATTTGTGTTTTCTCTAATATAAATTTTTCACTTACAGTATGCTTATTCAGACTAGGGAAAACAAAGTACTTCAGTAAGAATTGATTGTAGACATGTTCATGGATTAGGGAATGAATAACCTTGATCAACAATGGAGTTCTCCCAAAGGTAACAAATTGTGTAATGGTCGCAATTTCCTCCCATTCCATTGTGCACGTAAGTTTGCAACATGATTTTGTCCTGCTTTTCATCCAAAGGTGGAGCTGGGTAAGCAATTCTCTTGAAGCTGGCAAGCTTTGACTTGCTTTGACCCATAGAATGTAGTAGAATAATGTTGCACAAGTTCCTGCTTTTAAGCTTTAGGATACCTTCAAGCTTCTGTCTTCACTATCTTAAAAAACTACCCCAAAAATGCCATGTAAAGACAAACTAGCTTACTAGAGAATTGAGATAACCCAGCTGCCAGACTCGTGACTAAAGCCAGGTTGGACTTTCCAATCCAGTTGTGCTTCCAGCTGAAGGCAGCCACTTGAATGAACCTAGGTGACACCAGCAGAGTAATCAGCCAACCCACATAATCGTGAAGAGTAAAAAAATTATTATTTTAAGCCAATAAATTTGGAGGTGGCTTGTTTTACAGCAGTAATTAACATAATTGTGTTCCACTATGCTAATGAGGTGGGTAAATTTCAGGGAAAAAATAACTTGAAAATACTTGATTTTGAATAAATAATACCCCCCTTGTTTTTTTATTATCAATCAAGAACTTGTTGAGAAAAGCATTGTGCTAAGCACTTTGTAAGTTATCTTGTTTTATCTTCAAAACAACCCTATGAAGTTGTTCTGTTATCCTTATTTTTCCCAGGATCACAATCCATTAACCACTAGAACTTGTTTCAACTAAGCTATATCTCCCCACAACACCTGTTTTTAAAATTATCCTGCCTTCCCAAAGCGGGGAAAAAAAACCTCTAAAAATTTACCAGAGCAAAAAGTCACATTTTGTGGCATGCAATTTTATCGATGGAATTCAGTAAAAAAAAATTATTTTAAAGTCAAGGGCTAGGGTGTAGCTCAGTGGCAGAGCATACGTGCCCCTGTATTCAATCCTCAGCCCCACCAAAAAAAAAAAAAAAAAGTCACATTGAAAATATATTGAGATTCTAATTAATATATCTGGCTACAAATAGAATATACAACCTTCAAACTAATATAAAGCAAAGATGTCACAGTAAAATCATATTCTTATATGACCCCTCTGTTCTAAATACACATCATGAAGTTGAGAGCGTTCTGGGTTCTGAGTAGCAGTTTCAAGTTCTGTTCCTATAGAATAATCAACACTAAAACTGTGTTAAAATGTCAGCTTTGAACCCATTTTGTCCCATTGTCCCAGATGTGAAACACCCATAAAAACTTAAAACTGAGCAACATATATACCACTTATAATAATTTTGAAATAATATTTGAATATGTACTTTCAGAATTTTAAAATGTGGGACTTAACGGGTTAACTAAATTTGACAGGACTAATGTGAAGTTTTGCTAGAGAAAAAAAGACAAAAAACAGTAGACCTGATACAGTAGGGAGGATGTGAGCCAGTACAGGTAGAACAGAAACAACAGAAAATTTGCTATTCTGGCATCCCCTTAGAAATGAGCTTAATGTAAGCATGGGTCAACAGTAAATACATTACTTGACAGACTCAGATATTAAGGGTTTATAGTCTTAATAAGACACAAACTAATTAGAAGAATTTTTTAAAGGTTTAAACCAAATTCACATACATAGTATAAAAGATGGATAGCATACGCATACTAAAAAAAGGGGGGAGGGTTTGTCTATAATTAAAACTTTATTGAAAAACACCAAAATAGGAGATCATTGTTGTATACCTTACAAAATCAAATGTAATTACATTATCTTGGTAGAGTAACTAGAATTACTGAACTTATAAGGCTTCTGTGAGAAAACACAAATTCTGGAAGTTGCATAGATCATTAGTGTTGCTTTCTTCTAAATGAACAACCTGCAAAAGAATCACAAGAGTATATTAAAATGAAGTTTATTTCATCTTTCGTATAACTTGAATAGTAAAAAGTACATTTTATAAGATAAAAACTTCAGTTTTAGGAATATTTCATAAATATTTACATACAACTTATCCTTTTTTATCATAAATTTATTATAATAAATCCATTATAATTGGGTTTATTCTAATATGACCATTATTGTCACTCTGGTTTCTCAAAACACATAATGGAGTCTACTTAGACCATTAGCCTGAATTCAAAACTGTTTTTAAGATAGTTTTTGAGAACTATTTTGAATAGTTTTTCCCCAAAAAGTAACTTTTGAGTTCTTTACAGATCTGTTAGGAAAACTGAATCATGTCAGTAAATGCACACAAAATTCCAAGATTATGCCATGAAATAAAGGTTTCAAATTCTTGCAAGTACACTTTAAGAGTAATATTACTCTTAACTATTATATGCTGACTTTGAACTCATATCTTACCAGGTCACACTGACCTTGGATAAACTGTTAATCCCCTTGTAACTATTCCAGTGAAGAAAACAGAGCTCACAGCTACCCAAAATCATAAAATTTCATATCATTATAGAGTTGTAAATCTGCAAGTATTATTATGAAAAACTATACACATAATTTTTTTTACTGCTCCAAAGTGAAAGAGGAATTATGATTTTTATATTAACCATTAAGTAGTTGTTCATAAAAATAAAACCTGTGGCATTTTAATTTATATGTTATCTGTTCTTTAGTTGGCAATGATAAAACTATCTCGTATCAAATACATATGGAATATAAGAAAAATTTAAATCCTATGATTTTTAAAATTCCTATGTCCTACTATATGTAGTTACTCTTGCTTCCATTCTGAAGCAAAAAAAAATGTATTTTTAATTTATTCCAAGCTAAGCAAATTGAGTGAATAAGTACAAAGAACTGAATGTTCCAAATTTAGAAAGCAATAAAGGTAAAATCAAGAGCATGAACTTATCCAAATGAACTGGGCACTCTTTACTAAAAAAGCCCACAATGAAAGATGAAAAAATCTCATCACTGGGTTAGAAAATATCAGATGATATACCTTCTGTGAGTCTGGCCTTTCCTCCTGTAGGCTGGCACAAGACTGTTGAACAACCTACACAAAGAACCACTGTCTGGGCATGGCTGAAAACCGTGGTAATCTTGTAGCAACCTTGAAGGAAAAAAAAAAAAAATTTAAAGTGAAAAGCAGATGAAACCATAACACCTGTTTGTCATATTTCTAGTAATATGTAAATACATATTATTCATATTAAGTAATGTTTTATTTATCTCATGTAAGGATTAAGAAGTTTAGTGCTCCGACAGCAAGTCACATGTGTGACAAACTTTTCTAGTAGCCACTTAAAGTTTTTTTAAGGGTAAAAAATTAGTATTTTCTTAAATTTGATATTAAAAATACTAGTATTTCAACATGTAATCAACATATATATATATTATTATTTTTTTTTTTTAATGCTACATCTTCAAAGTCCAGTATACTCTTTACCCTTTAAAGACCAGCTCAGTTTTGGACACATTTCAAGTGCTCAGTAGCATATGGCTAATGGCCACCACACTGGGCAGCTCAGCTTACACTGAAAAATCAACATACTATTCATCATATCATAAAAAAGAAAAATCATCATCTGAACAACTTGTGGATTTATTAAGTCAAATATCAGATTCTCTTTGGATGCTCATCTTCACCTCTCCCCCCATCATGTTTCTACAATGGCTTTAGTATTTATTATGAAAACGTTCCTTATGACATTTTCAGTTCTATAAATTCTCACTTCTATTCAACAGAGGGTACTAACACCTATATATACATAACAAAATAGCAACCTCTTTAGAAATTTAGGGAAAGAAGATTTGAAATTTTACCTGGACATTTTACATCCATAAAATAAGAATTTGGACTTTGAACTAGCCGTTTCTTTTTATGTTTTTTCTTTTCCTCTTCCAAGGAAGGATGTAGCAAATCTCTAGCCAACTGAATAAGAAAACATATT
Organism: Sciurus vulgaris; assembly: GCF_902686455.1. Taxonomy (NCBI): domain Eukaryota; kingdom Metazoa; phylum Chordata; class Mammalia; order Rodentia; family Sciuridae; genus Sciurus; species Sciurus vulgaris. Next base: position 110,777,399 of record NC_136462.1, read on the forward strand.
ATTACTATTGGAGTTAAACCAAAATGCTGGCGTGTTTAACTATACAGGAAATACAAATGCAAAACAGGAACAACAGTCATACTCGGCAGAGGCAACAATTTAGGCATTAAAAAAATTTTAATAATCTGATCATTTTCGCCAATACTTTGCGTTTCTAAGTACCTGCCATAGGACTTTATGACGATCACAACGCCAATGTTAAAGCTAAGATCGTTCTTTACTCGACTAAATAATAGTCTTCAATAAAAACAAAACTGACTCTGGACTCGCTGAAAGTAGGAGCCGCTGAAGTAGATTAGAGCTCGCCAACGCCAGGGTGATTTCTGCCCCCAGGGTTCAACATCTGATCTGACAGATGAGCTTGAGATGTGACCGCCCTTGATCGAATTAGTACGTAAGACAACTGCGAAGACAATTTTGAAAAGGAAACAACCAAGAAATAGCTTCCCCGAGAAAGGTACGGCGGTGAGAACCACCAAGCACTAGAAAACCAAAAAGATCCCAACGATCAGTGTCTCTTCGGCGCCCACCAAAAACCAAGAGGGCTGAATAAGTGAAGCTAGGAGCTGTTCCACTCCTAGCCACCGACTCCAGATGGCAGTCCAGGGAGGCTGCGGGTCCGCCCTGCTCCACGCCCATGCAGGGCCCGCCATGCCGCGCTGCCCGGGCAAGTCACAACAAGCCCGCCACACGCAAGAAGCGCCCAGCGATTCCAGCCCCCGGCCACTTTCAGCAGGGAGCGTCGTGGGCCTGGGAAGCCGTTAGGCTCAACTGCCTCCTGTGACCCTGGAAAGACCGAAAGCCCAAAATAAACCCTGAGCCCGAAGTAAACAACTCACAGGCATGGTGGTCCTTTCGCAAGCAGTCCAACCAGACCGCTCAGGCGACAGACTCTTCTAGCTAGCAGCACGCGATCCGGCGCTCGGCACAACTTCCGGGATAGAGGCGGCTGGGAGGAGCGGAGCGGACAGGGGCGGGTCCGTCCACTCTAGGCATTCTTCTCGGTGGTGAGGACGCTCTGGCTGGGTCAGCGGGTCCTGGCGAACGGAGATTCTCAGGATGGCGCGGGTGCCGAGGTCCTCAGCCCCACAAACCTACTGCTAGGCCGCCGGCTCCGCCCTGGTCCAGCGGCATTCGGGTTAGGTTTAGGCGATAGTGTGCCGGGCTGTAGGGCCACGGCGGGCTTAGGCCACCGAGAGGGACCCCACACCCGGCGGGCCGCTCACAGAGCTCTCGTTTTGCCCTGCTCTGGTGCAAGTATTCTCTCTTTTGTGTGTTAAGAAATTCGATATTATTAACAATATGCGCCAGAAAGATTATTAAGCTCCTATCCTTGTGCCCCCGCCTTCCAAGTTGCTGGTTTCGAAGTTCTCAACAAGATGCGGCTGTGCTTTGGATTTGCTTTGATCTAAAACAGCACTTAACAGCACTCATTCTCTGCTGTGCTGCGTGTACCTAGAAGCCCCTTCCTGCCATACGAAGATAATGCATACTTTATAGAGTGGACAACTCCAGCCTGAAAAATCGGCGAATACCACATATAGCCAGATGTAAAACGTGTTTGATGAGGAGGACAGCTTGAAGGATGGCATGAGCATGTGTGACTGAAAACTAAGAAACCAGGGAGACGGTTGGCTGGAAAATTGTCCTAAGTAGACATTCCTAATTACTTTTTATCTCTCTTTGCAAAAAGAATACAGGTATAATATTCAATTTGGAAAAATGCAGAAAAGCAAAAGAAAATTAAAATTATCACCCAGAAATAAACATTGTTAAATTTTTACCCATATCCTTCCAAATATTTTTTACTCACTTGCATAGGTCTATTTTGGGTTTTGATTTTTTTCTGATTAGGATCATCTTGTGTATTATCTTTGACAGATTTAAATTTCTCCCCATTAAAAATATACAATGAATATCTCTCCCTGATACTATGTATTCTCCTGCCTTATGATTGTTAATTGTCACATAGCATATTTCCTATGGATATATGGATATATAATATGGATGTATATTTTGTGTCATTGGTACATATGACATATATCATCTATCAATATATAATACATATGTGTATATCTCATTCAGCCATACATTGAATTGGATATTAGGTTTAAGTATTTAAACAAATGATATTTAAAATATTAGTAAAATAATAATAAATTTTAATATTGTCATACAGATAAGTGTATAGAATAATACAATTCTATAGGCAGGATAATGGTCCTCAAAGATATCAGTCCTCAAGATCAGTAGTTACTAGGCAAGTGTAACTAAGGTTGCTAATTAGTTGACTTCAAAAAGGTTATGCTGGCTTATTTGTGTAGGCCCAATGTAATCATAAGGGTCCTTAAAAGTGGAATAGGAAAATAGAAGAGAGTCAGAGAAAGAGATATGGCCAAGGAAGAAGGGACTGAGAGATGCTATGTTGCTGGCTTTGAAGATGGAGGAAGAGGGCTATGAACCCAGGAATGTGGGTGGGCAGCCTTTACAGGGTAGAAAAGGCAAGGAAATAAGATTGTTCTTTAGAGCATCCAGAAGGAACACAGCCCTGCTAACTCCTCAATTTTAACTGTGAGAAACTTGGATTAGATTTTGGAAATACAGAACTGTAAGAATAAATTTGTATTCTTTCTAAATAAATTTTTGGTAATTTCTTACAGCAACAATAGAAAACTATTACAGAAATAAAGATCATCTATCCCCCCACCAACTCTGTAAAATCTTGGCATTCATTATTCCCTGCCCCCAATTTTTCACTCTTAACACTGAGGTGAACATTTTTGTAGTTAAGTTTTTGTGTACATCTTTGATTATTTTCCTAGGATATATTCCTAGAGGAGGAACTGCGGAGTCAAAAGTTGTGCACATTTTAAGGTTTATAAAATAAACTGCCAAACCATTCTCCAAGAGTTAAGCAATTTTCATTCCAGAAGAAAATGTATGAGAATCCCCTCTTTTTGCGCCCTTGACAATACGGGGTATTATGTCTTTTCTTATCCCAGTCAATTCAGAAGAACTCTGTAGTATTTTGTCCTACAGTTTTTTTAATTAATGTTTTTTATATATCAATTCTGTTAGCATTTTGTATTGGAATTTCTTTACTTTTGCTTCTATATGAAGGATTTTAACCACTAACACCATATATATTACAAATATTTTCCTCAATGTTTCCTATTTATTCAATGATTTTTTTTAATTATACAGAGGTTTTTATATTATCTATTCACACACGTATTTCAAATCTATTGGTTTTTCCCTTTTGCTATTGTACTCAGGTGTGGGTCACCTTGCCTTTAACTAAATATTTGCTCATGCTTATCTCTAATTTTTTGTTGTGATATTTATTTCTTTGACTTTTTAATTATCCTGGAATTTATTTTGGCTTTTAAGGTTAAGTAGGCTTCAGGCCATTTTCAAATGATTAAGACTGTTGCTTCGGTTCTTTAAACAATTCCCAGTAGGGTGTCAAAAACCCTTCACCCTCTGAGACACTCAGAGGCAGCATAAGAAAGTAAAAACTCTCAAGGTCAAGAAGACCTAGATTCTTCTAACTCTGTCTCCCTTCTCCCCCAAAGCTCAATTTCTCCTGACCTGTCCCCAGTGCACTGATGGCAGATTAAGGGACCTGCAGGCAGATACAAGGCCCCAGATCCTCTGTCTTGGCACCCTGCTCTTAGGATCCTACAGAAAAAATTCCCTGCTGGCTGCCCAAAGAACCATGAGATACAAATTGGAGTTCTGGTTTCTGCCCTGAGAACTCTCCAACTGTCTATCTGGTCTGAGAAAGTGCCTCTGAAATCTCCCATTTGGCACCTGGCTCCATTCACACCAGAAGTGTGTAGCAGCCATCTCTATTCCCTTCTCCATGTACCAGCTTCAGATGCTGGGAAAACTCACAGGTATTCACACAGGTTTAGTCAGGAACCCAGTTGGTGCTAAATTATAGGCTCCCAAAAGAGCTGTTCTAAATCAGATCCCTGCCTTTCCCTTGGACTGAAGTTCTTCAGTTGTACCTTTGTTTTCCCAGAAAGAGGGTCAGAGTAGTTTTGTTTTCAAAAAATTTGGAGTGGGAGGTGGGAACCCTAAAGATAAACTTTCACCCCCTCCATTTCTAAATTTTTTTTCTGAGAAGTTCCCAAAACATGTCATATGCAAGCTATAACAAGGCTGAATTTTCTTTCTTCTATTGCCTACCTGTCATTAGGTTTCAAAGCATTCCTGGCTTATTCTCAACCATTCCCAATTCAGCAGCAACTTCTGAAAGGCCGGCTCTCTCCTGCCTACCATTCTCCAACAGTTGCACTGCCTTTGCACCCAAAGAACCAACTGTAGGGTTTGCAGCCCATCTGTCATTCATAAGAATGCCTCACATACTCTGGTAAGCTCCCACTGATAAGGACTAAGACTCTCAAACCCAAATTCTGGTGTCATTTTCTTTACTTTCCATACCAAAAGGCTGACTGATTGCTGCATCCACTGAATTCCCTACGTCTCTGATTTGTAATTGGGATGGACCAATGGCAGGCATCAATAGAGTGAGAGTGCCAGAGAAGAGCGATGTTGGGGTATTTACTCCTCTGGATCTATCTTTGATGGGCCATTTTTCTCCCAAGTGACTGTTTTTCCATTTGCAACAGTTGCATCTGCCCTTTCCTATAGCTTTCATAGGGCTCCTATCACCACATCTTTCTCCTGTTCTTCCCCTTTGTGCTGAGACTTGGTGCCTCATAATCCTTTGTCTGTTTCTGTTAACCCTGTCCCAACCATGTAAATACTCCCTGCAGGAAACTCTCTTCAGTCATACCTTTAAGTGGGCCATCTTTAATCTGCCAGGACCCTAATGTGGGATTTCCCCACCAGGATATGCGTCTCTCTTAGCCTGGAAGGCTTTGCAGACAGGATCTATCTACTCTTAGTCATTAATTCAACTGGGTCACTACAGGAATGTTCATTGTCTCTGTCTACAGGACCCTTCAGACTGAGTCTCCTCTTGTTCTATGCTTGAAATGCATATGAGAATATTAAAGAGATGACTTATAGGCTGGACCATGCAGATCCTTGCCACTTTGTCAATCAGCAGCATTAGTATCATCTGGGAACTTTTTGGAAATACAGATTCTCAGGCATCATCCCCAATCAACTGATTCAGAATCCATATTTTAACAAAATTCAGTTATATGTGAGCATATCCCAGTGAGAAGCATTGGCCTAGCTAGATTCACCACATTCTTTTATTTTGTCTGATGCTGGAGATTGAACCCAGGCTTTGCACATGCTAAGCACATGCTCTACCACTGAGCTGTATCCCCACCACCCCACTACATTGCCATTTTCTCTAGAGTCTTCCTGTTTTCCCAGTGGAACTTTCAGGAAGCCAGAACCCAAACTACTACTATTCTGGGGTAAGAAAATCAAGGATATTTCTCTAGATGGGAGTAGGTAAGGTACCCCTTCCCCTACTTCTCTAAGAAATCTCTATTCCAACAAATCTATTCTCCTTTATCATGTCCAGAAACTCTTTAAGTCAATGATCCTCAAACTTGGTTGCACATTATAATCACCAAAGAATAAGCCCTGATTAGGGAAATTAGAGTATTTGGGGAAAGACCCAAGTGGCAGTATTTTATCTATTTGTTTGTTTGTTTGTTTGTTTATATACTTGGTACCAGTTGGCAGTATTTTTAACAACTACCCAGGTAATTTTCATGAGCAACCAAAATTGAAAACCACTGATGCAAATTCTTCACAGGACTTAGAATTTTCAAAAGCAAAGACCAGAAAGAACTACAAGTTGCTACTCCTGAAAGGGAGTCAGAGCTCTCCTCTTCTCACCTTCCACCTTGGGAGGTCTTAGCAAGAAGGCCCTCACCAGATGCCAGCACCTTAATTCAGGGTCCTGTACACCCTTGGTAGCCAAGTGCGACGTCCACGCACTTGTCCTGCCTGCCATGGTGATCAGGTCCCTGGCCTTCTCAGCTTTCCTGCAATTACTTCCTGTCGACCCTCTCTCTATCCTCCTGAGTCTCCAGGAAAGAAAGTGAGCTACTTAGAGGCAGGTTACTCTCTCAAACTTCATTGTAATTCCCCAGCTAATAGTAAAGATGTTTAATGAAGATACTGAGGTCAGCATAAATTTATGCAAATGTAATCTCTCCCCCTTTTCTGAACTCTTATTGCCTACATTAATCACTTCTTAATAACCACTGCTGTCTTGTGTAGATTTTCTTTTTAATTCTCTTGCATTCATATTTAACTTTCCCTGAATCTGTGCCTTATCTTCCCTAAAAGTCCACAGGGTTCTTGAAGTTCAGAATTTGCTCTTATCTCCCAGTAGTGAAACAGTACTAAGCACTGCAGGAATATGGGGATCAAGTGCTATGCTCAACATAACTGACTTGATGGTCATTCTTTGAGGACTAACCATTCCATCTGGTTTATCTAGACTCTGTCTCTTCTAACTTGATTAGATCTTTCTTGATACACACCTTTGACACTCCTCTGTCTCACTTTGTGTGATGGGGAAACCAAAAGGCCACAGAATTCTGGCTGAGCCTCAATTATCTTGTTTCCAAAGTTGGGAAAATAATTCAGAGTCATTTGGGGGATGATGGTTAACAAGACACTGTGTTGAGCTCTGCTTCTTCCCTTGAAAATGCATACAGGTAAAATAAATAAAATGCTTTCTATTTTTCCATTAGATAAAAGCTGATTTTAAAAAAACAAATGAATAAGGAGCTCAAAGTATTAAGGAGGATGGTGCTCTACTTAGTCACATAGAAAAACTTTTTCATCTATTTATGGAATGCCTGTTACACACAAAGCAGCAAGCAATGTAAAAACTCTTTCCTAGGAACAGAAATATAATTCTAATAGTTACTTAACCTCTATGAGTTGTTTCCCCATCTATAAATTGAAAATATTTATACTGATTTCATAAGGTTCTATGAAGATAAAATGAAATAGTGCACAGTATACTGCAAGTGCTCAATAAATGCCAGCTGCAATCCCTTGTACTTCTTGACAAGGAAGAAGTCATTTGGCTCTGGGAATCTTAGACTGTTGGTGATTTCCCTTGTGGCATCTTGTAAAATGCAATGTCTTTACAAGACTTCTGCCTTGAGGACTATTGTAAATATGTTCACTGGGCAGAAAATACTTGCTGGAAGGCTGGGGATATAACTCAGTGGTACAGCTCTTCTTAGCATGTGTGAGGCTCTAGATTTGATTCCCAACACCACAAAAATAAATAATAATAATAGTTTTTTTTTAAAGGAAAGAAAATACTTGCTGTAGTCTATAACCTTTGAATCAAAAGCTAAGAGATGGTCCTATCCAGACCCAATAGTAGTACAAGGAACCATTTGTTGTTCAGGACAAGTGCTGGCCAGCAGAGAGCTTCATCTTCCTGTTTCAGGTGGGAGGGGAATCTTCTCTTGGAGGCAACTTTCGGTCTGTGACACAGGCACTCCACATGTAATGAGCTACTTAATACATAGACCATTGTTATTATGGGTTTTCTTTAAAAAAAAATCTACAATCAATAGTTCCTAGAAAACAGTTGAGAGTGAGTGTAGTTTTCCCTAGTTTGCCCCTAAACATTCCACTCATTTGAAACTAGTTTACCAAAATCAAACTACTTAAGTTTCAAATTTCTCTTGCATGAAAGTTAAATAGCATTGGCTCTAAATGTATTTTTTATAGAGACATATGGTCCACAAATCTAGGAGAAGTCCTGTCTTATGAACAGGACCAACTCTGCAGCCTTTGAATAGCACAAACACTCAAGAAATGGGGCATGGTAAATGAGCTGGGGGGACAGACTAGGATTTTAGGTGCTGATCTATAGAGTTTACTAGTTCCTGTAAATATCCCCACAATAGCCAAATTCAAAGCAGAAAGGTGAAGTTACTCTAAGAGAGTTGGTAAGAGATGAGCACAATCTCTGACAAGAATGCTCAGGTATTATTTTAGGAATATTCTATTATCACAAGATCTATTGATAAAATATCCACATCAACACTTTGAAGCTTCCCTTTCTTTATTCTCTGATTAAAAAGCATGGAACAGAGTATGTACTATGAGGTATAGCTTAGAGATAGAGCACTTACCTTGCATGTGTGAGGCTCTGGGTTTCATCCCCAGCACTATAAAAGGAAAGGGAAAAAAAAAAAAAAAGTCAGGGAATAGGAATGAAAAATGGAGAAAGAATGGACTACTACCCAGGTAAGAATCACATCTGTAATCCCAGTGAGGCTGAGGCAGGAGGATTGCAAATTTAAGACCAGCCTCAGCAACTCAGTGAGCCTCTATCTCACTAAAAAAAAAAAAAAAAAAAAAAAAAAAAAAAAAAAAAATTAAAAAGGGCAAAGATAAAACTCAGTGGTAGAGTATCCCTAGGTTCAATTCCCAGTACCACATCCGCACACACAAAGAATAGACTATTATACTGACCCACAAACTGAATGATCAACCTTAAAGAAATAAGAGTTGGCCCACTTGATCATCTTGCCTGCCTGAGCACAATACATTACATGGAATAAGAACTCTATGAGACATTGCCTTCTGACTTGTTAATCATATGGCAAATGTCAGGTTATGAAGGAATAATCCACTCCAGTTTTAGAGAGCTTCAGTTGTTCCTTATATCATATCAAAATCTGTTTGCTTAACTTAAATTCACCCAGTCCAGAGAGGGAACACAGAAGTACATGTCATTCATTTTCAAAAAACAGTCCCAGGGCCAGTTGAAGATGGTGTTTCATCTTCTCTTAGACTTGTTTTCTCCAAGATGAGGGTCACTGACTCCTGTAAACAGTATTTGCAATGTATCATTTTTCTGATATGCTCCCATTTGCTCATACCACTATTAAAATAGTCTAAATGACTAAATACATTGCCAGCTCAAAATAATGGAATCATTACTTGGCCTGTTTTGGTAATCGTAGGTGTATCAGCCCAATATCACATAACTTTTTTGCCAAATAATAGCATTATACTATTGATTTATGTAAACTTACAGCTGATCAAAATCCTATTAAACCTCAGACCCTTCATGCTATAATTGCATTTTAAGAAATCTATGTGCCGTGAATGTACTAAATAAAATTGAATCATATTCTTTAAGTTGGTATATGAATTATATGTTAGTAAACCTGTTTAAAAACCTAAATGGAGGAAAGAAAAACAGGTCTATTTTGTTAAATACCTATGATTTTTCCAAACATTTAATCTTACATGAACCTTTTTTTTTAATTAAAAATCATAAATTTACATAGGGCAATGTTGTTTGATTCATTCTGTTATTTTTTTTCCCTTCCCCCCCACCCCTCCCACCTCTCTTTTCCCTCTATACAGTCCTTACTTCCTCCATTCTTACCACCCTTCTTATCCCTAACCCTAAACCTAACCCTAACCCTAACGCTCCTACCCCCCCTTATATGTCCTCATCTGCTTATCAGCGAGATCATTCGTCCTTTAGTTTTTTGAGATTGGCTTACCTCACTTAGCATGATATCCTCCAATCTCATCCATTTGCCTGCAAATGCCATAATTTTATCATTCTTCATGGCGGAGTAATATTCCATTGTATATATATGCCACAGTTTCTTTATCCATTCAACAACTGAAGGGCATCTAGGTTGGTTCCACAATCTGGCTATAGTGAATTGAGCAGCTATGAACATTGATGTGGCTGTATCTCTGTAGTATGCTGATTTTAAGTCCTTTGGGTATAGGCCAAGGAGTGGGATAGCTGGGTCAAATGGTGGTTCCATTCTAAGCTTTCTGAGGAATCTCCGTACTGCTTTCCAGAGTGGCTGCACTAATTTGCAACCCCACCAGCAATGTATGAGTGTACCTTTTTCCCCACATCCTCACCAACACGTATTGTTGCTTGTGTTCTTGATAATCGCCATCCTAATTGGGGTGAGATGAAATCTTAGGGTAGTTTTGATTTGCATTTCTCTTATTACTAGAGAAGTTGAACATTTTTTCATATATCTGTTGATTGCTTGTAACATCTTCTTCTGTGAAGTGTCTGTTCATTTCCTTAGCTCATTTGTTGATTGGATTATTTGTATTCTTTTTTTTTTTTTGTGAGTTTCTTTTTTTTTTTATTGTAAACAAATGGGATACATGTTGTTTCTCTGTTTGTACATGGCGTAAAGGCATACCATTTGTGTAATCATAAATTTACATAGAGTAATGTTGTTTGATTCATTCTGTTATTTGTCCCTTCCCCCCACCCCTCCCACCCCTCTTTACCCTCTATACAGTACTTCCTTCCTCCATACTTGCCCCCCTCCCTAACCCTAACTTTAACCCTAACACTAACCCTCCCCTCCCCCCCATTATGTGTCATCCTCCACTTATTAGCGATATCATTCGTCCTTTGGCTTTTTGAGATTGGCTTATCTCACTTAGCATGATATTCTCCAATTTTATCCATTTGCCTGCAAATGCCATAATTTTATCATTCTTTATGGCTGAGTAATATTCCATTGTATATATATACCACAGTTTCTTTATCCACTCATCAATTGAAGGGTATCTAGGTTGGTTCCACAGTCTGGCTACTGTGAATTGAGTAGCTATGAACATTGATGTGGCTGTATCTCTGTAGTAGGCTGATTTTAAGTCCTTTGGGTATAGGCCAAGGAGTGGGATAGCTGGGTCAAATGGAGGGTCCATTCCAAGTTTTCTAAGGAATCTCCACACTGCTTTCCAGAGTGGCTGCACTAATTTACAGCCCCACCAGCAATGTATGAGTGTACCTTTCTCCCCACATCCTCGCCAACACCTGTTGTTGCTCGTATTCTTGATAATGGCCATTCTAATTGGGGTGAGATGGAATCTTAGGGTGGTTTTGATTTGCATTTCTCTTATTACTAGAGATGTTGAACATTTTTCCATATGTTTGTTGATTGCTTGTAGATCTTCTTCTGTGAAGTGTCTATTCATTTCCTTAGCCCATTTGTCCACTGGATTATTTGAATTCTTGGAGTAGAGTTTTTTGAGTTCTTTATAGATTCTGGAGATTAGTGCTCTATCTGAAGTATGATTGGCAAAGATATTCTCCCACTCTGTAGGCTCTTTCTTCACATTACTGATAGTTTCCTTTGCTGAGAGAAAGCTTTTTAGTTTGAATCTATCCCAGTGGTTGATTCTAGCTTTTATTTCTTGTGCTATGGGAGTCCTGTTAAGGAAATCTGATCCTAGACCAACAAGATGAAGATTTGGACCTACTTTTTCTTCTATAATCTGCAGGGTCTCTGGTCTGATTCCGAGGTCCTTAATCCATTTTGAGTTTAGTTTCGTGCATGGTGAGAGATATGGGTTTAGTTTCATTCTGTTGCATATGGATTTTCAATTCTCCCAACACCATTTGTTGAAGAGGCTATCTTTTCTCCATTGCATATTTTTGGCCCCTTTGTCTAGTATGAGAAAATTGTATTTATTTGGATTTGTGTCCGTGTCCTCTATTCTGTACCATTGATCTACCTTTCTATTTTGATACCAATACCATGCTGTTTTTGTTACTATTGCTTTGTAGTAGAGTTGAAGATCTGGTATTGCAATACCCCCTGTTTCACTCTTCCTGCTAAGGATTACTTTAGCTATTCTGGGTTTCTTATTCTTCCAGATGAATTTCATAATTGCTTGCTCTATTTCTGTAAGGTACGTCATTGGGATTTTAATTGGAATTGCATTGAATTTGTATAGCACTTTAGGTAGTATGGCCATTTTGACAATATTAATTCTTCCTATGCAAGAACATGGAAGATCTTTCCATCTTCTAAGGTGTTCTTTAATTTCTTTCTTTAGTGTTGTATAGTTCTCATTGTAGAGGTCTTTCACCTCTTTTGTGAGATTGATTCCCAAGTATTTTATTTTTTTCGAGGCTATTGTGAATGGGGTAGTTTTCCTAATTTCTCTTTCTGAAGATTCATCACTTATGTATAAAAATGCGTTGGATTTATGGGCATTGATCTTGTAACCTGCTACTTTACTGAAATCCCTTATGAGTTCTAAGAGTTTTCTGGTGGAATTTCCAGGTTCCTCTAAATATATAATCATGTCATCAGTGAACAGGGATAGTTTGAGTTCTTCTTTCCCAATTCGTATCCCTTTAATCTCTTTGGTTTGTCTAATTGCTCTGGCCAGAGTCTCAAGAACGATATTGAATAGAAGTGGTGAAAGAGGGCATCCCTGCCTTGTTCCAGTTTGTAGGGTGAATGCTTTCAGTTTTTCACGATTTAGAATGATATTAGCCATGGGCTTAGCATAAATGGCCTTTACAATGTTAAGGAATGTTCCCACTATCCCTATTTTTTCTAGTGTTTTGAGGATGAGGGGTGCTGTATTTTATCAAATGCTTTTTCTGCATCTATTGAAATAATCATGTGATTCTTGACTTTAAGTCTATTAATATGGTGAATTACGTTTATTGATTTCCTGATGTTGAACCAACCTTGCATCCCTGGGATAAAACCCACTTGATCATGGTGCACTATCTTTTTAATATGTTTTTGTATGCGATTTGCTAAAATTTTGTTGAGAATTTTTGCGTCGATGTTCATTAAGGATATTGGTCTGAAATTTTCTTTCCTCGATGAGTCTCTGTCTGGTTTAGGTATCAGGGTGATATTGGCTTCATAGAATGAGTTTGGGAGGGTTCCCTCCTCTTCTATTTTATGGAATACTTTGAGAAGTATTGGAATGAGCTCTTCTTTAAAGGTTTTGTAGAACTCGGCTGAGAACCCATCTGGTCCCGGACTTTTCTTTGTTGGTAGGCTTTTGATGACTTCTTCTATTTCAGTACTTGAAATTGGTCTATTTAAATTGTTTATGTCCTCCTCGTTCAGTTTAGGCAATTCATATGTCTCTAGAAACCTGTTGATGTCTTTGAAATTTTCTATTTTGTTGGAGTATAGATTTTCAAAATAGCTTCTAATTATGTTTTGTATTTCAATCCTGTCTGTTGTGATATTTCCTTGTTCATTCCGAATTTTAGTGATTTGGGTTTTCTCTCGTTTTTCTCTGTCGCTGGCTCTTTGCGGTTCCAAAATCCGTGGATATTTGTCACCGCCTGCAGCAACAACTTGCACGGGTCTTATGGGTGGTGGAGTGGAAACTGAGCTACTTCTATCTTTCTCTTTAGTGCGCTGCTTTCTTGCTTGTTTATTTATAGAGGATAAAGGAAATGAGGTTTACTTGCTTTGAGAGGAGAGAGAGAGAGACCCCACTTATCAGAAAGAAAGAGACTTTGCTTAACAGAGAAACTTTGAGAAAAAGACAGGCTTTGCTTAGAGCTTAGAGGAAGAGACTTGCTACACCTTAAAGTCCTGCATCCTGTGAACTAAGGGTACGTCCACCCAAGGTGCCCTAGTGATGTCTCTCAGTTCTCCGTTCCGCGATCTGCCTTCCGCTGCTGCCCCTACTGGCTGCTGTGCGGCTTTTCCCTACTAGCTGCCGTCGCACGTTTCCTAGCGGCTTTCGTGTTTGAGTCTTCTTCTATTGCTTTTCTGCTAATGGCTGCTGTGGCGTGTTTTTCCCTCTGGCTGCTTCTAATGGCTGCTGTGTCTCTGTCTCACTCCGCCTACGCTTATATCACCTCCAGGAGGTGGAGAGCAGGGTCACGCCTCTTACCCAAAGATTAGGCGAGACGCTCGGAGCAGACAATTAGTGCTGGAGAACACATGCGCATACATTGTGTGCGTGGACGAGAAAATCACCTGAGTGTGCTTATGTCAATTAACCTCCTCGCTGCCGATGTGATCAACATGGCACAGCCCCCAACACTCCTCGTTCAGTTTAGGTAATTCATATGTCTCTAGAAACTTGTTGATGTCTTCGAGGTTTCTGTTTTGTTGGAGTATAGATTTTCAAAATAGCTTCTAATTATGTTTTGTATTTCACTGTGTCTGTTGTGATATTTCCTTGTTCATTCTGAATTTTTGTAATTTGAGTTTTCTCCCTCTTTCTCTTTGTTAGTGTGGCTAAGGGTCTATCAATTTTGTTTATTTTTTCAAAGAACCAGCTATTTATTTTGTTAATTTTTCCGATTGTTTCTTTTGTCTCAATTTCATTGATTTCGGCTCTGATTTTAACTATTTCCTGTCTTCTACTACTTTTGGTGTTGGTCTGCTCTTCTTTTTCTATGGCTTTCAGCTGTAGTGTTAAGTCGTTTATTTGTTGATTTCTACTTCTTTTGTTGAATGTGCCCCATGAAATAAATCTTCCTCTAAGTACTGCTTTCATAGTGTCCCAGAGATTTTGATATGATGTGTCTTTGTTCTCATTTACTTCTAAAAATTTTTTTATTTCCCTCCTGATGTCTTCTGTTATCCATTCATCATATAATAGTGTATTATTTAGTCTCCAGGTATTGGAGAGGTTTCTGTTTTTTATTCTGTCATTTATTTCTAATTTCAATCCATTATGATCTGATAGAGTACAAGGTAGTATCTCTATCTTCTTGTATTTGCTAACAGTAGCTTTGTGGCATAAAACATGGTCTATTTTAGAGAAGGATCCATGTCCTGCTGAGAAGAAAGTGTATTCGTTCTTTGTTGGATTATTCTATATAAGTCGGTTAAGTCTAAATTGTTGATTGTGTTATTAAGATATATGCTTTCTTTATTCAATTTTTGTTTGGAAGATCTATCCAGTGGTGAGAGAGGTGTGTTAAAATCACCTAGTATTATTGTGTTGTGGTCTATTTGATTTCTGGAATTGAGAAGGATTTGTTTGACGTACATGGATGAGCCAATGTTCGGGGCATAGATGTTCATGATTGTTATGTCTTGCTGATTTATGCTTCCCTTAAGCAGTATGTAATGTCCTTCTTTATCCCTTCTGACTAGTTTTGGCTTGAAGTCCACATTATCTGAAATGAGGATGGATACTCCAGCTTTTTTGCTGTGTCTGTGTGCATGGTATGTTTTTTTTCCCATCCTTTCACCTTTAGTCTATGGGTATCTCTTTCTATGAGATGAGTCTCTTACAGGCAGCAAATTGTTGGATTTTTCTTTTTAATTCAATCTGCCAGTCTATGTCTTTTGGTTGATGAGTTCAGGCCATTGACATTCAGGGTTATTATTGTGATATGATTTGTATTCCCAGTCATTTGACTCATTTTTGTTTTTTGACATGATTTGGTTTCCCCTTTATTTGGCTATTCCTTTAGGCTAGTTCCTCCCATTGCTGATTTGCATCGTTGTTTTTCATCTCTTCCTCATGGAATATTTTGCTGAGAATGTTCTGCAATGCTGGCTTTCTTTTTGTAAATTCCTTTAGCTTTTGTTTATCATGGAAGGATCTTATTTCATTGTCAAATCTGAAAGTAAGTTTTGCTGGGTATAAGATTCTTGGTTGGCATCCATTTTCTTTCAGGGCTTGGTAAATGTTGTTCCAGGCCCTTCTAGCTTTTAGGGTCTGGATGGAAAAATCTGCTGATATTCTTGTTGGTTTCCCCCTGAATGTAATTTGATTCTTTTCTCTCACGGCCTTTAAAATTCTGTCTTTTTTTGTTTGTTAGGTATTTTCATAATAATGTGCCTTGGTGTGGGTCTGTTGTAATTTTGTATATTTGGAGTCCTATAAGCCTCTTGTACTTGGTTTTCTATTTCATCCTTCAGATCTGGGAAATTTTCTGATATTATTTCATTGAATAGATTGTTCATTCCTTTGGTTTGTTTCTCTAAGCCTTCCTCAATCCTAATAATTCTTAAATTTGGCCTTTTCATGATATCCCATAATTCTTGTAGATTCTGTTCATGATTTCTTACCATCTTTTCTGTTTGGTCAACTTTGTTTTCAAGATTAAATATTTTGTCTTCAATGTCTGAGGTTCTGTCTTCCAGGTGTTCTATCCTATTGGTTATGCTTTCTATGTAGTTTTTAACTTGGTTTATTGTTTCCTTCATTTCAAGGATTTCTGTTTTTGTTTTTTCAATATCTCTAACTCTTTATTGAAATGATCTCTTGCTTCCCGTATTTTCTCCTTTAACTGTTGATTGGTGCGATCATTTAATGCCTGCATTTGCTCTTTCATCTCCTCGTTTGCTTCCCTGATTGTTTTCATTATGTACATTCTGAACTCCCTTTCTGACATTTCTTCTGCTGTGCTGTCGTTGGGTTTTATTGATATAGTATCTAGGTTTGTTTGGGACATTTTCTTCCCTTGTTTTCTCATATTGGTCAGATGTCAGTGGGACTTTGTGATATTGCAGAATTCTTCTATTGGCTTATAGTGTCCCTGTAGATTTCCAGTGTATCACCTTCCTTCCTTCAGTAGCCTGAAGTCTTGGAGTAACTTGATAATGCAGTGCTTCCAAGGAAAGCTGCCCCTAGTCCTCTACTGGTTCCAGGACTTGGAGCTGGCTCTGTGTGGAAAGGCTCTCACTGGGGGGTCTGCTCTGAGAAGCTAGCCTGGAAAGGTGCTTCCCGCCGGAGGGGACTGGGCTGCTGGCTGCTTGGGGAAGCCCCTGGCTGCCCTGTCCTGGTCCCTGAAGCAACCTGTGGGCAGGAACTCGCCGCCCTGGTTCAGGGACTTGAAGCTTGGTTCTGTGCAGAAAGGCTCTCACTGAGGGACCTGCTCCAAGATGCTGGAGAATCTGGCCCTGTGGGAGGAGCCCACCGCCGGATTGCGCAGGGCCGCCTGGGGAGGAATCTAGCTGCTCTTCCCTACTCTGGGAAGCCACCCGAATCTGGGCCTGCTGCCCGGGCAGCGCTTCACTGGGTGGGGGAGACTCACCCCGAGGCTCTGTTTTAGTCCGAGTCTCTCAATGCCTCCCCTTCTTGAATCCTGGGTTCTGGAGCAACTGGAGATGCAGTCACCCTCTAGTCTGTCATCTTGGATCGCCCCGTGGATAAAGCCTGCAGCCGGAGGGGCCGGGGGGCAGGTCCACCTGAAGAGGTTTCTCCTGCCTTATCCTGGACCCAGAGGCTGCTTGTGGGCCGGAGGTCACCGCTGGCTTGGGGACTTGTGGCTGGCTCTGTGTGGAAAAAGGCTCTCACTGGGCGGTCTGCTCTGAGAAGCTAGCCTGGAAAGGTGCTTCCCGCCGGAGGGGACTGGGCTGCTGGCTGCTTGGGGAAGCCCCTGGCTGCCCTGTCCTGGTCCCTGAAGCAACCTGTGGGCAGGAACTCGCCGCCCTGGTTCAGGGACTTGAAGCTTGGTTCTGTGCAGAAAGGCTCTCACTGGGGGGCCTGCTCCAAGATGCTGGAGATCTGGCCCTGTGGGAGGAGCCCACAGCTGGAGTGCACAGGGCCACCTGGGGAGCTTATATGAACCTTTAAATAATCATTTTGTATTCTAGAAAAATTAATATTCTTGTCCAAATGGAGAAACAAGTACTTAAACTCAGGTCTGCACAAGTGCCCACGTTCCCATCATCATCAGTCCACTATACCCACACTCATTTTTGTCAGCCTACTGAGTGCTAGGCATTAGTTTTAGGTACCAAGATTAGGCCATTGGGAGGAGCTCTCCAGGACCACATGGACCCTTAGAGTAGTAACTGGAGACATCAGGGTTTGAAAAGATCTAGGAAGTGACAAAAACCAGGTCTCCCATAAGTATTCAAATATGATTTTTGGCAGTGATACAAGTAGAGGTGGTGGAGTGGTGGGGAGATGCTGGGAAGAACAGTGTGAGTGATTCAGCCTGGCAATGTGAGTCAGGTAGGACCAAGGGCAGGTAGCAAGGTCTCACCTTGGTCTGTGTTTCAGGCACATTACCTGGGGAGAACAGGTGTAAGCAATTAGAGTATTGACCTTAAGGATGCAGGGTCCTGGACGTTATGGAAGCAGGCACTCAAGCCTGGGGAATCAAGGACTCCAGTCCTATAACAGGGAATAAAAACTGAGACTCAATTCCAGGATGAAGGCAGAAGTCCAGAAGCCAGAACACCCACATATGATCAGAGAAGGACATCTTACAGGGTAACCTAACTGTGTGTCCTGAACTACCAAGCAGAGCTCCTAAAAGCCTCCAGCTAGACACAAGACTTGCCTCTGAATCTGGGGCAGTCACACTTACAGATGAGTGTCAAATGCTCCAACAATAGGAACGTCCTATTGTAGGAGGAATTGGTGAGACCACTACCAATTATTTGGTGGTGTTGCTGCAATATACATAACCAATGACAGATGTGGGTAAACATAACCCAGTGGAAACATTCCAGGTTAGGCAAAATCCTGGGTGTGCCATCAATAATGCGTCCTAATATACAAGAAAGCATATCAGTGACCAAGAGAACATTGTTTCAGGGATAATCATGAATCTCTTGCATCTACTTGGATCATCAGCAAAAATTATCATGTTCCTGTTTGATTTTGACAGGCCAGTGTGTAAGCTCACCAGGGTGGGCATAAGCAGTCAGACCGTTTCTGTGCAACCAGGATCCCTGACTTGGCTGCTCTCTCTGCCAGAGCACTGACTTAGCAAAGTCTCCTTGAGTTTCAAGTAACAGAGACACCTCATACTTGCCTGAGCTAAAATGGACAGTGACCTGGATAAGGGCCAGGGCAGGAAGGGCAGCTGGGCCCCATGGGGGTGGGAACAAAACCCTGAGAGGTCACTGGAAGTGGAGACAGCTCTGCTCTTGCCATCTCTCTTTTTCTCTTGGGGCGACCTAATTTCTCATCTCTCCTCCCTAACACTGCTTCAGTCTCTTCTCTCCACAACCCAGTTTTTTCTGCCTTCCAGAGTACATACTGAAATTGTCCATACCAGCCCCCTGTTATATGCTGTCCTAGTTCTAGGGCCAATTGTGACTGACCATAGGCCTGTGTCCCAATTTCAGATACCCTAGCAAGAGAATCTGGTTGTCTCAGTTTGAGTCTGGAGTGTTTACTCCAATCATCTGTGGCCAGGACAGCAGGGGCATTTGGGGTGATAGTGACTCCTGTGGAGGGGCTTGGGAAAGGAGGCATAGACTGGATGGAAACTCCACGAGGCGCCTACTCCTCCTAACTGTTGTCACTGCTGCCTGTGGCATACCAGCTGGTGACTCCAAGTCCTCCCCTTTAGGTGGTTTCCTGTTGCTCTGGCTTCTCACTGAAACACAAAACATTCAGTTTGTTGACTGGAAACATTTTCTCCATAAACTTCAGCAAAACGGTGATAAATATCTACAACAAAAACTTCTTTTTCATGTACAATAATCAATTCTGGGCTCATGCATCAAGGGGAGGAAACATTTAAACTAAAGACATACCAAGTACATTGGGACTGAGTCAACTTAGAAGGATCTACGTGTCCCTGACAATACATTCTACAACCAACAAAATTACTATGCCTAATGTACAAGTAAGTCATTTGCAAAGTGCCTTTTTAAACGGTCCTAACGTTATAGCTGATTGAGAACTGTTTTATTCATACTTCTTCAAATGCCAAAGAATAAAGTCTGAAATTAGGGGTGAGAAGGAGAAAATTTGGAGGTTCTGACCTAAATGGATTCCTGCTTCAGATTTATAAGATGACATTAAGGGAACTATGGGGCAGGTTGCCAAATCTGAAGGCTATACTTCTTGACTCTGAGAGCAACTAATATTCCTTTCCATATTATTTACAATTGATGATGAGGATGACAATGACCAGGATATCACCTGAGCACTTATTTTGTGCCAAGCACTGCACGAAGCCCTTCACATCACATGGATTATCTCAGTTAATCTTTACTGTATTCCCATGAGGGAGATAGTGTTAATATCTTTATTTTATGGATGCAGAAACTAAGGCATAGAGATAGGTATGAGTGCAAAGGTCTCACAAATAGCACTCATTTGCAGAACAAGATACAAATCTAAGTTGGGCTGAAACTAAAGACTGGGGAACAAACCTCGGGCCTCACACATGCTAGACAAGTGCTGTACCACTGAGCCACATCCCCCTAGCTGAAGACTTTTGATCTTAACCACTATAATACTGTATTTAGATCTCCCAACAAAGTTTTGTTGGTTCTTCTTTTTTTGTTGTTGTTGTGCTGGGGATTGAACCTATGACCTTATGTTTACGAGGTAAGCACTCTACCAACTGAGCTATATCCCCAGCCCCCATCGAAGTTTTAAATTGAAAATGTAACTTCCTAGTGAACTCTAGACCTTCCTACAATTTTTGTCACTCATTAGTTCATTTCTTTTTCAATGTATCTGAACAAGCTGTGTGTGTGCATTTCCTATAAGAAAAATAACTGATGTCAGGGACCGGGAAAAAATGATTAAGACCCTCTTGGGGTTTTCAAGGAGTCTAAGGGTCATTTAATATTAAGGAAAAGACTGTATGAGCATATTATAACACAAGGCTGAATATGATATACCATCCTAGAAACACTAGAGAGATTAAGGGAAGGAGCACTCCTGTTCACTAAGTACATAAATTTATGATCTGCAAATGAATATTATTATATGACTTATATGTGAGAGACAAAAGTCCCACATTAGTCTT
This sequence comes from Sciurus vulgaris, assembly GCF_902686455.1. Classification (NCBI taxonomy): domain Eukaryota; kingdom Metazoa; phylum Chordata; class Mammalia; order Rodentia; family Sciuridae; genus Sciurus; species Sciurus vulgaris. Next base: position 110,797,848 of record NC_136462.1, read on the forward strand.
TCCCATATTAGTCCAGCCCCAGGAATAAATGAATCCACCTTGTTCTTTGTTTGTGGAATCCATCCCATCACCTACCACTAGCTGGACCCATTGGATCTTGGTGCTGCCTGCCAGCCAGATACATGAAGTATGCACTGATTTCATGCTTGTTGCTTCCCTCCATTACCAACACCTGCTTTATTTTCAGGTAACACAAACCCAACTGTGCTTTCCAGGACCTCTGAAGTTTGCAGCATTCTGCTGTTAGGACTTGGATTCTTAAATGTGGCAGTAGAAATCAGGATGCACTCCAAACTCAGATGACTTTGGGTAAAATAGCGCTAATGCTCCTTTTCATTGATAGACGACTTTACATTACAAAGCCCATTGCAATCATCACTAATTAAACCTGCCACTTGCCTTCTGAAGTAGGGCTGAATTAGTTTGCTCGTTTTACAGCTGACAAAACAGAAAGGCTTAGGGATTTGCTGAAGAAAAGTGTTTAAGGCAGGAAGCCTGGCCTCATTCCATTTCTAGTTTATTCTTTGCCTGAAATAGGCCTTCGAAGTGCCCAGCTCTTAACCCCAAGCAGCTTAAGGAAATCAACTGGGAAGAAGCATCTGGCAGAGCAATGGCAGGAGCGTAGACCAGAGCATTAGTGTGGGGTTTGAATTATTTGAAAACAGCCATGTCATATTTTTCTAGTTGTCAGTGGATATTAAACATTACCATTCCCGCCTCCCCGCTACACGCACATACCCCCACAGAGTTTCTCCTGTTGAATCAGGGAATAGGGGCAGAATGTTAGTCTATAGTTTGAATGTTGCTTTAGAGAAAGGCTACACTTGATCTGGTAGCAATGTGGCCTACCCACTACCCACACTTCAATCTCATTATCATATTCTTTTATTAAAAATAGTTTTTAGTTGTTGATGAACCTTTATTTATTCATTTATTTATATTTATATGTGCTGAGAATCAAACCCAGTGCCTCACACATGCTTGGCAAGAGCTCTACTGAGCTATAGCCCCAGCCCTCGTTATCAGATTCTTTACAGTTGGCATATATATCCAGATATTTCATATCTGCTGATTCAACCAACCACAGATCAAAAATATTTGGATAAAAATTGCATCTGTACTGAACATATACAGACTTTTTTCTTGTCAATATGCCTTAAACAATATGGTCCAACAACTATTAACATAGCATTTACATTGCATTATGTATCATTACTTATCTAGAGATAGTTGAAAGTATACAGGAGGATGTGTGTAGGTTAAATGCAAATACTATACCATCTTATATAAGGACTAGAGCAGCCACATTTTCTGGTATCTGAGGAGGGTTCTGGAATAAATCCTCCACAGATACTGAGATGAGTGTATAGTAAAATTCTCAAACTCAAACCTATTCCAAGAGCAGACCCAGTTCCACATGTATAAATATTTAAAAAGTATAGTTGAAACTAACAAACTAGTTTCCTACCTTCACAGATAGACATTTATAATGACCCAGAAAGTCCTCACAGCACCACATTAGAAGGTTTTGGTGCAGGGCGAGTGGTCCTAACCAATACAGATGCCTTTCTTTCCTTCCTGGTGGCATCATGACATGATGTAGATCCCAATCAACTCTACTCATATCTCTGCCCCATTTCGGTCACCACTTGTGCCTATGGTGCCACACCAATTGTACAGTTCATCCTTAGAAGGAAAGATTGGGGAAGAAACACATATCAGTCCTGGAAGTGATTCCCTTGACAGGGAATTCAGGGTCTAGGTACCCTGAGTATGGTTTAAAAGGAAGTCATGCTTCTGGGCAAGTAAACTGCTTGACTTGTGGACGTCTTGCTCAGTGAGGAGGAGTGACCAGAGTAGGTCCCAGGGGAGAGACCCCTCTTGTTCAGATCTCAGAGCAAATTGCAACTGGCCAAGAATAAAAGTGTGAGTTAGTATTAGAGTCTGCACAAATCTGACACCATCAATAATTTCTACCTGAACTATAAAACAGAGAGGCATAAACAGTTTCAAGTGCGTGGGGTTTTTTTTGTTTGTTTTTATTATTTTTATTTTTGCCCTGGGTTTTGAGCCCAGGGGTGCTATACCAATGAGCTATACCCCCAGAACTTTTTATTTTTTGAAAGAGTCTGGCTACATTTCCCAGGCTGGTCTTGAACTTGTGATCCACCTGCCTCAGTCTCCCTGGTTACAGGATTACAGGTGCACACTACCACATCTGGCTGCTTCAAATGTTTTATCTGCTATCTCCAACAAATAACTTACTGTTATGGTTTGAATATGAGATGTCCCCCAAAAGCTCACCTGTGAGACAATGCAGGAAGGTTCAGAGGATAAATGATTGGGTTCTAAGAGTCTTAACCCATCAGGGGTTAATTCACTGATGGTAGGACAGGACTGGAGGAGACTGGAATTAGGGTGTGGCTATGGGGTATATATTTTGTGTCTGGAGATTGGATTGTTTCTCTCTCTCTCTCTCTCTCTCTCTCTCTCTCTCTCTCTCTCTCTCTCTCTCTCTCTCTTTCTCCTTTCTGATTATGCAAGCTGCTTCCCTCTGCCACACTCTTCTACCATGATGTTCTGTCTCACCTTGAGCCCTGAGGAGTGGAGCCAGCCCTCTGTGGACTAAGACCTCTGAAACAGTGAGTCCTCCAATAAACCTTTCCTCCTCTATAATTGTGCTGGTCAGATCATTTAGTCACAACAGCAAAAAAGTTAACTAAAACACTTATTCTGGGAAATATGCATAATCTCTTATAGGTATAAGGGCTCAAACCCAAATGAATAAGCTCCATGAATATTTCACTAGGGAGGTTGAATTTCCATAAGAACCAGATATCAAAATTCTAGATGATGATCCTGGGGAGTGGAGTGTCATTCTGCTGACACCTTCCTCGATGGACCAAGCAGGAGGAAGAAGGAAGAATGTCACCCTGGGCCACTGGGCATGTGCTATATTACTCTTTGGGGCAGAGTGGTGTCCTTGAGTCAGCCAAGGCTGAGAGAATCTGCAGAACAAAACACATCCGCTATTTCCCTCAGAAACAGGATTGTGCTGTCTTAAGTCCTGTCTTAAGATTAAAAAAAAGTTAAAATTATGAACTTCTTTATGGTTAACCCACGTCTCAATTTTATTTAGTTTACAATGTTTGATTTTAAAGAAACATGACCAAATACATAAAAAGATTCATATCATCAAATTCTCAAGGCAAAGGATATAAACAGGGAAATGTGTAAGATGTATATTTTGATGATAATTTGTTATAATTGCTATTGTGTGTTTAGATGTTAACACTGTATTTGGGACTTTGGCTCAAGCGAGGGCTTTCATCCAGCCTTCTCTGTCAACATTGTTCCTAATATATAAAGGACACATTTCCTTAATGATCTTTGGAGGTTGGTTATATAAATTAATTTCCTTAAAATTCTTTTTGTTTTTAAAATGAGGATAAAAATTAGATAAAATAGTTGGTTCACACCTTCAGTTGATGGTATTTCTTGGATGTGGAAAGGCAGGTTCTCCTTCCAACCCAATAAGCTTCCTCCACAAAGAACCACTATCTGTTCAGACTGAGCCACATGGCACAGTTAGGGACAATTTGTATGCCCAGACTGACCCCATTTCTGGTAGTTACCTCACAATTTGGCCTGTTTACTACTGTGTTGTGGTCAGCACAAGTATTCAACTTTCTGAAAGCATTCTCGAAGTCTCCCCAGTACAGCTCAGGTTCCATGTCATTGTGATTAATTCTCCTCACCCATCCAGTCCAGGTGAATTGTGTGTCCAGAGCAAGTGACTCAGTGCTGATCAGCAAGACCTGCAATCTAATGATAAGTGTGACTCTTGAGTGATGCTGATGGCTGCTAGGAAAACCTGATATCTCATAACTTTCCATTTATCCGGAATATCCAGTTATCCAGTTAGGGAATTGGGGTGTTCTGATACATTGGTAAACTACTTACCCACAGACTACCAGTTTTGAAAGAAATATGAACTAATTTTGAAACAACTATAAACCAACACATCAGCACATTAACAGCCTGTCATAATTCTATCTACTATTATAATCACTTATATGTGTGCCTTGCCTCCCCCATAAGATTATAGATTTCTTAAGGATGGCCTGTATCAGTTTTCTCTTTATCCCCTTGATAGTATCTAGCAAGTTGCTTTATATATTGCAGGTGCTAAAATAAGTTTTTATTAAATGAATCAAACTATAGAACACAAACTATAATTTACCAACATGACAGTCCTTCTCTGATGACTCAAACATTTCTTCAGGGCCATTATATGTGTTTATTCTGGATATGTTTAAGTATAGACCAAATGGTTGAAAGGGGAATTCTGCAGTGACTGGAAGATAGGATTTGATATCTACTAACTCATTCAAATTCCAGCTCTATTGTGTATATATTTAAGTGCAAACATAGAAATGATCCCATTTGTTATCTAAAAGAAATACCACATCATACATAGCCCAATTGTTTGTGAAACCAGAAGATTACAAATCAAGAGTGTCAAATGGCCAGTGTTTATTAGCTTTAACCAGAATTCATGGTCCTCGACCACAAGAAGTAAGGAATATATCTTTGAGATTTTTTGAAAAGGTAGATACTATTAGTACTGCTAGTGTATCATTACCATTATTTAATTTTATTAAAACCCAATAATTAGATTATAATTTACCAATTAATGCAAACACATTTATCACTATGTGGTTAATATATGCTAAGTTCTGTGTTAGTCATTAGGGATACAATGTGAATATAATTCATGCCCTCAAGAAATTTAAATAATTCATCTCTAAAAACATTTCATTGTGCACATCATTTTATGACACTTTAAATGTCTGTGTAGGAGATTAGCCTGGGTGTGACGTGACCCTCTGGCATATCCCGTAACTCACTCAAAATACAGAACAATACAAAAGAAAAAAAGGTGAATGTTAGCTTAATTACTTGACATTTGTCTTTTTCTCAAAAACAGCATGAAGAATGTTCACTGAAGAGTCAAGTTTTTTGTACTATAAGAATTCTGGGTGGATATGTTTCTGCATATAGGTACTTTTTATTTCAGTTCAGTGCTCCTAAGATGTAGGGTAAGGCCACTGCATCAGATGAGAAGGAAATGGCCACTGTGGTGCCCTTGGCTCACATTTGGGTGACTGTGTTGGTGACAGAGGTGGCAGGAGGAGGCCCTGCTATGGGATTCAGGAGAACCTGGAAGTCAGGGACAGGTGTTCTGAGTCCAGTTTGTCAGGAACTCTGGTAACAGACACTGCCTTACAGCTTCCTGTAAACATGCTGATTCTCGTCTTGACAGTAGGACTTTACAATTTAGTATCTTTGTATCTAAAATGAAGGGTTTAGATTATCAACTTCCCAACATATATTCTACAGAACACAGGTCCCAAAAGATCAAAAAGGAATGAGAAGAGAGCTGTTGCCACACCCTGTTGTGGAGAGGCACTATGTACCACAGCATTTAAAAGGTTCTGAGAAGATATTCTGTCAAAGCACTATGACAGCAGCATTTCTTGAAAGGCTTTGACCATGAACCCCTTTCTTCTACTATCACCTACTAACATCTGCTGATTCACTCGGTGTTCTGAGGTACACACTTTGAGAAACACCAGAATAAACAATCTCTGTAGTCATTGGTGTTACAGCATCTTGAAGTAGAAGACACTCTAAGAAATCAGAGGTCCACTGAGGGTAAGTGTCCTGTCAGGGATCTTACAGTTAGTCACTGCTCAGGTCTGGTTACTTTCATTTCTCAATTTCTTACATTCTGTATTCTAAAGCTCTAAGGAGGGAAATTTATGATGATGAGAGTTAGAAAACAGCATCGTAAGAAAAAATCTACAGATAATCCCTAAACTACGGTTTCTACTTTTGGTTAAGCAGTTTTTTGAAGCTATTACTGATTAAGCAAAACTGGTTTGAGATTATATATGTGTATACAAATACACACACACACACACATACACACACACACACATACATATATATAATCTCCTAGTGAAAGATAGGTAAATTATTTTTTTTTATACTGAGCTCAGGGAGATCCTTTGATTTTTTTTTTAAATCAAAGCATAAAGTATGAGTCATAGATTCTTTGGCACAAGACTAGGAAGAGAGAACTGATACTTGTTATATTGACCTTAAGGCTCGGTGTCCTGGACAGTGTTTTCTTTATGCCAGCTTAAAAAAGTCTCACACATCATTTTGCATGGTCTTTGCCTCTAGTTAAAGGGACATAAATAATTTTAGGCTTCAATTTCTTTTCATGCTGTTTGCTTATAAAAATATATATATATATTCTTTGACTTGCTGGCTAAGTAAACAACAGTATTCTCCCAGCAGTGAATTGGCTATCTTACAGTCCCAACTATAGTGTAGCCTAGCCCCAGAGTAATTAAAGAACCAGGCAATTTGCATTCTTTTTCTGCAAAACTGTTCTTGAGTAGCAGATGGCAAACACAAATGTTTTGCTCTAGAGACATATGGAAACCTCTCTGTTTCATAAAAGCCTCAATGAATATTAAGCCCCGAATGATGCCATTCATTGCAGAAGTAAGATGTGATAATCCCCCAAACAGGCCTAATTAGGCCATATAGCTACTCCAGTTTCAGAAAGTAATAGGTGGAAAATTACTATGTGATTGGGATTTCATTAGCAGTTTTTCTTAATCTGAATATTCATCTTGCCCCAAAGGAATCACCTATTCAGCTTACTTTCTTTAGCATTCTATTATGTTGTCAGCATCATTTTATAATCAAAGAGTTCTGCTTGATTTCATATGAACTCTTCAGTTGTGTCTGAGTAGAAAGAGGAAGGAGTTTTACAGAGATAGGGTATTTTATCAGGTTCTGGAGCAATTCAACATCTTCTCTGATCAGTTCTGTTTAATTAGAAAAGAAGTAGATGCTTAATGTTTTTCAGGAAATGATTACCTATATTATGTGGGAAGCTAAATGGATTTGACTCAAAATTTAAAAAAAATAGTTTGGGGCTGGGGAGATAGCTCAGTTGGTAGAGTGCTTGCCTTGCAAGCACAAGGCCCTGGGTTCAATCCCCAGTACTGCAAAAAAAGAAAAAAAAAAAAATAGTTTGGCAACCCAATAAATCTTTGTAGCCTGATAAATCATTGCCATCTCATCAAGGACTGAAACTTCACACTTCTTGGAAAGAGAGAAGAACCAATCACGGAGTCATAAGGGTGATTTGAATGTTGTTTAGAACAAGGAACTAGGTATTTTGCGCTCCTTTCCCAGCACTGCACCCTGCATGGGACCTGAAAGGCCTCTGAGGTTACTAATAAATCCCCTTTTTCTACCAGGGTGTTTGGGTGGCCATAGATACAAGAACCTAAAGGAGTTTACAGATGGGAAGAGCTTATCTGATCCAACCTCCTCAGATGAAGAAACAGAGTCACAGAAAGGTCATTGTGTTTGTTTAGGGTTACAGAGCAAGTAACAGAGCTGAGAATAGAAGCCAGTTTACATGATGCTTAGTCCTATCATTTTCCCTTTACAAAGTCCCAGGACAGACTTGTCAGAGACTAATAGAGAAATCAGAGGCTGTCAAAGTGTTTGACTTGAGCTTTAACCTTAACTGGTTGCTGAGATAGGGTAGAAAAAGGACCCCGTGTCCAAGTGCCTATGCCAATTCTGGCTTTGGTCCAACCATCTCTCATCAAGGAGGCCATATTTCCTTCTTCATAAACATAAATTCATCACAGTTTTCCTGGATTCAGCTCTGTGATTTCTCCAGAAATTCCAACATAAACAACAACTTAGTAGTACTTGATATAAATATCACTATGCATTTCACTGAAACAGGTGATAGTGTTCATCTGTGGCTTCCTCAATCTTGTCTCCTCCTTGTTTTCTCTATTTCTAACAGAATTCTGCACTCAGGGTAAAAGTGACCCCATACCCAGTTCCAGTGGCTTTAGACAGTTGACCCAGTCTACTCTCCTAGACCCTTGATTAGTTTAGGGAAAGGTAGTCAAAGAACTCAGTTTCAGGGCATTTATTTGAACTCTTGGGAAAGAGGGTTCTCCATATTCTCTGCTTGAATCTGGAAGCACAAAGCCCTGGAGTTTCAGGAAGACATTTTGCAACCACATGTGGCTTGCCTATTGAAACTATGAAGAACCATTAAGAAACTGAGATAGAGAAACCAGATGCCAGGCATATCATCTGAACTACAGGATTAAATCTCACCTGTTAGTATACCTATATCTGATTTTTTTTAGTATGTGATCAAATAAGTTTTGTATTATTGTCGTAAATTGTTCTTTTATTTACTACTATAAGCATCCCAATATCTGTGATAATGCTGATTGTGAGTTTCAGCACATCTGAACTTCACCATTGGATTAAAGTCCATTTTAAAGTTGTCCCCAAAAGACTTCATCAGGCTGGAGATATAGCTAAGTGGTAGAGCACTTACCTAGAATGTGTGAAGTCCTGGGTTCAATCCCCATGTACCACTAAAAAATTTTTTTAACTTTAATAATTTGAATAATAATAATTTAATAACTTTAATTTTAATAACTTTAATAATTCAAGTTTACAAGAAGCTCTGCCCAAAATGCATGGTACTTACTTACATTACTTACATATGCCTCATTTGACACAAAATTTGGTAAAATAACAAGGCTTGAGTTAATATAAGGATGAATTTTCCTACATTTATGTCAAAAACTTTATTATCAGAGAAAGAAATAATTTAAGAGGCTTCGGTAGAGTAGAATATTGAAGCCTCTGCTTTAGGTGTGATAAACTGCACCTCCTCTGTGGACTGAACCCTATAAAACATGTAGCCATCCAGAATAATTGCAAGTTGGGTGGTTTCTTCTTTATTTGAAGCAATTAAGTATCCACTCACAGCGTCCAAGGAAAATATTTTGCCTTCATCAGGTCATTGTTTTGGTCCTTGTCCATATTCTATGGACCTAAGACAAAGATGGCCTCCCATTCAGTCATGTTCCTTAACCCAGGATTGAGGGACACATAGTGTTCTTCCATCTCATCTACATTATGCTGACTTTGTTATAAGTAGCAAGGTCTGTAAAGACCTGTCAAGCAGGTACTATACTTTCATGTAGCATTTAAAAATATTATCTCATTTTTATTTACCTTTTGCATCCAGGGACCATATACAAAAATATGTGAAATCAGTTTGGCATGAGCATGTGATTAGAGTGGAAGCCTGGCCTATCAGAATGGATACTCAAATAATCAAAATGAACACTCAACCAATCAGAATGGGTGTCTCAGCAATCTGAATGAAAAGTCAACCAATCAGGGGGCTGGGGTTGTAGCTCAGTGGTAGAGCACTTGCCAAGCACTGCATGAGGCACTGGCTTCTATCCTCAGCACCACATAAAAACAATAAATAAATAAATAAATAAAGGTAATATGTCCATCTACAACTAAAAAAAAATTTTTTAAAGTCAACCAATCAGAATGGACAGTTGATTTATTGTAATAAATGCAGTGTGTATCAGCCAAATATCTGCCTCTCATTTATCATTGAACTTTTCACTTACGTGCTCTCTTCTCAATTAGCTGGGAGCAAATTGAGGGCAGGGACCACATGGTAGATCTCTTTGTATCCTCCAGGTGGCCTTGCTGAGCTGGTTTCATAATGTAAGCTTAATGAATATTTGTTTGAGTGGACATTATTCATCCAGTGATTGCTCAGGAAATATCAGTGGGTGGAAGAGTACAGTTTGTCCTTCTCTGATGAGGATAATTATAGAATTATGCCATAAGAATATCACTAAAAAAAATAGCATGTTTTTAGATGACACACAGGTGATAAAAGAAATTGGTATTTTTAAGGACTTATCATTCAATGTGATCTTGACAAACTAGAAAAACAATGTATAATCACACTTATTTATTAAACATAACAATGAATAGTGTATTTACAGAATGAATAACACAAATACAAGGTAGAGTATAAACAGATAAGTATTGGCAAGGCCCAAAGTAAATAGGTCTTATGGCAAAGAATAAATCAAAATGTCCCAAATGTTTTAAAATTAGCTAGCCTGCTAGCATTGTGGTCAGATAGTCATTCATTCATTCATTCAGAAACTCAACTGAGTGCCTACTATGTATAAAGCATCCTGCTAGGCATGCTGGAGATGCAAAGAATTTAGCAACTTCTCTTTCCTCGAAGGGCTCAAGTTTTAAAAGAAAAGACAAAGAAGTATACAAATTATTCAATAACAGAAAGAGAACTGTTCAACAGTTGAGTCATCAGTGAAGATAATTACCATGAAGGACATCTTTGCAGCACATCAAGGCAGCTATACTCAACAGATGGCAGAGGGCCAGCACTCAAGAGTGGGTGGGCAAAGTGTCAACGCTGATAGTGCAAACTGTTGGCCAGAGGTTGCTTTGCCTATAATTTTTCTGGACCAGGTAAGCACCTGGGCTCTCCTACAACACAATTAAGGGGAGGTAAAGTCCCAATGATGACTGATTCCTGTTTTGCCCACCCTTGACAAGTGTGTGTGGGGGCAGATCTCACCCACATTTAATTTCACTTAACCAATGAAGAAAGGTGATATTTCTAGCACCCAAGTGCCATAAAGAAATTTAGACCAGATTAAAAATTCTTAAAATAATTCTGAAAATTTGCATAGAGAACATATAGACCCTTACAAATATGCTTGTAGATTCTTGGGGGATCTTTACCCCCAAGATGAATAACTACTATGAGAGGTAAATAACACACTTGGAATTGTGCAACATTGAAGTCTTGCTTGCTATCATGAGGAAAGCCAGCTTGAGGATGAACTAAGCATAAAGGAGGGCAGGAATAAGAGAATACTGGACAATGAACTAAAGCTCTGATCAAAACCAGTGTGAAGCTCACATAGACTTCACACCAGAAAGATTTCCTCTCAGCACCATCATCCTGCCTCATTAGAAAGTTCACAGGGAAGGATTCAGATTGATCCAGCCAAAGTCAGATGCTCACTTCTGTGGCTAGAAGAGCAAACTACCATATTTTACAGTTACCAGTACGGGAAGAGTAGCTTCCTAAAATCAAGAATGTTGGTTTAACAAAACCCACACTTGGATACTAGATTTATGTAGTCAAGTTGTCATGCAGAATGGTAACCCTATATTTGCTTCAATGACCATTTTCTTAATCAAATTAAATGGCCGATCTGCCTAATGCTATGTAGTGATACAGCATTTCTAGGTTGGGTTTGGGCAACTGGCAAAAAGTATCAATGTGGTTTCCTCAGAGCCTTGTAACATGGAGTTTTAGACAAAATTCTGCTAATAACACTTGGAGAACAACAGCAATCAGCAACCTGTTACCTATGGTACCCTCAGCTCTACAAATGTCTAGACCCTTAAGCCAGATGCTTTGAGCCTATAGTACTCGGTCACTACCACCAAGAATCTGGTCTCAAATATGTTGTTGCACAAAATATGAAAATGAATAATGCATAAAAGAACAATCTAATAATTCTTGAAATAGTTTTCAACAGATCAAAATGCTGGAATGGTTCAGCAGTGGTACACAAACTTACCAACTAGAAAACCCCAATATTATATACACTTGGGACTAGAGAAAAGCTGAGGAAGTGAAAATAAGACAAAATTATTTTTTTTAAATTCCCATCAATATACAAAATTCCCCTAAGGAAATTTGGGGATTTTAAAATTCCCACTCTAGCTTCTCTTTCTAACTTGTTTTTTACCATATCAATATATTCTTATTCCTACCAAAAGAAAATGACAATAGTTGAATGCAGACGGTGGAACTGAAAAAGTTATTTTAATGAATATACATCTTTAAAAAGAAAGAAGATTCCATTAATCTTTGAAGATTTTTTTCTCTTCTTTTTTTCAGGAAGGAGGATGAAGGAATAGAAAGAATGAGCTGTTCATGCTTGTTGCTGAGCTTGTCCATGCAAGTTGCTGAAGCCAACTTGGAAGGTTTGCCTAAAGACTGGTTGGGGCAAAGAAGCTCAGTTTGTGCCAGAGAGCATAATCCCTCCTCATTAGGGAGCTCAATATCTCCACATTACTATGACTTTGACCTCATTAGAGTTTTGTTCTCATCAAGTGGGCTCTAGAAATTAGATATTTAGTTAGTACCACCAGCAGCAGCAGCAGCTGATGCCTTCTGGGAACAGTATGACCAATAAGTGTGAGTGGTTGATTTTCATCTTCTATCCACTTAGAAGGTAAAGGCTAACATTAGGTCAATATTGGGTTTTTTTTTTTTTTTTGCCACAATAGGATTAAGAAGGTAACATCAGTGGCATTGTACATGAAATCACAAGTTACTCAAGATGTGTCTTAGAAAAACCTGTTGATTTGTTCAATTGATTGTCCAAGTTTTTTTCTTATTGCACTGATGGTTGAGTCCACTGGTTCCTTTAGTAACCTTTAAACACCAGAAGGTGTTTTCCTTATATCTAAGGTAAACGTCTGGGTCAGTGGTTCTCTCTTAGTTTGGTTTCAGGACCCTTTTATCTTCTTAAAATTATTGAGGACTTCTTAAAAATTATTAAAGAATTTTTATTCACTTTTTAAAAAATGTGTGGGTTTTAACTGTTGGTATATGACATATTAAGACTTTAAAACTGAAAAGGGATAAGAAGAGGTCTTGACAGAGATGGGGTTCCTGGTCTCCTAAGCTACTTCTTCTACATCACAGGAACCAGTAGTCTCCTTTCACAGGAGCTTGATCTGGTTGGGTTTCCACCACAAGCAAATAAAAGAGTACTGAACAATACATCCACAAAATAGTCTGAAACAATAAATAATAAAGGATTAAATTGAGTATAACAGAATGCTATTTTATCCCTTCATTTGTTACTCATTGGAAGACTACTGAGGGATGATGAATATAAACATCACTAACACTTCTACAGTGCTTTATGAGTTTCAAAGTGCTTTCACAGTAGGTATTTAATTTTCATTACAACCCTATGAAGTAGTCTGTTCTACATCCATTTTACAGACCAGAAAACCAAGGTGTACAGAGCCCTAATGACTTGTCACAGCTGTTAAGAAGCTGAACCAAGACTAAAATCCAAAAATTTTAAAATTTGTTCTAATTAGTTATACATAATAGTAGAATCTATTTTGACATATTATACATATATGGAGTATAACTTTTAATTATTCTGGTTGTACATGATATAGAATTACATTGGTCATATAATCATAAAAGCACTAGGATAGTAATGTCTGTAAAATCCAAATCTTACTCTCTAAATTCCATAGCCAAAGTTCCCACCTCCGATAATGCTTGTTATTTTATAGAGCACAAAACTGTAGTAGAGCCTTCCCAGATTTTTAAATTTTTATTTAAATCTATCCTCCCGCGAAAAGAAGGGAGCAGTCTGCGTAGCAGATTCTCTAAAACAGTCATCATATTTGTCTGTGGTTTCCGTGGCACGAAGGGGGCACGAATAGGGTTCAAGTTAGCATGGTAATCATTCTTTTCCAGCTTTTACTGAGGACTGCGGGAGGGTGCTTAGGCAGTGGTGCTGGGCAGGAACTGGAGAAGGTGGATAATACTCTGCGCCACAGCCACTCTAAGAAAGCATCCCTGCTCTGGGGTCCCCCGAGGAAGAGATGCGAGAGCTGCGGGACTAGGATTCCCAAATCCTGGATTTGAAAGGCGCCTGGAAACAAAGAAACAACGAAGTTAAGTTCCCGCGGTGTGACAAGCAGATTTGAAAATGAGCCTTCCTTTCCCTGCTTGGGTGGAAATGCCTAGTCCACTGATCACACCACCCCAAAAGAGATCATCTGCTGGGGCGGTCTGGACTGTCCGCGCCGGGCACACCCGAGGTTTCCCAAAGGCACTACCAGTCCCATGAAGCCTCCGGGCGCGAGCGGTGATTACGAAGACTCCGCGGATTGGCCGCGGGGCGGGGCGCGCAGGCCTTCTCCGGGGGGGTGGGGCGGGGCGCAGGGCGGGGCGAGCGGCGGCTCGGCGGGCACGCCCCCTCGCCGCGGCCCCCTCCCGGCCTCTCTCCACCGCCTTCTCTCGCTCCCGGGTCAGAGGGCCGGAGCGAGAAGATGGCGAAGACGTACGATTATCTGTTCAAGCTGCTGCTGATCGGCGACTCGGGCGTGGGCAAGACCTGCCTCCTGTTCCGCTTCTCCGAGGACGCCTTCAACACCACCTTCATCTCCACCATCGGTGAGGGAGGGGCCGCGGCCCGGGACTGGGGGTGAGAAATGAGGGGCGGGTACTTGGGGGCCTGGGAGAGGGCGAGCGAGGGCTTGAAAGCCAAGGAGGGGAGACTTCAGGGACCGTAGGGAGGCGAGGGCAGTGAGAGAGAGCGAAGGCAAGAGGGAGAGGGGCGGGCGGGGACGTGAGGCTGCGGGTGGAGGGGGCAAAGGAAGGGGAACCAGGGGAACAAGGACTAGGGCTGTTGGGGAACGAGAGGGTTCAGGGGCTGACGAGGAGGGATCCCAGAGGGACAAAGTGGGGAAACACAGAAAATCTCAGAGAGAAAAGGGAATAGTTTATGTGAAAATGGATTAAAAGGCAGTAAAGAGGAAGGAAACGAAAAGGGGGAAGAATGAGAGGGACGTGAAGTAAAGGGACAGAGGACACCAGACACAAGAGAAGTGAGAACAGGCGTTGGAAGGAAACTGAGGGAAATGAATGATCAGGAGATGAGGGATGAGGGGACATTGGCTATAAAAAGTCTGGACGGAGATGCCATGACAGAGAGCAGAAGAAAATTGCAGGTGGGAGAAGGGTTCCGGGAACCAGAGGACGGCAGGAGAATACTTGGTGGAGAAAGTAAAGGAGAGCTGGGTGTGAGGGAGAAAGAAAAGGGGAAGCAGTATATGTTGTAAAGAGGCTGAGCAGAGAAGATGGAAGAAGGAGAGGAAATGGAAAGAGGACTTTCCCCAGTAACTGGGAACACTGGTTATCATTTTCTCCTTACTTCTTTTGGATTAAGTGCAGGAGAAAACAAAAAAATAACTAATGATAGAATAATGTCAATGGGGCATTAAATTGTTCTGAGTTTGTTAAAGTTATTAAAGGGATTGGTGACTTTTGTGAATGGTGTGATCAGAAAAATATGGTTCATCTCTTTCCTACCATCTCCTGAGAAGTGGGACTTGAATATTTAACTTGTAAGCCAAGGAATTGATCTTAAATTCTGCCTGCATTGCTGTGTATTTTGTTTTGGTTATAATTATTACTTGTTAAATGAATCACAACATATGATATACCCCCCAATTTCTTCCAGTTGATCAAGAGTTTTTGCTAATGTTGACTGAGAGCTGTCCTTCATACATTTGTAGTGAAGATATGTTGAGGTAACAAGAGCTCTAACTTTCTATAAACTGAAGAGCAAATCAAAACTGGTTTAAACTTCCTGTGGGAAGTGACCTTAACATCATTTCCCTTGTTAAGTAGAGTTAATTAAGTACCTTAAGAATCTTAGCTTTTGGTTGCCTGGATGATGTTTCTGTCCTCTAATAGTAGCTTATTTAGACATCTTTCGTATTTCACTATTCATTTCTGGGTTGGAAATAACAGAGAACTAGTGCTTTGGTAATAAGTGAGTTTAAATATTTGTGAATTTTAAGGATAATTCATCTTTTCAAAATAAGAATGTATAGGTATAGAGTACTTTTCAGTTCAAATTTTGGAATAGGCTTTCATTTGTTATTCTGATCACTTTCATACAGATTGCATGGTCTAAAATCTCCTGGGTGTTATGATGCCTGGGCTTAGGGAAGTTTAAGTTGCAAGTTCTTGGCAGTCAGTCTTGAGTGGGACTTTTTCTTTTCTGAGGAAGCAGATTTTAAATGTCATCTCTCAAGTGTATTTCTAAGAGATTTGGTAGGAGCTGGTACAGCAACAAAAGGGCGTTAATTTTTGACATCGGTACTGATTTCAAAACTCTGGATAACTCATTTTCACTGTTGAGTGCATACTGCAATATAGTTGGTGAAGGACAGTTTCTAACAAATTGAGTGGGTAGCCTTTGCCCCTATGTGGGACCTTTCTAGAAGTACACTGCCTTGAAAGTGAGTAAATCTCACTGTTGCTATTTCTGATAAGTTCCTTGGATGTTTTTTGCTTGTTCATAATAATTTCATTAGTTTTTTCTTTTTTCCCCTTAATTTTTGCCCCCCATTTCCTGTAAGGGTATGGGCTATTTTTTAAAATAGAAACTTTTAACAATTACTTTTTGGGACTGGGAATGTAGCCCAGTAGTATAGCACATGATTAGCAGGCATGAGGCCCTGGATTCAATCCCCAGCACCAAATATAAATATAAATATAAATATAAATATGTGTGTGTGTGTGTACACACACACACACACACACACACACACACACATATCCTTCAGAATATATATATGTGTATATATATATATATATATATATATTCTGAAGGATTCAAATTTTTCTTTTGTGGCCATATATATACTTAAAATATGTAAATATATGATTGAAATGAGTTTCTTTGGAGGGTTGCAGCTTTTAAGAAATGAAAACCAGCGTCCTGTAGCAGTTTAGAAAAGGAGGTAGACATTAAATGGGGTGAATCTCATGGGAGATATTGGTCTTTCTGTGGGGTGGATGTGGTAAAGAAAAGCTGTGAGCTGTGTCTTCTTCAGTTGACCTGGAGGAGGAGGGGAAAATCCTATGCCTCTTATTTAGCCTCAGAGCTCCAACAGGAAGTGGTAGCACAGTGCCTTCAAACAGCAACAGAATTTATGTACCTGAAACTTAATGCTTTGCAGTTGAAATTAAGCTGGGAAAATAAGGCTAATGTTAATACCATTCTAGTGAAAAATTCCACTAGACTCATCACTGTGGTGTTCTCCTCTCTAGCAGCCAAGTTACTTCTTCCATGCCCTTCACTCTATCTTCAAATGATCTGAAATGTTGAGGTGACAGTTGGTGACCCATCTCTTCCACAGTCATATTGTACCTACGTGTATAAATTCCTGTTTTTTTCTGTGACAGGCTTTTGAAAAGATCTGCTTTAGCATTGCTGACATAATTGGATAAGCTCTACATCACAGGAAAGATCCATTTCTTAGTGCCTGTGGTTTGCGTATGTGTTTTGGTAGATATGTACACATGTCTGTTTCTTCCCATGAAGATACCTTTTTAATTTTGCCTGTTCAAAGTTTGAGTAGTTTTTAAAAATGGGAGCCTGCCATCTTCAGACACTGTTGTGATCAAGGGTTCTGTCATCATGAAAGGAAGGAGACCATTAGTCATTTTGGTTCCAGATATAGTTGTTTTAGAGATACTTTCTTCTCCCTCCTCTACGTTCTTACCATTCTCTGTATTTTTCATTTCCTTTCTGTGCTTCGTGGTGGCGAATGATTTCTTTTGTCTGACTTTTTGGGGATCTTCCAGTATATAAGTCAGGTAATATTTGTTAAAAATGGGGTATGGATTGTTTTATCCACTTGAAATTATAGGCACAGTGTTCAAGACCAACTAACCTTTCAGTTCAGATATTTGAAAATTTAAAAAAAGTTGATTGGTTGGCTCCAAAAAGTCCCTTATATAACCATAATTAACATTTTGTTAAATGCCTGTAAAATATAACATTAAGACAACTATGAATGGTAATGCAACTACTCATATATCTTCTATGGGATGTGGATGCATTTTAATATTGATACAAGTGCATATTGATGTCTTTTTCTAATTTTTTTAAAAAAATTGTCAGTGAACCTTTATTTTATTTATTTATTTATTCATTTATTTATTTATTTATTTATTTATATGTGGTGCTGAGAATTGAACCCAGTGCCTCACATGTTACGCAAGTGCTCTACCACTGTGTGGGCTACAAACCCAGCCCCACATATTGATATCTTAAAATGACCCTGTGTGGAACAATTTGCTGATAGAACAAATAACCCAGCCCTGTCCTTTAACAGGACAATCTAAACTTCTTCCCTTTGCTGTCTCTCCCCTGCCCTACCCCCTTCTTCCTGTTAGGTATTTCCTGAGTGGTTTCATTATTTAGTATAGTCATAGTTTGATAGCAGAAAGAGTCTTTGAAATTATCTTCTTTGTGCCCCACCACAATTTTATAAATGAGAAAATGATGTTGATGTTCTCGAAATCACATAGCTGGTTGCAGCAGAGCCTTCAGTAAAACCCCAAATCCGAGTCTGTCACTTTTCACCATGAGCTGCTATTATTTCTGATTTGTATGATCATCTCCATAAATTCAAGTCCCACACCTTTTCCAGAAAGAATTAGATTTTACACACTTGTCTGTGTGAGAAAGTTAAGATGTTTCCACTGTGATTAGCTATGTCTTGTTAGGGAAATAGTCAGTGTCCATCAATGGCTCTGATCCCTGTAAGAGTTTATACTGGGATAACTCAGCACATAGCTGTCCTTTGCCCTTTTTATGTTTGTAGTTTCAGGTTAGAAGATCAAAGTGCATTCTGCTATAAAAAATTTCTTCCCTGTTCAAAATAACTAATGAAATAATTAATAGCCCATGTTGGTAATTGTTGCAGCTTAGTCTCATTAGAACACTTTTAGGTGTTTTATTCTGTAACGTTACATTTGTCTTGGGTTCCCTTTTCTTAAAATCACCAGTTAGTACTTGATAGCCCATGGGCCATTTGTGGCCTACTGCCTATTTTGTGTAGTCCACAAGCTAAGAATGGTTTTTCCTTTTTTTCAGTATCAGGAATTGAACCCAAGGATGCTTAACCACTGAGCCACTTTTTAATTTTTTCCCGGCCCTTTTTTTTATTTTTTATTTTGAGATAGGGTCTCACTAAGTCCTTAAGGCCTTTACAGATTGCTGAGGTTGATCTTGAACTTGTGACCCTCCTGCCTGAGCATCCCAAGTCACTGCTATAGTTGTACACCACTGTACCCAGCTGGTTTTTATATTTTTAAAGGTTATTTTAAAAATAAAACAAAACAATGAAGAATATGCATCAGAGGCCATATGTGTCCCACAGAGCTCAAAAATATTAACTAACTGGTCCTTTGGAGAAAAAGTTTGTTGACTTTTGTTTAAAATTAAAAAGTGTTTTTTGATTGGTAGCATTTCAGAGCTTTTATCAAGACTTATTGACTGGAAAACAAACTCTGTCATATTTACATTTTTATCCAAGATGATATCAACATTTGGCTGAGCATAATCCAGATATGTAGAGCAAGTTGATTTCAATTTTCAGTTATTTTCCTTGGTTTCAACTTCTTAAACAAAAATATGCAAGGAACATGCAAGTTCAAATTGAACATTTTGTGCACAAAGCCTCATTTTAATGTCATTGTGTTCTTTCTGAGCTGTCAGTAGACTTCTCATCTAAGTGATAACTTTGATAGCAACACTAGTTCAGAAAAAGTAGCATTTCATACTGGGTGTGAAGGGTTAAATTTATCTCCTCAATTAGTGAAAAACACCTTTCTACAAATTAAGAATGGGCACAGGGAAACTGAGTCTTGGATTCAGATATGGGTCTGTCTCAGGAATAAGTATACTTTAATAAAGAGCCTCACCAGCTGTTCTACAGGCAGCAAGTCAGGGAGGGGGTTCTCTTGGCAACAACAGCAACATTGTTTGGATCCTCTGAGAAAAGCTGGAGGGGAATAGGTTTGGATATTGTTTAAGAGGGAAATAAGTCTTAACTTTTGAAGACAAGGAAAAATTTAGCAGTTGATTTTTGAATCGAATCCCATAACTGATCTGAAAAGAACCACAGAGCCAGAATGGGAATACTAAGGGAGCTGCTGGCATGTTCTGAGCTGGTGGTGGTCTCGTTCTGCCTGCCGGTACGCAGCTCTGCTCTGGGGATCAGCTCTCCTATGGGTGTGTGTTAGAGTTGTTACTTGGGAAAATTTTGCAGGAATGAATTTTCATAGCAGGATAAGAAGAGGATTGGAGGCGGGGTATGGGGAAGTAGATTTTAGGTAGTGAATAATATTGTAGAGTATGAGATCACTAAGCTTCTGAAATGTAAATAGCCATGGGAAGACAAAAAGGGAAATTTAGGGTAGGATTGTAGACTGTTCCGTAGGTTGGGAGTGCAAACTCAAATAGGCCAGGTAGGAGCCATGAATAAGGTGAGTGGGCCCAGAATGGGAGGCAGTAGGGTGTAGTGGGAATTCACCATTTGCATTTCAACTGCAGTTTTACCATCACCATGCTGGAAAGTGTTCTCGTATTTCAAGATAGGCTGAAAATCTCTCATAAAACCCCAAAATTATGGGTAGTTAACCAACAACAAAACAGACATATCTGTGGCTAGATGAGTTTGTGAACTGCCAGCTTGCAAACCAGGCATGATGATCAAGATGTGTGATGGTTAGGGTACTTTAAAACTGACTCTTTATCTGAGCTGGTATTTATATGGAAAAGTCCCAAGTTATTTTCATTTTCCAGGCAGTGGATTTGTTGGTGGTTGGTTTGTGGTTGGTGTTAGGGAGATAGTGTGTTGAATTAAGAACAATGGGTCTAGAGTCAAATTGGGTTCATGTCCTGGCATCTGCTGCTCCTAGCTTCGTGGTCTTTGGTGAGTAGGTTGTCCTTCTAGAGTCTTAGTACCTTCATGTACAATAGGGTGTAATAATACTGTACTACTTTTCAGGTTTGCTGTGAGTTCTATAAGGCAGGAATCAAGTCCTATTCACCTTTTAAGTTTCTGAGACCTATATTAGATGACTGCACAACTGGATGAGTGAAAGGATGGGTGGGTGAATTGTGAGAGCACAGTAGGAGCTGTGAAGCATTGCCTGAGTTTGGTGTTATTCTTTCATGGTGTTAGAGATGATTAGAGGATGTCTGAGTTAAAAGTGTTTAATTTGAATTTTTAACACAGGAGTGTTATCTCCCCCAGCATAAAATGCTGTATATCTTTCTATAATCACTTTTAAAGGGTTGTTTAACGATATGAAAGATATTTCACTTATCTTTCAGTCTGCATAATAAGCTATTATTTTAACATCCTGCTTTCAACCCCCCACTAACATAAATACCAAATAGAAAATGAGTGAAATCATTGGGTTTGCATTAGAAGAGCCATTTCAGCTTTGTCTCTGCCCATTAGCTTCAAACAATGCAACAGATGCCTGTTAACAGTTTCATGCCCATTTTTAATTAGCAGATGGAGCTGTGTTTGTGTTCTGCCCAGCACTTGTTTGAGTGACAGGGTAGTGAGTGGATTAGAACTAGACTGGGTGTTTGGGTTCAATACAGCCAAATTCTCTTTTTAAAAATATGTATATAAACATTTATTATATCGAACCATTTGCATATCTCTCACTGGAACAGCATATATCTAGGGTAAAACTGATGTGCACAGTTATGTTTTCTATACTTATTGTAGGAAGAAATTATCATTTTATGGTTTAATGAAGATTTCACTTTAGTCTTGAAATTATCACAAAGTGGTTTTCTTTAAATATGCAGTTCATTGTTTTGGCACAATATCAACGTTGAGGAGCACCAGGGCTAGGATGGAGAGGCTTTAGCATAGTACGTTGAGGAATAATGCAAATCTAGGGTGAAAAATGCCAGTACTGACGGGTTGATAGTGGCTGCCTGGAATGCCATCTTCTGCAGCATTCTGAGGTCCTATCTGAGCAGCAAGACTGAAGGCTGTGGTGGATTCTTAATATCTGCCACAGGGGTGGCAACATCCCAGACATATGTTGTTTTCTAAACTAAACAGGTAGCTATTTGCTATTCAACATGTCTAAATTTCAGTATTAACCATATTATTAGTGAATAATTATTGGACATATTGTGTCTAGAGATGTGTCCTTTTTCTCTGTTCAGTTTTATGTTTGAAGATTTTTCTTATTTGGAAGTGAATTAATAAAAACCTGAAAGGATTTAGGTGCCTGGTTGTCTTTAGAGGAAGTAATAAATCTTCTTTTTTTTTTAGTTGCTCCGGACTTCCTTTGGAAGCCACAAAAAGTGGTGGAAACGTTTAGAGGCAATCTTCCATAGTAGCCCTGTTGGCTGTGATATAATGTTTTCTTGCTGTCCTACCTGTAGCATTTAGCATGTTTAATTAGGCACTTTGATATTTACCTGTTGCTGAACCTTTGGACATCTTCCAGGAAGCTCTCATCTTCCTCAGCCTAGGATTTTGTTCTTGGCACTCCGGGTAAATGCTATAAAGTTCTGCCTGCCGTCATGTTCGTCAAATTTAGACTTGCTGTCCCTAAGGTAGACCATAGTGCTGCTTTTCACCTTGTGACAGCATTACAGGATTTCAGAGCATTTGCAAAAGCTGTGTAAGGTGTGGAATCCCACCTCATCATGATAAAAAATCAACCACAGAGCTATTAGGCAATGTGTGAAGTTGCACAGCTTTCTGCTGGCAGAGCTGGGACTGGCAGGGCTTGCTGTATCACATAATAATTTTGCATATTTTGGCAAAGAACTTGGCAGTAATTGTTTTAATAAATTGTAGATATTTTCCTGGTACATAGAGCAATCTCTGAAGATGTGTTATCAAATTTTGATGTGAAATAGAGGGTGAACTGCTTATAGTTGTATTGCAGGCTCAGTTCTTATGACCCTCTGCAATATATGTTTATCTGGAATAGGCATTATAAAATAATCTCTTCATACACATATACACAAAATACATAAAATCCATTATAAAAATAAAAATCTTGCATTGTGGGATGTCAGTGACTAATTTGTTTATTGCTTATGAATTTGGATGGGGTAGCTGTTTATGGTTTTCAACAGACTTTTTTTTTTTTACTTTTTTCTTTTCTAAAGGTCTCTGAATAAAATCTTGATACAGCATGAAAAACAATTCTTTATTGAGAGTTAACCGTTTTTGTTTTTGAAATGACTCAGATTACTTTCTCATCTCACTGACCATTAGCAATTCATTCCTACCCAGAATTTGGGGAGAAGTGATTGGCTTGAGAAGAGAAGAGTGAAAACAATGTTCCGATCTCCACCCCATCCATTTCTTTGGCTACTTGTTCAGTCTCTTTTGATTTTGTTAGCAGCGGAGTAAACCATTGGGTGAAAAGTTAGAAACTTCTGCCTAAAATAGTCTGAGAATTAATAGTGATTTTGACTGCTGTCACTCTCTTATATTGTGTAGAACTGTATGGTAAAAAATTGGTGCTTGTCTCCATCACAGCCAGTAATGAGCAGTGATGTACAGACTATGATGTTGTCCACAAACAGAATAATAATATGAGTTTGTGCATTTCCTATTTTGTCTACATATATTGTTTTGAAATTTTCTAATCTTATGGAAGCGTGAAATTTTTATTTTAATAACTTTCATGAAAATAAAATTCCAATACAATGAAATTGAAAAACATCCATATATACTGCCATCAGAGGTGTCTTAGACCTTTGATAAACACCATTACATTTTAAATTTATGAATTCAAAAACTTCTTACCACCAAAAAACAGATAACCCAATCAATAAATGGAAAATTGAACTAAAAAGGTAATTCCCATTAAAGAAGAAACATAAATGGGCAATAAATAAATGTGAGAAAAATGTTCAACATCTTTTTTTTTTTTTTTTTTCTTTTGGTACTGAGGATTGAACCTAGCAGTGCTTTGCCTCTGAACCACATCCCCAGCCCTTTCCATTTTTTAAATTTTGAGACAGGGTCTTGCTAAAGTTGCTGAGGCCAGCCAACCTTGAACTTGCTATCCTCTTGCCTCAGCCTCCTGAGTCACTAGGTTTACAGGCGGGCATCACCAAGCCTAGCTTCAACATCTTTAGCAATTAGGGAAATGCAAATCAAAACTACACTAAGATTTTATCTCATTGTGACAGTTAGAATGGCACCCATCATGAATGCAAATAATAATAAATGCTATAGAGGAGGTGGGAGAAAGGAACACTTTTATTCTGTTGGGATTATAGACTAGTACAACCACTATGGAAATCAGTATGGAGGTTCCTCAAAAGACTAGGCGTGGAACCACCATATGACCCAACTATAGCACTCCTTGGTATTTATCCTAAAGAATTAAAAGTCAGTGTATCATGGCAATACATGCATACTCATGTTTATAGCAGCACAATTCACAATAATCAAATTATGGGACCAGTCTAGTTGTTTGTCAGTAGATGAATTAATAAAGAAAATGAAGTATATTTATACAACAGAGTTTTAGCCATAAAAAGAATGAAATTATGTCATACTCAGGAAAATGGATGGAACTCAAGAACATTAGGTTAAATAAGCCAAACCCAGAAAGGCAAGGGTCATGTGTTTTCTCTCATAAGTGGAATCTAGAAAGAAAAAAATGTGGGGGAAAAGGTGAGGGGATTGGGTTATGAAAATAGAAGGGAGACCAGTAAAGTAGAGGAAGGGGACCAAAGGGAGGGAAGAAGGGAAGAAGGTACTGGGGAAAGAAATTGACCAAGTTATATTGTTATGTTGTGTGCATGTACATATATGTAACAATGAATTCCACTTTTATCTTTAATTATAATATGCCAATAACAATAATGAAGATATTTAAAAATAAATTAAGATAATTTATGCTATGATATCGTATGATTTGCCACATTTTTTGTTCACATCATCTCTTAATTATTATAAAATAAATCACACAGTACTATGAAAAACAATTGATGCATGTTTCTAGTCTGTCAGGGCATAAGCTCTTCCCAAAGATATTAGATTGACAGTGTTCTCATCATGAGAGGTAAGTGCTAACTTTGTGATACTCATTCTATCACATCAGGGTCTGAAAAGGAAAAGGGTTTGTCCTTTTCATTCTTCAGCAGGTGATTGTGTGCAAGGGTTCTTTTCACCAGTGTGTTTGGATGTCATGTAGATAGAAGAAGTATTAGTAGTAGAAGTATTAGTAGTAGTAGTATTAGTAAATTCAGACAGACCTGTGTTACTCTTGTAAATTGGTGAAAAGTTTTGTAGTACTGAAGAGATATTCCTTAATGTTTTTGAATCCTGTCCTTAAAATGCCTTGGTTTTAGTAATAAAGCTGAATGTAACCAGAAAAATAACTATTTGAATGTTGCAAAGAGTTCTTTGTGAAGACATGTATAAAGCCTTTTTAAATACTCTTATTTTCTTTACACTAAGCTTGGTGTGGTAGGCGAAAAATAATCTGAGACAACAGGATTTCTTTAACTGGTGCTTAGTTTCCATTTGACAGATGAGGAGGCTAAGGCCCAGGGGCAGTTGCCCATGGTCCCGTGGATCCTGACGTAGAGCATTAATTTTATGATTTCAAATCTCTTTTTCTCTTTTACCTCATCTGCCCTCAATTCTCTGACAATGGTCCTTGACTGGCCATTTGCTTTTGGGTTGAAAAGGAGCAGCTGAGGGTGGGGTAAAATTTGAACTAGATCTACAGGAACTTTCATTGCTTTCCAAGTTGGGTGGGAAGAATTGTAGCAGTTTGTTCATCAGCTACTTATGTCACACACTTAAGTCATCAGCATTTTCACTAAATTCACTCACTCTGGCAACATTTTGTCTGCAAAATTTTGAGAGGAAAGCCTTAACAAGTCTCCAGATCACAGTTATGAGAAAAGCTACAATGGGACATATAGGATACTTTGAAAGCACAGAAGAGAGTTTGGGGAGAGCTTTTAGGAGGAAATTACATGGACACTCAAATCAGAACCTGAAGGAGGAGTTAGCTGGGAGAATGAGAGAGTGTGAAGGAGGAGAGCTGTGGGCTAGGGGCTCCTGCTGTGCAGCTCTCTGGAGGAACTCCCATACCTTTGGCTGAAGGCTCAAATGAGGTGGGAGATGTGATAAGAGGCAAAGTTGAAGAGTAATTAGATGGCAGATTATGAGAGGCTGTTAAACCTTGATCAAGAGCCTGGGCTTTATGGAGAGAGCATTAGGGAGTCACCTAAGGATCTTAGGATGAGTGACCAATTGGGGTGTTAGTGAGACAGTATTAGTTGCCCCTTCCCTTCACCTGGTCCTTTTCTGCATACAAAGTACTTTCACTTATATTCCTTTATGTAAACCCCTCTGAACATAAAAGATGGAAAGAGATTATTATTCTAGACAAGGAATCTAAAGTTTTAAGAGGATAATTGGTTTAATCAGTCCTGTAAGTAGGTAGAGGAGCCAAGACTTGAGCTTCACACTTCAGGTCTGTGCTGCTGTCTCTCTATAATAGCCTGCACATATCCAAATGGGTCCTGGAATTCTCCAAGAGACTCAGTGTGTTGGGCACTTAGTTATAGGAGTGGTCCCTCTTGGTGTTCTGTTAAGAACAGTGTAAACTGACCAACAAACCCTTGAGAAGGGTGTTGAGTGGGAAGATGAACAAGTCCCTCTGGATGGGCCCCAGCAATAGCTAATGCTAAAATGCATCATGTTGCCCATTGGCCCCTGGAGGTCAGTGGACTTGTGGTTTGGAGTTGTGGGCCTCTAATCCAATCCCTTATGAATCGGTCAAACATGTGCACACCAGAATGGGGGCAGGTGGAGACACAGTTTGATTGCAAATTCAATTCTTTTGCGAAAAGAAAACTAGTTACATCAGAAATCTGCGTTCTCTTCACTTGGGGCCATTGGTTTGGTATGCTTGTATGTTGCTGGTTTTAAACTGTGATTTGCTAGGAATGGCTACCTTAATTGTGAGCTTCCTTCCTTTGGTGAGTTAAGTTTCAACTTCACAGTTGCTTCTCCTTTTTTCTAGGTTGAAATTTTATCTACTCTAGCTTTTGTTTATAAAACCCTGTTGGCAAGGTTTTCCTCAAGTCACAGTGGCATTGTAAACTAGACCAACACCTGATTTATTTGTTAACCCTAAATCTCCAAAATGCTGGTGTGCACCAGGAAGAAGAAAAGCCCAAGCAGCTAACCTTTAAAAAAAATTTTTAAAATTTGTTCTTTTTAGACATACATAACAATGTATTTCTAAGCAGTTACACTTGATATGACAAAGTACACTTGCTAAAATTCATGAACTTGTTCCTAGGGGGCCTCTGGGCGCTCAGCCTTTGCATTCTTGATTTATACAGTGGTCCTTGGCTTCTCTCTGCCCCTAAAAGAAAAAAAGCTGGGCTGAGATCTTCTAAGAGGAAAAAGTGGCAGTGTGACACTGTGAGAAAGACATTCATTTTATGACTTCAGGAAAGTCATTAGTGAACTTTCTGGGCTTCCATTTCTTCACAGACAAAAAGGGAATCTTGTGTTATATATGTTTCAAAATTCCTTTAGAAACTCTGATATTAAGTAATAGCCAATGGACTTATTGAAAAATGTAAAAAGTAGACACAAGAATTCAAAATAACAGTGTAGATTAAAACAAAACAAAACAAAAAACTTGTACTTTCAACCTAAAAACTCCCAAGTTCAAATCCTGGTTTTACTGTTCCCTTTTTTGAGTGCCTTGGGCAAATTATTTAATGATTTTATTTATCAATAAAAGAAGGATAGTAACTCCCTGGCAGGATTTTTGTCTTGTTTTGTTTTGAGAATTGAATGCATTGTTCTGTATATAATATCTTCAGCTCACTGAAAGCATACACACACAAAAGTTGTGGGAATGTGTCTGATGCAATCGGTTTCAGTTCACTGAGGGTAAGTCCAGACAGCTAAGAAGCTTGGTAATCCTTGGGGGCTTCATCATTATAGAATTTGCTTTTAATAAGAGCTAACATTTATAATGCTTATGATATACCAAATACTGTTACAGGCATTAACATTTTTTAAAATTAATGTTTTATTTATTTTTTCATTATCTTTTTTTTGACACTGATAAACATTTAAAAAAACATTTTTTATGCATGTATATAGGGTGATAATGTCTGTCTCAGTCTTCCATCCCCCTACTCTTCCCAAACTTCCTCCATTCTTCCCTACCCACCCTCCACAATGGATCAGTGAGGATTGACCTGTTTAATCCTCACAATGTCTTAGTTGTGTTTTGTTATTATCCTCATTTTTCAAAACGAGGTAATTGAGGCACAAAATAGTTGAATAATGTTCAGGGTCATATAGCTAGTAACTGGTAGAACCAATCCAGATTTGAATTTGGGCAGTCTGCTTCTAGAGTCTGGGATTTTAACCATTATGTCTTTCTGCTCTAACATGACTCAGAAGTATTTTTTTGAAAGAAGAAAGGAAAGGAAAGAAAAGAAAAGAAAAGTGAAAGAAGAGATTTGTTATCTTCCAGGAGGCAGTGTAGTACAGGTTGACCCTTGGCACTACTCCTTACCCACTGAGTTCTTTAACCTCCTTGATCTATCTCAGTTCCCTCTTCTCTGCAAAGTAATAGTATGAGGCATTTTAATGAAGAAATGTAGTAACACATTTAACACAGGCCCTAGCATACAGTTAGGCTCAGTAAATTGTCAAAGTTTTTTGTTTTATCTAGGGAATATTAGGATGTATTCCATTAAAAAAAAAAATGCTCTGGTTACCTAGTAGGGCGTGCTTCTGTAGTCTAGAAAATTAGCTCTTTTTTTAAAAAAAAATACTTTAACTTTTTTTATTAGTTCATTATAGTTATATATAATATTGGGGTTTATTCTGACATAATTATATAAGCTTGGAGTATAATTTGCTCCAATTCATTCTCTGATACTTCCCCTTTCCCTTCCCTCCTCTCCTTCTTCCTTCCCTTTCTGATCTTTCTTCTATTTATTTATAGTTTTTTAAATTGGTACTTTATGAGTATACATAAATGTGAACTTCACTGTGGTCTATTCATATTTTTTTGCCATGCCATGAGGTGTTTTATTTTTATTAATTATACAAATAATTTTCTATAATATCCCAGGGTAAACCAGAGAATTTGGCAGTCCTTTTGGGCGTCCTTGCCAACAGGTCGGTGGCATCCGCGGGGAGTGCCTGGTTTCACAGTACAGCTTGTGACTCCTGTCCATCTTGCAGGTGGCTCTTCCTCCACATTATGACTGGGTCTTGGAGATGATGGGACCTGGATGATGGGAATCCTCTAGGCTCTTAAGAAATTTCACTCTGCTTTACCTGCTCAATGTTCTCTTTGGTTGGCAGGGTGGTGTTCTCCTGCATGTCGATTTTCTTCATCCAAGACGGCAGTTTCCCCCATGTCTGGCTTGTCTACCATTTTCTTAAAACAATAAGTAGATTTTTGCTCCAAACTGAGCTCCAGATGCTCCCACTCCCATTGTTTACAGGAAAGGTTGGTCAGTTTCCTGTTCCTCCTTTTTCCCATCCCTCTCTCTTCCCCCTCAGTCCCCATCCTCTTCTCCTCTGGTCTCTCTTCCATAGAAAATTAGTTCTTAAGAAAGTTTAGTATCACATGCATTTTACAAAGCTATAATTAGAAATATTCTTTAAACTTAGTCCTAAAATGAAGGTGAATGCCCCTGATCTCAGCTGGGTAAGGAGGCCAAGTGGCCTTGAACCCAGGTGTAGCACTGCTGCACAACTTAAGGAGCAAGTTCTTGGTATTCTAACTGCTACATACTCATAGGGCATCTTCAGTTCTTCCTTTGGGGAGAAACAAAAGCAGTGTAGAATGCCCTGTCTAGAAGGGACAAATGTTTCAATTTAAATATTTCAGCTCAATGCCGTCTGTTAGGACTCTGAATTTTAAGTGCAGTTTCTGAGTGAAGTCTCCTGAATTTTAATGACTTTGTTTGCATACATGAATTTGAACAATACATTGAACCCTGAAACACTGTAGCTGATTTTAATGGAGTACATTGTCTAACTTGAAAGTTAGTTAATAGGTTTTTCTTTACGTAATAATCAAGATGATACTTTTATCTCAAAAGTCATTAATCATACTTTTACAGTATTGATAAATGCTGGTAACTTTTTTTTAAATCATTAAATTGCCTTATCAAGATAGTTAGGGAAATAAATGTGTCAACATGCATGAAGCATGATTTTCCTCCTTAAACACTTTCCTCCTTGTGATATTTAATAAATAATGATTGCATTATATGTGGTAGACATAAAGCCCAAATTGGGTTTGATTTTCTACAATACTTATTTTGAACCAGGAAACTGAGGGGAGAGATTAAAAGTGTTTTTGAACATTAAACATAGATAGATAGGTAGATGGCACAGGAGGTGGCAGGGACCAGGTTATGAAGGACCTTAAAAACAGTATAAGAGGATAGATTTTATTCTGATTATAGTTGAAAGTGTTACATGCAGGGAAGTAACCCATTTGACTTATAGTTTTAAAAGCTGCATTGGTTTTAAGAGAGTTCATTTTGAGGTTTAGGGACACTGAAAAACCTTGGCCTGGAACTCTTTGGTTCAGCCCATTCCTTAAAATTAAGATGCATCCAGAAAAGTTAAAAATGTTCAGATACTGAGAGTTTCACTTTCTAATGAAGCATAAAAATTTGTCTTTGTGGGTTCAGGTAATACTCATAACCAATGAAATGCATTGTTCATTACCTACCTACCCTATGGGCTTCCAAAATGGTAGAAAGATCATAAGCCTTCAGAACCCATCCTTTGTTAGAAGACTGGAACTTTCTTCAGAGCTCACTGATGGTCAGGCAAACTTTATCTGTTCATGAAATAAATGCTCTATCTATAATTTAATCCTGAGAAATGGATATTAGGCTTCTGCAGTAGTGGTATGTCATCCATTAACACATACATAAACTTCAAAGGATGTGTAATTATCACCTGTTATTGCTTATGGTCTTTTTTCTAGATGTGACAGCAATAAAATCAGCCTGTTTCTTTTTGACCCAGTGTATTTACCTATAGCAGTAAATGCTGAGTAACTTCTTTTATGCCTGTGTATAAACGTGCAGTTCTTGGTGCATCGAAAGCCCTTAAATGTTTGTTGAGTGATTGTACAGTTATCCAGTGGCAGTTTCCTTAAGCCCCAGATGTTCGTGTCTCACTCAAATCATAGCAAATAACTCCCCTTTCCTCCATTTTCCTGATGAGACTGTCTATCCGCCTAACAAGTGCTTCTTCAATATCCTTTCTTGCTATCTCTAGTTTCTGGGAGTTTTTACCTTCCCTGTTTTCTTTGTTCTGTCTGAGGAGCCATTGCTAATTGTTGTTTGATGTTCTTGATGTAATTCCTTCCTACTGTCCTGGGACCCAACTCTGGCAATTATTCTTGTCTTTCCTGAATCTTCTATTTTATCTCTTATTCTTTTTGATTCTGATTTCCAAAATTGTCCCTGTTCTAATAAGGCAGTTCTGTAACTTGCTTCTCCCTCAAATCACCCATTTCCGGACCCCATTTCTTTGTTATTTAACTTCTTGAAGTCTTGTCACTTGCACTTTCCTACCATCTCACTCATTAACTCCTTAAAATCCTGCTCTACCCACCTTAGGACTGCACCCAGATCCTCATGTCCTCCTGCTTGAACAGTATTCAGTGGCCCTTTCTCAGTCTTGGTCCTTCTTGGCTTCTCAGCAGCAGTTGGCCCTGTTTATTACCTACCCTATGGGCTTCTAGGAATGATCTGCTCCAATTTACTTCCTACTGTCCTAACTGTACCTTCTGTTTCCATTGGTAGTCTCACTTTGCCTTTTAATTAAAGCCATTTTCCAAGTGTCTGTTCTCTGCATTTTTTTTTTCTCCTTTGGAAATTAGACACTTTAATACAATTTATAATCATACCCATCTGTGTGATTATTGCATTAATGTCTGTCTCTCCTGCCAGATTATCAACTCCATGAGTGCAGGTACCAGATCTGTTATTGTGCTTCCTTGGATTCCTAGCAGCTTGTTCAGTGCTTGGCAGATAGTAAGAGTTCAAAAATCTTGTAGTGATAAAGAGGTAAACTTGCCCCATTCCATGCCTTCCACATGTCACTCCCCAAGTCTCAATCTCATATTCCCACCCTCTTCCAAGTTCCTCCCTGTTTAGCCACCCCAAAATGAATTCATTTCCACCTCCTATCTAGTACCCTTTTATGAATTTTCATGCATCTTTTAGCTCTACCATATATATTCTTTTTGATCATCTTTGACAAGGTCTATCCATTTTTTTTATCACCCTACTTTAAGCCCTCAAAACTCTTTATCTGGCTTTTATAATGTTCTCTTAAGTGGCCTGAGCAAGTTCATTTTATTTTTTTATTTTTTTTAAATTTTTTTTTATTTTTTTCCTTTGGTACTGGGAATTGAACTCAGGGGCACTCAACCACTGAGCCACATCCCCAGCCCTATTTTGCATTTTGTTTAGAGACAGGGTCTCACCGAGTTGCTTAGCACCTCACCATTGCTGAGATTGACTTTGAACTCAAGATCTTCCTGCATCAACCTCCCAAGCCGCTGGGATTACAGGCATGCACCACCACACATGGCCGGCAAGCTCATTTTAGATCATAGATGTGATTGCCATTAATTCCTCACCCTTCCCTTAAAAGTCTTATTTTCCTCTTGGCTTAATTGAATATATTGTTCCCAGTCTCATTCCAGACTCCACTAGTGTGACTTCACCTGTATCTTCTGTTTCTTACAGGAGTCCTCTAACCCAGGGACCCTAACCACCTGTGTTGGGTGGGCTACAGCTATGGGCACACTAACTGGCCAGTGTAAAGTTACTAAAGGCCCTCGTATGAGAAGGAATGCCAGTTTTACCTCTCTGAGATGAAGTGTTTCCAACATTTTTGGAATTAAAATGCTTCTTTACTTATAAAATGATGTTGATAATAGATGGTTATCATTTTATTATTTGCAAAAAATATATATGTTGCAGTGGATTTCTTGCTATTTTATTCCTCTGAGGGAGAAAAGAGTATTTCCAGCTCATTTTTTTTCCCCAAGCAAATTTCCTAACTTTCAACCTCTTTCTTTTTCTCTACAACCATTCCCCCGCCCAAGAAATTTTACTGATTTACAAAGTTAAAAAGTCTAGAAATTATTGTTGTGCCCAGAATAGTTAACTCCATGAACATACCTCATTTCTTTTTATTTTTTATTTTTTTACATCGATAGATAAAATTATATGAATTTACTATGTACAATATGGTATATTTTGACATATATACATTGTGGGATGAATAAATCTAGTAATTAACATGTGCATTACCTCACATAGCATTTTTGTGACAAGAATACTTTTTTGGGGGGGCAAGAATACTTGATATCTACTCTGTTAGTATTTTTTAAGAATACAATATATTATTAACTGTACTCATCATGCTGAACAATAGATCTCTTGAACTTATTTTTCCTAATTGAAATTGTCTCCTTTTGCTATTATTTTCCCAATCCCCTTAGATTAACCACAGTCCCTAATAACAACCCCTCTCTCTATTTCTGCGAGTTCACATTTTTTTTTTTTTTTTTTTCAAGCTTCCAGCATGAGTGAGAACATGCAGTATTTGTCTCGCCATGCCTGGCGTATTTTACTTAACGTCTTCCAGGTTCTCCTCTGTTGTTGCAAATGACAGAATTTCCTGCCTTTGCAAAGAATGAATAGTATTCCATGATTTATATATACTGTATCTTCTTTATCTGTTCCTCTGTTGTTGGACACGAAGGTTGGATTCCATAGTTTGGTAATTTTGACTAGTGCTACAGGGAACAAGGCAGTTCAGACATAGTGGGATTGCTGGATCGTATGGAATTTTCTTAATTTTTATTTTTTTATGATGCTAAGAATTGAACCCAGGGCCTCACATGTGCTAGGCAAGCTCTCTACCTATGGGCAACATCCCCGACCCCTATTTTTAAATTATTAGGATTTTTTTTTTTTTTTTTAATGATGGCTGTACAGAATACACCTCATTTCTGCTTGTTGACATCCTGCCTGCTGGTCTCGATGCTCCTATGTCACTTTCTTTATAACACCGTATCAGAGCCTTCACCTTGCTCCCCTACCCCCCAACCCCCACACCCCTGCCACCTGAAAATGTTTTTTTTCTCTGTGCTACTCAGTGCCCTGCAGTATTTGTGTTTTGCTTGGCCTTTGTTATGTAATTCCTGTGTTGTAAGTGGAACTGTCTTTTTCTACTTCCCCAACTCCCTGTTGCCATGCATAATAAATTTTAGGACATAAATTTGTTTTATCTTTGTGTTCATTGTATTGCTTAACACTGTACTTGGTACATATTTGATGCTCAGAAAAGTTGTCATTGAACTGAAATTTCAGGATGATACTGACAAAATAATTTGACCAAGTAAAAACCATCTTTTGGGGAAGGGGACCTTTAAAGGCATTCTAGGCAAGTGCTTTACGACTGCTATCCAGGTAGCTTAGAATTTTCCCCTCCTGATAATTATAAAATTAAAATTATAGTTGCTTAGGAATGGTTATAGATTGTAACTCTGGATATCCCAGAGTGGGATTCAGGCTTGCAGTGGTTTTGGTGAGTTAGTTGAGAAATTATGTTGCATTCTTATGTGAAGGATTTGTTGAAAAGTTGATCCTGATTTCTGCTCAGCAAAAGGGAAAGGCCCTGCAAATCTTATTTCTCCTTAGATAAAGGCTGCAATTTCTTTGCCTCTTGTCCTCTCTATCGTGGTCCCCACCCTGTGAACATTGGCCTGGTCTGAATAATGAGACTTTTTCTGTAATTTTGGGAAGGCCACCTTTGTGCTGTATACAGCTCTACTGCTTGCATTTGTGAATTTGGTTTTCCTTCTTGCTTCGTCTCTGTTCTCCTCTCAAAACCTTTTTGTACTGAGTTTGAGTTATGAAAAAGCATACCTGAATGGGAGAAAAGCAGTAACCGGCTTCCTGGTGTATACTTGAGGCACTCAACTTACTTTCTACTTCTAGGACCTTCTGTGGAATCATTTTTCAACTTTTTCCACCCAAGCATTGAGATAATTTTGGTGTGTGTGTGTGTTGGTGTGTACATACTAAGAATGTGCTATACTACTGCTCTACATCCACAGCTCCTTGAGATCACTTTGACTTGGGAAAAGTGGCAGGATTTCTGATATGGAAGACCCTCAAAGGAGTAGGAAGAGCATGCCACTGTCTCTTTTCTTTTCTACTGAAAAGGGGTGGGGTGGTCCAGTGACAGTGAAGGCAGCGGTGGTGCCTGCAGCTATGGGCAGTGACCAGTGGGCCAGTTTTTCTAAGCTGTGGGCTGGTTTTATGTTGAGTGACTGGTAGGCAAATAGAAGATGAGAAATGGAAATGTCTCTTGAAGAGAAGGAAGGCTTAACCTTACGCCCCAGGCATGCTCCAGCAGCATACTCAAAGTCCTGTGTGGTGTGGTTCTAATTAGCTTTGAAGAGCCAGGGCTCACCTCACCCCGAGGTAACCTCTTCTGCTACAGGGTATCACCACACAAGTGACCCACCAGAGCTCTTGCAATATCAAAAGGTAAAAGCAGGAATAGAGTTTGTGGGAGGACTCTGTGGTTTGAGACGTGTCTTCTCTGCAAAAACCCCAAT
Source organism: Sciurus vulgaris (assembly GCF_902686455.1). Classification (NCBI taxonomy): domain Eukaryota; kingdom Metazoa; phylum Chordata; class Mammalia; order Rodentia; family Sciuridae; genus Sciurus; species Sciurus vulgaris. Next base: position 110,833,168 of record NC_136462.1, read on the forward strand.
AAAAGTAAAAGACCAACTCTGCTTTTATTAGCTTTAAGTAAGTGTTTTGTGTTAAAATCTCTTTTTGGCTTCTATGACCCAACTTTTCTTTTTTTTTTTTTTTTTTGATGGGGGAATGAATAATGAAATATCCTCTGTGAATCAGAATTATATAGAAATTACTGAGATCATGGGGAAATGCTTCACAGATGTTCCCAAAACTGCAGCCAGATTGTGAATTCTTGTTCCTTTACGTGTTGGGAGGCTGGAACATTATTATTTCACTTACTGGGATGTTATAACTATATTCCACCCCAGACCGTACATACTACCATAGCTTTCATTGGCAGGCTTATTTAACCCTATTATATCCTTGACTTTGATGGCTGTTTCAACAGGAAAGAATGTTTAAACAGGACTTTAGAGAGAGCCTTAATTTGACAATTTCTTTACAAAGGTTCCTAGTATTATATTTAGCGAAAGCTACCTTTAAAAATGTATCTTGTTAAAAGTAAAAGTGAGAGTGGTAGACTTCACAATCAACTTCCAGTTAAATCCAGTTATAGTTTTGAATTTACTTTTCTTCTTGGCCAGGCATCACATTTTCCTTAATATTGTCACGTATCATCTGACCATTGAATTGTCCCTAGTTGATAGTTCATCATCATTTAGTCTTGCCCAGTACATTGATGTCCTTGTGATTTGGTGTAGAAGCATCCATAGTGCTTAAAAAGCAGAGCATGCTAAACTAGTTCACAGCAAACAACAACTCAAGCTTGATATTCAGGTTGTTGTTGGGTAGGTCACCATGTTTATCATTTTAAAAAATCTATGAGATAAAGTTATTAAGGGAGGGATTTCACCAGCATATTTTTTGTTTCGGTTCATGTTCAGCTGTGACTCATATTTATTCTAGTCCAGCCCCGTTGTGCTTGGAAATTTTTTGTACTAGAAAATGTCACTTTCATCTAGGTTAAGGGAAATTCTGATTGGGATCAGAAAAACTAAGATACAGTACTGATGATTTGGCGTCACTTTTGCTTCAAGGAAAAAATACCAAATCCTAACAAAGAAAAGTGTAAAGTACAAAGTGATTTTATGATGAAACAGGGGAAAGGAAATGTCACCTCTGAGATTTACTGTGGGAAGAAGGTTGCCAAGGAAATTATAAAATTTTCATATGTGGCAGCAGATAGCTTCTGGACTTCCCCCAAATATTTCCTTATTCACTAAAACAGCTCTAGTGAATTACCTCACAACTGGTGTATGAAGAGGAAGATACTAGAACTTTTAAACCTGATCTTATAAGGCCTAGCTTCATGTATAATAATCCACAGATGTCTGTATATAATTATATGTCCCCCTAGTGAGGGAATGATAAATGTAAATGAGAACCATGATATAATTTTGCCTTGCTTGCTTGCACATTTTCATAATATAATCAAAAGCACATGCCATCTAGTAGATAACTATGAGGTTTGTGTTAGGTTTTTATAAGACTTTGGCAGAAATCTAAAACATGTTTTAATGTCTAAGTTCTCCCTCCCTCCTCTTTTCCCTGCTTCCTTTCTTTCCCTCCCTCCTTTCTCTTTAAAATCAAAAGAGAACACTCTAAATTCTGACTATTCTTTTTTCAAAACTAGGGACAATTCAAGTGTATACACAGATTAAATTTTTATATATCTGCTTCCCAGCTGGTAACCTGAAATTGTAACTAAGTTGTTCTAGATCATTCTTGTCTGACTTATTTCTTCAGATAAAATCTGATAAGGATAAATGTATTCCTTGCAATACTTCACTACCCCAAACAGGTGGATATGTGTAGAGGAGGCATCTGGAAGGGAGGCAGAGAGGTTAGGTAAGGGAAGCAGTCATAATGTGACTTAGGTCAATTGATTATGCTTAGTAAATCATGGTCTTCCAAAGAGTACCAGACGCTCAGAAAATCTGTACTTCCTAAAGAATTTCTTGATCAAATCTATTTAGTTCCTCTTCTTATGCCTAATGGAATATACACCTCTTTTAAATTCTATAGGCTGTGCCTATAGGACTATAGGTGATGCGGCTTTCATGAAAATGATAAAAAATTTAAGTTATAAATTTAAGTTGTAAAGTGGACATGCCCACAAAAAGCAAAATCAAGATCCAGTCTTCCTTTTGGCTATGGGGAATTCTTTCGTGAGTGCTTTCTAACTGTTTTGATTTATATGAGTGTTCAAACATAAAATGAGTCAATTTTAAAGTTCATTCCAATTCTCATATCTGCTCTCAAGAACAAAAGAGAAGTGACCTTCTCTCTACTAACCTTGTAAAATTTTGTAGAAATTGTCAGTATTTAAAACTTTGGATTGGTCATTCCTTTTAAGAGAATAAAGGGTCTTATGCAGTTACCTAAGAGCTTAATTTCAGTGTAGAAAAGAATTTGGCAGTGGTGTTAGAGTCCTTGGAAATGGGTGTGCTCTTTTTCTAACCCTTCATAAAGCTTTTGCATCTGACAATGAATGTGACCAGGGTGGGTTCTGTCTCCAGTTTCAGCAGCAGTTCATTTCTCTTTTCTTACGTAACCCTTGAAAGGTAAGTTTCTGCTTTTGAGAGTTCATGTTATTTTTTTTTCCTGACTTTAAAACTGCATGTCATGGTGTTTTCCCCCCAAAGAAATAACATTTTCTATGGAATACATATAAGGCATTTATTTTTCTTGTTTTTTGAGGTCTTTAAAATTGAATTAGAGTATTTAGAGCTCTTCTTCCCTCCTGCTTTCTACTGCATTGTCACAGGGACAACAGTCCTCAATCTCTACAGGATTTTTAGCTCCTTTCTCATTCTAGAGATACCTGCTGTTGCTACTTGAGACCAATTACTATATTTGTCCCAACTCACCAATGAGGGCCCTGGGAATCTGGAAGTTGAAGATATCACTCTCCTTAATTCAGCCCTAGGGCCCTGCCTGCCTCATACACATCCCTTTTCCACACTCTGGTATGAATACTTTCATGGTAGATCTAACTCATTGATATATTGATTTTATTTTAAAATTCATTTCTATACATCCATCTTGTTGATTAAAGTGTTCTGCAAGTTATCTTGGACTTTTTAACCTAACTGCTTAGTTTTCAAAGATATTAAGTGAAAAACTGCTTTCTGGTCAATATCAAGTTTGTAATGAATAAAAAATAGTTTTTATGTTTATGTAAAAAGTGAACTGCTCTAATACTATACCTTTGTCATATTTCTCTGCAGCCTTCTAAGAAATTTAGAGTTCTTGTGTGATATAGTTGATACTTATTGAAATGGACTATCAAAAGTTCTTTCTGGTTTATTTTGAAAAATACCCTATATCTTCTCAGTTTTCATTTTAAATAACTTTAGCCAGCTTCAGAATTGTCAACTAAATTTTATTTTCATAACCCTTTCCTTTTTACTGAAAGTTGAAGTGGGAATTGGCAGAAAATTCAGAAGAAAGAGGAACCATATTATATTTGCCCTTAAAAATTTACCCTAACCAAGGGTCCATATGAAAATCAACCTGAGGATTGAACCCAGAGCTTCACGCAGCCTCCTGAGTAGCTGGGATTATAGGCATATGCCACCACACCCGGCAAAAGTTAGCATTTTAAACAATGTTGTGTTTTTCTTCTGCATGATTTTCCATGTGAATTACCTGCTCTCACTTCTCCCTTCTTTAAATGATCATATAAATGTTTTCAGTCCAGTTTTTGGCATTGGATTCTACTGATTTAAAATTTTTACTTCTAAAATATTTCTCCCTCTTTACTCATAAGGTGGTATCAGTGCAGTTGTCTCTGTTACTACCACAGTGTGAGATTTTTCCCGGGGAAAAGTTGGGCTCTGACTACTTGTACATGGGTTGATTACATCTGTATTTCTCTTAGTTCCACTGAATCTGATTTTCTTTCATTTCATTGTATTATGTTTGCCTTCAGTAGCTCTCTTTGCCTGTAGAAAAAATAGTCAAGCATCTCATTAGATAGGTCATCCATAATTAGGTGAAAGGAACATCCCAGAGACAGATGAAGAGACAGTACATATGAGAACCATTGATGCGAAGGGTTAGTGTAATTGGAATGAAGTTGTTCATGTGATTATTTTCCTGTTGTATAAAAGATATAAAAATAAGTATCTTTTACATTAAAAGAAAGTGGAATAGAGTATGAGGCTGAATTTTTTCCAATATTTATTTCAAAGAGCAACTTAGGCATTTAAGACAAACATTCATTTCATTGTGTACTGTGGATCAATGAGAATGTCTGCCTTGTCCAAGGTTGTTGTTTGGTGGTACTGTGTATAACAGTTTCAGATTCTTGTCTAAGTTTGAAGTCTTTTATGGCCATTCAAAACCAAGTGAAAGGTCAAAGAACTAATGATTTTGAACATGTCTAAATGATTTCCCCATGCTTGAGAAGGATTTGATTCTCTGAAGACTCAGTTGTGCGAATGAATGCTTTCCCCAAACTATAATTATTGTCTCTAATAATATTTGGTTCCCTTTACTATAACTCTTTTTTAAGCTTGAAGAAAATTTTAAAATCTGAATAATTTAAAATAAGTAAATGAAATCTGATAGAAGAGGGAGGCAGGGTAGATTATTATATTTGTGCTACTTATTATTGCTATCAAACGTTTGTATCAAAATCAAACTCTCACTTTGAAATTCCTCTTCCTGCTGGCAAGATTCTTTTCCATAGATTAACAGTACAAAGCTCACATAGTAATAACTACTACTAAAATAGGATAAGCCAGGCATGGTAGTGCACACCTGTAATCACAGTGATTTAGGAGACTGAGGCAGGAAGATCACAAGTTTGAGGCCAGCCTCAGGAACTTAGTGAGATCCTGTCTCAAAAAATGAGAAAGGGGTCAATAGTAGGGTATTCCTGGGTTCACTCCCCAGTACCACAGAAAAGGAGGAGGGAGGGAGAAAGGAAGAAGGGAAGGAAGGAAAGGAAGGAGAGAAAGAGGACTACAGAGTTAAAGCTGAGATTCCAGCTTAAGCAAAGCTGCTGTTCTCTGAAATATTTTTTCTTTCTCATTTAAAAGAATCAATTTCTTTTTCCTTCCTACTTCCCTCCCTCTTATCCTGTACTTCCATGTGTACTGTGCATTTGCTTATCTGTATTTTTATGTTCATACTCATTATGCTGGCAAAGAAATGTACCACTGGGAGATCTGAGTTTAAACTATCATAGTTGAGTTCATTTTTCAACCCCATCACTTTCTAGGTGTCTGATTATAAACAAAGTACTTATCTGGACTGTCTTTCCCTCTCATGTAAAATGGGGGATAATAGCCCCCACACAGGCTTTTTTGAGAATAGTGACAAGGTGTTTTAAGTACCTAGCATAGTACCTGGCACAAAGTAGGCTCTTGAGAAGTGATAGTTGTTTTTATTAATGAGAGTCTATCCCATTATAACTGTTAGCATCATTATCTGTTGAGTTGGGAATGTCTCAGGAGAGTATTTTGAGGGTATTATTTGATTTCATTATTCAGGGTTAACTTATCTGATGCTCATTTTGTTTGGTTACATTTTGTTTTTTTGTACAGTGTATGCTGTAGCCATTCTGGACTGACTTAAACTGGGGTTCTTGGTTTTGTAGGCAGTTATTCCTTCATTTAAAGGGTATGGTCCCATCTCATTCATTTGGAATAAGGTCAGTTACCAAACTTTGTGAACATGCCTTCCCACTTGTGATGAGCCTTTTTCTTTTTCGCTTCTTAGCCTTAGGCCCATGGTTCAAAGCATCTCAGATGATGGAGGAAGCAGAACCCTTGGAAACATGCTCAAAACATTGGGCATATTGTCCAGGCTGTATTCCCACTATTGGATGCTCCTTTTCTCCTTTTAAGTCTTGTCCTCCCTCCTCCATTCTGTGTTGCTTTACCCACAGAATAGGGGGTGTTACTTTTTAGGGGTCTCAAGTTGAACAGATATTTTAGTGCCTACTATATGCAAGACCCTGAAGTTGTCATGTCTCCCTCTTTCTCCCTCCCTTCCTCCCTTCCTCCCTCCCTCATTAAAAATATCCATATCATCAATGAATTTTAAAAAGCAAAAGAAATAGTATGTGACCTTTGGTTGACTTCCAGAATGTTCTTTAGGCCAACTTTTTCAATGTGTGTTGCAACCCATGATTAGATTATGACATCAATTTTGTGTGTCCAGATCAATTTTTTCTCTCCTTTCTTACTTTTTTTTTTAATGCTGGGGAAGAGAATAGGCCAGAACAAAAGAATAGAAAGTACAGGATCCACCGCATGATCAAAATTCAGGGTCAAGTACTATTTTTATGAAACTTTTGTTTTAGTTATGTAAATATATGTGTATGATGTTGTGATATAGAAAATAGTTCCACACTGTGACTCAAAAAAACTAAAAAACACATTTGTCGTCTCAGTTTGTGGCTGAAGATTCATCTCATAAAGAAAGCGCACCAATTCTATAGAGATTGCTTTGACTGGATAAATTCTCCCCTTTTTTTATTCCATGAAAGAAAACTGGGCCTTTTAACTGTCCATCCTTTATTGATGGAGGGCTTTACTGGCTGTGTTTTGTTAAGGTCTCTTGTGTAATGAGCCTACTGTCCTTCCTTTTTTGGCTTCCTGCTTTTTGCTTTTTCTGCATGGTCCCTGGGAGCCATTCTGGTTTTTGGAGTGATGGCAGAGGTTCCCACATAGCATAGAGACATCTGCAACCTACAGTTTTGTGATTTTTGTTCTGGTGTTAAGAAAACCATGGTTTTTGAAGAAAGTAAAACTGTCCAAGCTACTGAAATGCCAGTTCTTTTTCCTCACTGCTGGTAGCATTTGTATTAGTCCTCCTAATAAAATTACAGAATTGGTATTTATTTCATTGCATGTGGATTTTTAAACCCAAACACCTAAACCTGTCTAAATTAAGGGTGATTTTGAAGGGTAGAATTGAGTCAGTGGTAACAGAACTTTACATTTAGTTCCATTTCTCTAAAGAGATTGCATTGTTATCTTTTCTTCGTACTTCAATGAAGACATCTGTTTTATGTATGATTAGTACCGTGATTTGTGATTTGTACGTTTTCTAATAATTTAGATATTTTAATTTTTGTGTGTGTCTTGAACTTTTATTTTTATCACCTAGAGCTATCCAAATATGTAACTTCCTTTGCCAGTGATGAATATGCATTCCAGTGGGATCAATTTAGAGCTATGTGAACCTGATTTTATTCCAAAGTAATTAATCAATGTCACGAAGTATTTATTGAGCGCCTGTAACTTACTTGGCAAACAAGACTGAGGTTCCAAAAGAAGTACTGTAAGTAAAAGATGAATCTCCTACTTTTATAGGACTTGTCTTTTATTCATCCTTTTAAACTTCCATCAGATACCTACTGTCAACTGCTTACAGTGCTAGGTTCTCTGCTCAATTCTAGTTGGGAAGGCAAAACTTATCATATGAAACTATAAGAATAATTAAAAGTCATCTCTAATGATATTTATTTTAGATTCTGTAGGAATCTAAAATAAATAGAGTGAGCAGACTGGGATACCTGGAAGACAGAAGATAGTTACTGAGTCTTAAACCATTGTCAGGATTCAGATGGGAAGGGTGGGAAATATTCCAGACAGAGGGAGAATCCTACATTCCTTAGAGATAGGGACACCACAGAGTAAAGAAGGAGGCATTTCCCAGGTGGTGTACTAAGGAATCATGAAACAGGGTTGGATATATTGTGTGGGGCCGTGTATTGTAAGGTAAGTTATTATAAAGTTACATAAACTAAAATGATCCTCTACATCCTCCAGTGCTCACAGACTACTATGGGAGAAGGGCGGGATTATAAATAACTAATGAGGTCAAACTGTGAGTATTTGATTGAAGCTACTACTATGATGGAAGCAGTATAAGCAAAAAGCTTCCAGTTACCATCTGTGTCATGGCTGCCCTTGAGCTATATTAGTACTGCTCAGACTTGGGGATGGGCAACATCACTGATTCAGTGACAGACTTCCTTTTTAGAAGGCCTGGCTCCTGACTTGCTAGCATATGACACTCCCAGTTCTCCAGAGCATCCTGCCCCTAACTGCCCAGTTGATTTTGAAGCTGCAATATAGTCATGACCAGGGCTACTTCCTTCCTCTAGCTGAGGATACCACCACATTCCTAGACAGGTTCCTGAATATATCTCTCCTTCATCATCAGGGCATGGTTTGGGGCAAGGGAGGAGGGGTCCTGTACATGTGCTTGCCCTCCACCCTGGGCTCACAAATTAATGGTGGAAATGTTTTCCTTAAAGAATTATTGAAAATAATTGTTAGTACTATTTCACTTTGATTCTCCACTAATTTCATTTTTCTACTTATCTATTTATGGCCGTGTCAGTCAGTGTATGCTGTTAATACAACCCCCAAATCTTAGTGGCTTCCAGTAGTACAAATATTTGATACTTGATTCCTGCAACCGAGGGTTCACTGTAATCTTTGGTCATTTTCCCTCAAATCCACCACCTGCCCCCTGTCCAGATTACTGGGTGGCTAGCTTCAGACTGGGCTCAGCTGATCAGAGACACTGGCAGGAGATTGTACAAGAGGAGATAGGGAGAAACCAGAGTATTTTTCCTTTTCCCTTTCTGTCTCCAGTGACTTTTCCAGCAGAGTCTGTTTTGTGTTGTTCCAGTTCCCACTGGACAGATCCACCATGGTTCCATGTTCTTTTTAAGTAACTGCAAGCCTTCAGCTCTAAAAATACCATCTCCTCCTTTTCTCTCTCTGGCTTAGGGGTTGTAGTGGCTTTCTGCTCTTGTTAAATCCACTGTCCTCAATTTGGCCCTCAGCAACCTCATGGCTTGTGCATACAATTCCATATGGGCTGGGGATGTAGCTCAATGATAGAATGCTTGCCTAGCATGTATGAGGTCCTGTGTTCAATCCCCAGCTCTGCAAAATAAATAAAATGAGCTTATTTTTAAAAAAAGATATACACGTCACTATCTTGCACACACACACACACACACATATTCCCCCCACCACCACCTCTGTTATAAATAACTTGAAGTGGTTCTTGTTTTTTTATTAGATCCTCACCAAGGCATTGTTCTAAAGAATAAATTTTTCTTTTTCTTTTGTATCTTTTTTCCTAAGGTACAGTTTCAGAAATAGATATAAAAACAATCCTTTGTGTTACCCAACAAAATTTCCCTGATGAATCAGTGTGATATAGTGGAAAGAGTATGAATTTAGGATCACTGGATCCAGTTTATAGTCCTAGCCAAGTCACTATGGCACTGTGTTCTTGGCATCAGTCTCCCTTAGTAGAAGTACTTATAATTCTTGTTATACCTCCATCTGTGGGTTGTCTGTGATGATCAAAACAAAGAAATCTATTATAAACTATCAGACTTTATTCAAGTGGTACAGGGAACCTCAATGTTACACAACAGTCTACTAACTGGACATCTTCTAATTTTTTTTATGAGCATTTGTAGTCATTTCCATCATAGTTTCTTTCTCATTATAAACTTAGAGTTGGAAGATAAAACAGATCTAGAAAAGTTATGTAAACATTCATCTCATCTTGGAACATATTTATGTGCATTTAAGAATAGTCAAGAAGAATTTGACCACTCCAAACATTTCTGGTTCTTCCTAGCTTTTCTGTAGAATAAAAAGCATGTTTCCTGGGGCAGCATGAGTGTTAAAATCCCTCTCACGTAGGCTAATATGGGATGCATTTCAGTCACATGAATGGAAAATTGTCTGCCTGCTCCATCTCCTGAAAATCCTTAATTTGAGTCTTGCCCAGGGGAAGAGATGCACTCTGACTCAAAACAGACCTGCATGGATAGAGTCTATTCTAGTTGAAAAGAGTTGCCAGGATAATCACTTCCATTTTTGATTAATCTAGAAGTAAGAATTTTTTAAAAATAAAATGACTTGCTAAGCATACTCAGAGACTAGATTAATGTGTAATTTTCAGATCTACCAAGAGTGGATCCATTTTACTTTTATGATCTAGAAATGACCAAGAATGAGGCTCAAGTCCTTTTCAAATCCTTTATAAATTTGAGTAAGTGCCTTCAGGATGAACTCTTAGAGTAATTCTTCTGTTAGTGTCACTTGAGACACAGAATATTCATTCTTATCCTAGTCAAAGGGAGTTCAAGCTTTGGAACTAGGCAGATATGCATTTAAGTCCCAGGTCTGCCACTTGCAGTCGTTCTCTCTTCTCTGCAGTTTTACTTTCCATGGTTTTAGCTATCTGCAATTTCAATTACCCAATAGTAACAGTGGTCCAAAAATATTACATGGAAAATTATAGAAATTAACAATTCCTCTTTTTTTGGTTTTGGTTTTTTTTGTTTTGTTTTGTTTTGTTTTTGTGGTACTGGGGATTGAACTCATGGCTTCCTGCATGCTAGGCAAGCACTCTACCAATGAGCTACATCCCCAGCTCTTTATTTTGAGACAGGGTCTCAATAAATTGACCAAGCTGGCTTCAAACTTCTGATCCTCCTGCTGTAACACCTGAATAGCAGGTGTGCATCATGGCACCCAGCTAACAATTCAAAAGTTTCAAATAATTGTTACAGTATATTTTGTTATTATTATTAATATCTTACTGTGCTCAATATATAAATTAAACTTTTATCATAGGTATGTATGGGAAAAGCATAGTATATAGATGCTTCTTGACTTACAATGGGGTTACATCCTGTTGTAAGCTAGAAATAGGGAAACTTGAAATGCTTTGAATGCACCTGACCTATCAAACATCCTAGCTTAGCCTAACCTACCTTAAACATGCTCAGAACACTTCTGTTAAGCCTGTACGTAGGCAAAATCATTGAACATAAACCTGTTTTATAATAAAGTGTTGACTACTTTACATAATTTATTAAATGTCTATATCTAAAAGAAACTATACTGGCAATGTACAACACAGTAGAGATTGGTGGTTTACCTCATGATGGTGTGACTGACTGGGAGCTGCTGCTAGCTGCCGTGCACTGTCTCTGCCCAGCAGCCTGAAGGAGTACTGTACTGCATATCCTTAGCCTAGGAAAAGACCAAAATTCAAAGTGCAGTTTCTACTGACTGTGTATTGCATTATTGTAAAGTCAAACAATTGAGTCAAGGACTATCTGTATAGGATTTGCCATCATCTGCGGTTTCAGGCATCCCTTGGTGTCTTGGAACCTACCCCTATGAGTAAGGGGGAACAATTCCACTAGTATGTCATCTTGGACAAGTTATTTAACTTTTTGGAGTCTCATTTTCTTTATTGGGATAAGGATGGCTACTGTAAGCACACAATAAATCTAATCTCATCTTTAATATGATATCATTATGTTTATCAGACCAGGGACTTTGCAGTCAAGGATCCAAGACTCTCTAGCTGACCTGCAGAGATTTGCTGAGCCCCCTAGACTTTGCTACTGTAACTTAAAACTGATGGAGTTTTTAATATGGTCATTCTTTATAAATATATTTGATAATTTCAGTTTTCAGCTAGTTGTCAAAGCCCTTAGAATTCCAAGAGAATTTCAAACTTGACCAAGACTGTAGTTTAGGAGGGAAAGTAAAGATGATGACATAGGGAATATTATTTTTTTCTTTTACTGTCTCAAATGTTAAGCCAAATTTTATTTCTAAACAACAGGAAAAATTGCTATTGTTGTATTGGCCATTTGTGATACAAAAATGCCGCTTGTTTACTGTCAGCCTTTGGGTAGTAATTATGTATTTATTTTTTGAAATGGCAAGAATTAAAGCAGTTTAAGATCTTAGGAAATCATATTTTCTGATGGCTCATCATCTGTTGTTGGTTCATGCTCCTGAGGAACAAACCTTAGAATATTTTCTTTAATAAAAGACCCAAGTCTGAAGTCAGCTTTCCGTACTATAATATATTAGTGACTGCTCGCCAAGGAGATCCTTGTCACCCATAACTTTTCACCTTTATGTTCCTCAGTGCCTAGCATAGTGCCAGGCTTATGGAGATGGCCACTAAGTTTTTGTCAGGAGGATGGCAAGTTTGAGGCCAGCCTTGGTAACCAACTTAGCATGACCCTGTCTCAAAAATAAAAACAGGCACAAAAAATCACAGTGTGGGGGGTTCTGGGAATGTAGCTCAGTGGTAGAGCACTCCTCATTTCAATCCCTAGTACTAGAAAAAAATTGAATATTAACATTTGCCTTTCATTAGTCAACTGGATTTTTATTAAATGTGACTTACATTTGCATAAGCTAACACTTATTGTATTTATTTATTTATATGGTTTGCACTCTTTAGCCATATCTGTTACGAAGCCAAAGTAAGGGTGCCTCAGTCAGTTTTATGTTCTGACTGCACAGAAGATTTGAGCAGTGTATTATACACATGCATAATCTCCTGATATGAACTTCCACCTTCAACTTTGAGGCCTGCAAATGTATATTGCTTATCAAAAGTAGATTAAACATGTTTTTCTGAATGTATACTTTTTTTCCTGCTTTCTTTTGTCACTCTTAGAAATTCATGTGAAGAACTTCAGTCCAATGTTGCAATCTCCTTTGTTTCCACAATGGCCAGTGACATTTTCCTTCATGCTCCTCATTCTGCTGACAGACCATTTGTGGTTAAAAATACACAGTCATTGTGTTTCATGAGTCTTAACTTCTTTGCATCATTGTCCTGTGCATTTCCTGACCTAATGACTATGCAGACCAAACTGGGAACACTAAAATTGAGACCATCAGATGTGGAAATTCTGCCTTAGGCTTGCCTGGGGACATCCTTGAAATTATAGTATGTCTGTAAAATGATCATGTGAGTGAATAGTTCTGCTTTTGTTTTTCATATCAGTAACTTAGGGTTACAGTTAAGGTGCTGCCAAAGCACTTTTGAATCAATCATAAGCTGGGTAGATGAATTTAACACTGTAAATCACCAGCTTTTCAATTGCAGAGGTAAAATTTTCAACTTGATACTCACTTTTAATTTTTTTCCTCATAGTTATATATGGTAATGTTCTGACTCTATCTACAGAATTCTCTGTGCCCCTGAATTTACTTTTAAAATAGTCTGTGTATACCTCCTGTTTTAAAAAATTCCTTTATTACATAGGTCCTTATAAATAGAAGAATGACTTAAAAATACATAAAACAAAGTATTCATTGAGGCCACTTTTGCCTTTAGTCTATGTGGGAATTCATCAGGATCCTCAGCTAAGCAGCTTTTCAAATCCAATGAGCTTCCTTTATTAAAGCTTGCACTATTGCCCTTTCCTGTTTTACAGCTGATTAGATTAATTGAATATGATTTAATGAATTATAGTATAGCAAATTCAGAATTATCTGCATTAATTAGGAACAGGAATAGCAAGGACAAATGAAATCTGTAGATGATGCCTGTCTGCCTGGGTTTGTTTCTGCAGATGCCTCAGAAGTGCACCATATAAAAGCAAAGTTCACATGTCTTTATCCCTTTGTTTCTACACATTCTTTTGTAGATGATAGCAAATAAACTGGAACTGTAAGATTGGGGCTTGAGGAACAAATCTGGGCTATTCACGCTATTTGGTAAATAATGATTGTAGCCCCCAGTTAACATACTTCCTCAAAAATGGCTCCCCTTTCCCCGCTGCCTTACTTCTCAGTGTTAGAGTAGCCACTGAAATTAAAAAAAAAAAAAAAAAAAAAACCTAATTAGTTATATTTTTTTCCTTATTTCACTTTTATTAGCTATACTTCTAGCCATCTAGTTTCCCCAAGTAATCTCAATAATGATGAAAGTACTAACAAATAAAGAACTAAATAATAGTCTTCTTTTTCAGATGGAATGTGTGAATTGGTTGTTTATTTTGTCTTTTAATGTCCCTCTCCCACATGGAAATATTACATTCAGGGCTACAAATTTTGCAGTGGTAATCCCCCAAATCTATTTCAATCTCGATTTTGAAGTATACTTGTGGTGAGTGCTATTTCAGTTATAACATGCATATTTTCTTCAGAATTGCTTAATGCAAAGATAATGCAAAAGTAAGTGAAAATGTTAAGTTCTTAATTTTGAAAATCATAGAAACTGCCCTACTGTTTTACATGTTACTTTCCATATTTGTGAGTTTCTACATAATTTTGAACTTAGTACATTTTGTTTAGCTATTTTTATAAAATTACAGCAAATATTTTTCAAGTTTCTGTATAGTCTTGGTAATGATCAAGGATGCCTTTTAGTAGCTTCAAAGCGTTTTTTTTTCATGGTGGATAAAATATGAGAATTGAGGCAAAGCTATTTTCAAGGAAGTGTGTCTGAATTTGCCTAAGAGAAGACATGACTCTTGGTTACTCACTCCCAGGCATTCTGTTGTAGGACATAAGGCCATTGCTCTCTGGGGCCAAAGGTCAGGCTAGAGACTTCCAAATGTGTCCTTTTATTTTATATGACTGTTAAGCAGGGCAACTACCTAATGATAACCTGTTTAAAAAAATATATTTTCTAACTTTGCAAAACCTGCTTGTGAAAGACAGGTGCTCACAGACATTGAATGATCTTTAACATACTTCTCCAGTATTTAGAAAGAAATGTCCATTTTGAAAAAAATGAATAGTTCAATGGAAACTGCAGTTTCTTACACTAACCCCTGAGGCCTCTTCCTTAGTTATTAGAGGAAGAAGAGGGTCTTTAATGGAATGTCCTTTTGTGAACATCCTTTACGTTTTCTCTTCCCTTCCTTCCCCCTCCCCTCTTTTCCTAAACACTAGAATTTGGAAATAGAATAAGTATTGAATATAAAATCAGCTATAGCATATATTTGCAATCCCCTCTTTTCTCAGGGACACTTAACCACTGAGCCGCATCCCCACACTTTTTTTTTTTTTTATTATTTTTTATTTTGAGACAGGGTCTTGCTAAGTTGCTTAGGGCCTCACTAAATTGCTAAGGCTGACTTTGAACTTGTGATCCTTCTGCCTCAGCCATCCGAGCTGCTGAGATTAACAGGCATGCTTCAGTGTACCCAGGAATTCCCTGATTTTATGCTTTGAATATAGTTGTTACTCGTTCTTTGTGTATTTAAAGTTTAAAGAGGCAATGTAGCTGGGAACAAAGGAGACAAAATATGATGTGTTTTAGCTCCTTCATTGGTCCAGATTTCATCTGTAGGTCTGAAGAGAGGTTCTTGGATTTATCAGCTCAGTTGTAACATTGTATTGTATTTTAAAAGGTAAACCAAGGAAGTAATAGCAGACAGAATCCTTTAGCTCCTAGTGGGACACAATGGTGCATACATATAATCTTGCTACTTAGGAAACTGAGGCAGTTCAGACAAGCCTGGGTAATTTAGCAAGAGACCTTGTCTCAGAGTGAAAAAGGGCTGAAGATGTAACTGAGTGGCAAAGTTCAAACACCAATTTAAAAAAAAAAAAAAAAAAAAGGAAAAAAAATCCTTTAGCTCCCTATAAAGTTAGAAAAATGTCTTATTTTAAGGTGAATAGCCACATATATAATTATGCATAATTGGATTGTGGAAGTGTTTACTCTGTGCATGGAGGTTATAGAGTGTTGTCAGCTTTAAACTTTTATACCATAGGGGATTGTGCTTACAAATCAAGTGGTATGATTATTAGCAGTTTTTCATTTTTCTGTGGGAAAAATTATATGCTGTCTGTGCCATTTTTGTTGATTTTTGTCTGATCCTTTACTTGCATATATTCCATTTAAGTCTTCTCATTAGCAATAGCTCATTATAATTATCCATCTGTTGCACTGAGTGCAGTGAGCTCTAAAGTGCTGCTTGATTTTACTATACTTTTGAGACATTGATGTTGGAAAAGGCCCTTGTTAACTAGATTCAGAGCATTATGAGTTCGAAGTTATGGTTGTTCATTTTATAATCTCTGGTTGCTTTCCTTTTATTCACTTTTTATTACAGGATAACAAGCTTTTAAATTTTTCCTCTTTAGGATCTTATTCTAAAAGGGAACAAGATATCCTTTGTTTTTAATCAATTTAGTTCTATTACTTTTTATATGATTTTTTCCATATGTATAAAGTAATATTCTATGTAAAGTATATATAAATATGTGTATACACACACCACATATATGTATATACACATTTTTTAAAGCTTTCATTTACCTCTAAATTAATGAAAAATATGATACGTGGTGAATACTAGGGAAGATCCAAAGAATCAGTTTGACTGCATTTTTGGTGCAACATCATTGGAATGTAGTTGTAATTTTTTCCGGTGATTAATTCCCAGTGATTTGGCTCTGTGAGTTTTCCCATAGCAACAGTGTGTGAAATCAGGGATTTGTTTTATATTTTATGTTCATTTTTTGAAGGACTGCAGTTTTCCTTTCACCTTAAACAGACCTGACTGAGTTGCCAAAGTACAAACCAGGAAATTCCAGGTTTGGGAAGGCATGGTGACTCATACTAGAGGGGTTTTCCTGCTGTGAAGGTATGGTTTCTTGGAAACAATAGATAGAGCAGAGGAGATGCAACTCGTTTCATTTTTGAGCAGTTTGGTTCTTGAAAAGGTCATGAATTAATTGTGGGGGTAGGGTGGAAATTGCAGAGGCCTTCTGAACTTTCATTCCTCAAGAAAGGTTGGTTAACAAATGAAGCCCTTTGTGAACAGTGATCTTATTGAGGGTTCATTGAGAATTACTAAAATCTTCAAGCTCATTGTTGCTTCCAGATTCAGTAACATTTACTTGAAACACACTTCCTTTTGAAAGTGCAAGATTTGCAAAAAAAAACTTGTCATGCATTCACTTGGCCACTCACAAATGGTAATCTCTGGGTAATCACTGCTGTCTCTTTATAATCAGGTTTAAAATTCTCAGTGCTTCCTAGGTGTTTCTGCATTTGTTATCTGAGTTGTTGTAGCTGTGTTATTACACTTTATTTGCTATTTCTGTGTTTCTTACCACATAGTCATTACCATTTGATATATAATGATTTATTTTGTCCTTTATTTCCCAAGGATATTTTAAGGGTTAAATTTCATTAGATTTTAATTCTATAGGTTAAAGACTTCCAAATAAGGAGAGACTCTCAAATATAGATGTTATTTAAAACTATACTTAACTGGGGCTGAGGCTGCAGCTCAGTAGTAGAGAGTACTTGCTTTGCATGTGGGAGGCTTGAGATCAATACCCAGCACTGCAAAACAAACAAACAAATAAAATCATACTTTTCTGTTTTTTTATCTGTCATTCATGTTTATAGCCCAAGAAAACTTAGTAATTCCTTCCTAATTTCTAGAATTAGTTTATCAGTTTGTTATCTCTTGTTGGTATGATAAGGTCTTAGGACTATAACTATTCTATGAAGAGTGCCAAGAGTTGAATTCAATTCAGTAACAAGTAGGAAGTTCTAAAACAGTGTAAAGCTGTTCAGCTTTTTCAGCAGGAAGTGATAATGTGTGTCACTGTTGATTTCTACCATAAATGGAGGTTTTATTTACTATTTCCTACTCATAGACTAGAAGAATCAAAAGCTTAAAAGTTCTAGTCCTTCTTAGTACATCAGGTGTCTTTTTTAAGGGCAAATGATATTTGCAGAACACTTGTTAGTCCACCTTAAAAAAATTCCTCCATTTCCTTCTCTATTGGATTTAGCTACCCTAATATACATATTTGACTGCCATTAGTCATTTCACACTTGTTAAAATATTACCTAAAATTACATGTGATTTTTTTTTCCTTAACTTTAGATTTTAGCATTTTCAAACTAGAAAACAGGCCATACATTTTAATATAAACAAATGAAAAATAAATATTCTAAATATGTGCAACAAAATTGGTACTTGGTGAAAATAGCTTTCAGACTTTCAGAATGTATATTTATAAAAGAATACCGTCTTAAGCTCCTCTTTCAATCAAAGCATTCTTAATTTTATTTTTATTCTTACACAATTTCTCCAAGTTTTTTGGTTTGGGAAAAAAATAGTTTAAAGCTTCAGTCTATGACTCGTTTTTTTTCTACTTTGATAATCCATTTTTCTAATTAGAGATTTCAACTAATCATCCTGAAGTCATTTACCCTAAAATTTCATACTCTCCTTGTTTAAAAGAACACACACACACACACAAGCAAAATGTAGTTGTCAGAGATAATTCCAAAACTGGCGAGATCTATGTATGATGTATCTTCCTTGTTAATAATAAGAATCTTGAATAAGGAAGTGAGTGTAGCATTTCTTTAAAGTGAATTTCAATATTTGGAAAACTTTTTCCTCCTATTTCTGGAATATTTCAGAAATGTAAACAAACAAAACACACAACCCATATTCTGATAGCCTGGGATCACAGATGTTTCTAAACGTCCTTTTGAAACAAAGTACGTTTCCCCTTTTAAATTGTAAAGCCAGAGTGTTAAATTTCTGCTTCTTAAAGTGGGTCAAAGGGGATAGATAACCCATGTTGAAATATGTGCGGTGCTGTGAGTAAACCTGGCTTTGAAATCTTGCATTGCCCTCATTCATGGAAAGGCTGAATGGCCCCCAAATCTGATCCCCCCCCCCCCCATTGTTCTCATGACTTTAGCTGAATTGGACTTTGTACACAACTTCAGTGGAAACTAGGTGTGGAAGATATGAGTTGAAGATTTCTACTGTTTCTCCACACCTGACTTTCCTGGGCAGGCAAGCAGTCTTCCCCAGTGACCCAAGAGAATCCCAGAAATCTATCCTTTCCAAAGTTCCAGCACCCACGGAGCAAAATACATCAAGTCACAGCTTATGTTGAAGGTCAGGAGAGCTAGCTGGCCTGAGTGAGTTCCCAAGGCCAAGACAAGTACTCTTTCCCACACTCTAGCAATGTATCCTTTTACCCATTCACATACCCAGAGGCAACCTCCCTATTCTTTTTGGGTTGGGAGAAGGTTTTGTTATTTTCATCTGTTACTGACTAATTTGACTTCAGTGTAGAAGAGTTTTGTCTGTTAGTTGCCCATTTAAAATTGTATCTAATTTGTAGAGTAAAAAATAGCAGAGTAGGGGTAAGAGAAGAATGGAGGAACTTGGGATTATGTAGAGGGAAATGAGAGGGTGGAGAGGGGGTGAGGATATGAAAGATGGTGGAATGAGACATGTACATTTACACAAATGGTGTGAATCTACATCATGTACAACCATAGAAATGAAAAGTTGTACCCCATTTGTGTACAATGAATCAAAATGCAGTCTGTAAAAAAATACATACATACATATATATATATATATATATATATATGTAAAATAAAGACATAGTAAAAAAAAAAAAAAATAGACTACTGCTCATTCAAGCTCCTTTTCCCTGTGAGGTCTGTAGACTATGGGCTGGGGCCAGGTTCAAAGTTTCCTTCTATCAAATCTGCTGGCCAGGCCCTTCCCTCCAGCTGCCTGCAGCTGTACCACTGGTTTCTGAGAATTACCTGATAAGCAGTTCTCTGGGTAAGTACTTACCCCATTCCTTCACTAGTGCCTCATTGCCAGTTCTCCTGGCCTGTGGGTCACCCTGAAAATGCAGACCTTAAGTACCACTTTGCCTTCTCAGAGGTGCAGGGCAGAGCTCCCCTCCCCTGCCTCCCACCTCAAAGGGAAGGAGAGATGGGACCTCCTCCTTCTCTCATGGAATAGAAAGTCAGAACTTCTTTGTCCCTCTAACCCCTGCACACACCCTATCTCCTGATAAAGTGCAACTTCCATCATAGTCACTCACTGTCCACACACACCCTCTTTATATATTGAACAAGGGTAATTGTGCCTACTTTTCTCTCCCTAAATCTTCTAAGGCACCTCTTATCACTAAAATTTGGTTTCATATTTCTACCACCATTGATGGACATATGCCTCCATAAGCCTGTTTTCCAAATAACTAATATTTGCTTTTTTAAAAAACCTTGAAAAACATCAGGCATATAAAAGTTTGCTAATACAAAATACTCCCATGACCATGTACCCCCCGACTTGGTTTTAGAAATAATAAATTATAGATAGAACCAAAGTTCCTGTGAATCCCTCCTCATCTATTTCTCTCCAGTTATTCTTAACTTATTAATAGTCATTCTTGTACATGTTTTATATTTTAATTACACATTGATGTATATATAAATGATACTGCTCTAATTACATATGGCATATATCTGTACATGAATATATAAAAATGATAATTTGTTTTTGTCACTTTTCATATTTTTAAGAAATCTTTGTATATTTCTATTCAATGTGTTTTTTTTTCACTTAACATTATGTTTTGTTTTTTGATTCAGCCATGTTGATAGATGTGGCTATTGTTCACTACCCCAGAGTAGGCACTCTTTGTATATAAGGTACTCTCCTATTGGTGGACATTTTAGTTGTTACCAGTGTTTTCCTATGACCTTTAAAGAACAGGCATCCCACAGCAAGCCATGGACATTCTTGTTTGTGTCTCTTTGGGAAATCCTGTTCTTTAAATGCCAAAATTTTATTGTAACCCCTTTTTGTATTGGTCTTTTTGAATCTGGGTAAATTGCTGCATCTATCTGAGCCTCAGTTTTTTTTAGCCACAAAAAGACTCAATTAGACTAAACAATCTCTAATACTTTCCAGGTCTTTAATTCTGATTCTCTTTCATATTTGCTTTCCAGCCTTATTCAAGTAAATAATATATATCAGTTGCAAACAACCATTTAGCATAAGAATCAATTCAGATAAAATAAAAATCTTTTAGAGTGAATGTATGTGTTTGTATATTTACATTCAGAATGAAAATGGGTTTGAGGCCCTTGGGAATGTTTTCTTACAATTTAGATTTCCTGTGTTATTGAATAGATAAATATTAATGAGGAATCTAAGTCTGCTTTAAAATTATTTAAAAAAAAAAAATAGTGTTGGACATATTTGAGCAACATAGAAACAGCTTTGGAATCTTGTTTCCTGACTTGGATGTTGGGTTGTGTTGCCAGCTGGGTTTGTTTCATGCAGCCCAGTGGGTCACAGATTGCTCCATGAATCAGGATGACTCAAGGCTGTCATTTTGAACATGAATTATTGTGTTATGTGCTGCCAAAAAATTATGATCTTTAAAGGGGTATGGAAACGTGAAGGGCTTTTTGACCCTAAATAGAATGCCCATCAGAAGCTATGTTTTTTTTTTGTTTGTTTGTTTTTTTGTGAAGATTATATAGTCCTTAAAAATAAATTGCACCCTCACTGCCAAGACAAGCTGTGGTTCTTGCTTCTGTCTTCGTGAGAGTCAGTCATTTGGGGCAGGGAGACAAGCCAGGTGGGCTGGAGGACTCTCCTGGCTATAGCACAGAGATGTTATGCAGCTGCTTGTGTTGTTCATCATCCTTTTTTTTCTTATTATTTTCTGATTCTTGACTGACACTAGACAATTACCTTCAGAGAAATACTACAATTTATTACTAAATGTAATAACATTCATGACAAGTGGAAGTGACAGCTGTTATGATTTGTTCAGTTCATGTAGCTGTGAATATAAAATTTTATTAATTAGATTTGAGTATTATTATAGATTGATGCCAGCTGCCTTTCCATTCTTGCCGTTTTTACCAGCCCTTTGGATTGGTGGAATGACCCAGCTCCAGGGATAGGCCTTGGTTAATCCAAATTTAGGAATAGATTTAGATTAATCCAATCTTGATAACTCCCTGTGGCAGTGATTGGTTCAGGAATTCAGTTTTTACCCTTGAGAACATGACATTCCTGTGGTTATCATCCAGAAATTAGATGAAGGAAAAATCATTGGGGAGAAATGTTCTCACTTTCAGGAGAGAGGCACAGGAAGATGACCTCTTCTTAGTATTGCTGTTGTGGTCAGGAACTACTATCCTTTAAGAGGATAAAATTGGTATTTCTTTTTTTTTTTTCTAATTATTTATTTATTTATTTTACTAAATTTTTTTTTTTTATTTTTACAGACAATGGAATAAAATTGATATTTTTAGGAGGGCAGAGCCCAAGAGAAGCACAGAAAAATGAGCCAGATTGCACCCTGATCCCCAACTCACCACTGGGCTTGTTATATGAGTCAGCAGGTTACCTTAAGTTGGTTGATTTTGGGTTTCTGTTATTCACAGCTAAAAGCATCCTAATTGATATGATTTTACTGTTAATTATTCTTTTAACCCCTAGAGTAGCCTCAGAAAATTGTCTTTCTTTAAATATTAAATTTAATATTAATTCACTATATATTTCCAGATATTAAGTCAATGATAATGTATTTTTATTTTCTTCTCAGAATAAGATTTCTCAGGCTTCTAACTATTGTTACTTTAATATATTGAAAAAACTATTTCCAAGGTTATTTTAGCCATCTTCACACTTAGTAGTATTTAACTTTCAGTTAAGTATGTATTTAAGTATCTACTATATCTATATATATACATGTTTCTGTGTTCAATTTAACTTTCAAAGAGTATATGGCCTTGCTTAATTTGAGAGAAATGGCAGAGCAATATGTTAACAACACTCACACAGGATTAAGTCACTGTAAAAGCCAGACATTGAGGCAAGGGATGGACATAGCTGAGCGAAGAGCTGAGGAGAGAAGGGAGAAAACAGCATGGGTGGAGTGACATCCTTAGGCTGCAAAGTGAAGTGGTCACTCAAGAAGAGGAAAGGAAGTATGGGGCTCACTGAGAGAAACAAAAGGCGTTAAGTTGAAGGTCTGATGCTGCAGTGCAGGAAAACAGCACACCAAGTGGGAAAGTTGAAATTGCCAGGCTGAGGAAGTTAAATCAACCTTCTTAATTCGCCTTCTCAAATGTACACTGACTCTACGACAGAGATTATTGAAAGTTACTCTGGCAGAGGCATATAGGTAAATTAGACCAGGGGAGAGTTTGGCACAGCATCCTGGGAAGCCATTACCAACAATCCAATCACAAAGTGACAAGAGCTGCAGGATGATGGAATCTGAATTCCACATGGAATTTCAGTGTTCCCAAAGCTTTTCACACACATCTAATTTATCTAAGTAGATCCTCCTAACCATTTTTATGGATGAAGGTAGAGGTATAGAGCAGTTAAGTAACCTGTCCCAAAGTTGTTAGTGATGGAACCTAACATTTAATCTAAGTCTTTGAATTTCCAGTTCAGTGCTTTTCAATAATCTTAATATTTTCCACTTTTAGTGAAATTCCTACATTGTAAAAATGGTACCTTTCTAAAGTCCTTGCTTGTTTTCTTCCATGTTTGCTAACTTGTGCTCAACAGCACTTGTCAACTGGCTTTTGATAGCAGAAATAAAAACTAAATACCACAGCTCACACTTACAAACATTAAAGCTCTGAATAGTGTGAAGATAGTTAAGTTGTACCATCTTTTAGACATTCCTCAAATAACAAAAAGGTAATACTCCTAACAAATTAAAAAATAAAGTAGGTCAGGAGAAAGTTTCTGAAATGGAGAATGCGATTTTAAGGGAACCTCAAAATGACTTCATTGAATGAAGGTAGTAAAAGTAGTTGCCCTTGATTCCTCAACTATGGGCCAAATCAACCTTGAAAGACCTGGAAATACCACCTTAGTAAGTCAGAATAAGGAAGTTGTTAATCTGAACAGAGTTTTTTCTTTTTCCTCCAGTACTAGGGATTGAACCCAGGGCTTTTACATGCTAGGCAAACACTCTACCAATGAGTTAAATTTCCAGACCTTTTATATCATTTTGATAGACAGGGTTCACTAAATTGCTTAGACTGGCCTTGAACTTGTGATCCTACCTTAGCCCCTCGAGTAGCTGGGATTACAGGTGTACACCATCATGCCTGACTTGAACAGGCATTTTGATATATATCAACTTTTATTTAAAATGTCAATGAACTATATTAATGATGAAATGGATATTCTTTAGGTATGCGCTAGACATTTTTTTTTTTTTTTTTTTTTTTTTTTTTTTTTTGGTGGTGCGGGGGATTGAACCCAGGGCCTTGTGCTTGCAAGGCAAGCACCCTACTGACTGAGCTATCTCCCCAGCCCTGCGCTAGACATTTTGAAAATTATGATTTCCCCCTTTTATTGTGATTTTGTTAAAAGAAAAAGTTTAGACAAATTAAACTTAATGGAGTTTGAATAAGCAAAGAGCAGTTCATGAATTTGGCAGCTCCTAGAACCAGGGACAGCTTCTTTGAGACTCTGGGACTACCAAAGAGGACGTGACATACAGAAAACAAAAGCAAGGTACAGAGATAGCTTGATGGGTTAAAATGTGGCATTTGCCTTACTTGAACCTGATTTGACTAAGCTTGGCTGCTGTGATTGACTAAGACTCAATTATTTGTTACAAAACAAATTCCTAAGTTAGGTTTTCAGTTTGTTTAGTACTGATTTAGGTTGCAGTATCCTATACAAAGACTGGACCATGTGAATAAGGAAGCTTTTTTAGGCCAAATTTAGTTTGATTTAAGAAGGTGAAAAACAGGTATTATAAAATTCACACTTAACAATTTTTAAGTGTGCAATTAAATGGTGTTAAACATTTATTTGAGTGCCCCCCCATGTGTTTGGCACTGTTCTTGTTGCCACCAAAAGGAGGTAAGGGTAGAGGAGGGTCTCTAAGAGGGTCTTCTTATTATACCAGACTTGGAGGTATGTAATAAAGATAAATCACATTAAAATCATTGCTTATTCAGCTGAAAAGAGTGATGGTTCAATAAATTCTGTGGGATGCTAGCAATAACATTTATGCTGTGGAGGTAAATTTTGCATCCACCACCGCAGACACTGCAGTGCCTTAGAAGAAATGTGAGCCATATAGCCTGGGGATATTGGGCATCGGATTTTATTTGTTAGTCCATGGTTATCAATGAGGGGGAAGAATGATTAAGCAACAATTTTTAAAATTAGCTTGGGGGTAATTTTTGTCTTTGTCAGGATTCATGAGAGTACCTAAAAATGCTCTTTCAGGGAAAAGTACCATTCAGAGAAGAAGTGGGGGGAATCCGATTGGTTTAAGCCTGTGTGGTATTTAAAGCTGGAGCTGGGAAGCAGCTGTTTTGGGTACTTTCAGTCTCTAGATGAAAAAACATACCTGCTAAAAGCCCCCTCACCTCAAATCAATGCAGTTAGTTTTTAAGACAATCTAGAAGATACATAATTTACATGTTTTCTCAAAATGTCTTAGAAACCACTTTAAGGAGTTCTGTGCAGAATGCAAAAGAGTAGAAAAATCTCAAACAAAGCTGAGTAGCCAGATGATAAGCATTTAACAAATTGCTACCGAGTTGTATTCGCCAGCTGATCTGCTCGGAAAGCTAATTCCTAATATATGACAGAGCATGCTAATAATTGTTAATGTCTGTGGCTGTGGTTCTTTGGAGTAGAAATCCATAAATAAGTTTTGAGTTGCTAGAGTGAGGGGAAATAAGCGAGGGAGGGGTGGAACTTTTGAAGAGGCAGAGCCCCAAAGGACTTTCACATGGCACCTGCCAAGCTCTTTTGAGCATTTCATAACTCTTGCTTCAAGTTAAAATCTCCTGGAAAGCTTTTAAAATGAGAGTGCCCAGGTTTTACCCTTAACAAATTCAGACAGAATCTCAGAGTTTGGAAAAGGAGGCAGGCCTAGTCTTGAGGCTTTTTTTGTTTTTCTTTTTTGTTTTCTTGTGGGGTTTCTCTTAAGTTCTGCAAGTAATTTTGAAGTTCAGCCCAGGCTAAAAACGATTCTGACTTTTCAATTCTAAGCATTAATCTCTGGGGACATTTATTAGAATGTATATGAAATACTTGCTAACTATATAAAATGCCGGCTTCCCTCCCCTGTCATCAAATAGGCATTTTTGTTTTGTTTCTTCTGAGATGCAGGTTCCAAAGGAAGAATAAGGTAGAGAGAGAGATTTTAGAGAGGTCCTGTGGCCTTCTTTAGGAAAGGATGGGGATCGAGGGCTAGGAAGCATTGCTATTAAATGTATTTCAGGAAGTAGAAAATATGGCATGTTCTCTATCTAAATTATGTAACTTTGCGGGATGTGGTCCATTTGTGTCAAAATAATGAGGCATATAATACGTTGCATTTAACACGTGTGGGAATTCTTTGCAGAGTAATTAGCATTCCTTTCTTCAGCCTGTATTCAGAGGAAACATACCATTCACACCCTCTCTGTGCTCACATTTTCCAGTGCGTTGGAGAGCTTTTTTTTCAATAGAAATCTTTGTCCTCTTCCTAATAAGACTTGGATTAGATTTGAAGAAACTTAGCATATCCTTCTTTGTTTTTCTGGCAGGAATTGATTTTAAAATCAGAACGATAGAACTAGATGGAAAGAAAATTAAGCTTCAGATATGGTAAGTACCCCCCCAACACACACATACACACACACACACACACACACACACACAATTTCTGTTTTAATTGGGAATTGAGAGTGGAAATTAAAATGTGAGTTGTAATGGTTTAAAGGCATCTTGTGATAGCTAAAGGATCTTTTCTTTATTGAACCAAGGGGAGATGGGTAAGTACTTAGCATCCTTCAAAGGTATCTTCAGCAAGAGTGGGAAGGTGAAGAATGATACAGTTAACTCTGAGAGTCAGAAGAGATCTGGGAACTCATCCTTCCAAAGCTCTAATTTTATGCAGGAGGAACTTAAATTCTAAAACATGTACATTACTTCTTCATTTCAATTATTGCAACTGTGAAATCAGATGAGGTCAAATGTCAAGTAGTACAAACTATGAACAGAAAATACAGAGCTAGGTTCTAGCCACAGTGCCTCTAAATCAAGGACTTTGAGCCAATTGCTTCCCTTCTTTATTACCTTTGTGTCACTATAATAAAATACCTGAGGCAATTAACTTATAAAGAGAAAAGGTTTATTTTGGCTCACAGTTTTGGAGATTCCATTCAATGATCAGGCAGACAATTGGTTTGAGCCCCTGAGGAGGGTACCAGATGGCAATGTCAGGGAGCACATGGTAAAAAGCAAGCTGATCACTTTGTGAGCCAGTCAACAAGAGCAAGGGAGTGTCCCAGGTCCCACAGTCCCCAAGGGATGCTCCCAATGATGTAAGTACCTCCTACTAGGCCCCACCTCCTACTAAAAGTTTCATTTTATACTATGTTTTTAATAATTTTGTGCATGATGGCGCATGCCTATAATTCCAGCAACTTGGGAAGCTGAGGCAGGAGGATTGCGAGTTCAAAGCCAGCCTCAGCAACTTAGCGAGGCACTTAGCAACTCAGCGAGACCCTATCTGTAAATAAAAAATAAAAATAAAAAGGGACTGGGGATGTGGCTCAGTGGTTAATCACCCCTGGGTTCAATCCTCAGTACAAAAAAAAAAAAGAATTAATAATGTGGAATTTTGTACTTGTATATTATCGTGTACACGTTTCTTTTGTTGTTGTTTTGTTTTTTGGACATTTGGGATTTCAGATTTTGGAACATTTTGAATTTCAGATTTTGAAGCACTTTCAGACTTCAGAACTTCATCCTATAATACATATCAACTTTTTCATAGGCCTTTGTCTTCTTTGAATCTCAGAACTAGGATAGAATTAGAATATTGTATTAAAGCACACCCTCCAGGCCTTTTTTAATTGAGGAGGAGACTAGGATTTGGGGTGGGATTTAAGTTCATCTGAGGGTATATGTCTGGGTTAGTGGTAATGCTGGGACAACCATCTAAATGTCCTGGAGCATAGTGCCAGCTTTATGTAGTAACCTAATCTAGTGGTTCCCAGTATATTTCATCAGAAAAAACTGTGGAGGTTTCCACAGACTGCTGTTTTCCTCTATTGGTGTTTAATAAGAAAAAATATTTTAAAGATAGAAAAATAATTTTTTAAAGAGGGCAGTACAAAGAAGTTCTGACTCTGTGTTAGGCAGTCCTGATCATGGCAATAAGGAATGTTTCTTAGAGTCTGTGGATGATTAGCTAATTAGAACTTAGTGTAGAGTAGCTACAGTGATTTAGATGCACTTTGTCCCCCAAGGATCTATGTGTTGGAAGCTTGTTCCCTAGTGTGACAGTGGGAGATGATGTGGAACCTTTAAGAAGTGGGTCCTAGTAGGAGGACTTTAGGTTACTGTGGGCATAGCCCACAGAAAGGAACACTGGTCTCCTGGAGTGACTTCTCACAAAAGCAAGTTGTTAGGAAATCCTTAGCCTGACCCCTAACTCACTCTGTTTTCCTGTCTTGAGATGCACAGTCCCTTCCTCCTGCAATGTTCCCTTTACTACCATTCTCCGTGATGTGATGCAGCCAAGAAGGTTGTCACTAGAGCTGAGGTAATATTCTTGAACCTCCAAAATTGTGAGCTAAATAAACCTCCCTCCCCCTCCCTCTCCTCTCTCTCTCTTTCTCTCTCTGTGCTGTGCTGGGGATCAAATCCAGGGCCTTTACATGCTAGGCAAGTTCTCTACCACTGAACTACATCCCCAGCCCAATAAATCTCTTATTCTTGCCTCAGGTATTTTGTTATGGTAACACAAAGTGAACTAATATTGTAGCCAAAACATCATGGCCCTGATTATTACTCTCAGCAGCAAAATAGTCTGCATTCACACTTCACAGCCTACATTTTTTGTGTAGTGGATTTCTTTTCCATTCTTACTGCAAAGCTGTTTCTAAATCAGCAGTGTATATGAAGAAGATAGGGTTAATCTGCTTAAGGTGCTTGACTTCTGTTGCCCCTGTGATTTGTTTGCTGTACACAAAACAAGTGCCCTGAATGTGTAATCCTGATCAGTGAAAGAATGACAAGATAGGGCTTATAAGGTTTTGATGTGAGACTTGGCCCTGTGCTGAACAGCTGAGGCCTAAAATGCTTGAGTCTTATTCAAGTTTTTTAGTGGCAGAGATGAGTCCCCAACCCTCCTGAGCCTGTTTTCTCTTTTGCAAATGAGGATGATGTAATACTTTCACACACACTGGGCTGTGGTGGGCATCATGTGAGCACAGTGTGAAAGTATTTTGTAAGGTAGACATAAATGTTAAGGTATTTATTGATTTTCATTTACAATATTTCCCTTGGATCTTTATATATTTCCACAAATGCCTCTTTCTCCCTTGCAATTAAATCGTACAATTTAGTTTGAGTAGCACAGGGAGCAAATTTAGTTCTGGTTATAAGTAGCAAATATGAGAATATTGATTTCCCTAAATATCAAGGAAATTTAACTTTCTTTATAGTATTACTACTAATTATTAACTCTGTGTGTGTGTGTGTGTGTGTGTGTGTGTGTGTGTGTGTCCCGCCACAGTGCTGGGCATTCATTGAACTGAAGAACTTGCATGTGTTAGGCAAGCATTCCACCACTGAGCTATGCCCTCAGCCCATCAGAATGTATTTTAATGGTTTGCCACCAGCCAAAACACAAGAATATGTGAAAGGTTACATATTTTTGTTCATGTTTGAAAATCTTTGAAAACATCATCAAGAAAGATGTGTTGAGCTCCAGGCTCCCATGTAATCATGGACTCCACTGAAAATGTTTTGGAGGAGATGTATTTTATTGTGCTCTGCTGAGCAGAATGTACACAGTAGTAAATCCAGTTCAGTTGTTTGCTTTGTACAGAAATCACACGTTCAGTCAAGAAAGCAAAATGCCTTAATCATTAAACACTTATAAGAAGGATTATTGCTACCTCTGAGAGTCCAAGAATTTAGAACTGTTCTCTATTCCCTCCCACGTGTGTTCGACGATGCCAGTTCCTAGCAGGACCTGTGTATTTTCCTGTTGCTGCTTTTATCAGCAGGGTCCAAGTTTTTCATCCAAGTCATTCGAGCCTCTGACAGGCTCCTGTGGCCACCACTGCCTCCAGCTCACAGATGCACAGTGGGCTCCCTTTGTGTCTCGTTCTCTCCCTTGTGACCACTACACCATGAGAAGACCAAAATTCCATCTCCTCCAGTGTGAGGCCTCTCTTCAGTGATGCTGTGATGACTTTTAAAACCACTCTCTTTTGTTTCAAATTTTAGGGACACAGCAGGTCAGGAAAGATTCCGAACAATCACAACAGCATACTATAGAGGAGCCATGGTGAGTTGTGTTTTAGGGTTTTGTAACTCTTAAGGTGAAAGTAAAACGTGAATATTCATTTACTCTGATTATAGGACTCAAGCTGGAATCTAGTTCAGTGAGAGAAAATAATTTTTTAAAATGTGAAAACAAGATATTTTAAAGAGTTTTCTGGTGATGTGTTTTGTTTAATAACTATATTTTGCCATTGGTCTTCATAATAATCAAGCATTTAGCCTGGAGATGTTCTGGAACTCTTTTACATTCTGAGGTGTTCATATATTTTTGAGATTTTTTCCCTTTTATTAATACCTCGTGACAGTCTTAGGAGACCACAGACCCTGTGATAACTAAGTGTCCATTTCTTGACCCCTTTGCCTGTTACCATCATCCCTTATCTCTCACAACTCCACATCACCCCCCAATATCCCCTGCTTATGGCTCATCTCTCCGGAATCTCACAGCATCATACCAGCTGGTCAGGAAGTAGCTGAATGATCCATGACTCTTCGAGGCTTAGAATCTGGTGAATCTTTACTGCCAGGTCCTTCTTTGCTATATCCTGGCCTTATGCATGTTATCATAACTTCATCACTTTATCATCATTTTAGGATGGTTATTTTCCATCCTAAAATGCCTCATCTGTTCAGTGCATTTATGTTGCTTGGCTCTGGGCAGGTCCTGTGTGGTGCTGTGAATAGAGTGGTGAATAAGGCAGCTTAGAAGCAGAGGTGTATTGAACCATGCCTAGAACCTTAGGCCCAAGTCAGGCTTTATCCCTGGCTTTTAGGCCTAAGCCAAAGGCTCGAGGTATAACTCAGTGGTAGAATACTGGGTTTAACAGCCCCCCCATGCCCCCCCCCAAAAAAAAAAAAACAGCCCAAGTTGAAACCTTGAATTATGATGAAGTCCTATGCTTAGAGTCTTTGAAGGTTGAACAGTTGAGTTCATAGAGCCCAACCTGGTAGATTGTAGGGTACCAGCTGCCATCACATCCAACTCATTGCTTAAAAGACTATACTCATGGGAGTGGTGCTAGGGTGACAGAGCTGAAGTGGGTAATGGTTATTCCTTGACTTGGGAAGGTATGATCTGTCTCCAGATTCCTCCATTCTTATGGGGTCTTCCCCTCCTCTTCCACTGCCACTTGCCCACCATTATTTGTTCACTGGCTGGATTTTTTTGCCTTTCACCAAAATGATAATATAGAAGGAGAATAAAAGATTCAGGAGGGGACTGAATCAGTCTCATATTTTACTTAGTTTGTGGTGATTGCAGGAGATAATGTAACAGGTGATATCTAGATGATGGTACCTAAGGAACTTCTGGCCCTGTCCACATCTTTGGCCTCATCTTGTGCCCTATTCCCAATAGGTCTGTGCATTCTTCCCTAGCTGTTTTTCTTTCATTCCAGTGGGCTGGTGGGCCTTTCATGCCAGTGAGATATTTTTATTTCTGCTGTTTGCCAGGTACCCTCAGGCTTCCTGTCTTCACCCTAGCCTTAACCCCTTATTCCAGTCTAAGTCTATTCAGTCCGCAAACCTTAGCTTTAATGTCATTTCATCAGGGAAATCTTCCCTTACTACTCCAGCCTTTCATCCAGTTTAAGATTATATCCCTGACATGTGAGCCCAGAGCTCCTTCTGCTTCTTCATAGCTGTCAAAATTACAACTAATTGTGTAATTATTGGTTCATTGTCTGTTTTCTTTGCAAGTCATCCCCAAGAGGAAGGGAACTTGGCTATCTTGTTCACTACTATTAGCACCTGTTATTATGTTAGGCATATAG
Source organism: Sciurus vulgaris (assembly GCF_902686455.1). Lineage (NCBI taxonomy): Eukaryota > Metazoa > Chordata > Mammalia > Rodentia > Sciuridae > Sciurus > Sciurus vulgaris. The sequence goes on from NC_136462.1 coordinate 110,864,867, forward strand.
TAGGTACTTACTAAATATTTGTTGAATGGATGGATAAATGAGCAAATCTAGCATGTAGTACTAAAAATGGTCTGAGAATATAGATTGTGAACTTGTTAACATACAGGTGTTAGTTGAAACATTTGGAAGATGAACCTTTTAGAAATACCAGATGTGGGGTCTTTAAAAATATATTGACAGTACCTTTAATTAAACCTGTGTAACAAATGCATTGTATTTTAAGTGTCTATAATTTACTTAGACAAATGATGACATTTTGATCAACCTATATAAAAAATTTAAAGCAGTGTGATCTCATTCTTAGTAAAGGATTAAGAAATAAGGTGATTTATGCTTGGAATAAACAGGCAATGGAAGTGATTACCTCCTCCTTTCAATTTATCTCTGTTTTAACTTAAACTTACCTTTAGTTCCAGTTGATGCTGATTGTACCCATGTGAGGTCAGGTAGAAAGGTTGTATTACCTTTCCCACAATCACTCATTCATTAAAGGTGAACAGTGAAGATGTTACAGAGTTTTATTTATTTATGTGGTGAAACAATGGAAGAATGTTTTTGTTTCTCTCTACTTTTCAAATTTATTATGAATCCCTTTTTAAAGAAAAAAAGGACAAAAGGTTTCTGGAGGGTAGGAGTACATTGACATTATATACTATAACTTTAAATATATGAAGTACTACAGAAAGACCTTTGTTTCCTCTTGTAGGGAATTATGCTGGTCTATGACATCACAAATGAAAAATCCTTTGACAATATTAAAAATTGGATAAGAAACATTGAAGAGGTATGTATGGAAAGAGAATGATGATACTAGAGAGGAGTCTGCTGAGTGCTTACTGTAGAAGGCCCCTCTGTCTCTCTCAGAGGCAGCCAGGCTTCTGACAAGTAGGGCATGGGAAGGCTGGGCCTTCTCACTTCACTCTATAAAGATCTCTGGTGCTGCCAGTCTGACTGCTGTGGTTTGTAGACAGAGGAGCAATTTTACAGAACTTTAAACTTGAGTTAGATCTTTTCCAAAATCTTTTCCAAGATTTCTGTGTGTATAATTTTTATATATACACACAGAAACTGAGGTCAGAAGGAAGTGACTTTCCAGTGTTTGCACAGCCTTTAAAGAGGAGAGTCAGAATTAGGACATCTGTTTCCCAGTTTTATCAGTTCTGCCATGCTGTGTGACTAGCTAAACTATATTTTTACTCTGGCAACTATTTTGCCCTTCATGTTCTTCATCTTAGGTATTTGAAATTTGGTTTAATTCCAGAATAATTGATATTATGACTTTTTAAAAATGTCTGACATTTCAGAAATCTTACTCTGAAATATTTTTGTACATATTTATATTAATCCACATAAATACATTTTTTAAATAGTTCAGCATACAAAACATTTCTCCACTGGATCACTGTCATGTTTTTTCTGTCTTGCTTGCCCCCACCCTGGTCTTATGTATAAAAAGCCATGAAAATGATGACTGGGAGCCTTTGGGGAAGGAGTTTGTAGAGACTCTGTGAGGCTCTAAGCCATAGCATTTCCCCTCCTCCCATCTTTAACTCTTCTCTGAATCAGGCCTTGTATTGAATGAAAGATTATTTGTCTTATTATTAAATACATTGATGTGTTTCTGACAGGTCAGAATTTTCCTGTTGAATAGCTGTGATTTTTCTCAGGCTGTTTTTATAATGTACTATTTTCTCCCTGCAGCATGCCTCTTCAGATGTTGAAAGAATGATCCTTGGTAACAAATGTGATATGAATGACAAAAGACAAGTGTCAAAAGAGAGAGGGGAGAAGGTAAATTTGAACTGAATAAAGGTTGGAATCTCCTTACATTAAATCTTTAATATTATTTAATTATTTATCTAAATTTTTAAAATGTTTTTTAATCCTTTAGAATTGGATATCAGCAACAAAGAGATGTAATCCATACTTGAATGGTGCGAATTAGTATTCAGGATCCAACTCTGTATACTGTGTGGTCATGACTCACTCCTAAAGAATTTGCTAATGTTTTCTGGGAGATACAAATTGATCCTTTTTAAGATTTTCTGCAACTTTGAGTTCAGGCTGTTTCTTCCAGATCTGTGTGAAAAACCCAGTTTTGAAGTTAAAAAACCAATTCATTCTCTTTGGGGTGGGGGGGAAACAGGTAAAGTTTCAATAATCATTTTCCAATTTATTTTTTTCTAAGAAAAATTTAGGCCATTATGGATAAACTTTTCATAACTGATCGGGCTGTAGATATGTCATTTGTAGGCTTTTCTATTTTGTGTCCTATAAAGCAAAAGTTTATTTTTTATACCTTTTTAGTTCTATACCATTTTGTAAATTAAGAAGCTTCACTCTTTAAGTTCAAGAATTTTACTTTATCCTTTTTTTCCAGGGACAAATGCAAAATGCATTTTGTTTTTTAATCTGACTGCACACTTTTCCCCTAAAAACATTCACTTAATTTTAGTGTGGTAAATGAACTTGGAAACTCTCTGGGAGTAAATGGAAATATGGAAGAATTCACAATTTTTCTAAATCAGTAGTATGAACCAGTTCATTTAAAAATATTTAAAAGTGACCTGGAGAATCGTACTTTTGGAGAAAATATAAAGGATAAATGAGTCCCAAGTTAAATGGTAGGAGTGGGAATCGGTTTCATAGTTTTTCTTATCTGTATATTAGAAAACCAAAAGTTCTCTGAGAAGAACACAAAAAAGTACTGACATTGTGTTTTAGATTAAAGTTGTGCCACATTTACTATTAAGTTCAGCTATTAAGTTCCAAATGCAATAGAAGAAGGCTAAGAAATTTGAGGAGTTCTGTAATAGATAACCTATTTGGGAGACTTTGAAAACCCTAAAATATACAAATATTTTCAAGTCACTTTCACTGGATTTAAGGTTTGTGTTTGCCTTTCAGTTAGCAATTGACTACGGGATTAAATTCTTGGAGACAAGTGCAAAATCCAGTACAAATGTAGAAGAGGTAAGAAAGAAATTTTGGTAATGGCACCAGTACTTTATATGCCCATGTTCAAGTGATTCTCAAAGCCCTTGATATTTTCTGACCAAGTGAAAAAGCCTTTTGTGGGCACACCTCCATTTTGTGTACCCTGACCTTTATGTGGTGTCTGGGTGCGTAATTTCTAACACCCAGCCCTCAAATGGATTTGTTTGGTTTTTGTTTTGTTTTGTTTTCTTTTTAGATTGTTCAATTAAAATTCACCAAACAGGAGAGAGAAGTTCATTTTAAGTTCAGTGTAGTCCTTTGTTTGGGAAGATGGAAATCCTGGACTAGCAGGCCAAAGAGGTGTCGTCTTCTCATTTGTCATCATTCATGTCACCTTGTAGTAGCCTGTAGCAGACAAGTTAAATTACTTTCATGTCTGTACTCTCCCAAGAGAGAATTAAACTGCTGGTTTTTTGAACAGATTCCCTTTGTGTACACATTTGAAGTAGATTAAGTACAATACATTGTAACACTATGATATTTAGTAGAAATAAGAGTTTATCAGAGAGTAGCTTTAATAAATTTTAATTAAGTTAGCTGTTGAAGAAAACCACATCATTTAAAGTCTTTGAGGAATAGGTTTTCTTTACCAAGGGCAGAATTTATCAATATTTTCTTTGTTAAAAATTTTTTTTGAACTGGTCATAAAAATAATATATGTAATCTGTGTTAATAAAGTAATTTGCTTAGGTAATACTGATGCTTGATCGCCTAAACATTTAATTTCTTAGGCTACTCACTGTCACAACATGAAGGGTAAAACTCAAACTTAAATGATTTTATTGGCCAGTGGACACTGATCAGAACATTTTCTTTGTTTTAAATAACATTTTCATAGGTTGGCTGATGGGTATTGGGAAACAGGAAATCTCTACTGATTTATTTATACAAGCATAGTTAAGCGGAAAAATGCTTCCTTCTGCTTGCCACAAAAGGATTTCCCTCTGCAGGAGAGAGGGCAAGCCTCTTACATTAGTTCAGCATGAATGGTGGAAACAGAAAAGCTTGCTCACTGTGATGGCCCTGTAGGATCACTTGCACAGGATGATCTCTGTACTCTGGCTTAATGAAACAGGCTTGGTCTCCCGTTAATGCCTGCACCCTGATCACAGCTGTGGCTTAGAGGGACCATTGAGTTGTGGAAGTATAGAGTGAAGAGTTTCTTGAGCTGCTTATTCAGGTCAGGTGTTCTAGAGAAGTTAGCAATTTCCCCAAAGCTTTAAATTAGTGTGGTTAGCCTCATAAAAAAAACTAAGCTTTCTTAGAACCTTACTTATACATGACCATTGTGACAATGAGATAACATGAATACCACTAGTAGTTATCATATGGTTTTGTTTAATAATCCTTTTCCTGAACAGTTTTTGGGGATCAGGAGTGGTTGGAAACAATGAGGCTGACGTAGCAGTGTGTTTAGCAGGGAAACAATTGAAGACGCTTTAAGAGTTCTTGACTCTGCAGTAACCAAAAATGATGACAAATTTTAAAAAGATTTGGTTTGGATCAATAGAGAATATAGATAAAGTGTTAAGACACCGAAGATGGTACATCCTCAGAAAACAATCAGAAATTAAAGATGGAGATTTTTGCAAAGATAGATATTAGAGCTATAGAGTACTACATAATCCTTCATTCACTCATTAAACAATAATTGCATCTCCTTAGACCAGGCACTGTGACCTTTTCTGGGGAAGTGGAGGTGGTTCTGCCTTGTTCTTGATGTACTGAGAAAGCTATTCATAACTTGTACCAGACCTTACATGCAAAAAATAGTTAATGAATGAATGACAGTTTGAAATGTTTATGATATCATTGGGAAAAGATCATAGAACATTAATGTGCACTCTATGATTACAATTGTGCTTTTTTCTCGAAAACTCTTAAAGTAATATATTTATAATGAAATACTTTTTAAAATTCCATTATTTCTATTTTGAAACATGAATATATAATAATGAAATTTTTTATTTTACCTTTAGGCATTTTTTACACTTGCACGAGATATAATGACAAAACTCAACAGAAAAATGGTTTGTATCACTTAGAATTTTTATTTCCATTATGTGGATGTTTTTAAATTTGGCATTTGATGAATAACATACTCAAATTAAGCTCACTTTTTCCTGACTCACATATTCATCTGGTTCGACTTTGATTTTTATTTCCATTTCTTTAGGATCCTTATTCCTGCACTGTAGCTGTCTCTAATTGAATTTATTGAAATAATGAAAATACTAATGGCACAAATTATTTTTCCATAAAATTATCTAGTTAACCTTCATGTGATGGATATTTATATATTATGACCTTGGTGTTTGCTTAAATTTGAAACTGTCTCAGTGATTAATCATTTGGAGGGCCTTGAAAGTTTGTTTTAACCCAAGTTCTGACTAATTGTATACCTTATATTACCAGCTTTTCTTACCTCTAACTGGATTTTCTACACTAGGATCTTCACATTGTTTCCATCACTATCCTTGAAACGTTATACTCCATTGGTTATAATTTCTTTGAACTGGAAATTGGACCTTCCTACCCAATATATTATTAAAATAAAAGTGCTGTCCCAGGAACATTTTCTCTTTTTAACTCACCATTTTCAAAGAAAAAGACAACAATGGAGCTTAACTAATTCCCTTTCTAATAACAGTTGGTAGAGTACACATTTCACTGGAATATACATTTCACATGGTATGGTTTATTTTTATTTTTAGGTAATTGGGGGTTAAACCATGAAACTTTCATTCCTTGGTAACTTTATCTTCTGTTTTTTAGAATGACAGCAATTCATCAGGGGCAGGCGGGCCGGTGAAAATAACAGAAAACCGATCCAAGAAGACCAGTTTCTTTCGTTGTTTGCTGCTTTGATGAACTCTTTCTTTTTGAGAGACTGCAGCACACCTAGAGGGCCCTTTCCTGCTTTTCTGAAAGCACAGGTCACCCGGCCTCAGAGTCACACTGCCAGGCTGCTGCTGAGAGCACCCACTGAACTTAGACCTCTCGACACAGAATGCCAAGTGGATCCAGCCTCGTGGCCTAGCAAAAGAATAGGCTCCTTTTTTTTTCATACATGGAAGCAATGAAGTGGAGACACATGCAGGACCTTGCTGGTTTTTTCTTTCTTTTATTGCCTGTTGCAGAAGCTGCTATCTTTCTTTTTCACTTTGCACATCAGTGTTAGCCTTTCCTTATTACTGCACATCTTAGACTCATATTTGCACACTTTTGTGGCATGAAGTTGTAGACAAATTTGTACATTTGGATTGTTTAAAAGACAACAGAACATTAAGCAGAGGTTGATAGACTAAAAGTAAAGGACAGTTGGTCTGGTTCATAGGGCCAAATATCACATTGGTAGCATTTGTTTAAAGGCTTTGATTTGTGATTTTCTTATATAAGAATCATTAAATTCTGATGAAATTTATTTCAGAAAGTCATAAAAATACCTACTTGTTCATCAGCATCCACAATTATCTTTCTTAAGATTGTTAAGAGCGTTGCTTCATTCCTGATCCTTTTTGCCTGTGTCTGGGTAGCTGGATGAATCACTTTTTAAAATTGATTACCTCTGCCTGAGCTATAGAAACTGCATTTGGAAATCTCCATAATCTCATTTTTCCTGGGGTTTGTATTTGCTGTTCTTTCCCATGTTGGACTTACTGTAATTACTTAGTTATCTAAAACTAGTAACATTCAAACATTGTTGTCTATTTGTGAACTTCTTGAGCTGAGATTTCACATAGGGTGAGAAATGTATAATTTAGGGTTTTATTTTAGCATATAACTGTGGTTCTGTCACATCAGAACATATAGTATATTTTTTTCTTAGGTTCACCCCTTAGCTTACTAGTTTAGTTAATACCCAATTTCTACCATAATCCTTGTCTGCAGGATTAACAAAACTTAGATTTAGATTGTAGTTTGCAGAAAGCATACCTATAGGGAGAGAGATGACTTGTCAATAGAAATTTAAGAGATAGCTCTTAGTAATGGTGACAATAATGATTTTTGGTTCTATTTTGGGGTTTTTTAAAAGTTAAAAGTAATTACACCTAGTGCATCATCTCAGAAAAATTTTGCCTTTCATTAAGAGAAACGATGAAGGTTTCACTTTTAAAACAGCTGTTGTTGAATGTGTAGAACCCAGCTCCATATGTTTAGGTTCATTGTTATACATCTTGGTCTAGTTATTTGGACCAAAGCCAACCAAAAGCTTCGTTGCCTTTCTCACCAAACACTGGTACTGATATTCATTTTGTAGATGTAGCCATCACATAAGATGGTTTTTAGTGTTAACTTATGTGCCAAATTCAGATCATAATGTCATTGTTGCTTTTGTAGCCTTCAGTGTCTTAACAGGAGGGGATAATAAAGAGGTGACTATGGAAATGAATTTTGTTAATAACCATTCTTCCTGTTATGCCTACCAAGGCTGCTATCATACTAGGTAGTTAAGAATGGGAACTGGAAGTGGAAATGGATTGTTTGTTACCACAGAGAATTCTGCTTCAAATTAAGATATGACCAATCAGCCTTTATTCCATGTTTGAAAGCTTAGAAATAATTTAGTGACTGCAAATATGCCAGAGCAATTTTTGGTGGCTATGCTGAACTTACTGTTGACAAATTTCAGCTTCCTTAGTTTTTTTGTTTGTTTGTTAATAGTTAACCTGTTGTTGTCCCAGTATAATCAGTAATTCTATGATTACAAGTTGATTGTAAGTCTACTATCTTCAAATGAGATACATTTTTGAAAAGAAAACACAATTTCGTAGAAGCATCTTATATTTACTAATTTTCTGAAAAAATATTCAAGCAGTTAAGCTTTCTGGATGGTAACAAAATAATTTCTAAAAGGCAAGTGCTATGACACCATGAATGAATGTAATTCTCTTAGTTTTTTACCTCTGACTACTTGGTGTCTTAACACTTTGGTTTCTATCTCAGGGGTTGTCTGCAAACCAAAACTGACATATTCTGTGGTTAGCTTTTATTATTTTTTTTAACAGAATGCTTTGCTTTTGTTGTATTTCTTCATTCTTTATTTTGTCTTTTGTGGGTTAATAACTAGTCTCCATGAACTTCCTTTTGAAAGAGCCTGTAAAAGTTAGATGAGTCTAAAAGTGCTCTTTGAAGTAGCAGCAAACTGGGAGTATATGCTCTGTTATATAAAAATAAATTGTCCTTGCTATTTTCTTACATTTAGCTTTGCTAAATTGTATATAATTTGAGCTAAGACCATAGGAAATTCACTTTCTGCATGGTAAAATGACCCAATAAATATTCCATTTTGCTTAATAATGTACATATAGTGCATTATTTTTTCTATTTGTAGATGAATTTAGTAAGAGATAATTGTCTGTTCCCTGCTGAAACTGAAGAAATCTAGTTTTTTTTTTTTTTTTTGGTGAACATATTTGTGGTCTTATGGATAAGGTACATAAAGATTTTTGCAGCAGTATTAGTGGTTCAGTGGCTGCACTTTATTATCAATGTGCTAATTTTGACGATGATTGGACTAGACCTTTTCAAATAGTCTGAGGGTATCAGACAATGAAAATGTGCTGTAACTAAATAGCATGTAAATCAGTTGATTGTAAAATGTTTCACTGGGAACTTATTTTAGCTATATTTTACTTCCAACAGATTATGATAAAATAATCCACCTGTGCATCGATTAGTAGGTGCCACAGGATTTCTTACTATTTACAGGAACATTTTTGTGCAGTCTTTGTTATAAAATTTCAGAAGACTTTACTCTTTACTTTGAAGGACTATTTTTTAATTATACCTCATTTAGCTAACCTAGTATTCTAATACCAAGTAGAGAAATGGTGAGCCAGCCTTTAAGCATCCTACAAACTTTAGATTACATGTTTTGTTTTGTTTTGAGCTGAAGGCATTCTTAGGAAAGGTAGATGATAGCTTAGTTTAGAATAGAACATACATGTCCTATCCAATAATGTAAAAAAAAAAAAAAGTATTATCACTCTGTGTCCATTAATAAATTTAGCTGTGCAATATAGATTTTTGCAGAAGTTTCTAAGTAAGAATTTTTAACTCCATTTTACAGGTTCTGAATGCTGAGAGTCTGTATTAAGACTTATAAGGTTTTCTTATGATGAGTAAGTGATACATTTAAGCAGGCCCTCTTTTCAAGTTTATGACTTAGATTTCTTTTTAAATTTAGTTCTTAATCTTTAAAGATGAGCTTCTAAGCTTAAAATTTTTAAGCCACATTTTGTTATGTTGGTTTACTTATCTCAAATTATGAGCACTTGTTTCTACAATCAGGTTTTTTAGATTTTTTTTTAAACATAAAAGGTAGTCCTTTTTCCTTCTCGTTATATCCAGGGGTGGAGAGGCATATCTAAAAATGAAATCCCTAATATAGCGGGACCTAGAAGGATAAGGTATGCTAATAAAATTTCAAATTCTAGCAAAATTTTACATTAAGATTAGTCTTTTTTTTAGACTAATAAAATTAGTGGGTCATGTTCACTATGAAAAAATTGAAATGTACAGAAATGAAAATTAGCATACAGTTACTTTAGGGATATTTTTAGATTTTACTTCATTTCTTGAAATGTGCTGTATGCAATTGCATTTCTTATTGCCAAGAACTAATAGAACGTCTTATTTTGTTTTCTTATCTTTTTAAAAATGTGAATTTAATCATGATAGCTCATTCCTATGGCCTTATAGAGGGTTTTATTTTGTTTGCAGCTGATACTGCAATCTTTTGAAAAAAATACCATAAACTATTTGACTAAAATCATGCCCCTAGTGGGAACTATCTAGTTTTTTCATAGAATTATCCTACTGTGTATGTTTATTTTATTTTTGCTCCAATGGCTTAATGTGAAAAGCTCCTGCAGATAAAGTGGACCTGTCATGTGGTTAATCTTGTTTAAGCCAATTCATTAACTCTGTACTGATACTGATGCTGTGTATGTGTGTGGTTTTTTTTTTTTTTTAATGGGTTTTATTCCAGGTGAACTTTTTTTTATATATATATATAATAATGTTTGTCTAAAATAAAAACTACATAATGAAAATATTCATGACTCACTGAAGTGGATTGCACATTTTTAAACTGTTTCTGCGAATTTGCTAGTTGTGATATTTTGGCAAACTTTTTATCTCATCAAGAGTTGTTAAAGATTTAGAAAAATGGCCAGATGCCCAGCTCATACTTAATTCAGGATATACCAAAGTCATTGTATTGTAGAACCTGTAGCTATAAACTGATCATGCTTCCCTTCTTAGTCCTTGCAAATTTGTAGAGAATTTATAACTTAACGTAGTTTTGTTTTCACTGAGAAATATCAGTTCGATCACACCAACCCAGTTGATGTTCTGTCACTTTGCTTGTTCATGTTTCCAGTCTCAGCTTTTATAATCCACATCCATTTCAAACCTTTGCTGTTTGTCAAGCTTCCTACTGGTAGACAGAATTTTTACCTCCCACCTCTCAGAGCAAAGCATCATTTCACAAAGCATTTAGCCTTCTCTCCCTCCCTGATCTGTAGTCCACCTTTATCCCCTTTCCTTTGTCTTGGTGGCAGAGGGGATCTTTTCTCACTGGGCTCCTTTCTCTGCCTCTTCTCTTGATTCATCTTCCTAACTTAGCCTGCTTTTTAGGGGGAACCATTAGCCCCTTATACCTTAAAACTCTTATCCCATCTTACACCTTTCTTCTCTAACATCTAAACATCATTGACTGGCCCACTCCATTGCCTCACGCCTTACTATTTTTTTTCTCATTGGCTTGTATAACAAAGAATTGTCTGTAGTTACTGTCTTCATTTTTTCATTAACCTACTCCAGGTTGGCTGCTACCCCCACCACTTCACTGATGTTCTGCTTACAACAACCTAGTTGCTGAAGTAGTGGATGATTTTTAGCCCTTGTCTTAGCTAACTTCTTGGCAGCATTTGACAAGTATACCTCTTCCTCCTAAAAATGTACTCTTCTCTCAACTTCAGTGACAATATTCTTCTGATTCCCACTTTTCCAGCATAATTTCATCCTTTTTCGTGACTCTTTAAATGCTCATATTGCCTATGGGAATGCCAAATAATGCCCTTCCCACCCCATGGAGGTGTCCATGTCCTAATCCCTAAAATCTTTAAGTTATATTGTATATGGCAAAAAGTACTTTGAAGATGTGATCAAGTTAAAAATCATGAGATATGAGATACTAAGAGATTATCCTGGATGATCCACTTGGGCCCTGTGTAATCCAAGGGCCATTCTTATGAAAGGGACACAGGAAGAGTCAGATTTAGAAGACAGTTATGTGATGATGAAGCACAGGATGCAGGGCCATGAGCCAAAGAGCCTGGGCAGCCTCTAGGATCTAGAAAAGGTAAGGAAAAGAATTTCCCTGTAAAGCCCAGCCTGCCCTAGTACCATGATCTTAGCCTGTAAAACTCATCCTGTACTTAAAACCTCCACCACTATAAGAGAATACACTTATGCTGCTTTACCCGACTAAGTTTATGGCCATTCAGTACAGTAGCAATAGGGAGCTAATACAGCTTTAAATGTGTATTTCTAGTGCCAGCCTCTTTCCATAGGCCAAATGTCTTACTTGACATCTGCCCTTTGATCTGCTACAACTAACATTATATCATATGTATATCAAACTACATTTCTGAAACTGAAATTCATCTTTATCTTCCCTGCTCCCCAACAACTAGCAGCAATTTCAATCCCAGGAAGAGAAACCTGTTGCTTCTACATAGTAATGGACAGCAACATCATCTATCCAGATTCCAGCCTCCAGGTCTTATAGCTTCTGTGATACGGGAGTGGGTGGTCTATATCTTCAGGTTTTGAGTCCACAGTAATGCTCCCAGCACATAGTAAATGTTTAATAAGTGTTCAGTAAGTGACCTTCAGTAATCATCAAAATCAACATGCCACAAAAGAGAGCTAAGTGTAAATTAGGAGCTAAGGATAATTTTGAAGTTTTCTTCTTTATTTTTTAATTTAAAGGTTTGGAGTAAATCCATAAATGCCTTGATAAGGACGGCAAGAAAAAGAGGTTTTATTCTGGTCCTTATACTATTTTACACTTTGTTAAATACTTCATATTACCTTAATCAGTGTTAAATATCTTATTCTATATGTAATTTTTATTAAATACAAGAGGATTTCCTTTTAATAAGTCACCCAGAATGCTGTTTGGTGTATTGACAAATAAGAGTAAGCCCTCTTTCCCCCTTCAATTTTCTGCCCTCAAAAATTTCCTTATTTGGGAGGCAGAGGCAGGAGGATTGAAAGTTCAAGGCCAGCTTAGGCAACTTAGCAAGACCCTGCCTCAACAGAATAAGTGCATAAAAAGGACTGGGAATATAGTTCAGTGTTAGAACACTTTGCCCAGCATGCATGAGGTCCTGAATTTCATCCTCAGTACTGGAAAAAAAGATAGGTTTTCTGATATTAACTCCAGGGATATATGAGACTGCTCCCATAATAAAATATTTCTTGTTATGTTTTGGGTATTAAATGTCCCCCAAAATCTCATGTATTAAAGGCTTGTCTCCAACTGACGGTATTGTTGAAAGATGGTGGACTCTCAAGCAAGTGTGGCCTGATGGGAGGGAGTTAGGTCATTGGGTGTGCCCTTCAAGGGGATAGTAAATTCAGCCTAAGCTTGCAAGTAGTACTCGCTACTGTTTTTTGTTTTGTTTGTTTGTTTGTTTTTATAAAAGGTTATGCAAGAGGCAGAAACCCTAAGAAAGAAGGGAGAGAAAGACAAGAGTGAGCAGCCCTTTTCCTTCCTTCCTTCCTTCCTTCTCTCTCTTTTCTTTTTTTGCTTTCTGACTGTCATGAAATGAGCAGCCTTTTCTGCCATATGCTCTCACTGCCATTATGTGCTGCCTCTACAGATCAACAGTGACTGGGCCAAACACCGACTGAAACCTCAAACTGTAAGCCAAAATCTTTCTTCTTTTTAAGTTGATTTTATCAGGTATTTTGCCACAGTGATAGAAGGTTGATTAACGCAATTGTAATAAGTAATAAAATAAGTAAAAATTTACCTTTCTAAGGTAAAATTAGTTGAATGATGATATGAAAGAAAAAATAGGAATTGCTGTGGTTAAGAATAGCAACTGGGGTTGTAGCTCAGTGATAGAACACTAACCTGGCATGTGTGAGGCTCTGGGTTTGATCTATATATAAATAAATAAAAGATCCATTGACAACCTAAAAAATATTTTTTAAAAAGAATAACAACTGCTAAAGAGAGGAACTTAATTTTTGTTCCTTATGAATAAATACTGCAGTGAAATTTTAGGGGGAAGTAGTTCATATATGTCTGAACCAAATATGGAAAATGTCCCAGGCCAAGGGAAGAAACCTAGGAAAAGCAGTTGGGTGCTTTATTAGCAACGGAACTGTCCTGGAACGTGGAATTCTGGATTTTTTAATAAAGGCCTCTTTATACCAGATCCAACTGCACCAAGCTATTGAGACCCACCTGCATTTCCTAGGTTTCTTTCCTTATCTGTTGCCTTTTTTTTTTTTTTTTTTAATATATTGGATGATCCCCAGTCTTTTCCCAGCACTAATATTCTATGAAACACTGATCATTTCTCTAATGCAGATCACTTGATATCCTACCCTAATTGCAATTTGTCTCTTTGATGTCTAAACGAGGCTATTTTTTTATGGATTATAAATCTGGAATTCAAGTTCAATCAACTTTTTGGAGTTATAAAAAGGCTTCATTGACTGTGGACACTTAGAATAAAGGAATTAGGCAGTTAAGTAATGGTTTCTCTGATTCTTATGATTAATTTTTCCTCCCTTATTTTTCTCTCACAGATTTTCTTCCTCTCTTACATTGCCTTCACAAAAATCAGTAGGGAATATTGTTGCAAGCTGAAGCTAAATTTACTATAATAGTATGTGGTTATTACTTTGGTCTCCAGTTTCCTGAATATTCTCAACCTGTACCATTAATAAAATCAGTGTTTAATGAAACCTGGGTCCTCAGATTAACTCCTGTAGAGCCAGTAGCTGCACTCTGTGCTACTACTATGGACCTTCCTTATCCTGCCCAGCAGGATGAAAACTACCATTTGTTACAAAGAAAACTGTATCCCTCTATCCCGAGTCCTCCTTTCACTGGTCTCCTGTCTCCTCTCCAAATCCAAATTTCTCTCTTTTTCTTACCACATATTAGTTTAAGAACACTTTGCAGAATGGCTTTTACTGTTACGTACACCAGTAACTTCCTTACAGCAAGATCCAGTGGACACATTTCATTAGTACCTTGCTTAACCTCTCCACATTCTCTTTTCTGAATTTTTTTTTTTTCTCCTTTGCTTCAATGATACCACCAAGCACCTAGTTTTCTTGCTACCTTCTTGGCTGTTCCTTTTCAGTTTCCTTTGAGGTTCCTCCTCTTGTACCTTAAATATTGGTTTCTGGCAACATTGACTTACTCTTGTGGTGATTCTACCTGCTCCTAAGTTTCCAAGTATTGTGAAAAGTCTCATTCTGGATTATTAGTCCAGATCTGTCCTGATGCTGTCTATCCAATTTGTCTACTGAACACCTCCACATGCTATTCTGTAAGTATCTAAATCTCAGGGTATCCAAAATGGTACCCATTATTGTGCCTGTTTTCCCATATTCTCTCTTCCTCCCAACTTCATAGCAACCACTTAAGCTGGAAATCGCTAGAAGCCGTTTTCCTTCACTTTCCCCTCTCACTTCATGTAACTCATTAGTCACTAAATTCTGCACTATTCTTGAATCTCTCTTAAATTTCTCTGGTTTTTTCATTGGTTACTTCCCTGATTCAGACTTCTGTTATCTCAACCCTGCAACACACCAAGCATCTCCTATCTGGAATCTCATTGTCCATATCTGATCTTATTTTGTTACTCACCTGATAAAAGCTCATGACTTAGGTGAACTCTAAAATTCATAAAACTGATTACAAGGCCCTTTGTGGTCAGTTCCTATTGACTTTCCCAGTCTTACCTCTTGTCCTTCTCATGCACCCAGGTCATTGTAAACTACTCTCTGACTCTCAGAATTTTTCCATTCTCAGAATGTTTCTTGCATTTTGACCACATTCCACTTATCCTTCCCTCTCTTCCCTTTTTCTTATCTTTGCTAACTCCTGAGCTGATACCTAAAATATGAGTAAGTATTACCTTCTTTGGCAAAACCTCCTGAGTTTGGATTGGATGTCCTTCTCTCTTCCTGTATATTTTCATAGCACCCTGTACTTGCCTATCAGGACTCTCCACTAGATTTTAAGCTCCATGGAGACAGGAGAACATCTATTTCATTGATGTATTCCAAATACCTAGCATTGTGCCTAATACGTAATAGGCTTTCAGTATATATTTTGAATGAATAAACTAGTGGCTGAACAAATATAAATCTAGTAGTATTACCAGAATACAAAGCTTAACTGCTTTCACTAGTATATACCCAGTTGGAAGAATTCTTAGCATTCTATAGCTGTATCCCTAGTAGGTGCCTGCCTTCCCTTCCTCCAGTCACCTTTTAAGGATTTAACTCCCAACATCACTTAGTATCTGTGTTTTCAAGTTTTGGGGACACACTAATATAATAGTATGTTTATAAAAACTTGAGTCAATATTACTGCTACTTCGCCTTAAACTTCTCGTTTGTAAATAGGATTGTTGAAATCATTGTAAAGGTGATATTTAAAAAAATATATTATTAGAATGTGTGTATGTGTGTGGGGGGGGTGCTGAAATCAAATCCAGGGCCTCATACATACTAGGCAGGCACTCTACCACTGAGCTACACCCTTGGCTTTAAAAGTACGTTTAAAGCAGCAATTCGTTACATAAATGTAAGATGGTATTATGATTCAGAGAAAGCCTGAAACAATGTCTTTTCAGTAAATAACTGAGGGCTGCAGATAACTATTTTATTGGTGACATGACCAGTTTCCTAGTTACTTTCTGTTCTAACAGACATCAGATAAAAATGTCTTTACAGGCAGAAAAGCAGGCTCATCACTTTTTTTCATTGCCCTCTCATTTTTCAACTAGACTTAGGGATTAAAACTGAACTAAAATATGGTCAATATACAATGACTACAAATTCCCCCACATTGTTCTGCTTGTTGAGAGTGGGATAAGGCCATTGTTATAGACCATTTTATTATTCATTACTTTGCTTACTTCCAAAGTGAAGCAGCTTCCACCAAGACGTACAGATGGAAGTATGCGGTAAAGTAAGTGGGAAAACTGTAAATTTAAAATGGGCAAAGGTAATGGTTTACCGTACTATTTGAAAGCCCTGGGCACCGCGCGGCCCCGCCCCCGGCTCCGACCGCGCCCGGATACCGCCTGGCCCCGCCCCCGACCGCGCCCAGAGTCCTCTTGGCCCCGCCCCGCGCCCCGCCCCCAACTCTGACGGTGCCGGGCGCTTCACGGGTCCCAGCCGGGCCCCCAGCCTGGCTTCCGCGGTCGCCATGACGGCGGCCGTGTTCTTCGGTTGCACCTTCATTGCCTTCGGGCCTGCGCTTGCCCTCTACGTCTTCACCATCGCCACCGAGCCGTTGCGCGTCATCTTCCTCATCGCCGGGTGAGGCGGTTGCGCTAGGAAACCCGGACGCCGGGGCTTCCCTCCCCTGCCTGGGGCACCCGCGACCCCCTAGCGTCCCCATCAAATGAGTCGACCTAGTTGGGTTTTAGATTGGAGGAGGGTTGAGGTAGGGGAACTGAGACCCCGGACCCCTGAGGCTGTTTGCCCTCCTCTGAGGGCCTGCAGGAAAAGAACCACAGCCCAGTGACTCCAGCGGCGGGCACTGAAGAAGGGGTTCACAGTGTGTGTCTCAAAAGACCCTGATGCATGGCAGGCATCACAAACCCGTGGGTGGGTCTTAGTGGGCTAAGAAGCCTCTAAAATTGTGAGAAAAAAATAATTTTGGATAAGTTATTATATGCATCCTTAATTTTTCTGGAGAGGTAGTCCCTAATTTCCTCATATTGTCAAAGGCATCTGTAACCACCGACGAGTAAATAGCCTGTACTCTCTAGGACAGTAGTTCTCGCCCTTTGGCAATTAGAGTCACCTGGGGACTACCACTCCGGACCTCAGATCCTCTGAACCAGAATGTCTAGGGTGTGGGATTCAGGCTCAGGCTTTTAAAAAAAGCTCCCTAGGTGATTCAGGTGTGCAGCCAAAGGGTGGAAATTTGTGAAAACACAAGAGCACCTGATCTTGCATCTCCTTCTGGGAGCTTGGTAAATACCGGACTCTGGTGGTGACTGTGGTCATGATCTCGTTTTTCACCTGCCTGACCGCTCTCACTGGTTCATGCCACGTCTGCCTTCCTCTACAAATCTATGGGCAAGGCCAATGGTTCCTTTTTTTTTTTTTTTTTTTTTTTTTTTAAAGCTTCTTCACCTGCTGCAACTGTCTTGAAAGTGCTATATCACGTGTCATTTAAAAACAAGAGATTTGGGCTAACCGTTTGTAAAAATTGCTGTAAAAATTCCCAGGAGTGTTGTAAGAACCAGGCCTGGAAACTAACGGGTCTAGATCAGAGCACTGGTTTTCACGTTCTGGATTTATACTAATCACTCTATTAATAGAGTTGTAGACTCCCCTCTCCCAGGAAACATATCTTTGCAGATATCTGATCATTGGGTCCTTAATTTGTACCAGATTTTAAGGATATGAAAATTGATAGTCACAGGTTTTATGTTTTGTTTCGACACATCAGTGAGCAAAGCATTAGGAAGAATAGAGAGTAACAAGGTTCCAGTCAGGTAGTCCTTGGGTTGAGTTTGCAGATGCACTTGCATTTAATAGGGACACTGAAAACAAGTAATTGTTGAAAAAAAAAAATTATTGGGCAAATGTCACTTTCCTCTTGGATCACATGTTTGTCCCAGCACAGAAAGTGCACCATTGATTAAAACCAGTTGATCCAGAGTACCACTTTATGGGAATTTTTTTACCCCTCACTTAAAATTCAGAATATCTATTCTCTCCCAGTCAGCATCACCCCCATTTTAAATCATTATTAATCATTATGTTCACTTTATAATTTTTGTTTTTCCTGATTTTCAGAGCTTTCTTCTGGTTGGTGTCTCTGCTGCTTTCGTCCCTTTTATGGTTCATAGCAAGCCACATTACTGAGAACAAAGATGGACCAACACAGAAATATGTGCTAATCTTTGGAGTGTTGGTTTCAGTCATTATTCAAGAAATGTTCCGATTTGCTTATTATAGACTTTTAAAGTAAGTCGTTTCTTTTGTTTTTCCCCCAGTTAGATTTGAATTATGATTTGGTAATGTGAAACATTAATATCCTATGGTATTTGAGGATCCATACTTTACTGCATAGTTCTAAGTGAAGGGATTGGTATATTTCCAGCCTGAAAATATTAAGTATTCTTTAACTTGTGCAGATTCCGTCCTTCTTTTAAAAAATATTCTTTTTTTCTTATTTCTTTTTTTGGTACTGGAGATTGAACCCAAGGGCACTTAACCATCGAGCAACCTCCCAGGCCTTGTTTATTTATTTAGGGTTCTTGGGCTTGAACCCAGAGGCACTTTACCGTGGAGCTACATCCCCAGCCCTTTTTATTTTTTATTTTAAGGTATGGTCTCTCTAAGTTGCTGAGACTGGCCTTGAACTTGTGTTCCTCCTGCATCAGCCTCCCAAGTCCATGCGATTACAATTGTGCACCACCATGCCTGGTTTCCAAAAAATTATTCAATGCCAGACAGTGCCAGTGCCAATGCAAGGTACTGGAGATACATCAATGGCTAAAAATATCTATGACCTCATGGAGTTTATAATAAGAGGAGAAGGGACAAGAAATGAACAAGAAAATATATTGTATATTAGAAGAATTAACATGGAGAAAAGCAACCTAGGGAATAATAATTGAAACAACAAAAATGCTTCCAACTTGGAATTTATATGTTCTTTATGACTACCTGAGATAATTCTTATGGAGATTATGCTTTCCATTATTTTGAATGTATTAGGGCACAGCAGTGGTTCGTTTTGTGATATTTTCTGTAGTTTCAAATCTATGAAGTGAAATGTTTGGGAAAAAAAACAAAACTTGGACACAAGTTCCCTTTTTGGGTCACAAAGTATGTCATCTGAGGGACCCATGAGAACCTCACATGAAACTTCTGATTTGAAACACAACTTGGAACGATATTTTCTTTCAAGCAGTCATGAGATTGGCTCTGATTACGTAGTAAGACTTATTAGAATGATAAATGTATCATTTGTCTTCATTTCTGCTAATGAGGTAATTACAGCTGTCCATGAATTTCACAGATACAACCCAGACTGAACTTCCACATCTCTCTTAATAGGTTTCTAGTAATTTGTTCTTGCTAATATGTTAGGCCTTCTGTATTTTTAAAAATTTTTTGCTTTTAGTAGTAGTTACTGAATTTCCTTTCCATACTAAAACAGTTAAAATTACAAATTGTTAACTAGGAAGCCATTTCTTAGAAAAGGTTTAAACATGAAATTCCCACTAGTCCCTGGAAATAGTGGAGAGCAACAAATAAATATCAAAAGTAACACTTAAAGCCACATGTGGTGGTGTGTGTCTGTAGTTCCAGGTACTCAAGAGGTGAGACTGAAATAGGAAAATTGCTTGAGCCTGGGAGTTCAAGGCCAGCCTGAGCAACAAAGTTAGACTCTGCCTCAAAGAAACCTAAAAGTTTTTTAATTTTCACAGGAATATACTATCCCTAACAGATGAATATCTAGCAGTGGTTGAATGTTTCTGGCATACAGCTGTTACAACTGTGCTACAATTTTAATTTTTACTGTAGAATACTACTAAGGTAATGAAAATCTCTCTTCTTTTGACCTCTGCCCTACTCACCAGATAAATGAAATCTTTGCCGCGTGGTTGTCTTCATGTTCCTTTCAAGGCTAAACATTCCTCATTTCTTCATGTGGATCTCAGAAAACATGGTCATGGCTTTCAAGCCTTTTTTTTTTTTTTTTTTTTTTTTTTTTAAGTCAGTGCTTGATTTTTACCCATGCTCACAACCCAGCTTCGTATTCTGCAGTGTGATCTTGCCTGGGCACTGTGCTCTCAATAACTTAGCCTCACATTGCACTTGTTTTTCCTGTCAGCATCACCATTGGTTCATGTTGGTTTTGCATTTTTATTGTGATGGCTCAAATTTTGAATAAAACCTTAATTTTGAAATTAAATACAAAATTTTACAGCTTAGGATATGAATTTAGTAACTGCTTAGGACTTACACTTTATAAGCCTGACTTAATCAGAGTGCCTAAATGAGTATCTGCTGTTCTTCCCTACCTTGTTTCTCCATGGTTTCCACCTGAATGGCAACCTTTTCTTGACACTAATCTATAGTTCCGGAGGACTATAGATTGAACATGGATCCATTTTTTAAATGAGGACTGTAAGGGAGTAGGACTGAATGAGGAAGGAATTACAGCTGTCAGTTTGCAGGCTCTCGTGGAAGGAAGTTTAGAGAAGCCTCTTTGGCCTCTTAAGGAAACCACACACACTCCTCCGAAAGGACCTGTGGAAATTTGCAAACAGGTGGTAGAACAAACATGTCTTAACAGGTGCTTTTGTTTGCTTTTGCAAAATGCATCTTTAATAAACCTTTGAAATATTCTATAAAAGTTTCCTAGAAGATTTCTAGAAATGTTGGTTGTTATGTAATTGAGTTAAAACTAGGTTTTTTTTGTTTTTTTTTTTTTTTTTTTTTAGAGTTTTGTAACGCTTTATTGATAACACATGGATACATTTAAATTGCTCTTTTATGCTATACTACTTTCAAATACAGAGTTTTTGGTTTAATGAATATTTTGTTTAATGATCCCCAGTGCCAAAGTAGGTTTCGAACTTTTAAATTTAAAAGACTGATTCATTCAAATTTTTGCTACCTGAATTTAGTGTGAAGAGTAAAATGTGGAGAGTTTGCACTGGTGATTTTTTGTTTTAGTTTTTGTTCCTGGTACTGGGGATTTAACCCAGGTGCGCTCTACCACTGAGCTATGTCCCCAGCTCTTTTTACATTTTGAGACAGAATCTCACTAAGTTGCTTAAGGCCTTGCTAGGTTGCTGAGGTTGGCTTCAAACTTGTGGATCCTCTTGCCTCAGCCTCACAAGTTGCTGGGATTATAAGCATGTGCCACTGCACCTGGGTGTTCCAAGTTTTTTGTTGTTTGTTTTTTAGTAGTTATTGAACCTAGAGCCTTGGGCTTTACCACTGACTACATCCATGGTCAGTGCTACAGTTTTCTTTAAGAGGCATCAGTCTATTTTTTTTATTTCTAAAATAGTGTATTTAATTTGTGTGCATAGTCAATGCTCTCCATTATACATGTGTTCAAAAATAAAACAAGAAAGACTATAGTTTACCAGTAGTTTAAAATTGGGATTTTTTTTCTGTTCTTGGAAATACAGTAATAAGTGCAAACAAAGAATTTTCCACTTCTGTAAAATGGTCGAATTGAAACACTACTCCTTGCATCAACAATCATGTGTTCTGTTCGTCAGGAACATGGAAACTGATCATGTTTTGTGCTTTCTCACTTCCTGATGTTAACACTGAGAACTATTAGTGCCATAACATTCCCTCTCAAACACTCCTATTACGTATTCTGAGGAAATTTACTAAACTTTTGAACTTATATAATGTATTTGTGATAGCAGTACTTTGCCATACCAAATAGTGAAAATCTTTTATTTACTTCTGAACTATTTGTATAAAAAATTCTCCAAAATTATTAATTTTACTTTATTGATAACTTTGTTGAAGAGCATTACTATTACATATGACTTATAAGCTTTAGTTAACCTTTAACAGGATCCCTGTAATAGGTAAGTTTATTTTATTTAGAAAAGTTGGACAATTTAGTTGGTTACTGCTCCAAATAAATAGGAAAAGGGTCACTTAAATTTCTGACTTTTTGAGTCCAGGAAAGCAAAGAACACTTTTTGGTTGAATTCTGCATTGCCTTAATGTAGTCTATAATGAATATACATACCTTGAAATTTAAATTAACACAATGTCAGAAAGTATGTATGTTCTGGTTAACATAATTTTAGAGTTAATCTATTTCCTTTTGTTTCAGTACTTGCTGACAAATCGGCCTAAAATGTTTTGGTTCCATTATTACTTTAGTAAACATATGTTTCAATAAATATAATTTAAATATTCTATGAGTCAGAATCTTACACTGTTGCATAGTTTCTGGCCAACAAGGAGTAGTAATAGTGACAGTAGTGGAACTGACCAGCCACACTTAGCATTCTATACATACCAGTGTGGAATGTGGAGGCTCATGATGAATTGTGAATTGGCTGTAAAGGAAGCATGAATATGATCATTCTGAAGATCATTTCTTGTTGAGCAGTATTCTATTCTTTCATTCACATATTCATTTACCTCTTACATCCTCTATAGCATTTTATTCTATAGGATATAATGAAAGTATTGGAGTGCTTTCTTTTCTGAAGTCTAATTGGAGGTATAAAATATACATGTGAAATATTTTAGAATCAGATATAATTAAGTACCCATATGAGAGTTCAGTTCATCAGTATTATAGGATTTAAGAGTAAGGAGAACTAATGATAATCAACCATTGGTAGAGGCAGCTTCTTGAAGAATTATTGTCTGGGACCTGAGGGTGTGGCTCACTGGTAGAGCATGCACTTAGAGAGATCCTGGATTCCATCCGTAGTAGAGAGAGTGAGAGGAGAGGGGAGGAGGATAAGGAAGGAAAAGAAGAAAAGTTTTGATTCTACAGAGTACAAGATAGAAGGGAAGGAGGCAGTAAGTGTGGCCCTAATGGAAGATAAAGTGAAGATGAAGACAGTGTTTTAGGAAGAGAAACAGAGTTCAGAGTGGTAAAGTCCATGGATATTGAGATATTTATTGAACTCAGAAATTACAGTACTGCTATCTTTCTTATTAATTTCTTCATGGCTTATTTACCTACATTTTTCTTTTTTGTGTGAGCATTTAGATAAAAGGCAGAAGTTAGAAATTGCAGTTGATTTTAGTTAATTGAAAATGTGCTGAGTTTTGTTTAAATGGATACTAGATTTAGAGTATAACCTGATCAAAAGTCTTAGGAAATACCTGGATTTTGAGGTCTCTTGTATACTTTCCCAACATACTGCTTTTTCTTCTTTTTAAAAAAATGTGTGTGTGGTTTTATTTTAGAAAAGCCAGTGAAGGTTTGAAGAGCATAAACCCAGATGAGAGTGTGCCCTCTATGCGATTGCTGGCCTATGGTAAGTTAGACCCGTGAGGTGTCATTAAGGAAGAAAAAAAAAAATCAGATTTGGCTTAAAAACTATCTTTATTTTACCGGGCACAGAGGTGTACACCTGTAATCCCGGTGACTCAGGATGCTGAGGCAGGAGGATCATGAGTTTCAAGCCAGCCTCAGCAACTTAGTGAGGCCCTGAGCAACTCCACCAAGACCCTGTCTCTAAATAAAATAAATGTAGGTCAGTGGTTAAGCACCCCTGGGTTCAGCTCGTGGCATTAAAAAAAGTCCAACAACAACAACAACAAAATCCCCACTATGTTTGGTATCTTTATAGATTTCAAACAGTATTTTATTACTGTCTTGGCCTATTGACATATATTATTTGTTTATTTTTACAACTTTCCTGGTTCCTTATGTAAAGGAAAGTGATTACTGGTGACCTTTTTTCTGTATGTTCATTAAATGTTAATCAAGTTTGATAGTTTTTAACATATATACTATACTCTAGTTAACTAACAGTTTCACTTGGTATGGCTTTCACGTTCTCTGGTTGTTTACCATGACTTCAACTACACTAGGAGGACTCTATATATTAACTCAGTCATTATCTTTACATATTATGCTTTCAGAATTATGTTTTAAGATTGGATTTAGGTCTCTAAATTGAGCCCAGGATCATGCCTTACATGAACAGTCACCATTGAAGCTCAATTCTGGTTCTAAGCTATTTAACTGTACAGATTCTGTTACCATAAACCAAAGCCAGAACTTCAGCATCATATCCTCTTCTGCCTCATCTATTTCTTCTGTGTTTCTAGATCTGTTTTTCATTTCTCTGCTGCTTCCCACTATTCATTTCCCTTTCTCTTACCCCTTCTCTCTCTCCTTCACATAGCTAACACATGCCTTTACAGAGCTGACTGGCCACTGCTTCACCATTAGCATATGTACTATTTCCCCTTCAGCAAAATAGTATTCCCTAGTCCTTAGAAATTTGATTTGAATAGAAATCTTGGTGGGAAAAGGGTTTAACAGTGTTTTTCTTCCTCTGTAGTTTCTGGCTTGGGCTTTGGAATCATGAGTGGAGTGTTTTCCTTTGTGAATACCCTGTCTGACTCCTTGGGGCCAGGTATTGTGGGCATTCATGGAGATTCTCCTCAATTTTTCCTTAACTCAGGTATGTATCTGGTAACTGTGAACGTTCAGGCTTCTAGTCTAAATAATCATCCTCATTGGAGTTCACAGGCTTAAGAATTCGAGTGAGTGGAAATTTATGTTATAACAAGGCAAAATACTCTTGGAAACTATAAAGTGAAGAATCTAGGAAAATAAAATTTGGGGTTAGTGTTCTAGAATTTTAGAGTGAAATTTAGTTTGCATAAAATGTATTTTTATCCTGCTGTACTAACAATGTTACTGTATAGTTGAAATATTTATTAATTTCTATAGGCTACATGTTCTTTTTGGTTTTTGTAATTTTATGTTTATAAGTCCTATTCTTAATTTACATCTTAGTTCTTTTTGGAGATAGGCAATATAGTTTACTTGAAATTAAGAGGAAAAGAATAACAGATGAATTGATATTTTTATCCAAAGATGCAGTATAAAAGGACTAACTCATCTCAAATTTCTTTTTCATCCACTAACTAAAAATTTTTACCAGGATGCAACAATTACATATTTGAGTTACTGATATGCATAATTAAGATTTCTCCTAAATTCCACAAGGAAAGATAGAAGGGAAAAATCCACTGTATTTTTAGTTTTCTCCACTACAGTTATGCCATTAAAATAAGTGACCCCACATACACACACACACACACACATACACACGCACACGCACACACATGCACACATTCTTTTAATTCCATCATTATTAACCTCTATGTGAAAGTTCCCCAAGGAGCTTGTCCTCTAGTAAGGAGAGTAAGCCCACCCCCCAAAAAAAAGTAAAAAAGTTTTTAAGATGATAATTTTAAAAGACATAAAGAGGTATGACCAATTTAAAAAAAAATTTTTCTGCAGCAGTTAAAGAGACATCCTGCATTTTGTAGTGACATAGTGACCCCCAAACCCAGTGTAAACTTTCATGACTCTCCCTAGACCTTTGTTTCTATTTCATTTCAGACTTTGGTATCTCCTCTCTATATTAATGCCATCAATCCCCAACTGGTTAGCCTTCCCTTGACACACATTTTCATGTGACTTCTTCCTATATGCAGCCACCAAACTAATTTGCCCAGAATTTTTTGGCTTTCCAACATCTGTAGGAGAAAGTGAAGGTCCTTTAACTCTGATTGCAAGTTAGAGGACAGGGAAGTCTCTTAATGGGCCATACTTGTTTAATAATGCCTTGAACTTAGCAAATTATCTTCCTTGTTAAATATTCCAAAACAGGAATATACTGAGTGTTGTTTTTTATACAAATATATGGCTGGAGTCTGGTAAAGTTCAGTATAAATTAATAAAACTCCTGTTTTCTGTATTTTTTACACAGCCCTGTTAACCTTGCTTACAGAAGCTATTTTCATTTTCAAATTTTACCAGCTTCTTTCACTAGATGGTGCTAATTCCCTTCAGTGAAGTAGGCTGTTTTCAAAAGTCTTAACTTAAAATTATTCTTTTGGAAGAGTGTAAGAAAGGATTTGCTAGCACTTTTGGGGTTATATTTGTAATTTCTGTGAACTCAAGGAAAGATTCAATAATATAATGTTTTTAGCCAAGTTTGGATGATAGACTGGCCACACTGAATATGTACCCATAGAATGAAATAATAACCATTACTTTATCATATGTGAATTTCTTATTGTTATTCTCTGAAGCATAAATTTTGAATTATACATTTAAGAAATTAATTTTTATTTAAGCATAACCCCAAATTACATATATATTTGTATTTTTGTTATATATTATTTGTAATAACTGTTATTACCATTTATTACACACAAGCTCATTTTTAATTTTGTGGTTAAATTTGTAAATTTATATTTTTAACATATTCTATTATAAATGCCTAAATAATAGTCAAAATAAATAGGAATATGAGGTCATTACATTAGTGTATATAAATAAGATACACATTATATAATACCTGTATGTACATAGATTTTCTACAGAGAGGCATAGTTTATAAATAATAGGTATACATTCATTCTTTTTCACTTATAGTTAACATAGTAAGTTACCACTTCTTGAAATGCTATAGAGAGATGAAAGGAAGTATTGGAATTGGAATCCCAAATTCAAATCTTTTCCTAGCTCATTAATTTAGCCTTTGGGGCAGGTCCATTTGATTATTTAAATACTCCATAAATATTTGGTATTTTTATTCAGTGGGAGTTATGCCAAGCTATGAAAATATAGTTAATATTCATACCTTTCATCCATATTGGTGAATAAAGACAAATAGCTAATTACAGTAAAACAAAATAAATGCTATAATAAGAAAGAGAGGTGTAGTATAGTGTAGTACTTTGCCTTTCTACATTTACCACTGTTGTGATTAATTGACTAGTGGTGTAATTATTTGTTTAATGTCTCTCTCTCCAATTGGGTGCTAAGCCATGTTAGCACAAGAACTGCTAACTGCTAACTGCTCACTGCTGTATCCCCAGTACCTTTAGAGTCCTTTGTTTTGGGATGGCACTCAATAAATATTTACTGAAAAATGAAAGCTAGGCACAGCTTATGGAGTGCCATCCCATTGAGATTTACTTAAAGATAATAGTAGCTAGGCAGACAAATGTAGGGGGTTGTCTAGGCAGAGGGAAAAAGCCTCTTCCCTTTAGGCAGGGCAGTGAGAGAGACTATGTTCTTTGAGTAAAGAAAGTATCCTTCAGGAAGGGCAAAACTAATGCCAAGTTGTTAAGAATTATATTAATTTAGATGAAATATATTTAAGGGCTTTATAAACTCCAAAGTGGCCTAAGAATATTATCAAGGTAGAGAATTTGGTTATTGAGATAGAAAACAGAATTTTTAGGAAAATTTCTCTAATATTACTTTGAATTACCTCCCTTATACTTTAGAAGTAAAATATGTCTAATTTAGTACTCAGTAAAAAAGGACAGCTGATTTTTTTAAACTTCCCCAAACCATTTAATTTCTTTTGTATTTTCTGAGCAGTGTCCTTACCTAGATACATTTTAAAACTTTTTTGCCACTAAAACTTTTCACTAGGCAAAATCAGTACTGGTAAGACCACATGTGGAGTATTATATTTGCTAGTCAGCATTGTAATTTAACAGGGATGCTGAAGTGCTAAAATTTACATCCAAATATAATGTCAGTAGGGTGAAAGATCTAGAAACTGTCCTATAGGGTGTAGTTGGAAAAGAGCCATATTGAGATTGAAGAAAAATAAAACTTAAAAGAATTGTTGGAGGTTAAGCTCTTCCTTCAGTTCATCATTACCTATGATCAAATTATGCATCCACACATTCGCATGGCCTCAGAGAGGCCAGAATGTGCTTTCCTGCCCCTTGACTTTGAGTCACATGCCTTGAATTGGTCAATTAATGATTATGAAGTAAGAGCATTAAAAAGCTCCTCCATGATTGGACCTGAGTTCTTGGATATTGTTCACATTCCATGAGAACATGCCTTCCATAGTTATTGCTCACTTACTTAGCCTGGATCCCTGAATTATAACACGCATAGAGCAGACCTGAGACCAGCCTGCCATGAGAAGCCCTATCCAGCAGTATGCAGCAGAGCTGCAGCTGAGCCCTGCCTTCATTTGTCAGCATGTTATTAGTAAACCTGGTGAGTTCTTTTTTTTCATTCATTCACATTTTTTCTTGAAGATGCTTTTGGTACTGGGAATTAAACCCAGGGGTGTCTGAAGCACACTTAGGGTGATTAGGTCTCAGTTTATTTTCTTCTTTCCCTTTTAATTTTTACTAATTAACTGATTTTTTTTGATCTAGATATGCAGTAAACATTTTACCTTCCATGAATCCCAGGTCACAACCCTAGTTTCAGTTGTTTACTAAATCCACTTCATCCTTTTTAACTCCTTCATTGGGGAATTCCTCAGAGATGCATGTTCAAGGTTAATTGGAACTTAACATTCAGCCATATGTACTGGGAAAGTACTTGGCATGGGAATAACAACAGGTGTGTGTAGAGCCCAGTTACCACCTAGGCCTATTGTAGATTCTAATAGCCTGTGATAAGTGTGCACATCACAGACATCAGTCTCTGTGCAAAGTGTAAATAGGCATCTCAGTGTTGCTTCACCATCCTTGGATTAAGAATGGCAGGAGCTATGGCTCTAAGATTTGACGGCCCTTGTAGATGTATTCCAGGTCACCTGAGATGCTGTCTCTTTTCTCATAGGGATGAGTAGCTCATCTCTGCTGTCTATCTTTCATCTAAGTTTGTCAAATGCCTTCAACTTCTCCATTCTCCATAGACTTTATTTCTTCTATATGTGTGAAATGGTCCTTATTGTTTTCATTCACTGCTGCCCTTAATTTTTTTTATTTTGGATTTTTGTTTCTTTTTCTTCACTGAATTCCACAGAACATTTTTTTCATAGCCAATGATGAGCAAGAGACTACCCTGTATAAATGGCTTGCATTGGACAAAATTCGTATTTTGAAAACCATCCAGAATGGTATGTTCCTTTAGCCCCAGAAGAAGATATTTTTTGTCTGCTAAATTCAGTGTTAATCATTTCAAAGAGGGAAAAAGCACCTTTATTTTTCACCTTTATTGCTTCATGTAGCCTTCCTCAACAGCCTCAGCTTGATTCCACATAGCTCCATGACTATGATGAGAAGATGTACCGGAAATCCCAGAACTTACTGACCTGTTCCATGCCCACTTCTCATAAAGGATGCTCTTCATTCCTGGGACCAGTGTAACAGTTCACTCTTCTACCACTCTTTAGCTCTACTGTGAGAGTCAAAATGTTCACATCAGGGCCACTGTGTTTCTCATCATTTGGGGGAATTGTTCACAGTGTAACCTATTTCATTGGTGTACTCTGAGATTTTTCCAACATGATTCCTGGAACAAGATTTAACCAAATTTCAAAAACTACCCTTTCCTCACATGTGTAAATATTTGGAAATCTTGGCCATTTTTGAGGAATTAATCAACTTTAAGAGGTAGAGTGATTAAATTTTATCACCTTTTTTGTTTCTAAAGTTCTCACCTAAGACTTGTCTATGAATATTTTTCTTGAGAAAACAATGAGTCCATTGTTTCAGGTGGTATGCTGCTTTTCCCTGTCTAGTGGAACTTTCTCCTTACATTCTATGGAACTATTTGAAATACTGGTGACTTTTCACCAGAAATCTGGGAGGACAGAAGATGTCAGAACAACTTTAACGTGTTGCACCCCTGAACTCTTTCTCATCTCACTGATGCAATTTCTTCTAGTTGCTCAGGTCACTTTATTTTATTGGATTCATTCCTGATTCTTCCTTTTTCCCATACTCACATGCAGTCCAGCTGCAGAAATTATATCCAGTTTTCATTTAAATCTTCATCCAAATTTTCACAGGCTTGGTTTTGATTTATAAATGGCACCAGGAATAGATAGACTTGAGAACTGACTTGGAGAAAGCATTTAAAGAAAAGGTAAATCTGATGGTGTTTATTCTAGGCCAGCAATAAACTTTAAAAGGTTCTAATATATTTCATGAAGTCAATGAAGCACTAATAGAAAGTAATAGAATCCTGAGAGTCCACGACCACTGCTTGCTGCCTGAGAGGGGTACCCCACTGGGGAGTTGTACCTTTGACGACTGTGAGCACTGCCTTGGACCCCATGCTCCCAATGGCAGCTCCAACCAATGAGTTTTTTTTTTTTTTTTTAATATTTTTTAGTTGTTAATGGATCTTTATTTTACTTATTTATATGTGGTGCTGAGAATCAAACCCAGTGCCTCACACATTCTAGGCAAGTGCTTTACTACTGAGCCACAACCCCAGCCTCAGCCAATGAGTTTTGACATGGTTTGTTTCTCCTCCTCCTCCTCCCCTCCCCCTCCCCCTTCCCCCCCCCCCCCCCCTTTCTCTTCCCCCCTCTCTCTCCCACCCAATTCTCTCTCTCTCTCAGTATTGGGGATTGAACCCAGAGGTACTTAACCACTAAGTTACATTCCCAGCCCTTTTTAATATTTTATTCAGAGACAGGGTCTCACTAATTCACTGTTTTGCTGAGACTGACTTTGAACTCAATCATCCTGCTTCAGCTTCCTGAACTGATAGGATTACAGATTTGCACCACCATGCCTGACTTGGTATGGTTTTTTAGTACTTTTTTTGTGACAGTACCTGACTAATATAGGGAATTTCAATTATTTTTTAATGTGCCTCATGGAAAAAAAAGAGCTGTTTTTCTTCAAAAAGCCTTCTTAGGATTAAAAAGCCGGAGTTAGAGCAGTTTCTCAACCACAGTACTATTAATGTTTGGGGCCAGATAATTTTTTATTGGGGAGCTGTCTTTTGCATAGTATAGGGTTTTTAACAGCATCCTTGGCTTCTATCCCCTGGACACCAGAAGCACCCACTTCCAAATATGACAAGTAGATGTGTTTACTGACATTATCAAATGCCCTCTAGGGCAAAAATCACCCTAGTTTAGAATCATCGAGTTAGAAGAAGGCAGATTTGAGAAAAACATTTCCCACAGTGTCTATTTAATGAAGCAAGCTCCTAAATTGGAAGTATTCAAAGTGGACCTGTGGGACTGATTTTTTTTTTTTTTTCATATGTGAGGGACTGAATCACACAACTAATAAGGGGCCTCCCAGTGCTCATGCTCTCCACATTTATGGGTTAATTTGGGGAGAGTATTTCATCATTCTTCATCATTGCTAGGGGGATTTTAAACATAATATATCCTTTGTAGTCCATTCAGCTCATAAACATACCTCAGGAGTGTTTTCATAAATATGAAATGATGAGTGCTATTTAAAACACCAGTCATTTAAGTTGCTTCTGGGACATCTTGATAACCATGTTTTTGGTATTAAGGGATAGCACCATACCTTGCTTACTGCCATGTTAATATAAGATGGTTTTAAAATGTATGTTTTAATACTGAGTAATGTTCTAGGTCCTTACTCCTGCTTGCCCTTGACTAGAGATCTCTCTCAAATCCAGAGAGTTCCTACAACCTGGAGGAGTAGAGGGCAGGCTCCCACTTCATAGAACCAGAAACCTCAGACCCTTAGAGAAGAGGCAAAAAGCCCTTGGGTGTTCACAGCCTGCCTCTAGGCAGCAAGGGCCAAGTGTCTGTTGCTCCCACCACCCAGCAGCAGCCCTTATATCTCTCTAACCTAGTTAGAAACACCCTAACATGGTTAAGAGAGGCCAAATTACAGATTACAGCAGTTTCTGTTCCCTCAGGAATCCAGTGTTAGCATTAGTTGCTATCTTAGGCCATTGTTTTCATAGGGACAGAAAAGCATATATATCAGGAATGAGGGAGAGAAGGACAGATGGGGAGATGAGGATACTTATGGATCTAAATGCTTTGGTTTATTCATTCGGGAAGTTGGTAAAAGAGGCAATACTAAATGTTACCTCTTAAAGATAGCACAGAAACATTTTGCTTTAACTAGGTTAGATCGACCCAGATATGGTGGTACATGCCTAAAATCCCAGTGACTCAAGAGGCTGAGGCAGGAGTATTTGCAAGTTTGAGGCCAGCCTCAGCAACTTAGGCCCTAAACAATTTGGTGAGACCCTGTCTTAAAAAAATAAAAAAGGGCTAGGTATGTCACTCAGAGGTAATGCACCTCGGGATTCAGTCCCCAGTGAAGACTGGGGATGTAGCTCAATGATAAAGTGTCCCTGGATTCAATCCCTAGTACCAAAAAAGAAAAAAAAAAAAAAGTTTACATTGAAACATTGTTTGCCTAGAGATTTAGCCTTAGAAGATAATTAGAAGAGGAAATCCATTGTCAAATTAGACAGCTATAGTTCTCACAAACAGATGAATAGTACTTGTTAAGATTGTTCAGCTTTCTGAATATTCCAAAATATTGGAAATTCTGGAAGCTCCTTTAATTAATCTGGGTTATAAACTAATTTTGATATTCTTAAAAAAACATTAGAACAAAGCAAAATGTTAGGGTTAGTCATTAAAGAACTTTTAGGACTTTTTTTTTAGTTGTAGATGTACATAATACCTTTATTTTATTTATTCATTTTTATGTGCTGAAAATCGAACCCATTGCCTCACATGCTAGGCAAGCGCTCAACCACTGAGCCACAACCCTATCCCCTTAGGACTTTATATGTAATGAGAAAGGTTTAGAAATTAAAAGGTGCTCTAGAGATGCTGTTAGCAAACTTTCATTTCTAGTTGAAATTAATTCCATTTGCTATTGGAAGTATCAAAATAGTATATACACAGTTATAGCTACCTGTAACTTTATGGTATGTGGCAGAATAGTTCAAATATCCAGGTCTCAATGTATTTTGGATCTCTTAGCAATTGCAGAGGGAATAAACAATAAATCTCAGTATTCTGCCATAGTACCTTGTGATGGTAAATGTTCATGATGACCATCAAAGCCAGCCAGAAACCAGTGCCGGCTGTATAAATAAGTAGTCATGTAGGAATGCACAGTATTATGATATGTGACAGATTTCCTTTAGATATTATGCTAATAAGATAGTAAACTGAAAGTTGGAGCAAGGCTCCCAGAAACTCTTTTGGCACTGTGGAAGCCCCAGTACCTGGCACAGCACCTGGCTCATACTGGGCACTAAATAAATATCTGTGCAGATAATAGAAGAGGGAAGAAAGAAAAAAATGTAAGAGTAATACAAAGTCAGAGGAAGAAAAAATTCTAAGAGTGAAAAAGTATGAATTTTAATACATTGCCAAGTACCCAGGGGATTTGGATAAATGTGGTAATTGCTTGCTGCTTTGCTTCACTTTCCCACCTTGTAGTATAACTTACTAAGGACCCTGGCTTATTCATCTTTGAATTCGTAAACCATAGCACAGAGTAGCCACCATTTATTGAAAAATTGTGGTTTACCAAGCACTGTCCTTTCTATGAGGTATTATCCCCACTTTAGACATGAAGAAAATGGAAACTCAGAGAAGTTAAATAACTTGTTCAAAAGGGCACAGTGGAGCTGGCATGATTTTAACTCAGGATTGTCTAACTCCAAAGATCGATGTATAATCTTCAGGCCAGACTGGCTAGGTGTTCAGTAAATACATGTAGAATACAGATAAAAAGTGGAAGCCAGGCACCGTGGCACACACCTGTAATGCTAGCAACTTGAGGCAGGAGGATTGCAAGTTCAAAGCCACCCTGGGCTATTTAACAAGATCCTGTCTCAAAACTTTTTAAAAAACAGTTAAAAGAACTGAGGATGTAGCTCAGTGGTAAAGGAACATTGAGTTCAACTCCCAATTAAAAAAAAAAAGGTGAAGTGTATGTATCAGGGAAGAATCCACTGAAGAGATTATATTTGAGCTGGATCTTAAATAAAAGTAAGATTTGGGTGTGGTGAAATGGGGAAGGGTTTTAGTGAGGGGTAGAGTATGCAGTCAAGAGGATAACTCTGTTAAAAAAAAAATATCACAGAGTATGATCAGAGAAAAGAAGAGTTCTGGTTTTCTGCTTTAAGGATATATTTGAAGATACATTAGTAGAGGATATGTTGTCAGAATTTGAGTCCAGATTGTACAGGGTCTTGAATTGTAGTCTGAGATGTCTGTCTGTACTGGACTTTGGAGACAATGTCAACCCATCAAAGACTTTTTAGCAAGAAGGAATAAGAAATACAGATTTAAAATTTGGAAGCAAGTTCAGGGCTAATGATGTCTTGAAGATACTTGCCTGCAGCATACAGAATAATGCTCTACGGAACAGATTGATGGTACATCCTGACATCATTTCCCAAGTAGCTGAGCTCTAGGACTTGACCATAAGAGGGCACTTGGCTGGTTCCAATATTCATGCCATCTAGGTTTTAGGAAACTCTTAAAGCATCAGTACTTTATAATAATAATTTAAAAATCAGTGTTTGCTTTTGTGCCGGTTTGTACCATTCTGATGTAAGAAACTTTAAACCTTTACTCCTAGACATTGTCAGTGGCCTCAACTCAACACTATCACAGGATCTATCTCCAAGGAAATTTCTCTTTCCAGAATCATCACTGAAATCAAAATATGTCATTTTAGTTTAGACTTCCATAGCCTTAAAGTTTTAAAAGCTACTACTTTGCTCCTACTTAAGATATTCACCATCATGTACTGAAATGATGACACTGTTACACCAAATTTAATAGCTTGCTTTCTTCTGACTTTTTTTTTTTTTAATTGTAAACAAATGGGATACATGTTGTTTCTCTGTTTGTACATGGCGTAAAGTCATACCATTTCTGTAATCATAAATTTACATAGAGTAATGTTGTTTGATTCATTCTGTTATTTTTTCCCTTCCCCCCACCCCTCCCACCCCTCTTTACCCTCTATACAGTACTTCCTTCCTCCATACTTGCCCCCCTCCCTAACCCTAACTCTAACCCTAACACTAACCCTTCCCTCCCCCCCATTATGTGTCATCCTCCACTTATTAGCGATATCATTCGTCCTTTGGCTTTTTGAGATTGGCTTATCTCACTTAGCATGATATTCTCCAATTTCATCCATTTGCCTGCAAATGCCTTAATTTTATCATTCTTTATGGCTGAGTAATATTCCATTGTATATATATACCACAGTTTCTTTATCCACTCATCAATTGAAGGGCATCTAGGTTGGTTCCACAGTCTGGCTATTGTGAATTGAGCAGCTATGAACATTGATGTGGCTGTGTCTCTGTAGTATGCTGATTTTAAGTCCTTTGGGTATAGGCCAAGGAGTGGGATAGCTGAGTCAAATGGAGGGTCCATTCCAAGTTTTCTAAGGAATCTCCACACTGCTTTCCAGAGTGGCTGCACTAATTTGCAGCCCCACCAGCAATGTATGAGTGTACCTTTCTCCCCACATCCTCGCCAACACCTGTTGTTGCTCGTATTCTTGATAATCGCCATTCTAATTGGGGTGAGATGGAATCTTAGGGTGGTTTTGATTTGCATTTCTCTTATTACTAGAGATGTTGAACATTTTTCCATATGTTTGTTGATTGCTTGTAGATCTTCTTCTGTGAAGTGTCTATTCATTTCCTTAGCCCATTTGTCGACTGGATTATTTGAATTCTTGGAGTAAAGTTTTTTGAGTTCTTTATAGATTCTGGAGATTAGTGCTGTATCTGAAGTATGATTGGCAAAGATATTCTCCCATTCTGTAGGCTCTTTCTTCGCATTGCTGATAGTTTCCTTTGCTGAGAGAAAGCTTTTTAGTTTGAATCTATCCCAGTGGTTGATTCTAGCTTTTATTTCTTGTGCTATGGGAGTCCTGTTAAGGAAGTCTGATCCTAGACCAACAAGGTGAAGATTTGGACCTACTTTTTCTTCTATAATCTGCAGGGTCTCTGGTCTGATTCCGAGGTCCTTAATCCATTTTGAGTTTAGTTTCGTGCATGGTGAGAGATATGGGTTTAGTTTCATTCTGTTGCATATGGATTTCCAATTCTCCCAGCACCATTTGTTGAAGAGGCTATCTTTTCTCCATTGCATATTTTTGGCCCCTTTGTCTAGTATGAGAAAATTGTATTTATTTGGGTTTGTGTCCGTGTCCTCTATTCTATACCATTGATCTACCTTTCTATTTTGGTACCAATACCATGCCGTTTTTGTTACTATTGCTTTGTAGTAGAGTTGAAGATCTGGTATTGCAATACCCCCTGTTTCACTCTTCCTGCTAAGTATTGCTTTAGCTATTCTAGGTTTCTTATTCTTCCAGATGAATTTCATAATTGCTTGCTCTATTTCTGTAAGGTACATCATTGGGATTTTAATTGGAATTGCATTGAATTTGTATAGCACTTTAGGTAGTATGGCCATTTTGACGATATTAATTCTTCCTATCCAAGAACATGGAAGATCTTTCCGTCTTCTAAGGTGTTCTTTAATTTCTTTCTTTAGTGTTGTATAGTTCTCATTGTAGAGGTCTTTCACCTCTTTTGTGAGATTGATTCCCAAGTATTTTATTTTTTTCGAGGCTATTGTGAATGGGGTAGTTTTCCTAATTTCTCTTTCTGAAGATTCATCACTTATGTATAAAAATGCGTTGGATTTATGGGCATTGATCTTGTAACCTGCTACTTTACTGAATTCACTTATGAGTTCTAAGAGTTTTCTGGTGGAATTTCCAGGTTCCTCTAAATATATAATCATGTCATCAGCGAACAGGGATAGTTTGAGTTCTTCTTTCCCAATTCGTATCCCTTTAATCTCTTTGGTTTGTCTAATTGCTCTGGCCAGAGTCTCAAGAACGATGTTGAATAGAAGTGATGAAAGAGGGCATCCCTGCCTTGTTCTAGTTTTTAGGGGGAATGCTTTCAGTTTTTCACCATTTAGAATGATATTAGCCATGGGCTTAGCATAAATGGCCTTTACAATGTTAAGGAATGTTCCCACTATCCCTATTTTTTCTAGTGTTTTAAGCATGAAGGGGTGCTGTATTTTATCAAATGCTTTTTCTGCATCGATTGAAATAATCATGTGATTCTTGACTTTAAGTCTATTAATGTGGTGAATTACGTTTATTGATTTCCTGATGTTGAACCAACCTTGCATCCCTGGGATGAAACCAATTTGATCATGGTGCACTATCTTTTTAATATGTTTTTGTATGCGATTTGCTAAAATTTTGTTGAGAATTTTTGCATCGATGTTCATTAAGGATATTGGTCTGAAATTTTCTTTCCTTGATGAGTCTCTGTCTGGTTTAGGTATCAGGGTGATATTGGCTTCATAGAATGAGTTTGGGAGGGTTCCCTCCTCTTCTATTTTATGGAATACTTTGAGAAGTATTGGAATGAGCTCTTCTTTAAAGGTTTTGTAGAACTCGGCTGAGAACCCATCTGGTCCCGGACTTTTCTTTGTTGGTAGGCTTTTGATGACTTCTTCTATTTCATTACTTGAAATTGGTCTATTTAAATTGTTTATGTCCTCCTCATTCAGTTTAGGCAATTCATATGTCTCTAGAAACCTGTTGATGCCTTCAAAATTTTCTATTTTGTTGGAGTATAGATTTTCAAAATAGCTTCTAATTATGTTTTGTATTTCAATCCTGTCTGTTGTGATATTTCCTTGTTCATTCCGAATTTTAGTGATTTGGGTTTTCTCTCGTCTTCTCTTTGTTAGTGTGGCTAAAGGTTTATCAATTTTGTTTATTTTTTCGAAGAACCAACTATTTATTTTGTCAATTTTTTGTATTGTTTCTTTTGTTTCAATTTCATTGATTTCAGCTCTGAGTTTAACTATTTCCTGTCTTCTACTTTTGGTGCTGTTCTGTTCTTCTTTTTCTAGGGCTTTGAGCTGTAGTGTTAGGTCGTTTATTTGTTGAGTTTTACTTCTTTTATTAAATGCGCTCCATGAAATAAATTTCCCTCTAAGTACTGCTTTCATAGTGTCCCAGAGATTTTGATATGATGTTTCTTTGTTCTCATTTACCTCTAAGAATTTTTTAATTTCCTTCCTAATATCTTCTGTTATCCATTCATCATATAATAGCATATTGTTTAATCTCCAGATGTTAGAATAGTTTCTGTGTTTTACTCTTTCATTTATTTCTAACTTCAATCCATTATGATCTGATAGAATACATGGTAGTGTCTCTATCTTCTTGTATTTGCTAACATTAGCTTTGTGGCCTAATATATGGTCTATTTTAGAGAAGGATCCATGTGCTGCTGAGAAGAAAGTGTATTCGCTCTTGGTTGGATGGTATATTCTATAAATGTCCGTTAAGTCTAAATTATTGATTGTGTTATTGAGATCTATGGTTTCTTTGTTCAATTTTTGTCTGGAAGATCTGTCCAGTGGTGAGAGAGGCGTGTTAAAATCACCTAGTATTATTGTGTTATGGTCTATTTGGTTTCTGAAATTGAGAAGGATTTGTTTGACATACATGGATGAGCCACTGTTTGGGGCATAGATGTTTATGATTGTTATATCTTGCTGATTTATGCTTCCCTTAAGCAGTATGAAATGACCTTCTTTATCCCTTCTGACTAACTTTGGCTTGAAGTCCACATTATCTGAAATGAGGATGGATACTCCAGCTTTTTTGCTGAGTCCATGTGCATGGTATGTTTTTCCCCATCCTTTCACCTTTAGTCTATGGGTATCTTTTTCTATGAGGTGAGTCTCTTGCAGGCAACATATTGTTGGATCTTTGTTTTTAATCCAATCTGCCAGTCTATGTCTTTTGATTGATGAATTCAGGCCATTAACATTCAGGGTTATTATAGAGATATGATTTGGTTTCCCGGTCATTTGGTTCATTTTTTAAATTTTATTTATTTATTTGTTTGACACAACTTGTTTCCTCCTTTATTTGACAATTCCTTTAGGATAATTCCTCCCTTTGCTGATTTGCTTCTTTGTTTTTCATCTCTTCCTCATGGAATATTTTGCTGAGAATGTTCTGTAATGCTGGCTTTCTTTTTGTAAATTCTTTTAGCTTTTGTTTATCATGGAAGGATTTTATTTCATCATCAAATTTGAAGGTAAGTTTTGCTGGGTATAAGATTCTTGGTTGGCATCCATTTTCTTTCAGGGCTTGAAAAATGTTGTTCCAGGCCCTTCTAGCTTTTAGGGTCTGGATTGAAAAATCTGCTGATATGCGTATTGGTTTCCCCCTGAATGTAATTTGGTTCTTTTCTCTCACAGCCTTTAAAATTCTGTCTTTATTTTGTATGTTCGGTATTTTCATTATAATGTGCCTTGGTGTGGGTCTGTTGTAATTTTGTGTATTTGGAGTCCTATAAGCCTCTTGAATTTGATTTTCCATTTCATTCTTCAGATTTGGGAAATTTTCTGATATTATTTCATTGAATAGGTTGTTCATTCCTTTGGCTTGTTTCTCTAGGCCTTCCTCAATCCCAATAATTCTTAAATTTGGCCTTTTCATGATATCCCATAGTTCTTGTAGATTCTGTTCATGATTTCTTACCATCTTCTCTGTTTGTTCAACTTTGTTTTCAAGGTTAAATATTTTGTCTTCAATGTCTGAGGTTCTGTCTTCCAGGTGTTCTATCCTATTGGATATGCTTTCTATGGAGTTCTTAATTTGGTTTATTGTTTCCTTCATGTCAAGGATTTCTGTTTGGTTTTTTTCCAATATCTCTAACTCTTTATTGAAATGATCTTTTGCTTCCTGTATTTGCTCTTTTAACTGTCGATTGGTGCGATCAATCAATGCTTGCATTTGCTCTTTCATCTCATCGTTTGCTTCTCTGATCATTTTAATTATGTACATTCTGAACTCCTTTTCTGTCATTTCTTCTGCCATGCTGTCACTGGGTTTTATTGATGTAACATCTAGATTTGTTTGCAGCATTTTCTTTCCTTGTTTTCTCATATTGTTCAGGTATCAGAGGACCGCTGAGATATTGCAGATTTCCTCTATTGACTTACAATGTCCCTGAAGATTTCTATATATATCCCCCCTTAGCCTTCAGTAGGCTGAAGTCTTGGAGGAAGTTGATAATGCGGTGCTCCACAAGGAAGCTGCCTCTCTAGGAGTGGTGGCCTTCAGGTGG
Organism: Sciurus vulgaris; assembly: GCF_902686455.1. Taxonomy (NCBI): domain Eukaryota; kingdom Metazoa; phylum Chordata; class Mammalia; order Rodentia; family Sciuridae; genus Sciurus; species Sciurus vulgaris. The sequence continues at coordinate 110,904,780 of NC_136462.1, forward strand.
GGTATAATCCCTGCTAGTGGGCAGAGGTGCCTCCACTTGTTGACCAATGGTCATCCAAAGGGGACCTAGGCTGTGGGCTGAGGCAAGGCCTGTTTGGGCCTGAGTCTCTGGTTTTACCGTCCTTGTGGGGAAACCTCACCCAGCAGGGAAGACTCACCCGGTGGGGAGGTCTCGCTGGTCAGTTCCCTCCTAGAGGTTCCCCTCAATTTACAGCTACTGCCTGGGCTGGGCTGCCTTCCTCTGCAAAGTTCCCAGGGGCCCGGCCCTACCTCCTGGGCCTGGGAGCCTCACCCTTTGCAGATGACTCTCCTTAGGCTGCCCTTCCTCAGAGAATCTGCCCGCAGGCCTGGAACTTTCGCTCCGCCCTAAGCCTGTCTCTGTGCGGCTCTTCCACCAAGAAGCCTCCTAGATCCTGGGACCCTGCTCTGCACCTAATCGCCTGACTATGCGGCCCCTCCTCTGAGCAGCCACCTGGGGCCCTGTACAATCGCTCTGAATCCCAGAGACCCGCCACACGCCTCTTCCTCCAGACAGCCGCCCAGTATTCCGGTGCGGTCACTAGGAGTCCAAGAAACTCACTACGTGCCTCCACCTCCACCAACCACCCGTAGCCCTGGGCAATCAATCACTCCGAGTCGAAGTGACCCTCCCCGTTCCTCCTCCTTCTCCAGATAACCCCCGGGGTGTTCAGGAGTGGTCGCTCTGAGTGGCTCTGAGTCCACGTGACCCGCAGCACAGGTCCTCTGGGCAACCGCCCGGAGCTCTGGTGCGGCCACTCAAGACCAAGCGACCCACCACGCTTCTACTCCAGGCAGCCCCCCTGTGTTCAGGAGCTGTCACTTTAAGTCCAAACAACTCACCACTCGCCTTCTCCTCTGAGCAGCCGCCTGGAGCGCTAATGCAGTCACTGTGAGTCCAAAGGACCCGCCGCGCTCCTCCTCCTCCTCCTCCTACTCCTCTGGGCAGGCCCCGGGGTTCAGAAGTGGTCTGAGTGCAAACAGCTCGCCACGCAGCCCCTTCTCTGGCAACCGCCTGTAGCTCTGGTGTAGTCACCCCGAATCCAAGCGGCCGCGCTCCTCTTCCTCCTCCTCGTCCTCAGGGCAGGCCCCGGTGTTCAGAAGCGTCGTTCTGAGTCCAAACAGCTCGCCGCGCAGCTTCTCCTCTGGCAACCGCCTGTAGCTCTGGTGCAGTCACTCCGAATCCAAGTGGCCACGCTCCTCCTCCTCCTCCTCAGGGCAGGCCCCGGTGTCCTGAGTCCACACAGCTCTCCTCGCTACTCTTCCCCTGGGCAGCCGCCGGAGCCCCAGTGGTTGCTCCGAGTCCCAGCGCTGTGCCGAGCGGCCTCCTTTACGGCGCTCCCAGCTGTCCGAGTTCACTGCTCCAGCGGGGGGAGGGGCGTCTCGCCGGCAGTTCTACTTCACAAAGTTTCCTGCGTTCCGGGACCACCGTCCCATCCGCTTTTCTTCTGATTTTGAATTGTCTTTTTAATATTGTCTTGCATGTTTTTTTCTTCGTGTAAAGGAAGCTATGCATTTTACACATTTTTTTCATTCAACATTATATTCTTGAGATAATTTATATTTAGATCATATATAGTAGTCCATTGTGTGAATACATCATTCAAGTAATGCGTTGCTGGCTCTTTGCGGTTCCACAATCCGTGGATATTTGTCACCGCCTGTAGCAACAACTTGCACGGGTCTTATGGGTGGTGGAGTGGAAACTGAGGCACTTCTATCTTTCTCTTTAGTGCACTGCTTTCTTGCTTGTTCATTGAGGATAGAGGAAATGAGGTTTACTTGCTTTGAGAGGAGAGAGAGACAGACTTTGTTTCTTGCTTGTTCATTTATAGAGGATAGAGGAAATGAGGTTTACTTGCTTTGAGAGGAGAGAGAGAGACCCCGCTTATCAGAGAGAAAGAAACTTTGCTTAAGAGAGAAACTTTGAAAGAAAGACAGGCTTTTCTTAGAGCTTAGAAGGAGAGAGGCCTGCCACGCCTTAAAGTCCTGCATAAGGTGCCCTAGTGATGCATCTCAGTTCTCCGTTCCGCAATCTGCCTTCCGCCGCTGCCCCTACTCGCTGCTGTGTTCTTTCTTCTGGCTTCTTTGCTAATGGTTGCTGTGGCGTGTCTTCTTCTGCTGTTTTTCTAATGGCTGCTGTGTCTCTGTCTCGCTCCGCCTACGCTTATATCACCTCCAGGACGCGGAGAGCAGGGCCACGCCTCTTACGCAAAGATTAGGCGAGACGCTCTGAGCAGGCAATTAGTGCTGGAGAACACATGAGCATACATTGTGTGCGTGGAGGAGAAAATCACCTAAGTGTGCTTATGTCAATTAACCTCCTCGCTGCCGATGTGATCAGGCGCCACCCCGGCGCCACCAACATGGCACAGCCCCCAACAGTAATGAACGTTTTTATTATTACATATGGTGCTAGTATAAATATTCTGGTGTATATCTTCTTTACACATTTGTAAGAATTTCTTTAGAGCAGTAGTTCTCAAATTTGACCATGTATCAGAACTACTGAAAGGCTATTTAAACTGGAATTGATGGGCTCCTAACACCATTGTTTCTAATTTAGGTGTGTGGTGGATTCTAGTAGTTTGCATTTCGAATATGTTTTCAGTTCTGATGATCTATTGGTTGAGAACTAAATGCTTCAGAGTTTAGATCTAGCTTGGAATTGCTGGAGTTGAAATACAGAATTAAAAGTTTTCACTTTATTGGTAATGCTAGATTTTTTACCAGCAGTGTAAAAGAAAATAGCCAGACTTGGATTTTTTCCATCTGGTGTGTACTAATGGTCTCTTTATTATGTGACCAGATAGAAAATTTATATAACTTTTCTTAATGCTAAAACTTCCAGAATATGTTAACTCTTCCCACTTTTAAAAAAGACTGGTATCCAGGACATAGAATACACATAACACACACAGAAGCCATGTGTGTTCTGAAACACAGAAAAATCTGTGGGCACTGATCAAATTCTGTGCCAGTTACTTAAGAAGAATCTTAGATAATTATAACTTTAATATAATTTTATTCTCCCATTGGTCTTTTTAGAAAACTTCTACCTTAATAATTGGAAGATTTGTTTCAACAGAAGGTACTACTTTTAATTGAGAAAGGTCTTTCTTAAGTAGAGCTTAATGCTAATTGGGGAAAAGCTGGTTAGACCTCACAATACTCTCATTGCATTCCTATGCACAATGAAATGATGATGTTCAGCAGCCTTGGTGTCTTATAGGACTGGGCACTAATGGTTGACTGTCTTTCAGCTTTCATGACGCTGGTTATCATATTGCTGCACGTGTTCTGGGGCATTATATTTTTTGATGCTTGTGAGAAGAAAAAGTGGTACATTCTTCTTGTAGTTCTCCTGACCCATCTTCTGGTATCCACCCAGGTGAGTGTTGCCACTGATTCACACCATTGTTAAGAACCAAGTCCATATATCTAAAATGGTAGAGTCCACTCCAAATGAAGTACATACTCATGGGAAAATTTGGAAAGTTAAAAAATTAATTTAAGTGAATGAATGAATCTCTTAAGTTTTACTCCAGAAAGAACCACTATTATTTTTTTGGTGAATTTCACTAAAGATTTTTTCCATGTGTCTTCTCTTTAATGGGTATAGTCAAACCTGATATAATCTTGCTTTATACTTACATTATGAAGCACATCTGGAGCAATTTCCATCTGATTACAAATCCTTTAAAATACAAATTTTAATAGCTTTACATCATTATGCAAAAATTATTGTGATTTGTTTAACTGGTTAATAATCTTTATTTCTCTAGGTATCATGAAGCTGTCTTGATCATCTGTCTACATAAAACTTTTTCCATAGTTTAGATTCCAGGCTATGGAGCTATACAGTCAAATCGCATGAAGATTTTTTTAAGTACTTGAGAAAAATTGCTAAAATACTCTCCATAAGGGTTATACCATTTTTACACATTCTGATCAATAATGAGAGTATTGACTTCACTTCTTTCATTGGCATTATAGTAGTGTCAGTTTTCAAAGTGAAGTTAAAAAAAAATTGATCTATTTTTAAGATACTGTGTAATGCTTTGGGTCTCACTTTCATTGCAACTTGTCATTATTATCAGTGTGACCCCTGCCACTGCCTGTCCAGACCCTTTTCACCTGTCAGCCTAAGTGTCACAGATTCCTCCTGATAGTGCTTGCTCCTGTTTCTCTCCTCTCCATCCACCTACAGTTTATATCAGGTTCTCTTACACTGGGCTCCTTGCCTTTGGATCCATCTACAATGCAATCATACTGCCCCATACACCTAAAACCTTCCAGTGCTACAGGATACTAAATGATGATAACTTGATAAAGACAAATCTTTGTGGGGAAGAAAGATAAGAAACAGAATACATTAAAATATTAACAATATCTATCTTTGGGTGTTGGGATTTTGGGTTCTTTTATTCTTTATGGTTTTTGTCATGTTCCACATTTCTATAACCTAACACTTTTGTAATCAGAAGGGAAGTTACATGATAAAGCAAATGCTCTTATGAATCCAGTTGACTCATTTGTTCTTTCAAAAAATACTGAGTATCTGTATCTTCTATGTTGCAGGCACTGTTCCAGGTAAACAATCTGGTGGGCAGAGACAGGCAATAAACAATAGACATAATAAATAAGAAACACATATAGTGTGTTAGAAGGTAATTGGTGAAGTTTACAAAAGGAAAAGTAGAACAAAGAAAAGAGATCCAGAGTACGAGGTGGTGTCACATTTCTTCATTAGGTGGTCAGAGAATGCTTTATAGTGAAGGAGACATTTAAGGGGAAAAAAGCAAAGTAGAGGTGAGGGATTTGGTCATGTGACTGGAGAGAGAGAATCTGGGACTGAACAGCCAGTGCCAAGGTCCTTGGCCCAAAAAGGACATGGCATGTTTGTGGAAGCCAGGGTGGCCAGGGCAGAATGAACAGTGACAATGACAGGTGAGACAAGAGTGGAGAAATGAGAAATGGTCAGATTCAGGACATATTTTTGAACTTAGAGCCAGCAATATTTCCTGATAGAGTGGGTGAAGCATGTGAAAGGAAGAGGAGGAGCTAAGGTTGTCTCCAAGGTTTTGGGCCTAGACAACAGAAGGGATGAAGCTGCCATCAGCTGAGTTGGGGGAGTTTGAGAGGGGAAGTCAGGAATTCTGTTTTGGGAACATTATTTTGGAATTACCTATTGGACATCCAAGGTGAGCAGTTGAATGTGAAAGTCTGGAGAGAGAACAGGTTAGGAAAGATGGTTACAAGAAGTAGGAATAAGCAGATAAGAGAAGATACTCAAGGACTGAGCCCCATGTCCCAGCATTGTGAAGGAAAGGGTCTAACTCAGTTTGTTACCATACACCTTTAACACAAGTGTTCTAAAGTGTCTCTGAACTTTCCTCATCCATTCAGTAATCTTCCTACCTAGTCTCTTTCACTACAGCCTCCTTTAACTCGTTCTCCTCAATTTAAAAAATCTAGTCATTCAGGACCCCAACCTAAATCATTTTACCCTTTATGATCCTCCATTGCATTGAGGATAAAATTAATTCTTACCAACGACATTGCATTAGCTGACACCTGCCTTCCTCTCTGACCTCATCTGCTGGTCCTGCATTCCTAACCATCATTAATACTGACTTTTTTCAGGTCATCAGTGGTATCCAGGTCTTTGCCCCCTTCTCTGATGCCTCCCTGTGGCCTACAGAGGGTTAGCTCACTCTTCCTCCTGTGTCTTTGTTTAAATGCCATTTTCTTAGGACCTTCCTTGGCCACCCTAAGTATATAAGCTTGTTCCTACATGCCCTAGCATCATCACAATTATAATTATTGTCTTGTAATTAATTTCTTTCTTTATTCATTACCTGCCTCCCTTACTAGTCCATAAGCTCCATTAGCACGGAGACTGGCCTTTCGGCACTTCATGAGTGGTTTTTGTTGTTGTGGTGGTGGTTTTGGTGCTAGAGATTGAACCCATGACCTTGTGCATACTAAGCATTTTACCAGTGAGCTACACCCCCATCATTTATTAATTTAATTTTTTAAATTAATAAACTTTTGTACAATAGCAATTGTCCAGCTGTAAAAGAGACTTAATTCCCACATTTCCTCAAATACTAAGGATTCATACTAATCTGAACTTGCATCTCTTTCTTGAAAATTCTAATAGACAACACAGAAATGGATGCAAATCAGAGCTAGATTATAATATGTATCTTCTACTGAGTATTCCATTAGTTTTTGGCAAATGACTGTCTTCCAGGGTTGCCAGCTGAAGCCAGCAAAGCACAGGATCTCTAGACAAGTGTCTCTTTATTAGGTTGGTTCTGGATGCTTTTGTGGGTCCTTAACATATGATAGGTATCATATGTTTGCTGAAACACAGTCCAGCTATTGAGAATATTCCATAGTTTCCTATCTTTGGTTATTACACATATTTAATAAACTTATTACTCAAGTTGATTTTTTTTTTCTTTGCAGACCTTCCTAAGTCCTCACTATGGAATAAATCTGGTGTCAGCATATATAATTATGGTGCTCATGGGCATCTGGGCATTTTTTGTTGCGGGAGGCAGTTGCCGAAGCCTGAAACTCTGCCTGCTCTGCCAAGACAAGGACTTTCTTCTTTACCACCAACGCTCCAGATAACCTCTGACAGTCAATACCTACCAACAACAGGCTGTGTCATTAGAGGAAGCACAACAGTGCCTTTTTCTAAAAAAAAAAAAAAAAAGAAAAGAAAGAAAAAAAGAAAAGAAAAATATCCCTTTTTCTGATGGAATTTTGGAAAAGCTATCTAGATAGGAATTCCATTTGCTTGGCTTTCAAGAAACAGATCTCTGAAAAGGATGCCTCAGTGGTCTGCATGCTGGCTGCATGTTAAGAGTCACCTGGGAAACATAAGAAAGGAATACTGATTCAGGGTTCTTCACTCCAGATTTAATTGTCCTGAGCATTTGGTAATTTTTGAAAACTTCCAAGTAATTGTGATGTGCAGCAAGGCTGAGAACTACTGGGATCCAAATGGGAACTTCTTAATATCCTAAGTAAATGTGATTCTGGTATTTAACTGTCTCCTGATTCAACTTGTGCTTGTGCTAAGCAAGTAAATTTCTGAATGTCAAATTATAGTTAGCCTTTATCTTTTTATATTATGAAGTCACAAAAGGCTAAAGGGCTATCACCTCTGTGAACTGTTCACATATATTTCACTAGTAAGATCTTAGAAAAACATAGACTGTGCTTCTCAATGCAATAATAAATTATACTAACTATGATAATTCAGCCAAAGTAAGATTTGATTAATAAGGTATATTCTCCTGAAATTTTTCCATTCTAGGTTTTGCTTTTTTGAGGCATTATATTATGTTTTTAGTATAAATTCAGTTTAAGATTAATTTCTGATTTCCTTGGGAAAGTACAAAATCAAGAATTGTGCAGCGTCTTTCAGTCTTTACTCAGTTTAAAGCTGCAGTGTGTACTATCTGCGTGCCAGGTGCTGGTTTAATTGAGGTGAAGACCTGTGTTTTATCCCTGAGCAGCTGGACAGGGAACTGAATGATGTGCCCCAGAACAGGCTTTACTGGAACTGGTAGAAGTGTGACCTAAAATTCAAAGTAAGCCAAAAGAATGATGTTGACACCTTTTATTTGCTCCCATTACTGTTCTCAGTTGAATCTAGCCAGCCAGCATCTAGGCAGGATCCCTAGGCAAGGTTGTCATTAACAACACTAAACAGGTCTTTTACCCAAATGGTATAGTGTAAAATTGTAAAAATGTATTTTAAGCTGCCAGATTTTTACATATCCATATAATCTTTAGATTTATTACGTATTTCTTGGTTTTGGTAGCAGGATACAGCATTCTCTTTAGAAGAATATCCAAGGTGTTTGTTCAGCTTCTAAATAACACTATTTGATTGCCTTTATAAAGAGGCAATGCTAGTGAATTATGACTTTACTAACTAGAAATTGTTCCCAGTTGATGTTTTTGGGGAGCCGATAGTGTGAAATGGAAATTATACATTAAAGGGATACCTCTGTGAATCCTGTATGTGCAGTAGAAGGTTCCCCCAAAAAATAACCATGAAAGAGTTCAACATGACATGCCAGCTGAATGAATGTGATAGTACCATGATGGGAAATGAACATGTTTGAAAAAGAAGTGCACTCAGCATTTTGAGCTAACTGTATATCGTTCCAGAGACCAGAACCTAACTCATGGACTAGACCTTTATAATGAAACCTCACCATGTTTAAAATACTAGAATATCTCAATCTAGAGATGCAAAAGGAGTGGAGCTTCTATCTGGTCTGATAAGCAATTATAATTATTCCCCTAAAGGTTACTACAGCACTAATACTAGTGTTTCTGCTGGAGTTCACAGTTTTGTTTTTTTTTTCCAGCTTTATACAAGATTTTCCCTGGACTAGAAGAAACAAGGACATAGAAACTGAACAACAAATTTTACTGTGCAGAGTTAAGAGGAATAATGTGCCCATAGAACTGGGATTTATTCTTAGCACAACGTGGTATTCTTTGGTGAATAGAATAAGAAAATATACAATGGTTATTACTGTCTACTTACAAGTCAGTCTCTGGCCTTCTTTGTCTCCCTCTCTCCCATATATTCTTTCTCTTGTGGTACTGGCACTGAACCCATGGCCTCATGCATGCTAGGCAAGTGCTCTACTACTGAACTACATTCCCGACCAACCTGAATTATAAATCTTTTAAGGGGATACTCTGATAATATATTTGCCTATCTCTAAAATCTGAGAATTTTAATATTATTCGTGTTTGAGCTCTGATCAAGTTCTCTGTACACCAGTAGCTTAATATTAAGAAACTGGGATATCACATAATCTCATTTAATAAAAACTCAAGATTTTTATGGTCAGCTATTGTCTTAGTTCAGGAAATTATTTAATAATCCTTGGTTACCTATGAATAAGGGAATGATGTAATCCTGATTTCCCTTAGAATGTGAATATTGCCATAATCAGTTCAGGCATTTGTTTCAAATAGGCTGCTTTGCCGTCTGCCAAGAAAGCCCAGAGGAAGGGTGTAGTCTTCCTCTGTTGCTGTGTATGTATTGAAATAACTTTTTTTTTTTTTTTTTGCATTTGTTATCCATAAGGATCTTTCTGAGTCCTGGTAATAACTGGAGAGGAGTTGGTATTAGTGCTGCATGCTCTCCTGCATGCAGGATTTTTCTGTTTGGAGGAAAATGTGGACAGTTAACATTGACCTTGAGATTTTGAATATCGTTACAGTGCTTAAATATATTTCCATGTAATTAATAGATACTGATTTTGTTGCTCTCTAATATAAGCTGTATTTTTAAATTTGAGTAATCATAACTGGAGATGTCTAGTTGTCTGGATCCTGGCCTAGGCATTATAGTAGCAGTGGCCTTTTTGAGCTTCTTGGAAACATGGCAGAAAGGATGTACTGATTATCATCTGCAGACTGCATAGAAAATGACTTCTGTTCCCAGTGTTAATAATTTTCTTTTGAAGCATATTCCAGGATTGCTGAGAGTGGCAGATTCACATCAGAAATGCTAAGTGTTCTTATCTGTAGAGTGGATGCAATGTAAGCAATTGTGACAGAAGATTCCTTCCAGTCACTTCAGCCCAGTCCCAAAACAGGTTTTAGTAGTCAGTGTGGCCCCCAGGGTGACACTGAAGTTTTGCCACTAGCCAGGCTCGCAACCTGTCTAGGTATCAGCAGCCTGCTTCTTGGGAAGAACTCCTTGAGGATTTTGGCTTTTAGTAAGTTTTTTCTAGGACCCACCATTCCTAACCCCAGGTAGACAAGGTAGATGTCACAAAAAAAAAAAAAAAAAAAAATACTTTGAAGTGCTTTGCTTAGAGCATTTTGCTTATGATTACAAATGCTTATATTTCTCATTTAATAACAGATTTTACTTCTAGTAAATTTTAGTATTTAGAAGAGGTGGAGACTATCTTTATGTAACATATGTAACATTTTATGAAAGTCATACCTTATGTCCTACATAGTTGCAACATCAGACCTTGCATCCCATGTACAATGCAATAGACTCTTTCCAGACCTGTATTTTTCAATGAACAATAAAAATATCATTTGGTACTACTCATTTCCCATGTTTCTCCTTCTTTGGAGTAGTCTTTCCTTCAGGATCTGTTGGGTTTTGTCTCTTTTAAAACATGGCTCTTTAGTTTGTTTTTATAACTGATCAGATCTGAGATTTTTTTCAAAAAGTTCTTTAATTTAGTATTCATAAAGCCTACTTTATATCTATGTTCAGAAACATTTTGGTACAGAGAATTTCTTGAGGTTTCTTAAAGCAAATAGAGAAAAATCCTAAGATCCTGAAACCTCATTTTGAAAAACCTCCTAAATGTAAAATAGTGAATTTATAAAACATCAAATGATAATGGCTGAGAATCAGAATCAGGTAAAGAGGAGAATGCAGTTTAGCTTCTCCCTGGTGACCCTGAGTAGCCTATAGAGTCCCTTTGTTCTTCCCATGGTGAGGAGACTAAGGCATCAAGCTTGGCCTTTACCATCAGGGTATGCAGGGTATTGTGATGTCCTGTAAGTCAAGACCATATGATGGCAGTTAACTCTGGGTTGAAATGAGGCTCTTCAGGTTGATGTTGACCATATTGCTGGCTGATACTGTCTCAAGAACCAAGGGCTCTGTGCTTCCAACTAGTAAGCCAGGGAAAGAGGCACACATTCCTTGGGTGTCAGGCCCTTTCCACATTGAAATTGCGGCCCTTGTTTAATTGTTATTTGTTTGGCATTTAGTTGGAATGGAGGTTTCTCTGACCAGCCTCAGCATGAGAAACCTCCAGTAGAAGTACATATTTTATTTTCACCTCATCAAACGTGCAGAATAGATGCAGCCAGCTTATGGTCCCAATCTAAGTAGAAGAATTGAGGATTCAACATGTTCTCAGATGACCATAATACATTCTGAGCCCCAATCAGGTCCTGGCTCACAGTGGTACTTGTCACTTAAGTGTGGATCACTGTAAGTCCTGCTTCTAATAGTAAAACTATACAATTTTTTTAGTGCTGCTTCAAAATCAGAGCTCCTAATGCTCATTCAAGGGCTACTATGCACAGTACACATCTTTCACACTTTAAAAGGATGGAAAAGAGCACAATGGTGGAGATCTTTGTCCTTGGAGGGCATATAATTAACCACACAGACTAAAATACACAATATTATTTTAAGGAAAATTCACTATGAATTGTGAATAATATAGAATAGATTGAATACAGAAGATGCTTCAAATTTTAGGAATGGGTGAAGGGCACCCAGGTAATGAATATAGATTCACTACCCAGGTAGTGAATATGAGCCCTGGGGCATTGCAAGCAAGAGGTTGGAAAGGGGGAAAATAGTTGATGAAAAAGGAAAGAAAAGGAGGGGAGTGTGAAGGGGTTAAAGCCAGGAGTAAAGGATGTCAAATGCTACTGGATAATGAGGGAGAACTGATTGTTGTATATGGAAAGCTTGCTGGTGACCTTGATAAAAACAGTTTCAATGTAGAGAAAAGAGTGGGTGATAGAGACATAGATGCCGCATCAAGAGCAGAGATGATGTGGAAGAATGATAGCCTGAGGAGGATTTGCTAGCACATGAGGATGTTTCCCTCTCCTTATGGTCCGAACTGTAATGGCATATTAAGAACATGCTGGAATAGGGTGGGAAGGACGTGACAGAAAGTGAGAAATGGTGTAGGGGAGAATGGCTGAAACAATCCTTGAAGAGGGACAAAAGAGGGAGATTTTTAGCCTTGAATACTTACATTAAATAAGTAAAATGTTCAAAGTCAATGACTTAAGCTTCCACTTAATAAATTAGTGAAAGAAAACTAAAACAGAAATCAAATAAATAGTGAAACAATGGAGAAAATTAAATGTCTAGTTAACATTGATAAAATTGAACAGATCAATAAGGAGAAAAAAGTGACAGCCCTGATATCAGGAATGAGAGGGAGACATCACTATAGATCCTACATAATTAAATAATCAGGGAATAGAATACAACTTATTGCCAATAAATTTCAAAGGTCAAAGAGACAAATTCCTTTTTAAAAAAACAAAACTCACTCAAGTATTAGAAAATTCGAATATTCTTTCCAGATTTTTTTCTTGCCTCTTCACATGCATTGTAATTATTTGTTGAAAATGACCTAACCTTTTGGATATCAGAAACAAAGCCTTTAATGTAAATTTTAGGGTAAAATGGGTAGCCGTTGGACTACTGTTAATGTTTGCTGCAGCTGTATATGCCAAAGGCTTCCTCTACTGGTCTTGTTTTTGTGTCCCCTCTTGATTTTGGGCTTCCCCAAGAGCTGCTTTTCAGAGAATGCCTGCACCTTGCCACTCAGCAGGCTACAATCCACTGTTCTATACTGGATTACTATTGGTGTGGCAATGAGACATGAGGACCGAACATGTCCTGTCATCTTAAAATCAAATCTCAGTTTTTCAGTAGACCTACATCCCTGGGCTAAGTGCCTCCTCGCTTCCCAGGTGAGAAGAGACAGGAAGACCAGAGGGAGCAGAAGTGGGACAAATCCCTCTGTTCCAGGTGGGATGGGGCCCTGGCAAAGTCTTTTTCCTTAGAGAGTAGGCCTTTGTTGTGGCAAAACCTCTGATAGATTTTACAACAACGACACTGTTTCTCACTTTCTGCTTAGTCTACACTCAAGCTGTAGTAGTTTGTCAAAATTAACATTGAAGTATCTTTATTACTTTATGGCTCCAGCAGCTTCTGTTCGAGGTAAGCAAATTACAGCTGTGGCTGCCTGGATTCTTGTCTCTCCAGATTTCACGGAGGTGATTTGCCCTGAGATCGTAGTTCTCTGAGGTTCAATAAAATTATCGATTTGCAGTTTGCACAGTTTTTTCATGTAAGGATGGGAGTGCTAACTTCCATGTTCTTTATGTGTTGGGGCTAACCAGAAATCCCCTGTAATTTTTCTAAAGAAAACTCCTAGAAGACTTCACTGGAGAATTCTACCAAACATTTAAAGAGAAATAATACCAATTCTACATAAATTCTTCTGAAAAATGGAAGCAATGGCACACTCCAGTTCATTACGTGAGCCTGGATAACAAAACCAAACAAAAACCCTATAAAGAAAAACACCAATAATCTACAGACCGATATCTATCATAAACAATAGAAGCAAGTCTTCAGCAATGTTTTAGCAGATCTAGTTATATGAAAGCCCAATACATGACCAGTTAGTTCATCCCCACAATGGTTTAACATAAAATATCCATCAGTTTACCATATTAACAGACTAAAACAAGACCATATTGATAGATCCAAAAATGCTTTTGACAAAAATTAATATCCTTTATAACTGTCAGCCAAACTAATAGAAAGGAATTTGTCTAACCTGAAGGGGGATCACCTATGTAAAACCTCCAGCTCAGTTGTATTTTTTTAAATTCATTTTTATTGTAAACAAATGGGGTACATCTTGTTTCTCTGTACATGAAGTAGAGGCATACCATTTGTGTAATCATACATTTACCTAGGATAATAGTTTTTGATTCATTCTGTTATTTTTTTTCTCCCCCCTACCCCTCCCACCCCTTTTATCCCTCTATAGAGTCCCTCCTTCCTCCATTCTTGCCCCCTTCCCACTCCCTATATGTGTCATCATCCGCTTATCAGTGAGCTCATTCGTCCTTTGGTTTTTTGAGATTGGCTTATCTCACTTAGCATGATATTCTCCAACTGCATCCATTTGCCTACAAATGCCATAATTTTTATTATTCTTTATGGCTGAGTAATATTCCATGGTATTTTAAAAAACAATGTTTTCCCTACTAAGATTGGAAAAGGCAAGGATGCCTACTCTCACTGCTTTCATTCAGCATTGTACTGGAGGTCCTCGCCAGCCCAAAAAGGCAAAGAAAAGATGCAGATGGAAAGGAAGAAATAAAACTGCCCTTAGTTGCTGATGACATCACCTTCTGTGTAAGAAAGCTACAAAAAGGAGACTAAAACTAGTTAGAGAATTTAGCAAGGTCATAGGATGGATGGAGGGTCAACATAAATGAGTCACATTTCCATACACTAGTGAGAAAAAGTTGGAAATTGAATTTGGTTGGCTCCCTAGAACTAGGTTACCTCTCAAACTATAGAGATGGTTCATTTTAAAAAGTTAATCTATCACAGACGAAAACATTCTGTTTCTCCTCAGGGTCCCACTTGAATGTCACTTCTTACATGAAGTCTTTCCAGACTTCATTAGAATTAGAAAAGCAAGTGATTTTCTCCACTGTAATCCTTTACACTTTTTTAAAATCAAGGAACAATTTACAAACAATAAAACAATCCATGGTTGGATGGATGAGTTTTGGCCAGTGTGTACAACTGTGTCACCCCTGCTTCCATAGAGGCAATCTCTGGCTCCCACTGCAATCGCCATAAATTAATTTCACTTGTTTTTGATTTTCGTATTACAATAACATGAAATATGCTATTGTGTCTAGTTTCTTTTACCCAACATTTTCTGAGATTCATTGTTATTTAGTGTATATCAAAAATTTGCATATGCAAATTTGTATATACAAAAATTTGTATATCAAAACTTTTATTGCTGAATAATTCCATTCCATAGCTATATCACAATTTGGCCATTCTTTTGTTCATGGATGCATACATAGCATTCTGTATATACTGCTATATCAAGTGGTTAATGACTTCTGTTTGTCTAGGGAGACAAGCTCATAGAATATGGGGACCCTGCCTAACTCATGCTTGAGTCCCCACCACTTACTCTGCCCTTAGCAGACAGAAGTTGTTCACTAAATCTTTGCTCTAAAATGAGGAGAAATGAGAAAATCAGCTGGAAATTATTTTGAAGGATAGAAGGGAGATTAATCTCAATTTCACCCTGTGGTTAGGAGAGAGTGGTAAGCCCCTGGGCTGTGCTTGTTAGTGGTTGCACAGTCCTCCATGGAAAGGAAGTACCATATTCAGGAAAATTTTTCAAATGATTGTGCTTTCAGATGGTGAGGAGGGAGAAACACCAAGATGCATGAAACCTACTGCTGGATATCTAACCATTAGAGGCACTAACTAGTCCTGTTGCCTACCCCTCTAGAAAATTCTTTCCTTCTTCCAGAGAACCAGTTGATCATGTCATCACCCAAACAGAATAGCTTTAGAGGTCTCCATCTACCCTTGAACCCAGGGGCCCTGTGTTTGTTGTCTTCATTGCAGGTAATTAAAAGTTAATATTTGAAATGCATGAACTCAAGCAGAAATAATGACTTTGACTTATAATATTGAGAGGTCATAGCTGGCCATGTGAGTGGAGATCATGTTTCTTCCCTGGCTTGTGGGGTTTTATGAGGTTACTGCATGATTGGGGTAAGCATAGTGAATTCTGTTACAAGAAGGTGTTTTGTGTCACTGGAGCTGTGAAGGGTGGCCCTCCCATTGTTACCAAAGATTCTGGTGCTATGGGAACTGTGAGCTTGACTTGGGTAGCCAGAGTCCCTGTTTCCCACTTAGAATGTACCCTGCCTTTCCCTGGGCTGTTGCATAATGGAGCGAAGGTGCACTGTAACAGTCAAGAGTGTCCACGTGAGAGGCACTGTCCAATTGTTGGTTGACCTACCATCATGATGATCCACTCACCTGGTTGCAGTAACTTTTTATGGTGAATTATTCAGTCCAGCAAGGTATTTTGGCCCTTATCTCTCAAAGTCATTCTGAATGAAGGGGCATGGGTGGAGCAGGGAGACTCCCTCTGTGGCATTGTCTGGGTCTCACACCTTCCACCCACACCCTGTGACCGTGGACTCTGAGCCTGAGGTGTCATGTCCCTGCCAGGTCATCTCCAATGTGGATGACTACTTAGAGGTGACCTCAGTGCAAACTGAGGATGGTGCCTCCACTTCCCAGCAGGTGGCCCCAGAGATCAGGTTTCCTTCTGGGAGCAGCCCTGGGACTTCTGCTACCTTGAGGGAAGTCCTCTGTTGATAACATGGTGGGGCAGTCCACACTCTGGCAAAAGTACTGGGATACCTCAGGACTGACACTCCTGAGCACCTGGACCCCAGGCAGTGGCCAGGCCCAGGAAAGTCTGGAAGCTGCCTACTGCTGCAGGGGAAGAGGTGGGAGGAGAGAGGGAACGAGTCCAGGGTCTGATGCTGATCTCTTCCTCTTGGCTTGATTTTCCTGCCCTCTTGTCTTAGCCTCTCCCTGGTGTCCCCCATCTCCCATTCCCATCCCTCTACCCCATGACATTCCTCCAGGATTTATTTCTGTGTGGAAGTCCCCTAGGAGTCAAGGGCATTTCAAAGGAGGTGAGCAGTCCACATCTGCACAGTTCATTAAGGTGGGGACTGACCTCAAGTGGCTATTGAACACTCGGAATGTGGTTAGTGAAACTGAGAAGCTCAATTTATTTTATTTTAATCAATTTAAATTTAAAAGTTGATAATAGATTCAGTAATTTGGAAAACTTCTGTTAGGAACAACTCTGCTTTTCAACTGTAAAATTGATGAAATCAAAGTACAGATCAAATATTTACAAGGAAAATTTAGCATCTGAATTGAGATATGTCATAAGTGTAAAATACACACCAGATTTTGAAGACTTACTACCACGAAATTAAAATATCTCATTAAAATACTAATGACATGTGGGAATTACAGTGTTTTGGGTCGATTGGATTTAAAAATATGTTATTAAAATTGCTGTCACTGGTTTCATTTACTCTTTTTTAGTGTGGCTACTAGGAAGTTTAAAATGTCATGTGTCTTACATTCTCTTGGGCTGTGTGCTCAAGATTGTTTCAGCTGCCTTTAGATGAGATAATGACCAAGCTGAAGGACCCAAGTTGGTTCTGCCAACTCATGGCTCTTGCCAGCATTCTTCCCTGACATCAACTCAGATGAGTGTTAAGTTCAGGGAATGAGGGAAGGCTGTGGAGAGAGTAGGGAGATGCTAACTGTCACTCCAGGAGGCACATTCCCTACCCCACCTCCATGGGGTAGGAGGATTTGTAGTCTCTACTCTAAAGCTGGGCCAGCTGCTCCAACACCTACTGGAGCAAATGACTCTTGCATAGTTCACCCATATCAGTCCTAGGGCTGATAAAGTGAAAATTGGAGACTTTTCTAAATAATTCATACAATGATGGTGCTTACCTGTAACCTTCACAGGACTGTCTCTTAGCAAACCAGGATATGAAGATTATATGGGGAAATATATGGGGAAAGATTATATAGGGAAACAGTGGCAGGTGACAGCATATTTTGCAAAAGGATCCAAAATAAAGCAAGAGGCAACCAAGAGAAGCTGTCCACCTGCTGTGTAAAATACTCTCAGAAGCAAGAGATATGGGACCTGTTCCCTATATTCAGTCCCTTTGGTTCAGACTATCCCCCTTTTTTCTATCTATTCAAATCTGACTTGTTCCTCAAGCCCCAGCTTGCACGGTGCCCCCTCCCTGGGCCTTGCTCTAGTTACTCTGGCTTTCCCAGCCTCACTAACGAAGCAGCTGTGTGACTGGGGGCTGCACATATGTAGGCCTCTGTATTCAACTGAGTGATTAAGTTCATCTGTGTATTTTTCTTTTGAACAGGTTCCAAGACCTGGGTGTGAATGATATTGACTGTTCTTAGTTACTCATCACCATAAGAGGGAGCTACAAAGCACTTTGCAAATAATAATGCTTTTAACCTCACCTCAAAAAAAAAAAAAAAAAAAAAAAAGATCTGATGTGAAAAACATTTTATTTATCATTTCTTATACTTACAGTGTTTGTCTGCATTACAATCATTGTGGCAATAAATATGGAAGTATTCAACAGACCATCACCACAGTGGCCTATGTTACAAGGCACAGGGACCGAGGGGGATTGCAGACCCCAGGCTTCCCGAGGGCCTGTCAGAAGGTCTTAAGAGTCTCAAGAGGGAGTGGAATTTAGGGTCTGAACTTGAAATGAGATTAGGAGAGTCAGCACTGCAAGTACTAGAATGTCTGTTAGAGCAACAGATAGAGGTTTTTACCAGATGATGCTGAAGAAGCAAAACAAAGATGCTCAAGATCCCCCATTAGTGAGAGGCAAAGGAAAGACTGGAGAAGCCAGGGACTTCCCCATGTCACTCCCCAGCCTGTGCCTTGTTCTGTGGCCTGCACCTGCCATGTGCCTAACACAACACCCGCTGGGGCCTCCAGGCACCCACTGCTCAACAGAGTTAAGTGGCGAGCGTAGGATAGCTGTGTGTCACACACAACAGCACTGATTTCCTGCAGTAGCAGCTGGTGTCAGTGGAATGAGTAAGACTTGAGGAAAACTGGGTCTTCAGGAGTCCTGCAGGATTAGCAAAGAAGTTGACAGTGTTGATTCTTGGAGCATTTTTTCTGGCTTTGATTAATCTCAGCCATGAGGGCTGAGTACCTGGGCCATGCTGACGGGGAAGAAGGAAGAAGAAATGCCACCGTTTTCACCTTCCAGTGAGTCTCCCTTTCTACAGCCTGCCCTTGTGCCAGGTACAATGATCTCTCTGTTCTCTCACAGAACTCATTCATGTATACAGAGGGTGTTTTGAAAAGACAATCCAGCTGCTTTGGAGTGGTTTTTGCTAGTTTCTGATTGGCAATTTTGAACCAAGGCCAAGAAACCACCTATTTCATGTTGCTTGGTCACGAGGGTTGTCTTTGCTGTCATTTCATAATGCATCAGGCATGTAATGGCAAGGTTGGGATACCACCCCTGGCTCCCAGGCTGTCAGAAGTCTTGTATGCACATGTGCCTGCACACACAGACACATTTGAGTCCCCACGAGGTCACTTGTAAACTTGCATAGCAAAACAGGCTACAAAGACATAGGGCTTGCTGTCATTATGAACAGTTGTGGCAGTGACAAAAAGAATTTTTCAAGTCAGAGGGAGGAGTAGAAGGAGGAAGATATTATAAAGAAACTTGTGCTTTAAGAGAGGACATTCCATGCTGTCAAAATGAGACTGTGAACCAGAAAATTCCCTGTGAACTATAAGCAGGGGCTAGTGGTTGTGGCCCTTTCTCAAGTCATGGAACTGACTGATACAGGGCTCCCACCTGTATGGGAGCAAAATGAGGAAAGAATTAAGTCTTTAGTCTTTGTGACTTGGGGAGGAAGAACAATGGAGAATCTTAGCAACATTCCATTATTATTGGAATAGCAGGACCACACTAGCCCCTGCACAGATAGTTCCCTGCTCTTGTAGCATGAAAATATATTTCAACTAAACCGTGATAAGAAATCTTCAAAGTCAGAAGAGGAGACAATCCCTGATTCCAAATTGGCAGTGAGGGAGTCACAGAAGTGAGAGAAAGACATTTGGGCAAGAGAGACAAAGTTCTACAATCATTTTGCTTCTGCCTATTTTCTGTAGGTTCAAAAGCAGATTGAATCATCTCAGAACTCACGTCTACTCTAGGAGAGAGGAAGTAACTCATTTTCAAGGAACAATTATTTATAAAAATTATAGAGTATAAAATACAACTGCCCCACTGATGGGAGGGTGGGTTGGACTTAACATTGAGTCCTTCTCACATGGTGGCTTGGGAGATGACTTGTGATTCCAGTGCTAATGCCACAGAGACTCTCCCAGACCATGTCTGTCTTCCCATTCCTTCTCCCCTCTCTCTTCTGTCTTCCTTCTGTCACCCTTTCGTCCCCATTAAGAAATGGAATTTAAGAATGCCTTATTCTAAGGTCCAATCAGTGCCTCTAACCCAAGAGACAGGACTATGAAGATGCCCAATATGTTACACAGTATATCTCTTGTTTTCCTTTCTCTCTGACATCCTGATCCTTTCTGTCTCAATTCATCCCCCACAGTCGTAAGGTCAGACTGAAGGTTTATCAGAGCAGAAGGAAATCCAAGGGAGACAACACTTCTCTGGAGTAAAGAAACTGAGTTTCAAACACACACCTAAACAGAAAGTGCACATTCTAGCCTGGAAGCTGGGAGAATAAGTACACCAAGTGAGATCCTGGATGGAAGTGTTTGCCAACTCGTAATAGCTCACCAGCAGGTGGCCTGGTTTGTGACCCAGAATCCAAACAGCGCAGCCATCTCACACAGAGCAGTCAGTTCAAGTTCCTACTTTCTGGTCCAGAGCTCATCCCACCCATGGATCACTGTGGGGGTGGCAGTGTCACCAGGACAGTGGAAGTCCAGTTAGAGACTCCAAAAGGTCTGGGGTGTTTGAAGGTTGAGCTCCAGAGAACACCTTGAGGTGTTTCAAGTTCACAGAGCCGAAGTATGTAGTGTCCAAAACAAGGTCCTTCCTTGGACATCTGGGAATGCCAGGGACTTCAGGCATGGGCCTCAGTCTCCTTCTTGATGGCTGGCTTATAAATGACTCCCTTGTTGTCACCTTTTTTGCTACTGGAACAATAAGAACAAACAAGTATTGTTAGTTAAAAAAAAGGGGAGAGAAAGTCAGAGAACAGCCTGACTCATATATGGAATGAGGGAATTTTACAAGTCAGATTCTTCTCTTTGGGACCTTTCCCAAATCTGTTGGCCTTGGGAGAGAATGTCCCCAAATAAAGCATTAACTAAAATGGAACCTGTTTATTTTCCAACTGTTCTTTGAACACCAGAAAGTACTAGACCTGCATTTTGAAGGAATTCCCATTATTACCCCTGCTTCATAGTTCCTGGAAACCTTTTTATCTTTCATACCAGGAAGAATAAATCATGTTTTAGGAAAAGGCAAACAAGATAATAAACCATGGACTAAGAGCATTTACAGCTAATGTGAGTAAGACATGAGGTTTTCCTTCATTTTTTCTTTTAGGATTTATAGAAGGAAAACCAGATGGAAAAGTCTTAGTATGAAGAGCTGCTTGTGTTCAGGCACAAACCCCAACTCAAACCTCTCGTCCAAGGTCACACAGCTAATCAGCAATGGCAGCAAGGCTGGTACACACACTTCCAAGTCTAAGCACAGTGACCCTTGAACAATCAGAGTCTTCTGCAAAGGAGGCCATTGGAAGGGTGTGTGGGGCCAGCACTGCTAGGCTATGTTGTTCCAGACAACAGGGGCTCTTAATTCTGCAAGGCTGTCTTCCAGATGGACCAATCATAAAGGACACATAAGCCACCCCTTCCCATTTCAAATCCAAACCAGCTCACCTCTTCTTCCTTCTGAAAAGCCAAATGGACACTGCCAGGACAACACAGATGCCAAGAATGCCAGCCAAGGCCACTGAAAGGATGATGCCTGGTAGAGAGGCAGTGGACACAGTTACATTCCCCCTCCCCTTTATCTCATCCCACAGTAGATGAGTGAGAAATCATGTCCCGGCTGCATAATCATCCTCAGGAAAATAAAATCTCCCCATCTCTAGTCTCAGATTTTGGTCCTTGGCTTAGTGGGACTGGCTGGAGTACTTAAAGGGAGCCATTTGCAACATGTGGTGGTTTTCAGCAGGGTTTCTCAAACCAGCACAACAATCATCTGGAAAGCTTGTCCAAAATGCAGATTAAAAAAAACAAAACAAACAAACAAAAAAAAAACCCTACCCTCAGAGACCCAGATTCGATCTATTTGGCATGGGACCTAGGAATCTGCATTTCATCAAGCACCTCCAGCTGATGCTGATGCACATGGTACATGAACCACACTTTGAGAAACCCTGGGCCACAGAATAAGATCTTACTCCATCTTTGCTTTCTGGATATAAGGCCCATTGGAATGTCTATCAATTTTATCGCCAGGTTCCTTTGCACAGTCCTAAACAGTCCCAAAAAATCAAGCCCATTGCCAAGGTCACATGGACTGTCACCTGACCTCCACATTGGGCTTAGGTATGTTTCAGGCAATTCCCTCCCACCGTGAAGGTCGTAAGTAGATTCTTTGTACACATGCCGTAGAGTGATTAGGTTTTTCATTAGAGGAATATGATTGGCAGTTCATCTTTGAATTAGAGAGTGATTTAAAGGTGACACTCAGTGAGGAGGAGTCCAGGAGCCAGCAACAGCACAGAGAAGCAGAGAGGATGAGCTGGAAATATCACAGACCCAGATCACGCTAAGAATCACAGGAGTCACCCAGCTGCAGCATGCACGGCCAGTTGGCCACATACCCACACTCAGTCCTGGGTCGACAGGATTTCCAATTAAAAGGGGAAGGAAAAGATTAGAAATTAATCTAGAGTCCAACTGTGCTGGATCTGAATAGTGTGTTGACTGAGCTCAACTTCTGTCAGTGATGCAGGGCTTCTGCAGCCCTTTCTAGGGGTGGTCACCCTCAACTCAGGTGACTGTGGAGAGAGTGGAGGGAATGTCCACTGAGGGATTCAAACGGTGATTCCTCCTTCCCGTGCTCCTTCAACACAGCAGTTTCTTTGCTAAGGAAAGACTAGTTTTTAATACAATGTGGCCAAAGAGGGAAGATGAGGAGGGCTGAGAATCAGCCTAGTTGGCAGGCTATTGTCTACTCTGGTACCTGCCCATCTTCCTCAGTGAGGAATCTGCCACCAGCCTTCTCCCCCACCCGACCCACTCTGTCGTCATGGTTTGGTTCTGGTTTTGCTTGGCCCTACTAGATGAACTCCTCCACCATACCTTCCTCCCTTCTCTTCTACAAGGAACCAGGGGACTATGATCTCCTAGTAAGTCATAACTGGGGACAGATGGAGTGGGTTAGGTAGGAGTCCTCAGTGAATCTGAATTAGTGTTCAGCTATCTAGGGTGAAATTCCACAGGTGGCCTACTGGGGACCTCCCAGGACAGCATCCCATGTGAATCCACCTTCTTGAGTGAGCAGAGGAGCCCAGTTATGACGTCTTCTCTGGGCCACCCCAGCCTGACGCTTCCAAGTTCTTAACAACTCTTCCCCTTTCTCCCAGTCGGATCCTCCATCTAAAGAAAGTCTCTGTGTACATTTACCCTCTTCTCTTGT
Organism: Sciurus vulgaris; assembly: GCF_902686455.1. Lineage (NCBI taxonomy): Eukaryota > Metazoa > Chordata > Mammalia > Rodentia > Sciuridae > Sciurus > Sciurus vulgaris. The sequence goes on from NC_136462.1 coordinate 110,927,744, forward strand.
GGTGTTCTGATCTCTACAGAAATTGTGTATATGTGTTTAGGCGGGTGTGTTGGTTCTAATTCACACTGGAAGAAGATGGTGGCCACCCAGCCCGAAACACAGAAGAGCCTGTTCCCATAAAACCTACCATGGACACTGAAACCCTGGGACAGTCCTGGTAAAATGTGAGATGCCAGCAGAGGGCCAGGAATTTACTTCTAGGGCACTGACACCCAGGGAACCAGGCCTGAGGCTACAGGTGGACGTTTTACTCCCTCCCTTCTCTTGTCCTCTGGCCAGAGTCTAGCTGATCCCCCAGGGTCCATCAGGCTTGTGTTCCTTCCCTACTCTCCTGCCATCTCACATGGAGCCTGTAGAGCATCCCTGCTGTGTGGCTGGCCCCTGTGTGTCCTTGATCTGGCTTCTCCCGGTGATCCTGGACTGCTATGAGGGTAAGCAGAGCAGGCATGGAGGGAGCTATTCCCAAGGACAGAGTGTCCTGTTCTCCCTGCTCCTGCTGGCCACCACAACCAGCTCACGGCCACCCAAGGGGCAGAGAGAAGGGCTCCGTGGGCAGATTCCCTACCCAGGCCTCCTCTTGTAACCTGAACATGAGAACCAGACTGTGGCTCGGGAGGGGCTTAGGGCGGGAGTCTCCATCTGGTGATGTAGGTATTTGTACAGCACAGGCTCTGTCCCCTGCCTGTAGCCTCTGCACAGTGCAACTTGGTATTTGGGTATGTTGGTTTTTTGGGGGAGGTGGTGGTACTTGCTTGTTTGTTTAAAGGTACTCAGAGGCCTTGATTCTTGGGGTCTTAAGGAAAAAAAAAAAAAACACTGATGTTGGTCTCTTTTCCAAGCCCTTGAATGAAATTCACTTTTGTTCTTTGTTTCTAAAGTTCCAGAAGCTTGTGGTGCCCACCCAGCTCTCACCACATAAAGACTATTACTAGCAAGCCTGACCAGTTGGCCAGTCTGTTCAAACTGGACTGTTTTTAGTCATGTCTTTACCAGTCACCTCAAATAGTCACACAGGCCTCCAAACAGCTGAGCAGTCCCAATCTGTGCCTAGAGGAGGTGACTTCATCCTGTAGTCTTAGTCTGCTGAACAGGGTCAATGGAGAGCAAGGCCCTTGGGATAGAACATTTCTCCAGAGCATATGAACTCACTTGGTGGCTTCGCTGGGGGCAGAGTCTGGCTTTCCCCCCATTCATTTTGCATTGCTTTTGATTGGAATAGGCCCTACAGACAGCAGCATAATTTAATCTCATGCTCTAATCTGGGCCCTTTGCTCCTGGATGACCACTTGACAGGGACTAAATTGCCTCTCTTTAAAAACAATGCAATGAGAATCAACAGCCATGAAGACAAGGAAAGCCCCAAAGACTGGGACAGGTGCCTTTTCAGAGGCAGCAAAAACAATGTAGTTCAAATGAGCAAGCAAAGAATCTAAACTGCTAAGGAAAAGGAGTGCCCCCAGGCTGTGACCTGCGAGTTCCACCTCCTCATGAAGCCTGGGGCAGGAAGATGAGGTTGCAGTGTGGCCCCTGCCCATGGAGGCAGCACCAACCACCTAGGACGTGCGACCCTGTGGACTTGGGTTCCGTTGGAGGCAGAACCAAAGCATTGACTGAAAGAGAAAATTTACGGGACTTCCAGAGCGCAGGGAGAACTGTCAAGGCGACTGGAGAACTGGAGCCAGGAGAGAGAAGCCAAAGCCTGTCTTATAGGAAAGCCTGAGTCAGGTAGCCCTGTCTTCGGGCTGACATAGAGAACAGGCATCAAAGATGGTGTCTAGAGGGAACAGTCAGAGAAAGTTTTGTTCAGATAAACAAAGAAGTGGTTTGTTTCTAAATGGAGACTGAAACAGGCAATCCCCCCTGAAGAACAATGAGACAGACAGGAGAAACAGAGACAGCTAGTTCACAGAGGTGGCCTGAGAGAGCCACTAGATAAGAACTCAATGGCAAGGGCTCCTGAGCTAGTGGTAGGAGGACACGTGCTATGCAAACGTGGGAGAGCTGCTTGCTGGCCACAGAGCACTCATGGGCATGACTCAGGGCGAGCCAAGATAGAGCAGTGCGACACATAAAAGGAAATCACAGATACAGAACTAGATCGTCACACACCCCATCTAGGAAGGTGCAGATACCTGGAGAGGGTCAGGGGCTGCTCGCCACCAGGGCCTTACTACCTGTTCTGGCTGGCTCGGCAGCTTCGTCTTCCACTGGCATCTGGCTGGCCCGAGGATGCTGGTTAACTGCTTTTGAGGTCTTCTGAAGCCTCAAGTATAAACACAGATAAGTCCAGCTCGAGGAACAAGCACCTTGTTTACACAACTTGGGGTTCCTGGGACAATACTTTAGTATTTTCTAGCTCTATTTACAATGCTATTTAATTATGGAATACTCTTGTTCTCCTTTCAAAGTATTACTGTGAAGCATGGACTGATTTTGTAGGTGACATGTCACATAGTGATAACACATACACGAATGGGTGGTTAGCAATCTCTAGTCTTATATAAGAGGCCAGGAGAATTTAGGTTTACCAGGGGTTCGATCATTTAAATACATGAAATCCAGTTTAGGATGGTAAAAAATCGCTATTATTATGCTCTATTATAAACCATAAAGTCAAGTGGCTTTAATGCTTGTGTTCTTTTCAGATGATCCTTGGTAAGAAAAGTAAGAAAGAGGCTGGGACTGTAGCTCAGTGGCAGAGTGCTTGCCTAGCACATGTGAGGTACTGGGTTTGATCCTTAGCACCCCATAAAAATAAATAAGATAAAGGCATTCTGTCCATCTACAACTACAAAAAAATTGAAAATTTTTTTAAAAAGCAAGGAAGATGTCCTCAATAACCACAGAGCATTGCTACCATCAGAGGACATATTTAACTGGGAATTGTCCTTATTAACACTGTGCAACCCAGCAAGGAAATCATTTCTACAAAGAAATCTGCCAAAGAGACACCACCAGGTTATATGAGGGAATTGGTTTTATACAACTGTGGTAGGGACTGAGGTCTCTGCCTTCCAAATTGCAGGAATGCAGGCCCAGAACAGAAAACCACACTGCTCTCAGGGGCCTAAATCCTGGAGCAGCAGGGGTGGTTAAATGCCAGCCCTTGGCCCTGTGACTGTCTTCAGTGGCCCAGGCTGTCTGTGCTGAAGAAATGATGGGTGATGTTTTGTCCCATCAAGTCAGAGCAACAGAAAGCATGGCAGGATCTCTGGGCAGCTTCCTCGCAGACCTTCAACACATGACAGTAAGTTTTGATCTTTAGTTTCTCTTAAATATGTGGGTTGATTTAAACACTGTTGGCAAATTGAGAACAGAACAAAATAAGATTTAATCAAATGAAAAGTTGACAACTGGCCAGGCTTATGTGTAAATCACTGCTGAGGAAAGGGGAAGAGAGACAGGTCAGTTATATTCTTTCAGCAAGCTTATAATGAGCACCAGGCACAGTGCCAGGCATAAAAAATGAGTAAGACATCAATCATCCCTTCCTTAAGGAGCTTGCAATGTGTGTATAATATGTATTCTTTCTTCTCTCTTCTCCCCTTCTTTCTTGTTTTTACCATTTGGTAACAAATAATTACTCTGTTGTGTGCCAGGCCCCATATCAGAGATGGATCAGTAGTTCAGGCTGCACTGAAGGAGACTATAGGTCACCTCCAGCAGAATGGGAGGACTTCTGGGAAGAGGCGATTAGAACTTAGTTTGTGAAGGAGGCATAGAATTGCCCCAAAGGGAACAGTGTGTGCACTTGAGAGCCCCTGCCCTGTTAACGGAGGCCCTACAGTTTGGTGGGGCTGAGGCGGAGAGGGCAGGGATGGGTGCCATGGGGAGCTGATGTGGGAAGGTCAGCTGGGTCCTCACCAAGGGGGGATCCAAACTTCTGCCTGATTCCTTTTCGGGCTGTTGTCCCTGAACATGGTCTGCTCCATGTAGGGGTTTCTGTCCCCCACAGTACACAACCAGGGCTGTGCTCAGGAAGCGTGTGGCATGTTGAAGGGAGTGGGCCCTCACTTTGCACACTTAAAGGTTGCTCCCACCCGAGCAGCCCCCCAATCCAGGTCTGGGAATTTGAAGGTAGGAACTCCTCTGATCATTATTTGGATGCTTTGGAAGAATCAATGATCCTCCTCCATTCAATAATAACTTTTATTAATAAATATAAACTTAAAGAAACACAAGGCACGTATATCCTAGTCTCAAAAGATAAGATAATTAGCCATCTTAGCTGTGTAAGATTTTTCTTTCCTTTTAAGGTTTTCTAAAACTACATGGTCCCTTGGGGTCAAGCAGAGTCTAATTGTGCTGCTCTACAGACCAGCGCTCCGTGCTTGTCCTAATGCACCTAAGTTGGCTCTGGCTCTGCAGCAGGTGACATGCAAATGCTCAGAGCAGGTCACCTAAAGACATGATTATAGAAACCTTTGGCCTCTTTTTTTTTTTTTTTTTTTTGTCCTCCAGTTTCCCTTGCACTGACATGTTAGAAAAAGGCTGGATACTATTAGCATTTAGGTTTGACAAGCTCTTGCTTTGTTACCAATACTATCTAAACCCAGAGTTGGTATCGTTGGCTGGGATGAGGTCAACCTGAAGGAACCAAGGGTGGGGCCAAAGCCCTAAGCCACGGCCCCTGGGATAGGCACCTGCCTCTGCCATCGTTCCTCTGCCCTTACATAGGTAGCTGACTTCCATGGAACCTGAACTGGTCCAAGGATGATTCCCCTCTCCAGAAGCCCTCCTCGAAGACAATGTCATATCTTCCTTCAAAAAGGTACATTTCAAGAGCTGGAAAAAGTGCCCAGTTTGACTTTCATCTTCCCATTCAGAATAAGCCTTTAGCCAGGCACAGTGGTGGACACTTGTAATCTCAAAGACTGGGAGTCTGAGGCAGGAGGATTGCAAGTTGAAGACCAGCCTCAGCAACTTAGCAAGATCCTGTCTCAAAATAAAAAAATAAAAAGGGCTGGGATGTAGTGCAGTGGTAGAGCATTTCTGGATTCAATCTCCAGTACCACAAAAAAATAAAATTTTTTTAAAACTAAGAGTTTTAACCAAAGGCAGTGAGAAATAACCTACAAGAGAGAAAATCTCACACAAAAGGAAGGGAGAAGAGATATGATGAGATTCTGGACTCCTGATAAAGGGGGCGTTGTATACTTCTCTTAAGATTAGTTCTCCCCTCATTCCATTTCTCTTAGCCTTACCCAATTATATAAAAATTATATACAGCTGGTACATGCCTGTCTCTCCAGCAGCTTGGGAGGCTGAGGCAAGGGGATGGAAAGTTCACAAAGCCAGTGTTAGCAATTTAGTGAGGCCCTAAGCAACTTATTGAAGACTCTGTCTCAAAAATTTAAAAAAATAAATAAAAAGGGCTGGGAATGTGGTTCAGTGGTTAAACACCCCTGGGTTCACTCCCTGGTACCAAAAGAGGGGGAAACAATGGGATATACACTCAAATTCTAAGGAAGATGGTGGTCACGGCTTTTCTTGAGTTTGCTTGTTCCTCCTTACATCAGCATTATTGTTGCAAGGGTAACCATTACTAGAGGGAAAGTTTCATGCCATAATATAATAAAGAACAGTGATATACAACTCTAGAATTCTATGACATGAGTAGAAAAAAATCAGTTTGGGGCCTAGAAGTCACTGAACAACACCTGGAGCAGTGGTTCACAGTTCAGTCATTTTACCCCCCTTCCCCTGGAGAACTTGGCAATGTCTAGAGACATTTTTGGATGTCACAGATGGGGAGATGTGCTGGGTGCCGTGGCATACAACTATAATTCCAGTGACTTGGCAGTCTGAGGGGAGGAGGATCACAAGTTCAAGGCCAGTCTTAATAACTCAGAAAGGCTCCTAAGCAAGGTCCTGTCTCAAATGAAAAATTAGGATTGGGGATGTGGCTCAGTGGTAAAGCACCCCTGGGTTCAATCCCCAGAACCAAAAACAAAAAACAAAAAACAACAAAATGGGGAGATGCTACTGGCATCTAGTGGGTAGAAACCAGGGATGCTACTAATGCCCCAGTACACAGGACACCTCCACAGTAAGAATTTTCCCACCCAAAATGTCAATAGTGCCAAGGTTGAGAAACCCTGTAGGCTAGACTGTAAATTCCTTAAGGATGGAAAGCAGGTCCTGCACTCTTTCCTGAACACAGTCTAAAATACAGGGTCAAGTTCAATGATTCAGTCATAAGTGTCTCCATTTGTTAAACCCCAGGTTTCCCTCCTCCACCTTCATTCCTGCTTATTTCCCTGCACCTTCTCTCCTGTTTCCTTGACACAGCTTTTTTTTCCCAACAGAATTTTCTGACTCCAAAACTCCTGTTAACTTTCAGAGAAAACCCTGAATAAACCAGACTCTTCATTACAAATATGCCTCAGTGGAAGAGTCTGCAAATAATCAAGTCCAAATTGCTCAAGGTTCATGCTGACAAGTGGACTCACACTATAAACCTGAAAGAACAAACCACAGCCTGAGACTCACTCCAAGTTGCAAGAGAGGCCCTCAAGAATGCATGCACCCTGGGCAGATGAAGTTTGGGTCTTCAAACCAAGAGGGACTGCCTCTATATTCCTCCTCAGGAAGCAGCCCTGTTTGCTACTGTGTTTTGGAAGTAAGAGGGAGGGGCACACTCAGGCCAAGTTTCTATAATCAGCCTCCAAATGAACACGTTTGCCTTGGACTGCCATGGATTCTCATTCCAAGGAGAAAGCAGAGCCCAGCCTGGGCTATGGAAGCAACATTTCTCGTCAAGCCATGCAGGAGGGTCAGTGGCAAAGCTGTATTTGGGTTTTATCTTGATGTCCTAAGCTATGAGTTGGTCTGCAAGCTTCTGTTTAGAGCCCTCTCAATCTACTCCAGCCAGACTCACAAATCTACAGAAGCGCTCAGCTACAGACTTGCCTGCACTGCCCAGTCTACAAGCAGTTGCTTAGACCTGAGCCAGTCTAAGAAGATGGCTAATTATTCCCAATGCCACAGTCCATCATTACAAGTGGGGGTTACTTTTAGGTGTCATAATCAAACTCCTGCACGGTTTCTTCCGATCCTCTGTAACTGCCCTCAAACACTGTCCCTGCAATGTAAAGTTAGGATTGACAGTTGTTAGTGTCCATTTTTAGAATCGTAACATACTAGCACTGAAAAGATCACTTTATCCGACCTGGCATGTTGCGACAAGGAAACCAAGGCTGAAAAAGAGATGCAATTTGTCCTCATCATACACAGGGGAGAAAATAAGATGAGACCCAGGACCAAGGCTCCCTGACTGTAGGGAAAGTATTCGTTACCTCATTTCCAGTGATGTGTATAGACTAGCTTCAAAAACATAGAACCCTTGAATCACAAGCAAAATTCTACCTGATCAATGTCAACAAAATCCCTTATCTCCCAGCAGAATGTCATGGTTTTAAAAATTTATTTAAGAGTTGGAGTATTTTTAATCCTTAAATTCTATATATTCCACTTAGAAGAATGGGAAAAGGGAATGCTGTATACAGAATAGATCACAAAGGAAAGCATCCTAGGCATTGGGGTCATTTCCTAGAAAAAGAAGTTGGTAGTCATCATCTTATTAGGTTCTCAATTTTTAACAAGGGGTCATTATTCACAGATTCAGTTTGCAGACTGAGAAACCAAGGAAAGAAGGGAAGTGGAATTAACTAGTGGTATCTGAAGAGCAGAACACAAAACACAAATCCTTGGGCAGTTCTCAATTAAGAAACTAACAGAGGACATCATTCTGATCATGTGAATGGGTAAATTCAAAAGGGAACATTTCTAAAGCTTTCTGACAAGGACCTCGAATACAATCTTTATCTACACAACTATGCTGAGGAGACCATAGTTATAATCTCACATCATAAGAAAGGAACAAAAAAAAAAGTGCACAGGAGAGATGAGGGGCACGGATTCTCTCAAAAGTGAGTTAATGGGGTCATCTTTAAATATGAACAGTCGGTCCATGAGTGACATAAGAGGATGAAGTGGAACTTCCACAGACCTGCCATGATTCTTACCACTCAAAGATTTCCAAGCTGGGAGAAGCTCAAGAATCAATAGTGAGAAAAAGAACTCAAGTTTGAAGAAGGGTATGGGTCCCCAAAATGCTCCCTTATCACCTTCCCCAACCCCCAGCTTCCAGCAGTATAGAAGGAGGCTCTGAGCTGACCTGGAAGTTACATATTTAAAAGAAAGAGTGAGCCCCATTTACCTTAGGAATACACCACACTATGAAGCTTCATTCAGTTTGGAAAGTGTATGCCTGTGCTTATGTAGGCTCCAAGGAGACGAGACAAACAGGCCGAGTGAGGAGGGTGCTTTCATGCCCAATGGGCCCTGTTACACTAGGCCTTGAGCTGCTGGTGGCCATGGCTGTGGTGATTCTCACAGTCTTACAAAGGAGCACTGTTGGCATTGGTGGTGCTGGAATCACCTGGCTAGGCCTAGGCAGAATGGCTGCAGCCATTGATGCCAAGAAAGTCTAGGAAGAGAAGCTACAAGTCTTGTCTGTAAAAGCCAATCTCCTAAGGACACCAGTGCCAGAGACACACTTGGAGTGAAACAGAGCTCTGTCACCAGACACACACTGCATCACTTACCTTGTCGAAAGGAGATGTATACCAGCCTCTCATCAAACTTCTGGACCCGCCGGAAGTTGTTGATCATTTCTCTGGGTGAAGGGTCATCCACTTGTGTGAAATACAGAGCCGTCTCCAAAGCCAGCAACTGAGGGAAAGAGTAGAAACATACCCTGTGGGCAGAGTGATATTCCCTGGTCTGGCCTCCCTAAAGAGAGCCCCCGGGAGAAGCCTTTGGAACTAGCCTGTGGGATGCTTGGTGGGAGGCAATAGAAAGCACTGGGAAAGCCAGAGAACTATTTCTTCCTGCTTCCACGGGAGTCTTGCTGAGTGCTGGTAAGTGCTGGCAATTCCCAGCTGCAGAAACTCCAGAGAAGGGCTATGCTGCTGGCCCCTGGTTTGCCCAGAATGTGCCCCCATAGAGGGATAGCTGGAGGGACAGAGGGCTCCTTAGCCTATCATGAAGGTTGCCTTCCCATAAAGCTGAACTGAAACCCAATTCTTCCTCTTTTTTTTTTTTTTTTTTTTTTTTGGTACCGAAGATTGAACCTAGGGGTGCTTAACCACTGAGCCACATCCCAGCCCTTTTTATATTTTTTAAATTTTGAGACAGGGTCTCACTAAGTTGCTGAGGCTGGCTTTGAACTTGTGATCCTCCTGCCTCAGCCTCCTGAGTCCCTAGGATTACACGTGTGTGCAAAAAACCAACTCTTAAAGCAGAGGGGCCTGAAGTCCAGTAGTCACAGAAGAATAAAAGGAGGGAGCTAAGAGGTTCCCAGGTCATCTGACAACTGGTTCCCTGGCATTTTCACATACCCACAAAGATTACATAATGGTTGCCAAGGCAGTTTCTGGGTTAGCATGCTTCTGCTTCCCCACAATTTCACCTCCTGATTCATCATGTCCTCGCTCCCATCCGCCTACCTGCTGCCAATTTATCTAGGTTTCTCAGCTCAGAAGCTGATAGTGAAAGGCAGGAGCAACAGTGAGGGCTGTCCTGGACCATGAAGCTGAAGTGGGGGTGAGCAGGTGCACAGCTCTGGCTCCTGGAGAGCCAGTTTTCTTTTTCAAGCTTTTAAGTTGTGGCAGAGAGGGATGAGCTGTGACTTTAAACCCTTAAGGCCTGACTTTGGATTTCAGCTTTGTCATTAACCAGAGAATGATCCCGCTTCTAACCCTCATTTCTATCATCTATAATGTGAGAGGCTTAGAGACAGTTGCTAAGGACTTTGTACCCCACTTTGCACTAGACTGAGCTTCTTGAGCTTCTGAGCTCACTCACTGCTGCAATCACACGCCCCATTTGTGCAATGATTTAACCTGGTGCTAACTCTATTTGGCCTTCTAAAAGAACCAGGCTCTCCCTGACCTGAGCAATGAATACCACCCAGTTGCTAAGGAATATATTAACAAATGCAGCCTTTCAGCTCTTTTTTTTAAAGAACTGTGGAGACAAGCATTCATTTTCCTAGCTTGACTTCATAGCACCTCTCTGAAGCTCAGCCTATAATTTCTGCAGTGTTTTCAGGCACCGGTGATATTTGGAGAGCTTTTGAATAGCTGCCAGTGAAACTCTAAAGCAAGGAGATCAAATCATTGATTTTGATATGGTTGGTGGTGGGGACCAAGGTGCCATGGGGACTCTGGCTCAGACAGTTACCTGCTCCTGGGAAATTTGCACTGGGTTTCGGAAAACCGTCCAGAGCACAGTGGGGTGGCAAGGAGGTGTGGTCAGGGACCCTTCATAGCGGTAGTACTCAGCAGGCCTCTCGGGAAGCAGTTCTTCAATGTTGAAGCCTGGGATGAGCACTTGTTGACCTGGAGAGACATGTTGGGGAGATGGTGTCAGCCTCACCCCCCAACAGCAGAAGTGCAGCTAAGCATAGTGACTGAACCTAGAAATGTGAACTCACCCTTTTCTGGGTCATCCAACCCAAAGACCTTGTCATATGCTTTTTGTGTGTGTGTGTGTGGGGGGGGTGCTGGGGATTGAACCCAGGACCTTGTACACACGAGGCAAGTGCTCTACCAACTGAGCTATATCCCCAGCCCTATCATATGCTTTTGAACAACCTAAAGCCCTTACCCTGGTGAACTCAGAAGGCACCTTCCCTTTGCATTGTTTTTCTTAAGGTCACACGGTATGACTGTATCCTTCTCCAGTGGAGAAGGAATAAGGAGAGGGCCCCTTACCTTTGTACTTTACATGTTGAAGGTGACTAAAAATCTTGTCATATGATGGATTGAAGGAGCCCATCTGCAACAGAAACCACACAAGTTTGGCTGGGATGGAATACTCTGTGGACTAAGCCTGGACTGACAATTGGCTCAGAAGGGCTTAGCTGATGGTATGCAGCCACCTGCCCCTTGGTCCTCCCTGAGAGCCCACCCTACTAGGACAGTTAGGATGGGTCAGAGACTGTTGGGAGTTAGTATAATTGTCCTGCTATCCCACTTCAAAGAACTTCCTATTTTCAGCTGAAGGCATCAGGTTTGAGTGGCATGGGGTACAGAGTATGCTCCCAATTATCTGTACATGAGCCTGGAGGCCACAACTAGCACATCCATCTAACCCAGAACTTAAGAGAGTCCCGGGTTCACAAAAGCCAAGCCAGAGAAGTAAGCACATTGGGTACTGAGGTGCATACTGCCTCCTTGGGGGATAATGCAAGCTAATCAGAAGATGATTCCATTTTCTGAGTAGAGTTCACTCTGGGGTCCATATATAGGATGGAATTTGGATGCTGGAGGTCAAGGAGGGGCTTGGGCATCTGACAGGGCAGCATAGTGATGCCCTTCCCAAGAGGTCCTCCCCTACTGAGCAAATTATGTGCCTCGTGCAACAAGGCTGGAGACTGGGTCTCATTTTTCCAATGTCACAAAAGACATTTCTCCTCTCCATTTGGCCTCTAGGCCAAGAAAGGAACCAAAAGGAATATCCCTGCTTTGGAGGCAACATGGAGAAGCATAAAGGAGCAGCTTATTACCTTTGGTCTGCGCAGAACAAAACACTAAATCTCAAACTTGTCCTCACTACAAATTTCATAAAAGCCCTTTAAACATCTCTTACCTCAATGAGGACAGCTAGGACAGCGAGCCCTTCTGTCTTGTCACTGGCAATGCTGACGTTGGGGTACAGATCTGAGTTATAATGGACAATATGCAGCTGCAGTGGGAGAGAAGCCGCCTGTCAGGGGATGAGTGATTCTCACAGGAACCTTTCTCTTCTGCTAGAGACTAGAATCCAACTGGGAGGATAGACACCTGTCCCTCCCCTCCCCCAACCAAACTGACCCTCCCTCTTGGCATACCCACTTTTCCCTCAGTCCTCTCCAAACTTCAATCTCCACTAGGGCAGACTGTTTACTACTCACTCACTGGACCCCTGGTATCTGATAGGGCACCTGGAAAGTACCAGATGTGCAATAGACATGAACAAATAAACAAATGAAAGAAAAAATGGGTTTTTTATTAGCCATAGAGAAGTTTGAGTACTTAGAATCTTGTCCCCTTCTGATTTTTCCTACTTGTTCTGGAGCCTGTGGCTTGCCTAGCCTTAGCCCTGGGCTCTCTGCACTTGATCAAGAAGCAGTGAGGTGGGGCAGGAAACCTCTAGCTGAAATTTAATTATAATTCCTATTTTGTATTCCTATTTAAAGACAGAGTCTTGCTAAGTTGCTTAGGGTCTCCCTAAGTTGCTGAAGCTGGCCTTGAACTTGTGATCCTCCTGCCTCAGCCTCTTGAGTCGCTGGGATTGCAGGTGTGCACCACCACCCAACTATATCACGGCATTTATAAAGGATTCCATCAGGCATATTTTAAGAGGCCACAGGGCAAAGTTATTCCATGTACATAGATGTCTATCTTTACAAAATAAAATTCTAAACTCACTTTTTTCAGAACAGAAATTACTTGTCATTATTAAGGTAAGCAAAAGATATGTTTTTGAGAAGTCATGGATTTAAAAAGTCTAGGTGTAGGCTGGGGCTTCAGCTCAGTGGCAGAGTGCTTGCCTAGCATGTGCAAGGCCCTAGGCCTTGTTAAAATGAACCCAATTACTATGTATGCTTATGATACTCTGATAAAACATTTTTAATTTTAAAAAGACCACTGCTGTGACAAATTCTGACAATGTTCAGACTGACTTTAAATCCTAAAGGTGTGGTAACCTGGCCTTCAAAAAAATGTTACTAGTAGATAGCCCTACATACACAATACATGTATTTTTATTGATTCTTTATCCTTGACACTATGACTCACTTAGATTTTAATCTCTTTTCCTTTTCATTCATCTCATTTCCTATCATTTGTGTCTAGAAATATAATTCAAGCATGTTTTATCAAATATAGCTTAGAGTTCCCATTCAGAACTTTTTTTTTTTTTTTTTTTTTTTTGTCTTCGTTGCTGTTTTGATTTTTTGGTTTTTTTTGTTTATTGTGATGCTAGGAATTGAACCCAGGGCCTCACACATGCAAGGTAAACACTTCACTACTGAACCACATCCCCAGTCCCCCATTTTGAACTTTTTAAGTGGTCCTTTCTCATCTTAATAAACTGTATCAAATCATCTCTTCTTTGAGTTCCCTAATTAGGATTTCTGTCCCTGCTTTACCATCTTTCCCACATACCATGTTGGCCTGGCATGACCTTGAGAAACACAGTGGAATTCGATGTGGCTAAACCCCCAGTGTCCTTATTTCTTTTTACAAATGACCTTTGAACTTGAGCTCTAAGCAGTTTTCTAAATGCTTTCAGATTAAATCAAAAGGAAGTGAAGACTAATCCAGGCCCAATAGACTTTCCTGCTGAGGGGTTCAAGAAACTTCTTTTATAGTCTCCATCTAGAAGAATCACTACGTTCAAAGATTCTCCTAGAGAATCAGTCATTTAAGATCACCCTAATCTAGTATTGGCATCTATGGTCCCTCTTTTCCAGGCTCTTGGTCTGATGATGTAGCTTAATTAAAGCAAAAAAATACAATTACTAGAAATATTTCTAAATGCACAAACCCTCACAACCTACACCCTAAACTCCTTCTTTATTCCCCATGGGGGAAATAGAAGCCTCCACCTTGCAATTAGCCTTGAAGAAATTGCAGTTCTCGAGCTTCAGGGAAGGGCCTGCTCTGAAATCTGTGAACCTCCAGTAGTGCCATCTGATCAACCAGAATCACATCCCTTCCGTGCTTGTAATCAGACTTATAATTAGCCTGAGACATTAAGCAGTTCAGCAGTTAGGAACAGAAGAGAAACATCTTGCTATTATTTACCAAGAACTCCCCTGGCTGATCTGTAGCATTTATCCCTTGCATTTATTTCCCTGTAAACACTCGGAGCCACATCCCCAGCTCAGTGCTACAGGAGCTCTGAAATGGAGCAATTTAGAGCCCCTCTGTCTCACCCCATGCACACTTGTGGTACAGGAAAAATGCTGTTTCTCAATTTCCTTTGACATTTTGGCTTAGCACCTCCAGGTGACATAACACAAAGCTGACATACCAAATGAGCCTCTGATTGCTGTGATGCCCTGTACTACAGTGCCAAACATCCCTTGTTTTCTGGTCAAGTAGAAGAGTGGCCCTGTCCCCATGTTCTCAAGCACAATCCATGTCTAGGGAGAGGGAAAACGAGATGGGGAAGACATTTCTAAATGGCATGACATGTAGAGAAAGACTGTGAAGTTTGGAGAAGCAATGCACCTGGTATGATTTAGCAGTGGGATGCATCAGCCGGGCAGGCTGATGAGTTCTTGGTCTGCACAGAGAGGAGGAAGGTGTCTAGAAAAGGAATATGTGCATCTCTCTGTGCCATCCCAGGAACCCAGCCTTCTCAGCAACATCACTCAGGAAAAGAGAGACAAACTCAGCTTGTTCACAGGAAGGAGGGACCAGGACACCAACAGGTGAACTATAGCATGACTGGAGCAGCTCTACCTTCCAGTGCTGCTGACAGGCGCTGACTGCCGCCCATTCCCTGGCTTACCTACACACCGGCCAGGTGAAGTGGGTGCCAGACCACCTGCCACCAGGCAGCCTCTGCCACACTGGTCATTCACTCACCTCAGCAGCAAAGGGCTTCCCACTGATGGTGTGCTCAGAGCCACGGGGGTCATTGCGGTTCCCCCAGTGCAGGTGCAGCTGGGTGGCACTGTATCGGTGAGAATGGAGGCCCTGGATGTGCATGTCCGAGCGCAGGATCAGTCTCACTGGGGAAAGGAGGGGCAGCCTTCAGAGCCCTGAGCAGCACCAGAGAGCAGTCAGATAGGTGACCCTGCCCAGGGTCCAGAAGAAGTGGGTGGCTGCAGCAAGGTGCAGACTAGAGAGATGCAGCCTGCAGGTCAGAAGCCTGGCCTTTCCCCAAGAACACCCATTTCCCTAAAGCAACTCCAGCAGCTTCATGGTTCCTCTTGGAAAGTGATTCTGGAAGCACTAACACTGGATCAGTAATGGATGTTTCTTTATATATCAACACCTGGCTATGAAGCTAGAACAGTCTGTGAAGTACCTTCCAGGTTTTAGAATTATAACAACAACAACAATTGCTATTTGTGAAGCATTTATTATATGCCAAACCCTGACACACCTAATCTCTAATCTTCATGGGACTTATCAAAATGTCCATTTTCCAGATGAAAACTCAAGGAGGTTTAAATCTTACCCAGAATCTGATGGCTCAAAAATAGTCAAGCCAGGGTTCAAATTCAGGTGTGTCTGACTCTGAAGCCTAGATGCCCACTGCCACAATAGAACTGCAAGGTCTCTTGAGTGGTTCATAATGGCCCAAAATTCACTCCTGCATCCAGTGGACCAAGGAGCTCAGGCTGTCTCCTCCCTGATCCTGAGAGATGTGCTTCTTTTGTCAGAATCACCTGAATCCAGCATCCGCTGGACAGAGTGGGCCAGGCAGACCTCAAAGGTCCCCGTGCCCCCAGGTCCCTTCTCCTGGATGCCTCAGGGGAGCCCCCTCACTGCCAGGGGGAAAAGGGTAGGCCAGGGAGCCAAGGGAAGCCAGACCTACCCTTTCAGGTCTCCGGGGTCTCTCACTTACCTGAGTGGCCATCATTGGTCAGGTTCAACTGCTCAGTGGCAGACACATTGTAACCTTGGAACTCAAGAGGCACAAGGCTGGCATCATACTGGAGGATGTCGCTGTGCAGGTCTATTGGGGACTGCAGCAGGCCCCCACATAATGGGTACTTCTTGGACCAGCTCTTCTCCCCATTAGGACCTGGAAGGAGAGATTCAACCCCAAGATTAAGTCCGTTTTCCACAAAGCGTTTTTCTTCTCCTCCTAATTCCATGTTCAATACAATTACTCCAGACTCTTTCCTTAATCCCAAAGGTAAGCTCTTTAAAACCCAGAGATCCCAGGCTACAGAATCAGGTCCAGCAAACATCTCAAGATCACCTGCCATTAAAGTGATATGGGGAATGAGGCTGGAGATGTAGCTCAGTGGTAAAGTGCTTGCCTAACATGTCCAAGGCCCTGGGTTTGATCCCCAGTACCATGTTAAAATAAAATAAAATAAAAAGTGATGTGAAGAATGAAAGACTAGAGCAGCCCATGTCAGAGTCTGGGCCTCCCAAACTCAGCTTGATTTCATACAATGTTCCTATGATGACACAATACACATCCTCTCCACGGGAAGACTGTTGATGTTCAGGAATTTACCATCTGCTTATTGGGCACTTATTATGAGCCAGGAATTGCTCTGGGTCTTGGGGCCATCAGGTTTGAACATCGGAGCAGCCTGCTCATCCAAGCAGGCATTGTAATGGGGAAGAATTTAATGAATCTGCTGGACGGTGCCAGGTGGGGAAAAAATGGTATTTGACTGACCACAGCCCCAGGTAGGATGTGGATTTACAGGTGTGACCTTTATGATAGGAAATCCTTGAGGACACTAACTCCTGATACCCACTTCTAGAGTGCAGAGCCCAACCTGACAGGGATGATGAAAAATGTCAAGTATAGGCCCAGAATCACAGAGCCAGGTGCAGGGTTTCCACTGGAGAAATGTATGACAATACTACAAACTAATTATTACAATAAAATTGACAAATTATCAGTGATGAGGAACAGACTGAAAAACAAAAATCTTCCAGGGCTCAAGCTTCTTACTAACTACCAGATAGTAGTCACTCCTCTGGAAATGAAAATAAACATCCCATGTTCAGATAAACTATCCTACTCCCACAGGGAAAATCTTTAAAGAATGTAAATCTGTGTTTAAAAGATTATCTCCCATGGTAATTAAATAGATTTTCAAGCTGAGGTTTCTCCAGAAAAGCAAATAATTGGCATGTCATGGCTCGTTAGGATAGAACCTATGGTGCCCTGTTGGGTTTTCTCCAGGCTGGGAATCAAGCCATCAGAGGTCCATTCATCAGAATATGGGCACAGGGAAGGGTGTGAATTAGATTAGGGGAAGGAACACACTTCCACAGAAAGCAGCACACTTCAATAGAAAACTAAACACCAGTTTTCTCTTTTGTGCCTGCCAGTGTCCATTCACATGTTTTTTATTTCAAGATCTTAAAAACCCAGACTCAGCAACTCAACTACACCAATGTGGCAATGTGGTGAGAAAGAATCTGGAGGATACCAAAGTGTTCACTCCAGGGATAAAGTGGAGACATAACAGTTACTTAGCTAGGAGCAAAACTGAACTCTTTAGTGGCATCAGGGAGCAGAGTGAAGTCATCATGAGGCACCACGCTAACTCCAAGGTCAGAAAGATGCAGGGTGGCAGGACTTCCCCAGAGAGGCCAACCTTTCTGTGCTCACAGCACTACCTGGGCCCACAGCCAGGGAGACAGAAGCTGCCAGCTAGGCATGAATGGGAAAACTCAGGAAGTAAAGAAATGTAGCACTGAGAAGAATTTTTCTTGTGCACTTGACTGAAGAGAACTGGGTTAGGATTTTTCCCAGAGTGGAAGTCCAAAGGGTTTCTCAAGAGGGTGTTTTAGTGCTGACTAAACAAGAGCCCCTGGAAACCAGGGACAGCTCATTTCCTTCTCTGTAAACCCAAGTCGTGAGTAGGACCCTGTGCGCGATGGGCAGTTAGTTATCATTTCTCCCAAAGATCAAAGAGCTTGGGAAATGCTTATAAGGTGGAATTTTTATTAATTGTACCTGAAATACTCTTTATGAGGTGTTTAGAAGCAGGAAAGACTAAGGATATTAAAAAGAATAGCATCCAGACAAAAGCTTCCTCGGAAAGAGAAGCGGCCAAAGAACAAGACTGCAGCACTGGCTGTCCCGCGCCAGGGAGAGCAGCTGCGAGCAGGTCACGTTCCCTGCTGCAGCCTCCAGTGCCTTTGGCACAAATGGGAGGGTGGGACGCTGTGTTCTAGAAGGTCCTTTCTGGCTCTTCAGCTCTGAAATTTATTAAGAATATCAGGGCTAAGCGCCTTCACCCTCTGCACCAGGTGAGTTAGAATGAGTTGAGAGTGTCACTCAGGCCAAGGCAGCACCTGTGCAACTTCGGGAATGAGGGCGCAGGGCACTGGTGCTCCTGGAGCTGGCTAGAGAGGCGACGGTGTCTGCGTTAGGAAGCTGCTCCTATCCTGGCTGCCATCCACAGGCAAGCACACCCTCAGGCGCCAGTCAGGGCCCTGAGAGCAGCCTGTCGAAAGAGCCTTTTCTATGCTTCCCCGTCATCACTATCCTTATCACTTCTGTTGTTTTATTTTAGTAATTTCCATCCAAGGAAGACGAGAATTGCCCCATTTTATAGATAAAAATTTGAGATTAAATGATTTGTTCGCAGTTAGACTTTGGCTTAGAAACAGAGTTGCCCTGCTTGGGTCGCCGTTTCTTTGTCCTGTTCAGTTCTTATGAAGAAAATCTAGATGCGTGTGTCCTCCCTCTCCTGCACTCTCCTTGGAAGCCAGGGCTGTGTCTCATTTATCCCTGCATTTCCTAGGATGCTGGGCACAGAGCAGGCCCTCACATGTTGACTGAGCTGGATTTTCATGACTATTTTCCTGCTTGATCTTTTTCAGGGCAAGTGAGCACCCTCCTTAACCCGCTACATATTTTTCCCTTCAGAAAAGAGGAGGAAATGAATCACTTGCTCACGTTCACAGTGTACCCTCCTAATTTTTAGTTGACCTGCATGAGGAGGGGTTGTGGTTGGGACCACACAACCCCAGCCCAAACCTCTTGTCTTTGTAGCTTGCAGTGAGAGATAGAGTTGCCACAGGGTGGCCACCAGATCAACAAACGTCCAGAGTGATTGTGGCGGACTTCTTGATTGCCCCTAGTCTCTGTGGGACCTGTGTGTGACTTGTGGTTACAGTAGCCCTGGACTTGCGGGCGGCTACACTGCAGCCTGCAATTCTTCAACTGAATCTCAGTTTTCACACTCTTGCCAAGTGCCCTGCTGCCAAAAGACCTCTGCTGGGAGCAACTCTTCTCAAGGCAGAATTTCTTTCCAGCTACTGTAAACACTTGACTTTGCTTTGGGTTTTGACTTCACCTCTTCAGTTGGTTGGATTCATCCCATGATCATGATAAAGGAGATCATGTGTATCTCACAGTTTGTTTACCCAAATAAAATCAAGGTATTATTTCTTTCCAGTTCATGGATTTTCCTGCTCTAGGCAAAAAGAAGTAGATGGAATTCCTGTTTTGAAATGTAACAAGAGATTAATGTGGCACAGCTCAAAATGCCTCTTGTGACTTCTGAGTGGGGATTATAAGTCCCAGGGCATGGGACTTGCATTATCCAGGACCAGAAATTTAAAAAAAAAAAAAAAAAAAAGGGCTGGGGAATTATAACTCAGTAGTAGAACACCCTGGGCCCTGGGTTCAACCTCCAGTACCAAAAAAAAAAAAAAAAAAAAAAAAGAGAGAGAGAGAGAGAGTAATTTCCCAATGTATATAATAGTAGAGAGGCGTGAAATGAATTTATCTCCAAGCTTTGAAAGTGTAGAATTCACAGCCTGTACTACTTATTCTATATCATCTCCCTGGATAACTCTGAAACAAATTCAGATAGATTTCATCTGCACATATTTCATTATGATTTTTGTTTTTATTTTGGTGGTGGTACTGGGGATTAAACCCAGGATGTTGGCCATGTGAGGCATACACTCTACCATGGGCTACATCCCCAGCCCTCATTATGTATTTTTACATGAAGACTTGAAGCAAAACTAGAATACCATTATCACCCTTAAAAAGTTAATTCCTTCATGTTACCAAATTCAGTTAGCATTCAAACTTTTTCAAATGTCATAACTATTTAATGGTTGGTTTGCAAAATTCAGGATTCAATAAGGTCCACAAACTGTAAGTAGTCGATATGTTAGAGCCGATGTTATGGTTTGATGGTGCAATACTTCATCAGAGAACTGGACCTCACTCTTGCAACACTCACTCACAGCCAGGCAGACCCGCTCCATCCTTTGCCCTTAGTTGGTCATGGAGCCCATCACCACCACCACCTCCACCCTAAGGCCCTTACCACATGATGCTGCTTCCTGCAGGGGACCAACCTCAGCCTTTCCTATGACACAACTAGGCTCACTCTTCTGTTGCTACCAAATTAATCTTGCAACAGTCCTGCTATGGTGGCACCACCCACCCACACACTCCCTTCCTCCCCTGCCTTTCCCCAGACAGGACAAAGCAGACCCCCCCAGTTGTTTTTCATGACCTCAAAATGCCCCAAACTGTCAGTGTTTTCAAAGACCCTTACACCCCTCCCCAGCTGGTTCCCTGGTGAGGTCCGCTTCTCCAACCTCAGGACAGGCTATGCCCACCAACCTTCACCAATGTTCTTATGTTTAAAATCCACATGAAATGCCCTCCTTCTTCTGTGCATTTCCAAATCTTATCCATTTTTTCACAGTCCAGCTCAAGTCCTGCTGAAGAGATTTCAGGGACTTCTCCTCCCTGGCTGAACCTCTTGGCCAGCCTACTCAGGGTTCACACAATCTCACAGTGACTCATCATTTGTCTAACTTGCCTGTGACTACTATCTCCAGACCAGCACATAAGCCTGTTCCAGACTAAGCTGTGTCTACACATTTTGAAGAGCTTTTTGTCACATTCTCTCCCCATGTCTAAATACATGATGTACTCAGTAGACACTTAAGGAATTCACTCAGAGGTTTTCTTAAGCTCATTTCAAAAATTTAGCCATAAAGGGATGAGAAGAGTGCATGTGTGTGTGGGGCGGGGGGGTAGTTATGGGGAAAGTTTTGCTTTGTTTTTAGTGGAGAGACCTGAACATAGTTCTATGCAGATGGCAAAAGAAGAGAAGGAATGCTGGCTACAGGAAAACAAGGAACTCATGAATGGAGTGCGGCTCTGAGAAGACAGTGGTGGGGCGGAGATCCAGTCAGGAGAGGTCACAAAGGTGGCACTCAACACATATGTGCTGAATGCTGCAGACTAGCACCCTGCAGGCTGCCTGGGAGTGAAATCTTACAGCAGAAACCCAATCACATACTGGGACTCAGTGAGATGAAAAGGTGATCAGAGACAAGGACCAGCTAGCTAAGTCTCACATTCTGAGATGTAAGCAGCCAGAGTACAACAAAGAGACTAAAAAAGATGGTGTGATTTTTAAAAAAATGCACTCCGACTTGGTTATTTTCTTAACATACTTTGTGTCTTGTTTTAAAATTTAATTACAGAGGGCTGGGGTTGTGGCTCAGTAGTAGAGCACTTGCCTAGCATGTGTGAAGCACTGGGTTCCATTCTCAGCACCACATACAAATAAATAAATAAAATCAAGGTCCATCAACAACTTTAAAAAAAATTTTAAAAACATTAATCACAGAAAATTTCAAAACATGCATAAAAGTCAAGGGTGTAACTGTCCCCCATGCCCATCTCTTCATGACTAGTCTAGAGCATCACTACTCCATCGCTTCTCCTCCCCCAGGTTATTTAGAAGAAAATCTCAAATGATGCTTACATATCATTCAAGATGACGGCTCTTCTTAAAAACCATAAGACCATTTTCATATCTAAAATATGTTAACTCCTTAATGTCATCCAATAGCCAGTGTTCAAATTTCCCTGATTATCTTATAAGTATATTTTAACAGTTTGCTTGAATCAATATCCAAATAAAGTTCATGTTTGATGTCTGGTTGATGTGTTTTAAGTTTCCTTCTATATGACATTTCCTGTTTTGTCTCTCTCCAATGCAGGTATATTTAATGTGTGTGTGTGTGTATGTGTGTGTGTGTACATAAAATGAGGCTATATATATAGCCTCATCTTTGACCTGGGAAAATAATTATGCAATTAAATAAATGATAATTTTACTTATTTTATAACTTGTTTTCAGACATGGTATGGGGTGAATGAAAAAAAAAATTATGGGTTAAGTAATTTCTTATATTTATGTCTCTGGTACATACACATTATAACACATATTGTAATAATAAACACATGTAGAGTTCCTTAGAAGACAAGAAGTGCATAATTACTGGCACAGTTTTATTACTGGGTCTCACTATACATCCTATGTGCTCAAGAATAATTAAACTTTTAATGAAAATAAATATTGTTTGTGACCTGGACAGGATCTGACAGAGTCTAGACCAACAGTGTGCATTCAGTATCATCCAGTTCCAAGGTTGGCCTTGGGTCCTTTTGAAATTGGTTCCCCAGAGCTGCCTACTGCCCCCTGACAATTCTCAGTGGTCACCCACTCTGTGGTGGACGCTTGAGGTGCCCGTGTGACTGCTAAAAGCAGACAGCCGTCTGGGAGCTAGCTCCAGGGAACGTCTCTGGCTGGCTACTGAAATGAAATCAGATTAAAACTTGCCCAAAGGATAAAACCACAGTGGCAAGGGTGGCACATTCCACATGTCAGCACACCTTTTTTCCAACCAAAAGTCAAAATTTCTTTTGGTTAGTCCCCCGAAAGCTTTGGTTTATTTTCTTTTGCACAGAGATCTGACCACAATAAAGTCCTGGTGTGTGTGTTTACATGAAACTGATCAACGATTGTGTACCAACTTTGAATGCACATTTAACAAAATAGATTATGCTTGCAGTAAAAATGAGTAACCACAGGTTGAACTAAAAAAATCTTCTCTTGCCACTTTAGAGTGCTATTTAATTTGGGAATTAATGCATTAATTTCTTCAAAAAATGGGCCTACTATGTGTCAAGTATTGTACACTGTGCTGAATATGATGGAGAACAAAACATAATTAGCCTCTGTCCTTGTGGAGTTTACATTCCCAAGGGAATAGACTGCTAATGAATAACAAATAAGAAAATAACTAAGTCAATACATAAAGAAAATAATCACAGTCTGCAACTACTGCTGTGAAGAAATTAAACCTGGGCTGTTTGGGAGAATATGGAGAAACCACTGTTGGGTGAATGATACAAGCAGGCTTCCTGGAGGAGGTTGAGACTTAATGTATGGGATGAAACTAAGAGCAAAACCTGATGAATGGAATTCCAGATTGAGCCCAGGGCACTGCTACAGTAGACAGCTGGTATATTTTAAGTGTATGTGAGGCACTAACTCAGAAAGTGGGATCCATCTGCAGGTCAAGTTAAGGCTGAGCAGGAATCATTTAGCACCTGCTCATGTACATTCCTCCACCTGTTGGGAAGGTCTTCTTTTGGTGGGTGCTGGTACCTGCCTCCCTCTGAGGCTCATGCATCAGTCCTGGTCCTATAGCTGGAACCACAGAGATCACAACTAAGCAACAGGACCCTACTCAGACGGCAAGACAGCCTTCATGTCCCTCTAAATCCATCTCAAAACCATATATCCTCAGGATGTTGTTTGAATACAGAAGTTACCTTTAAAATATATTTTTAAATACATTTATAACTTCTACAGTTCACTTATGAAATCGATTAAGAGACATATACCATCTCATAAAAATCCAGGTGGGGGTGTGCAGTTCCCATAGTGTCTACCTTGGCTGGATTCTGATCCCCCAGCTCACATTCTGTTAACTCTGCCTGTTTCCCCACCCAATAAGTGATAGAGAGGCACAGCCATAAAGCCCAAGATCCTGCCCAGAAGGGAAGGAGGCTGCCAGGAGTGTGGGTTAATAATTGATGGACGAGTCTTATGATCGTATTATTTACAAACAGAGGTCAAGGAGTCACACTGGTGTTGGAGCTTCTCCTTTGTTGATGTTACAAGTGAATCAGGCCTGGATCCAAACTGGGTTCCAGGGCCAGAGGGCTCATTATTTATAAAGCTTGAAGCTGAACTAGTCATAGTTGGCTAGTTCTTTTTCCTTGTATTTTGTAGTAAAGATCAACAAAAATAGACTCCTTTTCTGAAGATGTTTTAATCCACTTTATTATCAAAGTTTTCTCTTTATTATTTCAACTTTTGTTTGGGCCAGCTTGAGGAGGGGGAATCAATTTGGGCTTTGTAAAATGCCCCCAGGCCACTCTGGCATCATTTTTGGTTCAGCCTTGGTGGTGGGGGCTGATGGCACAGGCTGAGGTGGGAAGGGTGAGCTGCGAGGCTGGGGCTGCCAACCAACTCTCTGCCAGCCCTGGGGAAGTCCTTCCCCTTCACCCTGGGGAGGGGGCTCCACAATCATTCACCCTCAGCCATCAAGGCCTCAGCCAGGTTCTTTCTGGAAGGAAGGTTTTTAAAGGGAGAAGGGTGGGGTGTCCAGGCTGCCAAAGGTAAAAGGGTGACAATCTGTTTGCTATTTCCCCTCCATCTTGGCCACCCTTGTACATCCTCATGACCTGTTGCCTTAGAGTCTTTTCATCAGGAAGAAGTCCTGCCCATCTTCCTGGACTGTGCCATGCCTGCCCCCACCTTTCCTTTCTATTCCAAAGATCTGAGCTGCTGGCATTCTGCAGACACATGAGTGCTTCACATCTCTGTCGAATACTCTTTCTCTCCTAAGGCAAGATAAAGCGCTTCCCCTCCTCTGTGCTCTGTAGAGTCCTTTGCAGGCCTTCCTTGCAGCACCTACCCTTATCAAAATAAGACTTTGTCTTTCTACTCCAATAGTCCAGGGATTCTCAAAGTGTGGTCCCCAGACAAGCCATCTCCTCCTCCTCACCACCCTGGAACTTATTAGAAATGTAGATTCTTGGGGCTGCACCCCAAGAACCACTGGACCAGACTCTCTGGGGGTGGCTCCCGGAATCTGTCACTGAACACAGCCGCCAGGTGCTTCTGACATTCACTGAGGGCTGAGAAGCACTGCACTAGATGGGCAGCTTGCTTCATTCATTCATGTATAACTGCCTCCTGCAACAGAGCCCAGCACTCCAGGGTTTAGCAAATGGTTCTCGGACCAAAAAACAACAACGAGTTAAACAGGTTGCTAAAGTGGTAACAGCCTGACACTGATAATGAAAACTAGGCAGGCCTGAGTCACCTGTACATGCTGAGGTGCATGCAAAGCCCTCATCTGATCCAAGGCCTTGAGGTTGGAGCCTGAGCCTTTTTCTCTTTGTGTCAGGGCAAGGCTATTGTTTTGTAACTAATTTTTTTATTGTGGTAAAATAGACAAAACATAAAATCTGCTCTTAGTAACAATGAGTATATTCACATTGTTATGCAACCATCGCCACTATTTACCTCCAGAATATTTTCATCACCTCAAAAGAAATTTCTAAACCCAGTAAGTAGTCACTCCCCATTCTCCCTCTTCCCAGCCCCAGGCAACCACTAATATACTTTCTGTCTCTATGGAATTGCCTACTCTGGATATTTCATGTAAATAGAATCATATAGTATGAGGTCTTTTGTGACTGACTTCTTTCACTTAACATCAAGTTTTCAAGGTTTGTTTTTTTAAAAATACATATATATATATATTTTTTTTTAGTTGGCAATGGACCTTTATTTATTTATATGCAGTGCTGAGACTCGAACCCAGTGCCTCACACGTGCTAGGCAAGAGCTCTGTCACTGAGCCACACCCCAGCCCTCAAGGTTCATCTTTATGGTAGCATTTATCCATACTTTATTTCTTTGTATGGCTGAATAACATGCCATTCTAAGTCTATACCACAATTTGTTTATCCATCCTTAGGGATGCATTTTAGTGTAATCTGAACATCTATGGTTAAATTGCTATTAATTTTCTGTAAAATAGTTGTCTGAAATAAAACATTGATGTTTCTCCCATTTGGGTTTTAGAAAATAAGCTCTGGCCTGGTGTGGTGGTGCACACCTACAGTTCCAGCAGCTTGGGAGGCTGAGGCAGGAAGATTGTGAAGTCAAAGCCAGACTCAGCAAGGCCCTAAGCAACTTAGTGAGACTCGATCTCAAAATAAAACATAAAAAGGGCTGGGGATGTAGCTTAGTGGTTAAGTGCTTCTTGGTTCAACCCCCAGTACAGAGAGAGAGAGAGAAAGAGAGAGAGAGAGAGAGAAGGAAAGAAAGAAAAAGAAAACTGTGAATGGAGTCAAGAGACAGTTTGCAGGAAAGAATATACATGGTTTTTAAGAAACAAGAGACTAGGGTCAATAAGGTTATTATTTGTTACAAACTCCTAAGGGGAAAGGGAAAACTTTAAATAATCAAGATAATAAAGGCATATTCCATATAAGGTAGTGTTGCAATGTTCCCCCGCATTAAAAGGAAATTGGTGGGAGAGTAAATACTGTGGGCAGAGGCTGCCTTTGTGACAGGCTGCTTCCCTGGCACAGAGAGATTTGAAAATGTCACAGATGCTTCTCATCATGGGTACAGCTCTCTGGGTACAGACACCCCACTAACTGCTCTTCTCTCCCTCCCTTGCTGCCTCTCCTCATCCACCTTCTCAGTACTCATTTTATTAAATGTGCGAGGCTCTGAAGAAGAAACCTTGGCTTGACTGGCATTGAGACCCAGGGGACAGTCTGGATATGTAAATTGAATGTGGCCTTGAACTATTAGCTGTGGACTTTCAATGTTGGTCTACTCAAGCAAGTACCTCCTGGTCTGGTTTCTCTCCTCTTTGCACCAAGCATCTTACGAGAACTGTGTTCGCGTCTCATTCAGATCTTGCTCCGCTCCATGCCTACATCCCGCTGAATCCAAATGGACTCTTCTGCCTCGTTTTCCTTACAGTCTTGACCTCTATTTATCCCCAGGCCCATCATTTCCTCTTCTTTTTAAACAATTTTTATTAATGCATTATAGTTACACATAGTAGTAGGGTTCATTGTGGCATATTCATAAATGCACATAACATTATTTCCTCCATTTCATTTTCCTAGGACATCTCCTTTCCCTCCCCTCCTCTATCCCCTATCCCTTTCCTCTACTCTTCTGATCTTTCTATTTATTTTTTAATTGGTACATTATAATTTCTGAAAGAAATGTCTCCTCTCTTTTGGGGACACTGCTTTCTCTGATTTATTCTCCCATTTCTCCTGCCCCTTTTCATCTCTCCGTGGCTACCTATCCTTTAATGTTGGGTGCAGTGGTTTTGTCCCGGAGTTTTGTCCTTGGACCTTTCACTTCCTCACACATACACTCCCTGGGGATGACACTGTGTCCTCCTATACCATCTCCAATGCCATCTCCAGCCTTGCTCATTATTCCTCCTGGACACTACATTGGATAATCCATAAGTTCATGAAATCAGACATGGTTGGAAGAGGAATCAGATAGGCAAACAAATAGTCTTTTTAAAAATAACCAAATTCACCATCTTTCCCTCCCTCACTCTCCCTTGAAAACTTCCTCTACTTCCTCCCAAGTGGGACCAGGCACCATCACAAAGACCTGGGAATCACAGTCCACTGTTCTCTCCTCTTTCATCCCGGACTTGCAGGACCTAACAAATTTACCCTTTTAGATGTCTTTTTAAAAACTTTTTATTTTTAAAAATGTAAATGTGTAGAAAATTTATCAGAATAGTACAATGAATTTCCATGTACTCTTCATCTAGGATCACCAATTAACATAACAATTTGCCATATTTGCATGTGCACCTGGTTTCTCTCTGGATCCTGATCCTGCCCCCTCTTATTGTTATTTTTTCTAAATGATTTGAGGAAGAGAGAGAGAGAGCTACAAATAAGATGCCCTGTCATACCTAAATACATTAACATGCATCTCCTGAGGTCAACAACATTTTTCTTACATAACTACAATATAATTATCAGTCAGGAAATTTAATAATATAATACTGTTATCTAATATATAATCAATATTCAAATTTCTATATCCAGTCTCAAAAGATTATAAAGTGGAAAATGGTAACATTTGATGGAAGAACCCAGCAGACATTTTAATGGTGTAAACGAGGTTATTGCCAATAATGGCACAACTGACATTGTGTGCCTCCTGACGTGGTGCACCAGGAAAGACATATTATTTCTGTGGTATTCACATCAATGCATACGACCTGCTTCTCCTGAGAAACCCAAAACTGAGGAACCTTCTACAAGATCTATGCACTATCTGCTACAAGGTCTACATCCTTTGCAATGTCAAGGGCATGAAAGGTCATAAGAGACACCACAGATGAATGCAATAGGTTATCTGGGTTGAGTCCTGTATCAGAGAAACATGCTCTCAAGGATAATGTGAAGTTTGCTTTAAACGTGGCCACTCTTTCTCCCCACCGGCACAGCCCCTGTTCAATCCCGCAGCTCTCTGTTTGTACCCCTCCTCAGCCCATGTCTTCAGGTTCCCCCTCCAGTCCTCCACTCACCACAACAGTGCACACCAGATCCTGGCATTTCTTTGCTGAAACTTCTTGAGAGGCTCCTCAAGCCTTCAGGATAAG
The DNA here is from genome assembly GCF_902686455.1 of Sciurus vulgaris. Lineage (NCBI taxonomy): Eukaryota > Metazoa > Chordata > Mammalia > Rodentia > Sciuridae > Sciurus > Sciurus vulgaris. Next base: position 110,956,039 of record NC_136462.1, read on the forward strand.
TCCCAAGCTCTATTGTGCAGTTCACAAGCCCCTCGTGACCCTGCCCACTTCTGCAGGCTTTGTTTTCCCCACTACCGTCTGTCAAAAACTGTGGATGGTCAAAGATTTTATCCTACTTGCAACAAAATGAATGAATCTGCCACAGTTTCTTGGACACTGGAAGAAGATATAAGACTCCTGGATCAGAGACAAAGGAGAGTTGAATATTCACAAGAACGAGATGTGCCTCTGTTTCCCAATGCCCAGTTTCCCAGAATGATATAACGAGGGCCAGGTGACACCTGCATATGCCAACCTCTCAGCATGATGGTGGAGAAACTGGAAGCTTAGGAAATCTCAGTCTTTTAAAGGGGGAGTCGGGCAAACACATCCATCATTGGTCTCCCAGGAAGACACCATCTTTATTATACTGGCAACAACCAAATCTGCTCTCTGCCTTGGAGAACGATATTATCTCTAGCAATACTGTTTGCTATAAAAAAAAATCCTTGAAAAGAGTCTGGAATAAAAGCTGTCAGTGCCTCTGCTCATAGATGTACTGAAGAAACATGACAGACCCATGGAAAACTGTCCCCAACACCCGCCTGCAAATACTAGGCTACGGCCCTCCTGGGCCTCTCCCTGTGCTCTGCGCTCTTTCTCACCTGCTTCTTAAGGCCTCTATTGCTGGCAATGGGATGACATCCTTATCCCTATAACATACCACTCTTGCACATAAACATACATTCTCCTTGCTCTACTAACTCCTTGGTCTTAAAAGAATGAGCTCCTTAGGCAGGCCTTTGCTGACAGCCACTGTTACCCCCAAATTGAAGTTATCCATTTCCTCTGTGTTCCAAAGCACCAGGGAACATTATCATAGCACTTAATCCACACCATCAAAATACCTGTTGTACGTATCTGCTTCCCCCTCAGTTATCAGCCTGCTGAAGGCAAGACTTTGACTCTGATCCACCATGACCAGCCCACTAAGAGAAACACTGACAACAGGCAGAAAGGAAAGTGAATCACTGAACCAGCTGTCATCTTAAAGCCAACAACAGTTTCTTCCTGACACTGGGTGAGAAAATGATGAAGCTGGGGAGCTGGCATGGGCAAGGGCCTGGGCGGGGTGTTCATGAGCGCATTCTACATGGTGGTGGGGGGCCCTCTCTGTGTTGTGGGAGGGAGAGCTTCCAAATCCCTTTCTAGTTAAATAGATTCAAGGCAGGCAGCTACCCAGAATTTCTGAGGACAAGTAGCCCCAGCTATAGAGTTCAAATCCTGGCACTGCAGGCTGAGATGCCCGGCATTCTGATTAGAGATTCAGTGGTACAAATTGGATATGTCTTTAGCACGTCTGTAATCTTTAGCACATCTGTAATCTTACAATGAACACTTCTTTTGAGACATGAATTTTGACTGCACTAGACCAGATAGTTGTTGCCTCACCTGTGATGTTATTTTAACTAAGTCAAGTGGTTTGCAACTGGGGCAATTTTGTCCCTTAGGGGACATTTGGCAATATCTGGAGACAGTTCTGGCTACTGCAACTGGGGGCTGCAGTTAGCATACTGTGCATAGGAGCCAGGGATACTGCAAAATATCCTACAATGCACAGGGCAGCCCCCACAACAAAGAAATATCCCCAAATGTCAATGGTGTAGAGGCTCAGAAGTTCCAGGCTTATTTTATCTTATTGTGATTGCCCCACCTGGCCCATGTAGGGGAAGGGACCAGATACCACTTTCCAAGGAGGTTTTCTTGAAGGAATTGGATATTCTTACTGTCAATCATGTTGGACAGGAAAGGGGAGTGGGGCCCTGGCTATAGGGAAGAGAGAACAAATCCAGTCCATGAGAATGAGGCTGATGTCTACAACCAGATGGGACCATCTCATGCCATGTGAGGAGGCAGGATATGATCATCGCCCCGGGATGTACTGATTACAGATATATCTAGTGTGCATTTTAAGGTTATAATTGTCTTGTATCATCCTAAGTCTCAATCAAATTTTGTTCACTTCCAAGGCCCAGTGAATTTGGGGTCTTTTTTCTTTTATAAAGTCGCCATTTAGTGAGCACTTACTGTATGCTGGGCATATTTCTTTAGCAGGGTTTGGTTAACTTTTTTTGTAAAAGGCCAGACTGTAAATATTTGGGGCTTTGCAGGCTATCTAGTTTCTGTCCCTGTTCAACTCTGCTATTGTGGCACAAAAGCAGCTACAGAGAATATGTAAACAAATGAGTGTAGCTGTGCACCAATGCAATTTTATTTACAAGAACAGTGATAGGCTGGACTTGGCCCATGGACCATAGTCATTAGTCATTTCTCTACATAATAACCCTATGACAGAGTTACTATGCACTCATTTAATAGATGAGGTAACTGAAGCAAAGAGAGATTGAATGCCATGCCTAAAGTTATACTGCCCATGAGAGTGCCCAATCTCCACCACAGCAACCTCTCAACACGCTTTGGAGTGTCCACAGCCCAGACAGTGGTAATAATTATGTGGTGGTGACAGGCACCAACAGATAAGACCTGGGTGAGAGTCCAGAGCCGGAAGGAGAAGGGCCAAGGAAGGGATTTGTGATTTTATAAACATTCCCTTAAACAGTCCCTGGGGAGTCTGGAAATAAGAAAAAGAGGGGATCTAATCAAAGAAATGAACTTTCTGCACTTCCCACGTTGGAGTCTGAACTACAGTGTATATAAACTGGATTGTGAACATAAACCTGATGTCGCCCAAAGCCTCAATTAATAGCTTCCACATGCCAGGCGCAGTGAAACACGCCTGTAATCCCAGCTACAGGGGAAGCTGAGGGCAGGAGGATTACAAGTTTGAGCAGCTTAGCAAGACCCTGACTCAAAACAAAAATGTAAAGAGCTGGAGGTATAGCTCAGTGGTAAGTGGTAAAGTGCTTGCCCGGCATGCACAAGGCCCTGACTGGGAAAACAAAAAAATAAAGTCCATTCTGATAACTAACCTATAGCACTCCTGCTGTTTCTTAAAGCTACTCTCTAAGTTTTGAAAAAACTAGCTTCTTGGTAGTTCTTTTCATACCTGAAAACCTTCATCTAGGCTGCTTCTAAGCGTCTTTTCCAGAAAGATGTGAAGGGAAATAGGAAGGTCAATGGCCTTGAAATCATACGGTGAAACTGCCACTCATAGCTCTACCACCTGCTAGCTTTGTGACCTTAGGCACACTTCTTGGTTCTCAGAACTTCACCTACAAAGTGGAGGCAACAACTGTCATCTCCAAGGGCAGCTGTACACAATCAGTGTTAAAGCATAAGAATAATGTGTAGGTAAAATGGACTCTCGAAATGCCAGTTCCCAGGCCTTTCTGAGCTGAACTGTCTCAATTCACACTTCTTTTCCCCTCCTTCCTTAAAGGCTGGTTTCCAACCTTGTAGAGCACACTGTCCCTTTTACTTCACCAAAAGTAAATCTAGGGTTCCCGGTGTCTTCTTTTACTTCTAATAAGATATGCATGGTAATGTGGCATTTTGTTTCATACTGGTTTCTCCTCTGAAATCCTACCAATCCGGATCAAGTGTCGCCTTCTCCCTGGTGCCTTCTCTGAGTCCAGAGGCAAACATTAATACAGAAATAAACCATTCTTTCTTCTTTCTTCAACGAATGTTTCTCAAGTACCTCCCTTGGTCCAGTGCAGCCCCTGTGGGGAGGGGTCACCTCACATGCCATGCAGTTACACCCTCCTTCTGGATAACTCTTCTTGAGGGTACAAATGGCTCCTTGCTAACCCTTTGGGCCCCTCAGAGTCCCCAGAATACTGCTGTGTATGTAGCAAGCTCCAGCTCAAAACATGTTACTGAGGGGGAAAAATTCTCCACCAATAATCTGATAAGTTCATTAAACAAACACCTGGTTATTGACCCAAGAGGTGCTGTGCTTCACAGGGCAGTTATGTGCAAGGATGGCGTTCAATTCCTGCGGTTCTCAATTCCTCTTTCCAAAACATAACAAGTTTTCTGACTGGTCATCTTTGCACAATTAGAGATGGGGGTCTTCCCTACCTTACTTAACCTTGCTGAAAGACAAGTTGTATCAAAATGCTGAAGGGCAGGAGACTCTCAGGGACCTGCCAACAGGAAGCTCAGAGGAGTTGCTCTAAGACTTTTCCTAAGTACAGCTCTAAATGCCCATGCGCAAAACTCAGAAACCAGCCGAGGGGCTCACTCGGAGTTAAGGAGATGGGGTGTGAGTGTGTGAGTGGATACATGGCTGAGAACATAGATCCACGTGGAAGGGGAGGTGGGCACACAAGCACTTCTCTTCTCTGGCCTTACTTGGTGCTGCCCTCACACAGTACAGAATTTGCTCACTACCTCACTACTGCCCGCCCTGCAGGCCAGCCCTCTCACTTCGATCCACATTCCTGGCGTGTGTCTACACTCACACACGTCCTCCACCTGTGCTCACCCATTCCAACCCACATCCTGCAGCTTGTCCATTGCCATCCTAAAGCTCCATAAAGGGCTGGATTCGGAATTGTTCCTGCAGGAATCCTGCCATCTCTCCCAGTTGTGTGCTACAGACAGTAACGGTGACTAGATTCCACTGTTGTTTTGGTTTCTTCACTAGCAGCTCCACTGGTCTTTGATCCACATTTCCCATGAGTGTGTCATAATAAGCTGTATCAGATGTTTGTTTATGTCAATAGGTATTAAGTCTATTGTGTTTTCCTCAACCACCAAGCCCTTCATCCTGGTGAAGGGAAGAAAAGCGAGTTAATTTGTCTCTGACAAATCTACATTGTTTACTTTCTTTAAATCCTATATTTCCTCAGTGACATGATGTGTTATGTAGGGGACACAATACCTGGCATAAAATAAGCATTGCCACATGCCTGGGGAAGGGCATCAGGTGGGATCAGGAGACAGAGCTCTGGCTCTGCCCTTCGAGTTCTGTTTGGGTCACTTGGCGACTCTGAGTTTTCCTGGCCCCATTGCTAAATGGGGCAGGGCTTGGCTGACTATATTGGCATCCCAAGGTCCCCTCAGGGCCCTTCTAGGCCTATTTGAATTCTTTGTGAAGCCCAGATGAAAACGGGCACTCACCCACAGGCAGGCTGCACCAGCCAATTACAGTGTTAGGTGTCTACATTTCTGGCTAAATTATACCAACAGGTCAGGACACCTACTGCCTCTCCCATTAGTTCAGAACCACCATCCCCCTTCCCAGGTCCCTCTGGGCTTCCTTCCTCCAGTGGTTCACTCTCGGCCTCTTCTCCATCCTGCAGCCAGGATAATCCTTCGAAAATGCTTTGTGATCATGTCAGTTTTCTACTTAGAATGTTCCAGCAGGTCCCTATTGCCTCCCTGGCTGGCTTAGGAGCCCCTCATGTACAGCTCTTACCCATCTCCCTAATTCCTTCCTTCCTCATTGAGGTCCTTGGAATCCCCAGCACATACCAGCTTCCTGGTTGATCATTGCCCTGGTTGTCTCTTTGTCCCAAATGCATTTCTATTCCCTGCCCTTTGCCTGGCTAGCTCTGACATGTCCTTCAGAACTCAGCTTGGAATCACCTTCTCCAGGAACCTACTCTAATCCTTCTCCAAAACACCAGTGAGGTCTCTCTCCTCCCTGCTCACTTGCTGTCTCCTCAGACTCTCAGTCCCATAATGGAAGGGACCAGACCTTGTTCATCATTTCCTTAAAACCATCCTATTTCTTTAATCCAACTCTTGACACTTAGTATTCACTCAGTAAAAATTTGTGAAATGAATGTGAACCAATTTTATCTCAGGTGGACTAAAAATTTTGATTTTACATGTTTTTGGTTAATAAAATGGATGAAATTGGAGAATATCATGCTAAGTGAGATAAGCCAATCTCAAAAAACCAAAGGACGAATGATGTCTCTGATAAGTGGATGATGACACATAGTGGGGGGTGAGAGGGAGGTAAGAATGGAGGAAGGAGAGACTGTATAGAGGGAAAAGAGGGGTGGGAGGGGTGGGGGGAAGGAAAAAATAACAGAATGAAACAAACACTATTACCCTATGTAAATGTATGACTACACAAATGGTATGCCTTTACTTCATGTACAGAGAAACAGTATGTATCCCATTTGTGTTCAATAAAAATAAATTCTTAAAAAATGAGAAATTTCAAATTATTTCATATATATTAATCTTTTAAAAATACAAAAATAGTCATTTACTGAAATTGAAACTACCAATTTGCTTTGGTGGCCAAAGCCAAAAAGGAAACTGTCATTTGCATGACTGCCTCAGACTTGCTACAAATTATCTTTGTTCCACAACCTCGAGGTCACCTTTTCTCCTTTCTCTACTTCTCATACAGTTGAGCACCAAGGAGAGACCACCCCATGAAAGCCCCAGGCCTCCTTTGCCAACATCACCACGCCATGCAGTAGGTAAATCTCTCATCCTGAGGAGGCGTTCCTGCACCTTGTGTCCTGGAAGGAGGGGCAGCATGCACCTCTTGCCCTGAAGCTGCAGGTGTCCTTATGAGGGCTGGACAGGTCTCCTCCATTTTACCCAGAGTTTATGCAGGTGATCTAGTCACATGTTAAGGATTGCAAAATCATTTTAAAAGTTAAGGCACACTAAACGAACCATTTTATTTAGAGTAATACCAGTTCTGAGTCAACCTTTATAGACACAAGGAGGTGGCAGCAAGTATTTGTTCCTTCCTGGTTGGCATAAATCAAATACTTGACAGGTAATTGGAAAGCTTGCTCCTTAAAGGAATAGTTTTGTAAGCTAAAAGAATAGCACCCAAAATTACTCTGCTATGAATATTTGTAATACTGACCCGTTATACCAAAAAGCACATGTGAGCTGTGAATTGACTGAGAGATGGGAAAAGCTATAGCTCAAAATCTAGGGTTGGGTTGTGGCTCAGTGACAGAGCACTTGTCTGGCTTGTGTGAGGCACTGGGTTCAATTCTCAGCACAGCATATAAATAAATAAATATCCATGGTTAACTAAAAAATAAAAATCTAACATGGTCCCAACTGTTCCTGTATGCTGCCAGACAGGGTACATATCAGCCATTATTTTTACATCTTTTGCCTCCATTGTGTTCATGATTTAATTGTTGAAATGAATCATTTCAGCCCCTGTGGGTTTGTAGCATCTGTATCATGCTTCTCAGTGTTTGTGGAACAGCTACCATATTTTATTGCTTCTAGATGCCTTTGATTATAAGATCTATCCCATTTCAGAGATGCCAAAAAGTGGGCATCTTAGAACCAATAAAATAGGCTCTTTGATCATGGCAGGTGTTCCCTCTCTCTTGGTCCATGGCATGGGCCTGGAAGAGCTTAGAGTTTGTTCCTCAGTCCACGGGGCTGTCTGTACCTGCACTCTGGGGCTGCCCTGTAAAAGAACACAGTAACCCACCAGGAAAGAGGGTCCTGGCTCACTCAGAGACTGTACATCCTGCCAAAACAGTCTCATTCATTCTCTTCCTTCTAGAAACCAGACTTCCTAAGTCCCCGCCTAAAGCCACTTTCCTCACACATTTGCTGTGAATTGAGCCCTTTTGCTCTAAAGTTTTTTTGAGGTGAGTTCACAGGAGACTTCAGGCTCCTCTCTTCCTGTGCTGGGCTGCTGAGGGCCCTGTTTGGGGCTTGGTGTATGTAGCTCAGTGCCCTGATAGCTAGCCCAAGGTTTCTTCCCAGGCTCCAGCCTCCATTCCTGAACCTTAACCCAAGAGTCAGCTCCTGTGGCCTGGACAGGGAAACAGAGGGGGTGTCTGCCCTCTAGAAGGTCAGCCACATAGCTGAGGTGGCTATGGTCATAGAGTCGGGTACCTGGACCCTAGATGCCAAGAAGGCACCAGGAAGATTAGGTCCAACTTCACCATGGTGTGAAGGCCAAGCTAGAAAGAATGTTCTGGCCTCAAAGGCTCTTGAGACAAGAGCTTGGAGCCCTCCTGTTTCGTTCAATCCCTTTCATTCTCAAAAAGGAAATGCCCTGTTTGTTCAACATATAAAAGGAGTTCTGAACTCAACAGTTCAGAAAAGTGTGATGAAGCCAAACCTTGCTTAACAATAATAAAACTCACCTGTATTTGGTCCTTTAGGGTTCCTGAGGCTTTTCCCCACATACTAGTTAATTTCATCTAGCTCTGTGCAGTGAAGGCGAGGAAAGTGCGATTAGCCTGGTGTTGGCCTCTTTCTGTGGATGATCTGATTTGATCCTCGCTACAGACCTAGGGTGGTTCTCAGACTTGAGTGCACACCAGAATCACCTGGAGGGCTTGCTAAAATGATGGCTGGGCCACCCGCAAAGTTTCTGATTAGTAGGTAGACCTAGGATGGGGCTGAGAATTTGCATTTTGAAAGCCACACATGGAGCCCCAGGTAAAACTGAAGCTGCTGGTCCAGGGACCACACTTTAAGAATCACCTATTGTGCAGCCCAAATGGTAGCAAGCAACTGAGCTCAGTGAGGTCAAATTACTTTACTCAGACCAGCCACCCAGAAAGTGGCCTAGCAGATCGTCTCACAGTAGTCTGCCTGGTTTGGGGGTCTCTATGCCTCCCACTTCTTCCACTTGGTTTCCTGCCCCACCCCCCATGCCACCATATGTGTCTTAAGGAACTAGTGCTAATTCCCTTCTCTTTTCCTTTGCTGGCAAGGCCAACTGTGAATACTAACAGGCAGGCAATTCAGCAGCTACAGGCTGAAATCCTCCAGAACACACAAACCTCAATTCTGCAACTCAGGAAAGATGAGAAATAATTCCAAATGGACAGGCCACATCCAAAGAGACCCTGGATATCACACCTCCAATTAGAAGTGACTGGAACTATAGCCCAGATTTAATACATGATGGGGATCAGATCACAATCCTCAAGGGAAATCCCCAAGACACAGGAATAAGGATTCAGTTCCCTGGTATGAAACACATGTCTGACCCTTTCCAGCTCTCCAAAGAGTGCTGAGGGCTTCTCTTCCATCCCAGGGTGGCAGTTAGGAGTAGGGGAGAAGGCATGGGGGTATTTTGAGTTGACTGATTCTTCACCTTCGAGAAAGACAAGAGCCCTCCTTAAATAAACCAGACTTTACTCTCACGTGCTCCCGAACTGCCATGTTCAGTTTTCCCTTTGGCTTCTCCTTATACTGCATGCAATTCAAATGTGAGGCCACACGGTTCCTTCATCCCTGCTGAAGAACAGGAGGCAGAGTTTATCTCCCAGCCTCCTTCCAAGTGTTCCATCCAGTTGTTAGTGTTTGGGAAGGGGCTGGAAAGGGTGTCCAGAGCCACAGGGCAAGTTCATTGGCAGCAACATATTCCACTGGATGGAGGACAAAGGTGAGTGGAGGTGGGGGCCTGCAGGACCTGAGGGATGTGAGCAGGAGGCTTGGCCCCATTAAGCCTGACAGGGAACAGACAGGCAGGAGCAGGGAGAACATGTAAAGGGAATAATTCTAGAAACTGGGCACACTGTGCTGCCCCCCCCCCCCCCACATGCTTCTCTTTTTTAAAAAACAATTTACCTGCAGTCCTGCCTGGCTTCAGTTGGCAGGATATGTTACATTCCTCAGAAAACTATCTGTTATCTGCAGGAGAGATGCAGGTCCAAAATGCCGATAAAAAGAATGCAAGTTACCCTGAAGGAGGTCACTTTTTGTGACCCTTACACAGACCGGATTCCAGAATGCAGGGAGATAAAGACAATTCTCTTTAATCATAAAATCTGTAAGAACAGGTTCCAGATAGAACTGGTCAGCGTGGGCCAAAGGGACCTAGAGTTATCATGGCCAGCAGAGACTTGAAAGTCTGATTTCAACTTGCTGTGAGTCAAAAGTCAAGAGGTGGGCCTGGGCAGAACACTCTGGAAATGTCCGTGGGACCTTCAATAAAACTGGAAGTCAGGAAGGGCAAGCCATCTGTCTCCTGAGAGGATCCATTCTTACCTTTCAGAGTGTCCCCTTTTCCCTTTTCCAATTCCTTGTGATAAACTCATATTGTTACTCTGAGTGACATGTCTGAAATCTTTCCAACACGATTGCAAGAACCAAAGTTAGAAGGGAGGCCTCAACACTCCTCAGTCTCTCGGAAGGCCTCTGCCCTGTAACAAAGCCCTACCGGTTGCCAAAGGAGACTTTGCAATGGAGACTCGATTGTTTAGGAAAGGAACCAACGAGTGGAACAGGGACAGCAGTGTGAGTACATGGCATTGCCTGGGTCACACTGAGTCCTGCTAGAGCCCAGGCCTGCCCCACCACAGCCGAGAAGCTGGGCAGGAGCCCCTGTGAGCAACCACAGCCAACTACCAGCCCCCTGCCCTGGAAAAGCCCCCAGCTTCCCAGAGTTCCCTGCATGGGATGGAGTGGCTGGCCTCATGGATGTCCTGTGGGGTGGTAACTTGGAGAGGTGGGACTCACTCTCCATCTAAGAAAGGCCTCAGCATCCTCATTCCCCTCCCATCCCATCACCTTGAAGATCTGTCTTGACTTATTTGCCCTATATCTGTGTCAGATAGTGGAATTGTCTCTGAACCAGCCCACATCCAAGGAGCAACAAACCAATGTCAGACACTCTTGGGAATGAAGCACAGTGCTCATTCTCTGCTCAGGTGCTGGTTTTAGATCATGAGTTCTAGTATAGGCTTTGTTGTTATTGTTGTTGTTTTACCCTGTTATTTCAAACACACTGGGATTTTTTTCTCTTGGGGAGGACAAACGAACAAAAAATCTACAAGGGTATGGATGATTCTCCCAGCCAGCTGGAACTTTCTAATTCTTATATTGAATTTAATACATATACAAATGAGTGCAAGGCCAACAGTTTGATGAATTTTCACAAACTGAACAAAGCCCCCACACCAAGGACCTGAACATGACCAGAACTGCCTCGTGTCACTTTCTGGTCACCCCTACCCTCTAAAAGCATCTGCTATTCTGATGTTTGGCAGCACAGATTCACTTTAGCACGCTGGAGTTTGTCCTCAGTTCATGTGACAACCTGACTGGCAGTCACCCTGGGCTTGGAACAAGAGAAGTTGCCAGGTTCAGGAGGATTGACTTGGCACTGGTTCTACTGGGGAAACACAGGTTTCATCATCCTTTCCTTTCTCTCATTGATGGAGCGCCTCTCAACCCAGCAGATATCTAGCTGCTGTATCAGTCACCCAAGAGGAGTGAGAGGCAGGGCTGCCCCATCTTGGTTGTCAGAAGGTCCTCCTCTCTTTGGGGCACCACCCTGAGGACAGCCTGGTGAGTCTATGCACAGGGGATGGGGGTAGAGTTCCCTTTCCATACACTTCCAGAAGCCCCACCATGTGCACCAGGCAGCAGGAAGCCTGGAGGCAGGATGACTCAGCACTGTCTACGTGCAGTGCACAGAAGCTGAGTTCTGTACCCTGGGAAAACCAGCATGTGGCACTTGGTTGGACTTGCCCATTCAGTGCTGCTTGGAAACCACTGCCCTCCAGCACCTATGCTGGGCCCCCTGTTTACCCTTGACTTGGAATGCAAGCCAGCTGCCAGCCCCAACCTGTCTGCCTCCTGAACCATCCTCCATCTGTCCTCCTCCATTTGTCCCCACCGAGGGCTGACCACACAACGTGTGCCCATTTCACTAATGAAAACCAGATTGCTTCTGAGCTTACCCCATGCCTGTCCACGCATCATCAGACTACACTCTGCTTCCTCAGCAAAGAGCTGCTCTAATTGTGCAAGGCAGAAGGGTAGAGATCTGACCAGGGCCAGTGGTCAGAAAGAAATGCTCTAGACCAATTGATATGGTTGCACAGAGAAGCACTCATGGAAGAACACAGTGTCAAAGGTGGCAGCAAATCTTTTCCTCCCACTCCTTGACACAGTAACTCTCTGTTTCCTGTGACCATCTCATTCTGCCTGGGGGACTGTAACAGAGAGGCTTGGAGCCCTGTGAAGACTTTGATTTGTATTTCCAGTAGAAGAGGTGGGACTAGAAAGATCTTAGGAACCATCTGGTCAGTGGTCCTCTAACAAAGCATTCATAATATAAGAATCACTTGGGGACTCCAGGTTTTTAAGTCCCCCACCTCCCCTGCCCCCAGCCTGTCCTAACTGAGGTTCAGAAATATGCATTTTTGGAAAGCATTCCAGGTGATTCTGATGTAGGTGACCCCAAGCCATAGTCTGATAAACACTGATCTAGACAAGCACAGCCCACTCCCCTCTGCACCAGATTCAGAGCAGAAGGTAAGGTCCAGAGGGCTCACATGACTCACAGATGACACTGCCAAAGGCCCGGAATCCAGGACCCATCCCCTTTCATGCAGGTCACAAACACCATCACCATCAGCATACACACGGCCCAACTTAGTTGATTCTTCTGTTATGAGGTCTCTCACCCAGCCCTTTCCTTCCCTCTTCTTGCCTTTGCTATTAACTGGTTGTGAGGGCACAGAATAGGGCTCTTACAAAGGCCAAACACTCTTCCACCTTCTTTTCATCTATCCCCTCCCCCTACCACTGAGTTACTCTTCCTAAACCAGATACACAACCTGCCCTGCCCCTCCATGTATAGAAAAAGGTGGGAAAAGCTTGCCCCCACCAATGTGACCCAACCTATCTTTATTTTTTGGGGGGAGAGGGTGGCGTGGGTACCGGGGATTGAACTTAGGAGCACTCTACCACTGAGCCACATCCCCAGCCCTATTTTGTATTTTATTTAGAGACAGGTTCTCACTGAGTTGCTTAGCACCTCTCCATTGCTGAGGCTAGCTTTGAACTCACAATCCTCCTGTCTCGAAATCCTCCTGAACCACTGCAATTACAGGTGTGAGCTACTATGCCTGGCTCAACCTATCTTTCTGAACTTAGAGCACATTATTCTCCAATAAACCTTCTTTCTTTATGTGCTTCCCTCAAGTGCCACCTTGCTCTGTCTTCCTTTGCTTATGTGATACCCTTATCAACTCAACCAACAGCCCTTCCTCCACCTTCATTGAATTCTCCCCATCTCCCAAGGCCCAGGGGAAGGGCCACTTCCTCCAGGAAGCCTTCCTTAACTGTCCAGTCTTCTGAGCAATCAGAAAACTGAACCATTTATTTATTATGTTATTACCTATTATATTCTGCTTTGAACTGTGAACTATAAGTAAATTCCCAGTTACCGACTACAGCCTACCCCCTAATTACATACCCATTTAGCAATGTGCTTTGCACATCAGTACATAAGGGACATTAGCAATAATGGAGTTATACAGTGCCAGAACCAGGTAGCTGGTTGGTCGGTTCAGTGACTTTTCTATACCTCTTGGACAAGTGAACACCCCAAGGATAATCTTTGAAAATCAAGGTTAAGACTTTCCCTGGACTATGCTTCCACTTCTGTAATCAACTTTCCTGCCTGTCACCACCCCACTGCATCTCATGGCCTTAATTTGGGCAGCATACCTCTGCCTGCTTCAAATGCCACCTGGGCCAGTGTGGTCAGTTCCATGCTCCAAAACAATATATCCCATACATCTTCTATGGTGCTGTCCCTAACAAAACATCATTACTAGGTTTCTTGTACTTGCCAGAGGACCAGGTGCCTGGCTTCCCATTCCCACTCCAGCAATGACAACATTGCCTATTCACTGCAATGACATAGTCAAACCAATCTACCTTGCAGGTCTGCCAGAGTGGCTAACATGTTCTTGAACCAGTACCACAGAAACCCTGGGCATAACTGATGTTCCTCTGTCTCCATGTAAGACAACATCCCTCCTCCACCAAGGACTGACCATCACCTCTTCACCCATCACTTGTTTATAAAGATGGTAACAAGAAGTTAATTCCAGATACACTGACAGCTCAAGTTCTAGGGCCTGAGCCAATCTTTCAGGAGTCCTTTATTCTTTGTTTATTGTTACCAGACGGCAAGTTTTTCTCCTGCCCAACGCCTTTGCAGTCTGGAGGTACCTGAAGGTTTGGTAGAAATCCCTGCAGGAATCTGAAAGCCTTAGCCCTATGGCTCACAGCTCAAGTGCACAGAGCAGGCTGTCTGTATTGGACACACTGTGGAACCGTTCCTTAGGGATGCCTTCATCCCTTCTCTCAACAATACCAGCACAACTTTTCAGGCCCCCCTGAAAGGCACGAGTTTCTGAGTTTCACATTAAATACTGCCATCACCTTAAAAACATATTTTTAAAAAATCTCTACTTACCAACGTAGGTCCACTTGGATCCTGCAAAGAACAAAAGGAAGCAAGTAAGTACAACGAACTGAAGGAGTTAGGGAAAACAGGACAGATTTTGTTTTGAAATGGGTGAGATTGAAAAGGAGGTGGATACCCAGAAATTAAGACTTCTTCTGAGTCTAAGTCAGAACCACAGCTTCTCAGAACAGCTGTACTCCACACACGGGCTCAGGATGGGGAGTTCATGCAGGGCTCCTGGGTTCTTAAATAGATGCTTCCCAGACATCTTAGAAAACCCAAACTTTATTGTCCAAGTAGGTAATATTTTCACATTGTTCAAAAACCTAAAGTAGCCAGAAGTTCCATTCAGTGAAAGCTCTTCCCCCTCCCCTGTTCCCTGCTTCCATTAGACACCTGGTTCATCAATGGACTGTGAGCCTTTATACAGGATTGCCACACGCCCCTGTAATTGTATCCCCCTCCCTTTCCTCACGCAAACACTGACTTTCTAGAAGCACTGTTCCTGCTTTCCCCCCGACTCAACATATCCTAGAGAACGCACCAGCACACAAAGAGCAGAACACTAATCAGAGGCGGGAGATATTTTCCCCTAAGACAGCTGCCATCCTGCTCTGAGTTAGAATCTCCAGAGGCAGTAAGAATGTGGAGGAGCGGTTCTGCCAGGAATATGACGAAAATCACCTACCACCTCCCACTCCACACCCTTCACACCACACAGGTCCTTCATTCCTACACGAAAAAAAGTATTTTAAAAAGTCATTGCAGAGCTGTGCTCCTGTCACCCCGCCTGCCCACCTTCTTCTTCAGCTCTGGAAGAAGACTGAGCTGAAATGCACCCCCATGTGTCTCAGGGGACTTGTCCAACAAGGGGAGGTGCAATTCCTAGGCCCCTCTCTCCAAGCATCTCCCAATTCCTCTGTGATTGGGCAGCACAGCTGGAAGAGAAAGAACCTCACATCCCCTTTCTCTCTCTGGAATCTGTTTCTAGTAAAACTTAACAGGCAAGTAAAGTGGTCATTTATCACAGGGGCATTTTCTGCTTGAGTCAGTGGATTTTTAAGTTAAAAGAGGACTTTGCTTTGTTGTTCTTGTCCTGTTCTACTTCTTTGCCTCTATAGGAAGCCCAAACTTGTACATAACCCCCAAGTTTACTATTGGCCCTTTCACTGAAATGTTGAAAAGGGAGAAACATTACCTTGAAACCAATCTAGAGAAGATGTTGGACTTCTTTTTTGTAAATTGTCCTTAACTGTTTGGTTTGAGGGTGCACCATTGAAATATAATCATGGTTTTCAGAGGTAGGAAGCCAGACAATTGCTGCTTTCCCAGGCAGAGCACATGGAGGTCCTGGATGTAAATACCCAAGTAAGAGGGGAGTTCACCCTCACTTCTTTTCAGGGAGAAACCCTAGATGCCATCAGAAAATATCTGCTGCCTCTGACCATCCCTATACTGGTGAGAAGGCTGCATTGCACCTGCTCCCAAATCAACTCCCAGATTTAATACATACATCTTCCACTATGCCTCCCCAAAGCTTGCTAAACTGAAGTTTCCCCCAGTACTGTGGCTCTCATCCTCAGATGAGGCACCTGCCTAATACTCTGGAAAACTCAGGGACAAATGTTACATAGGGGACATCCGGGACTGTAAAGCCTCTGACTCAGGACTGGGGACTTGTTGAAAATTCCTGTCCTCTGCTGTCTGAGCAAGCCCGCTTGGCCCTCAGGACTTGTGCCTCAGGTATAAATGGTAGTGTCAGGAGGGGCTTAGGGACTCCAAGGCAGGGGAGAAGCAGCACCCTAAAATGAAGTTACGAATGACAAGTCAGTAGGGTTAATCATGGAGATCAGGGTCCACCTTGATTTGTCAGCTCAGATCCAACCTTAGGAAGCAGTTCTAAAAGTGCACACGCATGCACACAAGTGTTTGCTTTCCTGAGAAAGGGCACCTCCTGGGTGTCCCACCTCTAGCCTTAGGGGCAGGGACTTTAACAAGATTAAACTGACCCCACACGGTACTTCGGGTCAAGTTTCAGTGGTTTCCTGAAGGAGTAGGCCCTTCCCAGAGGAAAATCATTCTCCTCCCCAAAAGTTCATCTGTTCCTTCCAGGAGACTTGGGCAGCTCAGTCAATGCCTGTTAGAACCTGCATACCCTGCTGGTGCTAGGCAGGGAGATGCCCTGGAGGGGATGCCATGAGGAAACAATATTTATCAAGATGTGGGCAGGGGTTCAGGGACCTGCCTACTTCCCGTCCTGGGTGCTAGAACCTTCCATGAGTAACCATCATCTGTCCTCCTGGCAGCCAAAGACCACTCGGCTTTCCACACTAGGTTTAGCAGAGCAGACTCTCCAGAATTCAGTGAAACGCCCCATAGCGATAACAACCATGAGTTCCAAGGTTTTCTCCAGAAGAACCTGGAGATCATAATCCCACCCTCCTCTGGCCCCAGATTTGTTTTTTTGTTTTTTGTTGTTGTTGTTGTTGTTGTTGTTGTTTTTTTGGACATTCCTCAGTGCCAACTGAAGGAAACTTCAATGCTCCAAAGAAAGCAGACCACACTTTGACCCCATTACTCAGCTAGCCCTTCCACCCCCAGCCTGTGTTAATGCTGATGTTCTATACACCTCAGTGATTTTTACTTTGACCTTGTCTTCTGAGGCAGTCAAAAAGCCAAGAAACCAGAGCAATAAATAACAGGGGGAAAAAAGAAAAAACTTGTGTTCTCAGAGTCTAGGGGTAGGTAGGCTGGCTACTCAGTGTGAGATGAGGTCAGGTTTCTACTGCAAACATCCCCTACCTCAACTTGGAGAATGAGGAGGAGGGGCCAAGGAAAAGGGGAGGAAAGAAAGATAGAGGGAAGGAGGCGTGGAGAGAAGAAAGGGAACAAGGAGCAGTTGCCCAAAAGTGAGGGAAGCAAGGAGCTTTCAAGAAAGAGGGTCAATGAATGGCCTTTCTTTCTTGGAGCAACTTGGGACTGAAAAGAATTCTAGTGAACTTCAGTCTCAGTACAGCTTCCCAGAGAGGGAAATATATGCCAAAGTTTGCAGTTTTAAAAATTAATTTCTGGGCCAGGAATAGAACCTAGTGGTACAGTATTTAACTAGCATTCTCAAGGGCCTGGGTTCATTTCCCCCATCCCACAAAAAAAAAATTAATTTCCACTTTAATGTAACTCCTTTCTCCCTCATTTTGTCTCTCCCACATGAAATGATATTAAGGAAATGATATTAAGCAGATCATGCCAGCCAGTAGACAAGAAGTTACTTTAAAGCAATCCCACAGTTAATCATGCCCAGTTCCCTGCCCTTCCCCATGTGCACAATGGCCTCTAAGAGGAAAGGAGGCTCAGAGCTTTGATGCTGCCGAGCAGGACCATTTTCCCATCTCCACTGCTTAGCCAGGGAGAATCGATTTTCAGTCATTTTAGTCCATCTTGGTCCTTCTACAAGTTTTCCAACCCTGCCTGGGACCAGGAACTGTCACACCCACAAGTGTCTCCACAACTTGGAGCATACTTCTGTCAAGGGCAGGAGCTCTCATCGGTTATCCAGAAAGCTTTCACAAAAGTCACCATCTACTCCCCAGAAAAGTGCTCATCCAGCTGATGCACAGGGAGGTGAGAGCTTAGTGGTATTTTTTTCTCGTTCCAAATGATTAGTTAACATGACCTTGGACCCAAGACCATAGTTCAGGTCCTGCTACCCACCTCCGCCTGCACCCTCAGCCTCCAGCCCTTCCAGGTAAGGTGCCCTAGTAACAATCAAAAATAAGGTGTACATGTACGTGCATACACTGTACATTCAAGATAGTAGAATCCTCCTGGAGAAAAACAATGGTTAACAATGGGATGCATTTTTTGGAGGTAAAAAACAAACAACAACGACAACAAAACAAAAAAAAAAAAAAAAAAAAAAAAAACCACTACTGTGTGAGGGTTGTGCGTGGGGTGGCAGCAAACAGTTCCTGGTGCTCACAACACTTAGATGCCCCCAGTCTTTTCTCTACTGTCTGCATGTGGATCAGAGGCGCGATACTTTAAATCCTGGTTCTGTCTCTCCTTCCTGCTTAGCGAGTTCTCAAGACACATCTCCAGAGCTCAGATGGCAAAAAAGCACCATTAGAAATACAACGTGCTTCCCGCTCCATTCAATCGCAGCAGCTCCTACGTTGCAAAGGAAAACCAAGCATCCTTTCTTAAAAAAGTGTTATTCGATACACTGCCTTCCCGGCTCCCCCAGCAATAATTTTACTTTATCATTAAGAGCCTCGCAAGAAATCCTGCCCAGGTGTGGCTGAGTGGGGGAAAGAAGGAAGGAAGGAAGAAAAAAAGGAAGAAAGAAAGACAAACTTCACCGTTCAGCGGGGCTGGACTGCAAGGCTGCTGCTTCAAGATCACCAGCAGAAGGACGGTCGCCGCACGCAGGCTGTGGTGGGGCATCTTGGGCTCTGGCCCGCGGCTGGCGACTGCCACTTGCTTTCGGGCAGCACGGCGCAGCGCTAGCAGCCAGCGGGGCGCGCACCAGGACCGCGTGCGCGCAGCCCGGAGCCGTGGCGAGCACGTCTGCTCTTTGGGCTCCGGGCTCCCCCCGGCCGCTTTTATGGAGCGACTCAACCCCAAACACATGATGTCATCGTGCGGGGAAAAGAACGCCCAGCCTACCGAAGGGCTGGCGCCCCAGGTCCGAGGTGAGTTGCAGCCTTGACTTCAGCTGTCCTCCGCAGCACTCTTCAGGGCCACTGCTGACCTGGCGAGAGAGTTTTGCGTGGGGGCTGCCGGCAGGCGTGGCGAGATCCGCCCACCTACCTGGGCCCCATCCCAAGAGGTGCTTCGAGGGATCACTTAAGTGGTCATGGCCTTCGTCTGTCACTGCTCCTATTTAGAAGCCACTCAAGCACAATGCTGTTTAAGCCAAAGTCTTCAGGGCTCCAAGCGTGCTCCTGTTTGGACTAGCCAACCACAGGTTCTGGACTATACAAGATAGCTAAGGAGCTGCATTCAGTTCAGAAATTCTGTGAATTGTACAATGCATTCCGACTAGGTTCTTACCTTCAAAATTTAAAAGTAAAGAAATTGGGAATAGGAAAATAGTGTCATGGGATATATGTGAACAGCTTTTTCAACAATTAGAATTTCTCCTAATAAAAGGTGACAGACAAGACCCATGCTAGTTCACATCAATCCATCCTCACTAGGAAGCTAACCTCTGGGTGGCAGGGGAAGAAAAGTATTTCCAGTATTTACTGAGCAACTTCTATGATAGGCACTGCACTAGGTGTTGTGGATCTTGGCCCAGATCAGTGTCTAAGCTGTTTCCAGTGCATATTATCACTACTTGTGCTCACTTTTCTCACATTTCTGTATACTTTGCAATTTGTGCATTCATACTTCTAGTCAGATCCTCTTTATGTTTAGCTCATATGCAGCCAGCCATTAAGTCAAAAGTCTTATTAACCTGCTATCCCCAGTACTTCCTAAATCTTCCCACTGCTGTTACTGTCACTTGCTATCCCCAACACTGAGGTCATTTGTGTTACTGGCTTCCTGGGCCCTCTGACTATCTCTGCTGTACTCCAGATGCTGGGCTTATTTTCCTTCCCACTCAGTGACCCCAACTGTGTGTTGCCTACACACATTGCTCAGACCACGTTGGCTTTAGAAAGGTGCCACCACAGCCCTGATACCCCTGGATTTGTGACCTGGTCTATCACACTTTCTCTTGACCACAGTAGCCAGATCAGACCTTACCAATCTCAAGTCTGTTCTGACCCTCAGCTTAAGCAGACTCTTAGTTTGGCTCTAGTGACCTATGAAGCCTGTTTTTTGTATGATTTTGGAGGGAGCGAATAGCTTCTCTCCTGACAACCACCAGGAAGTAGATGCCACCCATATTTCAAGGGGTGTTACTGTCTGTTCCTATCAGCTCAGCTATTGTGTGGGTAATAAAGAGCTTTGCAGTCTCTTTAAGGAAGTTGTTACAGTGAGAATCTTGTCACAAGCACTTCCAGACCACAGGAGGCTTAAGGATGACCTTTTCTGCCTGATAAAGAGCCTCGAGCAAGCTATGGAGTGGCAAAGGAGTATTTGCTTGTGGTTCTTGTTCAGTGTCTGATTTGTCCTCAAGGGTAATCAGTTTAGAAGATGAAATGGACTAGAGGAACACAAGAGCCTGGGAAGGAACCACTGCAGGTTCAGAAATCCAGAGACTGAAATCACTTGCCACATATTTCACAACTAGTTCAAGGTGGTAAGCCAGGCTATGCACACACCTGCTGTTACTCCCATGCCAAGTATTTTCCCATTATATCTGACTGTTAAGTTCCATTTAACATTGAACATGCACCTCTAAGTGATCGCCAAAGATGGGGGAGTTAAAAGGGGTGAAGGGGCGGATTTATTAGACCAATAAAGCTAGATGTGAGCTGGGATTCATGGAGAGAAAAAGGAATGAAAAGTTTACTGCATGTCTAAATCAAAAAATCAGTTAATTTGTGAAGAGTAGATAGCAGGTAAAGGAGAATCAAGAATATAAACTGAGACCTAATTGCCCTAAGTGCTTTGTATGAACTTTAAAAGGAGAAAAAAATAGTTATTCTTAGATCATCAGAAGGGGAGGGCAGGAAGCAAGCAGAAATGGACAGAATGGTCAGTCCTCAAAAGTATTCAAGCTGAATGTCAAGGGTCCCTCCAGCAAACACCACCACCTACCCAACTTAAGTTCCAGCCTAGGAATCGTTTCCCTGCTTCCCGAAGCTTGTGTGGATGAACGTGTAAGGACTTGCTTTGCCATCATCAGGCAGGTCTGTTGTCAGCCAATAAATAACCCATTACTGGATGAGTGAGGGTGGAAAGTGGACCTTCTGTGTGCAAAATGTGGCAACTGGCCATCAAATGTCACACCCAGGCTCCTCAGGGCATATTGCCCCTCTAGGAGGGTGAGGCTGGTGAGTCAAAGGGCAGAGGAGTATGGAGGAAAGAATGCAGATTTGGTGTTAGGAGGTCTGGGTAAAGTGCCTTGCCCACCACTTCCTCTCTGCATGACCCTGACTGGTGCACTTTCCTCACCTATAAAGAGCAGGTGGTAATCCCTGCCTGTGGACACTGACAGAACTCAGCTATGGTGGGAAGGAGATAAGGCAAGTGAAAATGCTTATGCTCCTCCATTTGTTCATTCATCCTCTGTGTGCTAGGCACTGCACTAGGCACAAAACAAATAATCTCATGAATAACTATATAACCATAATTTTAGTAAATGCAATGGAAGGTTGATGTATAACTCAGAGGGCCCCATTCAGTTCTGGGGAGTGACAGAAGACATCATCAGTGTGAGATTAGATTCTATGACTTTATAAAACCTTTGAAATGCATAGCTAGGCCAGGCTCCTCTTTCCCAAAGATGGTGCCATTGGTGGTATTTGCACCTTTCCTAAGCTAATTGTTAGACTTTTGAGTGGAAAGGTTAGATAGAAGGAATTTCATTTCTTAAGAATGAATTCTTCAAATAGTATCACTAAGTTGAGAATGCACCTTTGTATGGAGATAAAGAAGGACTGCTAAGAATGAAAGACAGAAGAAAGAAAGGGGGGGAGAGGAAGGAAGGAAGAAAGGAAGGAAGGAAGGAGAGAGAAAGAAAGAAAAAAAGAAAAAAAGAAAGAAAGAAAGAAAGAAAGAAAGAAAGAAAGAAAGAAAGAAAGAAAGAAAGAAAGAAAAGAAAGAAAAAGAAAAAAGGAAAGGAAAAGTAGGACTTCTGGGAGGAAAACTAACATGTATTGGGCATCTACTATTTGCTGGCAAAGCGTGACTCTTCATTCTTACAACAACCTGTAAAGACAGTGTTAAGTTTGCCAATTTATGTATGAAGAATCTGAGACTTGGAGAAGTTAAATCCTTTCTAAGTGCAGGTTCACAGGGCTCTTGAATGGCAGAGACTGAATTCTTAGTCCAGAAGATTCTCTGTCTCCAAGGCTTAAGGCTCTTTCTATGCCTATCCTACAAACACTTAAAATGGCCAGGTATGGTAATGCATGCCTGTAATCCCAGCAACAAAGGAGGTTCTCAAGTTCAAGGTCAGCTTCACTAATTTAGTGAGACCCTGTCTCAAAATAAAAAGTTAAAAAATTAAAAGGATTGGGAATGTAGCCCAATGGTAAAGCACCCCTGGGTTCAATACCCAGCACCCACCCCAAAATATTTCAAACAAAGATGTTTCATTACTGAATCCCTCTGAGATGTGTATTCTCCAATTTTCTAGATTCTGTGATCATTTATTTGTTGAACATAGGTATAACGTGACAGTTCTGGCAAATAAATAGTGCTCATCTGGGGCAAGGCTGTGTCTTCTCCAGGCCCCTTGGGGTTACTGAGCGACCCTATACTCTGATCTACACATGGAGCATCTGCCAAAATATGATACAAGGAATTAGAGAACTCAGAGCTTGATTCCAAACATTTCTCCAGCAAAGGAAGAGACAGCCCTTCGCAGAGCTCCTTGTTATATTAATGAGCTCTGCTTTGACCCAGGAAAGGGGAGGAAGAGGGAATCAGAGAGAGGGAGAAAGGCAGCGGGAAGGAGAGGAGGGAAGAAGGAAGGAAAAGGCCAACTGTACCTTTTGCCCAGTGCTGAGGCAATCTCTAGGCCAAAACTTATATGGACCCACTGATCTGGGTGCCAAGGTCCATCTCTGAAAATGTAATCAGCATTGTAGTTTTATTTACATCCGCTCGTCTCCTCTGCAGTGATGGCATGGAATCATCACCTCTATGTGACCCTACTACCCTGCTCAGTGTCAGGCGGGATCAGTTTCAGGACGGTATGACCGGGAGGAAATACGGCTAGACTCTCGGCCAAACTCTGGGACCTTAGTAAACCTCCTGTCCTCTTGTTTTCTGATCTATAAGCTGGGATAACAATGTCTAACCTCAGCTGGGCACAGTGGTGTAGACTTGCAATCCCAGTGACTTGGAAGGTTGAAGCAGAAGAGTCATAAGTTCCAGGTCAGCCTGAGCAATTTAGAAAGACACTGTCTCAAAATAAAATATTTTTGGCTGGAGATATGACTCAGTGGTAGAGCACTCCTGGGTTCAATCCCCAGTTCTGCAAAAAGGAAAAAAAAAATGTCTAACTCCACACAGGGGTTGGGGCCATAAATGTGAAGATGCTTTGGGGGAAAAAATAAGAGCACTTGACATATGTAAGATATCACATCCAAGAGTGGGCTTGAAATGAAATGAAACTGGTTTGATCTCAGCCTGAGTTTACTAATCTAAGAAAATGAAAACTGGATTCCAACAAAAGACATGAGTTCTTAGTCAACCCTGCACAGTTACCATGGTTACTCTGGTCCTGTTATTTGTCCACTGAATCCTTCAACTGAAATTTCTGTTGAGAGAGGAATAAGGGCCCTCCATCAAACTTCCATAAAGTTCTCTGCATGATTAATAAAAAATGATACAAAATCTGAAAATTTTTTATACAGAGAAAGTTAGCATTTTTAAAGGAAATAAACCTGAAGTAATATAATTTACCTCTTTCAAGGGAAGTTATTTGGAAAACCATGGTTAGCTGATACTAAGATCACTTAGGAGACATCATTAAACTGTAATAACTTAGTTTCTTGAAGACTTGTCTCCCTTCCCACCTGCTGGCTGCATTTCATTCTCCCCTATCCTCAGGGGTTTTGTCTAGATCCTGGTCTTGGTCTCAATCTGAAGCACTGTCCCCTCTTACCACTGTCTTCCAAACTACTGTGCAATCACAGACTACATTCCAGCAAGCTCCCAAGGGCCAACATAAAGTCAAATCTGGCCCAGCGTGGTACAGCACATCTGTAATCCTGGTGACTTGGGAGGCTGAGGCAGAAGGATCTCAAATTCAAGGCTAGCTTGGGCAGCTTAGCAAGATCCTGTCTTGAAATTTAAAAAAGGGGTAGGGATATGTTCAGTGGTAGAATGCCTCTGGGTTTAATCTCCCGTACTGAAGAAGAAAAAAAACAACGTCAAATTGGACTTCTGCCCTGAGTCAAATAGGTTAAATGGTACAGGGAATAGAACTCTGGATATGAACATTGGTTTTGAAATTCAGTTTTACCCCTTGCTATCTTGTGTGATCTTGGACAAGTCACCTCCTAGCCAAAGAGATAGGAGCCATAGAGTAAGTATACCTCAAAGGTACACAGGGAGGACTAAATACAATAAGCTAGGCATGTGAAGAATCTACACAGTGGCAAATAATAAGCACTGTGTAAGGGGCGGTTTCCTCTATAGAAGGGTCCTGACTGACTGAAAGGGGGCTATTTTGCCCCATTGTTCCAACCCTGATTTGGGCAACCCCACCAACTAACTAGGGGAGAATGAGCAAAGATTTCCAGGTATTGCTTTCTCCGTTAGTCTACCCAGTGGCTTTGGTCATTACAAATCTAGTTCCCCTTACTGAGGTAAGATAGCTCCTAAATAAAAAGACTCAGAACTTTACCACAGGAAATGTCTGATCCTTAAAAATTTGGAGGTGGGAGATATTTCTGAGCTCAGAGATGCCACATCCTCTTTCTTGGAATAGGTTGGCAATTTCCTCCTGCTTGGACACTCTAGTTCTCTACAATTGTAGGAATTCAGGAGCTGACCCTTCATTTCAGGTGCTTTCAAAGAAAGCTGGCAAGCAACCCCAGCTGCTTGGATTTCACCTTGCATTTGTCTCTCCTGCCTATAGGGTACTAGGAACATTTAGTGTTCGCTTCTCTTCCAGCAGGAGTTGGTGCACTGCGTGGGACCTTGTTTAGACTCCAGTGCCTGACAGAGTTCAGTGGGTTGAGAGCCTGGTACAGTTCGCATTGCAGGCTTTGTGGCATGGATAGCTGAAAAGCAGCTCAGCAAACTCCCCCTTAGATCAAGTCAAACTGTCTCTCTGGCCAGCGGCCATCCCTGGCTGGGATCCATCTTCCTCTCAAGCCCAGAGAAAGAGCTAAGTTATAGTTGGTGACTGGCCAAGCAGGTAAGAAGCTAAGACTTTATAGTTCTCTCACCCAAGACAGTGAACTCAAGACATGTCCCCAGAAAGCATGGTATGGCTTTGCAAGCCCACTAAGACAACTAAGGAAATCTTAACTATGGAACTAATTCCTTCTTTTTTCTTTTTCTTTTTTTTTTTTTTTTTTGGTACCAGGGATTGAACCCAGGGGTGCTTAACTACTGAGCCATATCCCCAGATCATTTTTTTTTAAATGTTTATTTGAGACAGTCTCATGAAGTTGCTTAGGGCCTCACTAAGTTGCTGAGGCTGGTTTTGAACTTGCGATCCTCCTGCCTCCCAAGCCATTAGGATTACAAGTGTGTGCCACTGTGCCTGGCTCTACAGAGCTAATTCTTAAATGTCCACTCCACTTGAAATAAGAGTGTGGGGCTTGGGGGTGGAGTCGTAGCTCAGTGGTAGAGCACCTGCCTGACATGTGTGAGACCATGGGTTCAATACTCAGCACTATATATAAATAAAATAAAATAAAAGATCCATTGACAACTAAAAAAATTTTTTAAAAAGAGTGTGGGGCTAACTTTGCGGTGACTATAATGACTATATCTGAATTATTTATGCTTGCATCTCAGTTTTTTAACACTGAGATGCAAAACTTGGTTCTATCATATATCTCTCTTTACTATCCACAATTTTGTGGGTGGTAGAAATGATGGTAAGATACAGTTAGAGTTCTTAATGAACATTAAAAGAATCAGAAAATAGCCTGGTGCAATGGTGCACAACTGAGGCTAGGGAGGCTGAGGCAGAAGGATCACAAGTTCAAAGCCAGCCTCAGCAATGGCAAGGCACCAAGCAACTTAGTGAGACCCTGTCTCTAAATAAAATACAAAATAGGGCTGGGGATGTGGCTCAGTGGTTGAGTGCCCCTGAGTTCAATCCCCAGTACTACCCCGACACACACAAAAAAGGATCAGAAAATAGAACCCAAAAAATTTGGGCTCTCTCTGCAAATTCTGTTTTCCCTGGAGGAATGGAGTAGGAGAACTACCTCAGTCACTCCACTTTTATCATGGGGACTGTGCTACTTAACCCCAGCGAAAACATGTAAAATTCTTTTGCAACATTTAGAAAAGACATCATAGTCCCCAATTAAAAAGGCTATTGATGCTTGTAACTAGAGTTGTTTGTCTGCTGTTGGAGGAGGCATCAGATCTGATAAGAAGGCTCCCTGGGCTCACTTCATCTCAGAGAAAAACAAAATGATACAGGCCCAGTTCATGGGAAAGAAATGAGAATGAATCCAGACAGTGGATGAGAGAAAGCCCATCATAATAGGCCTTGTGTAAGTAGCAACCCACAGAAGGGAAAGAACCCTGAAAGGGACAGAGACAGTTACAGAAGGAGCAGTGGTAATTTGTAACCATTGTTCAGACAAAAGGGGAAGCACAGGGAAATGCGTCCTGGGGCAGGAGAATTAGCAACATGATGATTTTGTGACCCTTTAACCTGGAGTCAGATGCTGGGCAGTGTGCCGACTAGAAACAAACTTTAAATATTGAACTGGAACAAGGAAGCATCTCAGCTGAAGGAGTTTTAGAAACAAAGTTATTTAGAGGAATTTTTCTTTCCTGTGCTAAGTACTGAACCCAAGGAGAAGTTGGAATCTTTTTTAAGTATAAAAAGAAAAAAAAAAAAAAATGCCAGTGATCCATCCTACCTGACAATAGCTCTTCATTCTTATACATTCCATTCTTCTTATTGTTTATGTCAATAAACCTGGTTACTTTGGGGAAAAAAATACTCTTAGGTATACTAATTTAAAAAAAAAATCTGACATTAGATTACAAACACTTTCCCACATTTCTACATAGTCTTAATAATTTTAAGTCAACAAATCTTAAATCAAGTTTCAAGAAGTCATGAAGTCTGGGAAGATTTGTGATTTAAAACAGGGAGGCAAATTTCTCAAGTGACTTCCTCAAGGTCAGAGAACTCCTAGAAGGGCAGCGAAGCTAAAGGTCAAAGAATCTAGATAAGTGTGATGGGGGTAGACTGTGGGCTTGATGGGGACAACAACAGGAAGTGAGTGCACACAGTGCTGGTGGCATGGCGGAGTCCAAGTCCACAGCCAGGAGCAGAGGTACCAGGGTCCATCTTCACTTGCTGTGAGTTCACACACTGAATGGTGTTTCATCCCTGGGCTCTCTGAAGAAGCTTCTGGATCTAGTACTTCAAGAAGAACTCAAGAGCCATGATGGAGAACCCAGTGCATTTCATTGAGGAAACGGGTTGGGAGTCATGGGAACTGGACATCCATGAGAGACTTTAATTCCTGACCCACTTGCAGAAGCTGCCAACCATCTTCATCCCACACACTCCTGGCTCTGCTTTTGCTCTCTTCTTCCCTATTTCATTCCCCTTTTACCTTTGTTAATCCTTCAGCCTGAAGAATCAAAGGGCTGTGGTCTTCCAGTTCCATACTGTAAGTGCTGTACTGAGAATGTAGGCAGAGGCCAGAGGAGGAAAATAACCCAGACCTCTCCAAGAAATTAGCTAGAGAAGGGCTTTAATGGTACACATACGGAAACAAGGTGATATTTTTACTTGTTCTAATTCTGCGTTATTTGGGTTTTTAAAAACATCAAATATGTTACAAACAGTTACACAAATTTTTTAAAATGTTTAATTGAGAGAGGCAGACATGTTCTGTTTTAAAAGAAAGAAAATAATTCATCTATAGTGCCACAATTAGCCCAGGAAGATCACATAGCACACATGCAAAGAAAAGGTCTTCAACAACAGGTTCTGCCAGCCCAGTAGAAAGCAAATCGAGAAAACCCATAGTAGAGGAGTGGTAACCAGATGGTAAGAGAAGAGCCACTTCCAAAATTCAGTTAAGGATGTGGAGAGAGGGCACAAGCAGAAGGAGCTCCTGAGATTTGGAAAACTTGAAGCTGACAAGGAAAATAAGGAAAAAATAATGGCTTCTGCCATTTCTGAAGCCAGGAGCAAATGTTCAGAATGTAGGGGAGACAGATGGTAAGAGAGGTGAGAGGGCAGTTAGGGGTGCTGCACTGAAAGTAATGGAAAACTTCCAAACACATATAAAAGTAGAGAGTATCACTACATTGACCCTTCACATATGCCGCCCCCAGCTTCAGCAGCAATCACCTCCCTTCACCTACACCCCTTTCCTGGATTATTTGAAACAAATTCAAGACATCATACTATTTTGGCACTTCTCTTACTTTAGCATGCATCAGAATCCTCTTAAGGGCTTATTTAGACACCAACGGCTGGGCCCACCATGGAGCCTCTGATTCAATAGATCTGGAGGGGCTGAGGATGGCCATTTCCAGTAACTTTTCAGGTGATGATGATGCTACTGATCTGGGACCACACTTTGAGAACCACCACACTTCCCTATTTAAAAGTAATCATAATGTTACCACTGCACACAAAAATCAATAATTGTCCTAATATCATGTATGTATATATACACACACATTTATTATATGTATATACAAATATATGTATTTTTGTAGAGACACATTTCACATTTATATCTTTAATTCATCTGAAGTCCACCTTCATTTATGGTGTTAGATAGGGATCAAATATCATTTTTCTCATGAAGTAAGCCAGTTTTTCCTATACTGTCTACTAAACAACCCAACTTTTTCCATTGTTTTTCTTACACTAGGTGCATACACACCCACACATATAAATGCACACACATTTACACTTCTGAGTACTTTATTACCCTTGCTCCATTTACCTGCTTCTGTCCTAGTGCCATAGTGTTTTATTATGTAGTATTGAAGTGTACTGGGGCAAATCCTTCCTCCTTGCTTTGTTTTTTTTCAAAACTGACTCAACTAATTGTGAACCTTGGGTCTTTTCTTCCATATAAATTTTGAATGTGTCTTCATTTCCTGAAAACATTTTCATATCTTGAAATCATTTTGGATTTTTAGTTTAATTTTGGAAGAATTGGCATCTACATGTTAAGAGATCTTGTCCACCATCCTGGCATGTATCTTTGCTTATTCAAGTCTTATGTCCTTTAATAGTATTACATTTTTCTCCAAAATTTTATTTTGTATTTTTTTTAGTTGACTTTTAGGTACTTTGTAGTTTTATAGCTCTTGTGAAAATTAAATGATTTTATGTTGTGTTTTCAGTTGAATATTACTTGAAGAAGGAGTCTACTGTTTGTAGGCAGATCTGGTTCCTGACATCCTTGCTGAACATGTTCTAAAAGTTTTCTTGTTAATTCTGTGAAGTATTCTATGCAGATAACCAGGTCATCTGTAAATAATGACAGTTTTGCTACTTCCTTTCAAATCCTTATTCCCATTGCTTCTTTTTCTTGTCTTATCCCATTGGCCAGGCCCTCCAGTACTATGTTGAGTAGTAACAGTTCTTAGAAGGAACAAGGATCTGTCTGCATATGTTATCTGCTTCCTATGCCGCTCAGAAATTATGCCTGCCCAAATGTACCCACAAGCTCTGTCTTCTGCTGGTGCAGGACTACTGATTCTATTTTGTCTTGCAGTGGAATATGTCTGACCATAATCTTCGCATGGTAATGTGGGAGGGAAAAAGAGCCCAGATTAAAGCTTTCCCATCTGTGGCACTTGTCTTCTTTCCCTGTATGACTGCATTCCCTTATAAGACTACAGTTACATTCACAACTACCTGGGACTCAACCATGTGTCCTTCTAGAAGCTACTCACAGTTACTACATTGGGGTCTCAGATCTACCAACTGCCCTATTTCTGAGGCACTAGCAGAAATGGGTTGAGGGAGATAGCTAATAGCTTCTGTTGGCTTGCCATTTGCCAGGAACCAGAAGCCAGAGTAATTTTTTTTTTTTTTTTTTTTTTTTTTTTGCACCAGGGATTGAACCCAGGGACATTTAACCAATGAGCGACACCCCTGCCCCTGCCTCCTGTTGTTTGAGACAGAATCTCGCTGAGTTGCTTAGGGCCTAAGTTGCCATGGCTGGCTTTGAATTTGTGATCCTCTTGCCTCAGCCTCCTAAGCCGCTGGGTTTCAGAGTAACCTTTCTAAAATAGTAACAATCATGAGAATGCTTTAATCAAAGGCCTTTGAAGACCTTCATATAAGCTCTGTAATACAGTATTCAAAAGATCTCAACAAGATGGCCTCACTTCCTTTTCCACTTCCCACAACATATTCCACATTCAAACTCCCCTGGTACTCTTTCCTGAATATGCTATACACTTTAAACCTGTTTACCATTTGATTCCCTCTCCATGGAATTCTCTTACCCCTCCTTTACATTAAGAAATCCTGGGGCTGGTTGTGGCTTGGTGGTAGAGCACTTGCCTAGCATGTGTGAGGCACTGGGTTTGATTCTCAGCACCACATTTAAATAAATGAATAAAATAAAGGTCTATCAACATCTAAAAGTGTAAAGAAAGAAATCCTACTTATTCTTCAAATCTCAGAGCAAAAGTTGTCATCTTTATGAAGTCTACTCAAGTTCATCCCAATGACATAAATCACTCCTCCTTCAATGCTCCCCAGAGCACTTACCTGTTAGATTTGCCTTATACTTTGTTGTTATTTAACTGTTCATAAGATGGTGACCTCCAGAAGAGCAAGGACTGACTGTGTTTTATCCATATCTCAATTTCTGATTCAGTTCTTACCAGGTGGTTGTTTGCTAAATGTTTATTCATCAAATTAAATGATAGAGATCACAAATTGTAGGAAAAAGAAGTTATTAGTCAGAATGAATTACTGTCCTTGGGTAATTTAGGATTGGGTAGGACTTTACAGAAGTGGTGTTATCTTCAATTATAATTAGTAACATGCAAATAGGAATGAAAACACACACTGTAATGTCCTACTCATTTCCTTTGTGTGATTAGGTCTTTTAAATCTCCTATTCATTGTTTGTCTGATTAAGTCCTTCAAGTGCTATGATGGCAACTTTAACCCTGTGCAGCAAAATGAACCTGCAAAGTCTAACACATAGGAGCTGGGAGCAATGGTGCACATGTAATCCCAGCAGCTCAGGAGGCTGAGGCAAGAGGATCCCAAATTCAAAGTCATCCTTAGCAACTTAGTGAGAGCCTAAGCAATTTAGTGAGAACCTGTCCCAAAAAAAAAAAAAAAAAAAAAAAAAAAAGGACTGGGAATGTGGCTCAGTGGTTAAGCACTCCTGGGTTCAATCCCTGGTACAGAAAAAAAGTCTAAGACATAGGTGCAATTGTAGAAGATAGCATGTGGTTAGATATTTCTGGACCTCTACTCCTGAATAATCTTCCTAGTTACACCCTCAGGTGGATATCTCTACACACAGTCCATAAAATGTACCTATTTACAAGTGAAAATTATGAAGACAAATGGAAATTTCTGTTGAAATGCTTACCTTTAATTTTGATAGTTATTTCTACTAAGTGATATTGCTATTTGTCCTATGAATAGGTTAGCCATGTTGTGGAGGAAACATAAAAAGGTAAATGAGTAAACTTAATATTTATGCTTAAGTAAAATTAATAATATTTATGCTCTTCATTTTCTTTAAATGATATACACCAGTTTCTTCTGTGTGATTATCCTTTTTGCATCCCTAGGCAGTTGGTTAAGATTATACTATTATCACTTTTGAAAAAATTAAAATAAGGAGAAATTAATTTTCTTTAGCAGATTGTTGCAAGCAGCAATGACCCTCAATTTATTCAGACCTCTCTGTATCCATATCCTTGGATAATACCTTTCATACTGAATCCAGGGTTGGCCATGTAACTTCTTTGACCAAAGGAACAAGAGCAAATATGATATAAGAAGATATTTAAAAGCATTTGCATATTATAGCTTGCCCTCTTTTGCTGCTTTTTTGTACCCTGAGGCCACCATGGTGAGACCACCATGTGAAGCCTGGGTTAGTCTACTAGAACATGAGAGATCACAAGAGGACAGACAAGCCATCCCAGCTAAGTCTTCTTCAGCCAACCATCTTATCAATCTCCAGGCATATGGGTGAGGTCAGTCAACAGCTGTCAACAAAGACCTGCCACTCCAACCTAGATCAGGACAACCACCCAAATGACTCAATGAATCAAGAAAAATAATAAACATTTGTCATTTTAAGTTACTGTGCTTCAGGGTGGTTTGTTACATAGCAAAATCTAACAGGTATAACACCATGAAAGTCTAGTCAGGATGGACTAGGGGTCCTGGTCCCTCAGTTCATGTTCAATTGCTCTCCTTCTACTCTTCTTCAGAGGTCAGACTTAGATATGCAAAACTTAAGGATATTATTTTGGAACTAGGATATGACCAAGTCTCACCTTGAATTTTTCAAGGGAAAAGATCATGACTTGATTTTTCCAGCTGGCTTAGTACATTACTTTATTCATAAAATATGCTCAGGGGGGAGGGTATTTCTTTTCTGAAAAGGAAGTAAACTTATATTTTTCTTACAAGTATGAATGGGGGAGCTACCGGTGGTGTATATAACTAAAAATTTATGTAGGGTACAGGTATTTCTAGTTACAAAGAAAGTTTTATAATAACAAAATTTCCTAAGAGATAGAACAGAGCAGATGGAAAAAGTGGGACTGTATTTTACTGAAGCTTTTTCCTCCATGGCCCAGGCCAGAGTCTTGCAGAGCTGCTGCACAACTTCAGGGAGGTCTATGTGAGCTGAATTCTCCTGGAGTTGTGCAGTGTGAACTTACTCAGTGATACCTGGGGCCCCCACCTGGCATAGGATAAATGTTGAGTAATGAATAAGTGCATGTATGCACACGTTTGTGGTATTTAGCAAAGTTTTAACTGGAAAGAAAAACCAAATTAGAATCCCTGTTGAGCAGGTTCTCAGATACAAATCTCCTTGTTTTTGATGTGACAAAGTGAAAGAAATTACCTAAATAAATATATTATATAGATGGACTACAGACTCAAGAGAAAAAAATTTCACCAAATCCTGCAGGTTAAAAACAATAAAAAATAAAAACTCATTTTGGTTAATGGTGACACCTAGTGGTGTATGAGACCATGAGTTTCCTTGGATTTTGTTGTACATGCTAGCGGGAGGACAAGTCCTAGGGTTTGGGAACTATAGCTCCTTTCACAGGCCTACAGGGTCAGCAGGCAGGTGCCACTCCAGAAGGAGGGCTGCCCAGACCTTCTGTGCTGCTGTCACAGAAGACTCCAGAATAATGCCAGAGGTGGGGGGATGCTCCCTGCCAGCAAAGCAGGGCCCACTTCCATCAATTGTTCCTGCCTGTCCATGCCTCTTGGCTTGCATCTTACTCTGTTCCTTCTTTCTTTCCTCTTCTGCTTTTACTTACCTTTTATTCACCCTCTTCTCCCTTTTCATTATCCTCCTTGCTCACTGATGCCTCCCAAAGACATTGCGAAACCCAGAATGACATTATCCACTATGGTAATCACTACCCCATATGACTACTTAAATTTAAATTCATTAAAACAAATGAATTTTAAAATTCAATCCCTCAGAGTTTGGGGTATAGCTCAGTGGATTGGGTTCAATCCAAGTATCACAAAAAGTAAAGAAATAAAAAAACAAAAAATTCAATCCTTCAGTCAAGTTGGTTACATCTCAAGCTTCAGGAGCACTAGCAGCTGCCATGTTGGATGGTGCAGATACACTTGTGTGCATCCTGTTGGAGAGCACCAGCCTTGAACTTGGCTCACCTACCTCTTCTCATCTCTTTTCCTTTTCAACACCTCTTCTCTATATGCCAGTTCCTGAAGCTGTCAGCTTTCTGCTCCTCCCCCTCCCTCTCCACTTCCTTCGGTTTATTGGGTGGCTTTCTGTTTTCTGTTTATTATTATGTAAACTCGTTAGGGTGACCTTGCCATGGTGAACACAAAACTATATAATCATATTGGACAGTTTATTCAAGACAATGATTCACAGCATCTTGTTTTCCATGCATTGGAACACATCAAAATATTTTTAAACTCAACACATCAACACATCATTTAAAACAATTATACCGCAGGCCATTTTCTTTTTTAATCCACAGTTTCCTACCTTTTTACCTTGTCTTGAGTTAAAGTAGTTTTAAAATTAAACAGTACATCTTTTTTTAAAAAAAGTCTGAAAATACATATTTTATGCATAGAATAGCTCTAAAATGATACACAGCAAACTGGGAACAGGTTGGTGTTTGGCTAGAACAAGGAAGATATTTACTTTTTATTGAATATCCTTTTGTAGTATTTGAATTTATACTTGGTGTGTGTGTGTGTGTGTGTGTGTGTGTGTGTATGAAACTTTTAAAATAAAATTGAGTTATAAATTACTTTTGAAATTAAAAGTAACACCTGAAAATAAAACTCACAACACTGAAGAATCAAACCAAAAATATTCCAGAAAATTGAGCTCTCAGAAATAAACTAACTTTTGGTTTTTGTTTGTTTGTTTTAAGAAACAGGGTCTCACTATGTTGCCCAGGCTGGACCTACTCCTGGGTTCAAGTGATCCTCCTGCCTCAGCCTCGGATTCGCTGGGACTCCAGGTGCATACCACCATGGCCATCAAGAAAGGAGGTCATTAGGTGGTGATGTGTCTATTTTAAAAGATAATGCAAGGAAATATAGGACCATATTGACTTCAGGTTTATTTCCAAAGACAATTTGCCAGAATCCTGGGACCTGAATGCCCTGACAAGGGGCCCCTCCTGACTGTTGCATTAGGAAGAGAGCTTTCCTTAGAGTCTGTATTTCTTTAAGACAGGATTTGGGAGCCAGGATAGAATCATCATGCCTACATCATAAGTACTAATTATACTACCTAGTTGATAAAAAGGGAAACTGAGTCAGGACCCAGTGAATTTGGTGTGAGCCAGGGTTTCATCAGTGTTCCTGATTTCCTGTAAGGCTACATGGCATCAAAACCATATAATCAAATGTCCAGACCGAACTGTAGCATCTCTATGTGGATTATCTAAATAAAGCACTGCCTGGACCATGCCACCCAGGGGAGTTGGTTTGTGGTTCTTTCTGACTGTGGACTTCTAAGGTGCCAGTCTGGCCTTGGGCGGAATCAAAGTCCTCCTCAAAGAACAAAGGTTTATAGTCAGGCTCCCTGGGACCATGTAGGAGTCGGTTTCTAATGAAAGGCTCTCGGTTCTCTGTGTTAGGAAGCAAACAGCAGCTCGTCCCTCGGCACCAGCCACTATCCTTAACCCTAAGGCAGACTGGCAATGGAAGATGGAACCAGCAGTATTGTCAGTGCCACAGGCGCTCTTGAAACATTTCTAGCTCACCCTTGCTTTTATAGAAACTGAGAGAAACTGAGGCCCACAGAGCTTAGGAGGTTAAGTGACCTTCCCAAGATTCTGTAAAGGCTGGTAGTGCCAGAGCCTCCTACCAGACTGGCCAACCCGGCAGGAACAGCTTCAGTTAAGCCATCCCAACAGCCCTGGACACCCCTGTGCACAGACCCTTCTAGTCACATGCAAAGAGTCAAACTCCTCACAATGTTCAATTACCAATGTGAAGAATGGAATGCTGAGGACTGCTCAATGTGTTTTCAGGTCAGATTTTTAAGACCCATCTGTGCTAAAATTGTATCTACTAGCACCTGTGGCTACTGAGCTCTTGACATGTGGTTGATCCAAATTAACTTGAGCTATTTGTAAAATACACATCAGATTTTGAATACTTCAAATGAAAAAAATAAACAATCTCAATAATTTTATAATGATTATATATTGAATGCGTAATATATATGTATACTATTTTAGACATTGGGTCAAATGAAAGATGTAAAAATTCATTTATCTATTTCTTTTGTCTTTTTAGATCATGACTAGTAGAACATTTAAAATTATACATGTGACTCACATTACATTTCAATTGGACAATGCTGAACTATACAATATAGACCCTTACCTCTGCTTTATAATGTAAGACAGAAGATTAGAGTAAAATGAGCTCAAGTGCACATATTTAAGGAAGGGA
Organism: Sciurus vulgaris; assembly: GCF_902686455.1. Lineage (NCBI taxonomy): Eukaryota > Metazoa > Chordata > Mammalia > Rodentia > Sciuridae > Sciurus > Sciurus vulgaris. The sequence continues at coordinate 110,992,113 of NC_136462.1, forward strand.
GAGAGAGTGGAGGAGAGAGAAGAGACAGGGGAAGATGACTTTGTGTCTGCTCTGGAGTGTAAAATAGGTCATAATGATTCCATTGTTCCCTTGGGTGATGCTGATTCCTGTGCTTGACTCCCAGAGAGTGAGCATCTCACTTTCCCAAGGGTAGATTCCAGTGTTTTTCTTCCTGCACCAATATGGATAATCCTCAAAAATCTGATATTGAGAAAAAAAAAAAAGCAGCAAAATGTTGGTACATACAGATGATTCACTTTATATTAAATTGTAAAGCTGCAAAACTATATATTAAACATAGTTATGCATGGGAATTACCATCTAAGGACAGAGGTTCCCTTTGGGAAGGAAGGAAAAACTGTTTGAGGAAGGCTTCCATTGCATCTACAATAGTCTTTCTTTAGCTAGACAGTGGCATGCTGCCAGTTGACATTTATTTTCTATCCTTTGTGTATGCTGGAAATATTTCATAATAAAAGTGACTTAAGATGCATACTTTTCACACATTGGTTAGGTACTAAAAGAGGCAGCAGATGCTTTTGATATGTGGGCATTTTACTTGCCTAATATACCTATTGCAAATTTCTACACTGTGCCCTATTTATCTCCTTTAAAAGTCCATTTCTATTCTGCACCCTGCATATGTGGAACATTCAAAGAAAGTAATTGCTTTAAGCTCCAAGGAACTACTTTTCTTTAAAAATGCAAATATATGGACTTACACAGGGAGACACAGTGACTTGAGGATGGATGCCACACTGTTTCACTTATCTAGCCTGCAGAACAAACCACCCCTAAGACTTAATGGCTTAAAACAAAATGATTTATTATTTCTCACAATATGATGTGCTGGCTGGGTGTTTGTCCTGCTGGTCTCACCAGGGCTCACGTGTGTGGTTGCTTTCGGCTGGAGCTTAACTGAGCTGGAAGATCTAAAATGGCCTCACTCACGTTTGTCAGCTGGTGCTGGGTGTCAGCTGGGGCAGCTTGGTTCTACAGATGACCTCTCAGCCTCTGCATTGTCTTCCTGTGTGGCATACTCAGGACAGCATTTCAAGTAAACAAAGGCAGAAGCTACAGATTCTTTTAAGATCTGGGTCTCTGAATTCACAGGAGGTCAATTGAGTCACGTATTATTCAAAGTAAGTCACAGATTCAAAGGATAGAAAAATAGACTCTGCCTCTTGGTGGGAGGGACTTAAAATCTATGGTCATATTTAACTACCACACACATACATTAAAATATTTAATTAATATTTTTAAAAATATATATAATACACAATAAACTCAAAAAAGTCTCAATTTCCACAACTTCCTTCAATTGGTTAAAAAAAAAAAAAAAGGCATCTATCATTAAGCCATTGCCCCCTTCCAAATGCAGAAGTCTGAATTCTCTTTGAACCTAGATAAAGTTGCTTTTTTTAATGGAAGAATAAAGAAGCTGGGGCAACCAGCCTATCTTTTAGAGGGAATGATGAAACCCAGGCCTCTCCAGCAGGGAGCATCTGGTACTGCTTGATGTTTAACTGTGTCAGTTCTGGATGAGGGGGATGGCAGAACTTTCTACTTGAAGACTGAGCATCATCTATTTTCTAAATTGATTTTTGGTCAATGTGGAATTTTGTGTTTAGTAAGGCAATTCAAAGGACACACAATAAAGCTAAGAGGAACATAGATGAGCAAAAGGGGAGGCAGCTATTACAGGACACCAGATGGAAAGGTTTCTGCCACTGCCTGAGTTAACTGTGGTGTTAATTAGATGTTATTATGACTTGTATTAAGAGAGGAAAAGAATGTCAGCTTTGTGCCACAGACGAAATATATGGAATAATAAGGAGAAAGGATACACATCTAGAGTAGGACTATATTAAACTTTAAAAGTGGAATTTGTAAAAGAGCTTCTCTTCCAAGGAAAAAGAAAAATAGTATAATTTTGGAAGCAACTATTTGAGACAACTTCTTTTATATAGGCCATTTATGCTGCTGTAACAGAATACCATAGACTGGATAACTTATAAAGGACAGAAGTTTATTTCTCTCCATTCTGGAGGCTGGGAAGTCCAAGATCAAGGTGCCAGCAGTCTGTGTCTGGTGAGAACCAGTATCTGCTTCCAAGATGGCACCTTCGATGCTGTGTTCTGGAGGGGAGAAAGGCTGTGTCCTCAGTGGCAGAAGCCAGAAGGGTCAAAGGATGAGCTCCGTGGGTCAAATCTTTTTGTAGGGGCATCTAATCACATGCTCAGGATGGAGACCCAATGGCCTGATCACCTCTTCAAATGTCGTGTTTTGTTTCGTTTTTATACTATCACATTGGCAACACTTGAATTTTGGAGAGGACACATTCAAACCATATCAATCCCCGAACCATAACCCCAATAGGTAAGACTGTACTCAGTTAAAGAAAACATGTCTTAGAAGTCAGATCTCAGGAATGGTCACTAATGAAAGAGTGTGATTATATTGAGGAGATGACTGATGATCCCTGTGGATTCAAAGAGCATGGAATAAAATCATGGGCTCAGGGACCCAGGCTGAAAGCAAGGGCAAAATGTAAGCCAAGTGAAAACACTCCAAGATGCAGGCAGCAGGAAAGGGTGATGTCTGTCTGTGTAAGAATAAAGGAAAAAGGAAAAGGAAGGACCTGAGACTTCTTCATCCTGGATATGCAGCCCAAACAGGCCTATGAACAGTCACAAGGCACTCTGCGCAGGGATACTTAGGAGCTTGGATGCTTTGGAGCCCTAATCCACCTCTCACTAGCTATTTGACCTTGAGTGAGTCACATGACCTCTCTGAATTTCAAGTTTTTATCTGTAAAATGGGAGAACAAGTTGATGCACAGGGCGTCTGGCATGCAATAAGGGCTCAGTACTTAAACAAAGGTCAGCCTTGAGTTCCTGCTACTCTCCCTGAAAGGTTTAAGTTCATACTGTGTTATCACATTTCCTGTCTCCTCACCAGCTCTGACATTAAGCTCATAAAACATGGGTCCTGATTGAAGCATAGCAACTTCGGGGCTACCAGTAGGAGTGGTGAACAGTTTACCTTCTGGCCTGGATCCAATTGGCCCAGTAGCAAACATCAGCATGGCTTCAACTTTTAAGCATCTTGTTGCCTTCAGAAGCAAAGGTGAATAAGGCCTAAAAGCCTCAGACAATTTTCAAGTGTCATCTGTAGGACTGCTTCTGTGTTTCACTCCAGATAAAAATGCTAGCTTTCTTAATGTGGATTTTCCTTCCCAGGAAGCCTTTAAAGATAATTTAGATATCTATGTATCTGAGTGCTCTTTGCCAGGAGATAAGAGGATAGAGAAATAACATATTGAGTTTTATTTTTAAGCCTAATGTAAATCTCAGGATTGGTTAATTTGCTTAACAAATAATTGCTGAATATCTACTATGTTTCAGTGAATACGAGTGCTCAGGTGAGACAAAGGAAAGTAAAACATAGTCCTTGCTCTTGAAGAGTTTATGATCCAAAGGGGGCCAAAACTAGTACACAAATGATAACTCTCAAGGCATAATGTGATGAGGACCACAGACCAGGTAGGGATAAATTGAATCAGGGGTTGCAAAGGAAAGATAGCATTTTTTTCTAGGAGATTTTTTTTTTTTTTAAATCAGCAACATTCTAATAACAAGAGCCTGATAAGTACTGATTTTCCTTTCTCTGTGCTTTCTTTCTTTCTTATTTTTAAGATAACTGATTTTTATTACTTTTCTGGGTAGCAATTTTTTTTAATTCTTAAATTTTGTTTTAATCAGTTACATATGACAGTAGAATGAACTTTGATACATCGTGTATAATGGTGTATAATTCCTTATTCTTCTGATTATACATGATGTAGAATCCCACAGGTCATACAGTTACATATGTACATGGGATAATGTCTGATTCATTTCACTATCCTTCCTAACCCCATACCCCCTCTCATACATTTATGTGATTTTATGGTCAAGTCATGATAAGTTTTGTGTTCTTCTAAGTATTGTGTTATAAATATGTCCTTTTGCCAAATAGTTTTCATCATCATAATTCCCATCTGTTGGTGAGTGTAATTACCTTTCGAATCTCCCATTGTAAGATAGGCAAGCTATTTCCAGTCTTTTCACATTGAAAACTTATGGGGTAAGGGATATCTTTATGCATGTAGCTCTTTCCTTCTTTTATTTTTCTTTAAATATTTTTTTAGTTGTAGATAGACACAATACATTTATTTTATTTATTATTTATTTATTTATTTTTATGTGACTCACTCATGCTAGAAAAATGCTCTACCACTGAGTTACAGCCCCTGCTAACTCTTTCCTTCTTTAGTATCATTTTGTTTAGCTCAACTCTGCAAAGTAGGGTTGATGGGGGTCAAAGGTCATGAGTATTTCTACTTTTTAAAATATATATGATTCTATTGTTTACTCCAAAGTTTGGGTCTCTGTGTTAGGCAGTGTTCTCCATGCAGAACCAATATAATATAGAGATATATAGGAAGATGTTTATCACAAGGAGTTGGCTGTTCTGGAGAAGTCCCACTATCTGTCATTTGCAGGCTGGAGGCCTGGGAAAGCTGATGGTATAGTTCTAATCTAAGTTCAGAGTGCAGAGAACCAAGAGTGCTGGCATCTGAGAGAAGACATGATGTCCCAGCTCAAGTAGAGAGAAAATTCACCCTTCCTTTGCCTCCCCACCCACAGCTATGTCCTCAACAAATTGGCTGAAGCCCACCTACCATGGTAAGGGTGGCTCTTCCAATTAAAATGCTTGTCTCTTCCAGGAACACCTCACAGACACAACCATAAAGATTTTTACCAGCTCTCTGGGGATCCCTTGGCCCAGTCAAGTTGACATATAAAATTAACCATCCCAGCCCATTTACAATGTCACCAGCAATAGATGTGTCTGTTTTGTCAAAACAATGTCAGCACTGGATGAGCTGGTTTTGGTTTTCTATTAACTTGCTATAATATCATAGCTATTCCATGATGACTGCCTGTTATTTTAACTCACATTTCTTTGATAACTATTTTCACATATCTTTCTTGGTTGTACCTTATGTAATTTCCCTGTTCACAAAAAATGAACAAGATTTCCACTGGCAGCAAATGGCCTAACAGGCCTATAGAGTTAGGACAGTGCAATGTATTAAGAAAAACAGGGTGTGGGTTACACAAAAAGAATTGGTGGAGATCACACCAGAGAGGAAAAATGAATGCCAGTATGTGGTAAGGTTTGGTTTTGATCTTATAGGGAATTTTTTGTGGGGGGAGGAGTAGGTATTAGGGATTGAAACCAGAGACACTCTGCCACTGAGCTATATCCCCAGTGTAGCCTCAAAATAAAAATAATGTCCAGGCTGCAATCCTCCTGTCTAAGCCTGCCATGTTGCTGGGACTACAGGCAGGTAACAGCACTCCTGGCTCCTGTAGAGGTTTTTAGTTTAATTTGTATAATATTCCTCATAGGAATGAACAACTGGAGTTCCCTGTCTCTTTTAACTCTGATGAACCTATGGCATCTGCAGGCAGGAAGAGCCAACTCCATGTGTCCCTTCACTTCTAACCTAAGTCCTGAACTCCCTTTCTTCTTTTCCTCCTGGAATCTGCTGATTCCTATGGCTTTTGCTCTACCTGGCTCCTCCCCACTTGGTCCACCTCCTCCCTCTTCAGTTTCACATTCCTGGAATCCATGTTCTATCCTACTGATGTGGGTTCTTTCCACCACATCCAGCCCAGGGTCCACCAGTGATTCTGGGTATTGAACCCCAGGTTCTGCACTCTTCCTGGGCTCCCTTGGGGATGTGTTCCCTCTGTCTTCCAGGAGGGTTAAAAACTATGAACACATTAGAGTATCCAGTATCTTTTCTCCTCTACCAGGAAACAGCCAGATACCCTGAAACAGAGGAGAGCCCTTTGAGAAAATACCTCCTCTTGGTTCCTGAGATCTACTATACCTGAAGTGCTTCCAGCCTCACAGAACTGATGGGCCTTCTGAAGAATCTCCATTTTTTTTTTTTCAGTCAGCATTTCCCTAACTATAGTCTCATGTGCTGCTCAAAGAAGCAAAAGACGACCAACAACATTCTTCCCTTTCGCGCAACAAGAATGTTCAGCATCTGACTCCAAGCCCTCAGAGGTACCCATGTACTCAGGGATGCCCGTCCATCCAGATCTGCAGAGAAGAGATCCCTTCAGACATCTGTAGCTCAAACCACAAGTCTCCTGATACCCACCTGGGTGAGGAACAACCGACCATTCCTCCAAGGCAGGCAGAGGAGAGGCCAACCCTTTGCCCACAGAGTACAAGCACAACAGCCTCCCCATTAGTGGGGTCTTAATGGAAAGGGCTGCACCCAGGGACTTGGGGGTGAGGCATGGGCTTGGCCACACTTTGTTTTCCTGAAAGCATCTGTGGCTTGCACCTTCATTAAAGGTCTTGATGAGAGTGGTGTCACTGAATCCCAGTGGTCTCTGATGAGCTGCTTTCTGAAAACACAGTTCTCTGCCCAACCCACAAAGTCAATGTCATTCCCTCTAAATGTTCTCAAAATGGGTGTTGGGGAAATGTGGGGGTTCTGGCTCTGGGTGCTCTGTATGGGCAAGCACTTCTCTGTCTCCATGGCAGGACAACGTGAACTCATGTCTGTGGCAGCCTTTTGCAAACAGCAAAGAAAAAGCTATACATGCATAGGGGATGATGACTGACTTATAGCACTAGCCACATCCCTTACAACCTTCCTGGTGTTGGAGAATTATCTGCAGACAGGGTTTTTTGATATTTAAGCAGATTGCCTGGCTTATCAGGTGGATTTCTCAGCCCTTCCTTTTTATTCTCTTAAGACAAGACTAAATTAAATCATGTCCTCATCAAACTGAATAGATACCCCAACCGGGGGGGTCTGACCTGGGCTGTGACAATGCCATACAGATTCTCAGTGCATCCTTACATTTGCCTTGCTCACTCCCTTCACTCCCTTGCTTGCTCCTCCTTTTTGGCAGCTCCAAAAAGTAGAAAAATAATTGCTTTTGATCCTGGATTACAGTTTGCTCTCCTATTGTGGGAGAGCAATTATTAACTTGTCTTAACTTGACATTTAAAAACATCTCCATATCTGTTTTTTATTAACTATATCACACCAGACAGTTCAGGACAAGTGGAGGAAAACATTAAGCTTTGAACATTATCTTAGCGACCAGCTGGAGGAAAACAGAAAAAGAACAATCCCATCGACATGTACTAAGTGCCTCCCTCCACTAGATACCGCACATTCTCATTCTCACAATAACATAAGGATGATTATTGCCATTTTAAAAACAGATGTTTTGGTTATTGGAATCATCAATAATTTATTTTAATTTTAAGATGAAAAATAAACCAAACTTTATGTCTAGATTATCAATGCGATGATTTGGGAGACACTTCTCCCTACCAAAACAAAAACTCCAGCAAACGTCTTGGCTTCGCAATTTTGTATTTTCTCTGGATACTTCCCATCTGTTTTTCCTTTGGCAGGCCCATCCCTGACCTTTGCAGGAGGTGGGTCAAGAGTTTAAATGGGCACTCCCTGGCCCACAGCTCCTAATGCTTCCCTGTGTACCTCTATTTCTGTTTCTTACTACCAAAAACCTTGAATGCATGTATGCCAAACGACCTTGTCCAAGCTTCATTCATGTGTTCTCACCAGTAAAGTGCTGCCCTTGGTCACTTCTTGGGTACCCATGTGTGCATACAGATGCACAGCCCACCTTTGAAAGAGTGAATTTAGGGAAAACTTCATCAAAAGCCCTGGAATGGGGCTTGGAGTCTTGAAAGCCAAGAATTCCAGGGCCCCAGAGTCCTAGAGCTTGATCTGTCCTTAACTCCTCCCGGGCTGCTTGTTCTCCCACCAGAGGGAGGGACCCAGCTAGAGGAAGGCCTGAGCAGACGATGTTATAAAGCAGAAGGAATAAGACAAGGCCAGCAACTGCCCTGTGATGCAGCCTCTGTGTTTACTCCTGGTGCCAATGCCATACCATCTGGAAAGTTCGGGGCAAAAGATTTGGTTACCCAGAGGACCACCATGACTGCTGCGTGCAGGTGCATGGTGAGCTCTGGGTCCACAATATCTAAGACCTGAGTGAACAAATCAGATATTGGGCTTCTAAGAACCAGACTTTCCAAGAGAAAATAAGCCCTTGTATTTTCAGGAGATCCAATGTGCCGACATGGCAGGGAGTTAGAATTTTCTAAACTGAACAGCCTCAAAGCAGTGAGCCAAACCTTTCAGTGAGAAAATGAGGACAGAGTTTCAAAAAAGAGAAGGGAAACTCATTTAAACTAGCCATAGGCAATCCTGTTTGATGTTAGATGTGTGCTAAGAAGTCTGTGCGTCCATGCTAAATAAGAGAAAAACACTTAATTCAAGTCTTCTCAAAGGTTTCTACTGAAAGACCTCTAACGATGGAGCCCCGGACCTTGCACGGAGGAGCCTGGGGCCATTGCTCAAAGTTTCCCTGAGAAAATGGAAAAATTCTTCCAAGTTTCATGTTTTGTTTTCAAAACGTATGTAGTTGTGCATTTGCTTCCATTAAAATCCTCATTTGATGAAAGGGTTAGGGCTGCAGTCATTCAGGTTGTCAGGTGTGAAGTTTCTGCTTCTAAAGGGAAGTCTGAAGCAGGGAAGTGATCCAAATTCTGGCCAGATATTGTGACTGATCAATTGCCTAAAAGATTGGCTTCAGTCAAGACACATGGGGACAGAAATGGCTACTGTCTGATGTGAAGGATTCTGCTTTTGAGCTGTAACTCAAAAGGCTGGTTTGCCTCAAGCCTCAGTTGGGTCTAGCAGCCCTGCTGGCCTTGTCTGAGAAGTGCCCTAGAGTCAAAGAGGACTGAGTCTACCCCTGTGGGAAAGGGGAGTAGGGGGAGCAGCTTGGAGAAGAGTTTCCTAGGAGCCCAGTGGTGACTAACAGAAAGGAAGAGACCATCACCTGTCAATCAAGCTACAAATCATCTGGAAATAGAAACCTAGCACCTAGGAGCCTGAAAAGGAGGCAAAGCTTTTAGAGCCAGGTGGAATGAGAGTGTGGTACATATTCTATAGTTTGGATCTTGAATGTCCCCCAAAGACCCGTGTGTTGATAGCTCAGTCTCTAGTCCTTGGCACTATCATGAAGTGGTAGAAGCTTTAGGAGGTGGGGCCTAGGGGAAAGAAGTTAAGGTGGTTGGGGGCATGCCTTTGAAGGAATTATTGGGACCTCGATCCCTTCTCTCTTTCACTTCCCAGCCACCACGAGGGGAGCAGTTTCACTCTAACACATGCTCCCTGTCATGAAGACTTTTCACAGTTCTGAAAGCATCAGAGTCAAAGGACTATGGACTGAAATCTCTGGTCATGAGTCAAAATAAACCTTTCCTCCTTTTAAGTTAATTATCTCAGGTATTTTGTTACAATAACAAAAAATCTGACTAACATATATCAAGGCTGTCATCAGTACATAGGGTGCCCTCACGCAAACTACCAAAACAGGGAGCCCCTCTGAGCACTCCTCCTCCCAGTACTACACCTGTTACTTCTTGACTGCTTTCAACACCCACTTGTCACCTTGCTTATGTGCCTGAGCACATTGCACAACATGTACTTATAGAACAGTACTGGTTGAATGTTAAAGAAAAGATTGATCCTTAAGATTGGAGACCTTGTAAACACTTGGGTTCCAAAAATAACATTTCCCACAAGCCTTCTAGTAAAATTGATGCTGTAGCTCAGGAGTAAGCAAGCTACAGCCAGCAGACTAAACCCAGCTTAGCACCTGGCTTCATATATAAAGTTTTATTGGCATGCAGCCATGCTCATTCACTTAGATATTGTTCTGACTGCTTTCACGCTGCTGTGGCAATGGTGCATTAGTGCTACAGAAACCACCAAACCTGCAAAGGCTAAGATTTCTAATATCTGGACCCTTAGAAAAGTTTGCCAAACGCTGCTCTAGAGAGAGACATATTATTTTCCTGTGCTTTGGCATACCTGTTGACCCACTGCTGAGTACCTCGAGAAAATAAGAGTTCTAATCCTGTTTGAAAACCCAGACTCTACCCATCCTCCTCCAGTCTGACCCCATTTTTTTTTACATAAGCGAACAAATTACGCCTCTTTAAAACTATTTTTAAAAAGTGACTTGAGCAGATTTCAAAATTACCCAGTAGAGCTCCCTTACCTTTGTGAAGCACTTGACAGCATAAAACATCTTCTTCTCACTCCTCACTGCAAATTTTGTAATATCCTTATGAAGAGATATCATACATCTGTCCCTCTGTATCCATGACTTCCAGGTCTATAGTTTCAACAAACAGACTTGGAAACAAAAGATTGAAGACATTTGAAAAAAATTGTATCTGCACTAAATATGCACAGACTCTTTGTCTTGTCATTATTTCCCAGTAAATGCAGCATAACAACTACTTATATAACATTTACATTATATTAAGTATTATCAGTAATCTAGAAATGACTGAAATTACACAATATGAAGTGCATAGGTTATACAAAGATACAGAGACAGGGAATCGTCATAGGCAAGAGTTGGTGTTATACTGCCACAAATGAATGTCTGGGGTTACTAGAAACCAGGAAAGACAAGAAAGGATCCTCCCCTACAAGCTTCCAAGGACTCTTGACCCAGTACTTTGATTTTTATCTTCTGACCTACAGAATCCAGACAGAATAATTTTATTTATTTATTTATTTATTTATTTATTTATTTATTTATTTATTTATTACCATGAATTGAACCCAGGGGCCCTTAACCACTAAGCCCCATCCCCAAACCTTTTTTATATTTTATTTAGAGACAGGATCTCACTTAGTTGCTTAGGGCCTCACTAAGTTATAAAGGCTGGCTTTGAACTCAGGATTCTCCTGCCTCAGCCTCCTGAGATGGTGGGATAATAGGCATGTGCCACGGTGCCCAGCCAGAGAAAATAAATTTCTGTTGTTTTAAACTAGTTGGTAGTACTTTGTTGTGGCAACCCTAGAAAACTAACACACTTCCTTTTTCCCCTGGCTCCTGCTGGGCCCTGGGACTGGATTCCTCCACAAAGGGTAAGTTCATAGTGTTGCCTTAGGCTCTGTTTTCTAAGGTTGCTCAGATCTTATATAAGAAGTAGAGCCCTGTCATAAACTTTGATCAATGATAGGAAATGATTATGAATGCATAAATTATTTTTAAAAGGACACACAAGAAACTGGTAAAAAAAAAAAAATGGCTGTTTCTCTGGAAGAGAAGTGGGTGACTGGGGGATAAGGATAAGAGAGAGAATTCTCTGATTTATTCTTTTTATATCCTTTACATGTTGAATGACAGAGATTCATTAGCTCCCCTCACCCCATTCAGTACTGGGGAATTGAACCTAGGGCCTCACACATTGAGCTACATCCCTAGCTCTTCTTATTTTTTATTAATTTCAGAGAAGTTCTCACTGAGTTGCCAAGGATGGTCTCTAATTTACAATCTTCCTGCCTCTGCCTCTGGAGTAGCTGAGATTACACATGTGTACCACATCTGGTTTATTAACTTTTTTTAAAGATGAATTTAAAGTGTTTTGGAGATAGCGTTATATTAGTTAGCTTTGCATCACCATAACAAAATAACAGACACAGACTACCTATGAAATGAAGAGAATATTATTTTTGCTCATATTTCTGTAGAGTCAATCCAAGATCAGGCAGCACTGTTGTTGTGGGACTTTCATAAAGGCAGCACATCATGGCAGAGGTATTTGTCAGAGAAAGACATCCCATCCCAAGCCAGGAACAGATGGAGATGTAGATGTAGAGACTGGGGTCCCACAATCCCCTTCAAGGACACACCCCCAAAGACCTAAGAACCTTCCACTGGGCTCCACCTCTTAAAGGTCCACAGTGCCTCTCCAAAGATCAAGCCTTTACTTAAGGACTTTTGGGGAGCATTTACCAAATCACAGCAAGGGCCTAAGGCTCCAAGGACAAGAAGAATGCAGAAGGACTTGTGCAGACTTAGCCTGATGACCAGCTAACAGGTGAGGGATGTGGATGTCCCAGAAGCTGCCAGTGTATTCTGGACCAAAGGTTAATCAAGATCATTTATATTTCAGGGAATAAAAATAGCAGGAGTCTCCCTCCCTATGGTAATGACAATTAAGCAACCATAGGCTGAGAACTCTTCAGGGAGGGGGAAAGAGGAGACTGACTTGAACAAACTTAAAGCTGAAATGACCAAGAAACACATTCAAATGCCTGAATCTGCCTGGAATTGACAATTTTTTTGTTGTTATTGTTATTTGTATTTAACCAGGAGCTCAAGACAGTGTTTAGATTATGGCGTGGTATGGTGGTGCACACCTGTAATTCAAGCTACTTGGGAGGTTGAGGCAGGAGGATCACAAGCTTGAGACTGGCCTCAGCAATGTAGCGAGACCCTGCCTCAAAACAAAAAATAAAAAGGGTTTGGAATGTCCTTCAGTAATGAAGGGCCCTGGGTCCAATACCCGGTACTGAAAAATAAGTTAAATTATGGGAAAAAATAGATTTTGGGGGGGTGAATACCCAAGGTTATAGCCTGGGAAATATTGCACTCTCACATGTGAATTAGTGCATTTCAGTGACTTGATATTATACATCTTCTCAGTTCTAGAGCTGGGATTTAAATCTAGATGCATTTAGACTCCAAAGCTGATGTCTCCCCAGGACTCCAAATTCCCTTTTTTTTTTTTTTTTTTTTTTTTGGTACAGGGGATTGAACCCAGGGGCACTCAATCACCGAGCCACATCTCCAGCCCTTTTCTATATTTTATTTAGAGACAGGGTTTCACTGAGTTGCTTAGGGCCTCACTAAGTTGCTGAGACTGGCTTTTGAACTCGAGATCCTCCTGCCTCGCCTCCCTAGTTGCTAGGATTACAGGCCTGTGCCACTACACGTGGCTTAAATTCCCTTTTGACCAGGATTTATTTCAGCATTTCTAGAGAAGTCCACACATCTATCAGCCAGGAGGATAGTTGGTTCTTCAGGACCAGATTATGCTCTTGAGTTGGGTAAAAGAGACAGAAAGGAGAGGAATGGGAGAAACAGAGAATCTCTGCCTCCCTTCTAAGAGAAAGGCCTCTTTTCTGACTGGTTCCCTCTCCCTTTAACATGATCTCCCACTCTACCTTATTCCAGTCAACCTGTGTTTGGGGGACCTGATTCAAAATGGCTTGAGTTAACAGAATGGCCATAGTTCATGCAACAGGTTGTCTTTTGTTGCCAGAATGTCCCAAAGAGACAATGATGATCTGGGTGTGCTCCGATGGTAATTTTCCCTGAAGGCAAATGACAAATAAGGTCTTAGTCACTCCTCTAATTTATGATGGCTTATATCATTTCCTTATGCTTCAACCTCCTATGCTTGAGTCATTCAGACGTGCCTCTAGACTGGACTCTAAAGTAAGTCTCCTCTTAGTCATAGACTTTCTCTCAGCTTGGCTTCAGATCCAAAGTGTTCTGCTCCAGATCGGTTCTGTGGCAAAAATTTGTAGATTGCTTATACAAAAATAAAAGGGATGACTGAGAACAAGGAAACTGGATATCTTTTGACCTAGTTATGGTTATTAATAGGAGAACTTTGTGTTTGCTAAACATTTCCTTTCCCTCATTCTCTAGAATTGGTGAGTTCATCTCTGCCTCCATGTTTTAGTCTATTATCGTGCCCTGCAGGATAGTCAGCTCATTGTCACTTTCCCTATTCCTGTACCTTCCATTCCAAATGAAATAAACTACATGGTCTGATTATATTTTTGTTCTATCAATTCTTTAGAAAGGAGTTTTAAAATTTCAAACTATAATTGTGGATTCTTCTATAACTCCTTGTACTTCTATCAGTTCTTGCTTCATGTATTTTGAATCTGTTGTGAGGTGTACAAATAATTAAAATTATTAAGTCATCTTGATGAATTGACCCTTTGTCATTATGAAATTATCCTCTTTACTCATAGTAATATTCTTTGCTCTAAAATCTGCTTTATCTGGTATTAATATAACCACTTCAGTTTTATTTTGACCAGTGTTAGCATTGTAGACCTACTCCATCCTTTTACTTTTAACCTATTTGTATTTTTATGTTTAAAATGAATTTCTTGCAGACAACACATAAATTGTGCTTTTAAAAATTCAACATAGCAATATCTGCTTTAATTTGGATATTTAGTCCATTTACATTTATTGCAATTATTGATATGGTTGACTTTAAATCTATTACTTTGCTATGTGCTTTCTATTTTTCCTATCTTGAGTGGGGTGTGTGTGCGTGTGCGTGCGCGCCCACACACACGTCTATGTGGTACTGAGTATTGAACCCAAAGCTTTGCACATGCAAGGCAGGTGCTCAACCACTGTGTTAAATCCCCAGTCCTTTTTATTTTTATTTTGAGACAGTATCACACTAAGTTGTCCAGTATGGCTTTGAACTTGGAATCCTCCTGCTTCAGCATCCCAAGTAGCTGGGATTGTAAGTGTGTACCACCCCACCTGTACTTCTTATCTATTGATAATCATTTTTCTTTGTTATTTCCCTATTCTTTTAACTAGATGGGTATTTCGTTATTTCATTTTTGCCTCCTTTGTTGACTTATTAGCTATAACTCTTTATTGTGCTTTTTTAGTGGTCACCTTAGGGTTTATAATATACATCTTTAACTTGTTATTGTTTAATTAGAAGTGATATACCAGTTCATACATGATAGAAGAATCTTACAACATTACGAATCTATTTCTCTCCTCCTGCCTATTGTATTAGTGTTGTACATTTACTTCCATTGGCGTTGTTAATATTTTTGCTTTAAACAGTCAAATTATCTTTTAAAGATATTGAAGAAGAAAAAAATTTATCTATATAATTATTTGTCATTTCTGACATTTTTTATCCTTTATGTAGATCCATATTTCCATTTGGTGTCATTTTTCCTTCTGCTTATTAAGACTTCAAACATTCAAAGGAATGTTCCTTGTAAATTAAGTCTGTTGGTGAAGACTTCTTTTAGCTTTTGTATATCTGAAAAGGTTTCAGTTTCATTCATTCACATGCATACCCTGTGACCCAAGAACTGTGCTCTAAATATTTACCTTAGAACTCTCACATGGATACAAAGAGACTTATAAAAGAAGGTCCATTAAAACATAGTTTTCAGCAGCAAAAAAATGGAAATAATCTGGATGTCCATTGATAGGAGAATGGATAAGTAAATTGAGAAAAAAAATTGTTTTGTCTTAGTTTGAGTTCCCCCAAAAGCAGACTCTGAGACAAAGATACAAGTCCAAGTAGTTTATGTAAGAGATCTCAAATGAATTACAGGGAAGTATGGCAGATGAAGAAACCAATAAAAGGTGTGTGCTTGTGGTCAACATGGGTATATGACCCAGATCTTCCTTCATAGAAGGCCCTGCTGCCAGCTGCAGGGGTGGGGTCAACAGATGGTTTCCAGCTGTCAGCTCCTTTAAGGTCTGTCTCAGCTACAGAGAGTAACCTTGCTCAAGGTCATGCGCTCTCTATGCCGGTCCACAGCCAAAGACTAAGCAAGGGAGGGGCATTAAGACCCAGACATTCGGGTCCATCAGGAGACTCTGATGTGCACTGCTTACTCCCCAGCTCCCTCTAGGTGGCTGAGGCTTTCTAGGGCCTGCATTGCACTTTTACGTTCCCTTCTTCCCATTCCTCCTTTCCCCCACTTCCTTTTGCAGATGTTGATTCCTAATAAACATCTTGTACCCCCCAAACTCCAGCTCAGTATCTGTTTCTAGAGAACCTGGCCTAACATGATTATCAAACAAATGACCAAGGTGGGCAACTAACTGGAGCTAATCCCACTGCACTGGGCAACTCTAGGAGGTGGTGCAGAGCAATGCCTCAGAATTATCTTCCCCAGGGAGCAAGGGAGCTGGGGTATTTAGCCACCAACTCCCATCAGTCATTGGTGAGGGCTGTTAAATCCCAGCCTTTTGGGCCTACCCCAGGTGACAAAAGAGCATCTCCAGCTGTCAAAGAACATCCTCAGACAATGATCTGTGGGTACAGGCAGTGCAGAACCAGGTCTGTGTGAGGGAGAAGATGAGTACTAAGAAGATATATGTGGTGAGACACCAAGAGGGAGCACTATGTTCCACAGAACGGAATGGTAAACAGCAGTGAAAATGGATAAACTATTGGCATTAATATGAATCAATCTCACCCAAATGATGTTGAGTAAAACAAGCTGTAAAACTATATAAATATATGATGAGCACAGTATAAATTATAGAAAAAGTTAAGTCTTGTTTAAGCAAATCAAGAATAAATCTCAGAGAGGGAGAGAGGCAGAGGAGAGAGAGAAAGTAGAAAAACACGCTGAACAGCAAATTCAGGAGAGTTATAACCACCAACAAAGAGGGCGGAGTGGGAAGGGGTTGGGGTACATAGTAGGCCTCAACTGTATTGTAAGTGTTTAATTTTTTTATGCTGGGTAGAAAGTACACAAATGACTATTTTTTTTTATATTCTGAAATTTTTTGTATGCCTGAAACTTTTCAAAATAAAACTTGTAATGAAGATGAAAACTCTTATTAAAAGAATCCATGTGATCTGAAAGAAATGGGTACAGGCCATTAGGAAGAAAATTACTTGTTTTTCTTTGTTTTAAACTAAAACTAGCATGAAAAGGGTATTAAAAAAAATGTAATCAGAGAGAAATAATAAGAGCTACAACCAGAATTGAAATACTTTCAGATTTACATCTTCCTTATTCTCTGAGTTTTTGTTATTTTTTAATTTCAGCCACTGCTTTTTTTAAAAACTAAAAACATCTGTAATTCCATCAGCCTAACACTATTATTTCCATTTTCACTCATTTCTTTCTGGACCTAGCCCACATGCTGACATTCTTTGCTTAGTTCCAATTATATTGCACATGTATTGTATACTCTACTTTTGACACTCATTCATGTATAATGGCCCTCAATGTTTCTCCATTTGTCTATAGTCTAAATGATCATCATTTTCATGGCTACATAATGCTCCATCATGCTGATGCATAGTACTTCAGCAGCCATTTCTTTATTTTGGACAGTTATGTTGCTTTTAAACTTTAGATATTGAAATAACTTTGCGATAAATATACTTGTGGAGGTTTTTGTTTATGTTAAATATAGCCTTAGCAGAAATCCCAGAGGTACAATTACTAAGTCAGAGGGTGTGACTATCCTCGTGGCCTTTGCCATGTAACACACAGAATTCTCCCTTTGACCATGGCTGTTTACTTAAAGCCCCAGGGCCTCCCAAATGCCCAGGAATCTACATTTTTAAATAATCTATTTTGGGCTTGTATTTGTTTTACTGAGTTGTTAGGACAGTAAAGACAACTGGGAGCAGATGGGAAATTTTCATTTTGCCCAAAGATGTATCTATTTTCTAAGGGGCATGTAGAAATTTAGAGCAAGGCACAACAGATTTCTAATCCTGACTTTGCTATTGGTGAGTTATGTGACCTTTGGAAAGTTACTATCCCTCTCTAAGATGTCTTTTCCTCACTGCCAACGTATCTTCCTCTAGGGCCTGTGCCAACGATGAAACAAGACAATGCAGGCCATGTGGCTGATGCAAGCAGAGTGCTCAGCAGACAGAAAGTGCTCCTCGGGTCAGCAGAAACCCTTGTACAGACTGCCCACAGACAGTGGAGTTCAGCCTGCCAAGGGGAGGGTAAGAAAGCTACATGACCATAGCTTCCTGGGGTCAGAGTTGACTCTGGGAGCAAGGGCTTGGGGTATTGCCTTCCAGGTCCAATGGCGTTAATGCCGATGAGAATATGTGAAGAAAGGCAAAGGAGTGAAAGAATGGAAATAATCTTTTGTGGAGCTACCAACCTGTGTTATCTCCTTTAGCTCTCAAATGAGAGGAAACCAGCATTTATTGAGCACCTATTATGTCCCAGGTACTTCACATACACTTTCTCCTCAGAGAAAATGTTAGGGATTAGGGTTAGGGCTGACTATTCCCAGAAGAGGTGAGCGGAAGTACAATCTATAGAAAAGGGATCTTGAAATTGTCTAGGTAACCCAGGTTTGAATCCCAGACCTGCCTCATGTTGGCTGGGGACCTGCACTCAGAGTTATAAAAGGGGAAACAATTATTGTGCTGGGAAGAGATCATTTTTATAAAGCACCTGGCACAGAGTAGGCACCTGGTGTAAGTTACCTGGGTCACACAGCTAGAAAGGGCAGCATGAGATCGGGAACGGTCTCTTGCCTCCAAAGCCCATGTTCTTTCCACCACATCACATTTATCTTCATACAAATGCCCACGGTCTGTATGACACAAAATATTTGAGAAATACTTCTATGGTGATTCAAGTAAAGGATTGTTGGGGGCTTTTGTGTTATATTCTGAGTGTTCTATAATCATGAAATTCAGCTCTCCAGTCACTTCCAGTCACCTTCATTCAGGGTTTTATACAGATGGAAGCTCCAAAATATTGAAAGATTTGTTGTGGAGCAGAGCAGTAAGCCAGGAACAGAAACCATGACGCCCAGAATGTTGCACTTCTTGACTGATAGCCTCCTCTGGAATTGCTGGGCATCCACACAAGATGACACAAGTTCAGGGGAAAGTGGAACCTCACTTTAGAAGCTCAGGGATGTTCCTTTCAAACCCTGGTGAAACTGCTTGGTTAAGAGATAAGGAAACTGAGGCCCAGTCAGTCATGCTGGTCACGACTGCTCCTGCCGTCCATGTCTGAGACAAAATTACTAACCACCCTTGTGTTTCTGGTAAACAGTGTTTGAGGTTTCGCATCAATATGAGCGATCATATATGAGAACATTGTTGGCTGAGCAGGTAAATTACCACCTTGTACAGTAACCTCTGCCTGGAGTGCGTTGTGGCTGAAGCAGTTCGTTTCCATACTGAAGTGAATGTGAGGTGACCATGGGCACCACAGGCACAGAGATCTGAACTGGGAGAAAGTTGTCCCTCTTGGCAACACAGAAGGAAACATTGTGGAAGGACTTCTTCTTTCTGGGTCAGTGGTAATACTGGGCTGCTTCTCAAACAGTTCCCCTTCGCAATGCTCCATATATGAGAGGCTCACCCACCACGCTAGGAGATCTTCGGCCTGGCGAAGAAGAGTAGGAACACTAGTAACCAAAGACCAGGTTTAAAGAACTGGTTCAGCCCATAGCAGGTAATGTGCTTCATTGTTCTGAGCCTCAGTTATCTATAAAATGGGCACACCCAGTCCTCTGGCTTAAATACGGCCTGGAGACTAATGCCACCCAAAAGCAAGTCTCCAATCCCAGTCCTCCTTCTAAGCTCTAGATTCCTATTATACAACTGTCTCCTGGACTCCTGTTCTTGAGACCTGCCTCAGTTCTCAATGCTGCCACTTTCTGTGTGACCTGGGACATTATTAATTGTAGCTACCACTGGGTGCGTACTACGTGCCAAGCCCTTTACAGAAATGATTTCTTCCCAGCACAGTAACCATTCTCCATTTTACAATAATCAACATGCCCCAAATGAAATATTACATCTCCTGCCCCCTAAACCTGGCCTCCCTTCATTTGCCTCTTCTCTGTGACACCATCCCTTTCCATTCACCGGCTCAGGCAGAGATTCAGCAGCCCTGACTTCTCTTTTCCCCTGTTCCACACTTGGTCTGACTGCAAAACACAACTAGAACCAAACCTTTTCCACCACTGTTTTTCTTTCATTTTTTTTAAAACGGTGTGTTATAGTTATACAAAAAAGTGGAATTCATTGTGATGTATTCACACATGCACGAAATATGGTTTGGTCAATTTCATTCCCCTCTTCTTCCCCTTTTCCATCTCCCCCTTGATCCCCTTCCTCAACTCCACTGTTCTCTTATTTTCATGAGCTCTGCCCCTCCCCCTTTTTAAAATTCTTTATTTCTCTCAAGCTTCCACCTATGAGAAAGAACATTCAACCCTTGACTTTCTGAGTCTGGCTTATTTCACTTAGTATTATACTTTCAGGTTCTATCCATTTGCCAGAAAATGACATATTTCCATTCCTCATTATGGGTAAGTAAAACTCCATTCTGTATATATACATTTTCTTTACCCAATCCTCTATTGGAAGACACCTAGACTGTTTCCATAACTTGATCATTGTGAATTGAGCTGCTATAAACATTGGTATGCATGTATCCCTGTGTTATACTGATTTTAGTTCCTTAGGATTCATACCAAGGAGTGGGTCATATGGTGGGTCTGTTCCTAGTCTTTTGAGGAATTTCCATACTGCTTTCCAAAGTTCACCACATATATTATTTCTGTGTAATTCCCAGCAATTTTTGCCAGGAACTTATGGGGTCCTTTATCAGAATAATGTTTTTAAATGCATAAAATAAAACACAGAGGATTATCAAGGAAACCAATCATATTGAAATATAATGCCCAAAGTATTTTAAAGAACAAATTTGTGATATATTCATGTATGTACTTCATGAATATCACATTAAATAAAATATCTACTGGCAAATCTAATAACTACTATAACTCCAAAGTAGTGATGGATATAAACATTCCTAGATACCTGCAGGGACTATATGTAATGTGATATAAAAAAAATATATTGATTTCTAGTTGTGCCAAACCCACAGGCACTGCTCATATTAATGTGTTTGGTTGCCTACATTTATCATCAAAGGAATCTCTACCCCCAGCCCCAGTACTAGAGATTGAACCCAGGGCCTCCTGCATGCTAGGCAAGTGCTGTGTCACTTAGCTACATCTGTACAATCAAGTTAGAGGTTAATGAAAATACACACACACCCCACCACTTAGTGCATGTTAAAAGTACAAGAACTCCCTGAAAGCTGCCTGAGAACACTTGAGTCCACAGCTGGACTCACTAGCCTGGATTTCTGCTGCAACCTCCTGATGCAACTCCAGATTTCCAACCTGACCTCCTCAGGCTATTTTCTACACAGCAATCCCAATGACTACATATGTCATATCACTGCCCTGCTTCCAAGAATCCAGCAATGTCCCACCTCCATCAATGAAATCCGAAGTCCTCACCACCGCCAATAAGGCTCTCTGTGGTCTGGGTCATCGCTACCTCACATCCTTGGTTCTGCCATATCCTCATTCATTTCACTCCAGTCTGCCCATAGGTCCTTTGCCCAGTATCCACACAGCTCCTTCTCTTTCTTGGGGCCTCTGTTCCAATGTTACCTCTTCAAAGAGGCCTTCACTGACCACCTCCCCATCCTCCACCCATCTAACAGCCCCTCCCCTCCATCACTGTCTGTCCCCAGTCCTGCCTCAGTGTCCTACCCAAAGTGGAAGATAAATACATCTGTCTTTGCTGTCTGCATGGCCCATAGAACATAAGGCCTTCCCCACCATTCAGAGGACAACACAGAGGGGCCTGCCACACAGGGGCTCAGTGCACATCTGTAGAATGAGTGAACGGAAAACCATGAGGCCCAGTCTCATAAGCTGTGAGAGCTCTGGCAAGGGACAGGCAGCCAGGGCAGCTGTTGGAGGAGCTGGCACAGGGGCAGAATCCTGCTCATGTTTGTCCTCTGCTGCTGTGCCTCACTCCAGAACTTGGGTTCCCTCTTCACTCAGGCTGCCAGCAGACTTCCCATCCCAAGACCAAGCAGAAGGAATCCTGCAGTACCCAGCCCACCCCTCAGAAGGCCCTGTCTGAACCCTGCTAATACCCACAGGATCCAAGGGCCCACATTCTCTCCCTCCTCCATGGATGAGTCTCCTTCCAAGAGAGGAGCTTGGAAAAGCATGTTTCAGGAGGCAAGTTAAGGAGGATGGGCTCTTTAACATTATGGTCCAGAGCCCAGTCCACCCTCTGTACTGACTCTAGGATGGGCTCTGCCAGCCTCATGTATGGTCTTGCCCTGGCTTGGTTTCTGCTCACTCCTGGTCTGTCAAACCAGCTCCCAGTTTTAGTAGAACTCCAATCACTATCCCCCACTTCCAGCCAGCAAACTGCCATGCCCAAAGCACTCATATAGCCACCTGAAGAACACCTGGCTGGCCTCAGAAGAAAACTAGCCCTCTGCTCCCATGTCCTCCCAAGTCTTAAAACAAACCTAGGTCATGGCCTAGCTTAAGTTCCAGCCTGATTCACCAGTTTTGGTTCCCAAGTGTTGGTATACCCTTCCCAGAGCTCTTGGGAACTAGGGTGGAGGGGTGGTAGATGAGGCTGGCCCTGGGTCTGATGGCAGGATAACATGAGGGACAGTGAGAGCTTCTCACGAGGCTGAGTTGAGAGGCAGACACCAGGTCAGAGCAGCAGGCCTGCCCCAGCAAAGGCCACTTAACATGTGCAAGGCAAGAGAACAAATGCAGTCCACAGACTGTATACCTCTATGTATAAGTCATGAGTCAACCTAGCATAACATGAGGTGAAATACATTCTATCTTCCTACCTTGACAAATACAGCTTCATAACAAGATGCAATGGCAGGTTCAGACCAAGTTTCATGTTCCTGAAAGTCCCAAGTCCAAATATGGCAGCAAGGAAGAGCCCCAATCTGTGGTTTCTCCCACCTTTCCTTGTCTTCACTCCCAGCTCCATCTCACACCATGAGGAAGCTTGGGTGAATGCATCTCCACATCCCAGTCCCCACCAACTTTACATGTACCTCCCCACACCAACAGTGGCCCTGGGACAAGGGCAAGTACAGCAGGAGCACAGTCTGCCCTTGACTAGACAGATGCAAGAGAGGCACATGGGCCCTGAAAGTGGATTCGAGGACCCTTGGGCAGGGAACTTGGGAGTTTTTGTATTCCCAAGAATGGTCTAGTATAGGCACACAGTCACTTAGCCCATGAACTCCTCACCCAGGGACTAGGGTAGGGCTGGAGGAGGGCCAGAGCAGGCCTGGAAAACCAAAGTCCCCCAGCAAGTGTTTCTGGTGCCCAGTTCATCTGACACCAGGCCAGTTTGGGAGAGTGCAGAGGAGTGGAGCCAGGGAGCTGGTCCAAATTACTGGGAAAGGAAAGTAAAACCCTTTTAGAGGGTACTAAGGACACCTGTTAAAGCCTCAGTTGCAGGTCCAGCTCATTTGGGGCTATTTCTAAAAATCTCTCCTCAAAAGAAGATTTAGCTCTCACTGAGGATCTGAAAGAGAATCTTGTACAAGTAGCTTCACAACCTCCATTGTAAAAACTCTTAACACATTAGTTTTAAAAAAAAGACTTTATTGTTTGATAGTTTTACCACTTATAAATTATTTTCTCATCCATTTTTAAAACAAGAACAGGGTATTTATATGAAAATGAAGCTTGAGCTGTTTTAACCTTGTTTTTTAGGTATGACCAGGTTAAAGAAGAACCACCAGGGGAAATAAAAAGAAACAAAAAGAAACAAATAAGAAGAAACAAAGATGTATGCATAGACAGATCAGAAGCATTCAAACACCTACCTTCACAGATGAATATTCTCACACTGGTGCTTTTTAGACACTGTTGCTAAAGATTTTGAGACCATGCTGCATTTTTACAAGCATAGACACCAACAGCAATATCATCTCTAAGTACCTTCCCTGTGAATTGTGTGAACTTGCTCTCTGACCAACTCTCAACCTTTTCTAGAACTACCTGGACACGATCCAGCCCCAGATCATGGAGGTAGTTCATCCTGTTTGATGGTCACATAAAAACATTAAGCAAGTGGTTGGAATCAGTCTTCTGAATCTCCAGGATTCTCTATTGGTCCCTATATCAATCTGTTAGCCATTAAAAACTAATTTTTAGATAGGACTGAAACCTCTTAAAGTGTGATGTCCACATTGTCTCAGATGGTCCTCCTTAGATACAGATCAAGAAATGGAGGAAGAGAACAGTGAAGCTGCTTGTCTGCAGTCTGAAAGCAAGTTAGTTACTGGCAGAGCCAGGACAAGAAGCAGGAAGAACCCCGGCATCCTGCCTCCAGTTACCGTGTGCTTTCTGCCTGGCCTCCTGCATCCCCCCAACCCTCCCCTACCCATTGTCACTGGAAAAGAGCTAGCTGTTTCCATGCTCCCAAGACCTCAGGACTCAGACAGTTAAGGCACACAGAGACCAACAGAGAGGCTGCTCTCTTGGCTTTCCTAATGAAGGGGCATGGGCATAAGCAATTGTATGGAGCAGGGAAGGGACCCAATAAGCAGCTCTCTGTTTCTGGGAAGCAGAGAAAAAATGGGGCAACAGCACCTTGAAATTAAATGCATGGTATTCAGGTGGGCTGAATATGGAAACAAAATAATAGCCATGTGTTGAGAAATCACCATCCTCACTATGTCTGAGGACACTGGCTGGCCCAAGTTAAAAGGGAGGAAAGAGGAAAACCAAGAAGGCCAAGTTGCTGCTTTTAGCCAGTTTGTCCTGAGCAGAAGCACCAAGGCCACTGTTCTTGGCTGTGGCTATGACTACTGGAGGAGCCACAAGCAGCTCTCATGAGGGTGGTCTGGAGAATCAGAGCATAATTAACACTTTCTGGATGAAAGAATGACTGCATGGACGGGCAGTTGGGTGGCTGGAAGGAATGGAATGAATAGAACAAAGGAATTGGTACTCTGCCATCAATGTTTCCACAGACAGGCAGGCTGCATTTGCTCCTGTATTCCTGGAACTGATTTTCAGTTTAAGGCAGATTTTCTGCCTTAAACCACATTTATTATTATTATTTTTAAATGAGCAGCCAAACTCTAGGCCGGAAGAGGACTCCTGACTTCCTATCTCTTTTCTTTTCTTCCCATCCTCCTCCCCACCACCAGCCCTAAAAGAGCACTGATTGATTCCCTTGGAGACTTCTGAGTTCATCTGTGTTGACAAGTGACAACACCTGACCCTACTGCACTGCAAACATGGCAGGTATACCCAGCCTCCAAGTCCACATCTAAACTTCTGCTTGATTTTACTCAGTCCCTGACAAGAATTTATGCTAATATTAACCTGTGACTTGACTTGACTTGATGAGCCTTTGCTGTTTAATTTTAAGAGTACTTTTGTCCATGAAGCACAGAAAACAGAAAGGGGACTGGTCTTGGAGTCAGAAAACCAGGGCTTCTGTTCTCAGGTGAAACATTGAATCCCTTTGAATCTGAGTTTCCCAATTTGTAAAATGATATGATTTTTCTGCCTCTGACAGGGCGTTGTAAGAATCAAGTGCAAATTAGATGATGCCTCTGAGCATGGTTTACAAAGATAAAGCACTAGTGGTATTACTTACTGAGTGCCTGCTTCCAGTGCCAAGCACTGTTCTAAAAGTTTCACATAAATGAATTTCACATTTAATCATCATAAAAACACTAAAAGGTGGGTACTAATTACCCTTGTTTCTAGGTAAGAAAACTAAGATGTCCATCCGAGACTGTGGGTAGAATTTAAACCTAAGGCCCTAGAACCCAACCATCTCCCTCCCTCCAGGCTACTTCTCCTTCTCTGTGCATCCTGCTTACATGCTGAGTGCAGGAAGTCTGGACACTGGGACAAAGCAAGGAACACATGTTTTTCTCCAGTTGTTGGGGGTTCTACACAAATAAAAAGCAATCATTTAGAGAGATAGGTATGGCAAAACAAAGAGGTCATTTTAAAGCATGTGGCACTGTCTGGGATAGAAGATATGGATGGGCAGTACTCAACAGTGAAGAGGGTAGAGGGCCTGCAGTGATCAGAGGGCAGCACAGGACACCAGAGGCCAAGCCAACTCACCCTGCTTTCTAGTCTTCCCTCAGGCTAGCCTGGTGATGAAGAGTCTGAATTGAGCATGTTTACTCTATCCATAGCCCTTCCACATGGTTCCTCTGCCCAAGAGGGTACATCCCTGGTATAGGTGGCATGTGAAGTTCTTCCAGGTAGAACCTGGTCTCTAGGTTCACCTTGATATGGCCACAAATTCCATATCTCTGCTTTGGAAGGCTATGAAAAATGCTTCTCTTTGAATGGGTACCCCTACTCTTGAGGTTTAAAAATAGGAGTCAGCAAGTTGGATTCCCAAAACAAAAGTACTTTTTCATCCTGGCTAAAAGAAACAAAAAAAAAAAAAAAAGAAAGAAAAAATCAGGAGGATGATTTCCAAAAGCACTTTCAGTTGCCCAGAAGTGATGTCCACTTCACACTATCTAAAGACAGCATTAAGAATAACCCCAGACAGGAGCCCAAAGCATTTTGAACAACTTGGGAATTCAACTGAGTCACAGTTTTAACTTTTTTTAGATCAAGACTTTTCATCTAAATAAGGCACAAGAGAAGCTGGTGTTTTAAGCCCTTGTAACAAGATGAAAATAGCTCCCAGCCTCCCTCTCCACTTTTCCACCTCCAACACCTGACTTACAGAAGTCACCAGACCTGTAACCAAGGACCCATAATTCAAATTGTGGTTAAGGGAATACCAGTCAAGGAGGCTCCTGTGTTAGCTTTGGACCAGTAAGTGAGGACAGGCTCCAACCACTGGGCTCTGGCTTGGCCTCACAGACCCAAAATGTCTGAGATGTGAAAGATGGTATATGTAGCACTCTGATCACCAGCCCTGCGCAGGCACCAGCTGACCAAACTGTACTGGTGGTGCGATCTTGGAGAAGCCCTATATCTGGCTGATGGGCAAAAGTGCTGCTTCTGGAGCATGTTCCCAATACAGAATTACAATTACTCACCGCTGAGGTCAGATTGGAAAGAGCAATCTCCCCAAGCAGAAGGACAGATTGGAGAGGATACTGACTTCCCTAGTCAAGTTCTACTAAACTGTACACTTCCGGGCAGCACCACACAAGTCTGACATCTAATGCAGTGCCTATGGCTCCCAGGAGGCCTTCCAGGAAGAGTGGCTCCTCTGTGCTCACTGGAATCAGTTGTGCTGTCTTAGAAACAGCCGATGTGTCAGCACCAGTAGTTGAGGAACTTCAGTGCACACTTTCTTTACGTGTAAAATAGGAATAAGGCCCCTGTCCTTCTCCAAGATTACTGCAGTGAATGCAGGAAATACTTTGAAAGCATCTATTAACTTAAGGAATCTGACTATGGTTAATGTTGCGGGGAGGGGTCCTTCCTCTCGGCACTACTGTGACCAAGTTGGAAGCAGTTAGAACTTGAAAGTACATAGATGTGAAGTGTTTCTTTTCATCATGAAAGATGGTACAGTCATCCCTCTGTATCCACAGGAAATTGGTTCTAGGACTCCCAAAATCTGCAGTTGCTCAAGTCTCTTATATAAGATGGCATAGTGTTTGTTTATAACTTACACAATCCTCCCATATACCTTAAATCATCTCTGGATTACTTATAATGTCTAATACAATGTAAATGCTATGTAAACAGTTGTTGTACTATATTGTTCAGGAGATAATGACTAAGGAAAATACAATCTGTATATGATTAATACAGACAATTTCTTTTTTCAAATATTTTTGATCCTTGGTTGGTTGATTCCAAGGACACACAGCCCATGGATACAGAAAGTTGACTTAAAACTGAAAGGACCTTCACACCAACTTCTTTCTGTCATGGTATTGAAATGTGGCCCTTCTGTGAGGGCAATGTTAGAGCTACATTGGGGATGTTAACTGTTGTATTTAGTGACTAAGTGTGATCAATATTCACATCTAAGCAATTAACAGTGAAGTGGAAAACTTTCGCCTCTCCTACACATGTTAAAATAGAATTGACTCCTATAGCTTCCTCTTTGAAAATAAACTCTTTGGTGGGGCTCAGTGGCAAATGCCTGTAATTCCAGCGGCTCAGGAAGCTGAGATAGGAGGATCATGGGTTCAAAAACAAGATTCAGCAAAAACAAGGCACTAAGCAACTCAGTGAGAACTTGTCTCCAAATAAAATACAAAATAGGGCTGGGATTGTGGTTCAGTGGTCAAGTATCCCTGATTTCAATCCCCAGCACCCCAAAAATACAATAAAAAGAAAGAAAATAAACTTTTTGAGCCATTTATATCATAGGAGGGCCTGGCAAATCAGTGAATCAGCCATGGGCATGCACTGAGAAACATTTCACTGGCTTCTTTCTTCAGTGCTATGAGGTCATTATTATTCCCATTTTACAGATGAGAAAGCTGAAGTCCAGAGACATTAACTTAATATCACAGGCAGACACCTGGATTTCTCCAGCAGTAAAGACAAAAAGGCAAAGAGTTGCACTTGGGGCCAACCAACAGAATGACAGGAAGACTGTGTCTTGTTGCTATTTCTTTTCTCCTTTCTGCCTCAAGGTGGGTAACAGGCTGGAGCCATCTAGGACTTACCATCCAGAACTATTTAGACATGGTGCAGGGTCTGGCTGCACAGGAGTCAAATCAACCCTATGAAACGAACCCAGCTGTGCCCCACTGTGGGGGTAAACGAGAATGACAACAGGTGGTTAAATGGATAGTTTTAAGCAATTACATGGGAACTTAGCTCTCCAAACCATTGCTGTCCTTTTCAAAGTAGTCACCCTGGGAGATTCCACTTATTCCAACAGTGGATAGCAAACCTTGGCACATTGGAATCATCTGGGAAGCTTTAAAATACTGATGTGTGGTCCTGCCCACCAGAGACGCAGACTGAATCAGGCAGGTGGGGCCAGGGCACAGGGCGTTTTTAGATCTCACCAGGTGATTCTAACATGCAGAGGACTGAGAATCACCATGCCAAGCCTTTTGGGAACTCTTCTGGCAGAAATGCCTTCGGTGTCTGGACACTGCCCTTTGGACCATTTCAACGGTAAGAAATCTTCCTTTAAGGAGAGGCTGGATTTTTGAAAAGCAGCTCAAGGTCATTGAGAACTGAATCTGCTGATTAGAAGTTTGATACTGTTCTTTGTCTGAGACAAGGAGAGATGCTTGAAAACTCATGCTTGGGTTCCTTTTGTGGCTCTGAGGTGGTTTCAATGGCAGTGATTCACTGAGCACCTGCTGTATACCAGGGCTGTGCTGGGGTTGGAGCTCTCTGGGAACTTACACCTGGTTCTCAGGGTAAGTGGGACCAGAGCACACACCTCCCTGAATTTCCCTGCTGCAGGGGCTACCTCAGGCTGGCCTCTACCTTCACATGGAGTCCCAGCCTCAGAATGTTCTTATATCTGTGGTAAACATGCTCTGCAGGCAGCATCTGACCAGGCTGCAATTGGTCCCCTGTTAGGGTCAAGGGTGAGTGACCACCTACGTCCTCCATGCCCACCCACAGATGCCACTGGTCCTGACAACCCTGCTCATCTCTTGAAGGAAGGTTTTAGAATTAGGTTAGAGAAAAGAATCAGAGTGTGGGAGAGGGATATAGATCTGTGACAGGCAAAGAGAAAGGAAGCCTGAGGCAACCTTCTTCAGGAATACTGTATTCTGACGACTAACTCAGCGTGTCCTCAGTAAGTATCTGAAGAATCCCAACTTCAGTTAAATACAGAATTAAGGTAGCTGAGCTTCACAGTCCTTTCCAGCTTCTGAATGCTGTGATTATAAGATACTATATAGCTGAGTGCTATAAATAAAACTGGATTTTAAGAGAAATTTGTTAAAACTGGCTTCATTACAACTTCTAAGAGCTGGCAAAGGCAACTAATTGCTCAGGGGCCTTTGTGACAGTGTCCCTGAATGTTGAAAGTGGACTCAGTCAGCCTGGAGTTCCAATCTTGGTCTTGATATGTACCAGTTGCTGTGTAACTTTGAGCAACAGGTTGCACCTGAGTCTTTGTTTTACCATTGGAAATAATAATACCTGTCTTGCAGAGTGTGGGGCAGATTAGATGAAACAATGAACGTACAGCTCCTGGGACATGGTAGGTGACCACAGTGGCAGAAGAACACCAAACCTCCCATTTTTCTGCTACCTAGACTATTCAAGAATCACCCATGATATTTATTCCATGATCTCCTACCATGCTTCATTGCAGGTGGAAGTAGGTATTCACTTGGACAAAAAAACAACTCTCCAGAAAGCAAAGGCAACTGCTCAGGGAGGAAGAGGGGAATCCTAGGAGCCAAGATTCCTGCAGCTCCTTTCATTCCTTTGACAAAGCAGGGGGACATGGATCCCCATCTTTGGAAGCAGAGGCATTAAATTACTGCCCCCTCAAAAATGAGCTAGCAAGAACATAATCTAGACACAATTCATTGCAATTTCCAACCCCAAATTATTCAAATGTAGGCTAGGAAATAGACCAACGTGAAAGGAATGCTGAAGGTTGCCCACGTGGTCACCTGGAAGCCTCTCGCTGACAGTGCAGCACATCCGCAAGATGACAAGTCTCTGTCTAACCCCAGGTTAAATGCATAATGTGCTTATTATACATTTAAGTATATTGTTGATGTTTTGAACAGGCAGCTTCAACAACATTTCAGTATATAACTATCATTAAGGAGAGTTTTAAAAAATAAGATCCTTTGTACTTGGTAAGGGGGGTGCTGAGGGGACGGGGTATCAACGTGATGCTATAATTTGACCATTTTAGCTTTCAAATGATGTCACTTAACAACTTGGACCTAAATACACTCAGGAAACAGGCTGCCCCAAAGGACAGCTGCTTAAGTTTGAAGGATATGGAAGTCTACCCTAAAGTATCTTCTCACCCCCTTGCCCCAGGCCAAGGATTGCCACCTTTAAATTTGGCGGGGGGGGGGGGGGGGGGGGGTGTCATGAACCCAATGGGAGTAAAGAGATAGCAGCATTTAGATTTGTCAGCTCCCTGGGAGCTTTAAAATATACTAATATCTGGTCTTACCTGTCCCCCTCCTCAGGGGATTCTGATAAACTTGGCCTGGGATGCAAGCTGGGCTTTGAGATTTTTTAAAGTTCCCACCTCATTCTAATGAGTAACCACGGTTGAGAATCACTGCACCCAGGTCCTCTCACTCCAGTCAGTGCTCAATACCCCTTCTTCATCCTCCCACTCCAGCCCTGGTCCATCCAGCAAGCCCTGCTCAGCAGTCACAAATAACACAATTGCAGGGCGGATAGTGTGAGCCCCATCTTACACACAGAGAAACTAAGAACCAGGGAGAGTAAATAACTTTATTCAAAGTCACACAAGTAATTAGTGGGAGACTAGGTCTCTCTGACTTAGCAGTGGTTCCCAGTTGTCAGGCTGCCTTGGTAACTTGGGAGTATTAACTCATTAAGCGATTGAGGGTTTAGTTTATGGTAATAAGGGCCCCTAGTTTTTATAGAGGTATTAGTGTTCACATAACACTTTCATAAACATTATTTTATGATATTAAGGATCATAGCTTCATTTTAAAGATGAGAAAACTGAGACTCAGAATTATTTCCTTCCTTGTGGCCATCCTGGTAGAGGAACCAGAGTTTGAGCTCAAAGATTTTTAACTCCTAACTCCAAAGAGGAGAACACATTGAAAAACTGGGAGGTAGGGGGTGGGGAAGTGACATACTACAAATCAATTGGATTGTAAACTTCAAAAGTGTCAATATCATGAAAAGAAAAGAAAGGCCAAGAAATATTTCCAGATTAATGGAATTAAAGAGACATGAAAAATAGGGGTTGTGGGTTTAGCTCAATGATAGAGCACATGCTTGGCAGGGCCCCAAGTTCAATCCCCAGCACGCAAAAAAGATGCGAAAAGTAAATGATATGTGTCCTCATGAAATGGACACTGGATTGCAAATCGAAAACTTGATTTAAAAAATATCATTAGAATAATTTTTATTTTAAAATATGTATTAATGTGAAAGTTGCTGGGGTTTGATCATTATATTGTGGTTGCATAAAAGAATATTCTTGTTCTTATATTTACATGGTAAAGTATTTAAGGATGAAGAATTATGATATCTGAAACTTACTCTCAGATGACTGAATAGAAAAACATTTATAAACATGTTTGTGAATATATGTATATGTGCATATTTATATACACCAAGAGGGAATGCAATGTTAACACCTGGTGAGTCTCATTGAAGTGTTTGTTGTGTTATCTTTGCAACTGTTATCTATATTTTGAAATTTTTAAAATAAAAACAATGAAAAAGGGGAAGAAGTACAAGTAGTTTATTCCAGGTGAGCTGGGAAGAGTAAATACTTTTATTTTTAAAACTGGATGCCATTTCTAAAAGCACAAAAGTTTATTTGCCTGTGTTACTACAGAAGGAAAAATACTTTATGCACAGTAAGCACAGGTGCATGTCAATAGGCACCACGTGAAGCTTTTCAAAGACAAGGTTTTTTTGGTTTGGTTTCTTTTCGGGGGTGGGTACCAGGGACTGAACTCGGGGCATTCAACCTCTGAGCCACATCCCCAGCCCTATTTTGTATTTTATTTAGAGACAAGGTCTCACTGACTTACTTAGCACCTTACTTAGCATTTTTGCTCAGGCTGGCTTTGAACTCTCAATCTTCCTGTCTCAGCTTCCCGTGCGGCTGGGATTACAGGCGTGTGCCACCAAGCCCAGCAACAAGCTATTTTCTCAATTGAAAACAAATAAAATAATTTAAAGCAAATAAAACAATTTAAACATACATTTAAAATAATGTAAAAATTTAAAATAAAAATTTATTTTTATTTGCAAATCGAAAACTTGATTTAAAAAATATCATTAGAATAATTTTATTTTAAAATATGTATTAATGTGAAAGTTGTATAAAAGAATATCCTTGTAAATAAAATTTATTTTTATTTGCTTTAAATAAAGCAATTTAAAGCAAATAAAAGTAGTAATGTGTTGACCTAGGCAATATTCTTCTGCAGACTTAGCCAATTGATGCAGACTTCACAATTATTTAGTGGGGCTTATAATTTAATAGAAATGAAAATATATGTACACTATGCTACTATATTAAAATAGCTACACATAGAATGTATCTACTTTTAATTATTGGTTATATAAAATCCTATGTGAATTTTTGTTCTGGAATGTTGTATACCCTATAATTTAAAAAAACAAAATGTTAGAAGTAGAAACTTTAAAAGTACACAGTTCATTGTAATAGTCTTTATTATAAGGGGACAATATACCAAAAATGTTAGAATAAATCACATCTGATTATGTTACTCTCCTACTAAGTGTTCCATTAAGTCAACAGAAGTCCATGCTTTCTTCTTACCTGGGCACTCAGAGCCCTCACAAGT
Organism: Sciurus vulgaris; assembly: GCF_902686455.1. Lineage (NCBI taxonomy): Eukaryota > Metazoa > Chordata > Mammalia > Rodentia > Sciuridae > Sciurus > Sciurus vulgaris. The sequence continues at coordinate 111,025,162 of NC_136462.1, forward strand.
GGCTGCAACCCACTTTCCAGAATCCCTCTCCTTGCCCCAGGCTTTCTATCAGCCTGCCTCTTCCCTGAGCAGCCCTGTCCTTTCATGCAGGGTCTTTGCAGACATTTTGCTTTAGCTGGAAGCTCCCTCCCCTCTCACTAACGTCTGCCAAGCAGAGGTGGTCTTGCCCTCTTCCTGTTCATAAATGTCCCCAGTGTAGCACCTGCCTCCTTTGATTTTAACGGCACCATAGGATAACGGAAGCTTTCCTTTATTCCAGAATTGCCTAGGAGGGCCCACAGGATCATTTTTAAAGCCCCTCCAAATATTGGGCCATCTACACTCGTAAAGACTTTCTGAAAGGCACAGCATCATTTCCTCAGAAGCAGCAATGCATTTCTGCCTCCTGAACTCCACCATTGCATCCTCAATCTCTACAAGATGAATTAGAATAGGGTTGATGATTAACTTTGTATGGAATACACTTTATGAACAATAAGACTGTTCATGATTTCATCCCATAGTGTGGGAGGACCAATTTTGGTGTAGCAAGATAATTGCCCCAAGATAATCTTTCATAGAGCCACAGGCCTTGCTGGCCAGAGCTGGGGAGCAGGTGGAATAGAGGCTTGGGCATTTGGGTGAGATAGAAGAGGTCAAGGCCACGCCTCTGGCCCCAGTTCTTGAAAGGTATCACTGGGGGCTCCAGACATGGGGACCTGGAAGGAAGAGAGACTGCATGATTCCCAGTGGTGCTTAAAGACAGAGAGCATGATCCCAGGTGGTGCTGCCAGTAGGAGGTTGGGGGAGGGGATGGGGCTAGAAGAGGGGATCTGATCCCTTGTGGGCCAACCAGTGTCAAGGGATGCTGCATGAGCTTGGTCCCACCCCATAAGGGCATGATAGGCCTCCCCCAATCCACAGAGAATCTCCTGACAATGAGGTAGTTCAGGGGTGACGTTGTCACCTGAGAAATAAGGGAATACAGCAAACAAGAGGACTTGCCACCCACCATGGTCACAGGAGAAAATGATTTTGCATTCATTTCTGTAAGCCCAGAGGAGGAAAAACAGTGAAGAGGAGGCTGAAAAAGAGCATGTCCTGAGAGTCCACTCCAGGTACTGCAGGATTAGGGGAGAGCGCCTGCAACCTGATGAGAGAAAATGTGTTTTATTACAAAATCACTATTTGTGGAAGTTTACATTGAATATTTTTGAGTCAGTGTGAAGCCCATATATTTTAAGTGTATTCTAATTGTGAAGTATGTGTATATCTATGTTCAATGGCTTTCTTGTGTAAAAATGCTGAGCACGTGACTGTACTTCACAAATTCTTTATCTGTGAGGTGCCATGCATTCTACAGGAACACCTCTTTTACTACTTTCTGATGAAGCAGCTGTGCATTGAACTGCCACTGTACTAAAGTCGTTGCATTTCTTAATTCACACTTGTGTGTATTTTACACACTGGACTTTATTCTGGTACCATAATACTGAGACTCTGAATTTCACCTCTCTGTGTGTGTCTTATTATGTGTGAGTTTAAAATATGTAAATTGCTTGCCACTATTTTTTTTTTTTTTCTTTTTTTGTGGTGCTGGGGATTGAACCCAGGGCCTTGTGCTTGCAAGGCAAGCACTCTACTGACTGAGCTATCTCCCCAGCCCCCACTTGCCACTATTTTCTGACCTTGAAATTATATCAAAATAAGAGCTAGGCACAGTAGTACACACCTGTAGTTCCAGCAGCTCAGGAGGCTGAAGTAGGAGAATTGTGAGTTCAAAGCCAGTCTCAGCAATTTAGCAAGGCCCTAAACAACTCATTGAGACCCTGTCTCTAAATAAAATAAAGAGAGGGCTGGAGATGTGGCTCGTGGTTGAGAGCTCCTGGATTCAATCCCCAGTACCAGAAAAATAAATAAAAAAATATATATATTATATATAAATATATATTATATATGTCACATGTATTATATAAATATATTTATCCATACATATATAACATTGCCCCCCAAAAGTAATTATAAAGGCCGTGGTAGCCATCATAAATATTTGTAAAGGCATGATCACACATAAGTCCCTTGTACTAATGCCTATGAAATTATTTAGCAATGAGATCACCTTTTCAGAGTTAAATGAAAATGGAAAAAATTTTTCTTAATGGAAACTCCATTAAGAAATGCAATAGCTGGTTCTACTTCTTTAACAACTTTTTTGATATGTAAATCATATACAATATAATTTATACATGTAAAATGTGCAATTCAAGGTTTTTGGAATATTACACTATTACTTTTTAAAATTGTGGTAGAATATATATAAACTTTGCCATTTTTGCTATTTTAAGTGTACAGTTCAGTGACATTAATCACATTCACAATCCCTGATGCCACTCTGGTTTTTATTAGGAAAAAAAGTTGATTCTTTAAGTGCTTTAATTCTCAGAAGATAAAATCTCTGTGTTTTGATAGAGTTATAGTTTATGCAAAAGATAAAAATGGGACAAATTAGGAGGAAAGGCCTGAAAGCAAATTTAAATGTACACCTCTTTTAAACTCTATGTCTTGTGACTTTAAAATAAATACCTATCCATTGCTTAGTTCCTACTTAATATCAAAATGTGTGCTTTAAAAGCATTTCAAGCCAAGTGTGGTGTCACACACCTGTAATCCCAGCAACTCAGGCAGGAGGATTACAAGTTCAAAGCTACAGCCTCAGCAATTTAGCAAGGCCCTAAGCAACTTAGTGGGACCCTGTCTCAAAAAAAAAAAAAAAAAAAAAAAAGAAAGAAAAAAAAGAAAAAAGGGCTGGGGATGTGGCTTAGCAGTTAAGCGCTCCTGAGTTCAATCCCAGGTGCAAAAAAATATAAAATAAAAATGGTCCAACTTTCTAGGACAACCTTCTAGGACTTATTTTTAAAGGAGAAAAATGCCTCTTTTAGCTCTAAAAGTGGGCTGTGTTAGCAGATTAATATGGTAACCTGTTAATGTAATAGAAATGGGTCAATTTCCACCTCTCAGGATAAAAAAATCAGTCCATATATAACATATCCATATATAATGTATACATTCAGAAATAAGACACATATATGAATGTTATATATGGACTGATTCCATATATGTTATATATGTTATAGATGGAATGCTCAGACTGGCATTGGGACCCTTCTCTGTAGGTTACCAGCTGCGTAAACCATGGCACAATCTTTACACATGGAGCAGAGTGGGTAGAAGGAACCTGGCTGCAGAGGTGGTGTATAAGGTGGAATTTATTCAAATCCTTGACCCTAATCCAGCAGTCTGCAATTCAGTCTGTACATTAGAATGCTTGGGAAAGTTTTAAAAATCCCAGCCCCACCACAGATCTCTGGGGGATGGGGCCCAGACATTCATATTCGTAAACCTGCTCAGGTTGAGAGCTCTGAGTCTCAAAATCACACCCTTTGGCTCAAGATGGCTGCCTGACTGAATTAGAAGAATAAACCCCAACTCTGAAAGGGTTTGTTTCTGCCCTCTCCGCAAAGGCTTGAGAGTTTTCAGGGGACCCAATCAATGGGTAGCAACACGCCCATGAAGGGGTGCTGGCCACGTGCTAAAGGCTGGCGACCTTCAGCCTTCCTGCTTTCCTGTAAACAACAAGGCCAAGAAGACAGCAAGATGGCTGTTTGGAATCCAAACATGCTTGCTTTAGTGTAGGCAAAGACTGATATTTTAAAATCCTGAATTTTGGGTGGGGCCAAGAGGAAGAGTGGAAATATTACCAGTTTTGATAGTACTTGTCTGAGGGCACCCTTTGCCAGGGATTCTCTCTTGACTCCTTGTCTCCAAAGTTTCCTTCTTTAGGTACCCAGGGCCAGAGAGGAGATCTGTAGTTACATAGAATCCTCTCTGGCATCGCAAGAGGGGCAGGTGAAGGACCAGGTTCAGCAGGAGTGTTTTCATGTGCCTGGGATCTCATAACCTGCCTGAGCCTCAGTTTTGTCATCTACAAAATGAAGATAATCATCCCCTATGCTGAGCTAAGTGGATTAAAGGAGACCCTAGAGGCAACAGCCTCTAGGAAATGTTGACACTCTGTACAAGTATATATGTTCCTATTAATTTTTCTAGTTCTGATTATAATCTCATATGTCATCTCTAGGCCCTCATGGAAGGTTACTGATATGTCTGTGAATGCCTAAATGGACTTTAAAAAAAACTTTGACTATATTTCAGACCCTTCTTTGCAAAGTATTTTACACTTAGAAAACTATATTAATTTATTTCATCACTGTCTACCTTAGAATTGTTGCAGGAAACAGACTGGTAGAGAAGCAGCAAGCAGCACTCTGAGAGAACTCCAAACTTTGTTTTAGGCTGTTGGACCTAGAGGAAAACAAAACTCCAAATTCTGAGCCCTGATCCACAGTTTCTCACAACATTCATAAGTTATTTGGTGTCATCTTAGACTGATCCTACCATTAAGGCTTTTTTCCTCTTAAAAAAAAAAAAAAAAAAATCCTAATCTACACGGCTCAAGGCCTTGTGCAGGGTCTCTAACATAAAGCATGCTTACAGAAACAGATAAGAAAGGTCTCTTTTCACAGGCATCTGTTACATTTCAAAAGGGAGTAGTCAGACTCCTCGGGCAGTTATTTACAATCCAAAAGGTAGCAACCCATGGTTAATTAGGCTTCCTGGAGAAAAACAGAGAGAGGAGGGGAACTGACCCCTTCCCCAGGCATTGTTTTTTTTACCATAACATTTTTATAATTTCATTTCACAACCAGGTCTGGTTTTGCCATCACAGAATGATATCAAAAGTTTGCTGTTTGAGAAAGGTTCTTCAAATCATTCTTGCTTGATATTTCCAGTGACTTAGAACCATGCTATTCAGGGGTTTTCAAGGAAACTACAGTACCACTTGGGAGATTTTTAGAAATGCTCCATCCGGGACCTATGAATTAAAATTTGTATTTCAACAAGATTCTCGAGTAACTCTATATATGTTTGATTTTGAGAAGCCTTGTCCTAGTTTCCAAAGCTGCAGAGTTTGACAAGGAGAAAGAAATGATCCCCACACATGCTACAGTTTGCGAAATACGCACTTAGAAAAGCTTCCAGACTCAAAGAGGGAATGGGAGTACCCCAATATTGCACAGTGACTCCTGAGATTAGGGAAGAGATGAAAAGAGGAAATCAAAGGCACCTAAATGTTGAGTGCTTGGCAGCATACATGCCATCACCTGTGAGAGAGACTTTATTATCCTACTTTGTCAATGAAGAAATTGAGGTTGGTATGATTTTAAAACTTAACTGTCATGTAAACATGTATCTGGTTAATAGAAGAGCTGGGATTCTAGTTACTACCTGAAGAGCTACTTCGGGGGGACTTAGGTTTAAACACTGGGTGCTTCACCACTGAGCTACATCCCCAGTCCCCTAGTCTGGTTTTTTTTTTTTTTTTTTTTTTTTTTTTTGAAGACAGGGTTTCACTAAGTTGCTGAGGGTCTCACTAAACTGCAGAGGCTGGCCTCAAACTCTCAATTCTCCTGTCTCAGTCTCCCCAGTCAGTGGTATTACAGGTATGTACAGCAAGCCTGACCTGAGTGGCTACTTCATAAGACAGTTTTGAGAATACAAGAAGACCTGCTTATACATGTTCTTTTAGGCCCAAGAGTCTAGTTGAAATGTAGGTTTTCACCTTATAACGCTTTTCTCATTGCAGATTTCCTCCAATTTCATTTTTCTTGGGTTTTAATCAGAGACCATCTTTTTAAAAGATATAATTTAAATTTACATACCATAACATTGTAAAGTGTACATAGTGTTTTTTAGTATATTCACAATTATGCAATGATCACCACTATCTAATTCTAGAACATTTTCATTACCCAATAAAGTAAACCTACATCCATTACCTCCTATTCCCCACCCCCAAGTCTCTGGAAACCACTAATCTACTTTTGTCTCTATGAATTTGCCTACTCTGGGCATTTCATATAAATGGAATCATATGATATGTGATCTCTGGTGATGGGCATATTTTACTTAGCATGGTGTTTTCCAGGTTCATCCATGTTGGAGCAAGTAACAGTTCTTCATTTCTTTTGAAATAATATCCCATTGTAGCACATCTTGCTTATCCACTCATCAGTTGATGGACATTTTGATTGTTTCCACTCTTTTGCTAATATGGATAATACTACTGAACATTTGAGTACATGTTTTTGTGTGGACATACATTTTCCAATTCTCTTGGGTATTTACCCAGGAAGAGAATTACTGGGTCATACAGACTCTGAATTTAACTTTCTAAGGAACTTCCAGATTATTTTCAGAGGACATTTTGACAAATGTTTTGATTTTACATTGGATTTAAAGAAGAACATGAATCTAAACAATTTTGTCAAGAGACCTAAGGAGTCCCAAAACTGAAGAGCCAAGAAATAGCAGTTGATTCTGTGAACTTTATTCCAAACCACAACTGACTATACAGAACCTGAAGTATAGCAACAGAGGAATTTGAACAGAATCCAGGAAAGCCAGTCGTCTAAGGGCCTGTCATGGGTGAAGACATAGTATAGGACAGAGACCAGGTTCAAGTCCCTACTTATAGACTAACTCACTGTGTGTCCTTGGGCAAGTACCTTCCTCTTTCTGGTTTTCCATCTGTGAAATGAGACGCCACATCTGTATGGGTTCTCACTGCTCTGTGATCAACCATTGGTACCCCACAGCTCTGTGGCTCAAGCCCAAGATGGTTGTGTGATTTTCTGGTATCAGTATTCATTCTGTGAGTTGAGTTGCTAGAATTACCTCTGGGAATTGCTGAAATTACAGGTGTACCTAAAGATGACAAGCAAGGTGGGCTTTCCAGTCACCTGCTCAGTGGCAAACAGAGCCTGATATCCCAGGGACAGATGGTGCTCAGCCACTGTGGACTGACTCATGTAAGTACCAGGTTCTTGGGCACTGCCAAAATGAGAATGGAATTTACCTACCGAGAAAGAAAACTGTAGTCACGGCAACTACCATGCTACATGCCACATGTTTAAACTTTATTTTGAGGAGTAATTATTATATTTTATTATAAGTCATAGGGATTTATTTTAGAAAAATTCAAAACATGAATTTTTCATGAAAAGAAAAATCAATGTTAACATTACCATCCAAAAATAAGCACTAATTACATATATTTAAAACATGTTATATATGATAAATATATATAATTTTTGTCAGTTTAATTTTTGAGTAACCACTGTTTGATATTTATTATTTTAGTCTTAATATTTTTATATTTTTTTTACTAAATTGGTATTGTACTCTAATTTTCTTTTTCACTTATCATTCCATGTCATTAAAAATCTTCAGAAACTAGACCTTAATGATTACAAACAATTCCATCATATGAGTGCTCTCTTTATATTTAATCATTTATTGTTGGATATTTATCATACAGGGTGATAACTATAGGCTTTATCTTTGAAAATAAATAATGTCAATCTCTGTTTTGGAAATTCCAAACACCGTGGCATTTAGAGCCCTTCCCAATTTAATTCCAACCTGTCTTTCTATCCTTAGCTGCCATAGGTCTCCAATGCAGGGCAGATATTTAGCTTACATGCACTGATGGAGTCTTCTGGTTGTTAAAACACTGAGATACCTCAGCAGGGGGTGGGTGGGGTAAAATGCTAGGAAGCTGTTTCCTCTGCCCCACCTTATAGCCCTACCTCCACCCCAGTCCCTGCACAGGAACCTCTCCCAAAGTCAACCACTGAGATCTTGTCTGGTCAGCAGGCATTAGGACTGGTTGATGCCTACACCCCACCAGTGGGAACTCCTTAGACACCCTGGCTTTCTCCACTGTGACCATTTGCTTTTGTTACTTCCCCCACCTAGAAAATAGTTCCCATCTCTCTGCCTCTGCCTAAGTCTTGCCAATGCTTCAAAATCAAATTCCAGTTCTACCTTCTCCATGAAACTTTGGGCAACTACATGGGCCCAGTCTGATCTCTTGGTCCTGTGAAATTTTATAGTCTTTTGTTTTGGGTTGTGACACCCAAAACTCTGACACAAAATTTGCAGTTGTTCAACATTTCATTCATGCTCATCCTTTGTCCCAGCTTGATCCAAGGTCCTATGAGACACGAACCATATCTTAATTTCTCTTTACTCTGGGGGAAAGACATTTCGTGTGTTTTACTATGCTATTTCCTCTTCCTAGACACAAGGAAACTACTTTTGCTCAACTCCTCTGCTGTTAATATGAGGTTATTAGAATACTAATCAAGAAAACGTAACAGATGTGATATGATCCTTAAAAGAGCTTATGTAAGCCAGGCGTGATCACATACACCTATAATTCCAGCAACTGAGGCAGGAGGATCTCAAGTTCAAAGCCAGCCTCAACAACTTAGTGAGGCCCTAAGTAACTTAGCAAGACCCTGCCTTAAAATAAAAGAGTGGGCCTGGGGATGTGGCTTATTGGTTAAGTGTCCCTGGGTTCAATCCACAGTATCAAAAGAACTTGTTCAAGCTTTCAATCCTCTCTTCTTCTTTCATAGTAACCAGGATGGCATAGATGGTGACCTGAGAAGATGAAGGCATCCTGCATCCCTGAGTTACTGCATAGATGAGAACTGCTCTGGAGGGCCACTGACCTGCATTGGATAATGATGCGAGCAAGAATAAACCTTTAACATGTTAAGTCACTTAAACTGGGATCTTGTTAGTGCAGAATATTCTAACCCATGGGTATCCAACCTGTTTTTGTATGACCTGCAAGATAATAGTTTTTTATATTTGCAAAGGTATATAAAGAAAAGAAGAGGACTATGCAACAAAGACGTATGTGGCCAGTAAAGCTAAATCCTATTTGATCTTTTACAAAAAAAAAAAATTCTAACCCCTGGACTAACCTATCCTGATCAACAATACGTTCCATGGCACCCAGCACAGTACAAGACCTAAGAACACCCCACCCTTCTGAAATACAATATTTGCTTCATGCATGAAATCATACACCTCAGGTATGCTTCATTCATTTCTCTGCTCTTTTGATATTCAGTGAATGTGAATGGGCCCAGTGCTAGATGTGCTGGGAAACAGAGCTCACATGAACACAAGGAAAGGGAAAAGTGTATGAGAGTCACTTTATATACTGCCACAGATCCGCTTAGCCCACCTGGCAGCCCTCTCCCCAGGCCCCACTCTGCTTTCCCCATCAGAGTAGTCCTAGCAGTAGTTCCTGCTGTTTCTGAGGTCATAGGGCCTGAGCACCATCACTCTGTCTGCTAATGCTGCAGTTGCCTCAACCTCCCCTGAGGACAAGGCCAGGGTGTGACAGAGCTTCCATCCCTCCCACTGCATGCAGCAAGAATCACAGCAACTCAGGCACCTAGGCCTGACCCAACCTTTCCCACAGAGGCCTTGACTTGCCCAGAGGGCCTCCAAGGAGCAGGATAACAGCCCAGAATGCAGGGAACTAACACCCCATAGTGAAAACCCTGACTAATGAGAAGTGGTGGGAAGACACTGGAGGTAAAGTGTCTGCTCCTCTGCTCCAGGGATGCCATACCCATGGCCTCAGAACCAGCTCAGTAGCACAGCCTGGGATCTGTTCTCTCTTCCTCCCTTCCTCTTGTCTCCTTTCCCTTCACTCTTGCTTCCCTGAAATGACACCACCAAAAAAAAGCACTGGAGCCTAAGCTTGACTTCAGGCTCTGTTTCCTGGGGAGCTCCAGCTAAGATGAAGGAAAACCAGTATTTGTGGATTCCTGTTATGTTCTAGGCACTATGAACTTTACCTATTTTATCTCATCCTTACAAAAACTGTTAGACAATGATATTTACTCAGTCTTAAAAGAAAATGGAGGCAAGAGGAAACAAGCCAGCTGTTAAGTGACTGACAAAGCAAAATCAAATACTAAACAGACAAAGAGCTCTACTGCCTTTCCTTAGTGGATCTGTGTTCTCTCTGCTTCCCTGGTGCTCTGATCCTATGGGGAGCCTTGTAGTAACATTAGCTATACGCCACAGTGGTTTGGGATAGGTTTAAACCTTAGCAACATCCGACCTACAAAATAACGTTAGCAAAAGACGAGAAGGAATCAGGAGAACACCTTGAAAGGAGAGAGAGCATGAGGTGGGAGGGCAGATTTGAAAGGGCTGGAAGAACAAGAGGGACCCCAGCTTCAGCAGGTCGGTGGCAGGATGAGACCAGTGAGGGCCAGAGGCCCTGGCTGCACACATGCTGCCTCTGCCGCCTGCAGGGAGATCAGGGCGCCCCAGCATGGGGCAGAGGAGCCCCGGATGCAGCCGCCGTGGGGAGCTGCACGTGTGGTGCGAGGGCGCCCTCTGGGGGATACAGGCTGTGCCAAGCAGGGACGCACAGCCCGGAATTGCTGCGCCCCTGCATGAATAGTCTGTCTCTTGGCACTTGACAGAACTCAAAGCTTTCTAGAGGAGGCCCATTGAAATAAAAATAATCTTGGACTTCCAGAGCTGTTTTGTGGAAAGATCAGGAGCAGACCGAACAGTCCTGAGACAGACTTTTGGGAATTTTCAAATTTTGTTTATGTCTCCTGGAAGGAGGGCTTTGCAGGCACCAGTAGTATTTGGAAGAAAATCCAGGAAATGATCTTTAGGACCTCAGGTAAAGAAAAAGAAAAATTATTTCTTAAACATGACACCAGAAGTGAAAGAAAAGAAAGGTCAACTGCACTAAAGAACTTTGTTCATCAAAAACATCGTACAGAGAGCAAGAAGACAATCCAGAGACCGAAAGAAGATAATTGTAACACATATAACTGGTAAAGAATTGGTGTCTAGAATCTTTAAAGAGCTATGCCAATCAACAAGACCCACTTAATTGTTTAATTGGGAAAGAGACAAATATTTCAGAGATGAAGAAACAGAAAAGGACCACAGACATGAAAAGATGCCTAATCTCCTTAATAAAAGGGAAGCACAGAGTACAACCAAAATGAGATATACAAGTACATGGCCTCTTGGGTTGGCAGAAATTTAAAACAGGCAATGCCAAGTAAGGGCAGGAATGTACAACAATGGAAATTCTCATATACTGTTGGTGAGAGTGTTAAACCACTTGGACCAGTTTGGCCTTATCTGATAAAATTAAAGACATGCATACCTTATGACCCAGCAATTCTACTTCTAGATAAATATTAACTTTTATACAAATACAACAGGAGACATAAAAACACATCATTTATAACAGTCTCAAACTGAGAGTAATGTCCATTCACCATAGGATGGATAAATAATTTATAGTACATTCCCACAGAGGAATACTATATGGCTCCAAAATGAATGAACTACATCCATCCGTGCAGGGAAATTGTAGAGGCAAAATAAACAAGTTGTACAAGAATACTTACCGTATTATCCCCTTTTACAAAGTTCAGAGACAGTAAAAGCTAAATAATATGTTGTTAAGGATAATATATATGTTAAGAATAATATTAAAGATTATTTTTATATATGAAGGTTGATAAAAAATAGAAAGTAGGAGAGTAAAGGGAATGGATCAGGGAAAGACACATGGGGCTTTGCAGGCACTAGTAATATTTTTTCTGAAGTTTAGTGTGCAGTGTGTTTATTGTGCATGTGTGTGTGTTAGTGAGAACTGAACCCAGAGTACTGTACCACTGACCCACATCCTCGGTTCTTTATATTATATTTGGGGACAGGGTCTTGCTAAGTTGCTAAGGGTCTCGCTAAGATACTGGGGGCTGACCTCAAACTTGCCATTGTCCTACCTCAGCCTCCCAAGTAGCTGGGACTACAGGCCCACCTCATTTGACTTTTACATATATTCTTTTATGAATGAATTTTTAACCCAAAACTTTTTTTTAAGAATAAAAGCTAAGTTCTTCAAAGGGTGGCAGACTGCTATGAGAAGGGATTTTTTTGTTTGTTTGTTTGTTTTTGGTTCTTTTCTACGCAGCTGAAATCCATCCTAGTTGGTCTGAGGTTGAGCTGGGGTGGGGAGGGGCATGAATTCCAAGGGCATACTCTGAGTCAGGCTTTAATTTTCAGTCTCAATGGGCATCAAATGCTGTCTTGGCAATAAAACACAGCCAGGAACAAGCTGAGTCGCTGAAATTCTGGATAATGAATTAGATCTTACTGCGTTAACTGATAGTCCTTCTGTGACATTTGCATAGGGTTTCAGAGTATATAAAATCATTTTCATATGAGTTAACTGAAATCAGTTCCCATAACCCCACTGAAAGATGACCAGAAAAGGTTATTTGTATGCCTACTTTAAAGAGAAAGAACCTAAGAGAGCCAATGAGATTCTGCTACAAGTACCACTCCTGGGCCCAAACCCTGCAGGGTTCCCCCATCCTTTCGGGAATTGGTCACTGCCCGGGGACCTTTGGCCCTACATTCTCCCACCCACCAAGACTCTTGTTTCTTTGGTCTTGAGTTATACTCTTTGTCTCAATCTTTAGGATTCTTCTATTTCTTTTTCCTTAAGAAATTTTTCCAGATGCTATTTTCCTTAGCTTTGCTGCACTCTATCTAAATGAATTTCTTTATTTTTTTTTAATTTATTTTTTGAGACAGAGTGTCACTCTGTTAGCCAAAACTGATCCCAAACTCCTGGGCTCAAGTGTTCTTCCTACCTCAGCCTCCAAGTAATAAATTACAGGTATGCACCACTGCACCTGACTTTCTGCTTCCTCCTGGACTTGACACTAGACTGTTGACACTTGTCCAGATTGAAACCTCTGTGGGGTGGCAAAGCTGGCACAAAAATCCTACAGATACCATCAGAGGGTATAGCTTTTCTCAATGGGACACATACATGAATAGTTTGCAAAACTGATTGGCTATTCTAGAATAAATAGCATAAAGACATCACAGCAATGAGAGCTGATCAGTTAGTTAAACTCTAAGCACTACTTCCAAATTTGTCACTTCATGTGTTTTTAAGAAATTAAATTAGGTACTGCCTATTACCCATAATATGTAGTAAGCACTACCTAATTAACAAAATGTTAATTCCCTTTTTCATCTAATCATCCCAGAAAATAGCAGTGAAGTATTAAACCAAAAAGCCTTACAGAGAGTCAAGATCGTCCATCCTCATGGGCTAACATTTGAAGTCTTCTTGCAAAAGAAAAACTTGTGCATTGACAAAATATTTTAGCTGATGGACAGACTCTTCGTGGAAGAGTACTTTGAACCTAGGAAAAGGAAACAGACTCCCAACACAGGAAGGCTTCCCAGATGCTCTAGTATCATCCAGGCTGGGAGGAGGCAGGGTCTGGGAGTTAGATAGGCGGGGGTGCAGAGGAGAGGAAGCCCCAGAGGGGAAAATAACAGATTCATTCACATTCACCTTCAGGACAGATGAAAGATGCAGGGGAATCTGGAGGCAGGGTTCCAGCCCTCCTCTAGTTTGCTGTGTGAGCTTCAGTGGAAGTCATTTCCCTTCTGTGGGTAGGGCCCTTCCAACTGAGACACTCAAGGGCACTCTGTATTCTTCAGAGTCACTAGGAAACCAATTAACTCTCCAATCACATGATCTTCATTTGCATTTTTATAACCTAGGCTGCTGTCCAACTCTCTCACACACACTGGAAAATCATGTCATTTCCATTATTGAGTCAAGCACACTAAGGATGTTATAGAATCACTTTTCTCAGTAGTTCTGGGCAGGAGAATAGATTTGCATTCTAGATTGTAGAACACTGGGGCTTTCTTGGGAAGATTCCAGAAGGCATTGTTAACCCAACAAATAAAACAGTAAGTACCATTCTGACCCTCTGGGCTGTAATAATGCAATTTCTATTGCTTTTCTTTCATTTAAGAAAAGATGTACAAGGGTCTCATTCACATTTTTAACCACAATATAAACAGACATCTCATGAAGGAGCAATTATAAATAGTGCACGTGCAAAAAGGAAACAGCCTACTGGTATTCAAAGAAATACAGATGAAAGCAAATCTGGGACCCCATTTAAAAATATTAATTCTCAAAAATGTTTTACAGAAACAATATTCAAGACACCCAGTGTTGCAACCAAACTAACTCACTGACATAATTTTGATGGCATTGTAAATTCATAATAGTTCTTTTGGGAAACAATATAGCAAAACGTAGGAAGAACTGTATTCATGATTATTGAGAAGTAGTGCAATAAAGATATGCATAAAGAAGTTAATATAAGCAGTATCTGTTATAGAAAAAACTAGACTTAAGAGGATTTCTACATAGATTTTGATACAGTCATACATTTGCCTCATACATAGCTATAAAGGTAATTATGAAGATTAAGTAGCAACATTGAGAGATATTTATTACCAGAAAAATATAACAAACTTTAGGATAATGTATGTATTATGGTTATAACTCTGTAAAAATGTTCATAACAGCTTACAAGGGCTGGAAGTTACTGAAATAAAAACAGCTATAGTACTTGGGAGGCAACATATTATGCCTTGAACTATTTTTAATGTTCTATTTAGATGAAATGTTGTCTTCAATTAAATAAATAAAGGAAACTATGTCAACTTAAAAAGAATTAATCCTACCAGGTGTGGTGGCACACACCTATAACCCCAGCAACTGGGGAGGCTGAGGCAGAAGGATTATGTGTTCAAGACCTGCCTGGACAACTTAGTAAGACTTTGTCTCAAAAATTTAAAAGTGGTGGGGGTTCTAAGAGTGTGACTCAGTAACAGAGTGCCCCTGGGTTCAATCCCAGTACCACAAAAATATACTAAATAAGTAAATAATTGTCTCATCAACAAACTTCCTAGATAATAAGGAAGAGGCAGGAACCCTGACTATCTAATTCAGTGATGTGTACCAAAGCATGTGTCTGGCACATGCTAGGTGCTGTAAAGATCTATGGATTAATTGACCACTACTGTTGGCCTCTCTAAAGTATTTAATAATCACTGATAAAGACACCTGCTTTTGCAAAGATGTCCTTTGACAATACCTCCAGGCTTCAAAGCCAAAAAAATACACCATCATTTATAAGGCGCCTTTGGAAACCCAGTATCTTCCTGTCTCCAGAATTTCATCAGAAGATGCCAGACTGGGTGGGGAGAACCTCCCCCTCTTTTTCTTGCAGCATCACGTTGGGTCAGATCCTCACAGGGACACAATGGGAAGTAGCTTGATCCCTGGATCATCTCTGCACTAACTCTTCATACCAGAAGGTGGCAGTCTGCACACCTCCTATGGTACAGAACACTTTTTGGGGTGATCACAGCAGGTACTGGGGATTTGTACCCAGGGTCACTTTACCACAGAGCCATATCCCCAACCCTTTTATTTCTTATTTTGAGACAGGGTCTTGCTAATTTACTTAGAGTCTTACTAAGTTGCTGAGGCTAGCCTTGAACTTATGATTCTTCTGCTTCAGCCTCCCAAGTCACTGGGATTACAGGCATGTGCCACTGTGCACAGCCCAGAACACACTTTAATAGTTAATTGTTCAAGTTCTGCTACCCAGTATGCCTTCAGCACAAATGGGCCAATCACTGGGTATAACAAAGATGGCCAGGGCCTCAGGCCAGATGTAGATAACTGGTGCTTGCTCTGCCTGGTGCTATAAGCGATCCATAGCCCTCATTTTATAGTCGGGAAAACCAACTTCACGGAGGCTGGGTGACTGCCAAGCGCCCACTTCTTACCCAGGTAACACTACCCAGACCTGAGCCCAGCTCTCCTTGCCCAGCACCCAAATGCCCACCCTCTTTCCACTAGGCCATGCTGCCTCCTAGCTTCCCAGCAGCAGTAGTCTATGAAAACATGGACAAGGATGTTTCTCAACCCATGATAACATGATTTTTATACCACTATGTTAAATTGTAAAATTGATCATAACCTTTGACCTTAGAAAACACTTTAGAGATAAGTTCCAAGGAAACACATAAAAACATGAAATATATGTTGTTCAAATATAAACAATGAAACAGGTGCATACAGAGACGCTTAGAACTGAACTTAATATTGCAATTAAAATTCATGGCAACCCACACACCCAATAGAACAGAAGCTGGAGAGATGGTTCCGTGATCATTACACTGACACTGGAAATGGTCAGCATGAAGATGCAGCCAATGCCCAGGCTGTCATATGGATGCTGTTACAGTAGTTGTTAAGAAAAATACTTCCAGACCTTTGGGTGAGCCTCTAAGAAAGTGGCTGAGAAGGAGCCAAGGAGAGAAAGCTCAGAGAAATAGCTAAGTCAGGATGACTACTATCCTGGCAAGGCTGCTACCACAAGCCCCACCACTGAGAATGGTGTGGGTGTGAGGAGGAAAGCCTGGCTGAATCAAAGCTACAAGGTCTGCAGTCAAGCCATCCAACAGCTGAATGGGGAAGACTGAGACCCACGCAGTTCCAGGTAGACATCTTGCCCACTCACTTCATCCAATGGTACAGTCACCTGCAGACTGAGGACTACCTGGCTGACATTACCTTAAAGTGGCAGGTAGGATGCATGTCCAAAGAGCTTGTGGGAGAAAGATCATCTCCTATGACCTGCAGAGGAGAAGGGTCAAGTTGCAAGAATTCCAGGAATTATTGATCAGAAGAATAATTTATTCATAATAATATTGCATCAGAAGACATGATTGGAGTTCAGGGGAATCCTATGGAAATCAAGAAGGGCGAGCTGAGCATCATTCCCTACGAGATCATACTGTTCTTTCTGTGGTTACATGTTACCTCCATCTTCACCTTGGCCTCAAAGACAAGGAAACAGGGTACATCAGAGATACCTGGACTTGATCCTGAATGATTTTGTGATGCAGAAGTATATAATCAATGGTAAGGTCATCACCATGTAAGAAGCTTCTTAGGTGAGCTAGATTCCTAGAGATTAAAACTTTACATAATGAGAACACTACTGGTGAGATTTGGGGGAAACAGCCTCTTTCGTATTGCTTGTGGGAATGTAAATTGATTAAATCTCTGTAGAGGGATTTTAGCAAAACTCTATGAAAATGATACACACATACACATTCTTTGATGCAACAGCCCATGTGAACAATGACATATCTACAAGGTTGTTCACAGCATTGCTTTCATTTATTTATTTTTTTAAACTCATTATTTTCAGTGCTAGGGATTGAACTGGGGCCTTATACATGCTAGGCAAATGCTCCACCACTGAGCTACACACCCAGCCCAACACTGCTTTTAATAATGGATTGGAAGCCATGCAAATATCCATAAGAGAGAACTGGCTAACAAATACAGATTATCCAAAGATTATAATACCTTGAGTGAATTCTCTTGCTATTTAGCATATTCTCTTTAAATTTATATGCTGATATGAAAAATCTCCAAGATATATTGTTTTTTTTAAATTTTTTTAGTTGTTGATGGACCTTTATTTTATTTATTGATCGATTTATATGTGGTGCTGAGAATCAAACCCAGTGCCTCATGCATGCTAGGCAAGTGCTCTACCACTGAGCCACAACCCCAGCCCCAAGATATATTGTTAAATGGGAAGAAGTAAGATGCAGAACAAAATATTCTACCATTAGTCAGGAAAAATGAAGAGAAAAAAAGAGTGTGTTTGTGTGTGTGGGTGTGTGTGTGTATGTGTGTGTGTGTTAGCTTGTATAAAGAGACTAATAAGGACTGGGAATGTAACTCAGAAGTAGAGTGCATGTTTAGCATGCACCAGACCCCTGGTTTCAATCCCCAGAACCAAAAGTTAGAAAATAAAGAGACTAATTAAAAAAAAAAAATAAAAAAATTTAAAAAAAACCCTTACACAATGAACATCACCCTGGGAAGGGGGGCTGTGGCAAGCTTTTCCTCTCTTATCTCAGAAAGCTAGACATGAACTTATATAATTGCCCCAGAATTCTACCATAATATACTGATGGCATTGACCAAGTTTATGACATTGGACACCAGTTCCAGAATGAAGGAATTGGTTTGACCCATGATCCTGTGTTTACCATTTGTGAGTTCTACACAGACTCTCAGTCTCCTGGAAACCATAGAGAAGACAGTTTCAAAGGAATAATGAGTCACATTTCAAGTGGTTGAAGGTTGCCTCCCACCCAGGTCACCCAGAGGGTCAAGTCTACAACACTGACTTCACCCTACCCTTTCAGAGGTTCAGCATGGTAAAAGATTTTAAATAAGCCCTGGAGTGAAGTTGTCATAAACTAACCTCTTGGAAACTGAAGAAACTTAAAAAATTCTTGATGTTATCTGTGTGACAAAAGGTCTTGAATGTCCTCCACCTAAGACAACAGCCAGTGTCATTGATGGGCTTATCAGAAGTTCCTGGAAGTGACTTGCATCAATCATACATTTATCTGTGATCACCAAAGAGAATGAGTCTTTTGGTTAAAGAGGATCCGACTCAGCATGTTGCTTGCTTTGTCATGAAAGAAGTATGCAGTCCTACTTGAGCTGAATTGAGTCCATGCAGCAGCAACAACTTTTAGAAGAACAGATCAAAGCTAGGGACACCAGTGATGAAGCCATGCATGTAGATAGACTTCTGCACCACCCTGGAATACTAGCTGCCTCCCACGCAACTGAGTAGGATCTGGAATCACAGACTCCAGTAGCATCCAGGAAGTACTTCTGTGTCCTTCCATGAAACCTGAAGACATGAAGAGGAAGAGAATGAAGCAACAACTGCTATATTGGAAAGCACAGTAGTTGGCACATCTATTTAGAAAATTGCAAGTTGTATAACTCAGACATCTTTGCAATTCAGCAAAAGGTCAAAGTCTGCAAGGGAGTTCTTATGTACTGCCATCCTTTTGACTACTAAGAGTTCAGGTTAGCACCAGAAAGAAGAAGTAGAGTTAAGAATTCCTTTTTACTTCTTGTTACCAAATAAACCATCTGTCTTATCTCTTAAAAAAGTAAGTAAATATTTCTATACCTGTTGGTACACAGGAAGGCCTGAGCCTCCCTGCACCTTCCTAGCATCTACTAATGAGTTGCTCCAGGACATCCCTGATCTAGCAAGTGAATGGTAAATGCCCTGGCCCAGAACCATACCAGGGACAGTGCTCAGTGCACATCTTAGTACCAGTTATTAAGTACTTTTAAATCCTTACTTGGCAACCATATTTAATGGAAAGGACCATATTTCAGAATGAGACAAGAGATAGAATGATAGAATAAGACATTATAACTTAACAGTAATGAAAATAAGCAGAACTTAATGTAATGAATGTAAGGAATAGCAATGAAGAAAATTTATACTTGTCTAAACAAGAGTTTCTAAAAAGCCCCAGAATCCCAATATTTGGTAAATTAGTAGATGGGACATTTGACCAATATTGTCAGTTACCTACTCAGCAGTCATTTCTCCTCTTTCCTTCTTAAAAGAAAACTGCAATTTTGTCCACGCTGCTACTCTTCTGATGACCAAATGCTTTGGGAAAGTTTGAGCCCAGAGGTGTCTGAGTGGGTGGTAGGTGTGCAAATCCAGATTCCTATGCCAGGCAGGACAGTCCCTTCCACTTGCCAAGTGGGGATGCAGTTCTGTGAGGTAGAAGGGAAGTTAACTGGGAGGATTCTAACAGATTTCTTTGCTTATATAAAGGGACAATTATGGGAGTGTTCCCTTTGTTTCCTTTGATGCTGTCTTGCTTAAAATTTAGAAACATCTTGCAACCCCTAAAGGAAAGCTGAGAGAATCTCAGAGAACCCAGCCCTGATATCTGTGAGCTGCTAAGTTAACCAACCTTTCCAGTTGCATTCCCACTAGCTTTCTTTTCATTTAACCTACTCTAGTTGGATTTTCTGGGATTTGCAGAGTCCCACTAGCAAGTAGCTGTTTGTTCACCATTATATCCATATTATATATAACACTATCTGGTGCATAGTACATAAATATTTATTGAGGGGATAAATGAATCCTCACTGATAGAGAGGGTGTTAAATTTTTTGGTGATCTTGTATTAACTTTTTCTGTGTGTATTTTATTTTTTTAAACAACCATTCAAAGTAGCAAATGCTACTAGATCTATTGGTGTTATGTGAAGTAGCAGTCAGACCTGGATTTGAATTTGGCTCTTCTACTTACCAGTCAAGTGCCTTTAGGCAAATTACTCATCTTCACTGAACACACCTGTAAAATGAGCATAGAAACCTCTAAATTATAGGGTAGTTGTTAATCTCAAACGAGAAGCAACTACAGAACCAGGCACAAGGCAAGGGTTCAATAGGTATTTGTTCTTTATCTCCTTGCATCCCTAAGTACTCAGGTACCGAGGTTTCAGTATGCCCCTTATTGACTTTGAGAAGGGCCTAATGGGCTAGTGGGGGAGTCAGACATGTCAACAAACCCACCTAGTGACAATCATTAACATCACCAAAAGCAGAATAAATTGGCATCATGTATATCTTGTACTATGACACACCAAGAAGAACACAGCATCACCCTGGGATAGTCCTGCCAAATTATGAACTCATCATAAGGAAACATCAAATAAAAAATGAGGTGATTCCTATAAAATACTAGCATAGATGTTTCAGAAAATTCAACTGTCACAAAAACAAAAAGAATACAGAACTGTTCTATATATTTTTAAAATTTTTTTATTCCAATTGGTTATACATGACAGTAGAATGTATTTTGACACATTGTACACAAATGGAGCATAACTTCTTCCTCTGGCTATACATGGTGCTGAGTTGCACCATTTGCATAATCATACATGTATATAGGGTAATAATGTCTCTCATTTTACCGTCCTTCCCATCCCCACTGCCAAACCCCTCCCCTCAATCCTCTCTGCGTAATCCAAAATTCCTTCATTCTTCCCTACCAACCCCCCACTATGAATCAGCATTGGCTTTTTGGCCTTTGGATTTTGGGATTGGCTTCTTTCACTTAGCATGATATTCTCCAGTTCCATCCAAATTATAGGCTATGAAAGCCACATGACAACTAAATACAATGCATGACCTAAGCCTCTCTTTTGCTATAAAGAACTTCATTGGGACAGTCTGTGAAATCTGATAAGGTCTGTAGATTAGAAAATAGTTGGTATCAAAGTTAATTTCCTAATTTTGATACTTATCTATAATTACATATGAGACTATCCTTGGTTTTAGAAAACAAACATATTGAAGGAGTAGAGGGGAATAATGTTGGTAAATAACACAAGCAGTTCAGAAAAAATAAAATTATATTTCTAGATATGTAAATAAATAGAAGTTTAAGACAAAGGTGGCAAAACACTAGTATTTAGAGAAGCTGAGTAAAAGATATACTAGAATCTGTTCTATTTTGCAGGTTTAAGTCTGAAATTATGTTAAAAATTATATTTTAGGAAGGAGATAATAGAACCAGTTCTGGAAGGAGACTAGGAATTTGTAAATGGAAAAAGGAGAAAAAGGGAATTAATTCCAAGCTGCATGAAGACTTCAGGAAGCTACCGGGTGGTGGTGAGCCCAGCTGAATTTGGGTAGGTTCTAAAAAGAAGTATTACAGTCCTCCAGGTGGTCAATAGAAGGAAAATCCTTTTGGGCAGTGGCCAGGAAGGATGAAAGGAAGGCCACTAGCAGGCAAGGGTCAGCCTTGACTGCAGCACTAACTATGAGCAATAAAGATGGATGGGTAGGCTGAGTCTAATAGCAAAGGACCTTGAATGTGTGGTGGAGGCAGTGGGGCTTGACCCTGTGAAGCAGGGTGTGGACAGTGACGTGATGAGATGTAGGCTGAAGATGAATGGAGATAAGTCAGATAGGAGTCAGGGAGGCCCATAGAGTGACTACTTTGGCAACTGGAGGTAGAAGAAGCAGCTAAGGGCTTGAATTAATTAGTGCCTTTTGGCCAGAACTAGAAGGGCAGTATTTACAATTACACCTCCCAGAGGCAAAATAGTGGGCCGGTTTTGGTGCTCTGATTCCAGTTTGCTCTGTGTTGCAGAGCCCCAGGCTGATCTAGAAAATGGAGCAGAAGTGAACACTCGGAATGCCAGGGATGGAGGTACTACTAGCCACCACACTGTAAATTTAGAAAACCACCTTTATTTTACCTGTCCTAACCAACTTGATCTCATTCAGTCCCCACAGTGCCTGATTTCCCAAGATGTCAATGTGTCAGTCACATGGGTGTATGCTATGGTCATCCCTACTGAGATTTCACCTCAGGAGGCTTAAGGCCTGGTTGCAAATTTAACTCTTTGTATTGCACAACAGTAGGGCATAATAAGGCAAATTGAGGTAATCCATTCATTTGACACTCAACAAATATTTGCTCTGTGCTAATATGTGCTTAAGAGATTTATGTGAAAGGAAAAGGGAAAGGGGAATGACAGGAAAAACATTAAGTTTTCATTCTGATATTCAAAGGAGACAGGAATTTGTTCCTCACCAAAGGAAATGTTATCTCCAAGTCTTCCTAGCTTAATGAGGATAGAGTCATTGCACAAAATAGCATTCAGAGGCCTGATGATTTTCCATAAATGCACCTGCAGTTCTCACTCGACTTCTTCAAGTCATGGGGGTGAGGATGATGATAATGAGATGTGACTCTGTGGTGTGTCTGCCACTCTGTAAAATGCTTCCTTTCCATTCTCTCCAAACCTAACCACAATCCCACAAGGTAGTTTTCTTACAATCAAGGAAATCAGTTTTCTGAGAGATGGGTTTATTTAAGGCGCTCCTGCCACTTAGGAGCAGAACCAGGACTGAATTCAGATCTTCTTGTCTATAAAGTTTGAGTCCATTCCAGTGTTGTGCCACCTCCCACAATGTCAAAATGGGGAAGGAGTTTCAGGAAAACAAACAAAAGTGTCTACCACCTCAGTGGATCTCAGTCTTTCGGATACATCAGAATTACCCAGAGGACTTATTAAAATACAGATTGCTCAGCAGTCCCAGAGTTTCTTATTCATTAGTCTTATTCATTAAAGTGGGGTATGCTAACCTGTATTTCTAGCAACCCAGATTTGCTGCTGATGCTGCAGGTCCTGGAACCTCACTTAGAACCACAGCTCTCTGTTAATAGCAAGGTGACCGTACTGCTTCCCCTGGTCTTTTTGTTCAGTTTGGCATCTCCAAATCAACTCATTTCACCTCTCTGAAGAAGGACAGGGCACATGCTGCCCTCAGCACCTCCCTTCAGTTCTTGTGGGAATTTGCATCAGAGACGGCAGGCTCCACTCTCACTGAGCCCACATGGAGCCTGGCTGAGCCATTTGCTCCCAGTCGTTGGCAGACTAGTCTATTCTAAGGCCACTGTTCTCCTTCTCAGCCCCTGGGTCATTCCCAGGCCTTCCTAGGTTTTCACTCACTCAGGACTTCCCTGTAGACTGCTTTCATTTTGTCAAGTGTGATTTGTGAACTCTGATGGTCTTTGATGCCCTTTCCTTATCTGCTGGAATTTGAACTGGGAATGAGAAATCTTTTCCAGGGTAAAGTGGGGCACAGTGGTTGTCCCTGTCATCTGGGATCCTCATTCATCTTCAAAAGATAAACTTTCTAGCAGCTCTGTGACCTTCTCGTGTTATAATTTAATAAGGGAGCAGGTGTTTCAAAGGCTCATGGAAATTGAGATTCGGCAAAGATCTTTGCAGAAAAGAGGAAGGAAGGAAATGAACAATTTTTGGGAATCTACCATGTATCAGACACATGGTCAAGAGGTTTAATATGTGTCATATTATTGACTCTTCACGGTAACCCGTGGTGGTTGTTCTAACTGATGAGGGAACTGAGATTCAAAGGTCAGTGACTAGTCATGGTCACACAGTTAGTTAGTGGCTGAGCCAGGATTAGAAGCAGGTCTGCCTGTGTGCTTTCCCCAATCCCAGATCCATCTGTTCACAGTGCTGATGTTATCTGTGAATCTAATATCCATACATCTATTTATTGAGTTTTGTTTCAAACATTAGGCCCAAAGCATAGCTTAATAAGACAACCCGAGTCAATCATGTGTTGGTCAATGCTGGGGAAACCATGACAGGTCCAGTTGGAGAAGCTGGTGGGGTGGTGGCAGGAGAAACTGAGGAAAGACATCATGGTCAAGTGCTGGCTGAGCAGGTGGAAAGTGCCAGGGATCTGTAGAGTTGTTAGTAAGTGTTATAGGAGTGGGTCAAGATAAGCAAGACCACAGGAATCTCAAAGGGAAGACAGCAGTTAGCAGGAGCTTCCAACTCAGACAAAGCTGAAGAGCCAGGTGTTACCTTCCCACTCAGGCTTGGCCTATGTAAAGACAGCTCCCCTGTCTTCCATGTCTTTCAAGTATCTACTTTTTGTCTAGCATTGTGTGATAGGCGTTGATACTACTTTTTGTTTGTGTGTTTAGTAAAGTTTCTTTGTCTTTGAAGAGATCATAGCTCAGGTACAGATGTAAGCAACTAATGAAACTCAGCTGGATAAGTATTATTTTTAATGTGGTGCTCTGTAGCTTATTTACATGCAATATCCAGCAACCTTCACAGGGACATTATTGCAGGACAGAGAAGAAGGGTACTGTGCTAAGTAAGC
The DNA here is from genome assembly GCF_902686455.1 of Sciurus vulgaris. Classification (NCBI taxonomy): domain Eukaryota; kingdom Metazoa; phylum Chordata; class Mammalia; order Rodentia; family Sciuridae; genus Sciurus; species Sciurus vulgaris. The sequence goes on from NC_136462.1 coordinate 111,049,601, forward strand.
ATTCTGCCCTTCCATATCAGACATCTCATGGACCCTGGGCACAACACACAAGGACCACAGAGAGGTGGGAAAAGCTTCCTGGAAGCACAGGTAGGATCCTGCTCCTCATGCAAAAAGGAGTCAGGGGAGGTCCCTGCAGGCGGAGAGGACATGACCATCCCTTGCAGAGTGATTCTGGTGTCACACTTAGCTTTAGCTAGGAAGAGGCCAGGGGGCTTAAGGCTCATCTCTCAGCCTTTTCCACTCCTGTCTGCAGAGCACCAACTTTGTCACATCAGTCTTCCCATGACAGCTCCCTCCAAAATAGCCAGCATGTCTAAAGTGCTAGCAAGCAGGCATCTCAGGAGCTGGTGGGTTCTCTCCAGACAAGGCTAGCCTGGGGATGAAGATGATCTCTTTATTCCTCTCTCTCTTCTCTTCACCATCTATTTTTCCTCAACGGCTATTTTCCTAGAGTCTGTCATGTAATGAACATAAGAGACTAAGGACAAATGAGGGAGAAATGGTAATCCACAGATGTCATCTGTTCTCATTGGTCAGGGTAAGAAAATGTTGGTCTGGAATCATTGAGAAATCAAGCACAAAGCCAGAAGGGGAGGAAATTTCATTATGTCTCTTAACTAGTGGTAAGTGAGAAAGCAAGTTCCAATCCAGATTGGAATTCAGCACAATGGCTTTCCCCCTAAGCAGCTAGGGAACTAAGAGCAGGGAGGACATGGGAAAGGATCTGCAAAAGGAAGCATAGACATTAGGTGAGTGGTGGGGATAGAAGGTGAGAGACTTCAGGCTTCCTGTGTGGTCATTCGGTTGAGCTAGCACCAAGAGCAGTTCTGAAAAGAGGGACAGGCCACCCACTCCCTCCATACCCCAATACTAACACAGATGTGGCTGCCCTTCTAGGGTCTTCCGTACTGGGGGTCCAGGCTGCCTGCTGCCTGAGGACCTTGTATAACACCTGCATGGAGATTGCCTCTTTAGTGGACCCTTGACAGAAGCAGATGGGGACACATGGCCCTCCCTCCCTGCAACAGCACCAGGGTGAGGCCATGGCCAGGGGCCAAATGGTAATGACACAGGCAGGAGAAGCCCCAGGAAACACAACCTCTCACAGTCATCAACAGCATTTGTTTCACATCCTGCTTGTAAGCTGCCCTTGTGGCCAGGCATAGATCCACTTTGTGGAGAAGTGGCAGGAGAAATGACATTGAAATTATGAGCCACACGGTGACTGAGATTTCAATCACTGATGAAACTACAAGCCTGGAAAACTTTAAAGGGGTCCAACAAAGTCGTTGGCTCTAAGTCTGTGGAGGGGTTGAGGCCTAGAAGGGCCAGTACAAGGAAGGAAATAAGGCTCGTTTCAAATTTGCCCATGTGAGAGTTGCACTGTGAACAAGCCCATCACTTAATCTTTATGACATCCTTGGAGTGGTTTTGTTTTTTAATTGAAGTAAAATTTCCAACATAGGATTAACCATTCTAAAGTATAAAATTCAGTGGCATTTAGAACAATCACAATGTTATACATACAACCTCCATCTCTATCAAGATCCATAGTGTTTCCATGCCCCCTTGGGTTTTTTTATGCCCATGTTAATGATGAGCCATTAAGGCTCAGGAAAGTGAAGTGACTGATTCAGGTTCATCAGTGGTAAGATTGAACCTGAACCCAGATCCTTTAACTGCTGTGAAAGCAGAAAAGCTATATCTTCAGACTTTGACTACAGCCTCTGCACTAATCTCCTGATCTCTTTTCTCCCCTCACTCAGTTGTCCTACACACAATTAGATTCATCTCCTCCATCAGGACTCTTCCAACATCCTTCTTCTCAGCCTCCCAAAGGGTCCTCATTAGCATTCAAGGAAAGTCTGAACTCCTGGTATGTAACACAAATGTAACTTTTATGTTGATGTAATCACTAAGCAACTTGTTCCTCTGAGGTGCAAACATGAAAATGCATTCTGGGCTCTGACAGCCCCCCAGTGGAGGCTAATCCCAGATCAGCCATCAGCTGCCAGCCTGCCAGCATCTGCCCTGTAGATTTCCCGAGCAGGATCCAACACAGCTTTGGCTCTGCAAACTGCAGAGAGTTGCCAGTGGAATCCCCTCACTTGACTTCAGGGGAAAGACAGCACCCTTTCATCTCTCATCCTTGGTTGGCTAAATTATTTCAGGTTAAATAGCAGATGAATGCAGATATTAAATATCTTGATGCTAATATCTGTGTCAGTTGAAAAATGTTCGTTGTGTATTGTTAGATGTCAAAAAGTAAAATCTAGTATGTAGCAGAATTCTGTTATAGAAAAAACAGATCTGTACACAGAAAGGATATACATATGCTTTGAACACATGCACATATTTTCATTAAGAAATTAATCCAAAAAGTTATAACATAAATGTTAATGTTAAGGATGGTTTTCTATATCTGGTGTGATTTAGAGTGAGCTTAAATTTTTCCTTTTTGTTATTTTCATATTTGCTAAGTTTCTTTCTATAAACAAATGACCTATATGAAAAAAGAATAATGAAGAGGAAAAGAATTTCTATAGTACTTTGTTTACATCCTCAATTCATGTTTTTTGTTTGTTTGTTTGTTTGTTTGTTTTTTGTACTAGAGATGGAACCCAGGGGCACTTCACCACTGAGCCACATCCCCAGCCTTTTTTATGTTTTATTTTGAGACAGGGTCTCACCTTGCTTAAGGCCTTGCTAAGTTGCTGAGGCTGGCTTTGAACTTGCGATCCTCCTGCCTGAGTCTCCTAAGCAGTTGCTCATCTTAGTCTTATGGTACAACTAATTGTGTGTATGTGTCTCTACTTTCTTCTCACATGGAGGACATGGATCTCATCTTATCCATTTTGACATCTCCATGGCATTTTCAAGAATTAATTAGCTAACTAACAAGTGAACTCCAGTTCTACTCTCTCTAACCCCTCCTGTGTGCAAGTCCCCAATGCCAAGCCCCTTAGGCAGCCTCCAGAAGGTTAAGCTCCAGGGATTCCTGGTCCTGGGTTCCTGGGGTATCCTGCCAGGCCATCGTGTGAGTGAGCAACACAGGGATGGTCGCAGGCAGAGGCAGCTACTTAATTTGTTTCCTACATTCACAAGGCCAATGTCAGTGGGAGGAAGAATTGCAAGTTTATAGGTCCAGAAACTTTTTTGCTTGTGGGTTTTTCTCAATAACATTTTATTACTATAAGGCAGATGTTTCATTGCCAGGGCAACCAGGAGTGGAATATGCTCAGAGCGGCCTCACTTTGAACTTAACTATTTTGTTAAACTCCCACTGGGTTCTGAGCTCACTTCACATTTGTGGTTGCAAGAATGTAAACATTCTTCAGTTCTCCTGGGGTTTTTCTCTTCATCTGGTTGTCTCTCTCTCTCTTTATAAGGTCCAGTTGGCATGTAGAGTTTCTCCTTCAGTTTACTAGCATAACATTTTATTTTTACCAGCACTCCTTGATACCTTTTTCTCTTCTCCTACTGTCTTATGATCTGAAAATAGGTAAGTATGTTTTATGAAGTTTGAAAAAGTAACTAAAATATCAAAATTAGAAATTTTTCAGTATGGAGAATGCTTAAGGGGACAGCTTTAACTGTTTGTTTTCCTTTCCCCCTTGATTTGCTTTTTTCCCCTTGGTTTTCCTGGTCCAGCCCTGCAGCAGCAAAAGTACACCTGTTTCTGAGCACCACTGAGAAGCCACTATGTGGCCTGGCCTGTTTGGGATGAGATGTGAATTCTCCCTCTCCCAGGTAAAGCTCTGAGGTCTCAGCATGAGAGGCAAAAACTCGATCCCTCAATTATAACAAAACTTGGCCACAGTTCCCTCTCCTCCCATCTCTTGTCCCAGTTAAAATGCCTATTCATTAGACCCTTTTTCTGGAATCATGTCACTCCAAAGTTGTTTTCTGGGAAGTTGGGCCTCAGCAGTTTGACCTATTTGCTCAGCCCAACCCCTGATAACTTAGTTGTTGCAAGAAATTAAGTCTAATTGAATTGAATCAAATCTGATTGAATGGGCAGGTGCTAAAGCAGCCTTGCAGATAAGAGGCATTAGCCCCTCAATGGCAACCCAGCTAGACCCATAGTTCTCCAGGGCCTGAGAGGAGGAGGGAGCAATGCTGGTTGCCTTCTGGTGGGTTGGGGTGTTTCCCTTTTAGCTGGTTGCTCTGTGAATCCATGCTGGTCTTTCATAGTCACCATCCTGTTTATACATGTTAAATACTATGTAATTATTTTTCTATTTACTGAAAATAAGAAATAGTTTCTGTCCTCAAGTGGCTCCTAGTCTGCTGAGTATGAGTTTCAACCAACTGAAAAATTAACCCAGGAATCAGATCCGTTCAAAATAACACCTTGTTATTCCCAAAGGAGACGATAGAATGTGGAGACTGTATTATATGCATTGTATCATACGGCCTAACTCTCTGGGCCTCAAACTGCTGAGGCCCAACTTCCCAGAAAACAACTTTGGAGTGACATGATTCCAGAAAAAGGGTCTTAAGGTTTTCTAAAGGGCTGAATGGTTTTCTCCTCCTTTCCCACCTGAGCCAGTTGGTCTGTGCAAACCAGGGGGTCCCCTGCTGAGTTGTCCATATGGCAAGGCCTACCTGGCGGAGGAGGGGACAAAGAGAACTGGGACCTTCCTTCCCAGGGCGTGAATAGGGAGTCCCTGGATGAGGCACACCCAACTCTTGGAGATGCAAGAGCAGGAGGTCCAGGACATTTGCCTCTGACAGTGTCATGGAAGGTGCCCCAGGGCAGGCCATGAACATATTGCCTCTGATGACAGGTGGAAGAATCTGGGGGAATATGGGAATATTAATACCCATAGACTGTTAATAGTGACCAGTCAGGGACCTGAGGTCTGAGTCAGGGCTTCTGTGAGTGCCATGAGATGGAACTGGCCCTTCTCTGAATGCCAAAGATGGGTTTCCCAAAAGTGAGGGCATGGGGAGACATCCCTGGGTGCAGTAAGAGAAGTACTGTTGGGAGTGAGGAGTGTGTGAGGGGCGGGCCCGCTAGGAACAAGGGGAGCCCTTTGCCTGTGGTCTCCTCAGATGCTGGAGAATCGATTCCAGGTGCTTAATCCTAGCAGGCACAGAGTGACAGTAGGAGGCACTGGAATCCTACTCCTCGCCCCTGGGAGGACAAGATTGAGCTATATGACCACCAGATGACTTGGGTTTTGGTCTGGTCACCCTGTCCAAATGCTTAATTTGGGGCAAGGATCAAGGAGTCAGGTTCTGTGAACATCCACCTCCTGGGTGTCAGGGCTGTGCTTTCTGTGCATCCTTTTCTTGGATTGGATTTAATTCTCACAACCCCGTAAGATGGAAATTAATATATCCAATTAGGACAAGTGGTTACCCACAGTTTTACAGACATTAGGGGATAGTGCCTATAATAGGGGATGGTATCTGTGATAGAACTCAAAACTGTCTCCAAAGGTCATGTCCTTTGTATTATACAGGCTAACCCTCTGGGCCTCAATTTACCCTTCTGTAAAATGGGAATATTATCTATGCTACAGATTTGTCATGAGAACTAACTGCATAGTCTAACACAGTGTTAGATTTTCCTCCTTTCTTCCTGCCCTTCCCCTTCCCTTCCTATTCCAGGTGCAAGTTCAGGTTGTACCCCTAAAACGTCCACAGGTACCTCTCTGGTTTTGACTGTTCTCAGCTATCTTCAGAGCAGGGGCCTATTCAGCGAAGACAAGATCCTGACTTAAGTGTCACAAGTCACACAGCTCATTTCACCTCATTAATTGTCTCACGTTTCTAATGGTTTTTGGGCTTACTGGGGAGCCGTAGAGCAGGCTCCCTTCCCTCCCACCTCATCTCCCTTTTTCCACTTACACTCATTCACCATCAGGCTGAGCAGGTACCCAGGCTCTCCTCAGACACTCACTCTTGACTTGATTCAAAGCCAGTTGTTTACCACATGCAGTGAGTGAGAAACCAGCGTGGACCCACAGAACAACAGGTTAAAAGGGAAACACTCCAACTTACCAGAATGGACCCTGACACTGTATCTTCCTCCTCTCAGACATGGAACAACTGAGGTTTTGACTGGACTGTGTTTAAAGATGCCAATGACCCTCTGCCAGGTTATTTTATAGCCCACCAGTTCAGTTGGATTTTGATTCTGTTCAATTCTACTTAATTCCTTTCAACCATTAAGTGACAAGTGCTTAGCTTAGTTGTGTACTACAGGTGGCTCTATGTCAATGATACCAACCTGAACTGAACCATCAGTGGTTTTACCACCTAACGCTGTGCGCCCACCCCACAGCTTGGCAATTCTACCCCTGGGTCTACAGCCTGGGGTGTGTTTCTCAAATATTTTGATTTCAGGGCTCTTTCCTACTCTTAAAAATTATCAAAGTTCCCAAAGAGCTTATGTTTTTATGAGTTATATTTGTCAGAAGACAAAACTACAACAAATTTAGTTTAAAGATCTTAATTGATTTTTATCTGTGATTCATCAATCCAACATTTTATTTATTTTTATCAGTTTGGGATTTTGGAGTTTTTTTCCATGTTTTTAGTTGTATATAATGGTGCACATAACAAATAATAATAATAATAATAATAATAATAATAATAATAATAATAATAATACCATTCCCCAGTATTTCCCCTTTCCCTCTCCTCCTCCCTCCCCATGGTCCCTTCCTTCTACTCTACTGATCTCCTTTTGATTTTCATTGTGCTGATAAGGAAGTTGGCTTTATATACAGAAAAGGGCTGAGGAAAGCAGAAAAGAAAAATAAAAATTGGATTGGACCTTTCAAAGTGACCTTCCTTGTGAAGGTTAGAACAGAAGGGATTGTCTTATCATGCTGACTAAAATTGGTCTGTTTGGGGATTTGGCTTTTTCTTTCTCTCTCAGAAGGTCAGATAAACACCTTAGTTTTGACTTCGTAATATACATTTTGGCATGAGTGACTCCATTTTCCTTTGATCTCTTGGGCCTTGTGTAGGAGCTCAGTCCAAACGAATAGCCGCCTAAAATTTCATTTATCATTTCTATCAATATTTAATATATTAGAAATTAAAGCTGGAAATTTTTTTTTAACATTTGTATATTGACCCATTTAAAAATAAACTCATTTCTTGAAAAAATAATTCAATTTCTAAATTTAGAGAGATAAGTGGCTTTGTACATGTTTGCAAATCTCTTTAATGCCTGGCTTACTAGAAAACAACTGGAATCTCTTATTTGTATGCAAATGTTGTGATGTTGTTTTAGTTGAAGTAGGTAAGGAAAATCCAGTTTAACAGACATATAATTAGAAGAGGTAGGAGTATTTTAATACCCTTTTGCAGATCATTGCGGGTGTGTCAGTCAGTCTCTGGAAAACACTACAGCACATACCTGACAGAATGAGAGTGAAAATGGTTAGGAAAATAGTTTAAACTTCATGGACTACCTGAAAGGGACTTTGGGATCCCTGTGGGTCTCTGGTTCACACTTCTAGAACCGCCATATTAGTAAAATTCTTGCATATGTGCAACATTATTCATTGTAACATTATTTGGAATAGAAAAAAAATAGAAACTACCCAAATATGGTCTCTCACCAGCAGGATGAGTAAATGAATGATGGTTTATTCACACAGTTTTATAGCTGTGAAAATAAAGCCTCTTTCCCATCTTTGCACATGAAAATTTATGTATTAACAGAGTCTTCGCACTTTGAGTAGCTCATTTGATTGGTGTACACTACGGTGTTAAATGCACAAAGTAGGCATTTAGGAGGCACAAATGAATGTATATGCTCAAAAGCTCTAAATGGAGAAGCAAAACCAGAGTCACCTAACCTCCTGTTAAGACTTATATGTCAAAATTTCTTCCATCTCTAGTAATAAGAGAAATGCAAATCAAAACTACCCTAAGATTCCATCTCACCCCAATTAGAATGGCAATTATTAAGAATACAAGCAACAATAGGTGTTGGTGAGGATGTGGGGGAAAAGGTACACTCATACATTGCTGGTGGGGCTGCAAATTAGTGCAGCCACTCTGGAAAGCAGTGTGGAGATTCCTTAGAAAACTTGGAATGGAGCCACCATTTGACCCAGCTATCCCACTCCTCAGCCTATACCCAAAGGACTTAAAATCAGCATAGTACAGAGATACAGCCACATCAATGTTCATAGTTGCTCAATTCACAATAGACAGATTGTGGAACCAACGTAGATGCCCTTCAATTGATGAATGGATAAAGAAACTGTGATACACACACACACACACACACACACACACACACACACACACAATGGAATATTACTCAGCCATAAAGAATAATAAAATTATGGCATTTGCAGGCAAATGGATGAAATTGGAGAATATCATGCTAAGTGAGATAAGCAAATCACAAAATCCAAAGGACAATGATCTCACTCATAAGCCGATGATGATACAAAATGGGGTGTGGGAGGGAGGCAAGAATGGAGGAAGGAGGGACTGAAAAGAGGAGTGGGAAAGGTGGGGGGGAAGAAAAAATAACAGAATGAATCAAACACCATTACCCTATGTAAATGTATGATTACACAAATGGCATGCCTCTACTTCATGTACAAACAGAGAAACAAGATGTTCCCCATTTGTTTATAATAAAAAAATTTCTTCCAGTTGGAGCTTTTTCATTTTCTGAAGCTCTTGACTTTAGACTAATGATTAAAAGCTAACTTCCTGATTTAAAGTGATGTTTATGCCACTGCAAAATACTTTGCAAACAGGACTTGATAAACACAAGCCTGCAGAGAATTCAGCTAATTTATAAAAAAGATCTTCCTTTGGAAATTTAGAAGCACAGATCTAAAGCAAGTACATTTCATATTTAAAATAGAATCTTCTTATAGGAATAAAAACATTCTAAGGCAAAATATTTCTATACTTATGATCCTCAATGAGAAAGAAATAATGAAGATCTTTGTAGAAGCTAAATCCATCATGAAATTATCCTTATCAGACCATAATCCTGTGGGTTATAGTAAAACAGACACAATTCCTATAAACAGAATTGTTTCCCAAAGGACTCCATCCTCCACCTCCAACCCCACCACCACCTCTCCCAACGAGTTCTATACAGTGCACTCACTCTTTCAGCATATAAAGTGGTCACATCACAGTGGCTAAGCAGAGGAGCATGTACCAAAGGGCACTTACTGTGCCTATTCTTCACACACCCAGAGTAGTAGTTATTAATACAGTGGTACCTCAGCAAACTTACTGACTCTGCCATAGATTTTCTGCATGGTAGTATTTTTAACGCATTTTTGAAATATCAAGTATCAAGCCCCCCCAATCACCCCATTTTGTAGTGTTCCTGTGTTGCAAGTACCACTCCCAAGTTCCTGATTAATTTCCTACCTTAATTCCTAAGATGCAGGTAACCAGATATGAACCCACTAGGTGGGAGACTAGATATTTCTTTTCAAGAGAAACTTGCCTAAAGGAAAAGTCTAGAGAAAGTAATGCTTGAAGCTCACTTAAATAAACAATGGGATTTCTACCTAGTTACCCAACTTTAAAACCTTTTAATTAATAGCCCTACATGCATGCATTCATTTATTCATTCATTCACTTTCCCTTTCTCTCACCCTCCCTCCCTCTTTCTTCTCTCTCTCTCTCTCTCTCACACACACACACACACACACACACACACACACGCACACACATATTTTCTAGTCAGTTTTTTGATACGTCACTTTTAATTAAAAACAAATAACTCAAAATAAGGTAACTGAGAAAATTCTCTCATTGAAAAGACAGCAATTAAATGACTCAGAAAGCAGAGACTTAGAAGAGAAAAAAGAATTATCCTATAGTTAATCCCCAGGAAGAAAACAGAAAATAATGTATTCATGAAACAAGAATAGGTTGCTATTAAAAAAGGAATACTTGGGTTGGTGCAGCAGCATAGACCTAAAAGTCCAGCAACTCAGGAGACAGAGGCAGGAGGATTGCAAGTTAAAGGCCAGACTCAAAAACTCAGTGAGAGCCTTGCTCCCGGGTTCAATCCCCAGTACCCCCCAAAACATTAAGGAAGAAAGAAAGAAAGAAAGAGAGAGAGAGAGAGAGAGAGAGAAGCGGGTGAACACAAAGTTAGTTCAAACTAATGTTTTCATTCAGGTGAAAATCAACAGAATACGACTTGTGGTTGAAATCAGATATTTAACGTTCATTTTTTTAATCAAAATGAAATTTTTTCAGTAAGCCTTGGCTTAAAAAAATGTTGATATTTCCTCCTAAATCAATATCTGATTTCTCAGACAGATAAGGATTCCACCTTTCCTTAACTGTATTTTAACTTCTAAAACTTACTTGTTTCAAATATAGAGGTATTTTTGTGGATGAGTCCATAAAATTGAATGATAACTTCAGCTGAATAAAATATTATTGACTGAAAAATAGATAAACCAGTGGGGGAAAAAAAACCAGAAAGAGGACCACTATATATGTGAATGTAGTACTTAATAAATTGGCATTTCAGGTCAAAAGAGGAAGGAAGAGCCATCCAGTGCGTGATATTGACACAATTGGCTAAATACCATTTTTCACTTGGGAAACCCATTTAAATTATATGGCCACTTCATGTCTTACTCCAAAATTACTTCCAGATGAATGTCAAACATAAAACCATTGAAGTATGGGAAGAAAATATAGCTATTTTTATAATCTTGGGATGAAGGTCTAAATATGCAATGAAATACAGAAAACATAAGGCAAACAGATAAATTTTAGTATATAAAACTTGAAAGATTTTTCTGAACAAGAACAAACATAAAAAAAAAAAGGCAAAAAGCAAACTAACAAAAATCACTGGGGTTGGAGTTGTGGCTCAGCAGTAGAGCACTCGCCCAGCATCTGTGAGACACTGAGTTCAATTCTCACCTCCACATATAAATAAATAAATGAATAAGATATTTTTAAAAAAATCACTACAACATATGTGATAATTGACTGGTTTCCTTAACATACCAAAAGTTTTTACAAATTGGTAAGAAAAAATAGACTATTGAATCAGTCAAGGTTCAACTAGGAAAGCAGAAGTCATATCAGGAAATATGAACAAGGACATTAATGCAGAGAAGTGGTTACATAGATGTTGGAGGATTGAGAAGAAAAAGAAAACACAGAGGTAACCCAGATTAGTGACTATTGGGAGTTGCTATCATCCTTGTGCTGTAACAAAGTGTCAGAGGTGGGGATTTAGGAGTACAGAAGTGGTCCCTAGGAGCCTTGTGTTTGTATCCTGGCCTCTGAGGAAGTGTACTGGGGGGTTGGTGTTGAGTGCCTAGAAAAACTAGAGGCTGAAACAGAGGCTGTCCTCTGTTATGGATGGGACTTTGAAAGGTATAGGTAACAGAAAGAGAATCCCTTCTCCCCTCTGCCCTTCTCCTACTTTACATATCCTACCAGTGTTTCCCATTCACTGAAGGTAACCAGAAATCAGCCCTCAAAGAGCCTACTGACAAACAGCAAAATATAAAAGGGTGGGCTTAGGACTACTCAAAAGGAACAACCAACACACCAATGAAAGAGTCAAAGATCATTTGCAAGTATCTACATCTAAGCCCTTCTTCTGTAGATAAGTAAACTGAGTTCTAGGGAGAATGTCACTTAGGCAAGACTCAACTGAGTTATGGACAAAGTTAAGCAGAGAAACCAATTCCCCTTTTCCATACTTTTCTGAATTCTACTACATCCCACTATAACCCTCCATATATACTCCCTCCACTATTACCTTGCTAACTTATTTCAAAGTAGCCATGGCAATCCCTTGTTTTTGACTGTAAAAGAATCACGCAGCATTAAGTAAATCAGAAATGTGCATTTCCTCTGGCATAAAACAGCATGAAAACAAAAACATTTCTATAGACTGGTGTGTGGTCATTGGATATGTAGGCGGAAGTTCCCCCATCTATCTACACCTCCTCCAAAGGCCCCTTATCTCTTTTTGCAGGAAGGGCCAACTGGCCTCAAAATGTCCCTCTGTGCACATAGCTTGATACTGGCGAGTATTCAAATATGGAAAGCAATGGGAAACTTATTTTCTTGTAAAGCAAGAGACTCCAGGGCTGTGCAGAGGCAGGTTTGGCATGTTCTATATGTGTATTTGTTTTCTGTTGCTGCTGTAACAAAACTGCCATAAACTTGAAGCAACACAAATTTATTATCTTGCTTTTCCACAGGTCAAAATCTGAGTTCTGGAGATGTAGCATAGGAGTATAGCATTACCTAGCACGCACAAGGCCCTGGATTTGATTTGATATCCAGCGCGCGCGAGCGCGCGCACACACACTCACACACTCACACAGTCCAACACTGGTCTTATCAGACTAAAACCAAGATGTTGACAGGGCTATGTTCCTTTCAGGAAGCTCTAGGAGACAGTTTCCTTGCTTTTTCCAGCTTCTAGAGACTGTCTGCCTAGCTTGGCTCATGGCCCTTTCCATCCTCACAGCCAGCACTGAGGCATCTCCCTGACCATTTTTCTGTGGTCACATATTCTCTGACTCTATTCTTAATCTGCCTTCTTCATTTCCCACCCCCTGCAATACTGGAGTTTGAACTCAGGGGCACTCAACCACTAAGCCTCAATCTCTTTTTTAATTTTGAGTCAGGGTCTTGTTAAGTTGTCTTGTTAAGGCTGGTCTCAAACTTGCAATCCTCATGCCTCAGTCTCCTGAGTTGCTGCAGTTATAGGTGTGTACCACTGTACCAAGCTTCCTCTTCCACTTTTAAGTACCTTTGTGAGTACATCAACCCCACCCAGAAAATCCAAAATAGTTTCCCAATTTTTCAGGTCATCTGGTTAATGAACTTAATTCCACCTGCAATCCCAATTCCCCTTTGCCATACATATGTTAGTCAGCTTTCTGTCACTGTGACAAAATACCTGGTAAAGTCAACTTAAAATAAAAAATAATTTGTTTTGGCAAATTTAAAAACTAGAAATTTAAAAATTGGAAAATAGGTGTCATTTAAAAATTAGAAATAACTGGTTTCAGTCCTTGGTCACTCAGTTCTGTTGTTTCTGGGCCTGTGGTGAGGCAGAATATCATGACAGGAAGTGCATGGTGCAGCAAATCTCACCTCAGGGCCAGGAAACAGAGTGAGGAAGGAGCCAGGGATAAGATATACCCTTTCAGAGCACACGTTCCCCATAATCTATTTCCTCCAACTAAGTCTCATCTCTTAAAATTTTCACTACCTCCATTAGCTTATTAAGCTATGAATTCATAAATAAATGAATTCATTTATGAAGTCACAGCCCTCATGATCCAATCTCCTACCTCTGAACACAGCTGAGTGGGGGCCCAAGACTCCAACATTTAAGATCCAAACCATAACACCTGTAACCTAACATACACAGCTTCTTAGAGTTAGGATGTGAACATCTCTGGGAGGCCATTATTCTCTTTACCACAGCAGGCAATTATCATACCAATAAGAAATTGTTTACCTGAGTCTTGCACAAATTCTTCAACAACCAGATGGTCTTGTGCAGGGCAGAAATGCAGCTTTCTATAATCACATAACATGATGGGGAAATTTTTAAAAAATATTTTTTAGTTCTCGATGGACATTTATTTTATTTATTTATATGTGGTGCTGAGAATTGAACCCAGTACCCCACACATGCTAGGCTAGTGTTCTACCACTGAGCCACACAAACCCAGACCCATGATGGGAAAAGTTTTAATGCTTCTCTCTAAGAAGTTATAACATTTTAAAACAATGACACATAATTTTTCATATTTAATTGGCAAACATTTAAAACGTTTAAAATGAAATAACCTACTACTGACTGGCAAGGAGGCATGGAGGTGTATACTCTGAAGTTCTGCTGGTGGATTCATCTTCATGGGCTGCTTTTCTAGAAAACTATTAGTGTGTATTAAGGGACCTATAAGAGCTCACACTCTTCTATAAAAACTTCCAGTTCTATGGACTGGAGTTTTGGCTTAGTGGTAGAGCACTTGCCTGGCATGTGTGAGGCAGCACCACATATAAATAAATAAATTTTAAAAAATGGTCCACTGACAACTAAAATATATATATAATATATATGTGTGTGTATGTGTGTGTATGTGTATGTATGTATATATATATATAGATAGATAGATATAGATATATAAAACTTTAAAAAAATAAAATTTCCAGTTCTAGGAAAAGAATCCAGAAACTTCCAGTTCTAAGAAAACAATCAGAAACACCTAATAGTTTAGTAGTTGAAGATATTCAGAAGGAAATAATTTAAAAATTGGATATAACTTAAAATGTCTAACCATAATCAACTCAATAACAGCATATCAATACAGTGAAATCTTAAACAGCTATTTAAAAAAAAGTTTGGGGGCTGGGGATGTAGCTCAGTGGTTGAGTGAATTCCTAGAATTCATGGTGCCCTGAATTTGATCCCCATCACCACAAAAACAAACAAACAAACAAACAAACACACATCTTTTTCAAGAACATTTAACAACATGGGGAAATGTTCACAATAGAATATTAAGTAAGAGAAACCTGTCAGGAAACTGCCTTTACAAAACAATCCATTTTTGCCAGGTGCAAAAATGGATGCAATTGCCTGTAATCCCAGTTAATAGGGAGGCTGAGGCAGGAGGATCACAAGTTCAAGTTCAGTTTGGCCAACTTAGCAAGACCCTGTCTCGAAGAAATAAAAAATTTTAAAAGGGCGAGTCCAGTGGTAAGAGTGCTTGTCCAGCAAGTGTGAGGCCCAGGGTTCAATCCCCAGTTCTATATACTTACAAATACATATGTATATGGAAAACAGCATGCTGAACAGACACTTATCAGCTGTCTCAGAATTTTAACTGAAGCCTGTGGATGATAAATACTCTGACATCTAACGAGCAGACATAACTGGGGAGGAATTATTAAGAGACAGTATAAAGCTCCTTAGACTCTGCTCCCCCCAACTCCATCAAGTCTTGATAAACAGAAAACCAGAAGTCAGAGAGCCATTGGGATTGTGAGTTGGTCTTGGAGAAGAGGGCTGCTTCCTCTTCTCTCAAGGAATGGAGAAGGTGCTCCCACATGCACACAGGACCAGTGAGGGGTTCTCTTGGACACTGGGGCTCCAAGAGGAGGGAGGCTGCCCAGCTGGAGGACTGCTGCCCTGCAGAGAGCCATGCTTTAAACAGAGCACCATGAGTGAGTCCTTAGGTGAGATTTAGACATGACCCCAGAGTTTGGGGTCATGGGTGAACCCATGAGCAACTGGGGCCTACTTCCTGCCAGGAGAATTGGGAGAAAAGAAGACTGTGGGTATAACTACCACTGCTATCTAATTTAGGATCTTTCCATCACCTAAAAGGAGAACCCATACTTATTAGTCCCTCCTACCCGCTAGCCCTGGCAACCATTAACCTGCTTTCTGTCTCTCTGGAATTGCCTCTTCTGGATATTTCATATTAATGGAAATATCCAAATATAATATGGATATAATATGTAGCCTTTGATATCTGATTTCTGTCAGTTAGTGTAATGTTTACAAGGTCAATCCATAGAGTATAATGTATTGGTACTTTACTCCTTTTTTATGACTGAATAATATTCCATTGTGTGGAGGAACCCCGTATTGTATATCTATTAATCAGATGACGACATCTGGGATGTTTCTACCTTTGGGCTATTGTGAATAGTGCTGCTCTGAACATCATACACTTGTTTTTATTTGAATACCTCTTTTCAATTCATTTGGGTATGTACCCAGGAGTGGAATTGTTGGGCCATCTGATAATTAATGAAAACCTTTCAATGGCTTTTGAATATTGTATCATGTATGTGTCACCTAACCAAAAATTGGTAATTTTAACAAAAATAATTAACTGAAGAGATAAACATATTGTTTTGTAATCATAGTTTGTCAGCCCTGCAAAATCAGCATTAGATCAACAAATGGTTTTACAGGACCTAAAAGAAACTGAGGTGTAGGAAGTAAAAGAGAGAATCCAATTTTAAAATATGACTCATAGAACCAGTAGGTCTTCAGGCTACAAATGCTCCCCGTCATTAAGGGCTCCAGCAGTATAGCTCTGGTGAGCGTGGGAAGGGTTGTGAGAATGTTTTCTAGATCCATGTTTTCAGAAAAGAGAAAGCGGTAATTAAAGTTGGCTTTAACATGTGATTATGTTGACATAGTCTGATAGTTGCAGGGCCTCTCCCCAGAGCCCCAGGCTCCTGCAGAAACACTGATGTCCTCCAGGGGGTGAGGCCAGGCAAGACTGGTGTTCCCAGTGGAGCTCTGTGCTGGTGGCCAGGGAGATTTGAGCCAGCAGAGCCCTTCACAAAGACAAGAGGAGGAAACACTGTGACAAAGAACCCAGTGCTGGGTGGACACTTGGGAAACATATTTCTCAAGCACTTTGTTTTTATAAACAAGGGGACTCAGACCCAAAGTAGCTATTGCTGATTACATAGGCTTGAACAGGAAGTCTGGAACCCTCTGCTATGTTGCAATGTGCAGTGTGAGCAGAGCGGCTTCCCATGGGCTGATGGAGCCGAGTCTGGATCTCTCCTCCCTCTCTCTCTGCCCCAACCCTCCCCAGTCCCACTTCATACTTAAATGTGTGACTCCAGTTCTGTAACTTAACATTTCTTTTTTTTTTGTTGTTGTTTTATTTTTTGATACCAGGAATTGAAGCCAGTGTGCTCGACCACTGAGCTACATCCCCAACACTTTTAAATTTTTATTTTGAGACAGGGTCTCTATAAGTAACCTAAAGCTAAATTGCTGAGGCTGGCTTTGAACTTGCAATCCTCTTGCCTCAGCCTCCTGAGCTGCTGGGATTACAGGTGTGTACCACTGTGTCTGGCAGTAACTTAACATATCTGATCCCATTTCATTATCTGTTTAGTGGGTCTAATAACATCTACATAAGGCTAAGGGGAAGAAGAAATGTATATAGGATCTCCTTTATGCTTGTCATCTAGTAGATTCTCAGTAAACATTTGTTGTGTGAATGAATATTCCTTTTTCTGACTCTCGAGGCAGTTCTGCTGCCCAAATAAATCTTTATTGAAGACATTTTGGGCAGTATCTCCTATCTAGAAGGTTGACCCTGGCAGAGGAAAGAAATGAGAATTGAGTGTCAGCGCCATTTGGTTGGGGTGAAAAAGCCCCTTAGTGAAGCCTGCACAGCACAGTGACAGCTCTGCTGCCCACACTGGGAAGTCTGCGCGTCTGGTAGCAGGAGGTTCTCAGAGCTCCCAGAATGCCCCAGGTCTTGACAGGCAGCTTCATGGAGTCCCTGGATTATGGATCCAAAGGTCTTCTGAGCCCAACAGAGCCTCATCCCCTTTGATCTAGCTCTTGCCTTCCCTCCCCCAGCATTCTGCCAGAGGCCAGCTTGGCTGTTTCTAGCACAGTCAACCTTCTGTTTTCATGGACTCCACATCCATAAATTCAACTGTTTGGAAAGTTTTTTTCTTAATTGTGTATGGAACAACTTGGAAAAGGCACAACTCTAGGGACAGAGCACACATTAAGTGGTTACCAGGCCAGACTACAAAAGGGGAATGGCGAGTGGGATTCTTTAGAGTGATAGAAATGTCCTGTGTCTTGACTGTGATAGCCTTAGGACTGTATGTGTTTGTCAAACTCAGACGGGAGTGGATTTTATTGTGTGTAAAGTATGCTACAATAAATCTGACTCTCAAGAAAGGAGGGAGGGAAACAGAAGAGAAAGAATGAATGAAATCACCCAGTGCAGGAGTGGCAAATAGCCAATATACTGAATCTTTTAAAATCATCACAGTTTCAAATACAGACAAGCAGACAGGGATAGTTGGACAAGTACATGATGTGACCAGGTTCAGCATTAGGCTCCAGTTTAGGATGGGAGCTTCAGGTAGAAAAAAAATTTATCTGTACTGAACATGTACAGGCATTTTTCTTGTCATTATTCCCTAAACCATACTGTCTAATAATTATTTATATAATGTTTACATAGTATTAGGTACTATAAATAATATAAATAATTTAGAGATGATTTAAAGTACACAGGAGGATGTGCATATAAGTTATATGCAAATACTATGCTATTTCATATGTAGGACTTGAGCATCTGTGGATTTTGGTATTTTGAGAATCTTTGCACCATTCTTGGTCTGATTTCTCCAGTGCTTAGAATTGTACTTGGTACAGACTAAGTGTTAAATAAGGGATCTCATGACTGAGTGAGTGAATTTCCCCTTGTGAGTTTCACTAATCCTTTCTATATCCCCTTCCTTTAGTAGCCTTTTCATTGGTTGTGCCCATGCCAGCCCTCTTTCTTCTACCTTTTTTTTTTTTTTTTTTTTTTCTTGAACCCAGGTGACTTATCATTAGTTTTTCACGGTCTGCTCCTTTTTCTGGACAGGTGACAGATACTGCCCCCCAGGGGTATCTCACGGCACAGAGAGGTTGGAGATCCCTTAGGAGAAGAAGAAGCAAATGCCGGCCTACCTGGCCTGCACTCAAGAAAACAGGCTGATCAACCCAGAGCTCTCACACCTTGGACCTTCCCCAACTCCACCTAGAGGTTCTAGCCAAGTGTGAGTCTGGATACCATTTACACAAGTCCTCCTTCTGCCTGCCCCACCCCCAGCTGCAGGAACAAGAAGCTACTGGTCAGGCAAGAGGTGAGGTGAGGCTCTGCTTTGACATTAGGGCAAGTATGGTTCACATTTCCTAATGAAATCCAGATTTATCCATGTGACATCATAACACAGGAAAATGTCTTCATGGGACTGTCATAGAAAAGGAGGATTAAAAACCTTGGCCTGAGGATGAGCAGCCTTGGGTTTTCCTCCTGGCTTGGACTCTTTTGGTCTCAGTTTTCTCATTTGTAAAAGGGCAGATTGAGCTAGATAATCTCCATAAGTCATTCAAGCGCCAAGGTCCTAGTCCAGGATCCCATCTGCAGAGGAAAGGTGGCTTCATGACATGCACATCTTCCCATGGCAGCCACTCCTCCCTCAACATCAATCACTCCAGAGTCCTGTCCTCTTCACCCCCACTGCTAGTGACCACTGGCCAAGTTCCATGTGCCAAGCTCACAGAGAGCTCAGGCTTACAGTAGTGTGGCCACGGCTTTGGTGAGGGTCTCTAGTAGGTGAGGGTCTCTAGTAGGTGCTGATCTTCTAGTAGCTTCTAGTAGGAGCTTGCAGAGACTGATTTCCCTGGTAGGATCTGACCTCTTTAGTTAAGAAGGGAGTGGCCCCACCTCCTATAGGGCTGGGGCTGCCAGCAGGGTGCTCACTAATTTTCTTCAGAATCTTTTCTATCTTTATTACCAGGTTGCATGAAGTCATCTTTGTCTTTTCTTTTTTCTTTTTGCAGTGCTGGAATCAAACCTAGGGCTTTGTGCATGCTAGGTAAGTGCTCTATCACAGTACTATACCACAAGCCCCATCTTTGTCTTTCAAAGTTAATATTCTGGGATTCTTATCCCTAGATACTAACTCCAGGTGGTCTAGGGGAAAAGATGGAAAAACTCCAAAAGTATGTATATGAAGTTGGTGACTCAAGTTTGCCAGGAAACTACTATATGAGCAGCAAGTGTTACATTACACATTCTGCATGCTATCTCATCCATTTGTCAACATGCTATGGGGGAGGCATTATTACAAACTTCCATTTGTATGTTTTGACCTAAGAGGTTCAGAGATGATAATTCACTTGTCCAAAGTCACACAGTTATTAGCAGGCAGAAGGGCACTCAAACTCAGTTCTGTCCATCAAATTGCCTTCAAACACAAAATCAAATTTTGTGATTCATACATGTATGATTGGCATAAAAGTGCCAAACTTCTATTAAGAACATACTCTAGGTGCAAAACCCTGGGGCCAACACAATACCATGTATGCCCATGGAAAGGTATGGGCATCTCTTGCATTCCAGGGCACAATTTCTAAATTGGGGGTGGTGTGAACATGAAGACTACTCCAAATCAGATTGAAATAAGTGCCCAAAGGTGTAGGCATATGTCACTTAATGATGAGGACATTCTGAGAAATAATGAGTCACTAGGGGATTTCATTCCTGTGTGAACAGGAGTGGACTTACACAAACCTAAGTAGTATAGCCTACCACACGCCTAGATTTACGGTATAGCCTGATACTCCTAGGAACAAAACAACTTCTAGGATGAACAAAACAATGTGAGATTAAATCAAGCAGAGCAGAAAATGATGCAATCAAGAGATGTGGTAAACACGAGACATATGCAGCTGCTGCCAATGAAACACAGCACATTGTCCACATTGTTTTATAGTAGACTTTTTTTTTTTTTTTTTAAAGTAGGGCTACACTCTAAAATACCAATAAAGAGCATGGTATAGTAAATACAGAAACCAGCAACACAATCAGTTGTCACCATCAAGTATATGCATTGTACATAATTTTGTGTTTCATACATTTCTGTGATTGGCATAAATGTATATCAGAGTTGCATGTGGACCTCATGACAGCTACGTCGCATGAGGCAATGGGATTTGTTCAGCTCCGTTATAATTTTATGGGACCACCATTGTATCTGTGGCCTGTCACTGACTGAAACATTATTATGTGGCACATGATGGTATAAGCAGAGCCTCAAGAGAATGTGGATGAAGCTGAGAAATAATCCAGAGAGGGAGAGAGAGAGAAAGGAGAAGGGGGAAGGGAAGAAGGGAGAAAGGGAGGGGAGGGGAAGACAAACAGGGAGGGGGGAAGGAGAGGAAGGAGGAAAAAAGAGAGAATATGAGTGAGATGAATGCTGGGAAGGATTTCTCTAGGAAATGGGCTTTGTGCTGGGCCTAGGGGGAACTAGATGGGAGAACTTCCCGGGCTTTGCTGGAAATGGCAGAGGAAACAGCTTGAGCCAGAAGCCAGGGTGAGAGAGCAATCTGGCTCTGTGGAAGTGTGGAGAGAAGCAGGGCTGGCAGGTTGGTTAGGATCAAGTGTGGGAATCCAGGTAAGGGCCTGGCTTGCTTCTGGGAACAGTGGGGAGCTGCTGAAAGCTTCCAGCAGAGCATAGGCAGAAAGAGACAGGTGAGTTTGCATGAAAATCTTCAGTAGGGGACAGGAATGAGGCCTTGATGTGCTTCTTCCCTTCTCTGGTGATGGTTCAGGGGCAGCTGAAGAGGATCAGTCTTAGTGCTGGGAGCTCCCTGGGTGCACACAGGCCCCTTGACAGTCTGAGCGAGGGTCTCTGAGGAGCGTGTGGCCTGATGGGGGTGGTCTATGGGAAACATTGAGAGTCCTGAGGTAGAAGGGGTGATGGGTGAGGGGCAAAGGAAGGGAAAATAGGAAGGAAATGCAGCATTCTGGGACATAATGAAGATGAGTCTTTTCAGCTCAGGGAAAGAAAAACAAATGTCCTCACCCTTTACAAATTCAGGCTCATCTCTAACCTTGAAACTCTTTTATAGGGAAATGAAAATGATTTTTTTTTTTCCATGTGCAATCAAAACTCAATGAAATTGAGAATCAATTGCCTGGGACATTCAATTCACCAGAATTTTTTTATTAATTTTTTAATTTGTTCTAATTGGTTATACATGACAGTAAAATGCATTTTGACACATTGTACACAAATGGAACGTAACTTCTCATTTCTCTGGCTGTTCATGGTGCCGAGTCACACCAGTAGTGTAATCATACATGTATATAAGGAATTTCAAAAAATTTGATCAAGAGAAAAACAGTTGTCATACACATACACACACACACACACACACACACACACATTTTTAAGATGGCAATGGACCTTTATTTGTATTTATTTATATGCAGTGCTAAGAATCAAACCCAGTGCCTTGCAGGTGCTAGGGAAGCACTCTGCCACTGAGCCACAACCCCAGCCCAACAGTTAAGTCTTCATAGACAAGTTAACATCAGGATGTCAAACACTAAAAGATCTACTATGGATAACTGTAGAATCAACCTGATATGTGCAGAAGGGACTCAGCTTAGGACCCATTTGAGGGGCATGGGTGAAGCAACTCTGCCCCAAATTTGCTCTACCCTATTAATGTTTTCAGAGGTCCTAAGTCCTGAAGAATTCCTGGTGTCCTCCTCCAATATATAATTTAGAATTCTAAAAATAATTAAAGGAAAGGGTAAAGCAGAAAAGCTACACATATGCTACAATTTGACTACATTCTCTGATTGCAAAATTCTTATTTAACTTCATTATTCAAATTTCTTATTCAACTTCTCTCCCTCCCTCCTCTTTCTTTCTGCTTTGCTGATTCCCTAACCAGCACTGCTCTCTCTAGCCTGTCACCACATCCAACAGCTCACTGGTAGAAAAGACATTTCTTTGGATCTTGAGAATATTTGCATTTTTAAGAATTCCCTAATGAAAAAGAGAGTATGCTAATATTTCAAGTAGGAATGGGAGGAGCCTGACTTGGAGGTAGGGAGCCTGCCTGGCTGTGAGACCCTAACCAAATTCCTTGTAGAATCTCTGGGGTTTAGTTTCCTCATATGTAAAATTTAAGAAAGGAAAATAACAGTATCTCCCTTGTTTGGTTGTCCTGAGGATGAGATAGTTAATACACAGAAAACCTTATGAAGAATGCCTGGCACACACTGGGCCTCTGAAATTTTATCTATATAATAACTATGTTATCACATTTCACCTTCATCACAATATAATGGATGATCATTATCCTCTTTGTAGTTAGGTAGCATGAGGTTCAGAGAAGGTAGGTAACTTGCTTTCAGACACACAGCTAGGAAGTACCAAGATTAGCTGGGAGTCAAACTCAAGTGGTTTAACTTAAAGACCTGCTTTCTCCCTCCAACTCAAGTACAAACTTCCCTGAGTAGGGAATCACATTAGACTTTCATCTTGTTTTAATTACAAAACAATTTTTTTTTTTAGACCCAAGAGTGCTCTACCACTGAGCTAGAGCCCTACCCATCCCTTTTTATTTTTTATTTTGATACAGGGTCTTGCTAAGTTGCTCAGGCTGGCATGGAACTTCTGATCCTCCTGCCTCAGCCTCCCAAGTAGCCGGGACTACAGCAGTGTACCACTGAGTCCAGCTCAGTATTTCTTCTTTGAAAACCAATGGTTCCAAAACCAAAAGGAATAAAAGGGTGTGGAGTGAAAAGTAATTTCCCTCTTCCCTTCTCTTTTCCCACCCAGGCTCCCTCTGCAGAGCCAGCAGCTCTTAGGTTTCTTGTTATATTCATCCAGGGCCAGTTTTACAGTAAGCTTTTCACTGCTTACGCATTTATTTACCAGAGTAACGTAATTCCCTGAGTGCCTCATATGTGCCAGGCACTCTATCCTGGGGCTACCACTGCCTTCAGAGAGCTCACTGGCTGGAGTCTGGAGGTTATTTATGGAGGGAACTTGCTGTACTGACTGCTGTGTTCTCTGCTTTTCCCATCTGCAGCATCTCTTTGCCCAGTAGAGCCAGCTTGCACATTCTGCAGACAGGAAAGGCCAACCAAAGTGCACAAAAAACTCCTGTCCGCCTTAGTCTTGCAAGTATCCAGCAAGTGAGGAGCATGGTGCTGTCTGCAGCCAACGTGAGGACTCTGTGATGCTGGACAAGTGTAGCATCTTTCTGGGGTAGTTTCCTTCTCAGTTCTCTAATGCCTCTTCCCAGGAAGTGCCATTTTCCACTAATCCTTGTAGCTTCTGGCTTCCATCTCCAGCCTGAAAACCCCAGTTGCTCCACAGGGAACTGAGAATGGCCCAAATGGTCTAAGTTCCTTTTCTTGCCTTCTCATCATTGTTCTTTGGATGGTATAAAATGTCAAATACTTTTTTTTTTTTCCTGTTGCTGCTGCGACCAGAAAATATTTATAACCATGACAGCCATAGCAGAGCTTTCTTAATGACTTCATTATAAAATATGCTTATAACCTTTGAAGTGATTACACCAATGCATAATTATGGGCATTGACAACTTCAGAAAATGGTTCTGGTCAGAACACATGCATCCCCATTTTCTTTTTCCAAACAATAACTATTTGGGTAAAGGAAACAGAGCAAGGATGTCACTGTTTTGGAAGCAGTTCTTATTATTCAAATTTCACAGATGGATGTTCAGGAGAGGTCAGGATGCTGGCCTGAAGTCACACAGCAGGTCAATGGTAGAGACGGGACCACAGCCTGCTCGGCCCCAATTCTTTCCAATTCATGAAGCCCCTCACTGAAGAGTTTAGACTATGAAAATCTATGTTCTAGATGTTTGTTAAATTCATTTTCTGGTTAGCTAAATACTCTGGATAGTTAAATTGTCATATTAAGGCTAAAAAATAAGTAGGAGACAGAGTTGGAGTTCTCTAAGCCTAGTATTCCTTTCTCTATCACAATTCTATTTCTTAAAATGTCTTTGCCTCTTCCTCTCAGTGGACTGTAAGTACCTCAAAAACAGTCCTAGGTGCTGGTCAAGATGGGTGTGTGGGGGTTCATATCTGCATTCTCACCCTGCACTGTGGTTTTAATTTGCATTTCCCAGATGACTAATGCAGTTGAATGCCTTACAGATGCTTAATAATTGTTAGTTCCTTTCTTCTTTCTCTATCTTTGCCCCCTCATCTCCTCTCCTAGGATTTGGCAAAGTGTAACCCTGAGATGCCAGAGTCCTGAAGACCCAGATTCCTCTGTGTTGGCAGTTCTTTGTTATAGATCCTCACTGTCTTTTCTGCCTATTTGGCCAGCCTCATCTCTCAGCCTTTTGTCCCCTTGTACCTGATTTTCCATCCGGATCAGTGGTCTCAAATCTTCTCTGAGCCTTTGCAGATGCTGTTCTCTCTACCTGAGGCACTATGCCCCCTTCTCCACCCCAATCCCACATACTTTACCTGGGTATCAAGCAGGTCCCAGGCTATACACCACTTCCTCCAGGAAGTCTTACTTGACACTTCCTCCACCCCACCCCCACCCACCAGCCTGGGTTAGTTAGTTATCTGTCCCTTGTTTGTGGCTAAGAGACATCCTGTACTTCCCCTCCTAGCACTTTTCACACTGTTGCAATTGCCTGTTTGCTGGTCTATTTATTGTACCTTTTTCTTCATCCCTTTGAGGATAAGGCTGTGTGTTGCTCATTTTTATATCACAAAGATTAGCACATCAGTGATACTTGTTGAAAGAGTGACCTGGTCCAGATCCTTTTAGAAGGACAAAATCTAGCCTTCTGTGCCAGCTATACTAGAACCAATGGTATCAGGCCATCCATTCCCTACCTCCCCCATCAATTCTCTTAACTGCTAAGGGCTCAAGGAAACATATTTATTGAAGGTCCACTGTATGCCAAGGACCAAGCAGGCCCTTTACACGGGATGTCATTTACACCATTGAAAGGCTTAAGGTTCAAGTCTAGACAACACCTGGAAACTCAGAGGTGTGGATATATCAGGCAATTAACAATCAAGAGAAAATGAGTAAAATCACACTGGTTTCCCTTGATTGTGGTGGGGGAATGTCTATAGAGGAGGACTCCCCATAGCTCTAAGCATTTACCAGTACCTGGCAAAAGATAGGAGTGCAACCAGACTTGCTGATTAAATAAATGAATAGTTAATTTCCTTCTGGGCCTAGGGTAAGATCCACTTTCCTCCATGTGCTGATAAACCAAACTGGACACTGAAGTATTTGTGTCATGGCTGACTGTCCACAGTACTGGTCAAGGCTGATCCTTGTGATGTCTTTAGATTCCATTAGTGGGAACACCTCACTGCAAGGGAAGCTGAGAAAGTTCTATTTGTGAACCCAGGAGGAAAAGAAAACGGATTTGGAGTGAACAGTTAGCGATCACTGCCAAAGCACATAGGGATGATTTTCCTTCTGCCAGTGTCACTGGGTGGCCATGAGCTATCACAGATTGTGGGTCCTCACTCTGGTAAGGGTGATTATTTAGTTCAAGCCTTTGGTTTTGCAAATGGAAAGGCTGGGCCCAGAAAGAGCAGTGACTCCTTCCCTGTTGGAGGGTTGTTTGGTGCTAGAGCCGTACTGTGGTCCTTATTCCATCGGTATTTTATCTGCAAAGAGGTCTTTAAACAGTAAAACCTTCTCATCTTCACAAAAGAGGTTCTTAGAGATAAAGAGGAAAGTGAAAGCAATACAAGTTAAGATGTTGGTACTGAACATAAATGATTTTTACTCAGAGGCTCTTCTGTGTCCTGTGGTTCCTCAGAGTCCTCATCATTAGGAACTCCATATAATACTGCAAAATCATTTAGATGACCATGTGCAGGAAGGATAAAACTTTGCTTCTCTGATAAAGGAACAACTGCTAGTTGTACAAATGTGTGCAATTATTTAACCCTCTTTAAACTTTAGTTCTCTCATCAGTAATATGGAGGTGGTGTTATTTATCTTCCAGGGATTAAAGAAATGAAAATCACTTGACATAGTATCTGGCACCTATCTGGGAACCAAAAAATAAAAATTTCTGTTCTTAAATAATTTAGAACCTTTCTCTGAATACCCAGGAGACAATTACATGTAATTATTTATGCAATCATTCTCAAAAGGAACATGTCTAACTACATTCTATCAACAAATATAATCAGTTTTAATATCTGCTATTGCTTACTACATTCCAAGAACACAGATGAAAATAAAAACACCTCCCAAGTGAGACCAAAATGTGAGCAGAAAATAACAGCACCATGTGACAAACTGCAGGAACAGAAGGTGGGGGTGGTAGTGAGGGAAGATTTTGAAGTCAGCTTGGGTGAGCCGTGGAGGGTTTCCCTGAGAAGGCTCTGTGCTTTAATGAGGAAGGAGGAGGAGGTGACCAGGTAGAAGGGGACTAGAAGAGGAGGGCACAGAGTGGTGAGGAAGAACATTATGAATAATAGGAGAACTATTTTAGGTACTGCTAGAACAGTTTTTTTTAAAACACACAAAAACTTTACCAAGAGGGAGGTGACAAGTGACTATGAAGGGGAGCCAGTAAAGAATTTTGATCAGGGAGGTAATGAGAAAGGGGTGAATGGAAAGAAGTAGGAAGAATAACACCAGCAATACTCTTGGGTAAAAAATTGAGGGTGTATCTGCTGAAGCCCATGCCCATCATCGCCCCTTTTTTGGGGGGATGGGTTTGTGGGCTAGGGATTGAACCCAGAGCCATGCAGATGTGGACTCTATAACTGAGCTGTATTCTTTGTCCCCCTTCTTTTATTTAGTTATTCAACAAATAGTTACTGCAGGCCTGGCACACACCAGGCTTTATTTCAGAAGTTGGCAATCAGGCTTCTAACAAGACTGGTAAGGTCTCTGTTCTCATAGAGGAGATTGATAATAGATAAATAAGTAAACAAGCAAGAAAATACAGATAAGTGCTGCTAGGAAAATGAAACCCGGTGACAGAATTCCCCAGCTGATGCTCCTCTGCCCCCTTTTGAATACTTACAAGCCTCCTCTTGATCTAACTTTGGTTTTCCAAGGAGGTTTTGCTCTTAGAAAAATCTCTACAGTAAATATTTAAACCAGTTCTCCGGGCATTTCCAATCAGTCTTACCTGAACGGGGATAGTCAGAGCTTTTTCCAGGGTCTGGTCAGTTCTGTAATTCTTGAGGACCACAGATTCTGCCATAAGTCACAAGTCTAAAGTTTTAGGAAGGTCGCAGCAACCTTGAGCTTTTTCCTGATCACGATTCTCAGGTAACTGAAAACATTCCCTTCTCTCACTTCTTCCCACCCCAATGTATATGTACTATCTTGAGAAGAGAATCATTTGATAGTATGGTTGGAACTGCACATTTCTCCCCTTTTAAATGAGGCCCACCACCACTTCTGGCAGGTGTTTAGGCAGGTAGCCCTGGCCGAGCACATGGATGTCCAGGGGGCTGGGTGGGGAGTGGTGTGGTGGCAGCGTGGTGCAAAGCGGCTCCCTCCTCACCGTCCAGGCACGCTGGTATGTTAAGTCAGAGCTGTTGGGTGCCAAAGGGATGCCAGCCAAGAGCAAAAAAGCGAATGTTGTATTAAATGCAGCTGCAGAAACCAGGAATGAAAAGGCAGATTTCCCAGGGTGCTTCGTGGTCTTCCCCTGTTTGACACATTTACTCACTGAGGGGGTCCCCACCTTCAAGTGTTTTTTACTGTGAAAACTTTCAAAGACACAGGAAAGTTCCGCTCTTTTAGGGCAGGCTACGGAAAGCCCCTGGAAAACAGCTCTCTGACTTAACCAGACTTCTTTGGACTGCCTGATCAGAGTTTACCCTCTAGGGGACTACCAAAATCAAGGATAGCTAAAATAGGGCCCCTGCTCCACGGGATTTTTATTCTGGTTGTGGAGAGAAGACAATGATAATACTAATATATTTATTTTAGCAGTTTATACCTTACAAGGTGCTTTAATATTTCTGATCCTTGTAAAATCACAAACTCAGAATTGAAAGGAAATGTAGAGATCACCCTTGAGGTGTTAAATACCTGGGGTATATATATGGCTACTTCCTAAGCTCCTTTCTTCCTAAACATTGCTAAGGCATCACTCACCCACTCTTCCAACCATTGAACACTTATTTTTTGGACACCCTCCATGTTCTACATACTATGTTAGAAATAAAGCAGGAAACCAGACAGACTTGTTTGCTACCCTTATGGACCTCCAAGGGGAAGACCGACATTAAACAAACAATTACATGCATGAAGAATGTTTTATAAAGGCAGTGTGGGGGCAGTCAAGGGCATCACACACTGGGAGGTACCCTGGGGGTGGAGCTGGGTCAGGAAAGGCCTCCTTGGAGGAAGTGATGTTTAAACTGAGGTTTAGAGGATTAGGAAACAGGGTGAAAAAAGTAACATTACATACTAGTATAAGACAGCATGAGTCAGATTTCTCCATGGCCAAATGAGAGGCTGTCGATACCAAATGGGGAACATGTCCTGAGAGAAACAGAAGATTGGTTGAGCCAGGTCTTAAAGACAAACAGGCTAGTAGGAGGAGATGGGTGGAAGAGCTTGAGCAAAGGTTAGATATTGTTTATCCTCTCTTCCCAGGGAAGCAGCCCACACTTGCTGTTATTAAAAAAAAAAAAAAAAAAAAGCTATAACTTATCTAGTACCTACTATATGGTGGCAAATCTTGCGAGTTTTAATGTCTTTTTTTCCAGATAAGTATTATTTTTCCAGTTTTACAGATTAAGAAAAAGGTTTGGGACGACTAGAAACACTTGCTAAGGTTGGTCATCAAATAGTGGCAGAGCTAAGATTTGAGCACTTGGTTACCTGGCTTCCTAGGCACTTTCCACAACTCCTCACTGCCATAACAGATTCAAGAATATAATTTGGAAAGAAACAAAGGAACTTTGAAGAAAAGGGGGAAAGGGTAGGCAGAGATGTCCCAGGTGGGTGGACAGGGGACTCAGGGGTTGGGGGAGTAGTGAGAAGTAACCAAGGGAGTGACCTTGGGCTGCTCCAAGATTGCACTTCAGGGAGGTGCTGCACTCTAACCACTACCCGCGTCCAGTTAATCATTTCCGGACCTTCCTTCTTCCCCCTCGCTCTGCCCATAGAATTTCTACATTAGCCTTCCCCCTCCCCTTGCTTGCCTTCTGGCCTTGTGGCTCTTTTCATGGGTTTTACAAGGAGCCCAAACTTTTGAGGCAATGTTTGTAATAGCCCTGGACATCCTTAAGACTGTCCCTAGGTAAATCGCAAGCTCCCTCTGGTGTAAGGCAAACCCAAGCAGCCCCTTGATGTTTGCCCTCCCCTGAGCTCCTTTCTAGGCCAGAGAGCAGGGAATCCAATCTCCGCACCGATTAGCAAATGAACAGACTAGATGTCCCCCGCGGTAAAAAGGAAATCATAACATCAGCTGGTAGGGTGTTGCGAAGCTTAAATGAGGTATTGTATTGTAAAGTGCCTGGCTGGGAAGCAGTTGAGGGTGTCTAACAATGTTAGATCCCTTCCCTTTTTTATCACCTGGTAACGGAACCTCGCAAACCAGCTTATTTCACTTAAACTTCCAACGGTGAGTGAGGTACGTAAAGTTCGCGGACGACATACTCGGAGTAACGCAGATAGTCAGTCACAGTGACAGGGTCTGAACCCAGATTCGTGGGTGCCCCAGTGGGCCCAGCCACTCAACTTCCAGGTACGGCCACGTGTTCAGAACCCAGAACCAGCTCGGGAACGCACCTGCCTCAGAAGGCAGAACACTGCATCAGATTGCTTTGGGACTCAAGCAGCCCACTGGCGCAAACCCAGGGCCAGGCTTAATCTAACCGAGCTTGTTTCTTGCTATGTAAAACGGGAGGTTACGGTGCCTGTCTGCCTGAGTGGTTTTTATCTTCTTTCTCTCTCACTCTGCTGTGTGGCCAGATTTTCTACCACTAAGCCGCGTTGCAGTCAAACCAACACACGCCGTGCAATATCAGTCTTTTTCGCCAGACCCCGGTAGACTCAGAGGACCAGATAGGCTGCCCGGGTCCAGTAACCCGCTTCCCTGAGTCAGGAAAGTCGCGGCCGCCCAGGAGTTGGGAAAGTCACTTCCAGGAGTCGCAGGACTCTGAGATCTCAGCGAGTAGTGCGCCGAGACCCACCCGCGGGAGTGCAGGGGGCGGGGCCGGCCCTGGGGGCGGGGCCATCCAGGGAAGGCGGAAGCCTCGGGTCTAGAGGTGGCGGCAGAACCCGGATCCCGGAATTTCACGTTCACCGGAGCGGGGTACTAAGAGAAGGCCGGTGGGAAAACCCGGCGCCCGGAAGACCCTGCTTTCTTTGACGCAAGGGCTTGGGACGCAGCCGCTGTCTGCCTAGCGCCCGGCGAGGAGCGACCCCAGACGGAGCCTCCAGAGTCCCTCCTCCCCCGCCTCGTTGGGCCCCGGAGCCTCGGTCCTCCCTGCCACGGTCCTCGTGGTCATGGAGTGTCCGCACCTCAGTTCCAGCGTCTGCATCGCTCCGGACTCAGCCAAGTTCCCCAACGGCTCCCCGTCGTCCTGGTGCTGCAGCGGTGAGTGCGGCCCCGGGCCGGCCGGCCCGCGCACCCGAGGCCCCGGCTCTGTCGGGCCTGCCGTCTAAGGGCCGCAGGCAGCCGGTGCACGGACTTGGGGAAGGGTGAGGGTGAGCCCGACCCGACGCGCTGGGGAGGGGTACGCGGTGAGGCAGGCGCGGGTGGGAGCAGTGGCGGCTCCTTTGTTTCTCGCGGCCCGACGGCCCGGCGGGCGACGGAAAGGCCGGCGAGGGGCGGGAGTCCGCGGGGGCCTCGAACGTGTTGGGGCCGCGGCGGGCGGGGACCCTGGCCCGCGTTCGCGCCCCTTGCCCCGCCCTGAAGCGCACGGGGGTTGTGCTTGCCGGTGCTGCGGGGTCGGCGGTTGTGGGGGCGGTGTCCAGCCCCCGCAGGGCTGCCGCACGTGTGGCGGAGCCGGACTTACGTTCCTCAGTGGACCCGACAGGAAAAAAGCCGCTCTCCTAGCGCAGCTTTGTCTGGGCTGTGGGGCGCGCGGGCCCCTTCGCCGCCGCCTGCCTCGGCCGGGCTTTATTTCCCTTTCCCACAGGCTCAGGCAACCCGAAGCCTCGAGAGGCGTTCGGAAGCTCGGGCGGCGGAGGTCGGAATCTTTCATCAGCCGGGGAGGGTGAAGTTTGAAAAGCTGTGGGCTCGGGAGCTCCGAAGCTCGAGCCAACAGCTGCTTTTGGAGGGGCGGCTCGAGTTTGCCTAAGATTGTTTCAAGACACAATTTTGGGTTGTCTGGAATTGCGCTGGGATTCTAGAGTTCGAGTTCTTGTAAAACAGTTACTACGTTTATGTAATGCTTTTGAGTAGCTTAAGCTTTTAACTCCTTCTGCCGGCCCCTTCGGAACCCCTAGTGCCCTCTCATTGTCTGCTCTATCGACTTCTTAGGATCGCATCGGCCACCCTGCTTTGATTACTTCCTGGTAGGGCCCTAGTGCCGCCGCTAGTCTTTGTTTATTAGCTTTAAGATTATCATGGTAGCAAGTTTTATAGCGTTAACATTTGAATTGTGCACTTTAGAAATCGAGTTTAAAGAAATAGAAACGGCGATCGTTCGATTTAGCTGTGTGACATTTCTCTGGGTTAAACTGGGAAGATAGAGAATGCTTTAACACTTTTGGCAGGTTTCTTCTCCTTCATAGGTACTTCTTAAATGATTATGTACTTAGAGAAAAATGTAACCCCAAAGAAAAATGTACTCTAGGATAAGGAATAGAAATAACTTAAGTTTCTGGGAACTCTTGGACGTTTGATACTTTGCTTGTCTTTGTAAAGTCATATATATATATATATTTTTTTTTTTTTGCATGATGGCTTTAAAAATCTAGTTAATTGGTTTCACAGTGTAGTATTGTAGTTATTTCCTGAGGATGCAGAAACATGAGTAAATTAACATATATACATATATCTTCAATAGTGAATATTGAGTGTGGAACAAAAAACAGGGTGTATCGCATTGCTTTGCAAATTGTTTGGTGGCTCATAAGCTTTAGCTCTGGTACTATAATTTAATTTTTTTCCAGAAGATTTGAAAAAAAAAAAAAAACAAAACAAACACTAGGAGAAACATACGTCCCAAGGAATGGGGCAAGTACTCTTGGTCAATACAAAGTGGACAGCTAGCACACTTCTGGCTTTTTCTAGGCAAAATCACATCAAACTTAAAAAATGGCTTCATTGATACATGCATATAAAAAAAGATAAGAATTATGCAAGTGGAAAATATCCTGTTGTGAGTCAGTCTTGCCTCTATCAGAGAGTCCATTTGATTGTGGAATAAAGATGCAGAAGATCAAGCATCACTTGAGGAACTTGGTAAGTTAAAATGAAGCAAAACAGAGAGACTTATTCTGATGGCAAGAAGTAACAAGTATGTTTAGCACTAAGGGATGTGTAATTTCTCTCCAAGGAATAGAATGGCCTCTTTGCATCTTGAAAGAAGTTTGCTACTGAAACTGCTTTGCAAAGGTGATTCTAGTCACTTGCTTGGATTTATAAACCAATTAAGCTAGTTTCTCAACTTTGTGTGGGTTTTGTCTTCTGTCCATTTCATCTGAGTTTCCCATTTTAGCCTGTTGGCATTCATTTGTTGATATAATCTAGTGTTATTGTATTAAGCTTGATCTTGTTCTTGCCTGCCTGTTGTTTCAATGATTAAATGATTGATAAATCTGGGAGTTCTTAACTGAGCATCTTGGAGCATTGTGTTCTGGTATTTTTTTTCCTTCAACACTCTTGAATTTTATTTAATTTAATTTTTTTTGGTAGAGTACTAAAAGGATAGTCAGTGTGTTGAATAATGCTGTGACTGGGTATTGAGTCTGATTATGTTCTTATTAAGGAGAGGAAAATCCCTGTTTTGGCACCGGGACAATAAAAGTAATGCCCTTGCCTTGTTTTCTTTGGGAGCTTGCAATTATACCCGAGTGAAACAGCCAAGCAAATTGCAAGAGACTAACATCTTAGGCTCTACTAACTAGCAGTACATCCTTGGACAAGTAGTTCTGATTGCTTTGAGTGTCAGTTTTATTATGTTATCTGTTAAGAAAGAAGAAGTAATGTTTTGCATTTATTTCACAGGTTAGGATGAACAAAGTAATTTCTGTGAAAACATTCAGAAACTGCGATACACTATCCCAGTAATAGGTGGGATTGCAGTTAGAACATCTTTACAAAGAGGACTCTGAATAATTAAATATCTAAAGCCCATTAAATGGAGCCCAGAACAGACTGGCTTTATGCTGAATTATGCTTTACAAGGAGATACAGAACTCAACAAGATTAGGGTAGTAAGAAGTAATTATATTTCAGAATTAACTTGAGCTTCTTATCCCTGGAAGGCACTGTGTGTTATGTTATATAATTGTATACTGCAGTGCTTCTCACACTTTTTGTTCTCAGGACCACTTTGTGGTCTTCAAAATTTTTAGGACCCTAAAGGCCTTTTGTGTGGTTTATACCTATTGATATTTCTTTATTTGAAATTAAAACAAAAATTTAAAATATGTTAATTTACTTACAATAGATCCAGTACCTGTTAATATAAATGACAGTTTGTATAAAATGTTTTTCAAAACAAAAATTAGTGAAGAATGGCGTTATTTTAAATTTTTGAAACTCTTTTTGTTCAGTTTAATAGAAGATAGCTGATTCTCATGTCTGTTGCTACATTCTGTTTCATAGATACCGTAGTTCATGTAGCCTCTGGAAAACTCCATGCTCTTTAGAGAACAAGAGTAAACAGTAAGAGTAATGTCTTATTATTGTTCATGCAAATAGTTTTAACCTTCTGGATCCCCTGAAAGGGTCTTGGAAATTCTTAGGGGTTCAGGACCACACTGTGAGAACCCACTGGTGTACAAATTTTATAACAGTTAATGATACCTTTGCTTATCAAAACAGCTTTAAAAAAATTAGAGAAATCCTTCAGGCTGGCAACATTTATGACTTCGTAGAATCTTGGAATTTTTGAAATGTATTAGCTGGGAAACAGATTATGGGGCCTAATAGTCCCTTGCTTGTAAAAAATTGCAGTTTAATCTAGTTGGGGGAGAGACAGGAAGCTAACTTTTGAAGATAAATCCATGTTGTGGTTTAAGGTAAATGTTGAAATTAGCAGTCCCCTAATAAGGTAAAAGCTGATTTATGTCTAATCACTGCTAAAGGCATTCTGGTTTTAAATGAAAAAGTTTTAAATAAAAAACTGGGACATTCTCTCAAGCTTTTTGTTAGGTGCACATACCAGATGTTATTTTCAGAAGTTGGAAGCTTGGGCATTCCTTATTTTTGTGGGTAAAAGAGTTTAGCCAATGGCAAAAGACAGGGAAAAAACATAAATTGCTTTTTTAAAAAAAATGCCCTGAACACAACTTTTAATAACCAAGGAAAGCAAAAGACCAAGTATCTGGACTTCAGAGGTTTAGGTTAAATAGCAGGTTACACTGGAGATATTTTTAATATCAAAGGCTTGAGAATTTTCCCCTATTTATTCTCCTAATAGTTGATGGTGCTTCTTTAAGTTTTTATTACATACTTGCCTTCTTATTACTCTACTCGTGAAAACTTAAGTGTAGATGAAATAAATGTTTTTGCAATTTTGGGTGGATATTGGAAACAAATCTTTTTTCTGTTTGTTTTTAAGATCCATTCAGGTGCTGGAGTTGTGACTCAGTGGTAGAAAACTTATTTACCTTGAATGTGTGAGGCCCTGGGTTTGATCCTCAGTACCACATAAAAAATAAATAAATAGTGGTAATAAAT
Source organism: Sciurus vulgaris (assembly GCF_902686455.1). Lineage (NCBI taxonomy): Eukaryota > Metazoa > Chordata > Mammalia > Rodentia > Sciuridae > Sciurus > Sciurus vulgaris. The sequence continues at coordinate 111,084,801 of NC_136462.1, forward strand.
TTATAATCAACTTGTGACAAAGGTAAGAAATCACCTTGATGGAGTGATGGGTTATTTTGTATAATTCTGTCACAGCCTACATTTAAAGAAGATTCCAGTTTATCTTGTGAACTAAATTTTCTAGATAGAATCCATCATTTTGTTCATTAAGTTAAATGCATTTACTGCTTTTAAGTGACGTTCTATGGTATGTTAATTATTAAGTGACTAGCACTTAATAGGACACTCTGCAAACATTTGTTTAAATGATGACCCCCCCCCCGCCCCCCGCTTGGGGATAGGGGATTGAAACCCAGGAATGCTTTACCTCTGAGGTACATCCCCAGCACTTGTTTTTGAAACAGGGTTTTATCCAGGCTGTCCTTGAACTTGCAATCCTCCTTCCTCAACTTTTGGAGTTTCTATTATAGGCATATGCCCCCAGCCTACTTGGATGAACTTTCTTTTGGAAGGACTAAGGGAGGTATTGGGGATTGAACCCAGGGTTTCTCTGTCACCTAGCTACAACCCCAGTGCTTTTTATTTTGAGAGAGGCTCTTGCTGAATTCCCAAGGCTGGCCTCAAATTTGTGATCCTCCTTCCTCATCCTCCTGAATAGCTGGTATTATAGGTATGTGCCATCATGCCAGCTGGGTGAATTTTTCTTTTTCCATTTAATTCACAGCTGCAGTGGTCTTTTAATTTTATGTTGAAAATAAATGGCAAGCGAGCTTCCCCCTAGAATGCTTTTCACCAGCCCTAAGACCAATGTCTTAACCAGTAATTTTTGGCTGATTGTAAGCAGATGACCATTTGTAATGTTATTACAGTAAATTTGTATTCTTTTGACATTCTTTGTTTATGGATGGACAGGAGGACATTTTAGTTGTGAATGAGGATAGGGTAGTTAAAATCAGTGGACTGGTGATAGTTTTTCCACATTAATCTTTAATAAAAGATTGACAGTTAACTTTTATATACTTTCCTGAAGAATTTAAACTTATTTGTAATATTTGAAAAGCCTGAGTCAAATGTGGTTGTCTTTCTTGTCTTTTGGGCAATATTTCTTTCCCATCTTGTCCCCCAGAACCTTTAAGTAGCCTTGACCTATTTCCATAGTCTCTCAATAATTTCTAATGGATTGAAAAACCTCAAATTTAGAATGCGCTCCATATGTTGAAGAGGCTACAGTCTAGGGATTGAACTTATTAACATTTTGCTTTTTTTTTTTTTTTTACATAGAGAGCACATACTATTTTATTAACTGACCAGATTACAAAATAGCATGGTAGATATCTTTGTTCACCTTTATAATAAGCCTGTTGATCTGGTCTTTCCTATTGCCAGCATTTCCACCTTATACAAAATGGGCAAAATAGGTGGTCTTTTTCTTCATTCTGCCTCTTGGAGAATATGATTGGAAGGGCCACAGGAAGTTATTTGCTTATTTGAAGTGTTTTCGAACAGTGTAGATCTCATGAATCAGATCCTCCATGCAGATGATGCCGTATTTACCAAGAGAATGAGCAGTTAAAACATTATTTGTCAAGGCATTTAATTTCTTACTGATTTTGCCATATCCATGCTTGTAGATTCGTTCATTCACTGACTTCAGGTTTGGGCACTCCCAAAGCAGTGTATGGTTCCACATATACATATACGCATGTTAATTGAAGCTTTGTTGAGCTTAACAAAGGTGCCATTGAAGATCTGGTGAAGGTGAAGAAGTTGTAACACCTTACAAACCTTTGGGCTCACACTATGGATACTTCTGATCCTGATGACAAGTATCAGTTTGGATTCTGCAGGTACATAGAAGTTGCCAGCTTTTCTTGCTATCCTAGCCATTCAAATCTCCGTTCTGTACATCTGCCTATGTTCCTTGTGATAATGCTTGGCTTTTTCATAGATAAGCTTTTCCCTTGCTTTTCAAAGCATCTTTTGGGCAAACTTCTTTCTCAGGTGTTTTACCTTCAGTTGTGTGAAATTTCTTCACTTTCTCTCAATGGTTTCTGGCACAGCAGGGACCTTATTTTCTTCTCTTTGGCACCTTCCGTGATTCTAGCTGGAAAAAGAACAACATTTTGCTCTTGTGAAGAAGTTTTGATGCGTTTGTTGATCAGAAATTATTTTCTAAGTAGTATACTTACTGTATAAAGAATATCCTTCTCAGCTTAAGCAGACGGTAGAAAGGGTCTGAGGGGAGAATTAAAACTCTGATTTGTTTTCCTGTTATTTATTTATTCTTAAAAAATATTTTCATCGTTCTTAGTTTTTACACCATTAGCATTAGGCTCTTACAACATGTTACTTTTTCTTCTTTGAAATTTATGCAATTTCCTTCTCTACTGGAATATAAAAGATTAGTTTTGGATCCTTCCAACTAAATGTAGAAATACTTATGATTTTATAGTGTTTATAACTCAGTAAGAAAACCAATGAGCAGTTTGTAGCTCAGAAATTTATGTATTTATCTTTATTTGACAGTTTCTGACTTAATCCTGTGTTGATAAACAACTATTTAAATAACTCATTTTGTTAAGGTTAATTCCATTACTACTTTACATTAATTATACATATTATACGTTGTTTCTTTTAATATTCACTAACTTAAAAAGTAAGTGGTATTAAAATAATTAAGCAATTTGTCACAGTCACACAGTTAAGTGGTAGAGGCAGGATTCTAGTTAGTTCTGTTGGACTCCAGAGACCAAGTCCAGAGATTAACTATTCTATAGTAATTGTCTCAAAATCACAAATGCAGTGCTGTACATATGACAAGACCATGTCTCCAACCATCATATTCCCTCTTTTTCAGTCTACATCTTATGGTGCTGGACATTACCATCTGGTAATATCTAGCTCAAAAAACTTTTCTAACAAGGCCCCTGCCTTAAAGAAACAAAAATATCAATCAAAAGCCACATGTGAATAAAAAATTTGATTTGTAGTTTTTTATAAAACAATATTCAAATTATCTGTTCTAGACATGTGCTAAATATTTAAAGAGTAAGACTTGGAAGAAGAACAAAAGTGAAGAACTCATTTTCAACTTACTAAAAAACTATAGTAATCAAAAATGTGTGGTATCAGCTTAGGATAGACATACAGATCAAGGGGATAGAATTTAGAGTATAGAAATAAACCCTTATGTTTGTGACCAATTGATTTTTGACACGGATGCCAAGATTGTTTCATAGGGGAAAAAAACATTTCAACAAAGGGTGTTGGGGCAACTGGATATTCACATGGAAAAGAATGAGGCTACACCTTATCTCATAATACATATAAATTAACTCAAAATGAATTATATATAATTGTAGCTAATTAATTTAAATTCCTGTTTTAAAATTTAATAGAATCCCTTTTCCATCAGGGGAAAATTTACATGTTCACGTCCCCTTAGCTGCTTTTTTTTTTTTTTTTTTTTTTTGCACCTTGTTTTATATATGTTTTCTTTTTGGAAAAAAAGTCTTTGGTTAAGCTGCAGTTTCCATACAGGTTTTGCATTCAGCCTAGGCATTGGAATAGATTTAATAGGTAGTTTCTCAGTGTTTGAGGTAGAAAATATATAGTGTGATCTATTTTAATGTTTTATGTTTATTCATATCCTCCTCAGGAGAGAAACTGAATTCTAGGTGTTGTAATACAGTTTTCCTGGACAGATGGCTTACAAGGAAGTACTTTGATAGATTCTCAGTGGGGGCTAGTACTTTTTGGAGGGAATACTTGTGATGAAGCTTACCTTGATTGACATTTTAGAATGCTGAGAATAGTATTAAGGACAGTAACAGCTTGTTTATTTTACCTGAAATTGTTTTGTACCAAGACCTCTCAAGATCTGAGATTTCTGTGTAGTACCCTGTGTATCTTTGAGGCTGAAAGGAAATTCACCTAAAAATTGTTCATTGCAATCATTTCTTAAAATCTTTGGGGGTTGTTGAATGAACTTTGGCTTAGAAACTTGTAAATAGAGATCATCTTTTTAACTGTTGTGAGTCTGCAGATGTTATTATCTATAGTAATTCCAGATGTTTTCTCATCTATTAGTTTTACTGAGTAGGAGGAGAACTGAGAACAACATAAAGTAACTTCAAAGCAGTTTGCTAGTATTTAATCCTGACTAATTTAATTAACTACACATTCTTGTAGTTCTCCCTGTTTTATAGATTATGAAACTGAGACAAAGGTTAAGAGTTACTTAAGATGCTCATGGGTATTAAAGATAACCCAAAGCTTAAACTCAAATACCATTTAAACTTTTAACCTGACTTTTAAAAAGTAAGATCTTTGTCATTAAGAACTTAATGATAATTTAAACAATTTAAAGTGGTTGGAAACATACTTGAAATAATTCCTTTGAATAATTTTGACATGAAAATATATTTAAAATTCCATATCTTGAAGATAACTCTTTTTGAAATTTGGTATTTGATTCCCCTACACAATTTATTGATTCAAGTGCTGGCAAATTAGAACAAATAAATGGGATGAAAACCAACTGTTTTGAATGTCAACTTCATTATGTTCAAATCTAATTTTATGTAGGCCAAAATTTTACATTATTTTAGTCCAAATGTAGTGAACCAACCTCCTCAACAAAGCTATGGCTAATAGCTTTTGGTTATTTAAAATATGTTTCAGTTGAGCTCCCCCTCACTCCCATTTTTTCATTTTATTTCTAGTAGTGGAGATTCTTTTTGGAGGTGCTTTGCTGTTGGGTGGAGGAGGGAGAGAATTCTTAAGGTATGAAATTTTGTTTTTGCCTCTGGTAGCTCAGAGGTTATTTGAATCTGCTTTTAGAGAACATACTTTGTTGATTCCCCTTAGTTATAGTCTAAGATTTTCCAGTTGTATTTCTTGTAAGTTAATTATAGTCTTCAGATTGCACAGCTTAAAACAAATTTCCCTCTTTTCTTAGATATATGGAAAAGTATATATGTGTGCTATCTGAAGATGCATAAAATCCCAATGAGTTTAGGAAGGAAATTTCAGAGTTTGAAAACTACTGTTGAAATTAAATGTGGAGGACTGGAGCTGGAGCTCAGTGGCAGAGTGCTTGCTTAGCATGTGTGAGGCACTGGGTTTGATCCTTAGTACCTCTTGAAAAAATAAAATAAAGGCATGCTATTCATCTACAACTACAAAAAAAAATTAAAAAAAAATTAAATGTGGACATTGAAAAGTGAAATTTGCTTTTGTCTCATTTGTTAGGCATATGTTCCATAATTAGTGAATGCTATTTAATTTAATTTTACATGACCCTTTAAGGAGGGAATTGAGTGTTTTTAAGATAAACCAGCATATATCTTTTAAAAAGTATTATAATCAGTTGGTTTTTTTCTGGAGATGTTACTCAGCTTTAGGATTGAGGAGTTGATTGAGTGAACTCTTCTCCATTCATTAGTAGATATTCTGGCTCATTATTTTTTCTTTGCTTTAGCTGGGTTTAAGATAGCCCTCCTTGTAGAAATCTTCTTGCCTGTTTATCCTTGACTGGTCCTGAAGACCTTTAATTTCAGGGACTTCTTGTACTATATCTCATCACTGGGAAGAGAAGGCTGATAATTAACTGTCATATTCCTGCAGGTTTAATTTAACTGATTATAAGATAGAACACTTACTCTTTTAGCTCCTTTAAATCTTTGTCCTTGCTGACCAAGCACAGGTTTTCATTTTTAAACAATAGATTGTTTTTCATTCCTTTGTTTTTAACGTTTGTTACACAATATTGGGATGTTAATATTTTGATCAAAGTTTTTGGAGATCAAGTTGAAATTTCTAGGAAACAAATTTCTGTTATGGCATTCTTTCTTGTGATAGCATGTTAGAAAAACTTTCTAATGTTTGTTTTTAAATGCCTTATAACTTAGAGACCATGGGGTCAATACTTGTATTATTAGAAAATTTTAATTTTAGCAAAATGTCCTTTAATGTAGTTGAGATGAACTCCTATTTCCATGTGAATTTTCTTGATGTTAATAGTGAGGTTGTTTAGCATTTTTTAAGAAATTTCTTTACAACTAAATGATAAAGCTTCACCTTATATATGTGAAGTAACTGCCAGAGCTCAACATTCATGGCATGAAAATTTAATTCTGAGTGCTTAAATGCATTAGTTTCTTTTTATTAATTTTGAGTGTTTTGTTGGTGTGTGATTGTATTAGAGCCTCATTTCAAAATATGTATTTTCAGACTTTTTTCTTTGAATATCAAAGAGCTTTTGAAATTTGCAAGTGCCTTTTTCCTGAAATATTAGGTAATTGACCCTTTAGGCAGCATATAAGTTTATATACCCAGTTTGTATTTTTTCCATTTTTTTTCTTCACAGACAGTTCCATTAATTTAAGAAAAAAACAGTTTCCTAGCCCACCAGTAAATACAAATGTGCTTGTGCTACCTTGTGCTTTAATGCTAACCTTTAATGCACATTCAAAAGAACTAGAAAGAGAATTTCAAAATGTAGATATTAAAAACTATTGTTCTCTAAGGGAAGTCTGATATTAAGAGGTTCCTAAACCTCATAATTATTTTATTTACTTATGGGAGAGAGTGCTTCCTTAAAGTATATCTAATAATTTTTTTTATTGCATATACTTGCTGTTGTTTTGAAATAATAGTTGTTTGGTGCTTATATTTATGATTTTTTTGGTGGGCAGACACTGGGGATTGAACTCAGGGACATTCAACCACATTGCCAGCCCTATTTTGTATTTTATTTAGAGACAGGGTCTCTCTGAGTTGCTTAGTGTCTCGCTTTGCTGAGGCTGGCTTTGAACTTGTGTGCCTCCTGTCTCAGCCTCCCAAGCTGCTGGGATTACAGGTGTGCGCCACAGCACCTGGCACATTTTTGATTCGATTAATTTATTTTGAAGTGCCATTACTGTTTAACTGTGGAATTGCTTACTCAGGTTGTTGGCAAAAGCATGGAGTTGCATCAATCTTACTATGCTAAATAAATGGAAATATTAGATGTCAGAACTTTTCTTAGGTGATTCATAGCTTTTGTTTTCATTCTCTATATAATCAGCATCATAGGGGAAGTTATTTTTGAAACAACATAAACTCCTGGTAATTTTTTCCAGCTATTTGTGTCTGATTTTCCAAAGTCAAAAGTGACCCATTTTGACTCTGATTTAATAATCTGCTTGACTTTAGTGTTTTGATTCATCCTGTTACTGTATTTTTTACCTTGTTTGGTGTAGGGGTACAGTTCCAATATTTAAACTGAAGATTGGTAGCAGATGTAGTGTAGTAGGTATTTTTCATCAAAGTAGGACTGAACACATTTGGGTTGTGACAAAAGGAATAAATTTGTTTAATATATCACAGTTTTGAGAATCTGTTGTTTCACACACATTTCTATATGTTGTTTCCATTTGATGCTGATTTCAAAAATCCATTTAAAAATAGAGTTAAAAGCTTGAGTCAGTGGGAGAATCCGCCTTACGGATCAGAATTTGCCACTATGTGGAAGTCAGCAGGACCAGATGCCCTCCCTTTTCTGGCTCCGTAGGTATCTGGATCTGTTAACATATAGATGACAAATTTGGCCAGCTTTGAAATTACATTTGATAGTGGAGGACACATGCCATTAGCTCTAGAAATTGGCCTTGAAGAACAGGGAATTCAGAAAGTGCTGGCCCCAAATGATGAACTACTATTCTAATTTTTGTGCAGTGTAATAGATTTTAGACTTTTTTTATTTTTCCTATCTTCTCTTCCACTTTTTTTTTTTTTTTTTTTTTAATTGTGCTGCTGATGTTGGAACCCAGAGCCTTGCCCATGATAGGCAAACACTCTACTCCTGAGCTGCTACAGTCTTAGGCTTTTTCTTTAAAGTTTTTCTTTTTTTCTTTTTTTTTTTTTCTGAGGACTCCCTTCCCAGAGCCCTCTGTCCTCTGCTCCCATTTGAAATAATTGTTCTCTAGGGCTACTGTCTAGTTTTTAATCCCATGATTCCCTTTATTCTTCTCTTGTATTAGTCCTTCCAATTTCTTGGTCCCATGTCTTTCTCAGTTTATTTCATTGTTTTGCTGCAGTATAACATCTACGGCCCTTACCATGGAGGTAAATTTTTGACCCCTTGCAGGCCTTACATTTTTATTCTATCTTTGTACTTGATTGCTTGACAGAATATTAGAAAACAGTTCCTCCTTAGAACAATAAAAGCACAAATTTAAATTATAAATTTGGTAGGATGCTCCTCCCATCATACTTATATTTTCTAATTTTTTTTCTTTCTGGAATTCCTGAATTGAATTGCTTGGTGTCCTGAATAGATCCTCTATTTTCTTATCTTTCTATTTCTTTGATTTTTGGTGCTAGTTCCCGGGATGTTTCCTTGATATTTTGCTTCCACCTCTTCCTTTGAATTTTGATCATCATATTTTTAATTTTCAAGAGCTCCTTCTTGGGGCTGGAGATATAGTTCAGTTGGTAGAGTGCTTGCCTTGCAAGCACAAGGCCCTGGGTTCAATCCCCAGCACTGCAAAAAAAACAAAACAAAACAAAACAAAAAACTCCTTCTCATTTTCTGGCCAGTTCATTTATATACATCCTATTGCTGCTATTTTGCAATATCTTCTCCAGGGTTTAGAATTTGTTTTGAAAGTTTTTCTGTGCTCCTTATATTGTTTTTGTTTTCTCTTTTCTTTTTGTTTTTAAAATGATGCTTTGTCTGGAGGTTTTATTTAAATATATATTTTGTCTTTTCATGTAAGAGTGAAGTACTACACAGGTGTGAATGGATGGGCCTTATCTACAGTGGGCTCCCCTGAGAGAGGGGGAGAAAATCACCTTCATTATAGGAAGACACTCAAATGTTTGTGTGGAGAATTTTTTCTAGCATCATTCAGTTTTTCTGTCTTCCCTCAGGGCTTTCCAGTTGGCTTCTGATGTCCTGACCCTGGAGTGCAAGATTTTCCCTGACTCGGTTGTCCTTGCAGCCCTTGGACTCCTTGTTTTCAGTGCCATCCTTACTCTTGATGTTTGTTGCCTTCTCCCATCTGCATCCTTCTCTGCTGGCACTTGAGGTGCATTTTCCTTTGCACTCACTGTTAAGATTGTCATTGCTCCTCTGATTTCTTTCTGTCTTCAAAAAAACTGTTGAAATCTTTTGTCTGCTTTGGTGACTTTACATGTTCTCTTTTCTGTGTGTTTGTGTTTGTTTTATCCCTTTATTGTCATTGTAGTGGAATTTTTGGATAGGAGATAGTGAGAAGTTGGTCTACCATGTTTGATGTCCATTTAAAAATGAATATCAGGGACTGCAGCTTTGGCTCAGTGGTAAGAGTGCTTGCCTAGTATGTGTGAGTCACTGGGTTCAATTCTCAGCACCACATTAAACTAAATAAACAAAATGAAGGCATTGTGTCCATCTGCAATTAGAAATATTTTTAAAAAATGAATATCATTTTAAATCCAGTTTGCCCTATTAGAAATGGATCTTGTTAATTACTCAGTTAAATAACTAAAACCAAAATTTTGCACTAATCTATTTGAACAAATAAATTATTATGTCTACCTTCTCTGATGATCAGGACAAAATATAGTGTTGTTTATATTATCAAAGTCAACAGAAAGAATAGGTAAGCCCAAAGAGGTTTAACTTTGTTTGGTAAGTAAAAGCACAAACTAAACTTTGGATATGTAAGCCTGTAAAAGAAACAGTAGTAAGGTCACTTGGACTACTGGAGTTAATATGTTGTAATATTTTCGCTGGATTAGTTAATTATCCATTAATGAAGGGAAGTTAGTGCAAGGTTTGTAAGATTCTTTGACTCTGCACTTTGATAACCTGACCTCTTTCCTGTGTGTGTGTGTGTTTTAAAGTACATTCTTAATGGGAAGTAAAGAATGCTGTATTTTTAATCTTAATGTTTAAAACACACTTTTGATTTTGATAAATTTCACACTTAAAGAAACATGCTAAAAATAGTTAAAAAAAAACCAAAAAACTTCCACATCCTCTACCTAGATTTGCTGTTGTTAAGATTTTTGCCTCATTTCCTTTATCATGTATGTATGGACCTTCTGTTTATATCCCCCTTCCTGTGATTAATTTGAAGATAGAGTGATCCTTTATCATCCATCTGAAATAGTTCTTCAGCATTTCTTTGTCTTTCATGTCTTGGCATTTTTTGAAAGAACCGAGTCAGATAATGTATACAGTGTCCCTCACATTGAGTTTTTCTGGGTTTTCTTCATTATTAAGTTCAGGTTATGCATTTTTAATAGGAATACAACAGAAGTACGTAATACATCTCCTCAGGACATCATATCAAGAGATGATAATGTTGGTTTGTCTTGTTTTTGGTGATTTTAACTTTGATTGCTTTTAAAGGTAATATTTGCTAGGGTAATTCAATGTAAAATTAGTGTTTTCCTCCTTGTTATTAAGAAGTAATTTGTAGGAGATACTCTAAATGCTCTTGAGCTTATGTATGTGTAACTTGTTCCTCACTGAACTTTCATCCAGTGTTTCAGCATCTATTAATGGTTCTTAACTGAATGAATTATTACTGGGATGGATGAAAGATACTGATTTTCTAATTCATATTTCTTTTACCCATGTTAGTTGATAAGGATAACTTTTCTTCCCACTTCCAACTGTGTATTCATTTGTTTACTCATCTTGGTATGGACTCATAGGTTTTTATTTTATGATAGTCTATTATCATTATTTATCTTGGAGGCTCAAATTCTTCAAGATTTGACAAGTGGAAACCTCTTTAATCTGTAAGTTTGATATGTTCCCATCATTCTTTGAGCCCTTTCTTACTCTCTGGCATAGCAAGAAAGGCTCATCTTGTACTTAACCTGCCTGGCCTTAGAATCAACCATTTCTCCAAGTAGCCCTGATTCTTGTTCATCGGAAATAACATTTATAAATTAAGATCTCTCAGCAAACAAGAGCTAAAAATATAATAGACATGTCTATATCTATTTATGCCTGTATTCGTGTGTGTATAACCATAAGTTCATATTGATAACTGATTCCATTCAACACCACAGGCCGACTCTCTTGACCTTCTACATTTCTCACACTCTATAACAGTGAGTATCTGGTTCCCATTATCTGCAATATTTGTACTTGTTTGTTCAGTTTTATAATCAGAGAAAGTAGTTCCACAGTTGCCATCCATACCATTGCAAAGACCCTTATAACTCGAGTTCAGTATTTGTTTATAGTTGTTTTTGTCTTTATATTGACAATATGTAAAGTATTATGTTCAGAAGTTATTTGGGTTGGTTTTTTTCTCCCTTTTAATACACTTATTTATTTGAGATAGGGTTAGGTTCATTTATTTGTATTTGATTTTCATTTTAGATTCTTTTTACCTCATCCTTGCTTTTATTTTTGAGTATGTAAAATATTAACATGGTTCCAAAGTTAAACTCATACAAAAAGTTATTCCAAGAAGTGTTGCTATCTGTCCTTTCCAATCACTTTCATCTACCCTGGTTTAATTTCTGATTTATCCTTTCTGTATTTCTTTTTTTTTTTCCTTGCTCATCCTCAACATTTATTGGATTGCATCCCCAAAATGATGAAGTTTAAAGTTTTGGTTGGCATTTAGGAACCTGTAGGATCTGGCCTCAACCCTCATTTTCAGTTGCATGTTCCTTCTCCTCTGCCACGTGTCTGGACCCCACCTACCCTGGCATCTTGGTAGCTTTGCACTTTTTTTTTTTTTTTTTGGTTAATTTTTTATTTAAAGTTTTTATTTTTACAGACTGCATTTTGATTCATTGTACACAAATGGGGTACAACTTTCATTTCTATGGTTGTACACAATGTAGATTCACACCATTCATACATGTACATGTAATCATACATGTACATAGGGTAATGATGTCTGTCTCATTCTACTTTCTTTCTCCCACCCCTCCCACCCCATTTTCCTCTGTACCATCCAAAGTTCCTTCATTCTTCTCTCTGCCCCCCGCCACCCCCCTTGTTACATATTTTATTTTATACAATTAGGCAGATATGTATTTTCTTATTTCCTGTCACAAAAGATAGTAAACTATATGTGTACTCATTTGGAATTTGCCTTGTTTCATTTAACATTGTATCCTGGATACACTCCATGTTTGTAGGAATTTTGCTGCTGCTTCTTTTTTTTTAAAAAAACAGCTTCATAGTACTCCATTTGTGGATGTGTCACAGTGAATTCAACCAGTGTCCTACATGTGGGCATTTATGTTGTTTGATATTTTTCAGTTATTAATAATGCTGCAATTAATTGTCTTCTACAAATGTTTTCATATTATCTTTTTGTTATTATTAGGTATCTCTCAGGGTGAATAAAAATTTAACTTTTTAATTGTGTAAGCAGTAATATGTAAATGATTTAATAATAATACTTCAATTTCTTTGCCTGCCTGTTCCTATCTTCCCATTTACTGTGGCCTTACCAATGTAATCAAGGCTATTGAAGGGCAATATTTTATTGTAATTATTTTTCTGTCTGGGAAACCTTGAAAATCAAGAGAACTGTAATTAGCCTTGGGATCATTTTTTAGTCAACTAATAACTAATCATATGCTTTGGGTCAAGGTTCATTTAAGCAGTTGACTGTTCCTTATACATACTCATCAGTGCCGTTTTACCATCTGAGTGCTCAGACCTAGCCGTTTCTGAAACTTTTCACTTTTAATTTAATTTACATAGGTTTCTTATTGCAGACTGTTGACTGGCTCCTTCTTAGGGTTATAGAATGGCAGTAGGGCAGACAGTTCTTTGTAGGATAGAAATAAGGATTTCAGCATCCACTTTCAATGCTAGAGATTGATGATTATGAACTGCAGGTCCTTAGAGGAATGACATCCTAGATTCCCAGATAATGCTGCTGATCCTCTCAGGTGACTGATGACCTTTAATCTTTTGTTCCAACAAGTGGGCATTGGAATAGAAGTCAGACCTCCTGCTGCTACATTGCTAGATAATCATGTAAAAGATTGGCTAACGTAGTTTCCTGCCGGAGTGACCACAGATGGTATTCATATATATGGAGGTAAATAATTCCCTTAATGTGAGGGTGGCTTTGTCCCCAAGCAGGTCACTTCTGGCTCTGAGAAGCCTCTTCAGTTTATGTGCATGTGCCTTACAGCTGTTCCTGTTTTCTGTGCATGCCCTGATATAGAAAAGGTTGGGAAGGTAGATTAGAGCAGTCTCAAAATTAACTTCTGATGTGCTCTAAGAACAAGGCTTCTTAAAGATAATCAGATAAGGTAGATAAATAAGAATGATTTAGGTAGAAGTTAAAACTTACTGATCTATAAAAATAAACCTATAACCCTATTTTAAATTTGGGATAATTTGAAATTGTTCCCATTCACTTTGCTAGAATAAAAGTTAGAAGTTACAATTAAATGACTTGGCCTGTAACCTCATTGTTTTTGCTATTGGAATATGAAATAGTTTACATGAAGAACTTAACATCTTTTTTAGTCTGAATTTTGACATTTTAATCTGTTGCTCTACTATTATACCAAATAGAATAGATACTCAACATATATTTTGGTTGCTTAGATCGACAAACTGGAATTTAATATGTGTTCTGAATACCTCTGAGTTTGATGTTTTTCAATGTGGCTTGATGCTTGAGTTGTTTCTATACCTAAATGTTTTATCTGAGTAGCATCTTATTAAATTGTCTAAACCTTACATTATCTCTCAAAATGTGCTTCTAAAATGCATTTTGTTTCCAGAAGTATTTATTTTACATTGGATATATAAAATTTAATGATTTGTTATGGTGGCTATGAGTTATATAAGCTTTGAAATGTTTATTAAAATTGAGCATTTTATTTAATTTCATTTGATGTTTTCAGTGTAATTTCATCTTAGGTCAGATATAGGAGGAGTTTCTGAGGAATTTTTGCTCACTTTATGTGACTTATGTATTTGGAATTTTTCTGCAAAAAATTTTGTCAACTGCAATTCTTTTAAAGAATGTAAGCTGAAGAAAACTATTAATTGTGGTATATGTGGACATATGTAAACTGTAGTGTGTATAATAATAGCAAGCAGTGTTAATGCCTGACAGTCATTTTATTCTTTTAAATATATGTTTTAGGAGAAAGTAACTGATATCTGGCATTCATTGGGTTCCTTTTTTCTTTTCTTTTCTTTTTTTTTCTTTTCTTTTCTTCCTTTCTCTCTCCCTCTCTCTCTCTCTCTCTCTCTCTCTCTCTCTCTCTCTCTCTCTCTCCCCCCCCCCCCAGGGGTGCTTTTCCACTGAGTGACATCCCTTATCCTGTTAAAAAAAAATTCTTTTATTTTGAGACAGGGTCTCACTAAGTTGCTGAGGGTCTTCTAAATTGCTGAGATTGGCCTCAAACTTGCAATCCTTCTGCTTCAACCTTCTGAGTAGCTGAGATTATAGGTGTGTGTCACTGCCAGCTCACTGGGTGCTTTTCTGTTTCTTGGGCTCTGTACTGTGTACTTCATAAGTTTGTTTCCTGAAATCCTTACCATAGCCATGTGAGATAGAGGTGGTATTGTCCCATTTTATAGTGAAGAATGGTAGGCTATATTGGTTCTGAAGTTCTTACTTGGTTCACTATATCACATGACTGCTAACATTTATTTTGAGTCCACAGAATAGTAGTTGAATTCCTATGAAGGTGCCATATTTGATTTGGTACATTTTTGTATAAAAACCCATTTGATCCAGTTATCCCACTCCTCAGTTTATGCCCAGAGGGCTTAAAATCAGTATACTACAGTGACACAGCCACATCAGTGCTTATAGCAGCTCAATTTACAATAGCTAAACTGTGGAACCAAATTAGGTACCCTTTAAAACAGATGAATGGATAAAGAAAATGTGATATATATATATATATATATATATATATAATGGAATATTACACAGCTTTAAAAAAGAATAAAATTATGGCATTTGCCAGTAAATGGATGGAGCTGGAGAATATCATGCTAAGCAAAATAAGCCAGTCCCAAAGACTGAAGGCTAAATGTTTTCTCTGATATGTGGATGCTAATTCACAATAAAGGGGGTGGCTAGGGAAGAATAGAGGAACTTTGGATTAGACAGAGGGAAGTGAAGGAAGGGGAGAGGGTATAGGGATAAGAAGGATAGTTGAATGAATTGGACATTATTACCCTAAGGGCATAAATGATTACATGACTGGTGTAACTCTACACCATATGCAACCAGTAGAATGAGAGGTTATACTTCATTTATGTATGATGTGTCAAAATGCATTCTACTGTCATGTATAACTAATTAGAACAAATTTTTTTTTATAAAGGAAAGGGTTCTTTTGGCAGGGTTGGGAGTCAAGGACAGGAGATCAAGACCTTCGCCACCAAAACAATATGAGCAGAGTTCTGGTCACTGTGTTCCTTTGCCCTGCCAGGCCAGCTGGGAAATAAATTGATAGGAACTTAGTTGTGAGTACTTCCTAGGAAATCTTGGGATTCTGATTAGGCTGTAGACTCTTGATTCCAACTATAGAAGCTTGTGATGGGAGTCAAGTCAGCTTGGCTGAGGAATATGTCAGAACTCTTGGGGTAAAGATAGAATTAGAAACAGATGGAGTCGGTTGTCCTCAACACTTAAAATTATTTAGAGATTTTTTCAGTTTAACCACAGTAAAACCTGAGGTTTTCCAGAATGCTTATTAAATAACATAATCCAGAGAAGCAAAAGGAAGGAAGGATAAGGCTTTGTAGCATTTAATGAACGGAAAAGGAATTCCTACAAGTGCCTATGGCACGTTTTAAGGATCTTTATCCAGAATTGTGATTTGCATGGTGAAAGTGCTTTTGAATTTTTGAAGGTTTTGAAATACTATTTGTTACTATTTTTACAATGTAAAGCAACCTTAGGAGTGATGCTCATTCACTCAAGTAAGTTTGTTTTATGGTAGAAGCAGCACATCTGATTTGAGTATTTTAAAAAAACAAGATTAAAAAAAAAAAAAAGACAAACTTAGTCTTTAGAATGAGCATCACTCCTAACGTTACCTTACTGATGTGAATCTGGGTGCGGTGGCACATGCCTGTAATCCCAGTGGTTCAGGAGGCTGAGGCAGGAGAATTGCAAGTTCAAAGCCAGCCTCAGTGAAAGTGAGGTGCTAAGCAACTCAGTGAAACCCTGTCTCTAAATAAAATACAAAATAGGGCTGGGGATGTCGCTTAGTGGTTGAGTGCCCCTGAGTTTAATCCCCAGTACTAGTAAAAAGAAAATTGATTTTATACAGAAATATGTAATCCAAAGGATGATGGCAACTTAGTTGAGGCTAAACTGCTATGTTTACCTCTCACTCTCTGTTGTAGAGTAGATAGACTTGTCTTTGGATGGTTAAGATTCTTATTGGCTAGACCCTCTTAAAGTTCCCATTCTCACTTCTACTAAACAATTGTCATTCATTCCAGTGAGTTGTTTGGCAGATGTGGAGGAAGTTTTATCATCAATAACCCTCCCTCTATGGCGGTTGTCTATTGCTGGGTAGGACAAACTGTCCTACATCCTAGTAGTGTAAAACAACCATTTATTTTGCTTATAACTTTGTGGAAGAGATTTACTGGGATTTTATCAGGAAAAGTTTCTGGGGCTGGAACATCTTCCAAAGTGGCATCTTAACTCAACATGTTTCTTTGGAAGTTAGGTGTTTCTCTGTCCCTCTCTGATGTCCTTTTCTCCAAATGTGGTTTAGGCTTCTCACAGTATGTTGGTCTCAGGATAATCAGATTTCTTATGTGGTGGCTGGCTTCCCCTGGAGCAAGCATTCCAAGCAATAGCAAGAGGAAGCTGTGACTTTCATAAGACCTGGACTTGCAAATTGGCATAGAATCACTTCTGTCATATTCAGCTGCCCAGGGCAGCCTCAGAGCCTGCCCAGATTCAGGGAATGAGGACATAGAACTTGCCTCTCTATGGGAAGAGTAGAGTGTGAAAGAATTAGTGGCCATGTTTGATCTACCACAAGGAATTTAAGCAGAAAGGGGGGAACTTTATGACAAATAATTTAACTGTGACTTTATCAGCAATTAATTTACTTATCTAGTGATACAGGAGAGATGGATTGCCATGGAGGTAAGAGATCTTTGAGAAGGAATAAAGTGGAAAAGGTTTTCTTGGGAAATGGAAAGGCAATGGAGACAAGCTTTGCTTCATAATTGTCTCCCTGCCTTGGCCCTGAATTCAGGGTTCTGTGATCTTGGCCTTGAATCTCAATCTGATACTTCTTAACATTTTGGGTTTGGTGCCTGTGCTTGGTGTTCTCTCCCAGTATGCTCCCAAACTCTTCCTTGGCTCACTGCTTTGGCCCTGGGTACCTCCTGTTGCTTTTTATGAGAATTCTCCTGTTGCCCTGTTCCCTGGGAACCAAAATACCCATTCCCATAATGAATAGCATTGTGGGGGTGGGGGACATCAGACAATGATTTTGGCTGCATGCAGGCTGCCTTGGCACCTTTGGCAGTTGCTTAGTATAGCTCCATTTATTTTCTAGACTCTTATGGCTTGGTTCCTGCTTTTTGTGACTTTACCAATTCCTTTCCCCAATAATTTCAGGGCACACACAGATACTTCAGAATATTTAGCATAGCATAGGCTTCTGAGCAGGCAGTTCTAAGAGTCTTTATGGTGTATGGAACAGTACATGCCTTGCTGTTAAATATAAAAATATTTCAATTGGAGGATAAGTTGGGTCAGTATGGAATATATTTCTACCAATGTACTGGAATATTTGTAGAATTTTTATGATGATACTTACCCTGTCCTCAAATTTCAGTAACACTTTTACTATTGAAACTCATGTTGAGTTTGTGCATGTTTTCTTAAAAGCCACATAATTTAAAAATTTTTATTTCATTATGTTTTTACAAATCCAGTTATGATACTGGATTTTTGGTTTAATTTATTCATGCTTGAAAATTTAGGATAAGTTCATTTCATTAAGAAAAAAATTATAATACCAGTATCTTTACATTTTAAAGCTTTTTAAATGTAACATTTATTGTGAAATAAGTAATACTTTTTGAAAAACTTCAAGTATTACAGTTGAAAATGAAAGCACATCCTCATGGCTCCACTCACCACGTCATTTCTTTTACATAACTGTTAAGAGTTACTATATACTCTTTCAGACTTTAAAAATTTATATAAAGATGTGATATCTGCACAGACACAGAAACACATAGTATGGTATCTTTTTAAAATAAAAGTGAAGCTGGGTGTGGTGGCATGCCCTGGCGCAAGCCTGTAGTCCCACCTACACAGGAGGCTGAGGCAGGAGGATCCTTTGAGCCTAAGGAGTTCAAGGCCAGCCTGGGCAATATAGTAAGACCCTGTCTCTAACACTAAATAAAAGAAAAAGAAAAAAACAAACCAAATGTAAGTAGCAGTCTCAACTGCTTTGCCACAGTCTGTTCTTTCAAACATGGTCTGAGCCTCAGTTCTAGCTTTGTTGCTTATTAACTTAGCAAGTTGTATAGTTTTTCTGAGTCTCAGTTTCCTAATCTGTAAGACAGAGCAAATAGTAGTTCATACCTCTTTGGATTGTAGAGGGTCAAATGAAGTAATGTTCATATATATAATTTCTGGTACACAGTATGTACTATATAAATATTTATTCAATACAAATGACCTTGTTTTTAAAGAAATATATTGTGGATATTTTCTTATGGTTTGCTAATATTTTGAAAGTGCTTTGTTTTAAAAATTGTATGTAGGGTTGGAGTTCTGAGTTTTCTTGTTATGTCAAGAAAAAACTGTAACCATTTTTTGGACAGTAATTCCACATACTTTCTTCCCACCCTTTTGTGTAGTGAGTTACTATTACTGAGGAGCTTTGTGGTGGGAATGTGTTTGCCTTAGGGATGATGGGAAGCAGGGGAAAAGCCCTGAAAACCACAGGTTTAGAAAATTATACTATATTAGCAATTAAATCTCTTGTAAGCCCTTTAAGAAAATTAGGGGGAAAGTAGTATTGGAAGAATTTTATTTATAAGGGAGGATGAAATGATTGTTTCATTTAAATTTTGCCAGTTCTTATGTTCTTTGAATAATTTTATAATTAGAAGGGACAAGGTCATTACCTATTCTTCATTTTACAATGAAGACATAGAATAGTAGTAACATTTTCACTTTTATAGGTAGTAATAGTAGAGCTAGGACTAGAATCTTGCTCATCTGATTCTCACTTTTCTGCGTTCTTGAAGATAAAGAGCTTTTTCTCCTAGTTGAAGCAACTCTAAATAATGTATGCACTATAAATAACTTACCTATTAGTGCTGTATGCTTATACTATTTTGTATGTAGAGACAGTGATGAAGTTGTGTTACAAACAGTAATTGTAAAAAAAAAAAATAGAATCCAGAGTTGTTGATAGTCTTTGAACATTATATATCCTCTATTATTAGCTCTATGTAGTGACTACTGAGAGGATATTGAAAATCAGTGGTTATACGGGAAGAATATTATACAGTATTCAGTGTGGTTGCCATTTTGTCTTTCAAACACAACTTGAAAACATTTGTGTAAATAGGCCCCTTAAAGCACAGAATTTCCTAGTTTTCTGCCCTTTATCTCTCAGATTGCTATTCCCTTCGTATGAATAATAGTGGGTAAAACCAGTTTTGATCTGTAGGTCATTTAAATGCTTTTCCTCTGCCTCTGAGCCTCTGGTTTCCAGGAAAGTTAAAGCTTTGGGCTCTAGGAAGAAGACATGAGTCTGCAGCATGCTTTAGAGGTGGGGCTCTTGTACCTATTTTTCCCTTACCAGCTTATGTTATAACTTCTGCCTTCTGGAGAAAGGCCCAAGCTCTGGAGAGTATCAAGGTGTTCTCTATTCTCTCCAGACACAGATCCCCTCTTCCCAGGTTGAAGAGCTGAAGACTGAGATGAGAACAGGGAGAAAGGTTCTTGGGCCATCTCCAAAGAGGAGAGGGAAGTGAAAGAAAGCCCGACAGTGCCAGTTTTTGGTCTAAGATACACAGAAACTGAGAGATGAGTCTGAAATTAGGGTTAGAAGAGTTCAAAGAAATGGGAGAACTTTGTTGAAGAAGAGGATACCTTGGTTTGAAGAAATTTTATAATCTGAATGAAAGATGAGCTTTTACATATGAAATACCAAATGACCTTGCTATGGTCAAATGTAACTGCTTGCAGAATCCATTGCATGGTTCCTTTTCCTTGACATCACTTTGAGGTATAATTAGGAATATTAAAGAGCTCCTGTAAATTTACAGATTTAACTTTATGAACTTCCAGGAGTTTTCATCCTTCTTACCTTCTTTCTCTCAAATACCAGCATTTAAGATTAAAAATATTTTTAAAAAACCCTTTGATTTAACAATTTTGTTTTGCTGAATACACAGTATTCAGAGCTTAAAATATTTTATTATTATGTGTGATTTTATCATGTGTATGCATATGTATGCATATGTGTGCATGTACCAGTATCTCAGCTACATTGTTTCATGTAGTGTTTTATAGAGGAGCCTAGAAACCTTTAATTCTGTTTCTGTGGGAAAATGTGTTCATACTGCAGATAAACTTTTGAAACTTATCTGTCTATAAATTGAAACTCATTTTTATAATAAGACATTTTTCCTAAAGGTGATTAAAATAAATGATTTAAAGATGATCTGTAGTATTCTGTCATTCATGTTATGACCTATACTGTCCTTCATTTTAATTTTCCTGGTGCTGAATATTGAACCCAGAGCCTTGAACATGCTAGGCTGAGTTTCATCTCCAGCCACCTATTTCATTCTTAAGAATAATGGAGAATTAGTTTAATTTAAAGCAAGTATCCTTCATTTTATATTATAATTGTCTTAGTATACTAACGGTTCTTAAATTGAGGAAGGTGTGTAAACAGAGTGAATATTTCCCAAAGCAATGCCATTTATTGGCTTCAGAATCCCCTATCTTACCCTTATTCTCTATAGTTTTCTAGTCTTTACATTTTTTTTGCTGTGAATATATTATGTTCTCAGGGAGTACTGTCATTTAAATAGTCCAGACCTACTGTCCTATAGCACATCAACTTTCTTATTGTAAATGATAGAAGATACCAGATTTCTTGACTCAGTGAAGGATTTTTGTATTTGTATTTTTGTTTTAGATTTATTAAAAAGACACAGTCACTTGTTTCCAATGTTTCGGAAGTCAGAACCTTATTTCCTTTTTATTTTTCCTCTTCATCCTTGTCTTAAAAGTATATGTAGGTATCTTCTACTAGAT
Source organism: Sciurus vulgaris (assembly GCF_902686455.1). Lineage (NCBI taxonomy): Eukaryota > Metazoa > Chordata > Mammalia > Rodentia > Sciuridae > Sciurus > Sciurus vulgaris. Next base: position 111,106,013 of record NC_136462.1, read on the forward strand.
TGAGTTGCAATTCACATGTAAAATTAACCATTTTAAAGGGAACAAATTCAGTAGCATTTAGTACATCCACAATTGTTCCATAACCACAACCTCTGTCTAGTTCCAAAACATTTTTTATCATCTCAAAATAAAACCCATACCATTAAGAGGTTATTTGAATTGTTCCCCCCTCAAATTTAGTGTACCATTTTAAAATTTGAAACTCAGAAATTTTTAAAAAATAATAATAGTTTTTGAGATATTTTAAGTCTAGAGATATAATACCCTGTTTTAAAAGCAGTAATGTGAAAAAAGCACTTATAGCAATAAAGGAAAAATAAGATCACAAAATTATACTGTGTGTATGTTTGCAACTCTAAAGAGGGGAAAAGGAACACTTAAACATTTGGTAGGAAGCACACCAAATCAAAGGAAAAAGGAAAATTCTGCATAATTTAAAAAATCTCTGAATACTTAATTTGGGCCTGAATCTGCTATTGTAACATTATTGTTTCAGAATAATATAAAACTTCAACAGGAGCTGGGCCTGGTGACACATGCCTAATAATCCCAGCTACTTGGAATGCTGAGATAGGAAGGTTGAACGTTTGAGACCAGCCTGGGCAATTTAACCAACTCTGTCTCAAAATAAAAATGAAAAAGGGCTGGGGATGCAGCTCAGTGTACAGCACCCATGAGTTTAACTCCCAGTACTTCCTCTCCAACACACAAACTTCAACTGTTTTGTTTTTTCCATATTGAGTTATGATGTTTCTTAATATTTGCTAAGAAAATAAAAAGACTTGATAGAAACAAAAAGTACAATATTGTTTTTTCCAGTCCTTCAAAGTATACTTCAAATCATGAGTACCTGTTCAAGTAAGCTGTGTTCTAATGTACTTTAAAGCACTTTTTTGGGGGGTGGGTACCAAGGATTGAATCCAGGGCACTTAACCACTAAGCTCCATTGCCCAGCCTTTTATTTATTTATTTATTTAGTTTTGAGACAGGGTCTTGGTAAGTTGCTGAGTCTGGTCTTGAACTTGTGATCCTTCTGCCTCAGCCTCCAGAGTCACTGGGATTATAGGTGTGCACCATGATACCCAACATTCTAATGTACTTTCTTACTGGAGTTTTTTCAAACTATAAAAATATCATTTTCTTCTCATGCAAGGCTAACAGTACAGAGATGTGCAGATACAAAGCCAAGGGGCTAGGGATATAGCTCTGTTGGTAGAGTGATTGCCTTGCATGCACAAGGCCTTGGGTTCAATTCCAGCACCATACACATACTAAAAAACCAACCAAACAAAAAACCCACAAATGTTTTTCCCATGTACCATTAAGGAAATGGAGGATCTTCGGCTAACTGGAAGGGGATTTTCTCTCTCAAAGCTTTTATATTTGGAAATAGTTTAAATTCTTTGCTGACCAGACAGGAGAGTCTGTTGGACAGAATATCACTGTACTCTCCTTTTCCACTCCTTTTTCCTCTTTTATATGAATACAGAATGAACATAATCAAAGATTTATTTGACTCATTAATGAAGGAACCATTAGGATGGTAAAACTGGTTCCAGGAGCATTTGTTGGGAGTTTGCTGTATAGAAATTATCTCTATGAAATAAAAATCTACAAGTTAACTTGTAGTATCTCAGAATTTGAGTCCTAAACTACAGTAAACAGCAGGTCAAACAATGGTACTGTAGTTAAACTTGTTAAAATAAATAATGTTTCTGGATACATTAAAAGGGCACTTGATTCTTGATTTGCCTTATTTACAGTTTTGGTTAATGTTTCTTAACTGTGAAAAAGGCTTGTGATGTGTGATAATGCAAGAGGGTTGAAAGTATGTACCAGATTTTGGAAGAGCATAGTTTCCTACACTAAGAAATTTAAACTTTATTTCCAACAATTGTTTAGGAGTTCCTACTAAATGTCAGGTGTGATCCTGAGTGTGCAGTTGTGCTGTTGGTGCCCTGCTCATGCCCCTAGGAGGCTGGCTAGTGTTTCTCAAGGGGTTGTATTAGGGTGTCATCTGAGAAGCTGTTTTTCTCAAAATATGCATGTTCTTTGCACTTCTTTTTATTTGATGGTACTGGAGATTGAACCTGGGTCTCATGTGAGCTAAGCAAGTGTTCTACAACTGAGATACATCTTCATCCCTGTACTTTTTCAATCCCAGGGTTGTTATCTTTGCCTCAGTGGAACAGAGGTATTTTTAAAAAAATTTCCACGTGATTTTTTTTGGGTGTATGGGTGTGTGGTATTGGAATTGAACACAGAGGCACTCTACCACTGAGCCACGTGCCCAGCTCTTTTCATTTTATTTTGAGACAGGGTCTTGCTAAGTCACTGAGGCTGGCCTCAAATTTGTGATCCTTCTGCCTCAGCCTCTCCAGTTGCTGGGATTTCAGGTGTGCACCACCATGCCTGGCTTCCAAGTGGTTTTATACAGCTCTCCTTTTGAAAATGATGTACTGAACAAATTTTTAATCAAATGAGTAAAAAGCAAAGATTTAACCAAAAATTTAAATTTCCTTATCCCTTTTTGCCCTTCCCACCCTGTAATACTTAAAATAATTACTTATATCTGATTATATCATTCTGATTATAACATCAGCAAGAATTATATGCCATTGTCATATATTTTATACAACTGAGAGTTACTTTTTAAAAAAATAGGCTTACTCTTTATAACTATAACCTTAGGTTGTGCCTTTTACTAAATATACTGAAAGAGTTGTTATTTATAGTGGTATATGACCTGCATGGCAAAGATTAGAACACTAGACTTAAAATAAAATGTTTCTAATGGGAAAAATAGACTGTCATTAACTTGTTGGAAACTGTGGTAAAAGGAAATAACTAATAAAGAAGAAAAGTATATATGTGTTTAACTTGTGGTTAAGCTCTTTGAATCGAGTCAACAATTCAAATGAGCAACTGTAGTGGACATGCATTTATATTATTTTCAATGCAGCCATTTGATATACATGCATTCACAAAGCAGGGTTTTATGACTTCATTATACCTAAGCAGTCATGGAATTTATAACTTGATTACAGGGTATGTGTTACAGATTAGGGGAGAAATTAGGAAATAAAATGATATAATTACTATATTGTATTTTTTTTTTTTAATTAGTGTGCCGATCCAACAAAAGCCCTTGGGTCTGTTTGACTTGTTCAAGTGTCCACTGTGGAAGGTAGGTGGCATACTTGTTATTTCATTACCCTATTTGCTTTTTAAGATTTGCCTTTAAGCTTTATGTCAAAGTTTATTGACTTGAATTTATTTAGTACTTTTGTTAATCATAGTGTATAGTTTGTTTCCCTCTCCAGTTGAATCCTTTTGTTTTTGATATAACTGGGGAAAATCTATGGAAAAACAATGTTGATACAAGAATTAGTTTGATTATCAAAATAATATGTTAGTAATATTTGGTTGGAAAAACAAAATAAGGGAACTTACCCCTACCCTTCCTTCAAGATGGGTTCTCACTCTGTTACCCAGGCTGGTCTCAAACTCTTGAGCTCTAGAGAGCCTCTTGCTGCAGCCTCCCAAGTACCTAGGACTACAGGTGTGCTCTGCCACATCCAGCTGAAACAAGGGAACTTTAAAATCTTGAAATGAAAGTTTATCTAATGGAGCCAAGCAAGGTGGCACATGCCTGTAGTCCCAGCTACTTGGGAGACTGAGGCAGGAGGATCACAAGTTTGAGGCCAGTCTGGGCAATTTCATGAGACTCTGTCTCAAAATAAAAAGGGTTGGGGTATAGCCCCAGAGGTAGAATGCATGTCTAATATGCAGAAAGCTCTGGATTCCAATCACAGGGGGAAAAGATAAAGTTTATTTAATGGTCATTTTTATTAAAGCCTTTTAGTAGGGTAAATTTAAGCACATGTCAAAACAAAGTATAACTGAACTCCATGTTCTCCTTACTTTCTTCAATTGTTATCAGTACATGGCCAATCTTGTTTCATCTGTTATCTGCCCACCTTTACAGATAAGGAATTCCCTTTGAAAATGACCTCACTGTAGAGTATTTATTCCTAAGATATACCAAATGTTTCATTGTTCCATTAAGACATTTTGCTTTCCATGGACTTAACATCCTCCACCACACCTCACCCCAGTTTAATACTGAGCATTTCTTCTCAGTGGGCTTCAAAATTATATTAAATATTTCATTGACTCTTGTAATACAACTCAAATGGCAACCTCTGTGTTCATTTAGCGATAGTAGCTCATTTATTATCTACTATTTTACCTTAGAAAATCTACTTTGAATTTATTAGAAGATGAGAAATCATACTAAGTCACACAGGCTGAAATGTGTATTGTACTTACCTGGAGTATTTCCCCATTGTTATCTTTAGATCCTCATTGCGTGAAAAGAGCATCTTTGTTCACTTCTTTTTTTTTTTTTTTTAACTCCACATGTTTAGTTCTGGAATTGAGTATTCTTTCCACAGACACTTTAGAGTAACTTTGGAAATGTTAACTGCATATCTTAATTTTGGCTGTTGTGGTTTTAAAATCTTTAGGATTTGGGAAACTTGCAAATACTTTGTACAGATAACTTTTTTTTTAAAGAGAAGAAAAGTAGAAGCACTTAAATTCTGCACCTGAAGAGACACATTCCTCTCCTAGATTTTGAGAGGTGAGAATTATAATGCGATAAAATGTATGTAGTACTGTCTTCTTCTTGTCTCATAGTGTTCTATACCCTAAAAATGTTAAAGGTTATATGCCAGCAAAAAGACCTGACAATTTTTTGAGAAAAAAAATTGGAGAGATTAATGTTCTTGGTAACAAACAACAAACAATTCTCTAGGTAGGTTTTGGAAAAACAAATAGAAAAATGTCCAGACTCTGCAGGTAGACGTTTCTAATTATAAGAAAGCTTAAATTTAGAAACTTGACTTAGCTTCAGAGAAATATGTTTAAGTAAATAGCTCATTAACAGTAGCCTGAATTTAGATATCCATTTTACATAACTGATTGGTTAATTTTCATAAAGGAATAATAATAATGACAAAACATGTAATTCTAGGTGTTGATTGCCAAATGTACTGATTTTTTAGTAATTTTAGTCTATTTTTCTAAAGTTGAATATTCTTCCAACTAGGAAACATAGTTTGTCAATAGCATATTTGAGTTACATTTTCTTTCAGTCTTCATAATACCTCCTATTTATTTTTTTGTGATTGTAGTTAGGAATCTGTGACATATATGATGAAACTTTCCCTCTTGTACTGTAGGCCAAATGTCTACAGTAGTTAAAATCCAAACTTACATGAGGGAAATATTTATTTTTATGTCAGGTAGTTTATACAAAACTGTTAACCTTTTTCTGGGGCAGCGGCGGTGGGCGCTATGCCAGGGTCAGCCCATGGCCTCATGCATACTAGGCAAGCACTCTACCACTGAACTATATTTTCAGCCCCTTATTTTATTTTGAAACAACTTACTAAGTTGTCAAAGTTGGCCTCAAATTTTCTATCCTTCTGCCTCAGCCTCCCAAGTTGCTGGGATTACAGGCATGTGCCACTGCACCTAGTTCAAAACTGTTAACTTGACTAATGTATTTGGATATTAGCCAATTAAGATTGTTGATCTTAATGTCAACAATAGTCACACTTACAACTTTATCACTGACATTTATAGGAACCATTTACACATCTAGTATATTTGTAATTAAGTGAATGATTGTATTTGTACTATGTAAAGATGAGTTTTAAAAGACTCAAAAATGGTAATACCATATATTATTATTTTCAGTATTAATTTTTTATTCTAAAGGTGCTCCTCATCATAAATAGTTCCATTTTTCATAATATGTAGTATAAGAATAGAAATTTAACATGATTAGATATCAAACCTAATATCATAGTTTTCCTTTTTAATTAAATAACGAGTGTTTCTTGACTTATGCAATGATGTATTATCTCAAGATATTTGCTTAATGTGTCCCCTTTCTAAGCAATTCTGCTGTTTGAATTCTCAATAAATAGTAGTTAAGCATAGAAAGGAAAATGCTAATAAAATACATTCATTCATTTTGAGCCATAGACTAATCACCTGACAGCCTGTGAAACACAATACTGTACTGTTGTTACCTCTATTTATGGATTTGAAAACAAGCACAGAAAGGTGAATAATTCACCTAAGCTGATATGGCCAGGATGTGATAAAGGCTACTTTTGAACCCAGGAAGACTAGTATGGGGGCTTATACTTTTAACCATTATTTTACTTTAAAATTCGTTATACTTCACTTGTGGGGACCTGTGTATACCCAAGAGTTAGTTGTATTCAAAGCACATTGAAAAAATGGAAAAAGAGCCAGCTATGGTGACGCATGCCTGTGATCTCAGTGCTTGGGAGGCTGAGGCAGAAGGATCTCAGGTTCAAAGCCAGCCTCAGCAAAAGTGAGGTGCTAAGCAACTCAGTGAGACCCTGTCTCTAAATAAAATACAAAATAGGGCTGGGGATGTGGCTCAGTGGTTGAGTGCCCCTGAGTTCAATCCCAGGTACCCGGTCCCTGCCAAAAAAATGGAAAAATAGTATGATTAAATTCTGAGTTGAGGTTAATAGTACCTTGAATGTGTTCCATTTTCCTGGGATATAGAGGCTGGGTTTAAAGTTGATCCTCCCTACCTACCACAACTGTCCTACTTTGCCTAAGGTAAGTGTTGCTTTGGGTACAATAATATGCTTAGTGGTGAAAATGTCATCTGAACTCTGTAAGCTTGTTAATGTTGATGCCATTTAACCCATATTTGTTCTGTTTAAGTAGCCTTGCCTTCTACAAATTGACTGCTTTCTAGGAACTGTCAAGTTTTGGAGTGGTAGTCAGTGATAGCATTGTATGGTATTTAGGTTAAGGTGTGGATGAATTTGCATGTGTGTATATGAATCCTTATTTGATTTCATTTTGCCTACTGTAATAAAATGATATATTACATTTGAGTTGAAAGTTTTATAAAATTTGTATGAACATAATCAGTCTTCGATAATCTTTGTCCATGTAGAAAAATAAGTTTTATAAGCTTAAGACGATTTGTATTTTATTTGGATTGTTTCCAAAGAAATGTGTTTCTGAGTAGAGATGATTATTTGGCATTCAAACAAAAGATCTGAAGCCATATCAATGAGAAAGATAGAGGATTATCCTTCTTCCTGTTTGACTAACGTATTTGAGCTGTGACCCTATGGAAAATGGTTGAGTCCTTTAATTTACAGAACTTATCTTTTAACTTTGCTCAAGTTGGGAGTTACAGTCTGAAAAATTTAGAAAAAGAAAAAAGCTATAGCAAAATTCCCAGCAGAGGAATTTGTAAGTGATAATAATATCAATGGTATTGACATTGATCTGCATGGGTAATACCTTTGCTTGCCTGGCCCTAGTCTAGTGAATAATTAAAAGTAGACTATGTAAACAAGTTTAAAAAAATTTTTTTAAAAGAATGCCATCACCAGAGGTGAGACTTTGACTCTCAAGAACCATGAGCCAAAATAAACCTCTTAGAAAAAAAAAGTTGACCTTAGGGTTTGTGGGTATTGCTTAGTGGTAGAGTGCTTACCTACTATTTGTGAGACCCTGGGTTGATTTATAGCACCAGCCAAAAAAAAAAGTTGGAAGATAGTATTTTATTGCAAAAAGTTTCCCATTTTAAGTATTTAGCTTAATAAATCACTGAATGAATGCTTTTTTTAAATTTTTATTTGTTCTTTTTAGATATACATAACAGTAGAGTATATTTTGACATATTATACATTCATGGAGTATAACTTCCCATTCTTGTGGTTGTACATGATGTGGAGTTACACTGGTCGTGTATTCATAAACGAACACAGGAAAGTTATGTCAGATTCATTCTAGTTTCTTTAATATTCCCATCTCCCCTCCCTTCCCTTTATTCCCCTTGTCTAATCCAATGAACTTCTCCCCCTGCATTGTGTGTTAGCATCTGCATATCAGAGAAAATGTTAGACCTTTCAGTTTTTGGATTGGCTTATATCACTTAGCATGATAGTCTCCAGTTTCATCTATTTACCTGCAAATGCCATAATTTCATTCTTCTTTATGGCTGGGTAATTGAATAAATGCTCTTATAGTTCTTTCTTATTTCAATTTCATTAACACTTAATTTTATTATTATTATTATTTTTGGTGTACTGGGGATTGAACCCAGGGGCATTCTGCTACTAATCTACATCCCAGCCCTTTTTATCTCTTATTTTGAGACAGGATCTTGCTAAGTTGCCAAGGCAACTTGCGATTCTGCTGCCTTAGCCTCCTGAGTCACTGGGATTATAGGTGTGTGACACCATGCCTGGTTTATTATCTCATACTACTTTAATTTTCAAAGCAATATTTATATTAAAGTAAACTTTCATTTGGTTTTTGCAAGGTATGTGAATGGCCATGCAAAAAAACATTATGAAGATGCACAAATACCCTTAACCAACCATAAGAAGTCAGAAAAGCAAGATAAAGCTCAGCATACAGTGTGTATGGATTGCAGTAGCTACAGTACATACTGGTAAGTTAATATTTTCTGAAAGTGATCTTTCCTATTCTGTGTGTGCAAATGTGTTCTCATCTTCCTTGCCTTTCCCTCTGTCTCTAAGCTGGTTGCTTTTGCTGTTGCCTCCTTTTAGTCCTGTTAGATTTACAGGGGATGAGAGCCATCAGGAGACCCTTCTTAATTCATTCAGATTTCACTCTGCCTTGTTCCTTTCAACTTCTGGACCTCCTCTTCTCTCCCTCCCCCTGCTCCTTGTCCATCCCAGGAAGTGTCAGGGAAAGGAAAGTATTTCTTTGTTATTTTTCATTATAATTTGTCTTGTGTTGTTTTAAACTAAAGACTCATATAATAATTTATATTTTTACTGTCCAGCTAACAATTTATCATATAGTCTTACAAATTTTATCTTCATTGTTGGAAAGATTGTTTTAACAATTTTCCTTCTCTCAGAGCAGTTCTCTTCTACTCTCTGAGAGGTGAATGTCAAGAATTTGGTTTGTATCTTTTCAGGCTATTTTTTTTTTTAAGTATTTAAATTTTTAAAAAGAGGTTAGAGGCACAGTTGTCTTTTGTAATATAATATACATGTTTGTTTCATGTAAATGACGTTAAATATTTTTGTGATTACTTAAGACAGGTTGTTTGGGTTACAAATGAGGTTTAACAGTTCATATCCATTTGGTGTGCACAGAAATCATAAATTTTTGCAGTTTTGACTTTGGTATGAAGCAAACTTCTTCCTTCCTTGACTAGCAAAGTATGATGAATAATTCTTGTTTTAATCACTTTACCTTTAGTTTTAACAGTTGTTGATATTAAAGGGAAAAAAATGAAGGTGTTAAAGGATGCCTTCAGAAAGAGATTTTCTTGCCATGTAGTCTTGAATGTCATATGAAGGCAATAATGGGCAGAGAGAGATTTTTAAAGTTCAGATACCATTTTTAATTCACATTTCTGCTGACGTTTTGTGCTAATCCTTGTCTGCATCTTCCTTAGTTTATCATTATAGAAAAGTGCCCATTAAAAAGAAGAAAATAGTCAGTGGTTTTCTGGTCTTTGAAACTTTTATAGGTTTAATCTTACTGAGTTTGGGCCATGAATAAACCTCTTAGGATTTAGACATTCAGACAACCACTCTTTCAGTGATCCCTTTGTGTAGAAGGGACCTAGAAGAGAGCATCTAAAAGTATATGAAGATTTCAATTAAAATCGAAGTTTTCGTGAGACCTTTACATAGCTAATGCTCCGTTTATTGTCATTGGCTGCTGCAGAGCCCTCCTTTCTACTAAAGTTAAGCATTAGCCAGGCTGTTAAAGTATTTCTGATAGTTCCCCTGTCCCTTAGAAAACTAGAATGACCAAGTTACCTGATTTACACAATCATGTTTTTTCTATATGTTTGTAAGCATTTCTGCTTTAAAAATAGCAGAAATTAGCCAGGCATGGTGGCACACACCTGTAATCTCAGCAGCTTGGGAAGCTGAAGCAGGAGGATTTCAAGTTCAAAACCAGATTCAGCAATTTAGCAAGACCCTATCTCTAAACAAATAATTAAAAAGAACCAGGGATGAGGCCCAGTGGTTAAGCATCCCTGGGTTCAAACCCTGGTACAAAAAAACCCAAAAAACCAAAAAACAGAAATTAGGATCATTCTTGAAGTATCTATCACACAATTATTGTCATAAGTCATATCAAACTGTATATGTACCAGATGTTGAAAATATTCATTTTGATTTTCAGTTAGCAATGTGCATGAAATGCTTAATGGGGAGCTTTGGAAATAAAATTAAAACCTCTGTGGTATATCATGTTTGCAATTGGTGTTCTTTCTTTCTATTGGTAAAATTCTGAGGAAATAGTGACTCTTTGAGGGCATTTTAAAAAATGATTATCTTAATGGAGTGGAATTATATATTCATAGGGCTCATTAAAACATACATTATATATTTTTGTTATTTTTTGAGTCATTGTAAACAAATGGGGTACAACTTTCATTTCTCTGATTGTACACAAAGTGGAGTCCCACTGTTTGTGTAATCATACATGTACATAGGGTAATGATGTTTGTATCTTTCCTTCCCCCAACCCCTAGATTATATATTTTAATGGATTCACTATCTACATTTTAAGGGAATACTTTTATTACTTTGAAACTGGAATTTAATTTGTTTTACATTGATGCAGTCTGCCAAAGTAGATGTCATTTCATGGATGAATAGGAATTAAATGGAAAAATTTTAAACCTTGGAGAGTGTTCGCCATGGCAGAGGCTTCTTGGCCAATTGCCAATCTTTTGTGTGAAGTTATACAGAGCTGCAAGTGTGTGGATACCCAGAGCTTCTGAATTGCAGGAAGGGATCTGTAGCTGGTTGGTCACATTATCGCCTCCTTTGTGGATTTTAGAACAAAATGCCAGGGAATCACCCTGTAGCATTAAACTATCAGCCTGAAAAGATTGTTGTAAACTGATGAAACTCTAGTTTAAATTAATATTTTCTTTATACCTCAACTGTTATTAAAAAGCAAACAAAAAGAAAATTCCTCTTTTTGAGTGTGTGGGGTATATATGTGTTATTTCCAAGTATATTTTAGATAGTTTTACTTCAGATTATGAATTCTTCTTGTATATAAAATTTTTATTGTGGTGAGTCTGAGTGATTAGCTTCAGTGGTAAAAATATTGGTGTTTTAGGTTAATGTATTTGATTATCAAGTATTTTGACTTTAGCTAATATTGAAACTCCTTTTTTTGCACCATGCTCTTTGCTTTAGAGAATTAAAATACTCTTTAAGACTTACTAGTTTTTCTTTTATTTTCTTTTACCTAGAATCCCTGCCCTGCCTTTTCTTTGCACATCTTTAATGAAATTACTATTGAACTCTTCCCTCTCCCTCTAGCTCCAATTGCAGCTGGATGTAATCTCACCTGAACTTATGTATCTTGGGATATTTGTAGTTTCCCGTTGTATGTTAGTTATTTATAAATGTTTTGGGGGACTGAAAAAAACGTATCTCAGATCTTTGTATTCTCTCTAGTACTCAGTGTCTGTTGTGTTTGAAAAATTGAGTTTTATTAACTATCTTCCCAAAATAGGGACGGTTATACCAAATCTATAGTATTGTGTCCCTGATCATCTTGGAGGACTGAAGAGTCTCAGGACATTTTTCTTGCAGAAGACTTAAATCATGACCTAGGTGAGCTACTTCCTTTTCTTTCCAAGAAGGACACCTTTCCAGAACAGCTCACCTCAATTCTGATTAAGCAGGGCATCCAGAGAGGAAGCATATACTGTATTAATTAACCAAGTAGATGACATAAAATAGGTCATTACTTCAAAAGAGAAAAAGCAATACCAAAAGGAGTAATTCTGATTTGACACAGGCTACTCCTTGAAGAGATATACAGATTAACATGAAACTGAGAGGTAAATGAAGGTTTAAGTAAAATTGAAAACCTTCCTAAGATTTTCACACAGGACTAGTGTTCAGATTATTGCTTGTAAGTAATATTTCCTCCCCTTCCACCCACTTTCATCCCCTAACCAATACAAATGGAATTGCATATGATACACATTATTGTGATTGAAAAGAAGCAAAGATTAAAATTAGAAATTTTGATTTAAGTATGTAGACATTTGGAGTTAATGGATTTAAAATAGTAAACAATTTCTTGACATCTGACATAGTCTTGTCAACTTTGAATCCTTATCAACAATAGTTAAATATATAAGAATGAAGAATTATAAAGGAATATTAAAAGTAGATTACTGGCTGAGTGTGATGGCACACTCCTGTAATCCCTGTGGCTCAGAGGCTGAGGAAGGAGAATCACAGATTCAAGGACAGCCTCAGCAATTTATTGAGGCCCTATCGAGGCAACTTACTGAGACCCTGTCTCAAAAGAAAAAAATAAAAGGGACTAGAGATGTAGTTCAGTGGCAAAGCACTCCTAGGTTCAATCTCTAGTACATAAATAAATAAATAAATAAATAAATAAATAAATAAATAACTGGAATCACTCCCTCCTGGCAGGTAATGTTTTAAACAAAGAAATATGAAGTGTGAATGAATTAATTTGTCTAAAAAATGGCTGGTATTTTAAGATTTTAAGCACTTGTAATAGCAATTTTAATTCACATTAACAGAAATAAAGCTCTTATTTGTAGGTTTAAATTTATACTGCATCTTTTTCTGAGGCAGTTGTGATTTAAAAAGGAATATCTTTTATTGATTCTTCAGGTAAATTGTTTAGAAACAAATTTCCTTCCTTCCTTTTCTCCCTCTCCTTCCCTCCCTCCATTCCTCTCTTCCTCTCTTTTTTCCTCCCTCCCTTTTCCATTAGAGACTGGGTCTTACTGTATTGCCCAGATTGGCCTGGAACTTCTAGGCTCCAGGGCTGCTCTTGCATAAGCCTCTAGGTAACTGGAACCACAAGTTCTGGATATACCTGTTGTAAACAGTTAGGAAACAGGGAGAGTTTTGTTTATTTACAAATATATTTTGAAGTTTAAAAAGAAACTTTCCTAGCAGAGGTGGTCTAAAAATTAAAAGGCTTCATTAATAAGCTGGTATTCATCTGCTTTTGACAAAAGATATACATTTTTTTCTGCAGGTGTTCTTTTAATTTTCTGTAATTGACTTACATGATGTCAAGACATCAGAATTTAATAGAATAAAATGTAAACATACACTCGCTTTTTAAAGGAATCTTTTTAGATTTAAAAATTTAAAGGCCAAGCATGGTGGGGCATGCCTATAATCCCAGCAGCTCAGGAGGCTGAGACAGGAGGATCATAAGTTCAAAGCCAGCCTCAGCAAAAGTGAGACGCTAAGCAACTCAGGGAGAGCCTGTCTCTAAATAAAATATAAAATAGGACTGGGGATGTGACTCAGTGGTCAAGTGCCTCTGAGTTCATTCCCCAGTACCAAAAATAAATAAGTAAATAAATAAATTTTAAAAGTTTGCAATATATGAAGTCATTAGAATGTCAGCTTGCTTTTTAAAAATTTCCTCATCTTTTATAATACTGGTATAGGTCATATTTGCCTCTGAACATCAAGATGAAAAAAATTAAATTCAGTAGAAGATCTACTACTTTAATGGAAGATCATCCTTTTCAGGGGGTACTTTTTGCATAAAATTTTTTATTTTTAGTATAAATGTTATATATGACTTACTGTATAAACAGTTTTGTGGGTGGTAGCTAAAAGTACCTGTTTCTTTGCTGTTGCTTAAAAAATCAGGTTATTTGTATGGTAATTCTTCCTTGTTTCAGACAAGTGAAGAATGGTTGGATTTAGTGTATTTTCTTAGTTAATCAAAAATATGATGTGGAACCTTATGACCTGGGTAATTTCAATAGCACTAACAATAGAAATGGGGAAAAAAACCTTTAGAGTTTCAAGGCTGAGAAAGAGGTAACTTTTCTCTGTCTTGAGTATGAAATCTACGCTGTTCAGTACACTAGCAATTGAGCAATTATATATGGCTAGTGTGACTGAAGAACTGAATATTTTGTTTTATTTTACTTAATATAAATTTAAATAACCATATGTAACTAGTGGGTAATATTGGATAGTGTAGCCTCAACCTTTTAAAATTTAAGATTAAGTACATTAATGTTGTGAAACTTTGAAAACCTTAAGCCAGAAATCTGATAGAAACTCAAAACAATGGAAATATGCCAATTTCACTATTTAAAATAATTGCAAATAACTATAACTTAAAAGCAAATCTAACCAGATGTGGTGGTACACACTTATAATCCCAGTGAGTCAGGAGACTAGGCAGAAAGATGACAAGTTCAAGGCCAGCCTTGGCACCTTAGTGAGACCCTGTCTCAAAATAAAAAGAGGTGGGGATATAGCTCAGTGATAGAATGCTGCTAGGGTTCAATTCTACAGACTGCCAAAACAAACAAACAAACAAACAAATATCTAACCTATTAAAGTATATCAATATCAAAAAAAAGGTATGTCCTTACCAAATAGAGTTAATTTCACCTAAAGACTATCAGCATATTTATTATTAAAGGAAACCCTAGTCTGGGTGTGGTAGCATATGAGGGTAAACCCAGTGACTCAGGAAACTGAGGCAGGATTCCAAGTTTGAGGCCAGTCTCAGAAACTTAGTAAAACCCTACCTTAAGCAACTTAGCAAGACCCTGTCTCAAAAAAGAAAAAAAGGACTGGAGATATGGCTCATTGGTTAATAAGTACACCTGGTTTCAATCCCCAGTACAGCAGCAATGAAAAAGAGCCAGGGGTGTAGCTCCGTGATAGTGTCCCTAAGCAACTAAGTGAGACTTTGTCTCAAAAAATTAAAAAGGGCTAGGGATGGAACTCAGTAGTAAAGTGCCTTTGGATGCAATCCCTAGTACTCTCTCCATACAAAGAAAAGGAAACCCTAGATTGTTAAATCATTAGAAGCAAAAACTTTCACACCCCCCCCCACAAAAAACAGAAAGCAAAGATCATATACTAAATCATGAAATGCTAAAACCATTTCCATTATATCAGAAATAAAACAAATACTTCCTTTCATGATAGATGTGATTGTCATTTATTAAACAATGTCTTGGCAGTTCTAGCCATTGTAAGATAGTAATTGAAATAATTCATATACATATTGGAAACAAACATATTTCCATTTTCAAATTATATGCTTGAATCCCCAGAAAACTTCCTCAGACTCTAGTAGAAAACAGCAACTAGAATTAATAAGAAATTCTGGAAAGTTGATAGGTGATAAGTATACAAGCACTAGTAGGTTCATTTTTGTTAGCAGTATTCAGTTCAAAAATCCAAATGACCAAACAAAAGAAACAAAATGACAAAAACTATCAACTGGATTTAGAAATGTATTAAACAAAAGTAGGAAGCAAATATATACACGCACAAGTACACTTGAATATTCATTGAGAACCTGCCATGTGCCAGAGACCTAGTGTTTAGTGCATGGATCTCCAAAATAATGACCTGACACTATGGGAAGAAAACACATTTTATTAAAGGTTATTATTTGAGGGAATAAAAGCTTTGACAAATAGTTAACATACCTGCTGCCAGTGGTCTATAGATTTGATGATTATTTGCAATGAACTAAACAGTCTCCTGAACCAATTTTACATGTGTTGTCCTCACTCTGTGTTCACTTTGAGCATTTAGCAGTTTGTATATGCTTAGTTAGATGAACTCACTAATAACATTAAATCAAATAAAGCAAAAAGAATAAACATAATGAAAAAATTAAGCTTCATTTTTGCCGTTTATCAGAACAAACATCATTTGAAATAAGATGTGATTTTTATCCATTTTCTACCTCTCTAATTATATAATTATAATTACAACTTGTGTTTGATATGGAAAATTACCTGCCATTTGATATCGATTGACTACATGATAGTAAAATCATTTGTAATTATTCTGTTCTTAATAGCAGCATGCATGTGATCCATATTGTACATTTAATTTATTAACTATTAGCTAAAAGAAATGTAAAACTATTTTAAGATCATATTTGGTCCAAGGAATTTGTATTTGAGAATAATCTTTACTTAGCCATAGATGATAATGTTGCTTTCACAAGTGTTAGAAGCAAAGATGATAATTCTTTTTATTTTTCCTTTTTTATTTTTTTTACCTTATTACCTAATCTGACATCTCCAGTATGTTGTCTATTATGACTTCTAAATACTATTTTTTCTTCTTAAACAAGAAGTTTATTTAAACAACAAGATGCTTGAGTTGAAGGGAAAATGATCCAGGAATCTTTTTTTTTTTTTTTTTTAAGAGTAATTTACCCCTACTTAAACACAAATTGCCCTACATGTAACAGCTACATACAAAAAAGTTAAATCATCCAATGATAAATGAAGAACATTGAAATTCTTCATTCGAACAAGGTATACAAGGATTTTTATGTCATTCAGGTTTTTTGTTTTGTTTTTTGTTAAAAACAGTGAAAGCAAAATAATTTACTGGAATATAAAGAGCAGAAAGAGCATGCCACTAATGGAGAAAGGGGGATAGTTTCACAGAACCAGTATTTTTCCCCATCCCATCTCCATTTAATGTTAATCAAAACATACCATTGGCCATTTAGTTTTTTTAAAAGTGCAATATGGCCTGAGCCAGCGCGGCAAGCTCCAGCCCCCAGGGAGCTTCAGGGACCAGGACAGGGCAGCCAGGGACTTCCCCAAGCAGCCTTTCTAGGCTAGCTTCTCGGAGCAGACAGCCCAGTGAGAGCCTTTCTACACAGAGCCAGCCACAAGTCCCCAAACCAGCGGAGACCTCCAACCTGCAAGCAGCCTCTGGGACCAGGGCAGGGCAGCCAGAGACCTCTCCAGGTGACCCTGCCCCCTCCGGCACAGGCTTTTTCCACAGGGCGATCCAAGATGGCGGACTAAAGGGTGACTGCATCTCCAGTCGCTCCAGAACCCAGGATTCAAGAAGGGGAGGCATTGAGAGACTCAAACTAAAACAGAGCCACGGGGCGAGTCTCCCCCACCCAGTGAAGCTCGGGCTGGGTGGCAGGCCCGGTTAGAGGCAGCTTATCAGAGTAGGGCAGGGCAGCTAGAGTCTTCCCCAGGCAGCCCTGCGCACTCCTCCCACACGGCCAGTTTCTCGGAGCAGGCCCCCAGTGAGAGCCTTTCCACACAGAGCCAGCTCCAAGCCCTGGAACCAGTAGCGGGCTAGGGGCAGCTTTCTTCACAAGCACTGCATTATCAAGTTACTCTACGACTTCAGGCTACTGAAGGCAGGAAGGTGATACACTGGAAATCTACAGGGACGCTATAAGCCAATAGAAGAAATCTGCAATATCACAGAGTCCTACTGACATCTGACCAATATGAGAAAACAAGGGAAGAAAATGTCCCAAACAAACCTAGATACTATATCAATAAAACCCAATGACAGCACAGCAGAAGAAATGTCAGAAAGGGAGTTCAGAATGTACATAATTAAAACAATCAGGTAAGCAAACAATGAGATGAAAGAGCAAATGCAGGCATTGAAGGAGGAGATGAAAGAGCAAATGCAGGCATTAAATGATCGCACCAATCAACAGTAAAAGAGCAAATACAGGAAGCAAGAGATCATTTCAATAAAGAGTTAGAGATACTGAAAAAAAAAAAAACAAACAGAAATCCTTGAAATGAAGGAAACAATAAACCAAGTTAAAAACTCCATAGAAAGCATAACCCAATAGGATAGAACACCTGGAAGACAGAACCTCAGATATTGAAGACAAAATATTTAATCTTGAAAACAAAGTTGACCAAACAGAGAAGATGGTAAGAAATCATGAACAGAATCTCCAAGAATTATGGGATATCATGAAAAGGCCAAATTTAAGAATTATTGGGATTGAGGAAGGCTTAGAGAAACAAACCAAAGGAATGAACAATCTATTCAATGAAATAATATCAGAAAATTTCCCAAATCTGAAGAATGAAATGGAAAACCAAGTACAGGAGGCTTATAGGACTCCAAAGATACAAAATTACAACAGACCCACACCAAGGCACATTATTATGAAAATACCTAACATACAAAATAAAGACAATTTGAAAGGCCATGAGAGAGAAGAATCAAATTACATTCAGGGGGAAATCAATAAGAGTATCAGCAGATTTTTCAACCCAGACCCTAAAAGCTAAAGGGCCTGGAACAACATTTACCAAGCCCTGAAAGAAAACAGATGCCAATCAAGAATCTTATATCCAGCAAAACTTACTTTCAGATTTGACGATGAAATAAGATCCTTCAATGATAAACAAAAGCTAAAGGAATTTACAAAAAGAAAGCCGCATTACAGAACATTCTCAGCAAAATATTCCATGAGGAAGAGATGAAAAACAACGATGCAAATCAGCATCGGGAGGAACTAGCCTAAAGGAATAGCCAAATAAAGGGGAAACCAAATCATGTCAAAAAACAAAAATGAGTCAAATGACTGGGAACACAAATCATATCACAATAATAACCCTGAATGTTAATGGCCTGAACTCATCAATCAAAAGACATAGACTAGCAGATTGGATTAAAAAGAAAAATCCAACAATATGCTGCCTGCAAGAGACTCATCTCATAGAAAGAGATACCCATAGACTAAAGGTGAAAGGATGGAAAAAAAATACCATGCACATGGACACAGCAAAAAAGCTGGAGTATCCATCCTCATTTCAGATAATGTGGACTTCAAGCCAAAACTAGTCAGAAGGGATAAAGGACATTACATACTGCTTAAGGGAAGCATAAATCAGCAAGACATAACAATCATAAATATCTATGCCCCGAACATTGGCTCATCCATGTACGTCAAACAAATCCTTCTCAATTCCAGAAATCAAATAGACCACAACACAATAATACTAGGCGATTTTAACACACCTCTCTCACCACTGGATAGATCTTCCAAACAAAAATTGAATAAAGAAACCATATATCTTAATAACACAATCAACAATTTAGACTTAACCGACTTATATAGAATATACCATCCAACAAAGAACGAATACACTTTCTTCTCAGCAGCACATGGATCCTTCTCTAAAATAGACCATGTTTTATGCCACAAAGCCACTGTTAGCAAATACAAGAAGA
This sequence comes from Sciurus vulgaris, assembly GCF_902686455.1. Taxonomy (NCBI): domain Eukaryota; kingdom Metazoa; phylum Chordata; class Mammalia; order Rodentia; family Sciuridae; genus Sciurus; species Sciurus vulgaris. Next base: position 111,125,137 of record NC_136462.1, read on the forward strand.
TAGAGATACTACCTTGTACTCTATCAGATCATAATGGATTGAAATTAGAAATAAATGACAGAATAAAAAACAGAAACTTCTCTAATACCTGGAGATTAAATAATACACTATTATATGATGAATGGATAACAGAAGACATCAGGAGGGAAATTAAAAAATTCTTAGAAGTAAATGAGAACAAAGACACATCATATCAAAATCTCTGGGACACTATGAAAGCAGTACTTAGAGGAAGATTTATTTCATGGGGCGCATTCAACAAAAGAAGTAGAAATCAACAAATAAACGACTTAACATTACAGCTCAAAGCCCTAGAAAAAGAAGAGCAGACCAACACCAAAAGTAGTAAAAGACAGGAAATAGTTAAAATCAGAGCCGAAATCAATGAAATTGAAACAAAAGAAACAATCAGAAAAATTAACAAAATAAATAGTTGGTTCTTCGAAAAAATAAACAAAATTGATAAACCCTTAGCCACACTAACAAAGAGAAAGAGGGAGAAAACTCAAATTACTAAAATTCGGAATGAACAAGGAAATATCACAACAGGCATGAGTGAAATACAAAACATAATTAGAAGCTATTTTGAAAATCTATACTCCAACAAAACAGAAAACCTCGAAGACAACAAGTTTCTAGAGACATATGAATTACCTAAACTGAACGAGGAAGACATACACAACTTAAATAAATCAATTTCAAGCAATGAAATAGAAGAGGTCATCAAAAGCCTACCAACAAAGAAAAGTCCAGGACAGATGGGTTCTCAGCCGAGTTCTACAAAACCTTTAAAGAAGAGCTCATTCCAATACTCCTCAAAGTATTCCATGAAATAGAAGAGGAGGGAACCCTCCCAAACTCATTCCATGAAGCCAATATCACCCTGATACCTAAACCAGAGAGAGACACACCGAGGAAAGAAAATTTCAGACCAATATCCTTAATGAACATCAATGCAAAAATTCTCAACAAAATTTTAGCAAATCGCATACAAAAATATATTTAAAAAGATAGTGCACCACAATCAAGTGGGTTTTATCCCAGGGATGCAATGTTGGTTCAACATCCGGAAATCAATAAATGTCATTCACCATATCAACAGACTAAAAGTTAAGAATCCCATGATTATTTCAATAGATACAGAAAAAGCATTCGATAAAATACAGCATCCCTTTATGCTTAAACCACTAGAGAAAATTGGGGTAGTAGGAACATTCCTTAACATTGTAAAGGCCATCTACGCTAAGCCCATGGCCAATATCATTCTAAATGGTGAAAAACTGAAAGCATTCCCCCTAAAAACTGGAACAAGGCAGGGATTCCCTCTTTCACCACTTCTATTCAACATCGTTCTTGAGATTCTAGCCAGAGCAATTAGACAAACCAAAGAAATTAAAGGGATACGAATTGGAAAAGAAGAACTCAAACTATCCCGTTTGCTGATGACATGATTATATATTTAGAGGAAACTGGAAATTCCACCAGAAAACTCTTAGAACTCATAAGTGAATTCAGTAAAGTAGCAGGTTACAAGATCAATGCTCATAAATCCAACACATTTTTATATGCAAGTGATGAATCTTTAGAAAGAGAAATAAGGAAAACAACTCCATTTGCAATAGCCTCAAAAAAAAAAAATAAAATAAAATACTTGGGCATCCATCTAACCAAAGAGGTAAAAGATCTCTACGATGAAAACTACAAAACATTGAAGAAAGAAATTAAGGAAGACCTTAGAAGATGGAAAGATCTCCCATGTTCTTGGATAGGCAGAATTAATATTGTCAAAATGGCCATACTACCTAAAGTGCTATACAGATTCAATGCAATACCAATTAAAATCCCAATGATGTACCTTACAGAAATAGAGCAAGCAATTATGAAATTCATCTGGAAGAATAAAAAAACCCAGAATAGCTAAAGCAATCCTCAGTAGAAAGAGTGAAGCAGCGGGTATCGCAATACCAGATCTTCAACTCTATTACAAAGCAATAGTAACAAAAACGGCATGGTATTGGTACCAAAATATACAGGTAGATCAATGGTACAGAATAGAGGACATGGACACAAACCCAAATAAATACAATTTTCTCATACTAGACAAAGGTGCCAAAAATATGCAATGGAGAAAAGATAGCCTCTTCAACAAATGGTGCTGGGAAAACTGGAAAACCATATGCAACAGAATGAAATTAAACCCCTATCTCTCACCTTGCACAAAACTCAACTCACAATGGAATCAGACCAGAGACCTTACATCTTATAGAAGAAAAAGTAGGTCCAAACCTTCAACTTGTTGGCTTAGGATCAGACTTCCTTAACAGGACTCCCATAGCACAAGAAATAAAAGCAAGAATCAACCACTGGGATAGATTCAAACTAAAGAGCTTTCTCTCAGCAAAGGAAACTATCAGTAATGTGAAGAGAGAGCCTACAGAGTGGGAGAATATCTTTGCCACTCATCCTTCAGATAGAGCGCTAATTTCCAGAATATATAAGGAACTCAAAAAACTCTACACCAAGAATACAAATAATCCAATCAACAAATGGGCTAAGGAAGTGAACAGACACTTCACAGAAGAAGATGTACAAGCAATCAACAGATATATGAAAAAATGTTCAACATCTCTAGTAATAAGAGAAATGCAAATCAAAACTACCCTAAGACTTCATCTCACCCCAATTAGAATGGCGATTATCAAGAACACAAGCAACAATAGATGTTGGTGAGGATGTGGGGAAAAAGGTACACTCATACATTGCTGGTGGGGTTGCAAATTAGTGCAGCCACTCTGGAAAGCAGTATGGAGATTCCTCAGAAAGCTTGGAATGGAACCACCATTTGACCCAGCTATCCCACTCCTTGGCCTATACCCAAAGGACTTAAAATCAGCATACTACAGAGATACAGCCACATCAATGTTCATAGCTGCTCAATTCACCATAGCCAGATTGTGGAACCAACCTAGATGCCCTTCAGTTGATGAATGGATAAAGAAACTGTGGCATATATATATATATATATATATATATATATATATATATATATATATATATAATGGAATATTACTCTGCCATGAAGAATGATAAAATTATGGCATTTGCAGGCAAATGGATGAAATTGGAGAATATCATGCTAAGTGAGATAAGCCAATCTCAGAAAACTAAAGGACAAATGATCTTGCTGATAAGCAGATGAGGACATATAATGGGGGGTAGGAGGGGTTAGCGTTAGGGTTAGGTTTAGGGTTAGGGATGAGGGTGGTAAGAATGGAGGAAGGAAGGACTGTATAGACAGAAAAGAGGGGTGGGAGGGGTGGGGGAAGGGAAAAAATAACAATGAATCAAACACCATTGCCTTATGTAAATTTATGATTACACAAATTGTATGCCTTGACTCCATGTACAAATAGAGAAAAAACATGTATCCCATTTGTTTAAATAAAAAAAAGTGCAATATGCTTGTGCACATATACCAGTTACTTTATGTGCAATAAAGGAATGAGGAAAGGGAAAATGAATGAATAGAGAAAACTATACTGTAGTTGTCAGGATGTGGTGGAACCAAATTGCAGTTTTCTAATTGAGAATGTATTCTTGGTCTGTAAGAACAGAGTTCTGGAGTAAAATAGTAAAAGTTTCCCTTTTTAGTGGACACCTCCAGTCTGCTGCTAGAACACATCAACTGTATCTTCATCCTCCATTTCCAACTGTACAGGTGTGTCTGGTTTCATTAATTGGCTGCTCATCAAATCGGAATCTGATCAGCCTCATTGACAAAACCCTGTCGTTCACAATAGGCTTTCATTAGTTTACTAAGTAGTGTATGCCTCTTAATCTTAAACGGCACCATAGAACCATCCTGCCCAGCCATCTTCAGGTTAATATGATTGTTGTTCTCAGTCTTACTTCTTCCTTGAGCTTTTCATTGATCATGGTGAGCACCAGAGTCTCTTCAGCTGCCTCTTCACAAAAGAGATTTCAGGTCCACATGGAGCAAGCATACAGGCAGCTCCAGAAGTGGCAGAAGAAGGAGGCGGGGGCAGTGGATGAGGGAGAGGGCACACGCTGATTTTTTCTTTTTAATGTTCAATTTAGATTTTTCTTAATTTCTATTTTATTAAATATAGAAATGAACCTTTCTCCTTTTCTGATAAGTAGTCTGTTAGAAGTAGAGCTCATCTTTACTTGGAGAGTAACCTAAAGTCACTAGATTGAACTTTCAGGTGTAAACTTCATAACCTAAAAGTCGATTGAATGACATAGGTAGTCCCTGACTTAACGTTTATTTCACATGTGAAGTCCTGTATATATGAAGAGATCCTGAACCTCAGGCTTCTTCTCCTGGCAAAGACTAATCTAATTATCTGAATCCTGCCCCACTTTGTCCTGTTACAACTTAGTGCCTGTTATTAAGAAGTAAGGAGGAACTGAGCATCACCTGTAATCCTAGTTACTTGGGAGGCTGAGGCAGGAGGAGTCTGTTCTAGGCCAGCCTTGGCAACTTGGCAAGACCCTGTCTCAGAAAATAAAAGGGCTGGTGATGTAGCTCAGTGGTAGAGCATCCTTGGGTTCAATTCATAGTTATTAAAAACAAACAAACAAAAACCAGAAATACCCCCCCAAGCAAAACAAGACAAAAAATAAATAGAACTTTTTGCAACACCATTTCAGCTGTAGTTTGTGAAACATGTATTTTCACCTAGGGTATTTAGCCATATTTATAACTTTCATTTTGTTTTTTTTATTTTTTTATTTTTTGGTGCTGGGGACTTGAACCCAGGTCCTCATGCATGCCAGGCAAGCTATAACTTTTATTTTTAAAATGAGAAATGGATACCAAGTTAGGACCGGTGCACTATATTTTGAAACACACCTATAAGTTATGTACTTTTTTTGTACTTGTTATAATCCTCTTGAAGAGAAAATTAAGAGTGATTAATTAAAATTTTGATCAAATAGCTTCAATACAATTGTAGTAAAAGCAGGAATTGATTTACTCAAGTGCCTGCTTGCCTGGGGACTTTTTTTTTTTTTTTTTTGAGAAAGGGTTTTGCTAAGTTGTTGAGCCTGGCTTTGAATTTTTGATCCTCCTGCCTCAGCCTTGCCAGGGGACTTTTTAACATCAGTATTAATTAGTTGGGATAGTTTCCAGTTAGAAAGCAATAATCTCAGGTAAAGTTAACCTTTACCTGAAATTAACTTAGTTTAATCACAACCAGACATCATTTAAATTTTCACTTATTTCTCACCATTGCCACCTTTTCTTTTTCCTTTTTGTTTTGGGCCAGGGAAGAAGATACCAAAAAGGGAATGTGGCAAGTAGAGAGGGGGAGTGTGCTGTGAGGTTTTTGGTAATACAGAGGAAGGAAACTAGTATTTATGGATTCTCCACCTCATGAAAGATATTCTTAGAAGTTTTGAGCCATGGAAGCAGTTGTTTTTCTTAAATAATAAATAATGAGCCACTTGAATAGCACGGTGAATTCAGACAACAGAGAAGTTATATCCTATAAAGTAAGTATCTCTCTTAGTGACTAAAATAGTGCTTAAAATTGACTCTTGAGAAACAAAGACAGTTGTAAAAACTTTGAAGTGTTTTAAAGCCAGTGACAACAAATCCAGACAAAATAAAATTTAGTTTTTATAGTTCAATAAAATTACATTAGTTGTCCCTTTATGATATTGGGAAATAGTACAGAATTTTAGCACAGGTAGTGTCTTAGCTGACCTAGATTTTCATTTTACTTGTGAATATTCAGAAATAATGCAATTCATGTGTAGTTTAAAATTTTCTAGTTGCCATGTTAGAAAAAAAAAAAACAGGTAGAATTAGTTATTTAACTTTGTATCCAGAATATTACCATGTAAACATGTAATCAATAAAAAAATTATTAGAAATAGTTTGAAATCCAAAGTAGTTTTAGGTTTACAGTACATCTTAATTGAAAGGCTGAGTTTTCATCAGAAATATTTCATTTGTATTTAGGTTCACAAAAATTTCAGTTAAAAAGTGAATTCATGCTATTCCAAATATTATTAAAAGTCTTCCAATGAATGGAGTAAAAAAAATTTTGTCTCTAATATTTGCATCTTTGTTGAAAAAGCTATCTCATAAGAACAACATTTGGTTTTATTTGGAAGCAAAAATATATTGGTTTCAAAACATCTGCCCAAGTAAATCCATTAACTTTTGTGATAACTCCATATTATCATGTGAAATACAAAGAAGTATTATTGTATACACTACAAATCTATCAGCAAAGTAGTCTTCTTATTTTTCTTGTAGGTTTTGCAGTCAGTTTATGCCATGCAGTCTGTCATAATTAAAATCTGCACATTTATTCATGTTGAAAAATATGTGAAATTGTTATTGATTTATACTATGGAAAGTTTCAGTTTTAACACAAATTCTTACACCTGTCATGAGCTAGGTCACAAATAAGCTATTCTCTCCTTGAATCTTCAAATTTAGCTCATTCATATGCATTGTGATATGATATAAAAGAAAAAAATGTAGATTGCACTCAGATTTCTAAAAATCTTTTCCTGGTTTTACTCTGAGTCTTGACTAATGGCAAGCATTTCTTTCATTTCAAGAAAATTTGGAATTAGGTTTGAATATAGTAAGTCTTGCCAGGTGCCATGGTATATGCCTGTGATCCCAGCGATTTAGGAGTTGAGGCAGGAGGATCAAAAGTTCAAGACCAGCCTCAGCTATTTAGCAAGGCCCTAACCTAATTAGTGAGACCCTGTCTACAAATATAAAATTAAAAGGGACCAGGGATGTGACTCAGTGGTTAATTGTCCTTGGGTTCAATCCCTACTACCAAAAAAAAAAAGGCATAGTAAGTCTTTGTAAAACTCTTCCCAACAACTCAGGCAAAACTCAAGCAGCCAACATTGGCATTAAATTCATTTTTTTTTCTATTCATCTTAACAGTTCCATAAACACATGATGATTCATAGCATTCGAACATATATGTGGAATAATTTTAATCACTGCCTCAGAGCACAAATATTTGCAGTATGTGTCAGATGGTATAACCAAATAAGAAAATAAATACTTCCAATAAGTCCACAAAGTTTTCATTGAACAGTGTCTTGATAGAAACCTTTTCATATTTTGCTGAAAGTGACAAATGCAAAAGGTTAAAAAATACGTGAGACCAATTTTTTAAAAGTTGCAAACATTCATTCCTTTGTAAATTTGGAAGTCATTTTTGACACAACGTACCTGAAGTATTAATTAGGCAGTGTGTCATGTCTTATAAAGACTCATTTAAAGTTAAAAAATAAAACTACTTGCATTTTTTTCAAATATTGACTTGATTTATCTTCAGTATTGTTAGAAGGACTTTTATTCACTGACAGTTGCTTGGTGGGTCAACTGAAGATTTTTCTTTTCTTGTAAAATATCCCTTTTAAGCTTTCCTCATAATTTTTAAATGGAAATAATAATTTATCTCTCTACAAATCATTTTTATTTCTTGAGCAAGAGCCAAGCCATTTTATAGTTGACCAAAGGTACAAGTTCAAATACTTTAAAAATCATTAATATGTGTTTTTGTTATACATCTAATTTCTCACTTTAATGTGACTAATTTCCTCAGTTACTCTCTGAGAGGCAATTTTAAAAAATATTTTGTAGTTATAGTTGTTGATAGTCCTTTATTTTATTTATTTTCTTATATGTGGTGCTGAGGATCAAATCCAGTGTCTCACAAATGCTAGGCAAGTGCTCTACCAATGAGGTACAACCCCAGCCTGAGGTAATTTTTTTATTACATTAAAATGCATTTGCAATTTTCTCTTTAATACTATCTCATTTTATTATCTTAAAACTTTTCCTAAATTAAACAGTTTTTTAATTTTGCTTTGTTTTAGGAAATTGCAATTACCATTCTTAGTTAAACCTATGATATACCTTCTTTTTTTTTTTTCTTCATCTATTTGATTTTCTCAGTGGTATGCCTTCATTTGAAAATTAAAAATTTTTTCATTCCAAATTATTTTCCTTTTTGCAGTATGGGGATTAAATCCAGAGGTGCTATACTGTTGAGCTATGTCCCCGATCATTTCTATGTTTTGTTTTGAGACAGAATTCACTAAGTTTCCCAGACTAGCCTTGAACTGGGATCCTCCTGCCTCAGTCTCCTGAGATGCTGGGCTTACAGGTGGGTGCCACTGTGCCCCGCTTTCATTCTTAATTTTTGAGCTATAAGAAAATTAAGCATTTCAATTTAATTTCCAATTATGATTTACAGGTGTCACTGTACACTCATGTAGTCTGCATAAAATATTGAGGTAAAATTATAGCAGTACATTGTTACATAGAAAAACCATATGAACTAAATCATTTTGTTGACACTAGATTCATGCTGTTCTCTTGTGTAATGCTGGAATGTCACATTCACATAATTTGTACACTGCCATACATTTTGCACAAAGTAATAATGAAAGCACAATACAGTTCTATCATATGGTACAGCTATGTTTCATAGAGAAAGGTTTTGTGCTCATTCAGTTATTAAGCAAAATTTTTAAAATCTTTAAAAATTAATGCATTTCCTCAGTTGGCACTAGTTGCATTAGGGCAATTCTATAATCCAGAGCAGCCTACTCACTTCAATGATGAAAACTGACCAGTTCATCTAGATAGATGAAGCAGCTTGACCCATTTGAGTCACATTAGTTAAGAACAGAGCCAGATCATAAATAAGTCTAATATCTTAATATGTTAAAATGCTACTTCAACAAATGTAATTATATATCCTAGGCTGAATACCTATCATACCACCAAAATACTTTATGAAATAATCAGGTATTTAATTTTAAATAATTTGTTCCTTTAAACTAAGCACCACTTTTTTGTAGGACTTAGGGGTTTGCTTTTCATTACATATAATAGCATCCTATTAATACAGAAAAAATATCTGAATTTGCACTTAGACTTCATTTCCCAGGTGAACACTAGCATTTGGAGTGGGTTTGTTTTGAACACTGAATATTGTTTTATCCAAAGTACATGCATAAATTTATGGAAACATAAAACAAAAATGTAAACAGGAATTAAAGTAGAATAACAATGCAATTTCATTCTGCAGTGAATACACAAGGTTCATTTAAGTACCATGTGTCTTAAGCCCAGATTCACAAAGTAGTCCTTACCCTCATTTATGCTCAGAGGAGCAAAGAATCAAACCTTTTCACTAATTTAATACCTTTATGTATTTGTCATAAAACCAATGAAAAATTTGTCTCCTTCCAGGGGTACTTTGGTCAAAGAAAGATGGTCCAGGATATAAAAGGTTGATTTTGCTATTTGAGGAAATGTTGGGAATTGACCCTGGGAACTTGAGAATGTGTTAGAGAAATCCTGATTGACAGCATGAATGGTCAGTTAATGAGAGTACATGTTAAATAATTACAAAGGTAACATTATAGTTAAAGTTTTCAAAAGTATTCACTTAAAAATTCCACTCCTCTCAATGAAAGTCACAGGCCATGGTTTTGTGTGTAGTTTTTAAAATCACTATTTCCTACATACTTCTCTCTTTTTTATTTTTTGAATTTTTATAGATTGGTTTCAGATAAATGAGATGTTTTCTTGGATTTGGTTAGAGATGACTAATTTTTACTAATTGCTATGCTTTCAAAGTTTTGTTTGCTCAGAATAGTGGTGTCATTTTCTTATCCTATAGTAGTTATAACAAGTGCTTTTATACAGAACTGCATATTTAAAAAAAGTCTTAGTGCCAGCCTATAAGTTGTTTTTGTTAAAATTGGCCTTATTCCAGAAAAAAATTGAATGCTAATGCAGTTAATTATATGTGATTCTTCATATTATGTGCTTATTGACTTGCTAAAAGTGTCAATTTTTAAAAGCACCCTAAACATTTTTCTTCAAAGAACTTTGCAATTTCCTGAAAGATGTAGCCTGTGTTCATACTTTTGTTTTCTAGTGCCTCAGAATGAAAAATTCCTTCTTTGTAACTCATCTGAATTCTATTTATTTTAATTATGTTTAAAATAACCAACTTTTAGTTTTTCTGTTTATATATCCCTACAAGTTAAATTATCTTTTACCTGCTTCTCACTTATATCTCTTCTCCCCCAAATTTCTCATTAATTTGGGTTGAAAAGTGTCACCTTAAAGCTTTAGGCTTAAGGCTTCATGAATTGGTGCTTTTATTCCCCTTTCCATGTATTATGCACTACCAAGAAGAATGTAACACATGTAGCAGCTCATTTCATTTCCAAAGGAGGAACTGAAGAGCTTTTAAATAAAAACCTGAAAAGAAGCTAGTGCTCATTGCCTACGTGGCTTTTAAAAAAAAAGACTCTTAAAAACATTCCATTGTGTATTCCAGGTCCTCTTTAAACTTATCACCAACAGTAACTGCCTGCAGAGCCTTGTGATCTTGGCAACAACCAGGCCTTTTAGTGATTTCATTACTGTGGTTTCCTCAAGCTCTTTATATACACATTGATTAATATTTTCCTTGCAGTTATCGCTGTGATGATTTTGTGGTTAATGACACCAAGCTGGGACTGGTACAGAAAGTCAGAGAACACTTACAGAACCTGGAAAAGTAAGTATTAGCTCTTGGGAAAGAAAAAGGGATATAGCAGGGTTAAGGGGTCTTTTAGCATTTTGAATGGAATTTTTGTCTGTGAGTTCCATAACTTCATTATGATTTTATTGTAATTAAAATATTGACAGACTGTGCTTTGGGTTTGGTTATCTGAAACTTTGCTCGTATTTCATATACTGTTTACCATAAACAGTATCTAAGGGCCCAAAACCCTGTTTTTTTTTTGTTTGTTTGTTTGGTTTATTTGTTGTTATAGCCCACCAGTTTGTAATCTCAATTTACTTGCAAAGAGAGTTTGGGGAGTGCAAGGAGAGGGCAGAAAACAATATAAGATCATTATAGAGTTATCTATGGTATTAGGAAATATGTCAAAAGTATTATGAGATCTTAGGAAGACTAGGATTTATGCTTTATTTTTAGAGAAATTAGATTTAAATATCATTGTATACTTTGCATCTGTATAGTAGCGCAGGATTCTAGTTTCATCTTTTCCTTTTTTGTTAGGGGTAATTGCATTACCTATTTGAAATTACTAAGAACTGTGCATGCTTTGTGATCATAAAGAAATTGAAGAATTTATGTGAATAGTCTTTTCTTGCTACAGCCAAATGCTTATTCAGATAAAACTTGCTGGACCCAAAATTGAAGTGATAAATAGAAACCCAAATAGCAATGCCTTTGAAGCTACAGTGGATAGAAGCATGGCCTAGAATGACTGCTGACTCAAGTGAAATCTGTATAAATCACCCCAAATCATCAGGTGCCATTTTATTTATTTTGGCAGTTGGTGTGTAGAAGGCATTATGAAAATATGCCCAAAGCAGGGGTCCCTTGGCAAACTTAAATGTAGAGTCAAACTTAAATGTAGAGTCAGTAGACTATTTCAGAATATGTACTGAAAGGGAAATAACCTAACTTCTTTCAGGACAACACTATATAGTATTTGTTGACCAAAGTCTTTACTTATGTTTTATTTCCTTAAATGATTGTAAAGCTTATAAGGAAGATTCTAAAATAATTCAGTCACTTTGGGTTTGTCATCTTTTGGCTCCTTTTTGGTTTTCCTCTTTTAATTTGAACTAAGCATCATGAGCCTATGTAGGATTAGAAACACAGGTCAGATAGAAATCCAAAATATTTTAATTTTTTCTGAAATTGCTCACAAATTATGAAGTAGGAGATTGCGGAAGTAATTAGAGTCAACCTTGGTGTGATAATGTTGTTGTAAAGACCTTATATATGCTCGGTATAAAAGTGGATAGCTGCCAGAATGTTTTCTCTGCTACTTACAGTTTTCTCTAAGACAAGACTGCCACCTCAGTCCAAAGTAAATCAGAATTAAGTCAAAGGGAAAATAGGGCCTTCCAGAACATGTGTATCCATACAGTTAGGAAATACTTTGTTTCCATAGATAAAAGATGTCACAGCCATCTTGTACCTACTTCTGCTTGGCCCCACTGAGAAATATACTTTGCAATCCTTTTCCTATGTTGAGAAAAACAGCACCTAAATTTATTTTTATGTTTTGCAAACATGGCCTTTAATTTATAGTGGAATCTAAAAACTGTGATTATATTTGTGTTTATCCTATACATATATCCTCTGAGGCAGTACTGTCCAGTAGAACTTCCTGCAATGATATAAGCATTCTGTGATCTTCCTTTTCTAATATGGTAACCACTTGCCACATGTGGATGTTGAACACTTGAAAAGCCACCTTGAAACTGAATTCTAAACTTTTGTTAACTTTAATTATGGAAAGAAAAATAATTATATATTTACATTGAATTAGCTTGGTACTTTTAGGAGGTAGAAAACAATTGGCAGACTTAAAAGTCTATGTTTATAATTTTTACTTCCTTCAGATTAGTTCTACTGATATCCAGTAACTTTAAAATGACCTTTGAAGAATAACTTTCTGATAAATTTTAAGCAAAACTTCTCTTTCATCAAGAAAAATTTTGATGAGAAATTTAAAATAAGAATTTCTAAGCTAAGTAGAATTTGTTTATAGCATAGGTAAATCAAATGAATTTATATATGCCTATAATTTATCATTCTCCACACTCAGATTATATCATCTATCAAGCATATGAGTGAAACATACTTTTATTCAAATTAAAATATTATTTTAGATGAACTGTTTTCAGGGTTTTCCTTTCATTGTAAGGAATGGGTCTTCTCATTTTTGAAGCTTCACAACTGATTAGGTAGATAAGAGTAGAAGTAGGGAGGGCATGTCTCACAGACTACATCTAGTTGACCAGCTTTGCTGGGATCAGCATCCAGCCCTACTTCACTTTGGAGGAGCAGTGAGAATTTCCAGGGAAGTTGAATGCTTCAGTTAATTTCAAACATCAGTGGGCCTGACTGGTCACTTGATGGCATGGCTAAGCAGTCAGGCAGGGCACCATGTCTCTAGATGCAGAGGGCAGCTTGAGTTTATTCTTTAGTCTGCTGTGTAGCATGTATATATTAATGTATTTTTGACTGTTTGTTTGTGTTTTAATAGTTCAGCTTTCACAGCTGACAGGCATAAGAAAAGAAAACTTTTGGAAAATTCATCTCTAAACAGCAAGTTATTAAAAGTAAATGTAAGTAATTAAAACTTATTCAAATATGAGTTAGTTGAGATCTTGTCACTGTTATTATAAATCTAACATTTAATGTTGTTACTTATGGATTTTTATTAACCTGTGCCTTAGATTTGGAATATTTTATAAAATATTTGCCACTTATAATTTTTGATCTGACTCCACTGAGTCCCCCATCTGTCAGTGCCTTACTGTGTTCCTCTTGTAGAAAACAGGTTGCTCTTATTGCCTGCTCATACATCTTATTATTCTATTTCTATGGGATCCTTGCTTCCGTATGGTAAATGTCACTAGTGCAAATTCTGTGGGTCTGAACTTTTACAAATTTTATTCCTTAGGACTTCTTTAAAATAATTTTACCATAGAAGAATATGCAGCTGGGCTCAGTGCCATACACCTATAATCCCATTGACTGGGGAGACTGAGGCAGGAAGATCACGAGTCTGAAGCCAGCCTCCACAATTTAGTGAGACCCTGTCTCAAAATAAAAAAAGTGGGGATGTAGCTCAGTGGTAGAATGCCCCTGGGTTCAAGCCCCAGTACAAAAAAAAAAAATTTCTGGTAACCATCTGTTATAATGTTATACAAGCCATTAATAGATTTGCAAAATGTAAAGATCAAGCTGGGTGTGGTGGCACACACCCATAATCCCAGCATCTTGGAGGATGAGGCAGGAGGATTGCAAGTTCAAAGCCAGCCTCAGCAATTTAGCAAGGCCCTAAACAACTTAGCAAGACTGTGTCTCTAAATAAAATATTAAAAAAGGGCTGGGGATGTGGCTCAGTGGTTAAGCGCCCCTGGATTTAGTCCCTGGTAACCCCCCCCCCCCAAAAAAAAAAATTAAAGATCATTAAATGTTTTTTATTTTTAATTTTTTAGCTGTCGATACACCTTTACTTTATCATTTATTTATATGTGGTGCTGAGAATTGAACCCAGTGCCTCACACATGCTAGGCAAGCACTGAGCCACAACCTCAGCCCCACTAAATGTTTTTTAAATCAACCAGTATTTTTGCCCTACATCTACCCTTGATGTCATGCTAGCAGTGTTTGGACACACACACAGCCTTGATTTTTTGGAACAAACAGAGTGCTCTCATAGCCATTTGCATTAGTGGGCAGAAATGCTTTGAATTGAATTGGTAGATCTACCTCCTAAGATAGTATTCAAACATTGTGGTGCATTTGTAGAACTAATGAGAAAAGCAAGCCTCAGTCTTTTTAAGAGAAGTTGTTTTTTTTAAGGTTCATTGCTAAGAAAACACGTAGTAGTCATTTATGCATGGCTTCAAGTTACAGGTTTAGGGACAGAAATACTTGGAGCTTATATAATTTTTTCAGTTTCTATTAGTTTTAATAGACTCTTATATAAGTATTAGGTCTTAAACTTTATTTTCCTGTTTATTTTTGCATTGTGTACTCCATGGTACATATTAATGCTTATTTTCTCATAATCTTCCAATAAAATACTCCCATTTAGAACAACTCCAGGATCAGAACAGTCTTCAAAAATATCCATACATGTAGAGACTAAAACAAGAAGAGTATGTTTGACATATTCTTTGGACAAAAAAGGACTACTTCCAGACTAGCCTGGTACTAGAGTTTCACGGAGAGGCTTTTGCTTAACTTTGATACTTGAAAGTCTGCCTTCCCTCAGCATTACTAATGGCCTCTTATTCTATTTTATAGGGAAGCACCACTACCATTTGTGCGACAGGCCTTCGGAATTTGGGCAACACATGTTTCATGAATGCCATCCTTCAGTCACTCAGGTAACATTATAGTCAGGGCTTAGGTATCTTGCATGAAAGATTTAAGAGCAAAGGATGTGCTTCTAACTCTAGTTAAATGGCTTGGGGAAAATTACTCAACTGCCTTTGCCTTAATTTTCTCATCAGTAAAATTGGGGATAATTGTTCCTATCTCATAGGGTAGTGAGAAGATTAAATAATTGTCAAAAGTCTTACAGCAGCACTTGATAGTTAAATAGCTGTTAACTGTTATTCTCATTTTTTCCTGAATAGGCTACAGAAGAGATTAGCAAACTTTTTCTGTGAATGGCAGATGATAAATGTTTCAGTCCTTAGGCCATGTGCATGTCTCTCTCATTTTTTTCTCCCCTTCTACTAGACTTTTCTCTTTTCTTTTTTAACCTTTCAGAAATGTAAAACTCACTGTAATATGTGAACACTCTACATTTGACCTGTGGACCAGTTTGCAGACTGCAGGGGAGCCTTGTTCAGAGAGCTTATTTCAGTCATTAGTTATGTCTCCAGCATGGTCATAAGATCACAAGTTTAGAAGATCTTCAAAATATAAGAGAAGTAATAAAAATGAAATAGCCAACAAGGCTGAACTTAGCAGAATATTTTGAAAATTGTGTAGTGTTAGATGCAGCACATGCCACAATAAATTATCTTCCCAAATCAAATTGCTAATAAGGAGAACCATATTTAATCTTTCCTTGAAGGTATTGCCTCTCTTCTTATTTATTCTTGCTCAAAGAAGAAATTATAGTTATTACTGAGTTCTCCTTATGATTCTGTATAATGCTATCTAGATAATATAGTTGGTTTCATGGTTTATTTTTATTTAAGGAAATTATTAAATACCTAGAAACAAGCATCCTGAAGCGAGTAAAGGTGACACTCAATAGATGGAAGGAAATTGGGGATATTTTTGGAGAGAGATTTCAAGTTCTTTGTTCATTTCTACAAAGTTGTCCCTACTGTTTAGTGCATGAAGAACTTTAATGAAGAAATTCAATACAAGAGCTCATATTGAATACAACTTAAAATGAGACAATTAATTGAAAGATTACACTTTCAAAATCCATAGTTAGACTTCATAGAACTTCCTTTACAGACTTATTAAATTTTGGTCTTTTTTTTTTAATAATCATTTTATTCCCTTCCTTTTAAAATAGTAACATTGAGCAGTTTTGCTGTTATTTCAAAGAACTGCCCGCTGTGGAGTTAAGAAATGGGAAAACAGCAGGAAGGCGAACATACCACACCAGGAGCCAAGGGGATAACAATGTGTGAGTTATCAAAATATGTCCTTTCTGGCACTGAGCAGCAAAACAAATGACTCTCACTGGTGATTTTTATTGTATTATTTGAGTTCATAGACACATTAAAAAAACTATAGTGAAAATTATATTTTAAGTATCTAGAATTGTCATCTATATCTGCAATAGAGTTCTAGATGTAGACTAACATGAATATCATTAGTTTATGTGAATTGATTTGTCTGATAGTGTTGGGTAAACCTCTCTTGGCTAATAAAATTAATTTGTAACCAACAGACTAATTGTAGGGCAATACAATCAGTTCCTAATTGATATGAAGAGGGGAGAAAACAGGTAACTATTAAGGATCAAACTTAAATTCATTATAGCCTTTCCCTGTGTAGGGTTTGGAAGATCTGCCATATTGTCATGATTTTTCATGTCTTTATTGAAATAGAGCAGTGACTTGTAATCTGTGTGTATTTAATGTTTTCCCTGTCTGTCCATCCCCAATTCCACATTCCCCCTGATTCTTGCTCATTTTGAAACACCATTTTATAATCTCGATACTGCCCTTCCTCAGTGGCTGAGGGAGTAGGATAGAACATGTTAGAAAAATGGACAATATAGGTAGATCCCCAAGATGGAGAAACTTTAAAGCCATGCATTGGAGCAGGGATGGAATGATATCACTGAGTGGTGTTTCAAGGGAGTTTTATTTGATAACAGCATGTAAAATGAGGTGGAAAGTGCTTGCATTCCAGAAGACTTCAATTGGGTAAGAGGGGATAGCAGTGAAATGAAGAGGAAAAACTGCATGGGCACAACAAGGGTAAAATTTAAGTAGTGCTTTATGCATCACTATCATTTCAGGGGTTAGTTATAGACTGCAATAATTGCCCCTGGCTGATTTAGGCAGAATAGATATTTATTGAATGGTGAGCTCACCATTATTGGGTGGGTAGAAAATCAGATCTGGAGTCTAGGCAGCCAGGATCATAGCCACACTCACCCATAGAACTGTCCTGTAAGGACACTGCTGCCTTCCTGCACAGCATGGTTCCTACTGCCAGCACTACTGGAGAAGGGTGTTGGTGAAAGCTGCCCTTAACTGCTGCCCCTGGACTCTGGATGATGATCTTTGCTGCTACCACCACCAGAGAGGATTTGGGGCTGATTTGCTTCTTTTTGTCACTCACTCTGCTTCAGATGTTCAGAACCCAGGCCGTGTATGTATTCTCTAACTGTGAGGGAGGCTGAGAAGCAAGCATCTGGACTTTTCAGGCTCTGGTAGAAGGCAGGCTCTGACTTTCACCAAGATACTTACAATGGCATATTTCCCAAATGTAGGAAGAGGTTCAGGTCATAGAAAGTCAAATACACAATGTCTGTCTCGGGGACCTAGATTACAGGAGTTGAGAAGGAAAGTATTGAGGTTCTCTGAGATATGCATTGATTAATTATCTAAGGGTGTGATTGTTAAACTGACAGATATAGAAGTTGAAGTATGTAGTTACAGCTACATGCATAGAAAATCAGAATAAACAGTAACTTAAATATCCATGGTTAATTTTCTTATGTAAGAGTTAGAGGTTGGGCTGGGGATTTAGCTCAGTTGGTAGAATGCTTGCCTTGCATGCACAAGGCCCTGGATACAATCCTCAGCACCACCAAAAAAAAAAAAAAAAAAAAAAAAAAAAAAAAAGAGGTTATTTGTTCAGGGCTGTTTCACAAAGTCATCAGGTTCCATCTGGCTTTCTGTTCAAGCAACCATTAAGGTGAGGCTCTTATCCACATAGTCTTAGATAGTGGTGGAGCTCCATCATTACATCTTCATTCCAGAGTAGGGGAAGAGGAAAGGAATTCATAAGAACCTACTCTTTCTCTTTAAGGAAATCTTCCTGAAATTGTGCACTCACGGTTATTTATTCTGGCAATTCATATGCTCAGCAAAAATGGTAGTCTTATTCTCATGAGAGAAGAACAGAATGGATACTGGGCAACAGTAGGGAGTACAAAAAATAGTAGGTACTTGAGTAGTTGAGGTCACCTTGAGTTTGAAGTAATGAGGACCTCCAATAGAAAATTCATTTTGGAAATCAGAGAAACCTGAATAAAAATGGCCATGGAAGAATTTGACTTTTAAATTTGAATTTGAGAGTCAGTGTTGAGCATTAAAACTTTGTGGCCACATGAACTCTGAGGCAGAGAAGAGCAAATGTTCACAGACTAATTTCTAGAAGAACTCCTGGTGAGGGGCAAGAAGGAAAAATGTGGGGCAGTGGCACATGATTGTAATCCCAGTGATTGGGAGGAGAATCAGGCCAGTCTCAGCAACTTAGTGAGGCCTTGTCTCAAAATGAAAAACAAAAAGGGTTCAGGATGTTGCTCAGTGGTACTAAAGAAAGACAGAGGGAAGGAAGGAAGGAGAAAAAAAGGAAAATAAATGCAGGAATTCTGGAGATGGAGAAAGAGAACCTATTGCTTATTTTTAAAATGGACATTCTTATGGATTTAGCTTGTAAAATTATCCACTGCTGTATTGTTTCTGTTCATTTAAAAAATTCATAGTTTATAAATATGGGAGTACTGTAGTATTCTCAGAGTTAACCATGTGTTTAAAAACTAGTTTTGTCAATAATTAACTGCTATGTATATGAGTTTTTGAGATGCTCTTACTTAGCAGTCAAATGTAGTTCAGAAAAGACTAGGCCCTTTTAAAATTTCATTTTTCACTTATGCATTTTAGACAATTAAACATTATGCATTGAAATAGCAGCTCCTTATTAATAGTGCTAAGGGTGTTGTTCCTTCTTCTCTTCCAGGTCTTTGGTAGAAGAGTTTAGAAAAACACTCTGTGCTTTATGGCAAGGCAGCCAGACCGCATTTAGCCCAGAATCCTTGTTTTATGTTGTTTGGAAGATAATGCCAAATTTTAGGTAAGTATTAAAGAAGGATATTTTAGAATTATATTAGTATTTATACTGGTTCTAAAACAATTTTTGATAAAGTAGTGGTATTTTAACTATTCTAGATAATACTTTTTTAAAAAAAGAAGAGCAGAAGTTGAATACATTTGACTAAACAAATGTATTTATTTAAATTATAAATAACAGACATTAGAAAGATCTTTAACAAAGGGTAGGGTATTTTGTTAAAAAATAAAACCCTTATAGATAACGTGTGCTAGAAAAACATTCTGGACCAAAAAAATTCCTTGGTTCTTTAAAAATCTTAGAGTAACTTCCATCATAATACTGTCTTTTTATACCAACTAAAAATATCCAAATGAAAAATAGAAATCCATGGTGTTAAATCTACTTTTCTGATCTGGGTTCTTATGCTCTGAAGAGACTAGTTATGTCAGTTTGGAGTTATGCTGCAGAGGGTAACTGTGCCCATCCTGGCATAGTGGTAGAGTGACTATGTTATTAGGGGCTTTCTTTCTGACCACATGTGCTGTCAGAGACATCCCACCTCTTCTGGGTTAGTCAGCCCTCTAAGGATTCAGATAATAGCAGATGTGGTGCACTGCAGGTGTTGGACAACAGCCTTTGCTACCTCTGAATGATTTTATCCTTCTGAAGAGAGTTATGGTTCTTACTAGTCATGATTTTGGTACCTAGTATATATTCTCCTCCTATGCTTAAAAATATATTACACACTGTAGTAAAACTTAGAAATACATCTTGCTCTGTTGCCTAATAGATTATTGTTAATATAGAGAAATGTTTAAAAGTTAACAGCTTCAAAGGATTGATATTTGTTGTCTTGCTTAAAAGTTTAGTCTTGAGGATCTGACCTGAATAACTACTGTTAATCCTGGTCTTGATTTGAAAGGAACTTATGTATCATGCCATTTCAATTTCCTCAGGAGAGACTAATTTTATAAGAATTTTAGAATTTCCTTACTCTTAACTAGGAAAGGTGGCAGTGATTGTTAAGATAGTACTGGTTAGGTTATTTCTAACACAATTACCTAGTTGGATTCTTAATAGGGATTTAATCTTTGTATTCTATTATTAATTTTCACTTATTAATTTTCACTCGCTTACTCTTTGGCAAACAGAAAATATTATATCTGATCCTCATAACAGAATTTATTTCGATTCATTGTACACAAGTGGAGTACAACTTTTCATTTCTCTGGTTGTACATGATGTAGAGTCATACTATTTGTGCGATCATACGTGTACCTAGGGTAATGATGTCAGTCTCATTCCATGATCTTTCCCACTCCCTTGCCCCTTCCCCTCCCCTCACTCCCCTTTGTTCAATCCAAAGTTCTTCCATTCTTCCCTTGCTCCCCACCCCCAATTATGGATCATCATCCACATTATCAGAGAAAAGCTTTGGCCTTTGGTTCTTTAGGATTGACTTATTTTGCTTAGCATGATATTCTCTAACTCCATCCATTTACCTGCAAATGCTATAATTTTATTCTCCTTTAAGACAGAGTAATATTCCATTGTGTTTATATACCACATTTTCTTTATCCATTCATCTGTTGAAGGGCATCTAGATTGGTTCAATTGAGCTGCTATAAACATTGATGTGGCTGTGTCACTGTAGTATGCTAATTTTAAGTCCTTTGGGTATAGACCAAGGAGTGGAATAGCTAGGTCAAATGGTGGCTCCATTCCAAGTTTTGTAAGGAATCTCCATACTGCTTTCCAGAGTGGTTGCACCAATTTGCATTCCCACCAGCAACATATGAGTGTACCTTTTCCCCCACATCCTCACCAACACTTATTGTCATTTGTATTCTAGATAATTGCCATTCTGACTGGAATGAGATGATACCTTAGAGTAGTTTTGATTTGTATTTCCCAATTAGGTTATTCATTTTTTTGGTGTTAAATTTTTTGAGTTCTTTATATATCCTGGAGATAAGTACTCTATCTGATGTGCATGTGGTAAAGATTTCTCCCACTTTGTAGGCTCTTTCTCCTTTCTAGTTTCTATAGCCCAGTTGTGAACATGTTTAGTTTTTAGCTGCTTAATTTTCACATTCTAATATTCCTGTTGGTAGGTGTTTTAGTCAGCTTTGTGTTGCTGTGACCAAAGACTTGACAAGAATAATTAAAAGAGGAAAAAGTTTATTTGAGGGCTGATGGTTTCAGAGGTCTCGGTCCATAGGTAGCTGGACATTCCTTGGGACTTGAGGTGAGGCAGAACATGATGGCAGAAGAGTGTGGTGGAGGAAAGCAGCTCAATACATGATGTTCAAGAAGCAGAGAGTAACTAAGCTCAGCTCACAGCATATGTACCTAAATGCACGCCTCCCCCAGTGACCCACCTCCTTCAGATGCACTCTACCTGTCTATAGTCACCACTCAGTTAATCCCTATGAGGGGATTAATTCACTGATTGGGTTAAAGCTCTCATAACCCAATCATTTCACCTCTAAACTTTCTTACATTATCTCACACATGAGCTTTTGGGGGATGCCACATATCTGAACTCTAATAGTAAGGAAAGAATTTTTAGAACAGATAACCAGATTGAGGAATTCAGCATGGAGTCTCTGGGGTGATTTGTGTGTTTTGTTTTGTTTTGTTTTGTTGGGACTGGGGCTTGAACCCAGGGACATTCTGCTGTGGGGCTACACCCCGACCCCTTATTTTTGTTTTATTTTGAGACAGTCTCACTAAGTTGCTCAAGCTGCCTTTGAACGTGGGATCCTCCTGCCTCAGCTTCCTGGAGTCACTAGGAGTACAGGCATGTGCTATTATGCCTGGCTTTCTGATATACATGAACTCTTAAATTTCCTTAATAATTGCAGAGAATAAGGTGCTTTTATTTTCTTAGCTGGGCTTTCTTTCAGTTCTGTAGTAATTAAGATTGTTTTCCTTTTTCATGTAATGAAAGTATAATTTTTCTCTGTTAGGTCTAGATATTGTGGATAAAACTTTTGTGTATGGTCACTGCACAATGCCCAGGTGTGAGGCAAGGAGGTGGGCTTTTCTTCTCATAGCTTTTATTCCCATTAGGTATATTTTAATATTCTTAATACATGCCTGTGTAGAAGCACAGTGAATCTTGAATTATTTTTATTACATTTATTTACAATCTCAAACCAATTGTTTTTAAGTTTAGAAAGCCCATTATTCTTGATTATCATATAACATCATCTAGGGAACTTGATCCCCTGAAATGAAATATGATGACTTTGAAATATAAACATGCATATAGGAGGAACAACTTTCATTTCATACAGGATAAAAATACTCTTAAATGTAATCAGCAGCTTTGGATAAAGAAATCAACACTAATTTTTCTTTTTTCCCCCACTCAAACCAAAAACCAACAGGAAAAAAATTTCCTGACCTTTTCCACCATACATATCCACTTAGCACACTGATGACTTCCTAGTATACCCAGCTTTTCCTGTCCTTGTCTTTTTCATAAGTTATAAAGTTTACTTCTTTAAAGAGATAAGGCACACACGGTTAAAAATACACAAAGTTAAAGAATATGCAGTGAATGTTTCCTCTTTTACTGTTCCCTCACCATTCATTGTTTTCTAGAAGCAGTCATAGTTACTATATTTTTGTATATCCTTTCATTGTTAATCTGTATACATATATAAATAAATGTGTGTGTGTGTGTGTGTGTGTGATTTTAAACACAGCTGGCATTGTGTTATTCGTTTTTGTTCTACTTTGACATGATTCATATTAGTAAATAGCTTCTTTGGTCTACTTTACACTGTCATAATTTATGTATTACTCCCCTACCAATGGTTGTATAGATTTTTTTCCTAATTTCTTGCCATTCTAATCAGTGCTGCAATGAAATATTGTATACATACACTTTCAGGAATTGCTGGGTCAAAGGGTATATGTGCTTTTGTAATTTTGACAGTCTTTTATGCTATCCTTTGTTATTTCTTGCTTTCCTTACCATGATTTTTTCTTGTTGCTTTGATATCTTTGTATGTCATGTGCTTCTGCCTCCAGTATTTGCCTTGTTTTTCCTATCTCTTTCTTTAGGATCCAGCTTAATGTTAACACTTAAAGTCTCTTGATAATTCAAATCAGGTCATGATAGTATTTGCTTGCTTTTCATGTCACTCTTTTGCTATTTCTACTTTAATGTATAGCCTAATTTATTTGCCTTATCTTCTTAACACAGAACTTGTAGTTTTTTTTTTTTAATCAGTTCTGTTACAACTAATGTTTAAAAGTAACTGAGACATTATTCTTATTTACTAGTGTTTCTTGGTTTTCATAGATAGTATTAAATCTCTTTATATAAAAAAGAGATCTTTGCATGTGATATTTTAATAATCTTGAGATATTTATAAATAGAAGGACTTTAAAAATATGATGTTATATTTAAACAATATTAGTTTTTCTAGCTAAGAAATATGTTATTTAGTGTAAACACATTCAGTTTTTGTCATTTTTATTTTCTGGCATTTTTGTCTTCAGGCAACTCAGCCATGATTGATATCAAATACTGGATAAGACTAAATCAACATGTTTTGGTTTTGCAGATATTTTTCCTAAAATAATAACTTAGAATTTTTATATTGATATTAAAGGCATTTTAAGTGTGAAAGGAACCTAAAATGCTAATGT
Source organism: Sciurus vulgaris (assembly GCF_902686455.1). NCBI lineage: Eukaryota > Metazoa > Chordata > Mammalia > Rodentia > Sciuridae > Sciurus > Sciurus vulgaris. The sequence continues at coordinate 111,148,929 of NC_136462.1, forward strand.
GTCCTAATAATTTAGAGGAAGTTCTAGAATGATAACATTTGATTCTGTAGAGGCATAGCCTACTCCTTACATGTCTTTGCCATTTTACAAATTATATATTGACACTGCCAAAACCTCAAATAGTAATATATAGGAATATCAGTTTTGCATGTTGTATCACACAAATAGTTGCATGTCTGTATCCTGTGATATTTAAGTTTGTTTATTTGAATGCTTGCTTTTTATATTTAAGCAGTACAAAGTAACCTTTATTATTATTATTATTATTATTATTATTATTATGAACCAGGGATGGAACCCAGGGGCACTTTACCCACCGAGCCACATCCCCAACCCCATTTTTTATTTTGAGACAGTCTTACTAAGTCCTTAGGGCCTGCCTAAGTTGCTGAGGTTGGCTTTGAACTCGTAATCCTCCGAAGTCACTGGGATTACATGAGTATGCCATGGTACCTGGCTCTTTGATTATTCTTTATCAGAACATTTCTTTGTCCTTAAGATTTGTGTAAATTTGGTTTGTCTTCATTGTGCCAGAAATTTGTGTGAAGAGACAGTTGCCCCATGTTCCTATTTATACCTTATGCTTTAGCCGTGTTCCTCTTTCTTAGCCCTCCATTCAGAAAGGATGCTTCAAGATCTTTTTGGCTTTCTTTATTTGTAGTGTGCTCTCCAATAATGATTGTTCAGGACAACTTTAATACAGATTTTATGTAGACATTAGGAGAAGAGGGGGATAATTTTATCTGAGTCTGTGAACAAGTGAAGATAAGGAACTGTGTTAAAATTGGGGCCATTGTTATTTCCCTCTGTCCTCTTTTCTCAATTGTCACAAGGATACCAGTTGGCTCTTGATAAATTCATTTCCTCATTAGTTTACAAGCAATTGTTTGAGTGACATGGTTAAAATATGAACACAGAACAAACAATGCACCTGGATGTAAAGAATGTTTCCTTTAGCATGATTACAGAACAAGAGAGACCTATGTTGACTACAGAGAAAGTTTCAGAAGCCTGGATGGTATAATTGGGAAATAATTGACAGTATCACTTAAGTTTGTTGAATTTAACACACTAAATAATACTTATTAAGGCTTTCAGATAAATCAAGGAAATGCTATGTTTAAATGTTTATAAATGGAATTACAGGAAACACATTCTATTTTATGTAGTGAAGTATAGCCAAATAGAACCAAAAATTTAGTCAATTAAGGTCTTCAGGGAAAAGGGGGGTTTATAATGTGTTTTTAGTCAGAATCAGAAAAATTTCCAGTCTAAAAACACACACACTAATTTCTGCTACATTTTACAACTTGAAACAGAAACTCAAAACCTACCTCTATAGAACAGATGATATTCCACAATTTTATGTAGAGTTAAAGAAAACATGTCTGTAATGGTAGGAAACATTAGAAGATAATATATTTTAAGAAAAGAGAAAGGGGCTGGGGTTATGACTCAGTGGTAAAGCACTCACCTAGCATGTGTGAGGCACTGGGTTTGATCCTCAGTACCACATAAAAATAAATAAATAAAAATAAAGGTATTTTAAAAAATCATTGTGTGGTTGAAAAATTCATTGATGTACATTAGGCAGATTGGTTTTTAAAAAGGGACAGGTATATGTTCACCCAGCGAATATTGGTATAACTGTAGGTGTTGGTTTTCATGGTATGTTTCAGGAAAATGATGGTTTAGATATTGAGTTATTTTGAGAGAATGAAATTTTCTGTATGCGATAGAGTTTTGATAATACCAGTTTTACCTTGGAGTCATGGAAACAAGTTGATGGTGTGTTGAAGATTTTTAAAAGAATCTCCTTAGACATATAAATGAACTACCATCTTAGAATGTTTTTGACTTAATTTTGACATTTTCATATAAACTTTAGAGGAACTAGTCGAACATATGCTAAATACAGTCGTTGAGAAAAAGCTATCACGGAATGCTAAAGTGACTTCTGACTTTTAAGTTCCACTGATTACAGAGATTGTTTTCACAATTGATAGTTTTCAGGAAAATTTACAGTAAAAAGGGGGAAATAAATATTAAGGGAAACTAGGGTTGAAAGAAATTTTGTTTATAGAACCATTGCCTGGAAGGGTGATGGGAAGTTTTGACTTTTAAAAACACATCAAGCTGGGCACTGTGACACACACCTATAATCCCAGTGACTTGGGAGGCTGAGGCAAGAGGATTCCAAGTTTAAAGCAATTTATTGAGATCCAGTCTCAAAATAAAAAATAAAAAGGGCTGGGTATATGGCTCAGTGATTAAGCCCTGGTGGATTCAATCCCTGGTGTTAAGCAAAACAAACAAATAAAAATAAAAACAAAACACACACATCATATTTAGATAAATTAAAAAGAAACTTCTATGCTGGCAAAATGTAGACAGAATTCTTTCTATTATAGTTTTATGAAAGTATTTTATACATCATTGCTTGATTTATTTTATCTGGCTTGCCCCATACCTTCCAAATGTATCAGTTTCATTTTCTGTCTGCTTTCATTGCTGTTTACTTATCACTGATCTGTTATTAGTATAAGAATTCCTGTAACTTCTTGGCTGCATATAGTGTAAGATATAATGTAAGAATGTCATATATGTTTAAGTTTCAAGATAAAGCACAGTTGTATAAGAGTCAATGCTTTTTAAAAAATATATATTTTTTTAAACTGGAGATTAAGATGCAACTATAGAATGTTAAGATATCTTTAACTCTTTGGGTAAGGTTTTTCTTCCTTTCTGCCAGAAAGAAGGAATGACTTAATTATCTTAGCCTAGATTCTGTTCCGTTAGTTTCATTTCGTTCAAAGTTTTAAAAATTAGTATCTTTCAATCTCTAAGGAGTTCTAAATTCTTTATTTCTTATAGTGGTGGTTTATGCCTAGTTTTCTGATGAGAGTAAGATGTGAAATTTTAACATTTGACCCTTTTCTAGATAGGCCCTGTGTGGGATAATGGGAAGCTTCAGCAACCATCCAGGAGATGCAGGTTTTAGTCATGTCTGTTACTCTCTTGCTATAGGACTTTGGGCAAGTCTTGTTGCCCCTTTTTTTGTGCCTCTCAGTTTTTTTAAAGTGGAGAGGCAGTGGAGGATCATTACAAATTAGATTAGCTCTGTATTTGATGGGTTTAAAGCTTATTTTTGAGTAGTAGAGTCTGTCTTGAATTGAAATTTTATTATCATGTGGAGCTAGGGGAGTAAAGGGGATGAAGGAATCGTGTGCTTGTGAGCACAGGGCTGCAGTTCTTCCATGCACTTTGCTTAGCCCACCCTTCCATCCCCAGTGTTTGGCTGGGCAGGCAGAGCCTTCCCAGTAACTGTTCCTGTCTCTTTCAAGGGGCTATCAGCAGCAGGATGCCCATGAATTCATGCGCTACCTTTTGGACCACCTACACTTGGAACTCCAAGGAGGTTTCAATGGAGTTTCCCGCTCAGCAATTCTGCAGGAGAATTCTACTCTGTCTGCAAGTAACAAATGCTGCATGTAAGATCTAGTTTTCTTTCAGTTTTCCTTTTTTTTCCCAGAGGACCGCAGACATTTCTATTGGTGTTACTGTATGTTAGTTTATAGAAGGTGGAGGGGTTAGCTGGACATTTGCTGAAAATTTTGTGCCCTTGAACTTTGTGACCAAGTGGACTAACATGTTATCATGTCTTGCTTCCAGATTAAAGGTGTCTTATATTTGCATCTTGATATAGTTCTGATTTGTTTTTTGTATACATTATTTAAAAACTTGAAATAGAGAAAATGTTTATAATTTAGCATTTTTAAAATTTCCTCTAAATGTATTGAATAATGTGTAGACATAATTTTTATAACAAATTATATATTTACCAAAAACAAAAGCTTAAATATTTTGGATGTGAATTTTTCTAAAGTCTGTCTTATTAAATGAAACTGAGGAATTTTTAAGTTCTCGATTCTTTTCATGCATCTCAACATGAATAAAAATAAACCACTTTCTTGTGTATTAGTAGCCCAAAATATGCTTTCAAACCAGAGGGTTAATTTTGCTTGAAGAAGGAGTGACTTAGTTATTTCAGCCTGGATTTTGGTCAATTATAGTTTTGTTTTATTCAATTAAAAAAATTTTTGTCAGTAGTGATAACTATAGGAAAGGGATGTACAAGACAAACTCTCCAAAGAAAAAGAAAAGAGTAATACATAAAATAAATCTGATTTAGTAGGACTTGATTTTTGGGGGAGGATTTATCTAAATTTAATTTTCAGAAAAATTGTTCTTTTCACAATAATGGAGATTGTTATGGCTTTTAAAAACGTTCAGTGTAGTTCAAGGGGAGGGTTTTCCTAAAAGATCTGAATCCTTTTTTTAAAATTATTTAAAAAATTTTTTTAGTTGTTGATGGATTTTTATTTTCATTCAAAATATTTTCAGTGCCTCACACATATTAGGCAAGCGCTTCACCACTGAGCCACAACCCTAGCCCCAGCCCCAAGATAAGAATCTTGCATTTGCTTCACCTCTCTAACTCAATCTTTGAGCTTCATTCTCTTTCTTTCTTTCTTTTTCCCCCACTCTTGGTACTGGGTATTGAACCTGGCGGCACTTACCCACTGAGCCACATCCACTACCCCATTTTTATATTTAGAGAAGGGTCTCACTAAATTGCTTGGGTATTGCTAAGTTGCTGAGGCTGGATTTGAACTTGTGATCCTCCTGCTTCAGCCTCCTGGGCCACTGGAATTACAGGCATGCGCCACCGTGCCCAGCAAGACTTGATCTTTTTAATGACAAAGCAGCCTCATAGCTTATCTGGCATTATCAGAGCAGGGCAACTGATCTGAATTGCCATTATTTTCCAAAGGTTTGTCCCTCCAGGGTCTAGTAGCTGTGACCCCATTTAGACTCCAGTATAAGAAAGGGAAGGACCTATGACCTGGTAAAATTGTTTTTCTTGCTAGCACCAAATTAAAGATATATATGAAATGAAAATATCTGTTCATAATATATCATGGCACATTGATACACAAAGGATATTGAACTGGGTTCTATCATGCATATACTGTGAAATGAAAAGGTATATATGTCTATTATTTTATATGATGCCCAAGGCACCCTTGTGAATCACATTGTATAATACTATGGGATGTTCTTTTAGTTCCTAGTGAGAGTTCAGTGTTAGTCTATCCCTTTCTTGACATTTTTAAAGAATAGTAATTGCAGGTTCCATTTTTGGGTTAAGAATAAAGAAAAATTTCTATAACCAAATATTTAAAATTCATTGTTTTATTTCCCTCAGTGCATATGGGAGGAGGCATTGCTGAAGCTAGAAAAATATCCCCTATACAATATGTGTTCACTCATACAAATACACCCACTACTGAAGGGGGATAAAATTAATGGCAGATGTATTCTTTTTAATATAGAAAATCATTAGTGTAATATAAAGAACTCCAGCACTGTAAGATCCTCAGTATTTAAGTTCTCTTGGAATGCAGCTGTAACAATGCAACAGCAAGTTTGAAATTAATTTATGAATCTTGTTTTAAGTCATGGTACACCATATACTTCAGATAGTCAGAGGAAGTGTTTATAAAGAAAGAACTATGTTGAGTTTAAATATACTGCTTTTAATGGAGTTCCATTTTAATTAAAGGCAACTTTAAATGTGACTATCAGCATGAAAGGGTCAGTTATAGCTCCATCATTTTGTAGTAGGCAGTTTTTGGGTACATTATTTATGACACAAGTATAAATCTGGGATGTCTATGGCAGTGTATCTTCCATTTTTTAATTTGCTAAAGCCAGTATGTCTTATGAACACTTTTTAAAATAATAAAATCAGTCTCTTCTGCCAGTGAAGGAACAAAGCCTTTCCTTAAAAAGAAATCAAAGTTTTCAAATAGGAAAAATTGCTTGGGTTTGCTTTGTCTGCTTCATCATTGCAGTAAGGTTAATTTGGAGTGGCTCAGAAATTATAATTTAAAGTGATAAAAAACCACCTCAAATTGCTAATAGCAAAAGATGTTTTCTGACTCAAGTAAGTGCATGAGGCTAATGTACCAGCATTCATTGCAGTATAATTGATGATAGTAAAAACTGAAGTCACCTCAATATCTATTAATAATATCTTGGTTAAATTAAGAGAAGGAACATAGTGTTAAGAGCAGATATTCAGAGGCCAGATCTTGAGACAAGTTACTTAACCCCTGGCCTCAGCTTTTAGTCTGTAAAATGAAGATACCAGTATCTATCTTGTAGAGCTATTGTGAGGATTCTTAGAAAGGAGCCTACAAGTAGTACTCTACAGGTGCTTGATATTCCTGCTCTCATTGGTGCCCTTTCTTGAGTACATGGTATGTCCCTACTATGACACACTGCAGCTATCATGAGGTACATGATAAAGATATATTCTTGGTGGGGGAAGGGAAAGCAAATAATGTGTAATCTGTCTTTGTGCTAATAAAACAATGGCAAATACTTCAGTTGCTTTCTTTTTGCTGTAAGCACTCTTCTGAAAAATAACATTTATAACACATTTCATTGTCACACCAGGCCTCTGAGATAGGTGTTGTTCCTGGTTTGTTTGTTTGTTTTTTGTGTGTGTGTGTGTGTGTGGTGCTGAGGATTGAACCCAGGGCCTTGTGTTTGCGAGGCAAGCACTCAACCAACTTGACTATATCCCCAGCCCAGTGTGTTCCTGTTATCCTGTATACATTTACTAAAGCAGAGGCACAAAGGGCTTATGTAACATTTTTCATTGTTCCTAAAGTCATATATTGATCTCTACAAGAAAATTATCCACAGTATTATTTTTTGTGAGCTTTTAAAAAAGGTTTTTCAACAGTAATATCCAGACTTATCAATTGAAGTCATACATCTAGCAGTAATTACTAAATTTGTATTGAATTTCTTTACTTCCTCAGACTGAGGATGTCACTCAAAGTCTAGTAGTTGTAAGAATTCTGTGCATTATACGTGTTGCAGATTCAAATATATGGCAGTTTCCTCCTTTCTGAGGAATATGTGAGGGGCAGGTGGTGGAAGGAGTGTCTTGCCCTACATATACTCATATACATGATGAGTTTGTTCTTAAAACAAATGACCAGTGTTAGTTGCTTCTGGAGAAAGTAGTGGGATTGGAAGGGAGAGACCAGTAGCTTAAACCTTTTATTTAGTATATGTCTATATAGCTTTGGTGTTTTTATTTCATAATTTAAATAAATACATATCATATACATATTTATATTAGAAGTGGTTTTTAATGAGATGTGTCCCTTGTGGCGTTTCTTTAGAAATGGAGCATCAACTGTTGTCACGGCTATATTTGGAGGCATTCTCCAGAATGAGGTCAACTGCCTCATATGTGGGACAGAGTCAAGGAAATTTGATCCATTCCTAGGTAAGACATACTTGACATATGCATATAGGCTATTTTATTAAAATAATTTTAATGTTTATGGTATTATTTTTCAAAGGAAAGAAATCTTTTATAAATACACCAGTTTTTGAGATTATTTTTTGAGAAGTTATATTCCTTTAACAAATCTGTTTTCCTATCTCATTTTAAGATCTTTCATTGGATATTCCAAGTCAGTTCAGAAGTAAGCGCTCTAAAAATCAAGAAAATGGACCAGTTTGTTCATTACGAGGTAAAGATATTTTAATGTTCTAGAATTTATTTTTTCCTTAAAAAGCTGAATATATTTTTAAGTTTCATGTGGTTACAGATATGTGGTTCATATCTTTAATGAATCTTTGTTGTAACTTACCAGGAATTTTTTTTCCTACCCTTCAAAATTCTATTTAATAGCCAAAAAAATTTCTGACCAAATGAAACAATTTTATGGATATCCCACTAGTAACTACCAAAAGAATACTCAACAAAGTTTTATAAATTATGTCATTTGTTCTTTTTGTATGAATGATAATTTGAGAAATCAGTTGATGATATAACTTGGCTAAGCTGGAAGCCTGCTTAATTTACTTTGGATGATTTTTTACTAATTTTTTTCATTGATGAGAAATTAGCTTTTTTATCAAGAAAAAGACATAATTTTAAATTTATGGTGAGATGAACCAAGATGGCTGAATAGAGGTGTCTTGCATGCAATTCGGCCATAGAGAAGAACCAGGGCAACAAAAGAAAAACTATGTTGAGGAGGATAATTTTGGTGAGAATTCTGGAAATCAACAAGGAAATGATGGGAACATCCTAAACATCATGGAGAGTCAGAAAGGCAACCTAGAGAAAAAAACAAATTGAAACTTCAGCTTTGTCTCCTGATTTGCTAGAGTTGGTGGGAGAGGAACCCCACACTTCCATCAGTTCCATTAATAGCAGCAGACCAGCAGTCCTTGGTCCTTGCAGATGTTAAATCCAATTTGGGGAACTGACTAGTCTAAGATGGATTGCTCTAGTCCAAAAAAGGAACTCCCCTTTTGTCCAACCCTCAGAACCTTAGCTGTTATAACAGACATTGCTAGTCAGCATCAGACACCATCCTGCCTTAGGAGCCAGCAGCTAGGCTCCTGACACTGCCAGAAGCCTTGAGCCTGTGTGTGCATCCCTTAGTGCCAAAGACAGCTCCCTCAGCATCTTGCAGTTTCAGGGCCAGCAACTGCCATAGGCCTGAGTTCTACCCTGTCTCTCAGGAACCTGGGGATGTTCCTGAAGCTCTAGAAACATGACTACTAGTGTCCTAAACTACTCTAGCATTGCCTGCACTCACTCTAGGAACTAGGGAAGGTCCTCTCACTGGCCCACAGTCTTTGGACTGCTGCCACAAAAATCCTTAACCTCACCCATGCCTGTCTTATAGGTCTTGGGCAAGGTTCCATCTATGACCTAACTGGATAAAAAGCCTGAAATCCATAGAGTAGACTTAGTACTGTAGTTGGGATCCATCTTGAGAATGGTTCTATTGTCTGAATTTGGGCAGTTTGGGTGGGTCAGGGTATCCCTGCATAGCCCTATCTCTGGGACCCTAAAGATACCTCACTGCATTGGCTCTGGGGGTGGCTGCCTCACAAGTCAGACATGGTTTGGTGGAATGTCTCTGACACGAACCCCCTGAGAATACTAGAGTGGGGAACAGGTGTTGAGATGCAGAGGAGTAAAGGTTGCTGACCATTAAGAACGAAGGGAGAGGAAAACCTGCCTTCCAACACCAGGATGGCCAGTGTGGTATGGTTTCATGTAGGTGTCAGGATTGAGGGCAACTGCCTGCTCAGTTCCTGCCACCCCTCTTTCAGTGCCATTTATGGGCACCTGTTGGCCACTATGACCCTAACTGTAACCCTGCCTAAGAAGGTCCAGAGAGAACCTCTGCCCATTGATAGCTACACTGCATTCTCCCTTGCTACTGATAGCTCCTCAATTGAGAGATTTACCTGGCTCCTGCTGAGGCCCAATCCCACTCAGTTCCTAGAAGGTAGAACAAAAGAAATGGGGGTCTGAGCCCCTGGCCATTACTACACTTTCAGGGTACAAAGCCTAAGAAGGTTGGGAGAAAAACAGCCTGGCACCAGCTGCATTCTACTCTTATTCTCTCCTCTCAAATGAGTTACTCACCCACTTAATCCCTGGCAGACACTGTAACTGTCCATTCGTGTGCATATCTAGGGGGGTCTGAGGTCCTGCTTTTTGGCAGGCATACCCATAGTAACAGCAGAGAGGAATAATATACTTCTTTCATTTGCACCTATGTGGGTCCCCTACATCAGTTGCCCCTACACTTCATGTGATCATGCACCACTGTCAAGACTGAATGTAAGTGCTGTAGAGAGCATGCTGTGATTCCTGCCTCCATCTCTCCCTGTGAAGCTTCTGGACCCACAGTTGTATCTAATCAAGGGGTCAGATGCTCCAAAGCTCTTCACCATTACTTGAGCAGCCAATACCAGAGACTCATTCAAGTAACAGTGAATATCAGCAGTGCCTAAGGAAACCCAAATCACCCAGTAGGGGCTACCATTCACATTACAAGAATAATCAGGGGCGCACCCCCCACACACTGTTATTTTTACCAAACCTGCCTAGATTGCTAGATTTTCCCCATTCTGGTGCAACCCATAGAGACACAGAGTCTCTCTAACTCCAGTGTGTTACCCAACTAGAAATAACAATTTACATAACAAATGGATACCCCAGGACATCTTCTAGAGGCTTCTGCATACCAAGGCCATCCATAAAAGTGGTAGATTCATGTCACCAAATGTAACAACTAACCAGAGGAACACAAGAAGCATGAACAAACAAGGCAATATGATGCTTCTTAAATAGGTTGATAACTCTTTACTAACAAATTTCAAATATGTCAAAGAGGATGACATGCCTGATCAAGAACTCAAAAAATGATCTTTATAAAGCTCAATGAGATCCAAGAGAACACAAAAAAGTTCAATGAAATTATTAGGAAGGCAGTATAGGATATGAATGAGAAATTCAGAAAATAGAGAAATTTTAGAAATGAAAAGTTTTATAAGTATAAATGCAATTGATATAGTTGAAAGCTTCAGCAGACTAGATCAGATGAAAAAATATCAGAGCTTTAAAACATCTCTTGAACTATCACTTTCAGACAGAAATTAAAAAATGATAAAGAATGAATAGAATGCACAGGATTTTTGGGACACTTGTACAAGATAAAATATCCAGCTCATCAACATATCTGAAAGGGAAGAAATAAAAGTTAAGAAACATAGAAAACATATTCAGTAAAGTAACAGCACAAAACTTCCCTACTATTGGGAAAGATATGGTAAATCAAGCACAAGAGTCCTTTATAACCCCAAATAAACTTGATCAGAAAAGATCCTCACCACAACATATAATGAGAGTGTCAAAGTATAGGACAAAGAATTTAAAAATCTGCAAGAAAAAAATAAAAATGGTCAAGTCACACTTAAGTGTAACCCAATTAGATTTACAACAGATTTCTTAGCAGAAACCCTGTGGTCCAGGAGGGTATGGAATAATGTATTTCAAGTCCTGATAGAATTAAAGGTTACTATATAGTGATCAAGAAATCATCAAGAAGATAAAATGATTAAAAATTTATATGCCTGGTCTGGGGATATAGCTTAGTTGGTAGAGTGCTTGCCTTGCAAGCACAAGGCCCTGGGTTCAATCCCCAGCACTGCCAAAAAAATAAAAATATAATATTAAATAAAATAAAATAATAAAATAAAATCTATATGCATCTAATAATGGAGAACATGATTTTATAAAACAAACACTGTTAGATCTAAAGGGAGAGTTAGGCTCCAATATAATAATAGTTGGGGATTTCATTACACTACTCTTCACCAGAGGATAGAGCATCCAGACAAAACAATCAACAAAGGTCAGAGTTAAACTACACCATAGATAAAATGGACTTACACTTATAGAACATTCCATCCAACAGCTGCAGAACACATATTCTTTTCAGCAGCACAGAGAACTTTCTCTAAAATAGACCATGGAGTAGTCACAAAACAAGTCTTAACAAATTCAAAAAATTGAAATCATGCCCTGTATCTTTTTTGGGTTACACTAGAATGAAACTAGGTCAATAGCAAGAGAAACTTTAGAAGTTATGCAAATTCATGGAGATTGAACAATATACTTTTTAAGGAACAGTGGGTCATTGAGGAAGTTACAAGGAAAAAATTTAAATTCCTTGAAACAAGTGAAAATGAAAATACAACATACCAAAACCTGTGGGATATAGCAAAAGCAGTGCTAAGAGGGAAGTTTACAGCAATGAATACCTATATTTAAAAAAATAGATTTAAAAACAAACTAATGATGTATTCCAATGTCTTGAAAAGGCAAAAACAAACCATATCCAAAATTGGCAGAAGGAAAGAAAGAAAGATCAGAACAGAGGGGCTGGAGTTGTAGCTCAGTGGTAGAGTGCTTGCCTAGCATGTGTGAGGCACTGGGTTCAATTCTCAGCACTGCATATAAATAAATAAAATAAAGGTCCATCAAAAACTAAAAAAAATTTTTTTAAAGATCAGAGCAGAAATAGAAATAAAGAAGAGTCTAAAGGAGACTACAAGGGTCAATGAAACAAAGTTGATTTTTTTTTTTTTTTTGTATTGGAAATTGAACCCAGTGCACTGAGCCACATCCCTATCCCTTTTATACTTTATTTAGAGACTGGATCTCACTGAGTTGCTTAGGGCCTCATTAAGTTGCTGAGGCTGACTTAGAACTTGTGATCCTCCTGCCTTAGCCTCCTGAGCCACTGGGATTACAGGCGTGCGCCACTGTGCCCAGCCAACAGTTGATCTTGTGAAAAAATTAAATAGACAAAACTTTATCTAGACTAGAAGGGAGAGAGAACACCCCAATAAGAGATGGAAAAGGAGGCATTCCAACCAATTCTACAGAAATTCAAAAGATCATTTTGGAAAATTATATGCTAACAAATTTGAAAATCTAGAAGTAGTAGACAAAATAGTCTGGACATGTTTGACCTAACCAAAACTGAACCAAGAGGATATTAAAAACCTGAGTAGACCAATAACAAGTAATGACATTGAATCAGTAATAAAAAGAAAGAAAACCCAGGACTGGATAGTCTCCCTGCTGAACTTTAGCAACCTTTTAACAAAAGATGAGCACTAATTCGTCTCAAACTATTCCATAGAATTGAAAGGGAGGGAAGCCTTTCAAATTCATTCTATGAGGTGAGCATTACACTGATACCAAAACCTGACAAGGACTCAATCACCTAAACACTGTAAACTAGTATCCCTCATGAACACAGATGAAAACTCCTCAACAAAAACTTGTAAATTAAATTTACTGGCACATCAAAAGGTAAAATGCCATGATCAAGCTGGTTTTGTTGCAGGGATGCAAGGCTGGTTCAACATATCAATAAACATACATATAAATAGAATGAAAGCTAAAAATCACATGATCATCTCAATAGGTACAGAAAAAGCATTTGATAAAATTTGGCATCCCTTCATGACAAAACCCCTGAATATAGAAGGATATTCCTCAACACATTAAAAGTCTACATAGGACAAACCTACAAGTCAACATCATATTGAATAGGGAAAAACTGAAAGCATTTCCTCTGAGATCTGGAACAAAACCAGGTGTCTACTTTCACAATCCTTATTTAGTACTAAAAATTTCAGAGCAATTAGGCAAGAGAAGGAAATAAAAGGTATACAAATAGGAAAGAATTCAAATTATCCCTGCTTGCAGATATGATCCTACATATAGAAAAACCTGAAGATTCCACCATAGACTTTTAGAATTGATTCAAAAATTCAGTTAAGTAGCAGATAAAAAATCAATGTACAGAAATCAGTAGCTTGGCCAAGTGCTGTGACACACACCTGTATTCCCAGTGACTCAGGTGTGGTTGAAGCAGGAGGATGAAAATGTTTGAGGCCAGGTTGGGTAAGTGAGATCCTATCTTAAAATAAAATATAAAAAGGGCTGGGAATGTAGCTCAGTGGTAAAGTGTTGCTGGATTCAAACCCCAGTACCATAATAATAATAAATTTAGTAACTTTTCTATACACCCAATAAAAAATGCTGAAAAAGAAATCAAAGCAATCCTATTCACCATAGACACACACTCACACACAGAATACCAAAGAATAAACTTATTTAAGGATGTGATGGATATCTACATTATAAAATTATAAAACACTGAAAAAAGGAATTGAAGAAGACACTAAAAGTTGGAAAGACCTCCCACATTCATGGATTGGAATAACATTGTTAAATGTCCATACTACTCAAAGCAATCTACAGATTCAGTGCAACTCCCACCAAAATACTAATGACTTTCTTTTTTAGAACTAGAAGAAAAAAAATACTAAAATTCTCATGGAAGCACAAAAGACCCCAAATAGCCAAGGCAGTCCTGAACAAAGAGAAATAAGCTGAAGGCATTGCAATAGCCAATTTCAAGATGTATTACAAAGCTGTAGTAACTAAAATAGCATGATACTGGTATAAAAACAGACACATAGACCAGTGGAACAGGATAGACATCCCAGAAGTTAATCTACATTCCCTACAACCAGATGACTTTTGACAAAGGTGTCAAGAACATAGGCATTCTTTTTAATAAATGGTACTACTCTTCATACCTATGCTGAAGAGTAAAACTAGATCCCTTCCTTTTATCATACACAAATGTCAACTCAAAATGGGCCAAAGATCTAAATGTAAAATCTGATATTCCAGAAAACAGTGGAAATGCTACAGGACTTTGGTGGAGGCAGTGAGTTTTTAGATAAGACCTCAAAGGCACAGGCAACAAAAATAGACAAATGGGATTATATCAAACTAAGAAATTTCTGCACAGCAAAGGAATAATCAAAGAGTGAAGACAACATACAGAGTGGGAGAAAATATTTACAAATTAGTCATCTTGTTACAGAGCTGGGGCCTTTCGGGAGACTGAGGTATTGTGAAGACACCCCCTTTCCCCCAGCAGTCCTGATTCTTGCAATCAAGGCAGAAAGAGTTCAGACATATTGCTCAGAGTAACAGGCTTGAATGTATGAGAAGGGATAGGAAAAGGAAAAGGGGGAAAGGGGGTCCTCGCAGAGAGGAAAGAAACTGTGTGCCTCTCCTACACTCTAGTTTTATTGGGTATCCAGAAAGTCCCACCCAGGTCCACCTCTTGACTTTTGACTTACAGCTGGATGACATCAGACTTTCAAGTCCTCACTGCCATGACAACTCTAGGTCACCTTGGCCCATGATGACCAGTTCTAATTGGATTCTTAACCATAAATTCTTACAGATTTTATAAATTCTTACAGATTTTATGGTTAGGAAGAATCAGTCTTATGTCCTTAACTTTTGGGATCTGGTCTATGACAAAGGTCACAAAATCTCCCCTTCAGGGTAACTTAGGCTCCTCTTATCAACATTACTTTAGGCCTGCACTTCTCCTATAGATAAGCTTGTTGAGGACTGTGACCTAGCCTGTCCACTTAAGCCAGGTATGGCTACAGGTAAATTGCTTCATGGAAAAGAAATCATGTGGGAGGTTGGCACAGTCAGACCATTTTATAGAATTATTCCCTTAACCTCATGTTCCCACCACATGTATCTGTCCCTGACAATCTGACAGGTGATTAATATCAAAATGTATAAGGAACTAAAAAAACTGAACACCAAAAGTACAATTAATCCAATTTAAAAATAGGCTAAAGATCTAAATAGATGCTTCTCAAAAAGAAGACATATAAGAAACAAGTATATGAAAAAAAATGCCAAATCTCACTAATCATCAAATGCAAATCAAAACCACAATGAGATACTATCTCATCCCAGTTAGAACTGCTGTCATCAAAAAGACAAAAATTAGCAAATGCTGGTGACACTGAAAAAGGGGAATTTATATACTGTTGGTAGGAATGTAAATAGTTTGACCATTATTGTAAATGGTATAGAGATGCCTTGAAAAATTAAAAATAGAACTACCATATGATCTAGCAATCCCACTATTTGGTATATAATCCAAAGGAAATGAAATTAACCCAAAAGATATGTGCACTCTCATATTTATTGCAGCACTGTTCACAATGGTTAAAATATGGGATCAACCCAGATGCCCCTCAGTGTGACAAATGGATAAAGAAAATGTGGTGTGTATATATATATATATATATATATATATATAATGAAATATTACTCATTTTTTAAAAAATGAAGAAATTTTTAAAAGATGTGTGTGCACACATCTTTTTAAAGAAGCAAATTGCACTTTCCATTGGTAACCATGAGTTACATGTGGCTGTCAAAATTTAAATTAAAGTGAAAAATTATATTGCTTAGTCACACTAGCTATATTTTAAATGCACAGTAACCACATGTGGCTAGTGGCTACTGTCTTGGATAGTGCAGATACACAACATTTCCTTTATTACAGAAAGTTCTCTTAGTACCTCTCTAGAGTCAGATTATCCTAGTGGAAACACAACTTTCTGTTGGCGAAAGGGTAGGCTTCCTTGTATCATTGGTATATGAACATTGATAAGCATTTGGCTTGTTTAGAGAGAAGCAGCAGAAGCCTTTTTTTTTTTTTTTTTTTTTTTTTTTGTGGTGCTGGGGATTGAACCCAGGGCCTTGTGCTTGCAAGGCAAGCTCTCTACCAACTGAGCTATCTCCCCAGCCCCGCAGCAGAAGTCTTGATGTGGCACTTGCTCAGGCATAATCTCTTAGGGTAACTCTCCTAGATGCTAAACCACTGTAAGGGGTGAGAGTGACTCTGTATATTAAAACATTTTGTATATTTTTTTTTTCATTTCACTGCCTCCTATCCAACTAGTGTTGATTGTCTTAACAAGAGGAAAGAAAAATTTAAGGAAGTCTCATCTATTCCATCTCCTCACAAAATATATGGCTAAAGTATGTTTCTCCAAAACTGATTTTTGGCCTACTTAGATTAAGATATTATCATAGTATCAAATGATATTTGATATTGAATGTCATATCACTTTCTCTTTTATCTATGGCATATGAATACATGCTAACTTAATCATAAAACAAATATCTGATCATTTACAGTGGAAATCAATGAGAATTAAAGGAATTAGACTCAGACTATAAAATCAAAATTGGATTATGACTTTTTAAATAATTTCATCATTAGTTAAAAATATGTTCAACATAAATATAGGAATATGTATCTAAACAATACTTTTTAATATAAGTAGCAGAACCTTAGTTAATCCAAATGTTCTTTGGTTAGAAGACCCAGAGACCTAATATATTCAGGCTTCTCCCTTACTACTGCATTGTGGTATTCTGAGTGTATATGATTCTTATTGCTTTCTTTATCTCAGCTATGCATTATCCCAGAATATTTTCATACTGAGCAGTTGTTTCCTTCCTGAAGACCATTCAGGGAAGAGAGAATGTGACAGCTTGTGTGGTTGATAGATACTATAAACAAGAAAAGTGGCAGTGGCATTTGCCTTGCATCCTAGGTAGTATTTTTCTCTGTGTAGACTCCATGATTAGTGTTAGAAAGTTCAGGGGACTGAGACCATCCTGAGAAGATTACACTTTGGCCAGAAACATGTTTCCTATATTCTCAACTAAGTTTTTCCTTTCAGTTATCAGACTTGATTTTTATTTTGCTAATGAGCTTACTGTCAGCTTAAACAGGTAGATGATAGGATCTGGCAATTCCTCATTCTTTTTGTTACCACTCTTGTCAATAAGAGCACTTCTTTTCTTGGACATTCAGTGTGGATGATTGATAAACATTTTTTAGTTAACTGGAGATGGAGATGTGTAATTGATTACTTGTAAGTCACCTACATACTTCAAGTTCACTTGGCAAGAACGTCATGTGTGCCTTTTGAATCTTTAATTGTTATACTTGGTTGAGAGAACCCTGGGATTTGAAGTTATTAACAGAAAGTATGCAAAATATGAAAGGCTAAAATAACCCTAGTTGTAAAAACCTGCAAAGATTCCATTATGTTGTAGATCAAAGAATTCTAAATAAAGTATTAGCAAACAGTATTCAGTCGTATACTAAAAGTGTCACAGAAGACAATTAATATGCACAAATGGGCTTTGACAAAATTTCAAATTCATCACTGATTAAGAGAATGAGATAAATCTTTTATAAGGGAGAATTAGAAATGCTCACTTGATAAGGATTGTCTGTCAAAAGCTATCTGTGTTGTGGTGCTGAAGCAAAATATATAAATAAGAAAAAAATGCAAATAGTCATAATGTCAGAAAAAATATTAATCTTATTCAAGAAAACATAAGTAATAAATGGGTGAAAAGGATAGATACTTTTAGTGAAAGTGGTAGACTATAAATGTGCACAGTTCATATTTTTCTGTTATGCCATCAACATTTTTTCTTCTCTTAGCAAAATAGTATGTGTTGGTGTCTTAATTAAGACTCTGAGGAAGCTGCTTATACTTTATTGCATTTCATAAGAGGAAAAATATACATCAGTTTTGAAACTCCTAAGATTCTCTCAGGGCATATTTTTACAACTGGCAGTCTTCCACATAATATAAACTATTCAAATAGCAACTACAGTAAAACTGGTTTGTTAAAGTTATTAGATCACCTTTATGTACTACATAAATTTAATTTAGCAAAGCATATTTAGGAAGTGTGCATAAGTTAGTACCTCAAATACGAAATAGGTTTAAAAAATGAAAAAATAGGTGACAGTTCCATTTCCTCTTGAATCCCACTTCCCTGAGATAACATGCTGTTTAATAATTTTAATGCACATGTAAATGTTTAGCTTACATAAATGAAATCACTGTACATAATTTACTTCCATACATAGTGTTAATGATATTTT
Organism: Sciurus vulgaris; assembly: GCF_902686455.1. Classification (NCBI taxonomy): domain Eukaryota; kingdom Metazoa; phylum Chordata; class Mammalia; order Rodentia; family Sciuridae; genus Sciurus; species Sciurus vulgaris. The sequence goes on from NC_136462.1 coordinate 111,167,225, forward strand.
GTAGGTACATTTTTGCTATGGCACAGCTATTATCACCTTTATCTTTCTTAATACATAGTAAAATTTATTAAATTAGTACCTTTTAAAATTGTTTCCAATTTTTAGCAATAAAAAAGTGTTTCAGTAGTAAAACAGCTGGCAGAGCTTATGCCAGGATTGAAATCCAGGCAGGCCTACTGTGGAACTTGTGAGCTTTACCACTGAGCAACACTGCCTCCCATCTGCTGTGTATAGTTGCAACTGCCACTGGATCTATTGTTATGGTTATGAAACAATTCTGACTTTAACTTCTGTAGCAAGTCTGAGACAAATTATACCGAGGGTAAAGGTGGGGGGTGAGTTATTTAGAAGAAAATAGTGATAATGCTAGAAATTCTTGTTCTCATTGTTCATTAGTTGGGTTTTGGTTTTTTCCCCCCTTAAGAAGCCCTGTTCCCACACCTCTCCCTACTGCTCAACAGGTTCAGGAGCTCTACACTTGGTGCTGCAGTCCCATAGCGGGGTGGAGGGCAGTCCTCAATGTGACAGTAGCAGCAGACTAATATCAGGGACCAGTGTGCTAGAGGGGAGCCTCCGAGGGAGTTTTGGTAATGAGGCTATTGCACTGTATCCCCTAGTTGATTAGTAGAGACTCACCCCCACTACTGTAGTCATCTCCACTGTGGGTTTCAAAAAGGTTCTTCAGCATTCCTAGAAACCGAGTATTAATTTGTAATGGTTTCTATGAGTTAAAAAAACAAAAAATAAAACTGCATAATCATTCTAAAGTTCCAACTGCTTACTTTTTATAAAACAACTTTCAAATAATACTTTTTAAAAATTCCTTAACCTTGGTATGTCTGGAAGATAGGGCTTCACACCACATATAAATAAAATAAAATGATCCATCAACAACTAAAGAAGAAGTATTAAAAATAAGAGTTATTAGGTTCTTGGAGATTCTAAATAATTACCAAAGGAAACTGATAATACCTTCTACTAACTCTTTAGTAACCCCCTGCTAATGACAGGATATTGAACCCGTGAACAGAGTATCTTTTCATTATTTATGTTTTTGAATTTCTCTTAGTGATGTTTTATAGTTTTCAGGTACAAGTCTTTTGTTGCCTTGGGTTAAATGTGTTCCTGAGAATTTTTTTTTTTTTTTGATGAAATTGTAAATGGAATTGTCTTAATTTCCTTTTTGGCTTGCTCATTGTTAATATACAGAAATGCAGCTGATTGTTGTGTGTTGACATTATATCCCGTCTTTTCATTCTTTTGACAGTAGTTTTCTTTGCGCATCTTACATCCCTGCCAAGACCACAGCTTTTTACATGATGTGACAAATACTTGCTGATAAAAGCTCCCATGATTTCAGCTTCACAGCTTACAGGCACCACAGTGGCCAGCTAAAGGGATTTGTAGTGCCAGCCAGTCCACAGGATAGACAGTGATCTTTATAGCTAGAGACATGGAACTTGGAGGCCCCTGAAAATGGCATCACTATGTGTGCAAGTTTGGTTTAGCGTCTTGAGATTTGCTTCAGGAGTACAATGTTGAAACAATATACCTTTCCCAGGAACCATTCTTGATGAAGCTGTATTCATGGACTCTGAGGGCAAAATTGAAGAAGGGGAGGTTTAGAAAGACCCAAGGAAAGAAATGAAAATTGAGGGGAGGAGAAGGCAGAGGTAGGATGTACCTTCCAGGCACTAGGATCAGGAAGCAAAGGCTTATTCAAGAATGCATGGGCCCTTCACCCTGTATTTGCCTCTCTAATACCAGGCCACACCTAAGCCCTATTAAACCTTACTCCCACTAACTTCCCCACGGAAACTTTTTCTTATACTCTCTTGAGGAAAGCTGAGGCTGACTGTGACCTGGAAACTCAAGAGTCAGAAACAGTCTTGTCTTTGCTTCCATGGCTTACCCATCTTATCAAACTAATACATTGTTTAAAGATACATAAATGCATATTTGAAGTCTAAAAGAATAAGCAAAGAAATTATTAACACTAGAGGATATGGCTACTTCTGGGGGAGGAAAGTGACATTGCACAACTCTAGCAGATGTGCACATAGACCATGGCTTCTCAGGTATTGGAGAGAATCCATCTCTTGCCCTGAGCAGTGGGTACAGTATTTTTTCTATGGAATAACAACATACATTTTATATAGACTTCTGAATATGATTGGTTGCAGGAGTTGACAGACTTTCTGTAAAAAAGCAAAGAAAAATTATGTTAGGTTTTGCAGCCCATAAAGTCTCTCTGCCCAGCAGCTGAATTCTGCTATTGTAGTATAAAAGGCCATTTGTAAGCAAATGGCTGTGGCTGTGTTCCAACAGAAATAATTTACAAAACCAGGTGGCTGGCTAGATTTGGCTCAGAACCACAGTTTGCCAAACCCCAGATTAAACAATTAAAGCTTTTTGTAAAAAAAAAAAAAAAAAAAAAAAATAGCTGTGATTTATGTAGGGGACTTGAGAGTAGAGTCTAGACAAAAGTTTCATTGGAGATTGGAGATTAACTTTCTGTGATCTGTTTACTTTGAAATGTTTGATCTAAATTTTACTTTCTTTTTTATAAGTTTGGGGCTTTGTGTCCTCTGTAAGGTCATGTATTGAAATTGCTCCTGAAACTTTGATTTAATCAGGAATGAGTTTTTTTTTTTTTTAACTAGAATTCCAGACTAATTCTTTTGTTTATTGTAGTAAAACCAACATCATTTTTCATTGATTGATCATCTCCAGGTGTCAGGCACGATGCCAGGTGCTTTACACATGTTACTTCTTGTCTCTGCACAGCTTTTCAAAGTAGATATCATTTTTTGTTTCCACTTTGCACCTGAGGAAGGCTAATTTTTCTAAGGTCACTGATACAGCTGAGCTTTAAATGTGGGTCATTTAGCTTCAAATTCACACTTTCCCCCCCTACACTGCACTGTCTCTAAAAAAGTCATCTTGTTTTAATGCTGCCAAAATCAATTTGGTTTTAGATTGTCTTCGCAGTTTTACTGACTTAGAAGAACTTGATGAGACAGAGTTATATATGTGCCATAAATGCAAAAAGAAACAAAAGTCCACAAAAAAGTTTTGGATTCAAAAACTGCCCAAGGTAAGTGTTGAATTTCAAATTATGATGGTATTTCAAAGGGGAAATGCTTGACTAATGAAAAAAATTCTTAAAATTTTAGACTATGTGAACTGTTTTGTATTGGTCTCCAGGGTTTCAATAAAAGCTGAACTTTTGAGAGTGCATAAGTTATGCTGGAAGAAAGCAATAGCAAGGATCAGAAGAAAAACTGATAGGGTACCTCAAATACTATTTGAGAGACATTAGGCTGGAAGTTATTGGAAGCTAAATTGGGTGTTGGTTCACAGTGTTCATCCTTATCTCTGTCATCCAGGTGCTATGCTTGCATTTGAAAAGATTTCATTGGACAGCATATTTAAGAAACAAAGTTGATACATACGTAGAATTTCCACTGAGAGGCTTAGACATGAAATGCTACTTACTAGAGGTAAGGTGATTACCTTTTTAGCATGGTGAAAAGGTGTCTGTATGTTAAAATTAAGTCTTCACACAGAAAGGGTAGAAGTCAGAGAGGCAAGAGACTCTGATGTCATTGGCCACTGCTCCTAATCCAGTTCTGGTGATGCCTTCTCCCTTGTTCCACAGCCCGAGAACAGTGGCCCAGAGAACTGCCTGTATGACCTTGCTGCTGTAGTGGTGCACCATGGTTCTGGGTGAGTATGTTAGTTTTCTGCTTGTGGGTGGGAACAACTGGTATGGATAAGAACACCTGCAATTTTGCACCAGTTTTGTTAATTCTCTCTGAACTCCCTAAAAATGAATTCAGACTCATTAAAATAGGTCAAGTAGAACTTTCCTTCGATCTTGATATGAAAAGAGTTCCTGAGAGGACGTTGTGAAGCAGTAAGAGAAGGAACATAAAAGCAAAATGGAGAATGGTTCATTTGAGTCCAGAATCGAGCACCTAATCTTTTGTCCACAATATCCTGAGTCATCTTCACTCCCAAGTCATTTATTTTCTTTGCTAATTAAAATTTATATGAGGGGGAAATGGAATAACATTTGAAATAATTTACCCATGTCATGTACCTTAAAGATTCATTTTTAATTTTGATTTACATTTTTTTTTTCCTTGAAAGCTAATACTAGAGGTACATACCTTCTTATTTTTGGTCATTTGAGAATGGTTATTTTACCTTCAAACATGGACTGCTATACTTGGGCAAATCAATACCCATGTTTAAAATCCTTTTCCTCACAACTTTGTAGACATTACCTGTTGATGTCACCATCTAGTGTTACATATGACAAATCCAGTACAAATCTAATTCTCACTTCTTTATAGGCATCCCTGTTTTTTCTCTGGAAGTTGTAGGATCATCTACTTTTGGACTTAAGAAATATTAGGTGCATTACTGCTTGGTAGCTAGTAGGGATACTTTTAGTCTTCACCTCACGGACATGTTTATATGTTCTACCTCATTCTCTTCTCTCTCTTCTGGAATTCCTATTAAGTGTATAGTTAGTTTCCTGGCTGTATCTTCTGTCTCTGTTTCCAAAGACCACCATGGCATGTTTTCCACGCCACCATGGCATGTTTTTTCCAAGTCATCAATTTGAGTTTTCATTTGTACCCAAATTGAAGATTAGTTCATAACTTTTATGTTTTTGTCTTTTGCAGTAAGGGTTTTTCTACTAGGTCTCTCTCCTGATGGGGAGGGCTGACCCTGGGATGCTGTGTGTGACAGCTGGGTCATGCTGACAGGGAAAAGCCCTTGATAACCAAAGTATCAGGGAAGGTGCTTCCACTGAGGCAGACTGGTTCCTAAGCTGTTTTTTCCAAGATTCTGACAAGAAATCTGGCATTCAGTTTTCCATGTCTCTGTAGGCTTTGACTTGTTAGGTTAAAAGTTTTACAATTCTGTTTAGTTTTCCTGTTAATCCAGTGCTATCTGCTTTGTGTGTTCTAGAAAACCCTCAATTTCTGGTCAATTGATGGTATTCTTTCCTGTTTTCCAGTATCAATATATTGCTTATCTTTTCAGTGGGTTTGAAGGAAAATAAACACATGAGCTCAGTCAACTATCTTAAACCAAAAGTTTAATTACAGGATTTATTAAAATCTATTATACATATAACAAATGGTCATATGTTTGCACACGTCCTTGTGACTTCTGCAGTCTTGTTTTTCTTTGATCTTGTGCCTTTTCTTTACAGGGTTGGTTCTGGACATTACACGGCATATGCAACTCATGAAGGCCGCTGGTTCCATTTCAATGACAGTACTGTAACACTGACTGACGAAGAGACCGTAGTGAAGGCAAAGGCCTACATCCTTTTTTATGTGGAGCGCCAGGCCAAAGCTGGATCAGATAAACTTTAATACCTCCTCTGAATCATTATTCATCAACTATACCGGACAACATTTCCAATTTTCCATAAATACTTGATCCAAGATTTAATTTCATTATGCACTTTTCAATTTCCTGTTTTGGGTTTAGTTGTGTCATTAGTAGTGACTTATTGAACATGGGCACCAACTAATTTTTTATTGTTCTTGTTCTACCAGAAAACCTCAGCAGACATTTTGATTTGCTGCTTTAGTTGTAATAATTCAATTTTTATATGTAGTTTTCAAGAACTTAGTTCTGTTTGCCTTTTTTATATTAATGTTTTCAGTTCTCACTTCGAGCACATTTACATCAATGCTTTTGTTACTCTCACATGCTGAAAGCAAGGCATGCTCTTGAGTGTGAAGAGTGACATAACTGCCTGCTGCCTTTTCACATCTGGGATGGAGATCAGGTTTACTCCCAATCAAGGATCATGTGTGTGTGGAATTTGTGGCCCACGAGATTTCAGTGACTGCTCAGTAATCATTCTTTTTGACTGTAAAAGATAACTGAGAGGGCATCCTTAAGTAGACCAGGTAATTGCTGCTGGTGGTGTCTCATGACTGCTGTTTATCAGCACTAAATAAATAAAATTTTTTGGTCCACTTATACCTGTACTGAAAATTCAAAAATTACTCTATTTTCTGGGTTTTTCAGTTTTTGGAGTTTTTGTTTTGTGTTTTCATGGTGGAGACAGGCCAGGAATACAGAAAAATCCAAATAAGAACATTAGCATTTAAAAAATTCTGTGGTCTGCTACATGGTACAGGTGTTATCTGTTGAGAAAATCATAGCTTTTTTTTTTTCCTTTTTGAATCAGCATCTAAGTCCCTCTTTAGTTGTAGCACTGGGAGTAACTGCATGTCTGCTTTAGACTTTCTTCTTGCTTGACCATCTGAGGCGGAGATGGTCCAGAGTTGATGGTGGCCATAACCTACACTCCAGGCGTCATCGTGGGGTCTGCTTTTACAGTGGGAAGTTGAGTCATTGCTACTCTGAGTTTTAAGTCTCTTGACCTATGCTGAGAGCAGAGCAAGTTGAAAATATTCTCACTTTGAATAAGTATGGTTTGTATTCTTGTACTCAGTAGTGTATGTTTCAAAACTGTTATCCATAAAAATAGGTACAGGCACTATTTAGATGGAGCTCAAAGTGAAATTTGAACCCAGAGAACATCTAAAGAAGGCAGTTGTGATTTCTCAAGGGTTCTAAGACAGCTCTTTAATTTTGGGGTGATGGCATTACTTGTAAATTATTTGGGGAGAGTAAGAATGCCAGCATAGGCATGCAGGCATTGAACTGCATGCTGCTTTCATGTTCATTTCTTGTCCCTGTCATTGTTTCCTCCTTTCTCTCAACAAAGGACAAAATACATTTCATGTTCAGTCAATCAAGCAGACTTTTCGGCAATCTTTGTTTTTTTTTTTAATTAAAAGGAAACAATAGTCAAGACTTTTTCAAGTGTATGAATGTAAAAGAAAGTCTGATGGCTTTCCTCCTAGGTCAGTTGTTTATAATTGTAGGAGCAGATGTGGTACCATTTCCATCTTAATAATTAGCTGGATAAATCCCACGTTCTCTCAGAGCAGAACACATTTGCTGGATAAATATCTTAACGTGACAGGGAGCAAATTACAGTTATGTCTAAACTTGTGTTATCTAATATGATGGCCACATGTGGTTATTTAAATCTAAAACTCAATTCCTCAGTCACACTAGTCATATCTCCAGTGCTCAACACCCACACCCGGCTAGGATTGTGTAGGTCTAGGACATTCCACAATACATAGAATTCTCTTGGACAACACTGATGTAAGTTTTCACTCCAAAGAATAAAGCTTTGCCATCATGTTTAGAGCCTACAGTTAAGAATCAGAGTCCTAGCAGGCAATTAAGAGGGAAGTATTTAAAATAGTTTACAGTGGTAAATTATATTAGGTGGAACTATTTGAAAATATGACATTTAGTCTACAGAAATGAGTTTGACGTGATTTATGCTAATCTGTCAATCAGTACATTAAAACACATATAACTGAACCCGAAAAATAAGTCTCCTCTGACCTTGCTCAGTTCTGCTGAGTTCAGGCTCTTTGGCTCAGAAGGTAGACAACTAGATTATCTAACATCACACTTAGGAGTCCAGTCTTGGAGTGGGCACTGAGATGACTGAACAGTAAAAACTGACAGAATCAATACTGATGAAGAGCTGTCGTTTCATACTAAATAGAACTTAGCAGCAGGCTGGACTACTTTGTTAGAGAAAGTGGTCTTCAGACCGGCAGTGCTGTTGGTTTATGTGAAGAACACATCTTGTTTTTGAATTTTTGTAGCATTTTTATTCCTTGATTTTACTTAAGCAGAAACGTTTAGAGTGGTATCATGAAGACTCTTGGAAAGTGACTGGATCCATTTGGATTATGCATCTGAACGCCCATGATGTAAATGTGCCTATCTGTATTTTCATTCTGTAGCTGTAGCCTTATCACACTGCTGTTAACGGATCTTTCTTTGCTCTCCAGGGCTTTCCCGCGCCATGTTGTCTCTAGCCTGCATGTGGCTTCTTGCTCAGAGCTTATGCTGAGGCAGGGCCTCATGTCATGTGGCTCCATGGAACAGGAAATTCTCAGAAGTCCTCCCACACAGGTGGGATAGAAACAGTTTGTGGCAACACAAATCTCTCTCCATGGTGGAGAAACCTTTGCTTATCCACTGTATTCTACTCAGTGTATAGTGATGACAGATGTAATAGAATTAAACCAGTTAAGTGTGCTGGGCCTGCTTAAGTGTTAAATGTGTGTCTCGCCTGTGGAACCTACTCAACAGCGTGGTTTCTGGGATGGGACATATTTATTTCTTAAAGCCAAACCTCTCCATTGGTTTAGTGTACATAAATATTTATGTACATATTTATCCCATTGTGACTTCTACCATCCCCTAAACTCTCTCCTGGACCTTCTGTTACTGAAGGAGCCTCTGCATGTGGGGCCTGGAAAGGCTCATGGCAAGGCCTTTGCCCGCAGTCAGGGTGCGGGTTCCCTATGACCAGGGTGTGCCCACAGGATGATGCCTCTGGCCCAGGAAGGAGGAGTATGTGGCATTGTCTCTGGTCCAAGTCTCTGCACTTCATCACTGGTGCAGAACCTCCTCAGGTGTGAGCGTGACAGCCTCCACATGCTGGTTGTGCTGTGGACGTTTGTGTTTGCCATTAAAACCTAGTGTGTATTAATGCCAAGAGGATTGTTTAATTGTGCAAGTGACTGATTCATTCAAGTTGTAATCACATCCCTTTTCTGCTTCACCAGCCTGAACTATTCTGTGAAAAGTATCATTAAAGGTCTGTTCTCTTTCTTTCTGCTTATTATTTCTGAACCCCTTTCAGTCACATAAGTGATACACTGACTCCAGCTCTGGGCCTTAACTATCACAAAGTACCAGTTCTTTCAGAAGCCCCAGGACTTTGAACCTGCTGCTGAATGTGGGAAGGATGGAGTAGGCAATGCCACAAGGGAGTGGCCACCGTCAGGGGTCCGAGCCCATTCACCTGGCTCAGTGAAATCCTCCCAATTTCCTGGTGACTACTGATCTTATGGAAATGAAGTTTCTTTCCTTCCCTTACAGCCAGAAGCTACCTTGAAGAACCAGTTTTGGGGCTCTGATAAAAAGATTATTGATCATCTTTTAAAGTAAAATAGACAAAATACGTGCAGCTATTAAATATTCTGCTTATGACACCCTTCCTCTGTCCCATGCCTCCTGCAAACAGCAAACACAGGAACAACTGTCTCCACACCTGTTGCTTTCCTGTTTTACCTATTTGCCTGTTTCTGTCAATCTTCTAAAACTGAAGGCAGAGGTGCCTACAGCTCAGACTCTTGCTTCCATGCTCCACAAGGCACACTTCCTTTTGGCACCTGTGCTGTTCAGGTGCCACTGCTGTGCCAAACAGCAGAGCTGAGACAAGGCCAAAAGGGCAGAGCCATCAGCTGCCTGTCTGCGTGTTAGACCCTCAGCTGGCATGCTTACCCCATGGGGCCCATCCCCTGGTCTGGGATGCCTCTTGCCATTCACTTGGAGCAGCAGCAAAAGGGACAAGGCTTTGCACATTCTCCCTGTCAGTCTTTTGCTCTTTCAGCAGGGCTGCAATAGTGCAGCTGGGAAGCCATGGGGAACCACCAAGGGCTCTTACCCAGCAGGTAACAGGATTGCACTGTTCTGTTTTTTAATAAGCTGAAAGGACCACTTAGTCCTAAGGGCCAGCCAACTCTGTGTGAAGTGCTGGTTTGAGAAGATTGTGGGAGGGAATGTGGAGATAATTCTAGAAACCTGCCTGTAGTACTACAGTCATCTCTGCAGTGGAGCAGCATACTCAGACCCGCCCAAAAGGCTTCAGCTGTCATTCTGAACAACTCAAATGATGAGCTTTAAATATGAGCAGAAAAGAAGGCACCCTTCATGTCCCCTCCTCATGCTGGGGTAACAGGCTCAGGAGGACCAGATGAGACTGCTCAGGGCAGGGATGCTGATTAGGACAGCTGTGTTCTCCTTTCCTTAGCTGCCTGTTTAGCACATGTGAGCCTCGATTCCAGAAGCAGGTACAGCATGGCCATCGGTGTCACTGTACGCATCCAGAAACAAGTCTTCTAATTCCAGTTCAAGCAGGGGAATAAACAAAAGTGACCATTGAGATGGTGTTCCTTAGGCTAGCAGAGGAAAACATCCTTACCTCAGTACTGCAAAGGTAGAATGTGGCCTCTACAGCAGCACTCCAAACCAACCCATCAACAAACTAGGAACTCACAGCAGGGGAATGAAGGCAGGGCCACAGGCCTGGGGGTGAAGAGGTATTAGGAAGTAGGTCCACCATATTGGAGGCCTCAGGTGCTTTAGGAAGGGAGAACTTAATGGATGCAATCCCCAGGCTACTTGACCACAGGATCATGAGAGGGCAGGGGATAACCCATGGGTTTCTTTGAGAGGGAAGAACACTCACAGCAGATGCTGTGGCTGCCTTCAACAGCAAACGTGAAATACGTGAAAGTGTTTAACATAGTGTTGTATTAAGAGCTACCTCATTTATCCTGATACTTTGGAAAGTACAAGCTAAAAGGAGAAGGACACATGAAAAACATAAAGCCAAATGAACTAAAGCTGAAAGTAAAAGCCTTGGAAAGATAAACTACTTCAGTTAAATCTTTTATGAAACAACTTGGTAAAATCAGAGCCATCTGCGAAGTTAAAGAAATCCTCTCTTCCAGGAGGACTGTAGGATTTGAAGCCAGCTCAGTCTCACCTGGAAGCCATCAGTATACCGAACAGAAGTAAAAGAGGCATGACATGGATTCTGGTTCCAGCTCTGAAAGCACCATCACCCTTAGCTTTGACATCCAGCAGGCCTTTTCCTGGTAAGGGTGAAGCAAAAGACCCACATTGATGTCCTACAGAACTAGTTAATACTCCCAAAGCCTCCCTGCCAGTGGGTAGACTGCAAGCCCAGACAGCTGGTGTGGCCAGCCACCTCCAATGAAAATGCCTTAGGAAAAGCCAAAAGAACTCTGCTAAACACCATTGTCAGCTAAAAGGAAAAGAAATCCCTTTTAAGGAAACTATTTAACTTCAATAGACTGCTTTTCTGCCAGGATTTCAATCCCTCTGAACATAAGCCGAGCCACAGACTGCTACATGTATGTCTGGATCCTGCATCCTGCAAACCCCACCCGCCAACCCTCAGAGCTTCAGGACCAGTTGTTGGCCAAAAATAAACACCATTCCTCAACCATATATGTCCACCAGCCCTGAGCTGGGGAGGAGCAGCAGGAGGCAGGTCAGCCCTGGCTGGGTACACTCATGGCTGCTGCTCACCATGCACATAACCCAGCTCAACCGGGAGTGCCTGTTGCACCTCTTCTCCTTCCTGGACAAGGACAGCAGGAAGAGCCTTGCCAGGACCTGCTCCCAGCTCCATGATGTGTTTGAGGATCCTGCACTTTGGCCTCTGCTGCACTTCCGTTCCCTGACTGAGCTCAAGAAGGACAACTTCCTTCTGGGCCCAGCACTGCGCAGCCTGTCCATCTGCTGGCACTCCAGCCGTGTACAGGTGTGCAACATTGAGGACTGGCTTAAGAGCACCTTCCAGAGGAGCATCTGCAGCCGGCATGAGAGCCTGGTCAGTGATTTCCTCCTCCAGGTGTGTGACAGGTAGGCAGCTTTGTTCCTGAGCAGCTCTGACTTTGCTGGTGCTGGCTCTGGGGCAGGAGGGTGGGAACCAGGGAAGTGCAAATTATAAGATCAACATGCTTCTGTTTTGGGACACCTCAGACTAGGCCCAAGGCAAATGCCCAGTCCCAGAACTCAGTGCAGCTTTCAGCAGATGGGCAAAAATTTGACCTATCTGCTAAAACTCCTCTCAGCCTCAGGGTCCCAGAACTGCCTCTGCTGTAAAGGCACTGGGCTGAGCTGTCCCTGCTCTTTGCCAGCTATCCTCTCTGGCAGCCATTAAGTGCTGAGTGGGTCCAGCTAGACCTGGAGTTTCAAGGACAGGCTCCCAAATTCAGTAATCAGCATAACTCTCCATTTTGGCCCTAGCAAGGAGCCCCAATGGCCTGAGAAATGCCGAGGAAGGAGAGTCTGGGTGTTTGATTTAGCTGAGCCAAACCAGACTCTGGAAGTAGCAATAAATAATGGTCTCCTTTGAGGACTTTACTAATCACAGTGATCCCAGGGCAGGAGTTTAGTTTCCTTTTACAAAGGAGCGAACTAATCCTCCAAGAGGTGGTATGATTTGTCTACCATCTAGGGTTGCCAGATTTTATGGACCACCCAATTAAATTTCAATTTCAAATCAATATTGAATAATTAATTAAGTGTGGCCCCCAAACATCCTGTATTCAATATTTCAACTGCACCCCCAGCACAGGCTGGGCCACCAGGCCAGCTTCCTCCAGGATAGAGCAGCCAGGGAGCTTACAGAGCTCATACCAGCCCATCCTGCCTCTGAGAAAAGCACCCTGATCCTAACAAGCTGGGCTGGCTTGCTGCCACCCAAGGTTAATAGCTGCTGTTTCTGGCAGCAGGACAGGAATGGGAGGAAACAATCTCACCCACCTTTCATTTTTTGAAAATTGGAAGGAAGAAAACAGAAGAAGGACTTGGGGCTAGGCCGACTAGACCAGTCCAGGTTGTTTGGCCACCCTTCATTTTTTGAAAATTGGAAGGAAGAAAACAGAAGAAGGACTTGGGGCTAGGCCGACTAGACCAGTCCAGGTTGTTTGGATGAGTTAACAAGGATCAGAAATGAAGGTGATATGAGAGTGAGCAGGAAGAGTCCTGAATTTTTGTTTTCTTGCTTTATGAGGACCAGACTTAATTCTCCAACCCAGCAAGGTGTGGAGTGGACCTCCTGGGCCCTGGTGTCACAGAAAGAGCAAAAGGCTTCTCCATTGATGTAATTAAAGAAAGCACATTAATTTAAGGAAGGTGTGGGCTCAGTGTGTGAAATGTGGCTGGGCCCAGTATATTTTAGTTCCTTCTGTTCCCCAGCAGAAGGGAGTGGGGATCAGTCAGCCAAGTGCAGTCAAAGAACTAAGGGGGAGGCTGATGGGGAAAGGGACCAGGCCAGACTCAATTCCCTCTGGCTAGATTCACAGGGCCATGAGACAATCCTGTAGCAGAAGCAATCTGGTCCTGTTTTAGTTTCTAGAAAAGTGAGTTACAGCTGTATAGGAAGCCTGTTGCAGGCTCTTTTTACACCCCAAATCCTACTCAATCCTCACAACCCCACAGGTAAACATCCACCCCATTGCTGCACACACAGGAAAACTAAGGCTCGGTGAGTGGTAAGGCACACTGAAATATGCCAAGTCTAACTTTGCTCAAGATCTTTTCTCCTGCAGGTGCTGGTGATCCTGGAGCAGAGGGGCCTGTAGCTTTCCTGGCCAGCTCCCTGAGTGTCCCTGATTGTATATGTACCTCTGTGCCCTGTCTAGCTGCCTGTGGGTGCTGACTTGTTCCTGGCTGGCCTCCAGGGGATGCAGTAACTGCCCCCAGCCAACCCAGCTGAAACTGGGCTCTAGAGCCAACTCTGAGGCGGGCGCAACTCCCTGGCCTCCATTTCACTAAGCCATTCCCCAAGGAAACCCCTCTTCCCACCGAAATCCAGCCAAAGGTATCCCGGGGGCCTTGGCCTAAGCTTTGAGTCCAGAGAAAACGAAAGACTCATCCCCTGGAACCACCAGCCCTGAGTTCACAGAAAGCTTGGGTCTCTGGGGGCCAGGTGCCTTACTGAGGCTCCTGAAACTGAGCCAAATTAAGGTACAGAGTTGGGGTGCAGAGGCAGAAAGGGCTGGGGAAATGGTCTAGAAAGCCCAGGTTGGTATCCTGGCTGCTCATTGAAGGTGACTTCCTCAACTCGGTAAAAGGCAGAGTCCCCTGTGCGTGTAGCGTGCAGTTGGGTGTACTAATCGAGTCAGTGAGTCCCTGCACGCGCCCCTACCACGCCGGGTCACAGCGCTCTCCCCGCAGGTGCCCCAACCTTGCGTCGGTCACGCTGTCGGGTTGCGGCCACGTCACTGACGACTGCCTGGCCCGCCTGCTGCGCTGTTGCCCGCGCTTGCGCGCGCTGCGTCTGGAGAACTGCGCGCGCGTGACCAACCGCACGCTGGCGGCCGTGGCGGCTCACGGGTGCGCGCTGCAAACGCTGCACGTGGACTTCTGCCGCAACGTGAGCGCCGCCGGCCTGCGCCGCCTGCGCGCCGCCTGCCCGCGCCTGGCCCTGCGCGCCGAACACAGCGCAGCCATGATCCCCGACCGCCTCCCACGTTCGCCAGCGTCGGGCGCGGCCCTCCGCAAGCTGCCTCCACGGTAAGCCCGCCGTGGCCCAGAGAGGGGGCACCTTGGTATCAGACCGTCCTGGCTTGGAGCCCACCGCCGCCGCGTCTTCTTAGCCTCATTCTTCCCGTCTGTACGTCGGGGATAAAGCCTGCCTGCCTACCTCACATCACGATTTTATACAGGGGATGAAGGCGAAATTAAACGACCGATTGTTTGGAAAACACTCTGTGGTGCTCACTAAATACCAGCGCCATTCCTTTTTCTGCCGTGGCAGGAGTCCCTTGCGCCATCCTCCGGGACTCGGACTGCCGTGGTGGGTCTCCATAACGGCGGTGGAGTGGGCTGGAGCATCCGGAGCTCGCGGGCGGCGCTTTTTACAGGCAGGGGGCTCCGGGGCCGCGCGCAGCCTGGGGAACCAGGCGCAGTGACCCCGCTGCGGCCCGGCTGCCGCCCGCAGTCCCCCCTAGGAGGGCTTCTGCAGAGTCCTGCTGCGCCTGAGGGCTGGCTCGCGGCTTGACCCACGCTCACCCCGTCTATTTGTCTTTCCTGGGGTCTGATGTGGTCCTAGAAAGACTGCCGAAGCCATTCTAGAAAATCCGTTCTCATTCTTCCATATGTAAACTGCGTAGTTAACCGATATTTCTACCATTCTCATAAAGGAAAAGTATGTCATTTGGAAGCAGAAAGCTAAAGATTTTAAAACAACAGCAGTAACCCTGGTCAAGATGATAAGGGAACCATTATAAGTTTTTACCTGCTGGTTTTGCTGGACGTGGGCACATGCCTGGACTCCCAATTTTAATTTCAGGGCCTTAGTAAGGGCTCGCAGCCTCCAGTCCCAGGTACACGGGGAACACTGGGTAAGCGGAAGAGGCACGGGAGCAGGAATGGTGGGCGATGTTCACACTCCGGCTCCACCCACCGCCAGCTGTAAGACCCTTCATGTGGCAGTAGCCAGGTGTTTCTCCCTTCTGAAAGGGCGTCCCGATCCCTAATCACAGGTTCCTTAATTTGTCGCCCAAATAGGAAAGAACAAGGATAAAGGAGACATTCTGTTCTGGTGGGGCTTACATTCTGGATAATACATTAAGTGAGAAGCTATAGGGAAGATTTGGGGATTGCTGAAAAAGAAATGGTTGGGGAAGGCATTTAGAATGGGTTGGCCAACATAAACCTCATTGAGAAGGTGATACTTGAGACATGAGGTGAGCCAGAGAACCAAGTCAGCCATCTGAAAAATATTCCAGGCCAAGAGAACTTCACGTGCCCCAGTCTAGGAGCATGGTTGATGCATTGGGGAAACAGCAAGGTGGTCAGTGTGGCTGTTGCAGAGTAAGGAGGAGAGTCAAGAGGGAGAGATCACAGAAGGGATGGAAGGATCTATGCAGGGACAGATTGTAGTAAAGATGAAATAAAAACTAAAGGTCATTTTATCCCAGCAGGGGATAATAGACAATAACAAGGTAAGTCCCAGAAATTTCTCTAGGTACAGGTAGGTAGGCAGGCGATCTCCCTGCCCTGCTGGGCCCTGCTGGCAACTGGTGAAGGGCTTCTCTGCTTCTCCTAGTCCCTTGGCTGGGGCAGTGCTTACACCAGAACAGGGTAACCATCCCAAGCCCTTTCCTGGCATAATCCCTTCTAACCTGGTGTGAAAAGCCAGACCCAACCAGCTGCAGTGGAGGGGGATAAGCCACTGATAGCCTTTGGGACCCAGGCTCCTTCCAGGTGACTTTCCAGTTTACCCTGCATTCCTCTGGACTTGAAAGGGTTCTTTCAGGGACTTAATTCTCCCACTACAATGAACAGTGTTGAAAGAAAGCTTGAGCTTGTGGGGAGCAGGAATTGTGTTGAATGTCTAAAACAGTCGCTTTAACCCCAGGGTTTTGCTTTCATCATCCTAATAAGCCCCAATTCCCAGCAGGTCCTGTCTGCCCTAAATTGGTAGTTTAGTCTGGGAATAACAGGATCCTGGCTTCAGGCCTAATGGATATGGGTCTGTATTCCATTCCCCTCACTTTCTAGCCCTGACACCAAAGGCAGGTCAGCTCTCCCCAAACCTGTTTCTTTATGTTAATTAGGGGTAGCTAGAAAACCTTGTTTGTGGGATTTTTGTAAGGATCAGGATTGTGTTTGTAAAGTAAAGGTCACTGCAGGTTGAGTTTAAATGGGACAACCTGCATCCCCCTAAAGTCCCTATCCCATGTAACTGTCTGTAAACGAGGGTTAGGTTCCCAGGCTAACCCCCACACACCGAAACTGTAGGGACCACAAAACCAAAGCTGTGCTGATGCCTGTGTCCAGTATTGTTTCAGGACCCTAAAGTGGCTCTCACTGTGGCCAGGAGTGCTTCGGGACCCTGAGCCAAGGGCCATTTTAGGTGTTCTCAGACCGTGGCCACTGATAGGAATCACAACTATCCACTCTACCTTCCTAGTCATTGTTCACCATAGGAGGCATGCCCTGCTTAATCTCAAACAACTTCCAAGGTCTTCTCAGAGGTTTGCCCAAGAGGCACTGAATACTTAAATAATCAACCAGTTCATTCTAAGCAGCATTTACTGGGTATTGGCTATGGACTGGGCCAGGCCAAGGGACTTGGCCCTAGTTGGGAGAAGATATGCAGCTGGGAGTGAGGGGTGTTCTTGAGTACATCTCCCAGCTTTGCTGTCCACAGCTTCTCCAAGTTACAACTTCTCTGAGCCTGTTTCTTCATATGTAAAATAGGATCGGTACCACCTTCTATGTGACAAAGTTATGAGACTAAATGTGTGGTGCCTGCAGCCCATGGAGAGCTAGAAAAGCTAAGTGGCTAGCAGGACTCACAAGGCCCAGGCACTGGGAAGAAGAAAGCCAGTTCTGTACGTGGGTGGGCCAGCATCACTTGATGGAGGACAGAGCCTTTGAGCTGAACCTGAGGGCTGCCCCCAGCTCCTACAGGTTCTGTGATTCTGTGAGAACAACGTTGGTGTCAGCAGACAGCTCAGCAAAGACAGAGTCAAGAAGCACAAGGCACCTCCAGGGAAGGTAAGCGGGGCAGATGGGAGACTGATGGTGTTCTAGAGCCACCTGGAAGTAGGCCACTTGCATCCTCATAGACTTTTAGACTATAGACTTGCCCTAGTTCCTGGAATATCAAATCTTTTCAATCTGTTTTGGTCAAGGCAGCCAAGCTCACATGCAGGAAAGCTAGGAGAGTCACACCTCAGCACTGTGGTAAGATGCTGCTCCCTGAATGGAAGCTGCCCAGTCGACCACAACATGCTGACTCTCAGGCTGGTAGAAAGATCAGGCCACGTTCACTTGGGTCAGGTGTTCCAGAGTCCCCAGAAGTGGGAGGTAAAGCTTGGAGGTTTGTTGTGCAAGGACACATGCCTGTTTCTGCACGTACTGAATGCTGGGAAGAAGCTGACTGAGCCTCCTAGCATCTACCACAGTATGCTGCTAGGAAGCTGCTGCAGCTGTGATAGAGTGCTTCCCCTGGCCTGGCCTTGGAGTTCCAGCCTGTAAAGGAGATCATTTGACCCTTAGAGACCTCCCCTCCAGCTCTAAGCTTCTTAGCATATCAGACTAAGCAAAATTAGCCAATCCCAAAGAACCAAAGGCTAATTGTTTTCTCTGATATGTGGATGCTAATTTACAATAAGGGGAATAGGGCTAGGGAAGACTAGAGGTACTTTGGCTTAGACGGAGGGGAGTGAAGGGAGAGGAGACGGGTAGGGGTGGGAAGAATAGAATAAATCAGACATTATTACCCTATGTGCATATATGATTACATGACCTGTGTAACTTACATCATGTACAACCAGAAGAACAAGAAATTACACTCCATTTATATTTGATGTCAAAATGCATCTACTGTCATGTATAACTAAATGATTTTCTAAAAAGACTAAAATCAGAAGGGGAAAAATGCTAAAAAATGGGCTCACCAGATGTAGCCCTCATTGGGCATACCTTGAGAAGTATCTGGGGAAATCTGAAATTCTAAAGGCAGGGGGTCGAACTTTTCTTGAAATTGTTTACAGGTCAAAAACAAAACAAACAAACTGCAAGTATCTGTTCGCTGAGGTCAGCAAACAATAAACTACCCAAGCCTCTGCAGGATATGGACCAAGAAAAAGACCTGCAGTCAGGCCCTCAGTGGGCCATCAGAGCCCCACCACCCAGAGCTCTCACCAGTCAAAAGAATGAAGGAATAACAGCTTTCCAGCTGAGAAAGAGTGGGCTGTAAAATGTCCTGACAGATTCCCCTCAGGGGTCAGACCTCCTGAGAAGCAGTCTGTGAGGCCCAACCCAGGAACCAGGACTCATCAGGGCCACCTACTGGGGTGCTCCTGCCCCCTCAGGTCAGAAGAAGGTGGCAGCAAAGGCCAAAGCCTCACAAAGGTAGAAGCACTATTTTCACTTGAAACAATCTTTGGGCTACAGCCATATCCTTCAGCTTTGTACACCCTCAGCCAGCTCAGCAAGAGCGACAATCACTTACCATTAGGAATAGCCCAGGGGATAAGAAACCTCCAGCGCAGAGTCCTTTCTTAGACACATTCTCCCTTGGCCCAGCAGCCTAGGCAGTGTCTCACCCCAGAGAGTGCTTCAACCTCAGCCCTTCAACACTGCTACTGACCCGACTCACAAAATTAAGGGCCTATCTCTACCCAGAACATCTTGGCGTTCCCCAGAAGCTGTGGTTTCCCCCTGAGACCCAATTCCAATTGAAGTCTTTTTTTCCGTAAAACAAAAAACTTCATCATTCTCATCTTAGTCTTCTCATGGGCAAGATCCATTAACCAGATTATCTTAGCTGGCAAAAATGTGTTTCTTCTGCTTTCTCATTGAAAAAATACATCTTCTACCTTTCTTGTGGAAAATGTCTGCTTCTAAGACTCTTTGCCTGGCACATCACATGGGCACGCTGTCGACAAAAATCCTGTCTATGAAGTCCACTGGAAGCAGCTTATGGCACAGACCTGTGAAGGTAGAGGCAACGAGTCACCCAGCCCTTGCCCTCTTCCTGCTCATGTTCTGGCAGCTGGAGCCTCATAGAGCCTAATGGCTCCTCTCAGGATGGCCCTGTCCCCAGAACACATGCTCATTCTGTCATTCCTAAACACACAAACACATCACAGAGGGATCACAGGGGCTCAGTTCATGTACCAAACGTGGCTCTTCCCTAACCCCCTGCATAACCCCCACCACCCTATGCGCAAGGATGTGCAAGCCACGTACTACTTCTCACCTCCATTCTCACATTCATTCATCCACAGCCACTCATTTATACAGGCTAAGTGCCTTCCACTGAGAGCTGTCCTCTCTGCACCGCCTCCCACTTAGCTGCTCTCCTGGCAGAAGTGACAACTTGTTTTAAACTATCCTGTTCTTTAAATGCCATCACTTGCTCATTCCGTATTCTCCGGTTCTTTGCAGGCAGGGCCAGCACCATGTGATGCTGGCTGGCGGAGCTGCCTGTTTGGAGAGGGAGGGGTGGTGCCACGAGGCTGGGCCAGCAGCTGACACAAGTACCCTGGGTGAGTGAACAAGTGAGAGGGACCCAGGATGACAGAAGAACAAATGCAAAGAGGGTGTCTGAACTCTGGCTACTATCATGACAGTTTTCTGCAATGTCATTTCCAGGTGAAGCCCTCCCCAAATGTGAAGAAAGATTTCTGAATTGGTCAAAGTGAGGTTGACCTAAACCAAAGCTCCAGCTTTCAAGACTGATGTCTGCTTTGCCAGCAACTCGCAGGCTGCAGCTCCACCGGAAGCAACAAAAGAAGTCTACACTCTGATTTCTGAATCTGCTTTATTTCTCTGCATAAGGAACCCTGCACAGGCAATTCAAATTAAAACAAAATAAATATGTGAATATTCATGTAAAACTGTCCTTTCTAATGAACAATTATACACAATGTACAATTTCATGTTCACTGGGTGGGTTTACAAAAAGGTACCATTCCCAACTAAAAATGCACCAAAAATGGTTCCATGCAAACCTATCAAAAGTGACCAAAAATATGGAGGGAAAAACCTGACTGAGAGCACTTTGCTTTTGTTTTTTTTTGTTGTTGTTGTTTTTGTACAATCACAGAAAAATAAAAACATATAATTTCTTTGTTACATTTAGAGTAACTAAATGTGGCCACTGTTTATAATGTCAGTTTATGATCCTAAAACATCTATGTAGTTACCATAAAAGTATATCAACATCAAATTGGAAGTGAGCATTACTGAGAAAAAGGAGGGGTGACAGCACCCACGGTCATCAGTAGTCAGTGTCAGAGCCCTCGGTGTTGTCCACGTTTCTCGAGAGCATGTAGTTGTCCATGTCGATCGAGCGGCAGTTATTAATGGCATAGCGCAGGCGCTCGGCCATGACCAGCTGGCTGGAGTAGGGGGGCAGCCTCAGCTGGAAGAAGCAGGTCTGTGAGGTAGGCAGACTGTCGTAAGGCTGCGGAGAGAGAGAGACCCAGAGCTGTGACTGGGCACCAGGGCGCTAGGAGGAGGAGTGGGGTTGCCCATGACCACCACCCCAAAGGCACACAGACACACAACATGGCCATCTGGAGTGAAAGCAGAGACTAAGCCATGGAAGAACAAGCACAGGCTCTGCCTTCCTGTAGCCCTTGAGGCTTTTGATGAAGACGCTTCCTTCCTCTTCTCACCTCCTCCAAGGCCCATTTGTGGAAAGCAACAATGAGCTCTGACTGGCAGGACTGCTCATGAGAACACGCCTCGTGCAGTGCCTGGCATAGAGCGAGAGCGCAGTGAGATTCATTCTTGTCCACCAAGAGGGTGCAGAACCGAAGCCAGCTGCAGGAGTTCCCCTGCACGGCACGTGAAGTGGAAGGAACAAGTGTGTGGTGTAACTGCTTGGCTGTGGGAGCCACCATCGCCCCCTCCTTCCCTCACTGCACTACCAGGGAGTATTCTACATTCTTCACTTGCCATCGATGCCAGCACTCAGCCCAGATGAGAAGGGAACAGTTAAATCCCAGTGCCTGCATTTAACTGATGATGATGCAGTCATTTAAAATGATACTTATGACAACAGCAAACCAGAAAAGGGATTAGGAAAGATTATGAGGTTTAGAAAAAAATAGAGAACAAAATTCTACACACCTCCTGCAAAAAAATGTGTATGACTGAGGTCAAGACTAGAAAGAATTATACAAAGATGAAAATGGTTACTATTGGACAGATAAGTATGTATGCTCCCTGTCCCTCCCAGCAAACAACCATTTTGCAAACTATCTGTTAATGATGGTAATGACATGACACTGTGATATATTTTTTAAAAAATTAAGTTTATAAAAAAAAAGACTGCCCTCTCTTTCTTGCCCAGTCTCCTCTTGAAATCAGCTCTCTTCTCAGAGCCCCACACTCAGTTGGGCTGCATTTCAAAGTGGTGGGAGGTAGGGGGGGGACAGCAGCCTAAAAGTAGCAGAGCCAGTGATGACAGAGCTCCAGTGCAGAAAAACTGAAAACAGCAAGGGAGGGAAACACCACCAGAGGGCTCAGATTACTTAAATGTGATACTGGAAAAATTATCTACCAAGGAAACACCCAAAGTAGTCAGTTTTCTGAGGCTGACGACCCCTAGGCAGGAGATTAGTGGTGGATTAACTGCTGGGTGGCAGAACAGCTCAGCATAGACATAAGGCAAGGGTTGTTTCCAGAGCTGAATAGAAGGGAACCATTTCCTCCTCTCCACCACACTGAAGCAACAAGACGGATTTAAAACTTATAGTCTCTGGCTAGTCAAGCAGAAAATTTATGGAAGGGGTCTTTTCATAACCCTTCCTGCATATGGCATCTCCAGTGAGCCTAGCCCAAGAGCAAAGTACAGGCTTGCAGCCTCAGAAAGCAGCAGAAAGACACAAAGCTTTGGCTATAGCAACTTCCAGAAACAGTTGCTGGAAAAACGCCAGAATGATGAAACTGGAATAAGGGCCTTGTTTGAAGAAAACCCACTTATCTTCACACTTCTGACCAAACACCAAGGGCCCTCCTCAGGGACTGCCTGCTTCTACATAAGGGAGGGCTTGGGAAGAGTGTGGTAGATTGGAGGCCCCCCCCCCCGACCCCCCAGTTTAGTGCAGTAAGTGCTCAGGAGGCTGAGAGAAGGAGCTCTGACTAGGTCTGCCTTCAGGCATGGGGGAGGGGCACAGGAAAGCATCTGGGAAGGCTTCCTGGAGGAGGCAGCACAGGCATTGTGCTAATGGGCTTTCTAGGCGTAGATGGAAAGGAGTGTGAAGGAGAACTTACTAAAGTAGAGGAAGCAGTCTACACACAGCCACAGAAGTTTACAAACAGCAAGGTCTGCTGGGGAGTAAGGCAAGCAACCCATTATGGCCAGAACATGGTAAGTGCCAAGAGGTGACACCAGAAGGTGGGGCAAAGACCATGGAGGTGTTTAAGGCAGCCAAGGCTGCTGGCAAACATCCTCAAGTCAAAGCAGAGGCCCCTGATAGGTCTGAAAGGAGAGTGATATGGTCAAATGACTGCTTAAGGAAGATGATTCTGGCAGCAGCATGCACTTCACACTCAAAGCCCTTTTATGCTAAGCCACCTGTCAAAAGTGCAGCTGTGCTGGGGCTCTGCAGGTGGGGTACTACATTAGGCTACAGAGAAGCAGCACCACTTGCCCCAAGGTTCACACCACACAAGTTCAGAGCATGTTAGTGTTGCTCCCGGCACCTGTTGGTCCCTACTGCAGCACACACAGGCCAGTTGGTGGTTAGCACCTTCAGGAAAACAAACAAGTTCCACAACGAAAAAGCACAGAGAATAAGACACAAAGGCAAATGATAATCCTTCTGCCAAGGTCAGATTTAACGTGGGAAGATGCTGGAAGATTCAGGGAAGGTTGTTGCTTGCAGTATGCCTTCTATATCCATTTAGAACTTTTCCACCAAAGCTAAGTGATATTTCTGAACAAGTTTTACTGCTTGGTATTTTAAAAATCTAGACATTCCAAAGATTAAATCCTGAATCAGCAGGCCTACTTGAGGGTCACAGTTTGGTTTTCCCAGCATGCAAGCAGAAAGGAAGAAATACAGGCAGACATTACCAAGGAAGGAAGAAGAGCCCACTTACCCTATCAACCTTCATGATTTGAAACCTCTGAGAAATGTCAGCAGTGTTGGCCGGAAGTCGAGAGCGTCCAGACACGAACCGCATGAAGAGCACCCGCTCCTCGTTGGAGAACTCCTCCAGCGTGTGCCAGAACCACTGCACCAGCTGGTGCTGCTCATCCACCTCACGGTACCGCACCACCTTCTTCAAGACCTCAACAGATATCTCGGGCATCCCGCACACCATCTGCTCCAGCTGCTTCGCTGTGAGAAGGGACAGCAGTGGCACGGGGACAATCCAGGACATCCCTTCTCGGACCGCAGCCACCTGCTCCCGGGAGAGGGTGTTCATTTTAACATGTGTATGTGTGAGAAGATGTGCGCCCATGGTGACCCAACTGGGCTGGGCACCTGCTGCCTGTATGTTTCTCCCCAGACCCTGAAGCCTGTGAACAGGACCACCCTTGTTAGAGCTCTGTCCTGCTCCAGGACTCTTGTCCCAGTTAAGTCCACTTAGGAACCTGCCTCCTCTCCCTACAAAATCCCAGCCCCCAGAATGCTCCCCAATGGTCAACCACTCACTCATATTCCTGGTCACACATGGCTGTGGGGTGTTATAACTGTGCTGTGTGAGCACTTAATTTCATCAACCAAAGAAGCTCTTAGAGGATTCATTATACTGATTTGTAATATATATATCATACAAATACACACACATATACATGTGTATACACCTTTTTGTGTGTGTATGTGTTTTTATGTGTGCTACCAGAGATCAAATCAGGGCCTCAAGCATGCTAGGCAAGCACTCTACCACTGAGCTACATCCCAAGTCTTTCTTCATTTTATTTTGAGATATGGTTTTGCTACATTGTCCACTCTGGCCTCCAACTTGTCAACCTTTTACCTGAGCCTCCTGAATCATTTGCCCAGCTGTATTTTTCTTTTGAAAATAGTTATATCCTATCTTGGTGGCACATGCTCATATTCCCAGCAACTCAGGAGGCTGAGGCAGGACAATCACAAGTTCAAGGCCAGCCTCAGCAACTGAATGAGACCTTATCTCAAATCAAAATGAAGGTGTGGTACATGCCTGTAATCCCAGCAGCTCGGCAGCTGAGGCAGGAGGATTGCGAGTTCAAAGCCAGCCTCAGCAATTTAGCAAGGTCCTAAGCAATTCAGCAAGACTCTGTCTCTAAATAAAATACAAAGAAGGGCTGCAGATGTGGCTCAGTGGAAGAGCACTTGCCTGACGTGTGAAGCACTGGGTTTGATTCTCAGCATCACATATAAATAAATAAAATAAAGCTCCATCAACAACTAAAAAAAAAAAAAAAAAAATGAAGCCAAGTATAGCAGTGCACACCCGTAATCCTAGCAGCTCAGGAGGATGAGGCATGAGAATTGAGTTCAAAGCCAGCCTCAGCAATGGCGAGGCACTAAGCAACTCAGTGGGACCCTGTCTCTAAATAAAATACAAAATAGGGCTGGAGATGTGGCTCAGTGGTTGAGTGCCCCTGAGTTCAATCCCTGGTACCCAAAGGGGGAACAAAAAGAAAGAAAAAAAAGCACAAAGAATAAAGTGAATATGGGGAGTCAGTACAGACAAAGAATTCAGGAAACTTGAATTCTAAATCCCAGGTCTACTACTTGCTAACTATCATTTTAATCTTTTCATTTGAAGAATGAAATAAATACTGCTGCCCACATGACTCTGATGAAGGTTTAAACTACATGGAAGCCATGTGGCTTATACTAATGATTACATAATTATACCATTTTGGTTCTCTTAGCACAGTGCTGAGCACAGCCTGGCTGGGTAATGTCTCATCTAAGGTTATACAGTAACGAGTACCCTAAACACAAACTAATCACTGTTCAAGGTCTGTTTCATAAATTCTTCCCTCGTGTCCAACTCAAAATCATCTCCAATAAGCAACAAAACTTCTGAGAATGTGAATAGGAACCACATCTTGGGGAAAGCCTGAGGGTTATGTCTGGTACTAAGGTTGCTGTGCCCAGGGCTGAGGAACAGGAACTGGCAATAGGGGAAAATCTACAAGAAAGAAATACCCAAGACAAAGCATGTCAAAAACCAAGCAGTCACGCCTGGTACAATATGAAATAAAAACTGTCCGGAAAAAAATGATACTGAGAGATAGGGCTGGCTGCTGGGAAGTGGCAGGGGAACAAGTGGGGACAGTTATGGGAAGACATTCAGTTCTAAGAGATGAAGAGGAAATGAAAGAGGAAAAGGCCTATTACCTTGAAAAGGACAAGGCAGGGAATGGCTGAAAGGAAGTGGAGCATCAACCCGGCCCTCAGAGAAAGGGCTAGTGGAAGAACCTAGACAACTGCCCTGAAGCCTGGCCTCGGGTCCTGGCTCTGCTGTGGGCACACCACCTCTTTTCTATGATTTGTGCTTTTTTTGTGAAACAGTGATAGTAATTCTTGGCTCACAGAGTAATCACAGGAAAAATTACACATGAGGGTACCTGGCACAATGCCTGGTGTGGAGGTAATCAATATAGTTTTTGTCAGTTACTCTCTGAATGTTAAAAACATTCACAAACTGGAGATAAAACCTGAGTCCTGGCTATGTAAAGAGCATCATGGACAGAATCTACCTTCAGTAAGCTAAGAGAAATACTTTTCTGACTGGACTTGGGCCAGAATCAAAATCAAAGAAGGAGCCAGGATTAAAAAGTAGGGAATATGTACACTTCAAATTACTAAAACTTGACAGCTACAGAGTTTGGGTCCAGCTCTCAAGAAGACCCACTATATTTTGAAAATAAGTATTACTGAAATGGCTATTAATGGTTACATTACCAAAAGAAACATTTTTGGACACTATTCATTTCTATGGTCATTCCTTCATATTCCCATCATTTATTAAATGCTTACTTATGTATTGGAACAGAAAAAAGCTAAATGAAAAAGAAACACATTCTTCATTCAAGGTCTTAAAAAATAAAGTAAAGAAACAAGACCTAAACACTAGGGTTTAGTTCTTAGGCCACCAAAGAGAAGCACATGGTACATCTTAAGGGATTTCAAAAGAAGGAAAAGAAATCTCTATAGGTTAGGGACCCAGAGGAAAACAGATCTTGAAGGAAATGAATTCCTAGCTGGGGCTTAAAGGGTTGCAGAGAAGAGGGAAAGAAGTGTGCTTGGGATTTTAAGACCCAGCCAGAACTGGGGGAACTGGGGTGGGAAGCAGTGGATGTATGGATACGCTGAACTGAGGAAGAGTGAGAAGACAGGGTTTGACTGCCAGGGTAAAAGCTTGGCCTCAATCCAACCAATGACCAATTCAGAGCTGATTTCAGGCCTTGAGTAAGGAGATAGGAGACCCACAGATCTGGCCTGAGAAGTCTGATTACAGTCTGAAACAGTACAAATAAATCAACGCAGTAATTACATATGCCCAAATCTGGTCTCATTTGGAGATAAACCCACTCATTCACATGCTCCTCCTTCAGGATTTCAGCTTACCTGCCGGTCCATCTCATGAAGTCGATATTCAATGGCCCTTTCTACATATTCCTTCCTATTGGAAAATGTGAGTGGGATGCTATTTCCACCAGGGATTATGGGAACCATTTTGCCATCAGCACTCTGGCCAACAAAAGAATCAAGAGGAATCATCTAAGAACAGAAAAAAAAAAAAAAAAAAAAAAAAAGAATTTTATTACCTGGCAGATATGTCAACAAAAAGCATGCCACAGACACATACTGTACAACAGTAACAGTCAAGATTTTTAAAGATAAAAACAAAGCAAACTCCATAGGTATGACGGATCAGGCTACTTGATCAGCAAGAATGTGTTGGCTCATCTGGCTGCAGTTAAAAAGAAAGTCAAATCTGTCTGTCCTCAAACCAGGTCTGCTGAACCTGATCAACCAGGCCTTTCTCTCTACCTTGGTTCCCTTGGTTCTCCACTCTAATAGACAAAAAATACATTAAAGTGGAAGGAGCAGAAGCCAGGAGCTGGAGCTAACTCTACTCATTAGAAGCTACTGAGACTGCTGGGATTGAGCTGCTAAGAGCAGCCATGAGATCAGCCTGATAGCAAGAGGAGGACTATATCTGGCTCTACACAGAAAACTCTTGTCTGTGCATACAGGAAGTCAACACCAGCAGAAACATGACAGGCCAGGATTTACCTCATGGAAACTCTCCTCAGTAATGCCACTGTCTTCAATGTGAAGAATGCTGTTGAGGGTCTGCACGTAGAGCAGATCCACCTCCTCCAGATCCTCCAGGGTAAGCGGGACACAGCACAGCTGCTTCCACACCAGAGGGGCCAAGTGGAGGTCCAGAGGCTTCTTTGTACGAATAGCAACTCCCATTAAAATTCCCAAGAACTTAAATTGCATTAAGTGTTCATCTAGGCAAGCAGAGGGATTAAATAGGAACCTAAAGAAGAGAAGGAAAATTTTTAAATTTCAACAAAAATTTCAAATAGCAGCTACAACATTAGATTAGCCCTATGCTGTTGAATACAGTAGTCATTAACTACATGTGGCTATTTAAAGTCATTAAATCTCATAAAAATAGAAGAGAGATCAGTAGAATAGAAGAAGAGGAGAAGGAAAGGGAAAGTGTAGGTACTAGGGAATGAAAATCACCAAATTATATTATTATGTGCATGTATAAATATGTAACAATGAATTCCACTATTATGTGCAGTTATAATGCAGTAAATAAGAGAAATAATAAATTAATAAATGAAATTTAAAATTCAATTCTTTAGCAAGCCTAACCACTTCTGAGTGCTCAACAGCTACACATGGCCTATAGCTACTGTTTTTGATAGCATGGGGACCATATTTTTTAGTTGTTTTTAAAAAGAACAACTATAAAAGGGCAAGTAAATAGCCCAGCAGTCTTTCAGCTACTTGCTCCAGAATTTTCTATTTCCTATAATCATGTCATTTATTATTTACATGTCCACGAAGTAGGATTCGAAATTTAAAATTTTACATTCATAAGGATAAACTGCAACTGCAAAATACTAAGCTCTGTGACTTGATAGTATAAGTGAGCTTTTCAGTGACTAACGATGCAAAAAATTCAATAAAGGGAGACCACCTAAGCCTTCAGAAACATAAAATAAGTCAGGTTTCAAAATCAAATCTAAATTCCTTTCTCCTCTGTATTACCACTGAGTTGGTCCCATAATAAATACCAAGTCATGGTGGAATGTCTGTCTCCTTATCTGTGATGAGGGGATGAGGGGAAACACTTAGAACAGTGCCTGGTAGGTACATAGGAAGCTCTTAATAAATGTGAGCCATTGTTATTGTTGTTGTTGTTATTATTTTAGACATTCAATAAACACTTGTTGACCGTCTTACCTATCCCTATTATAACCCACTTCTGCGGTGGCATTAGGAGAGGGTATAAGAAGGTCAACTATCCCAGTTTCAAGTTCCTGTAAAAGAAAGAAAAACATTTTGTTAAGAAATGACGATCAAATGCATCAAGAGAGCAATTATATTCAAGATCATCCTGCAAAAAGAATATTTTGATAAAAACAGAAACAGGGGAATGTAATGTACAAAGCTGTTCTCCCTGCCCTTTCCGATGCAGCCATTTTCCCCGCCTCCCAACCACTTGTCAATCTGTGAACATCCTAGCTAGCTATTGGTTCATCAGTCAGCTTGCAAGTATCCTCCTCCGTTATTGGTCCCCTGTTAGCCCGGTGGAATCCAACTGCTTCAAGGTAGCTACCCCGCCATGTTTTCTCATGCTTCTCTCTCTCCTACTCTCTCTATCCTCCTCGCTTTTCCACTCTCTCTAGCACATGCCCTTTCTCGTTCCCTTTCTTTTCCTCTCATTTTCTCTCTTAACCTGCAGGGAGACACTCTGTTTGCTTAATAAACTCCCTTCTGTGAAAAAAAAAGAGAATATTTTGAGAAATTTATAATGCTATATGATAGCCATCTCTGTACTTTAATTTTCTGGTTTTGATTTTAAATAACATTAGGAAATCTTCCATTAGGAAAATCTCTTGCAGTATCAAGAACCAGGATGAGAAAGTCCATCCAGTGAGGAGTAGGGGTGTCTGTGAGCACAGTGTGCTAAAATTTCAAATAGACTCAATAAATGATAGTCAAGTTTTATTCTAGTCATAGGGTTTATCAGAAAAATCCCAATATTAGGCAAAGCTGAAGAGACAAAGCTGATCTGGAAGAAAAGCTGTCAGTGTGGCTCTTAAAATTGGAACTGGTTTAAACACTTAACACTTATTTTTCTAAGTCCCCTGGAGCCTGGCAATTCCACCTTGTTCTAAAAGTGCCAGAATAAATCAGAAAGCACTTAGGTGGTCCCCGATTTGTTTGCTACACAAAGGTACTTATGAGTCATTGTTGTTTCCTCTGCCAATATTATAACATAACAGATGGTGAGTCATTGGTAGATGGTGAAGCACTTACATGTATGCAGTAAGGTATCTTCAAAAAGCATTTCCCAAACCCTCACTATAATTCATCTTCCCAGCACTAAAGAACAGTATAACTTTATACAAGGCTCACAAATGCATCTTTGCCTCATTTATAAAAACATGCCTGACAGAGTGATTACTGGAAACAGTAACAGTGGGCAACTCAGCAGAGACACTGCATGGAAATACCTGGCACATCTCTGTAATGGTGTCATCAAACACTCCTCCAGCATCATCAGCCCCTTCTCCAACCAGCTTAACTTTCCACGCTCGGGAGGGCAGACGGAGGTCTGAAGCATTCAGCTTAACCACTTGTCTTGCTATTTGAACGAAGATGGGCTTACACTTCCGTCCTCTTTTTTAAAAAAAAGAAGGGAATGAAATACAACTCCCCAATTTCCCCAGATCATCACAATGATCCCCAAAGGTATCTTCCCATCAGTGTAAGAACAGGTGGGCTTGAGAGCAGTGCAAAACTGTGCTGTGTCCATTGTGACTCCCTCAGGTACTAACACATTACTATCCTTCATAAGTGAGGAAACTAAGCCTCACAGAGATGAGTTAGTAGTAACATTCATCTAAAAAAATTCCAGCTATTTAGTGAATTACACACACATATGCCAACCTGGTTGATATTCTCTTTACAGTAATTTGAGGTCCATAGTTTTTGCCTTGAACCATGGTTTTTCCTATGGAGCGCACCATTGGGAGAGTGTAGACTCGTGGAGCTAACAAAGGCCGCAGCTGTCCCTGTACAATGCCCCAAGTTCCAGCATTATAATGAGATGTGCTATTCTGTAACAGAAAGTAAAGTAATCAGAAATGGTATGAATCTTAAATAACTTCTGACTTTTAGAGCATAAATTCTTTTTGAAATGCAGTTTAAAAGCATAAACGTTTGTATCACTATTAGTATTAGTAACTATCAGTTACTATTAGTAAACTATTAGTAACTTTTTAAAACATTTTTTTCTGATAGATTACCAGTTTTTAAAAACTTAGAAAATACAGAAAAGCACACATACATATACACATATGAAATCATACATAATCCTTCCGAATAACCCCACTGACACTATTTCTTTTCAGTTTTATTCCATATGTGTTTACATAGAATTTTCAGTTGCTTTTCTCACTTAACATTTCTCTGCCTATTTACAGCCTATTTAGTGCTCCATAGTATTCCTCTGGTTGGCTGATTATTTTTGTCTTTTTTCTTTTTTTCTTTTTTTTAGTTGTGATGGACACAATACCTTGATTTTATTCATTTATTTTTATGTGGTGCTGACAATGGAACCCAGTGCTTCACAACGACAGGCAAGTGCTCAACCACTGAGCCACAGCCCCAGCCCCCTGGCTGACTACTTTTAACAGTGAACTGCCAAACTTCTCACATGTGCTCCAACACTGGTCCCAAAGGTTTTTGACTAATAGTTTTACAAACTGATCCATATTTTGGCAGACATGCCTATATATTAAACAAAGTCAGCTTTCTTTCTTTCTGAATTACTAAACTTGTCTATACAAACAGACAAATCAGCCAGATTGACTTTATTTTCCCCACTTTCCCTCCACAGGACCCAGAATACTCATTCACAAGGAGAGAAAGAAGTTCACTCAATTTCTCAGATCGATTTATACAACTTTGACAATTGCCCAATAGCTTTGTGTGCTTAAGTTATCTACTTGACTTTGCAGAAAATACATGACATGCTTAGCCATTCATACTTCCTCAAGCTGTGGACAAACCACAGAAGGAAGACCACTTTGTGTCCAGCATCACAAGCACCAATATCTGGACTGTCCCTAATAAACCAGTCACAAATTGGGACTAGAATTTTCTTTTCTGCTTCTTTTGGATCAAAGAGTAAAGGAAGTATTCACCATGTCATAATTTTCCAAAGGCCAAGAGAAAGGTTCTGGGACCTAGCAAGCTCATCAAGGGCTTTGCTTTCCCATCTAGCATGTTACCTGGTTGTTGGGGCTGAGATTCAGTAGCCTCCAGGATGAGTACATGAGGTCGGAGAAGTGGTAAAGCAGCCGGAGCCTGGCTCGCACAGTGTGGATGCTCACCTCTCTCAGGGCCCCATACTGCGGGGGCACTGCATCAGGCAGACCCAGCTGCAGAGGTACTGACACACCTGCCCGGAAAGCAAACAAGCATATGTGAAGGAAAATGCATTGCTTTTACTTTCAGCATTTTGAAAATTTTCAGACACATAGAGAACTACAGATAATTATACAAGAGATACCCACTTCCATTATGTAAATTCTATAATTAATATTTTGCTACATTTACTCTTTTCATCTATGTATCTATTCCTGTATTCATTAATTCACCTTAATTTTTTGATCCACTTGTATTAGTTTTTAAAACTTTAAAAAACTTATCATTATGGAAACCTGATCATCTGAAATTTAATTTCCCAATGAACAATGGGACTTAGTTCTAAAGGCAGGAAAGAAGGGAGGGAGGGGAGGAAGTCAAATTCTTCCTTTCATGTTCAATAATTGTCATCTTCATAATAATGAAGGGTACAAATGAGGACCAGGTAGACAGTACTGGAAAATGGAAATGGGCAAGGTAGTGCAGTCACCTTCACTCTCCCTAGAGATCTGGGAGAAAGTTGCCTTGGCAGAATCAAAGGCTCCGTGATTCATGAAGGTTTTTCACTGCACAAAGGAGATTACAAGGACTGCAACCTCAGCTACCCCCTCATGAATGCATACAAAGAACTAAAAACAAGATACTCAACTTACTTGAGTTTCCTGCATATTAAGATTTGTAAGGCTTGATTCCCAGAGGTATTATTACTCCTCTTACTAAAGGCTAACATTTCTTGAGTACGTTCTATGTGCTTGGCACTATTCTCACAATTCTACATGAATTGGTTCATTTACTCCTATAGCTCTTTGCAATAGGTACTATATTACTCTCATTTTCAATAAGAAAACAGTCTCAAGGTCACTCAGATCATATGTGCTGGAGCCAGGACTTAGTCCTGGCAATGTTGTCCCAGAGTCTGAACCTAAATTAACTACTACAATGCAGTCTCTGACCTGAAATGGAAGTAAAATCCTTCCAGAAGCTGAAGGCTACTGAGGACCTGAAATGGTCAGTGCAAAGCAGCACTGCTCACTCTGAATTCTGTTAACTAGAAACCATCTCCTGCTTGTTTAGAATCTACTTTGCATTAAGCCCCATCTTGGTCTTAGGGTGTTTAAGAAAAAAACAATCTCTATGGGAAGTCCTCCACAAGGACCGCCAGCTAAGAGGTAGAGAGATTAGCAAAAAGGGAAGAGTATTCTCAGCTCTTAGGCACAAAGGTGCTTAGGAAATTCTAGTGCCACAGACACCAGAGGATAGTAGAAACAAAGGGTTTGGGGGCCTGGATAAGAAACAACTCAAATATAAAGACCTATGTAAGAAAGATAAATGCCACAATTAAGGTAATGGCTCATTTGTGGGAATGAAAGATTAACTCTAATCAGAAAGTACCCACAATTCGTTTTTTTTTTTTTTAATATGTTGTGCTGAGAATTAAACCCAATGCCCCACATGTGCTAGGCAAGTGCTCTACCACTGAGCTATAACTCCAGCCCCACATTATGTTTTTTAAGACTTTTTGTAAGGATTTTATAACAAATAACAAAACAAAAACTTGAAACATGCCCACCAGTCTTGCAACACATTGGAGTAAAATGGCAGCAACTGGATTTGCTGGGCCAACACTCATAATTTCAAATGGTAACTGGTGTGAGGAATGTGACAAACAGTTCTCAGGGCTTTTAATCTTTATTTCTAAAAGTAAGTCTTTGGAAGCTAGTTGTCACATTTTTATATGTAAAAAATTCCTCAGTTGCTCTCTAAAATCAGAAATTTTTGCTTGCTTAAGTGACATGTTTTCTTCTGGAGCTATAAAGAAGGACAGCTTCATATTGAAGTCAGCAGGAGAAAGGCCTGCTGTGAAGTATTTATGGTGCTGGTAGCACAAAAAAATGCTCCAGTTGTATGGGGGAAGTCTTGTTTAATGGTTGCAGACAGATGCTGGACATAGCCTGGGACTGGCAAACAAACAGTATAGCAGGATATCAATGAAAGAGCAGCTGCAGAAGCATGGTCACTCTGTCCCTCACCTGGTGCTCTTGGTGGGACAGGTGGTGCTGTCCATGCAGCACTGTGGCAACGCCCAGCTGAGATCTGCCGAATGTTTTTCCCTTGCAGAACTGTTACCAGAGTTGGTTCTCGAACATGGTTGGTATGGCCAAGGCCAAGCTGAGAGTAAATAATAAATATACAGAAATTCAATTAGAAAGAGGAAGATAAGAAATCAAGTTGATGAAATCTGCTAATATCTATACCAAGTACCAACATTAATGAAATAAATTCTGATTTTTTTTTCTCTATCATATCATTTCTCACAGCTCAGAATGTCTCCTAAAAACTAAGCTGCAACTAGGTCATTCCAAACCTTATAGATTTGTCCTAAGGACTGAACACATCCATGGATTCCATTTCTGGAAAGGGAATGTGTACTTGGGAAGTCAAAACATAACAGAATGATCTGTACAGTTTTATTAAAACATATTGGTGTCTATAACAATAAACATATGCAAAAAATACATGGCTCTCCAGATATCTGTTCTAAGGATCGGACTGGGGTACCAGCATTGCAGCAGCTAAGTCACTCAATATCAGTAGGGAGGATCACGTGGAGGCCTGGCCAGGAAATTCCCAAAGGTGTCTTCAACATTAACTCTCCTCTCATTAAGACAACTTGCAATCAGTGATGAGCAGCTTCTTCACCTGCTAATGCAGAGATGAGGAGACCACAACAGCCAAATAGAGGCTACTATGAATAATACCAGACCTTAAACTTTAGGTTCTTGGTTTTAAGGACAATGAGACCCAATGAGAGGATTTATGGAGGAAAGACAGTGGCTTTGCATGTGAGGTTGAAAGCCACTGTTGTGGCAGGCATCTCAGACATCTCCCACTTAGGTTTCTTTCTGCTCCACATATAGAAGGGGCTGAACACATTAAATTTGAGTCTTTTCTCAATCTCTCAGAGGTTTAGTTTACACCTATGAATAATGAGGATGACAAGACTTCCTCCCATACTTCATATATTGTCACATTATAAAATACAAAAGTATTATTGTTTCATTCTTTCCTTTTTTGGGATCAATTAGTGTTCCCAGGTCCTAATCTCACGTATTGCTGTAGCAATGATTATGATAATAAGCAAATATTTATATAGTGCTACATACTATGTGTGAGGCACTTATCAGTGTGTGCAGACACACACACCACACATACACACACACACTCTCTCTCTCTCTTTCTCTCACACATGCTCAGTTAATCCCATTAATCACTCTACTACTCTATTGCCAGACATTTGTGTTGTTTTCTGCAGTACTGGCTGTGGAACCCAGAGGTGCTCTACCACTGAGGTACATCCCCAGTCCTTTTGCATTTATGAAATGGGGTCTCCCTAAGCTGCCAGGTTGGCCTCAAACTTGTGAGCCTCGTGCCTCAGTCTCCTGAGTTGCTGGAATTATAGACACAGCTGTTGTACGCGCGTGTGTGTGTGCGCGTGTGTGCGTGCGTGTGTGTGTGTGTGTGTGTGTGTGTGTGTGTGTGTCTATACTGGAAATTGAACCTGGGGACTCTTTTTTTTTTTTTTTTGCGGTGCTGGGGATTGAACCCAGGGCCTTGTGCATGCGAAGCAGGCTCTCTACCAACTGAGCTATATCCCCAGCCCCGAACCTGGGGACTCTTTACCACTAGTTACGTTCCCAGTCATTTTTTATTTTGAGACAGAGTCTCACTAGGTTGCTGAGGCTGGCCACCACATCTAGCCTGTTTTTTTAAAACAATGGTATAATATTCCCTTTGCTGCAATCAAGAGAGAGAGATGTATAACTAGACTCACAAAATAATCAGTCCCATGGCAAAAAGATGTGCCTGAACACTGTGGTAGCTATTATGAATTTCTTACCATACCTTTTTCCCAAATGAAGAATGTTGTCAGATTTCTAAAATAGAGAAAGTAGCAAACAAGATATTTACCTGCCCTTCTGAATTGCTCCCCCAGGCATATACATCTCCAGTTGATGCCAAAGCAAGTGTGTGTTCAGCACCAACTGCCACATCTTCAATGACCACTCCAGCGAGGACAGGGATTTGCTGTGGCCGATTATGATTGCGGGCACGTCCCTCAGGCAAGCCTATCAAGCGATCTGAAAAAATAAGAGGAAGTGTTCTAGATGGCATGTCACAGTCCTTTTCTGTTTTCTAGTCAGTCATTTAACTTTTTATGATGCAACAGCAATTACATATGACTCATTGGGGCAAAAAGCTGCTATTCTGACAAGATATGCCAGATTCTAAGTAAATAAAAAGTCTGAAGCTATTTCTTTATCAAATGCCCCAGTCTCCTTATTCATAAAAATAAAAAAAAAAAAATAAATCTAAATCAGTAGCTTATTTCAAACCAAGAGGTTCCTTAGTATCCTCATACTTGAATGGACTGGTACATAGTTCAAAAAGGTCCTGAAGTTTCTTACCTTCTTAAAAAAGATATCATCCTGACTTATTCTCAAATTTCCATCCAACCTCTCTCTTCACCTTGCCTAATTTCTAAAAAGTGGCCAATCTCTGCTGCTCAATGTCCTCCAGGCTCATTTGGCATGGCCACCTTTGGCAGCCTGACTTCCACTCTCCATAGTGCTCTGAAACTGTACTCTTGAAGACATGAGTTGGATCCTAACTGCCCACTGCAGGGGCTACTTCTCAGGTCCAGCCTACGGGAACTCCACATAACCTCTGATAGTAGCCTGAGCTCCTACTGCCCCTCAGAGACTCCATACTATCCTGGCCCACCAGCTACCTCTCTCACCGCTTCTTTCAAATCCAACTTGCATGAGTCTTCATCCTGTGCTCACCTGCCCTTTATTCACATTCCCACAATTCTAGTCTTTTTTTTTTTTTTTTTCCTTTCCACTCTTTGGGTTTCTTAGATCCTACTGTTAAGAATTTAACTACCACCATTATGTCACTAATGTTCCCAACCTGCACCTCTACACCTACTATTTCTGCAGTTCCAGATTTTTAAAAAAAATTTTTTTGGTTGTTGATGGGCCTTTATTTTACTCATTTATTTTATAGCAGTGCTGAGGATGGAACCCAGTGCCTCACACATGCCAGGCAAGCACTCTTCCTATGAGGTGCAACCTCAGCCCTGCAGTTCCAGATTTAAATTCTCAATTGCCTGCTAGACATTTCCTTGTATATATCTAGGGCAGAAGGCCCCCATTCAACATGACTCAACCCCATCTCCTTATCTCCCTTTCCCCACAAACCAGCTTATTTATCAGTCAATAGAATCAATGTTCTCTCAACACTAGAAACTTCAGTCATGGTTTACTTCTTCCTCTTTCTCACAATTGCCTCACATACCCCGCAGTCACAACAACAAAGCAACAGATCCCACTTAACAAAGTGAATTAACTGCCAAGGAATCCCACTTGGAATGTACAGGTTGCAAACCTACTCAGGATCTGAAGACAGAGTGCCTATGAATTCTTCCACTACCTAAGATTTGCAGCCCCAATCCCCAGAAGGGATGAAGAGTGAGGGAGGAGCACTGGTGCTCTAGGCACTATTTGTATCAGCCTGGTATAGGTGGTAGAAAGGAGGAAGAGAGAGACCTGAGAAGGGGCACTTCTATCAAGAGTTAAGGGTCTGGCATGAGGAACTTTAATGCAAGGATTGACTGTCCTTAAAAAAAGTTAAACAGAACAGAAAGTAGCAAGTGAATGAGGGTCATGGTGGCTACTGAACATTCAGCACAAAATTTACTCAATTCAGATCACCTTCTTTACAAAGAGAATGCAAATGTTTCTATAATATGTGTATGCACGAAACAAGCAATATAAGCTGAAAAACACCTTACCTTGACCAAAGGTATACACATGACCATCCTTGGTCAAAGCAACAGAAAACTGAGTTCCACAAGCAACCTTTTTTATTCCGATTCCACAAAGGACATCAACTTTCTGCAAAATAAATGTAAGGAACATACTTTAAAAAGGGGAAAATACCCTCTTGAATTTGCCTACTGGCATTGTACAAAGTCAAAGACACTCTTCCAATAAAATTACTAATTATCACCTCCCTAATAAATTACTAATTATCACATGATAATGTGGAAATTATCATTTCCACACAAATTTACACTCCTAAATGTATTTTATCCTACTGCTCTGTGAACTAAATAAATTTTGGGGAAAGAGTGTGCAGGGGCCCATGTGAAGTGGAAGCATTCCTGTGGGCAACGGAGAACAAAGGGAATGCCATGCGCTTTTAAAATCCATGCAAGAGCCCACAGGCCATGGATCGCTCCCTTTCAGACTTTTTGAGCTGTCAGAGGTGACAAGAGCTGTTTTCTATGTCCCCCCAGCAAGAGCTGTTTTCTATGTCCCCCCAGCAAGGGTGTTCCTTTCTCTCTACATCCGTAGTTGAATATTCACTAGTTTAGCTATCATGATGTCACGGACTGCAGATGATGTTGAATCTGAAGTTGAAGATAAACTGAGTACTCGTACATCACAAATGTATCAAGAAAACCCACATAAAATAACTGCATGGGAAGTCTTCTGCAGGGCTGAACCTTCTAAGATGTGAATAATGGTTTCTAACATATGTTTTTATATACTCAAATTTCCTTTACATTGTTTTTTAAAAAGAAATGCACACCTGTATAAATTCAGTCTAAATGATAAGCTGAAATAGCAGCTGCAAGCAGAAGATTATAAAGACTGTCCATGGTTACCTCCAAAAGAGACCCTGGAGATATTTCTAATTATTTCTTCTCTACACGGGACATAGTTCTATAGTGTTTCAGCTGTCTACAGAGATAAAGGCTTATTCTTGCAGAATTTTCACATCCAGCTTAGCTCTCAATGACTTATTTAAAATCACGATCTAGAATGCTGGACATTCAAGAAAAATCAATAGAAAACTTCTAAACTTCATTATGAAATACCAAAAATGTTAAAGGTAAATTATTTCCACCTAAAAAGAGGTACTGACATAGATGAAAACTAATTTTTGGGTTGGGCTTGTGGCTCAGTGGTCGAGTGCTTGCCTAGTATGTATGAGACACTGGGTGGGTTCAATTCTCAGCACCACATATAAATAAATGAATAAAATAAAGGTCTATAAAATAAAAAATATTTTTTAAAAAAGAAAACTGATTTTCATTACCTGAAAGCCTAGATTAAAGGCACTAACTGACCTGAGGTGAAGATTTTGCAGTGGAATTTCCTAAGCCTAGTTTTCCATAGTCTCCATCTCCAAAAGCCCACACCATGGAACCATCTGCTGACACAGCCAAAGTGTGATTTAGCCCACAGGCCACCTAGAAAAACAAGAGGTATTCAATAAGGCAAATCATAAGACCTAAAACACTATCACCCTGTTTCTGGGACCATTTTTTTTCTACTTCATTGGAAAATTTGGCTGTATTTCTGAAGAATTTTATTGGCCTCAGCACCTACTATAAATGTTAACCAAAATGGGTCAGCTGATATAATTCCTAACGTCCACACACATAAAAAATAACTTTCTTCTTCAAAATGAAATCCTTCAAATAAACTGTGACTAAGAATCAAAAAGTACAAAAAATAGGAAAAAAATACATATAAATCAAAAATATTCATTCATACCAGAAAGTGTCTAAGGAATAAGATATAGGGAAAAAAGACAAACATATCTTATTCTGTTGCTGGCAATACTCTCAATGTGCACAGCAGGGCCAACTACTGCTGAGAGCTGTAGCTACCATCGATGTTGCAATTCAGCCATCAAATTCAAGACTGCCAGAAAGGAGCCACAGACATTTGTATTGTTTAAAGGTTTTATACCAAGTTTTATTAGCGCTCTATGGAGGTTCTAAAATATTCACATCCTGAAATAAGGACATGATTTTTCTTGCCCTAAAATGTGAATTTTCACATTGGAAAAGTTATAAAAAACTGTCAACTAGACCAACCAAAATGTGCAGAAGTACAACTCGCGATCCTGGGTCTTCCTGAAAGGAGAATGTCTAAGTACACAAAAAAGAGAGAAATTACTCTCAGTTAAAACACTGTATTGACTTATTCCATACTTGTCCAATCTGATATCCCTCCAGTGCAGTCACTCTCTCAGGAAGTTTTTTGTTAGAGGTGTTGCCAAGACCCAGACGACCATAGTCACCATTACCAAAGGTAAATAGTTTGCCATCTGAAGTTACCACTGCTGAGTGCTTAAAGCCACAAGACATCTGGGACAGAACAAAGGAGAAAAGACGTTTTAAAGAAAGGAGATAATGAGAAAGAAATATATCAAACACTTTTGGTTATTAATGTAGCAATAAACTTCAGTGACAAGTCAGGATCTTCAAGACCAATATATTCTATTTACCCAAGTGACTCTCCTGCTCCTCCAAGTCTGATCTCCCTCCCCAGCCTCAGGAAAACCAAGTTAAAGTACAAACATTAGAGTAACTCTTAAGTTGTGATTAACTAATCTCCACTAAATGAGATAATGAATGGGAAATTTTTTGAGAATTCTAGGGTGCTATGTAATTTTACAATATTATTTTAGATCTCTAACTGATTTTTCAGAAGATGTATATGGAATCAGCTTGTGTAACAAAAATGATAGAACCTAAGTAAGCTCCTAGAGTTTTCTCCAAGGGCCTATAGCACCCTATCCTGCACCAACCAGCTGGCGTAGGAAAAGGAAGTTCTTTCTTACACCAAAGTCCATTCAAACTTCTGACAAGATTAAGAATGAATCTCTGCAATCAAAAACTGGATCTTTTATAATACTTGTGTAATACATTTTTACTATTATTTACTGTTACCTAAATTTAAGAATTCTATTCAAAAACTAGATTTACATTTTGAGCTATTCAAAAACTAGATTTACATTCAAAGGCAAACTTATCCATGTTCTGACCTGTACCACTTCTTCGCCTTGTAAGGCCTCAATCTGCCTCGGCCGCCGTTGCCTGTCACTGTTCCCATGGCCAAGTTTACCATAGTCGCCATCTCCCCAGCTAAAGACTTCACCACTTTCCGTCAGGGCCATGGAGTGCCCATCAGAACCACAGGAAGTCACCAGCTGGGTCACCACAAAGCCTGGAACAGAGCAGAAATCCAACAGATGTCACTGGACATTAAGACTTCTTTCTTTATTTGCAGCTACTACAGAATGCCCTCAGAATTGAAAAACACCAAAATGGTACTACTGAAATAAAAATTAACTTGTTTTAAATCAAACATGTAGCCAAAACCTGGCAAAATTGGAAGCAGTTACATAAACTAATGATGGTGACAAGGAAGATGATGACTACAGCAGTTATAGTCACTAACAACTGTGTTCTAGCCACTTCTATAAATGCTTTACATGAATTTTCTCATTTCCTGTTTTCACACAGAACCTAGGAAGCAGATACTAGTATCACCCTTTTACAATTGCAAACATTAAGTCACAAAAAGATCAAATAAGATTGAGGAAGGTTCCAAAGCCAGGGACCAGAAGGAATAGACAGGTCACCAGTCAATGTTCCCATTCCTACTGCTGCACTCTTTCCACCTAGATCTCCAGGAAAGACACGTAGAACTTTCCAGAAATCCATTCTGAACTGTTACTCTTATGTTTTTACTTTTAAAAAGCCCTTTGTGTCAGGTGTGGTGGCACATGCCTGTAAACCCAGCAGCTCGGGAGGCTGAGGCAGGAGGATCGAGAGTTCAAAGCCAGCCTCAGCAAAAGTGAGGTTTTAAGCAACTCAGTGAGACCTTGTCTCTAAATAAAATATGAAATAGGGTTGGGGATGTGGCTCAGTGGTCGAGTGCCCCTGAGTTCAATCCCTGGTACTGTCCCTACTCCCCCCACCAATAAAAAGCCCTCTGTGCTTTCTTTTAAGGCTTCAGAATCAGTGAGAGTTCACTTAGAGAACAAGCCAAGAGCTCCCTCAGCGGTTTTTCCACAGGTTTTCTTTCACCAAGTCTCACAGAACTCTGCGGGAGATGCCTATTTGCATATTTTCATATAAAACTAACTTGTAATTTTAATGAAACAAGCCTGATAGCTATTGCTGTAGTTGTCAAATTGTACTTTTATAATTTTAAAGAATTTGGTTACAGTCATCTCAAAAATAGTTATTTAATATATCCTGAATACTAGCATTGCAATTATAAATAACATGCAAAATAAAATAGCTTAAAATACATAACTTAAGACTGTACAGGGCTGGGGCTGTAGCACAGTGGTAG
The DNA here is from genome assembly GCF_902686455.1 of Sciurus vulgaris. NCBI lineage: Eukaryota > Metazoa > Chordata > Mammalia > Rodentia > Sciuridae > Sciurus > Sciurus vulgaris. The sequence continues at coordinate 111,209,316 of NC_136462.1, forward strand.
AGCACTTGCCTCGCACATGTGAGGCACTGAGTTCAATCCTCAGTACCACATAAAAATAAAGAAATAAAGATATTATGTCCATCTACAACTAAAAACATATTTAAAAAAGAATGACCATATATATGCCTAAACAAGGATTCAAATATAAAGTGAAAACCTATGATTTTATCTAACAAAGGTGTGAGATAAGTTCCAAAATAAGCAAATATTTTTACAGTTAGGTCATAATTTCTGAACATTTTAAAATTAAGGACAGTTTTACCTTGTAAAGCCGAAATAACTGTCAGCACATGAAGGTCATCAGAATTTCCTTGTCCTAATCTGCCATAACTTCCTTCCCCACAAGCCAACACTGTACCATTGGCCTGGATGACAAATGTACAATTCTGACCACATATGACCTAGTATAAAAGCAAACAATTAAAAAATTACCCTTTTATTATTTCATTGTAATGTACAAACATTTGAATGTTTCCATGTATCCCAAGGATATCTTCATCAGTTCTTTTATCATTTTAACTAAAGGGGATAGGTTATTAACTATGGTTTTCCTATCTCTTGATTACTATGAAACTGCTTACTTCACCAAGAGATAGATAAGGCCTATCTAAGATAGTTTTGAACCATGTTATCTACAGGGATTTCAGCTAACTGTGCAGAGTTAAAAACAATATCATTAATACAACACAGATACAAGAAGAAAGTGGGGGGCTGGGGTCGTGACTCAGTGGTGGAGCACTTGCTTAGCACTTGTGAGGCACTGGGTTCAGTTCTCAGCACCACATAAAAAATAAATAAAGATATCATGTCTATCTACAACTAAAAATATTTAAGAAAAAAGAAGAAAGTGGGAAGGGTAGTGACGAAACACTAAACACGAGGCTAGAAAGAGGGAGAAACTAGAGGGGACATATACAAGGAAGAGCAGTGAGCTCTGGGATAGCTGAGGTAGGAAAGAACAAAAGAGAAAGCAATAACCTCAGAAAGGTTTGGAAATATGTACCATGATTATTAGAAGTGGGGAATATCAATGAAGTATGGCTAAAGATCCTAAGGAGTCTGTGGATCCAAAAAGAGAATCACTCCTAAGGAGTATTTAAACTTCCATAAATATGTACTATGTAGGCCTAAGGTATCATGCTGTTAATTCATTATACTTGGAAGTAAGAGAAATTTAGAAATTTTTAACAAAATGTCTTAAGTCTGACAAAAACCTTAGCAAGCTTTTATTGGGAGGCTACCCGTCAAGGCTTTATTTAATGATTCCTCACAACAGACTATGAAATGGACAAGTTTTATCCCACAATAAGTTACTGACAGCAAAGGAATTGGAATTGTCAATTCCCAAATTTCCTCTCCATGTTTTACCCTATTAGTTACCTGTTGTGCCTGTGAGAATGAGGGAGCTGCGGCAGGTACCATTACATTTCTTCCTGCTTCTGCCAGCTGTCCATGCCTACCAGCACCCCACAGGTAGACATCACATTTACCTCCCAGGTGCCAGTCCTAGAAAACCACAATCACCTAAAACTTAGATTCATCCATTTGTTCAAACGAGCACATACTGGGTATCAAGCATGTGCCAGCCTCCATGGGAGACACCAGGACACAAAACACACACATTAGAATCAAAAGATTGACTGAAAAGCACCGATAGTCATCTTCATCTTTACTGACCTCAGGTCTAGAAGTTGCCCAGGACATAATTTGCTCATCCATGCCATTGATCCATTTACTGTTATCCTGCAAGACAGGGAAGATATTAGTATCAGAATTCTGCTTATTAGCAACAATTTCTATTCTTAACTAATAATAACATCTTATAACAACAAATTATTTCCAAATAAGATCATGGTAATAGTACGACAAAATAAGAGTAAGCAGGGTTTTTGTTTTGCCTATTTATTTATTTATTTTTAGTGGGGTTTTGCTATGTCCACACAATGGCCTCAAACTCTTGGACTCTAAAGATTCTCCTACATCAGCCTCCTGAAGAGCTGAGAGTACAAGCAGATGTAACCATACCCTGTAAGAACAGCTTTATAATCATTTCAAAATTGATTTTATGTATTGTTATTTTTAAAGACTTTTATTTTAAACACTTTCACTAAAGCCTTGGTGATTCAAAGCTAACCATTTGTTTACTGAGCATGCACAGGTTCAAGGGCATGTACAGGAACAACTGCTCCCATGAATGTGTAGCTGTGGGTAGGTCTTTTCATCATTTTATAATTCAGTTTCTGCATCTACAAAATGACAGGTTTGGACCACATGAGTTAAAAAGGACACTTCTTGATTAAAATAATCCATATTTAGATAATTTTCCTCAATTCATATTTGTATGTTTTATATTTATATGATCAAATGTTTGTGTATCTATAAATCTTAACTAATTAAAGAGGTTGTTAGATCAAGTTCTGGCCTGCATGTCTACACAAATACTTTACCTACATCTTAGTTTCTACAGCTAGAAGCTTTCAAACAAAATCAAAAAGAAATGACAATTTGAATGCTCTCTCATATTCTTATGACACTGATTAAAAGCATGACTGAAGTGCCAAACGAATTAAACTCTATATGGGTATAAATCTTACAAGTTGACCACGAAAAAAATGCTATAATAAACAAACACATATGGGAAAAAAAGGAAAAATATGGAACTATATCACTGAGAGCCACCAGGTTTACAAGAACTCAGCTCTCATATAATCAACATCTCTCACCACAGAGGACTGATACCAGATTGAAAATGACCATTTGAAAGAAAAATATTTTCGCTTTATCTACATGCTTCTAGCTATTCAAGCTAGCAAAAATTTGTTCAAGGGTCTTCGGTATGCCAAATACCAATGATACAATCTCAGTTCCAGATAACAGATGCACATGTTACATTTACCATTAGGAATACAAGTTCATCCTCTGGAACAGGCTCTAGATCTGGAACCGTAAAAGATTCCGGAAATTGTGCTCCATTGGTCAGGGCTTCAGCAGCTTTAATAGTGGTTGAGAAACATTCTAACCAGGCCCACTCATTTGGATTCCAGGATGAAGGATCAGGAAGGCAGTTCTGGTGGTGTGGTGGCACTGGCGGGCTACACAACAGCTGATCCAGATGAAGTCCCACAGCAAGGGAAGCCAGACATTGCATATAGGGGCTGTGAACAAGCTGGTCACCACAAACTACATGAGGCTAAGAGAAAATGCAAGGATGTCATGTTGAAGAGCTTGTGCCAAATATTCTAAATTAACTTACTATGTTCTGAAAGCTGTAATAATTTTTTGTTGACTATTTTAAGATTTTTACTTTCAAAAGATTTTAAATTTACAGAATTACAAACACAGTTCAGAGAATTCCTATAAGCTCTTCACTCAACTTCCCCTAATGTTAAGATGTTACATAACCATGATACATTCAGCAAAACCAAAAAAACTAATGTTGGTAGTATAATACTAACCAAACCAAAAACTTTATTGGTTTTCCCACTAATATTCCTTTTCTGTTCCAGGAGCCAATTGAGAATATCACATTGCATTTAATATATTTTCATTATTTCTTTTTTCCTGATTGAAAATAGAAGGTGTGTGTGTGTGTGTGTGTGTGTGTGTGTGTGTGTGTGTGTGTGCGCGCGCGCGCGCGCGCCAGGGCACGGGTGGGGGGATATAACAACTAAATCATGGAGACCTATCTTCTTCAACCATTACCAAGAGAACCCTGGTAGTCACCAAAAGGAAACTGCATCCTCTTCTCTCTTTTTTTAGTTGTCAATGGACCCTTATTTTTAATTAACTTATTTATATGTGATGCTGAGAATCAAACCCAGTGCCTCACACATGCTAGGCGAGCAACAGCCCCAGCCCCACATCCTCTTCTATAGTACTTCTCAGTCATGGCAGAGCAACTCTGTGAGGGACAGAGGGTTTAGAAAAGAAAACTTGGGCAAACACTTCAGTGACATTAACTAGGTATGATAACAACTGATTAAATTAATATAGCTTATCAAAAAAAGCAAAAAACAGAACTCAAAGAGTTCTGCCTAGGGGCAGCACACTGTGAAGACTGAGGGCTAAAAGGCAGGCTACTTGAGGATCTGCCTAGACAACAGGTTCAAATGCCACATTTCTTCATTCTAGTATTTAATGACCCTACTCAGCCCAGCCTTAGCTGTTCTTCTAAACTTCCCACAAAGATGTGCTTGGTATAGGGAGAGGATGTACCCTCTAACATTCATATCTGTTCCTACCCCCAACTTTGATGCAAAGCCACACAAAAACAGATATATGGGCCAGAAAAGAAAAGATCATACTCATAGGCATAGATATTTTAAGAAGCTTTGGAGTGGATAAATCATCTGGAAAAGGATGATATTAATGATACAAAATTGGGAATTGTGTTTTTGTTTTACTTTAGTAAAAATAAAGTTAAGAATAGGCTTAGGAATACTGAACAATTATTTTCAGCACAACTGACTTTATTCAATTCTGTCCAAGTATCCACACTTATTTTCTCAGACTCCATAATAATTTCAAAGCTGTAATTCAAATTTGAAAACATCAAGCGCCTGTGGCTCTCTAGGAGTGAGTGCAATGAGTTACCTTTTCATAGGCATACTGTTCCTGAAGCATCATGGGTAACCGCTCCAGAAATGCTCTCATGCAGGGAGCCATGTTTAATCCCAGAACACCCTGTTGTTTCAGTGCTGTTCTACAGGTTGCTAAAACATGATTGGCAGCGGCCCATTCTGCTGTACAATTCACAACCAAAACATCCTGGTTGAAAATAAATCATGGCAGAGGATAAATTTGTTTTAAGAAACGACAAAAGATAATACTATCACCATTCAATCTGAGAAATTCTTTCCAGTAACTATATTAAAAACTTTTGCTTTTTAGACATTTATTTTGAAAAAGACTGTATTTTTATCTATGGAACTTCAAAACATCTTAAATTTTGTCTAAGTAAAAATGGTCGTTTTAGTCACTGAGTCATTGGGATTACAGGAGTGTACCATTAAACAAGTACATAAAATTGAATAAGTAAGAATCATAAAATTTGTGAACTACCTTGGCATAGCTGATTCTCTTTAAGAAACAATGCCAATTATTTGCTGTTTCACAGGACTTGTAGGACAAGGTACATAGTGTATGTTAAAAAATCTAATATAACTACAGGGATACTAGAGGAAACAATTCTCTGTCTACCAAGGAACACATCTGCAAAAAAGCAGAACTGTTCTACTCTGGCTCTATGGTTTATTTACAGCCCACTACTGCTTAGGGTATTATAAAATATTCTTAGAATTGGTTAATTTTTATATTTTACTATTCATGGACTATTCATGTAGGTTTATGGATTATTTTAATATCATTTAACCATATAAAATGTAAACCAAAGCAGCATATTGGCATTAATCTTTAAGAGTATGAAAAACAATTACTATAGGAGATATCACATCATTGAATTACTTCACAGAAGGGTGACTAGCGTTTTTATTAGAGCCTTAAGTTTGAAAGCAAGTTTTTGTATACTTGAATCAAATGTCTCAAGATGGCTTTTTTTATTTCCAGAGAAAATTCTTTTGAGATAGTTTAGTGCAATGCCAAAAATCACAACAGAAAGTTAAAATCCATTTTATATCTTTCAATGGAAATGAAATCACTCAATTAAGCCCTTTCACCAAAGCCCAGAGAATAGCAGAAAGAGTACTAGACAATAAATTAGAAGGTCTGGGTTCTAATTCTCCTTTTACCATGAAATAGTTGCATTATCTCCAGCAAGTAACAATCTCTCTGGATATGTTTGTCATCCACAAAGTAAGGTGCTTAGACCATGAAAATTATATAAAGAATATAAAATATTATTTTATATTTTATATAAAGAATATAAAATTCTTTATAGGCTTATATCCTATGAATTGATATAACTGCAACATTACCTTTGATCTATTTGAGCATGCAGCTACACCAACTTCTGGAATCCATACTGTGGTCTGAATAGCTCCAGAGCCTATCACAACTGTTTGCAAGACGGAGCCATCCTAAAATAAGATATATGTCAATACATATTACTTAACCTTAGGCACTTTATACTGACACTTAAAATTAATACTTTATATTCATAAAACATATTCTAAAATCTATACTTCAGCTAACTTCAATGTCTCATTGCTTACTTACTACCCAATTTTCTAGGACCCCAATGACTAAAATGTTTATCAACAGTAAGAAAAATTAAAGGGCAAAGGACTATTATTGTTTTTCTAAGAGCTGAGTATTCTTAAAGGAGTTTATTTGGTATTCAATATATTATTACATAAAATATTCCTAGGATTGGTTAATTCTTACTGTATATATTTAAGTTAATGTATAATGCAAAACTATTCTCTAATATAAAAATAAAATCTATGCTCTTACCCTTAAAGACCAAATGTTCATAAGCCCACCAAGTCCACCAGATACCAGGGCCAAACCATCAGAACTAAAGGCAACAGTTCGAACAGGAGTGATGTGTCCCCGCAGTTGATAAATACACTTGGCTCCTGCTGATTTCCTATATCCATCCTGCAATCATTATTTTTAACATATATTAAAATTAAAGCAATTTATGGGTTTAAGACTTACAATTCATTCTTGAAAATTTTACATTTCAGTATAAAACTGGAGATTGGAGAGAGTGGAATACCTTCTCTCATAAAGATTAGTTAGCCTGACTTAATAAATAATGTCAGTCTGGTTCTCCTTTGTTGAAGCTGAGTTTCACCCTTTTGGATCCATTTCTAATCTAATTTTCTTTTTTCTTTTCTTTTATTTTGCGGTACTGGGGATTGAACCCAGGGCCTTGTGCTTGTGAGGCAAACACTCTACCAACTGAGCTATATCTCCAGCTCTAATCTAATTTTCTACTCTTCAAATTGGGAAAAATGATTACATTTCAAAGTTCCAGTTATCCTCTAGAGACAGGAATATACTGTCTTCTATTCTTTAGCCAATGGTTTAATTTTTAAATTTTAGCTTTATGTAATTTTCATTTTTATGAATGATACTCTGGACAGGATTGAGTGCACGGTATTCCTACTTCACTGTGCCAAAGATTCAACTGATGACTAGCCTATCAGTAGCATTGATTCTATTCATCACCACTGTAATGGTCACTATTCATATGCATTAAATATTTCACCTTAACAATTATGGTGTCTCTGACTCAAATAAATTAAACTAATTCAGACAGTAAACCAAAGTATGACAATTATTTACATTTCCTCAAGGGATTCTGCCCTTTAGGGTATTGTGCTAAGGATCTTACTGAAGAAGAATTACTTTGATTACATATACTATGATTTCAAAGATGTTCAAAAACACCAGAATATTACCTGGCAATTTGATTCCTGGTCCCACCATCCTTCTGAACTAGTCATACTAGTCTGTGTGGTATCTTGTGGAATACACCAAACACATACCAAGCCACTCTGACAGCCACTTAAAAAAAATTGATCACATAAGGAGATTACATACTAAATTTCACATTGGAAAAGTACTCTTTATTTCTTTGAGGTGATTATATGGTGGTATTACAATGTTTAAGACTATTGAGAAGCCACTTTTAGTGCAAATAAAAGTCTACACTAATATAAAAATTAAGACACACACACACACACACACACACACACAATTTATAACATACGTAGCCATTAGTAACTGCAACTTGGATCCTTTCCCTGGAAGGCTGCACCAAGCAATGCCATTTACAGTAGATGGATGACAGAGAGAATGTAGACAGCGCCAGCATCCGGAAATAGGTCCCCAGAGTTTCACATTTTCTTCTTTGGCACATGTCATAAGAATATGACCTGTTGGGTCCCATTTCATACTGACAAGAGTATCCTTAAAATGATAGGGGGAGGGAAAAATCAGAATAATGTTTCATTCACAAAAAAATTCTTTAAATTCAAAAATTTATGGCATATTTCTATAACTCAATTATTTTGAAATCAACATTTTATGCCAGACACTGCCATGTCATTTCCAATCACTAAATCAACTCACCCTATAATATAATCTTGTCATATATATTGTGGCAGTCAAAGATCAATAAACAAATGGTAAGCACAAGAGGAATTATGAAATTCTGACTCCTAAGTGATATATTATCTTTCATTTGCATATGTAAGATGCAAATAAGGGGTCATTTTTACTGACTGATAATCATTACATTATGAAAAAGAAGAAACTTAAAAAAAAGCAGCAGCACCCATCACCAAATGAACAAACACTTAAGAAAATGACATGTTTTGTGTTTATATGGTTGTGATCACATGCTCTTCTAATGCTTTTTAACCCTCCTTCCATATCTTCCAACTCCAGATTTCATGCATTTACCTGCCTAGGTATCCTGTAAACATCTGACTTATCAAACTATGTACAATAAAGGAATAATCTTTATGAGTGGAATTTCTGGCACTAATAGGAGGCACTTTGAACAGGTGGTACTCCCAGAATATTCCCATACCATTGTTTTAGTTTCACTTTTTTCATGGTTTGATTTTTTTTTTTAAACACAGACTTTCCCATGTACATACATGAACTAAAGAGCTGGTGTAACAATAAAAAAATTAAATCTAAAATACCTGATATAAACATTTTACAGAAACTGGTACCAAATAAAAAGCAAGAAAAAGCAACTCTCTAGTGAAGACCCATTTACCTTATGTGCATCAATTAGAACAATGCCTCCTTTCTCAAGTGGTTCTTTTGTTCCCAGTAGCAATTTTCCATCAAAATATCCCACAGCAAATGGTCTATCTTCACTGAACCAAGCAATGCAAGTAACAGACACTAACATAGTAACACAGAAAGAAACAGGAGACTTGTTTGTTATTATCTGACTTAAAAGATACTTTGAAACAAACATATGCTACTGCAACCACTATAAGATTCTAAATAGCTCTTTAATGCATTAGACAAAAGGTAAGCCTACCATAAGGCTTACATGTAAACCACTTTAAGTCATTTTTAAGTGACAAAGTACCTCATTTTTAACCTTTTATTCTTTTTCAGGTTGTTGTTACATAAGAGAGACAACAATTAGAATTCCTTGGTTTATTTTAAGTTGTTGAATTAATGACTTAGAAGTGAAAGAACTCGTTATAGAAAATGACCTGTCCTCTCTGCTTATTTAATATTCCCTACTCAGTGTGTTTCCATATTCTATCAAAACTTTCTGCTTCTTTAAGCCTATACAACACTGAAAGGCTAGAAAAGAAGTAAAAAACAGTATCTATAAGGATAGAATTGGGGGTGAGGGAACTGACTAGGTAGGATAAAGACTTTTCACTCTATACCTTTTAAAACTTTCTAAATATTTGAACCTTGTGAATGTTACAAAGTATTTTTTTAAAGATTAAATTATAAAAAAAAATCCTCTTGTACTCTGCCTTGTTTGCTTTTGCAGTACTAAGGATTGAACTTAGGGCTTCACACATGATAGGCAAGTGCTCTACTACTGAGCTACCCAAAAACTACTAATCTGTTAATGAAGTGCTATGGAAGCAGGAACTTTGAGCTTTGAAATAACACCACTCCCCCAAACTTACTAACTAAAACTACAAGATGCCTACCTATTCATAGTACATGGTGAGAAAATAAACGGAAACAGACTTCTGAATATCTCTTGTCAAACCAGGAATTTTCCACCTTTTCTCATTTCCTCAATTTCACTCATTTGTTAACAATTTCATCTCTACCAATGATTATTATCTTTTTTTTTCTCTTGGACAGTTCTACTTTCAAGGGAGACTTGAAACCTGTTATAAATGTTAAGTCACTTACAGGATGAATGACTAATATGCATTATAATAATATTAAATCTCATAATTGGAAGAGAGGTTTGAAGAGAAATATCTTTCAATTCAGTACCTAATTCAAGTGAAACACCAAGTAGATTATTTAGGAAATAAAATCCAGAAGTAATATTTGCTCAGCATTTTTAAAGGCAAGAGCCAAAACACTGAGTCTTTGTGGCTTGGGGGCAAACTTTTTCAACTAGGCACAAGTGCATTTACCATCCTTTCGATAGCAATGCTCCAGTTCTCGACGGTGCATGGTAGACACATCAACAACTTCAATCAGTCCTAGAGATCCATCCATCCGTCCCACCAACAGTAATTCTGGAGACTCTCCTGACCAGGCTGTAGCTGGACTCTCTTCTGGCCAAGCCAGAGCAGATACCCAATGAGGCTGAATATCTACTAATCCTTTTCCTCCTACAAGGGGAAAATTATTAACTATTTGTTATTTAATTATTTAAGAAAAATAACAACAAAAAAGAAATACTACTTAATTTATTAATACACTCAATGTAGTTCCTAATTTCATAATGGCCTACTAATAAATCTGTGAAGACAGGATCTTTCCTTTGTTATTATTAAATTAAATAATTGGTTTTCTATAACTATTAATAGGACAAAATGACAGTGCTATAGGAGAGAAAAAAGGAAATATTTAATGGCAAATACCAAACACTTAAGACCTTTCCAAATTATTGCCCAAATTAACATGGGTAAAGGCTAGCTATTCCTCAAATAACTGAAGTAAAACAGCTATCCCTCAAATATGTAAAAATGAACAAAAATACTAATAAGCCCAAGATTACAATATATACTTTTTGATACCAGGGATTGAACCCCAGGTCTATTTACTATTGAACTACATACATCCCCAGTTCTTTTTAATTTTATTTTGAGACCAGGTCTTAACTGAGTTGCAGAGGGTCTTCCAAGTTGTTGAGGCTACTAGCATTGAACTTACAATCCTCCTGCCTCAGTCTCCAGAATCAATGGGATTATAGATATGCACCACAGCACCTGGTATTTTATTTTTTATTTTCTAGAGAAGTATAATAAAAATCAACAAGAATTTCTACATGTAGAACAAATATAAATAAGAGAAGTATTCAAGTGACCCAAAAAGTTATATAGCTTAAAATTCAGTGAACACTATTTCTCCTCAAATTCTACTTAATGATATATTAAAAGAATTTTTAGATTACAACTACTAGGTTAGTTGAAATTCCAGGAAAGAAAAGTCATGAAATGAGTATTTTGTCTCTAATTTAAATCACGTTGTACAAAATTCATAGTTGTTAAACAGCTTGTGATTTTCAAGGTATAGAGAAGCCACTCAGAAGGTTACTCAGGCATAAAAAGTAACCTCAGTAGTTGACTAGTATTTGCATGACTCTTACTTACCATTAACTTGCCAGATATTCACCATCTTTTCCAAAGCCCCAGCTAGATATTTGCCACTGATGCTCCAAGAAACAGGAGAGAAGCTTGGATCACTGGGTGACCCAAGGCTTTCCTCGGTATCCCCTTCCCTAGAATACAATAGACCGTATGGAATTCTAATCCTCATTATTCAAAAGTATACCAAACCCCAAACGTTAAAATAAAGATTTCATAAAGACTAGAGTACATAATGATAGATTGATGCTCATAATATTTCTTATTTCATTAGTACATAATTTATTCATAAAGACATGCGGATTTTATGTGGGTTGTACCCATAATTATTATGCAGAATACACTGATTTCTATTTATCTAATCTGTAGGAAAGTTCACAGAAAAGAAATATCTACAGCTGTCTATAATATTATTAAAAATGCTACATTTTGATATAAGCATAATTACTCTAATACCCAAATAATCCTTGAAAACTAATTAAAAAATTAACCTGTTTTATATCACTGAACATTTATTTGTTAGTAGACCCTGAATAAGTTCAAATATAGTTCATTCATATTTTCTAAATTACTGCCCTGGAAAGTAAAAATACACATTGAAGATTTAAGAACACTACTATAAAAGTTTTTAAAAATTTAGTGACAACTTGATTACATTAGCAACCAAGATGAGACATGTTTGGTATTCTCTTAAATGTTAAAAAAGTGATGCAAGCACTCACAATCTGTTGAATACACAGGTCTGTTGCAGTGAATATTGTTTCTTGGTAACATTCCACACTCGAATGGTGCCATCATTGCCACTTGTAGCTAAGAGGCCTTTTTTATTACACCAAACACATGTCATTACCTGGGAAAATTGGAAAAGGTAAGTCCAGCAACAAATAAGTTCTGATTAAAAGATTTTATCATTTGAAAAATTCTATCAAATTAAAAAGAATCTACCAATCTACAATGAAACTGAAAGTGTCCATGCCATAATTCAAAATGCAACGTTGGCATTTTTCTTCTAAATAAAATATATTATAATATTCAATTATAATTAAATATATAAATTTAATATATATTTATATATTATAAATATAAATAATATATAATTACTATAAATATATAATTACTTGAAGTACAGAATTAAAGTACTATTCCCAAACTCACTTGAATTATATAAGACATATTAAAAGCTTGACTAAACATTTATTTAATTCAATGAAATACAAATATTTTAACACACGTATGTTCTATAAAATAAATGACAGACGAAGACGTGGTTTTAAAATTACTTAAGTAACACAGATCAGTCTTCATTTTCCAAATGCCTTTATCACTGGTCAGAGGTCAGTAGGTTAGATTAAAATAGGCCAATTTCTTTTCTTTTTGCATAGATAAGCCTTTACCTTTTGTGAAGCTAATTCTTCAGGGATTTTTTTTCTCCCTCATCCCCCATCTGATTTCTCCCATTTGCATGCTGTTATATCAACCCAACATACAAAGAAAGTAAGTAGAGTTGGTAACTAGCAAGCAAATCTTGGTAATTGTGTGTGTGTGTGTGTGTGTGTGTGTGTGTGTGAAAGAGAGAGAGAGAGAGAGAGAGAGAGAGAGAAGGAGAGCAGGTCAGCCAGAAAGAGGTGAGAAACCAAGACCTAAACTGAGCTGAACACAGACTATTTTATTTTACACAGGTGATTAATACACTTTATACTCAAAATACATACTCTGTTCTGATGAGCCTCCAACTTGATAAAGGAACATTTCCTGAGATCTCCTCCCATATCAGCAAGTGTTTGTGGAGCAGTTTGGTTGTCACGGTCATGTGCAGCAAGAGTGCGCACAAGTTGTTGAGCAGCCCATTGCCTATGCTGTGAGGACAGCCTGGAGGAGAGGCAGCAGGCTGCCAGGGCATTAGCCAGCTCCAGAGGGCCTACAGCAGAAGGATCATAGGAAGGATGGGCATACAATTGGGCAATTAAACCTGCTTAAACAAAACAATGAAATGATGCCCAGGTGAGAGCTGGTAGTGATGAACAAATAAAAATAGGTTAACCCATTTCTTTTAAGAATTAGCACTTTTATAAGCAATCATGTCATAAAGATATACATAAGAGATAAAGCATTTACTTCATATTAAATTCTATAATAAATCCAATTGACTGCAAATGAACATTTTATTACACATCAATACACAGCCCTTGCTCTAAGAACTCAGTAGGCTAGAAATGCAGTAGAAATAATTCTAATGCTCAGGCAGAGGCAGCAATGCTCTTAGGCTTTCTCTGCTCAGAGAAGATCTTGGGAACAGGGATTGTAGCTTAGTAGGAGAGCACACGCTTAGCATGCACGGAACCTGGGTTCAATCACTTTGGGGGAAGAAAAAGGATTTTAATAGCCCAGACAAGGAACTGGGCTAATGATCCCAAAGCCCATCTCTCTGGCCAAATAGTCCTGATAAAGAGAAGGATAAAATCCAGGTGCAGTAGTACACACTTGTAATCCTGACTACTCAGAGGACTGAGGCAGGAGGATTTCAAGTTTGAGACCAACCCAGATGATTTAGTGTCTCCAGTTAAAAAAAAAAAGGCAGAATGCAGACTATGGGCTGTGGATACAACTCAGTGGTACAGCACTTGCCGAGCATATGTAAAGCTCTGGGTTTGATTCACAGACCACCACAAAAAAAAAAAAAAAAAAAAAGAGACAGAGAGAGGAAGGTAGAAGATAGCCTGATTACATTTACATAGTGGGTTTAAAAGTATAATCATTTTATAATACTACCTTTATCTAAATTTTATTAAAGAAATCTACCAGGATTATTACTATGGTGAGTCAAAACACAATCTATATACTAATTTGGTGCATTTTTAAATACTTGCTTCCATACACAGTGAAAAAGTATCCACATACTTCTTTTATGTTTTAAACTTAAGAAACCCACATGTTATTTATTTATCACATACAATGATGCAAAAATACATTTTTAAAAAAAATGAATTGAGTTGATTAGAAGACTTTAAGTAGTCTGAAACCTACCTTTCTTTTCAACTTCTGACTTATCATAGTTAGGTCTCAGTTTGGCCCCTTTGTCTGCTAGTAATGCCACAAGGGCCTGAGTCACAACAAAGTTTGGGGAGGTTACAAGTTTATTCTCTTCAGCAATTCCTCGGAGAAAGCTTGGTAGAAACTTTCTCTGAATTGGATCATCGACTGTAGTTAGATTTACACCTGTTGCAGCAGAAATCAAGTTCTGAAGAGGCAATTAAAACAAACAGGCTTAATTTTTACATATGATTTTGGAACAAAAAGATTTCCTATAAAAAGTTTCTTCAAGAATCAGTGGGAAATAAGCAATGCAGCAGGATGAATACTGAAGTGAGCTTACCTGTGTACACAACTGCACCAGCAGTTTTGCAGCACTAGGAGTGTTTGATGCCAGACATCCCACTGCTGTGCTCAGATAGGCCAGGCAAGAAATGGGCTTGTTGGCCTTGCTGTGACTGCCTCGGGAACGTTCCAAGGTGCCTGCTGTAGCAGAAGGGCTAGTGGAGAGGCCAGCTCTTCCTGCTGCAGCCAAGCACATTAATCGAACCAGTGTTCGGATATCTGTTAGCCCCAGAGACTCAAGACCAGCAGCCAGGCTACAACTGGAACCACTGCCAGGAAAGGAAAACACTTTAAATAGATAAAGAAAATAGATTCTTAAGGAACTATCTGGAGCCCCACATACCATCCACAGCATCAACAATCAGAATTAAATGAAAGCTATGTTATCACTAGTCATATACATCTTAATAAATGTCAAAAATATTATGCAAGGTTAACTTTCTCTTATTTCAATAAATACTGATATACACTTGAAGTATCACCAAATTATCAGAGTATAACATGTAGGAATTTTCAAGTAGCAAGAATTTTCACAATCTGAGCAACTCCCTGTAACTACTCTCTCCAGATCAACAAACATTAACAGGAATACCTCAGAAGCCAGATTTGGACTTTTGTCAGTCACCATGCCGCTCAAAAGTTACCACACTTTTGACTTTTTCTTCTTCTTCTTTTTTTTTTTTTTTTTTTTTTTTTTTGTACTGGGTGCTCTAGGGTGCTGCTCTACCACTTAATCACACCTCTGGCCCTTTTTATTTCTGTGAAAGGTTTTCCCTAAGTTGCCCAAACTGTCTCAAAGTTATGATCCTCCTGCTCAGCCTCCAGAGTCACTGGGCTTATAGTTGTGTGCCACCAAGCCTGGCCATACCATCTGACTTCTAAAGCCATAAATTACTTCTGCCTGCTTCTGAACTCATATATATGTGGAATAATAAAGTATGTGCTCTTCTGTATCTGGCTTCTTTTGCTCAAGATTTTGTAAGATTCATCCAGGTCATTGCATTATACTGTTTATTAATTTTAGTTGACATATAAATGAAAACTACCATAATCCATTTGTCCAATCAGGTGGTTTCTACTACAAGGCTGTTATATCATGAATACTCTTATGTATGTCTTTTGGTCCACATGTAGAAGCATTTCTGTTGAGTAAATAGCCAGAAGTACTGGGTCACAGAGTATGTTCACGTTCAGCTTTAACTGGTATTAGCAAACAGTTTTCCAAAGTACTTGTATCATTTTATTTTCTCAATGGTGTTTCATAGCCTCACTCCTCAAGTCTTAAATTTTAGTCATTCTGGTGGGTGTAAAGGATATCATTGGCTTTTAATTTTCATTTCTCTTAAGACTAATGAGGTTTAAATACCTTTTCATGTTATTTGCCATCTGGAAATCTTCTGTGAAGCACTTCTTAAAATGTATTTTGCCCATTTTTCTTTTGAATTATCTTTTTGCTTTTGATTTATGGGAATTCTCTATATATCACTGGTTGTATGCATTGTTCATATCTTCTCCCATTCTGTGGTTTGTTTTTTACTTTCTTAATGATTATTACTAAACAGAAGTTTTTTATTCTAATGCAATCTAATTTATCAATCTCTTTCTTTATGTTGAACACCTTCTATGACTTATTTAAGAGATTCTACCCCAAGATCAAGAATAAATTCTTCTATATTATTCATAGAAACTTTATTGTTTTATACATTTAGATCTAAGAGCAACTTTGGAATGATTTATTTATGTAGTGTAAGTTTGGTGTCAAGATTCATTTTTCTTATTCCTATGTGGATAAACCACCTTACCCTGCCCTAGTTGCTGAAAAGACTATTCTTTAACCATTGCTCTGCAGTGTAAACCACCGACAAAAATCAAACAAAACAAGTGTTTATACACGTGTGAGTCAGTTTCTGAACTCTGTTTTCCATTATCCTATTTGTCTATCCATGAACTAATATCACACAATCCTAAGTTTTATTTTGAGTTTTTCTTTCAAGGTCCTTTTTTCTTCACTGATTTGCCATCAAATACTTCCACTTAAGTTTTTCTTAAATGGATGTCTTTCAGGTATTCTTTCTTTTTTGTAATATACTTCAAAATATGAACTAAGCAAGGGTCCCTATGATAGAATTTCCAAGGAGATTTTGCTATATAGTAGAGCTGATTCTGCAGAAACATTCGACCTTTATTTTTTACCCAGCTAATTTTTACTTACCTTCTTTACACAGAAAATAATGTCATTATATTGAGTAAATGGCATTATTTTCTATGTAAAAAAAGCTAAGTATTAACTGAATGAGTGGTTGAATTAATGAATAATAATGATGACTATATCTAACATCTTTCACTCATCAGTGTATATTCAAGTTTCAAAAATCTTGGACTGGGGACACAGCACAGTAGTACAGCACTTAACTAGCAAGTTCAAGGTCCTGAGTTTGATTTCCAGTCCTCCCTCCCCACCTGTCAATAATAATAATAATAACAATAACAATAACAACAACAGCAATAATAATAAAGCAGAAAAGAAAGTAAGTAAACCAGGCACTGTGGTTCATGCCTATAACCCTAGCTACTTGGAAGATTGAGGCAAGAAGATCCATGAATTCAAGGATAGCCTAAGCAACCTAGTAAGACCCTATCTCAAAAAAAATTTTTTTTCCTATTTCATCCTCCCAAATAACATCAGATTCTAACTAATAAATACCAGAAGCTAACTTAGCATCATTTAAAACAAAATAACACTCACCTGACTGAGAGAAGAGATAGGGCTCTCATGACCATGGTTCTAGCCAGAAGAACTTGGGCAGCAGCTGTCACTCTCCTTAAAGCCACCACCCGGTCATGAGGGTTTGCCAGAGCCGCTGCCTGCTCTCCTAATGTTATTCTCCCAGAGGAACTCTTTTCTACAGAGCCATGGCAACCTGAAAAAACAAGATTGTGCTTAGTTCTCAGCAAGGTAAGAAAGAAAAGTATCTGGACTACTGAAAAATCTTCCTATTTTACATAGATTCTAGCCTGCAAAGAAATAAAGCAAAACAATGTGCTTTGCTCAACCGGAACGTCATTATTACAGCTTGGATGTGAGGTGTCCGCCAAAAGGTCACGTGTGAGACAATGCAAGAAGGTTCAGAGAAATGACTGGGTTGTGAGAGTCTTAACCTAATCAATGAATTGATCCCTGATGGAAACTGGAGGCAGGCGGTGTGTGGCTGGAGGGAGTGGTTCATTGGGGGCGTGGCTATGGGGTATATATTTTGTATCTGGAGAGTGGAGTGTGTGTGTCTCTCTCTCACTCTCTCTCTCGCCCCCCTCCCTCCCCCTCCCCCTCTCCCTCTCTCTCTCCCTCTCCCTCTTCCTCTCCCTCTCTGATGATGCAAGTTGCTTCCCTCTGCCACACTCTTCTTCCATGATGTTCTGCCTCACTTTTGAGCTGGCCTCCTATGTGGACTAAGACCTCTGAAACCAAAAGCCCTCAAATAAACTTTTTCTCCTTTAAAATTTTTCTGGTCAGATCTTTTAGTCACAACAGCGAAAAGGCTGACCATTATACAGAAAATTCCTTAAGAGAAACTTGGATATTTCTAAGTTAACAATCTATTGTATTTTCTATTATAGGAGAAATTTTCTATTAGATACATTTTTTTGCATATATGTCACTACTACTGGTACATCCAATTCTATTGGTCTATCTATTTCCCCTCTGGCTATTAGTATTAGGAACTAAACCCAGGGGCACTCCACCACTAAGATGATCTCCAGCCGTTTTTATTTTCTAAATTTTAAGACAGGCTCTCACTAAGTTTCCCAGGTTGACTTCACACTTGCAGTCTTCCTGCCTCAGTCACCCACGTAAGTGGGATTATAGGCACGTGCCACCACTCCAACCACTTCTGCTATTAGGAAAGACACCATTTTAAAAATATGATTTGGGTACACAGAAAGGACTAAGTCACTCGAACTGTCTCAATTCCTTATTTTGTATTCCCCTACAACAAAAATTCCATATTTTCTCTAACACAAAACAAAAAACAAAAAAAAACTGCACAATAATTTTTAGTCAAAGAATTCTCTTATAACAAAGTTTAAAAAAACCTTACTCATGTTTTATAAATCCTCCTTTTATCACTTCAATAGTTCTAAATACAAAAAAAAATCAAAACTTAATATTATATCACACCTTTAAAATGTTAAAACAACCGGCTAAAGAGACTTGATCAGGTAAGAAAACATTAAACCACATTCTTACTATTTATCTAAGAAACAAACTAAAATAGACAATAAAATCAATGCAAATTAGCATTTCAGTTTACCAATCTGCATAAGAGTCTCTTCCATACTATTGGTAGCTGTGACCATTGCCACTGATGCTCCCAGTGGGTCACTGTCAGGGAACTGAACTGGTTCTGGTACAATGCGTCGGTCATTTAAACCAAGTGGTCCAGCAAGCAATTCAAATTCTTCTTCACCTGTCAGCTTTTCATCTTCATCAACATCTAACATGTCCCAGTCTTCTGGAAATTAAATAAACAAACATATGATATGTGAATATAAACCACTGCTCTACAGGCAATGGTTATGGTAAGACAACATCTAAAATACAATTGAATTAGTTAGGCATGGTGACACATGCCTGTTTTCCCAGTGATTTGGAAGGCTGAGGCAGGAGGATCACAAGTTCAAGACCAATCTTAGCAACTTAGCAAGACCTTGTTCTTAAAAGATAAAAAAAGCTGTGGGTGTGGCTCAGTGGTAAAGGGCCTCTGGGTTCAATTTCCAGAACCACATGCACACAAAATAAATAAATAAAAATAAAATAAAATGCAGCTGGAATGAAAGTCCACTACCCGCAACATAAACTATGGCATCATCTCCTGGTGACCTGACAAACTGCATTCCTGAGGCACAGTGAAACAAGAGAAGGAAAAAAGAGTCAGTATAGTTGAAAACAAAATAAGCCACTGCAAATGTCACAGCTGGTCATGGAGGTTTCAACCAATAAAAAAAAATTGTTGTGGGACCAACAAAAAGTTCTTAACCCTGTCGATAATCATTAAGGAAGGGTTGTTGTAAATGAGTGCTCCAGAAAAATTCATGGCCATCTCAATTTTTTATTTTTCACTTTCCATAATTAGGCTGAAAATTCAAAATATACTACATTTCTTTCCTACTTTGGAAAAAATATGACAAACAGAAGTTAACATCCTGTGATAAAGCTAATATTTGAGCTCAGGTCCTTTCACCTTTGACTTTCAAACTAGGGTTGTTGCTATAAAAACATCCAAGTTAATATGTATATAAATACAAACACATCATGGTATATTTTAGTAACAAATGTTAAGCAGAGAGTATATATAAAAATACATGTAAAATAAAGAGGCTCTCAAAACAAACAACTACCTTCATACACACTGTCCTGCTTGCCAATTAGATCTGGAGCTTGTCCCTTGTACCTGCACCAAACATGAAGAACATTGTGTTTTTATATAAAAGTTAGTATCCAAAAATGCAAATTAAGTCATTAGAATATTTTAAGAGGTCATTAATAAAGCAGCAAAAAATAAAAGTGTTTCGTGTTACAGGGTAATGTAATAAAAACTACAAGTAAGTATGTACACACATGCTAATAAACCAATTGACTGTTTTACCACACAACTGGGGAGATTTCTGGTCATCTACAACTCTTCCAATCAAACTTCCAGAAAGCCTTAAAGATTTAATAGTTGACAAGGGTAAAAATTCTACTTACTAGAGATTAAGGATATAAAGCAATAATATTTTTATGGAAACTCATTTAAACAGAGCAGTCTATTTTTTCATCAAAAAAGGGATCCTAATTAAGATGCCAGAAATATAACATCATTGAAAAAAATTGTATGCCTTTTGAGGGTTAAGGCAAGGGTTCTGACTATAACTGGCCAACAAGTCAAAGGTTAACGAACAGTGAAAGACCTGCTGTCATGCCACTATTTCGGGATCTCAGAGATCCTAAAAGTCTCCTAGATCTCCTGGGAACATGAATTCCCTGACCTCCATACTTTCTGCCATCAATTCAGCAAGCACAAGTCTTTGGGGAGGTAAACAATAATTCCTCACATGAAAAGTCTGCAGTTCCCATCTCTTAAGGTATATGATATTCTCAAAGAGTCTGGATACACAATTTCAAGGTACCTTTCAGAACTTGTTGTCTTGGATTTAGTCTTCAGAGCTAAGTACTTCTCCCTGCAGCTGCCACATAGCAGGTAGTATGGATTTCCACTTCCACATTCACCACCAAACCAGCCATCCACATAAGAGCCATTGCTGCGATAGCCCTGGCGGTTTGCACTGCGCCCACAGCCTGGGTGGTTTCTCTTCATGTGCTGATTGAAGCTGACGACACTGCATTCACAGAGTTCACATACCACCACTTCTTCCCTGTCTTCAGACTCACAAACATGCTGCATAAAATAATTTTAAAAACCAAATTATTACAGTCAATTTAACATAAAATTAAGATTGTTTATAATATTTATAACTACTTTGCTTACATATCTTAAAATATTCACAATATTTTCATTAATGCTACATAAAAAGTTTTTTTTAAATAGGAATTCAGGCCAGGTACAGTGATGCATGCCTGCAATTTGGGAGGCTGAGGTAGGAAAACCATAAATTCGAGGCTACCCTCAGCAACACAGTAAGACCCTATCTCAAAAAAAAAAAAAAAAAGACAGTGGTATGGCTCAGTGGTAGGCCTCTGAGTTCAATTTCCAGTACCACAAAATTAATTAATTAATTTATTTTTAAAAATCAGAATTGAGACCACACAATATGAAGGTGTTCGTTGTTCCCTCACTCTTGCAAGTTGCAATGAGAAAAGAGTTAAGAACATGATAATCTGCCCTATCTCAAAGCAATTAAAACAAATCCTTCTCAAGTGAAAATAACTACTTTTTATCTGATTATAAAATGTTTAACCTATTTTCTGAATTTCTGAGAAAAGTCATTAGGATTCAGTTATTTTACTGACTTCATACGGCAGATTCTCTTTCCTATAAAATTTGTATCTAAGAACTTTTTAGTCTCTGTTATAAAATTGTAATGCTAATCAATTTATACATACAAACCCACATGTACCCTGTCCCTGGATGAAGGTATTTAAAATACGTTGGTGGACACTGGTTCCCTGAATGAGGTATTAAAAGTGATTAAATGGAACCTATGAAGGAGAAGAGCATGCATTCAGATAGCAATGTGAATGAAGCAGTTATGTTACTTAACCCAGCAGCATCTATGGGGCCTGATGTTTGCTTTGTAATCTACCCTTGACATTACAATCAAATATTGCCACAAGATGGCTCTCTTCAACTAGTCTGGGGAAAGAAGCAATAAAATCGTACAGAAACATTTTCATATTGGTTTGTAGGTACCAAAGCAACTTCAAAGCATTAAATCCCAAACAACAAGATGAGATTAAGGCTTTTTAGAGATTTCAACTATAGGTAAGGCTGCGTTAGTAAGCTGTATGAATAGGAGGAGGGCAGGAAAATAAGTCAGAGCAGCCCCCGCTGCAGTCACACACACCCAGGTAGGCCAATCCAGTACCTCTGGGATCCACATTCCCAGAATATCATTGTCACTGGTCAGGTCTTGTCCAAACATAGCTTCCATTGCTTCATCATCAAGATCAATTTCCAATTCCTCATCTAAATTAAAGTCATACAACGCCCCTGGGTCTTGCTGCAAAGATATTCCTTCTCTCCGACTTTGATTCCTGTGGGCCTGCACAGAGCGGTATAACCCCGCTCAGAACAAAACAAAAACGGCATTTTATTCACATGAATAAAATAATTCTGAATATTTTGCCAGTTTTTAACTTCCATACATGAGATGAGTACCCACCTCATTCTAGACCCACAAACCTATCATGTGTGTTTCCTCTCCTATAAAATAGGGATAATAACAGCACTCCTGTCTCACTAAGGCTACATATTTAAATAAGAAAACCCATAAAAAATTCATGAAAATATTAGTTGTACAGAAAAACACTCAGTAAATATTTGCTGTTATTAATCCTTCAGGTTTATTTTTAAAGCCATTCTCCTTTCACTTTATGATAAATATATATCATATGTTTTCTAGGACAGTCTTAGTTTCTCATTGTTCCCCAAAATGACTAAATCATTACTTACACTCGAATATTTCAAAGATCAAATCTTATTTTGACAAATCACATATCCCAGTTTTTGGATGAGAAAACATATTCCCTATAATTTATACTTTAAAGCATAATCCTATAATAATTTACTAATGAATTGAGGGAATTTATTTTTGCTTAGGTAGGTTCTTACTAGTGGTGAGGACCTAACATCCATGGAATACATTAAAAAGTCAGTGTCTACACTTTTTTTTGGGCACAGTGTCCTTTCTAGTTCCTTCTCACCACTGAGGATAAATATCCAATATTGATCATCACCTCTTAAATAATAAATGATTGAGGGCTGAGGGAGCATTTATAAAATTTCTCAAAACATATAAGTGGTCTGTATAACCTTCTACATCAGAGGGAACTTTTAAAAAAAATCTATGCACGTATACTCATTTCAATTAAGTAAAATTACATAAATGTGTAGAAAATTATATGCAAATAGTTGTTCTGTTAATGTAGGTGGACTGAATACTTAGTATTATTAGTTTACAATTTTAGTTTACATCTTCTTTAATGTTGCTCTTACAATAAAATAAAATCTTTCACCAAGAGAGGTGAAATATAATTACCTGCTCTTGCTAGCAGTGTGCGAGCTGCTAAATCAAACTTGTGCCTTCTTGTTACTGCTGAGCGACCTCTAGCTGGTGGTCCACTTCCAGAAGCTGTATTCTCTGTATGATCCAGATTATCAGTGCTACAAGTGCAAGTTTGAAAGCAACACAATAAAATTTTTAAAGTCATCATGAAAAGAAAGCAAAGGTGCAAGCTTTCTTGTGGCAGTACATTTTTCTCCAAATGTGACTGAGAATAAAATATGCTTTTTGAAAAAGATTTTAGAAGCAGAGGCTATCTGTTTCTCGGTGAGGCAGTTTTTGCTGCTTATCGATCCCCTGGTGTTTACCCATTTGTCTGCTGTGATGACCTGCAGTCTGCCAGCATATAGACGCCTTTTTTGAGAGCAGATTGCTAACTCTCAGGCGTCTATCGGCCATTTGCCTGCCTCTCGCCTGTCCATCGCCTGCCTTACTCCTATCCATCACCCAACGCTGGAGGTTCACCTCCCGATTGTCCGACAACAGTCAGCAAACTGATCGCCAACCACCAGTGGAGAACCAGCTGCCTGCTGCTGCCTGGAAGTTCACTGTTACAGTACCTGCAGGTTTGATTACACGTGGCTGCCGCCATTTTGAGACAACAGCCAGGACCTGTAGGACCCCTGGCCGGACTGACTGAGCCCCATCTCCAGGATCCCTTAGCCCGACCGATCACTCCCTGCCTCTGGGGCCCTCACATCGACTGACTGCTCCCTGCTGCCAGGACCCCCAGAACAACTGACTGCGCCCTATCACCAGGACCCCAGACGGACTGATTGCACCTGGCCTCCAGGATCCCACAACCGCACCAAACACACGGGACCTCCAGGACCACTGTCAGACCAACTGTATCCCGTCTCCAGGACCTCCAGCTGACCACATCCACCCCTGAGCTGCAGCTCCCCATTTGCCAACACATTTCGAAGCCAGAGCAGCCATCTTGGATAATCCTGGAAGCCACAGCTCTGATCTTTGGGTGGGGCAAATCCCATCCTGAGACACCTGCTGGAGGCTTGAAGCTCATTGTCAGGTACTTCTCATGCATCAGGCTACTGAACACTGGGAGGTTTCATTAGTATATGACTGCTGTACAGTAGATTTTCTTTTTTCTCCTGTTTAAAAAAATTTAAGTTTTTATTTCTTTACTTTCCTTGCTCTCTTTTCCTTTTGTTTACCTGTTCCCTCAGTCTCCTTCTCCCTTTTTTGCATGCTAACATCCAATTTCTTTTGATTACACTCTCACACTTTCTATTTTCTAGAACTTCTGTATATTCTTTTCTTATCACATTAACAGCCACATTCTACATCCCTCTGCATCCTCTTTGTCCTCCATTAGAAACTGCAGACCTTATTGCAAACCTGTTTGTTTTACCGAAGATAATACTTGAACTCACTTTCTTTATTATGACAATTTTATTATTGTCCCCATAGGGACTATTTAGTCTAGGATTGCATAGTGTCTGATTTGGGAACTGCTAATATTGATCTCCCCTTAAAGAAAGGGTTTTGGAAACCTATAGGGCCACTATAAGCCTATAGGGGGAAATCTGCAATACCCCAGATCTACACTGCTAAAGGGGAAGATACATGAACAACATGAAAAAACAATGGAAGAAAATGATACAAACAAATCTAGATTCTATAGTAACAGAATCCAATGACAGTATGTTAGAAGAAATGTCAGAAAAGGACTTCAGATTATACATGATTAAGATGATTCGCAAAGCAAAGGATGAGATAAGAGAGCAAATGCAGGCAATGAATGATAATACCAATAAGCTGAAAGAGCACCTGCAGGAAGCAAAAGATCACTTCAACAAAGAGACAGAGATCCTAAAAAAAAAACCAAACGAAAATCCTTGAAATGAAGGAGACAATAAACCAAATAAAAAACTCAATGGAAAGCATCACCAACAGACTAGATCACTTGGAAGATAGAACCTCAGACAATGAAGACAAAATATTTAATCTTGAAAATAAAGTTGCCCAAACAGAGAAGATAGTAAGAAATCATGAACAGAATCTCCAAGAACTATGGGACATCATGAAAAGACCAAATTTAAGAATTATTGGGATTGAGGAAGGCACAGAGATACAAACCAAAGGAATGAACAACCTATTCGATGAAATAATATCAGAAAATTTCCCAAACCTGAAGATTGAAATGGAAAATCAAATACAAGAGGCTTACACAACACCAAATGCACAGAATCACAACAGATCCACACCAAGACACATTATAATGAAAATGCCTAACATTCAAAATAAAGATAGAATTTTGAAGGCCGCAAGAGAAAAGCATGAGATTACATATAGGGGGGGACTAATACGGATAGCAGCCGACTTCTCAACCCAGACTCTAAAAGCTAGAAGGGCCTGGACCAACATATTTCAAGCTCTGAAAGAGCATGATTGCCAACCAAGAAACCTATACCCAGCAAAACTAACCTTCAGATTTGAAGATGAAATAAAATCCTTCCATGATAAACAAAAGTTAAAAGAATTTACAAATAGAAAGCCTGCACTACAGATTGTTCTCAACAAAATATTCCATGAGGAGGAAATAAAAAACAACAATGGAGGTCAGCAAAGGGAGGAACTACCTTAGAGAAAAACCACTCAAAGGAGAAACCAAGCCAACTTTAAAACCAAAAATAAGCCAAATGACTGGGAATACAAATTATTTCTCAATAATAACCGTGAACATTAATGGCCTAAACTCCTCAATCAACTTGAGATTGACTGAATGGATTGGCAGATTGGCAGAATGGATTAAAAAGAAAGACCCAACAATATGCTGCCTGCAAGAGACTCATCTCATAGAAAAAGACATCCACAGACTAAAGGTGAAAGGATGGGAAAAAACTTACCACGCACATGGACTCAGTAAAAAAGCGGGGGTTTCCATCCTTATATCAGATAAAGTGGACTTCAAGCCAAAGTTAGTCAGAAGGAATAAAGAAGGACATTTCATACTGCTTAAGGGAACCATAAATCAGGAAGACATAATGATAGTAAATATTTATGCCCCAAACAATGGTGCATCCCTGTACATCAAACAAATCCTTCTCAATTTCAAAAATCACATAGACCACAACACAATAATTCTGGGCGACTTTAACGCACCGCTGTCACCACTAGATAGATCCTCCAAGCAAAATCCAACCAAAGAAACCATAGAACTCAATAACACAATCAATAACCTAGACTTAATAGACATATATAGAATATTCCATCCATCAACGAGGGGATACACTTTCTTCTCAGCAGCACATGGAACCTTCTCGAAAATAGACCATATGTTATGCCACAAAGCAGCCCTTAGGAAATGCAAAAAATAGAGATACTGCCTTGTGTTCTACCAGATCATAATGGACTGAGAGTAGAAATCAATGACAAAATGAAAGGGAAATTACTCCAACACTTGGAGAGTAAATAATATGCTACTGAATGAAACAGGGATAACAAAAAACATCAGGGAGGAGATTAAAAAATTCTTAGAGGTCAATGAGAATGATGATACAACATATCAAAATCTCTGGGACACTATGAAAGCGCTACTAAGAGGAAAATTCATTGCATGGAGCGCATTCCAGAAAAGAATGAAAAGTCAACAACTAAATGACCTAACATTACAGCTCAAAGACCTAGAAAAAGAAGAACAGAATAACAGCAAAAGTAGTAGAAGACAGGAAATCATTAAAATCAGAGCTGAAATCAATGAAATTGAAACAAAAGAAACTATTCAAAAAATTGACAAAACAAAAAGTTGGTTCTTTGAGAAAGTAAACAAAATAGACAAACCCTTAGCCACACTAACAAAGAGGAGAGAGAAGACTCAAATTACTAAAATACATAATGCAAAAGGAAATATCATGACAGACACCACTGAGATACAGAACATAATGAGAAGCTACTTTGAAAATCTGTATTCCAACAAAATAGAAAGTACCGAAGACATTGACAAATTTCTAGAGACATATGCTCCTCCCAAACTGAACCAGGAGGACATACACGATTTAAACAGATCAATATCAAGCAATGAAATAGAAGAAGCCATTAAAAATATACCATCCAAGAAAAGCCCAGGACCAGACGGATTCTCAGCCGAGTTCTACAAGACCTTCAAAGAAGAACTCATTCCAATACTTCTCAAAGTATTCCAGGAAACAGAAAAGGACGGTACCCTACCGAACTCATTCTATGAAGCTAATATCACCCTCATATCCAAACCAGGAAAAGACACATCAAGGAAAGAAAATTTTAGACCAATATCCTTGATGAATATAGATGCAAAGATCCTTAACAAAATATTGGCAAACCATATCCAAAAACATATTAAGAAAATTGTGCACCACGATCAAGTGGGGTTCATCCCTGGAATGCAAGGATGGTTCAACATTCATAAATCAATAAACATCCATCATGTCAATAGACTTAAGGATAAGAATCATATGGTTATTTCAATTGACGCAGAAAAAGCGTTCGACAAAATACAACACCCTGTCATGCTCAAAACACTAGAAAAAATAGCGACAGTAGGAACATAACTGAACATTGTAAAGGCTATTTATGCTAAGCCCATGGCCAACATCATTCTTAGTGGAGAAAAACTCAAAACCATTCCTTTTAAAAACGGGAACAAGACAGGGATGTCCTCTTTCACCACTTCTATTCAACATTGTCCTCGAAACTCTAGCCAGAGCAATTAGGCAGACTAAAGAAATTAAAGGAATATGAATAGGAAAAGAGGAACTTAAGCTGTCACTATTTGCAGATGACATGATTCTATATTTAGAGGATCCAAAAACCTCCTCCAGAAAACTTCTAGACTTCATCAACGAATTCAGCAAAATAGCAGGCTATAAAATCAACACGCATAAATCTAAAGCATTTTTATATGCAAGCGATGAAACAGCTGAAAGGGAAATAAGGAAAACTCCATTTGCAATAGCCTCAAAAAAAATAAAATACTTGGGCATCCATCTAACCAAAGAGGTAAAAGATCTCTACGATGAAAACTACAAAACATTGAAGAAAGAAATTAAGGAAGACCTTAGAAGATGGAAAGATCTCCCACATTCTTGGATAGGCAGAATTAATATAGTCAAAATGGCCATACTACCTAAAGTGCTATACAGATTCAATGCAATTCCAATTAAAATCCCAATGACGTACCTTACAGAAATAGAGCAAGCAGTCATGAAATTCATCTGGAAGAATAAGAAACCCAGAGTAGCTAAAGCAATCCTTAGCACGAAGAATGAAACGGGGTATCGCAATACCTGAACTTCAACTATACTACAAAGCAATAGTAACAAAAACAACATGGTATTGGTACCAAAATAGACAGGTAGATCAATGGTACAGAATAGAGGACATGGACACAAACCCAAATAAATACAATTTTCTAATACTAGATAAAGGTGCCAAAAATATGCAATGGAGAAAAGATAGCCTCTTCAACAAATGGTGCTGGGAAAACTGGAAATCCATATGCAACAGAATGAAACTAAACCCCTATCTCTCACCCTGCACAAAACTCAACTCACAATGGATCAAGGACCTTGAAATCAGACCAGAGACCCTGCATCGTATAGAAGGAAAAGTAGGTCCAAATCTTCACCTTGTTGGCTTAGGATCAGACTTCCTTAACAAGACTCCCATAGCACAAGAAATAAAAGCAAGAATCAATAACTGGGATAGATTCAAACTAAATAGCTTTCTCTCAGCTAAGGAAACTATCAGCAATGCGAAGAGAGAGCCTACAGAGTGAGAGAATATCTTTGCCACTCATACTTCAGATAGAGCGCTAATTTCCAGAATATATAAGGAACTCAAAAAACTCTACACCAAGAATACAAATAACCCAGTCAACAAATGGGCTAAGGAAATGAACAGACACTTCACCGAAGATCTATAAGCAATCAATAAACATATGAAAAAATGTTCACCATCTTTAGTAATAAGAGAAATGCAAATCAAAACTACCCTAAGATTCCATCTCACTCCAATTAGAATGGCGATTATCAAGAATACAAGCAACAATAGGTGTTGGAGAGGATGTGGGGAAAAAGGTACACTCATACATTGCTGGTGGGGTTGCAAATTAGTGCAGCCACTCTGGAAAGCAGTGTGGAGATTCCTTAGAAAACTTGGAATGGACCTACCATTTGACCCAGCTATCCCACTCCTCGGCCTATACCCAAAGGACTTAAAATCAGCATACTACAGAGATACAGCCACATCAATGTTCATAGCTGCTCAATTCACAATAGCCAGACTATGGAACCAACCTAGATGCCCTTCAATTGATGAATGGATAAAGAAACTGTGGTATATATATACAATGGAATATTACTCAGCCATAAAGAATAATAAAATCATGGCATTTGCAGGCAAATGGATGAAATTGGAGAATACCATGCTAAGTGAGATAAGCCAATCTAAAAAATCCAAAAGAGGAATGATCTCACTGATAAGCGGATGATGACACGTAATGGGGGGTGGGAGGGGGGCAAGAATGGAGAAAGGAGGGATTGTATAGAGGGAAAAGAGAGGTGGGAGGGGTGGGGGGTAAGGAAAAAAATAATGGAATGAATCAAACATCATTACTCTATGTAAATGTATGAATATGCAAATGATATGCTGTTACTCCATGTACAAATGAAACAACATGTATCCCATTTGTTTACAATAAAAATAAATAAATTTAAAAAAAATAAAAATAAAAATAAATATGAGATTACACTAGAAAAAAAAAAAGAAAAAGTTTTTATTTTTTATTTTATTTTATTTTTTATGCTGGGAATTGAACCCTGGGCTTTGTGCAACTTAAGTATTCACTGGCTTTACCACTGAGTTCTGCCTCTAGACTGTGAAAAAAGTTTGAAATCTATCTTTTGTCCCTTGCAAAATACCTAAATTATAGATAATGTCATGTACTATGCCCTGAGCAGTAACTTTATCTGCTTTTTAATTCCACCAACAGTGAAATGGTGCAAAATTCAGATTCCAATTAAAATGAAAGCAGGGCTAGGAGCATGGCTGAGTGTTATTGTGCTTACTTAACCTAAGTGAAGCCCTGGGTTCATTCTTCCATGCCAAAAAGAAAAAGAAGATAAAATAGAATAGAATATTGAACTAAATCCTAAATAATAACATACTTATAATTTGAAATGACTGGGAATCCTTGCCAAGGAGAAATAGATATTTCAAAATAAATTATGAAAATATTCACTCAGCTTGTTAAAAAAAAGTCTGCATAAGATAAAAACCTTGGTACTCATAAAACTCCATTATCAATGAAAAATTAAGAAGGTATAACATCATAAGAAATGCTAACAGAGAAAAGATTTTAAGGGGAATTTTAGAATATTTTATTACACCTAATTTAAGGGCAGGCATCATCTCAGAATTCTTTTTACAACGTAAAAAAAGGAGCATGTTACACTAGATATTGAAAATTAAGATGAAATAAAAATATACATTTAACTATATTGAGACAGAAAAGTCCATTTCTATCAAATACATTAATTAATCTAACATAAAATGAACATTTTATATTATATCCCTTATGAGATAAAATTGTTTTTGCCAGAGTGTTATTACTTTAAAATAAACTTTTAATTTTCAGTCTCCTTTTTCCAGCTAAATTTTACATAAAACTTATGCACTTCCTTCTTTCCATGAAAACATCCATTTTGATTAAAACTTGTGGTTTTTACTCCTCACAGAAACATAAGCTTATAACTAAAATGACCACCTTTTCATATAACTCATATAATTTCATTTATCAATTTTATACATCACTAGAAGCATTTATAAAGTGAAATAAATGGTTATTTTGGAGGCACCATTTATAGCACATGGAACAGCAAGAAAGAAATTAGAATTTCACCTTTCACTAAAGCCTTCCTCCATTTCAGCAGCATCGGCTGATGGTATGTCTCCTGGTGACTGCAAATAACAGGGATCGTTTGACTTCCCACCACTGCCTAAAACTGCTGCTCCATGCCTGGAGTCGGCTGTGCTACCTGGCTGGGGCTCTTCCTCATCCTCATGCCCAGGGTGCTCTATCATCCACATGGCAAGGACAGTAATATTCTGGGCATCAGCCTCTCCTCGAGCACCTATACAGGGGGAAAAAAGTGTGAAACTTCATGTGGACAAAGTAATTAGTTATTTGTGCTATCAGTTTTTAAGAGTTTTGTCTCATGCCCTTGTAACTGGTGAACAGTTACATGGATCTAGTGTTAAAAATCTTACCAAGATTTATGACCTCTTTAAAAATACTTTGCCTTCACTAAGGTAGGACTTCTCATTTCTACAGATACTGATAAATAAAAATTTATCCCACCTGTAGCTTCCATGGCTTTGGCAATCTGTCGGAGTGAGAATCCCATTTCCAACAATGGGACTGCAATTGCTGGAGGAGGAGGAGAAGTTGAAAGTCTACTGCTTGGATCTGATAAGGCTGAAGCAAAAGAAAAAGAAGTAAAGGTCTAAAGGTCATTATATACCATTAGTAAAATCTGTTCTCACGTTAGCCATGTCTCCAATTTCCTGGAAATGTCTAATATCTTACTCTACTAAAATATGCTAATGTGACTAAGCTTATTATAGCAATATAAGTGGTTTCAAACAGATAAATCTGCTAGTAATATAAAATAAACCTGCTGAAAATTTCTTTTAAAAAATTTCAAACTTACAGAAACTTGCAAGAATGGTATAAAGAACTCTTTATCCTGAACCAATGCAGAGTAAGTAGCACACCTTGATATTCTATCTCCCCTGGATATGCTAATACATAACTGCTACAAAGAAGGACATTCTCCTGAATAAGCACATCAGAGTAGGAAATGAACAGAGTCATTGTCTAATCCCACTGGGACATTTAGTGTCATCGAATGTCCCAATAATGTCCTCTACAGCAAAGGATCTAGCCCAGGATCAGGCAATCTTTGCATTTTACTTAGCTGTCAAGTCTCTTCGATCTCCTTCAATCATTTTGATATTTTTAAGACTAGAGGACAGTTATTTTGTATAATGTCCCTAAATTTAAGTTTGTTGATGTTTCCTCATGATTAGATTTGGGTTATGCTTTTTGGCAGGAGCACCACAAAAGCATAGCTTTCTTCTTCTCATTGCATTCTATTAGATGATAAACAATTTCTTTCTTCCTTTCTTTTTTTTTTTTTTTTTTTTGGTAGTGGGGATCAAACCCATGGGTGCTTTACCACTGAGCTATGTCCCTAATCCCTTTTATTTTTTTATTTTGAAAGAGGGTCTCACTGGTTGCTAAGGCAGGCCTCAAACTTGTGGTTCTCCTGCCTCAGTCTTGGGATTATTGGCATGTGCCACCAGGCTAGCCAGTGATACACAATTTCAATTTGTCTCATTCCTGGTGATGTTAACTTTGCTCATTTGAGTTAGGTGGGATCTGCCAAGTTTCCCCATTGCAAAGTTACTCTTTTTTTCTCTATTGTAACTAAAAAGTATGTTTGTGGAGGTATTAAAAAAATGTGAATTTCCTACTCCTCATCAAAGTTTTACTTGATAGCATTCATTTATATTTTATGGATGAATTATAATGATGATGATTCTAATTTCATCATTTCTTTCAGATTCATTAGTTGGTCCTCCACTTGAAGGTAAGGCTTCTCCTACCTCCATAGGAAAAAAGAAGTATGGTCTTGTGTATAGTATTTATGGGTTATTACTTGTTACTATTATTATGATTTTTTATTTTGATGTCCCAATCTCTCAAACTTGATAGTGGAAACCCATTAAAAACTCAGTTTCTATATCTTTTAGGTATGGGACTACCATTCTGTGAGCATTTTATTAGTTTTTGGCACAAATTATTCCAGATTCATCTTACAGTCAGTCTTAAAATAAACCACTTCTACCCAAAAGATCTG
Source organism: Sciurus vulgaris (assembly GCF_902686455.1). Lineage (NCBI taxonomy): Eukaryota > Metazoa > Chordata > Mammalia > Rodentia > Sciuridae > Sciurus > Sciurus vulgaris. The sequence continues at coordinate 111,242,629 of NC_136462.1, forward strand.
GGCTCCTTTTAGTAGACAACAGTGTTTAGAAGACAAGATCTAGGTGCTAGTTGTGCTTTTTGCAAGTGAAGCCTCATTGCTGGACAGCGTTAGTAGACATCCTCCTACCTTCCTTGGCACTGATACCAAATATTTTCTAAACTCATTTGGACTCTACCACTCTAAGCCAGGTCACTTGCACACATGAGAAGCACTCCTCACCCCAATAAGGCTTTGACACCCTGCTTTGGCCACCATGTCACCTACCTCCCAAACCCTGCTGGTATGAATGCTTTCCTAGCTTGGCCCCACCCAATAATAGTGAAGGAAGAAAGGGAGAAAGAAAAAGAGGAAGGAAAGGAAAAAGTGAGGGCTGTCATTTTTGTTTTAAAAATATCACTACTGGTCAGGTGGGGTGGTGCACATCTGTAATCCCAGCAACTCAGGAGGCAAGAGGATCACAAGACCAGCCTGGGCAACTTAGCTTGTGATCTTAATATTGATGTTAGAAAAATATCACTATTGCTATAATGGTAATGGTCTTGATATAACTATGAACTTCTGCTTCTGGTTGTGATGGAAAAAAGAGACTCCAACCTTAAACTAAAAAACCAGTTAAAACATATAAATAATCAGCAGACATTGGACCACAGGCAGGTAGGACAGTCTCTGCGAGGAGTGAAACAAATGTGACAAACAGTACACCTGACTCAGCTTACTGCCTTTTTAGTATTTCCAAACTGCAGTGCAGGGAGGGTAAACCCAAACTAAACTTCTCTGAGAAGACAGAGTTGACAATTCAGGGAGGCCAAGGTGGCAAGAAGTTACAGGGTAGAATACTAGTAAGGAGAAAACTATAAGGAAAGGAGAGCTGCACAGAAAAGACAACTCCATAAATGTGTAGTCTCTTCCTTAATCTTCACCTGATACAGAAACTATCCAAAGCTAGAGAAAGAACCACCAAAAGGGAGCATAAGTTTAATACCTAGAGCTCATATAAGATGGGAACAGTATGTATTACCAAAAGCCAGAGTAAAAAGCTCTTTTAATCAAACTCCATAAATGGGTAGGGTACTAAAAAAGATACTGGCTCAGCGTCGGGAAAAGTCAGCCCATGCTAAAGGCTAAAGCCTGTCCCAGTCCCACTTAATAAAGCATAAAAGCAAGCCTTGAAGGATCAAACTGCTTCCAAGTAACCTAATTATATCTCAGAACAAAGTTGAAGTATATTTAAAGACACACATAATATTTGGCACCCAACAGGGCAAAATTTATAGTGTCTGTTATCCAATAAAAAAATGACCAGTATGCAAAGAAACAGGAAAATACAACACAAATCAAGGAAGAAATCAACAGAAACAGACCCAGAAGTGAGATAGCTAATAAGAAGAAGTACGAAAGACATTAAGATAGATATTAAAGCTAGGTGTGGGGGTGCACTCCTATAATCTCAGAGACCTGGGAAGTTGAGACAGAAGGATCACAGGTACAAACCCAGCCTGGACAATTTGGGGAGACTCTGTCTCAAAATAAATAAAAAGAGCTGGCAATGTAGCTCAATGGTACAGCACCCCTGGGTTCAATCCCTAATAGCTTCCTATCACAACCAAAAAAAATAAGTATTACAAATACAGTCAATCCTCAATATCTGCAGATCCTTCTTTGTGATTGTGCCTACTCAATAACATTTATTTGTACCCCCAAATAAACATTCATGTGCTTTTGTGGTCATTTGTAGACAGGCACAGATAACAAATGTCCTTTTCATGGTCTATTAAATGTGACGTTTTTATTGGTACTCTTTAATGTACTTTTAAATGTACTTATAATGGTGCTTTTAAATGTACTTTTTACTGGTAATTTTTATTAAAGTAGAGCCTACACATAATACGGAAGAATTGTCTAGTGTCTCTAAGCACAAGAAAGGTGCAATGTGTCCTATGGAGAAAATAACTTGTTAAATAATCTTCATTCATGCTTGAGTTATAGTGTTGTTGACTAGAATTCAATGTTAATCAACAGCATTCATTAAATATAGTGTTTTGAAACAGGAAGACACCTAAAACAAGGTTATATATTGCTCAGTTGATGAAAATGTTGACTAGAAGCTCACAGGAAACTAACTCTGTATTTTCCCTAAAAGCAATGATTCAGCGTTCAAAGCACCTTTCTAGAACTTGACTATTGCTAATAATGAGAATCAACTATTATACCATATGTACATATATATTCAGTAAGGTAGAAAAAAAGACTGAGCATGTTGAAAAGACATGAAAGATAAGAGGAAAAAAGACTCAAATCAAATTTCTAGAGATGAATAGTGTCTGAATAAAAAAATATATACTGCATGAGATTAATAGCAGATTAGACACTAAAGAAAAAAGATTAATGAATCAGAAGGTAGAGCAGCAAAGACTATTCAAAGCAAATTATAATTTATTATGGGGCTTATAATATGTTTAGAAATTAAATGTATAAAATCAAAAGTATAAATGATGAGAATGGGGAAGTAAAAGCATTCAGTTGTAAAATCCTTTTTATTCTATATTAAGTGGTATAATATCATTTGAAGATGCTGTGAGAATTAAAAATGTATACTATAAACCTGAAAGTAATTTCTAAAAACACAAAATAAACCAGCTAGTTAACAAAGGAGATAAAATGAATTAATGAAAAAAACTCATTTAATTGAGAGAAAGGAGAAAAAAGGGAATAGGATCAACTGGGACAAAACATAAAGATGGTGGATTTAAAACAAACCATGTCAATATTGCATTAAATGTAAAAGGTCTAAACACCTCAATTAAAAGGCAGAGAATAGCAGACAATTTTACAAATAGGAAGACCGATTATTGGCTGCCTACAAGAAAACCACTTTAAATATAAAGACACAAATGTGTGTGGAAGTTAAACCATTCTAATACTTAAAAAAAAAAAAAAAAAAAACCTCAGGATTGGCTGGGCATGATGGTTCATACCTGTAATTCCAGTGACTAGGGAGGCTAAGGCAGAACACAAGTTCAAGGCCAGCCTCAGCAACTTAGTGAGAGCCCTGAGCAAGTAAGTGAGACCCTGTCTCAAATTAAAAAGTAAGAAAAGGGTATGTTGCTTAGTGGTAAGTGCCCCTAGGTTCAATCCCCAGTACCAAGAAAAAAAATCAGGAGATATATTAATATGAGAGAAAACATATTTCAGGGCAAACAATATTACTAAGGATAAAGAGAGTTATTTCATAATAATAGAGAGGTTAATTCATGGAAAAGATATGAGAATCCTAAGTTTTATATACCTGAAGACAGAGCTTTAAAATATGTGATTACAAGTAAGAAACAAAAGAGGAAATGGACAAATTTACAATTACAGTCAGATATTTTTTCAATAATTGATAGAATACACAAAAAAAATCAGTAAGTATATAGAAAACTTGGGCAACACTTGACCTAATAAATAATTTATAGAACATTACACTCAACAACATAATATACATTTTTTCCAAGTATGCATGGAATATTTGTCCAAACAGATCATACTTTGGGCTATAAAACGAGTCTTAATAAATTTAAAAGGATCCAAATTATACAAGATATGTCCTTTGGGTTGGGCAGGGATGGATGTACCTCAGTGGTAGAATATTTGCCTGGCATGCACGAGATACTGGTGGTTCAATCCCCATACCATAAAAAAGAAAAAAATAAAACACAAGATATGTTCTTTTATGATAATAAAAGTAGAATCAAAATCAGAAAGAAACCTAGAAACTAAAGTTGCCAAATATTTGGAAACCAAATAACACACTTTCAAATAACCCAGAGGTCAAAAAAGATCTCAAAGGTAAATTAGAAAGTACTTTAAAATAAATGTAAATGAAGACACAGCATTTCAAAATGTGTAAGTTGCAGCTAAAGCATGTTTAGAGGGATATTTATAGCACTAAAAATTGCCTACAACAGGAAAGAAGAAATGTCTGATATGACTGAAATACAGTATATTATTTATCTTCTAAGTCACAATTCAATCCAGTTTTAAATGAAGAAGACACTCAATTTGATGGGTACAGTTCCCCTTCATTAAAATCACTGCTTTACCTTCAGCGAAGACAAACTATAATGCCCACGTAATAAAGTTCATATATTTGGAATGCCAAGATGTCTGGGTGTCCCAGGAAAGGACAGCACACGTACCTGTACGGTTAGTTGGCCTTGTTGACTGGGAATCAGGAGAAGTTAAACTTTGCCTCCTTCCTACTTCATCAGAAGGAGAGGTTGGTAACGATGATATTGGAGGAGTCTGTGCACGACGTGTGGGAAGTACAGTGGTGGTTGGGTAACTAGAGAACATTTGCCTTTGAAAAAATAGCAATGGTTATTAACATAAAATCCAAATAGGTAATAATATACTCATGTCCAAATATTTAGAATCAATACAAGTACAACCATTCTCTTCCACTCTCTAAGAATTGGCCTACACAGTGGATATAAACATGACCTGTCAACTAAGAAGGGGAAAAGATATTTTAAAAAGGAAAGCTAAACATTTTGCTTTCCTAGTTTCACTTAAGCCATAGTTAAGAGAGATCAGAACGGTCTCTCCCTAAAGGTGTTCTTTTTGAAATTTTCACTTGTGTATATATCTGACAAACTGACACAAAACTAAATTTAAATAAGAAAACATTTTTGAAATTTACAAACTTGTTTGATCTTATAGTACGAATCAAAGTATAAAGAATTATGCTTAAATGAAAAATAATGAAAAAATATTTTCATGGATATGAGCTTTATATTGAAACTAATACTCAAAACACAAGTATTGGGTTGGAGTTGTAGCTCAGTGGAAGAGCCCTTGCCTAGCTTGTGTGAGGCACTGGGTTCAAGTCTCAGCACCACATATAAATAAATAAAATAAAGGTCCATCAACAACTAAAAATATTAAACCAAAAAAAAACCAAAAACAAGTATTTGCTTTCTGAAGGGGAAAAACACCCAAAACTCAGTCGAAAAAAAAGATCATCATAAAGAGAGACTCAAGCATTAGAACCTTTGCTCATTAATGGCATGGCTGATTAGACCTCGGTCCACCACTAACTGGCTGTGAGACTTTCAGGTAAGTTATTAAACTTCTGAGGGCCATTTCCAATTTAAGTTAAACAGACTTTACTATATGATCTCAGGTTCTTTCTGTCTCCAGAATACCTGGATTCAGATTCGGTTGGGCCCACTATTCATTAAGAATACAATCATGCCTGCAGAACCAGAGGTAACAGAATAGCAGACATTAAAGGTCAACTTTTTTACCTGAGAAGACTAAGAGGCATCACTCCCGGGGACTCAGATGCAGGCACTGTTTCTGTGTCAGTGACTGGAGTGGTGGCAGTTGTGGTGTCCTCAAGGGAGCTGCTCATAAAGGAAGTTGTGCTTGAGGCTGATGGGCTTGTGGTAACAGGTGTCTGTGCCTGCTGGGTCTGGTCAGCTTCTTCGGCTTGTTGATCAATCTCTATAAACCAAGATAAAGGTTAAGAAACTAGTAAGCATTTGTTTTCTTCAAAAATAACAATGCATGTGGAAAAATACTGATTTTAAAAGTTTCTAAATATACTTTCTGAAAGATTTACAGGAAAAGTCCCTACATATACACATCCTTATATTCACTATTGTACTCGTTATTCCAGATCCTATAGAAAATACTAGAGCAAGAGATTGCAATAATTCAGGTTTGTTTTTAGAGAAGAGGGTTCTCTCAAAAATAAAGGTCTCACTTTCAGTTTTAGAATTTGACAAAGAGATTAACCATTTATTAAAACCATGTTTCCTTAGGACTTTGATTTTGACATCTTCAGTTTATACAGACAAAAATAAACCATATAGATAAATGAAGAAGAAATACCTAGCAAAAACTCCATGCTTTACAAATGACTTTTGAGTCATTATCCTAAGAGTTAAGACAGGTGGAGGAAGTTAAAATGTCTAAATATTTACAATGTATTTATGTATTTTTTCCTTATTTGGTAAGGGAGCCCATTAAAAAAACCAAAATAGGAGTTACTAGAAACAGTTTGTTTTATTAGGTCTGCTAAATAGTCACATTACTTCATAGTCAACATGATCACAACACACCTCTGTCTATTTACTAAGCAAAGACAGGAAAGAAGTAAGGACAAAGGAAAGGAGGGGGAAAGGGAAGAGTTTGTGGAAAGGGAAGGAATAAAGAACAATGTAAGCTTCATGAAGTCAAGGAACTCTATTTTGTTCAATGCTGTTTCTATAATCTAGAAAAGTACCTGGTACATAGTATGCACTCAATAAGCATTTCCTGAATGAACCTTATTTTTATTTATCAGAATTTATAGTATTCCCAAAGGGGAATATAAAAGATAAAACAAAGATTTTTTTTCTTTTTTTAAACATAACATATTGTCTATAAAAGTTGTGGACTTTAAAATGCTCTTTAAAATAGCTCTGAGGAATTACTAGAATACTATGTATTTTGAATCAGATCAATAAATACTTCAGTACATTTTAAAACATGAATTAAATTTGTTTTACAAAATTTTCTAATAATTATAATAGTAATAATTCTAATGCTTATATAGGTTTAAAATAGAAAATTATATGTAGGCTGATGATTATTAACAAAAAGGTAACAAAAAAGGATTGCTTACCTTACAAAGGAAAAACAATATGAAAATTGCTTTGACCAAAAAAAGGATATTCTTAAAAATCACAGAAGGTACTGACAGTTATAAGTAATTTCAAAGGGACAAAAGCTTTTTTTAAAAGACAACTTACCTTGTTTGATTTTGCCCCCAAACTGGTCTTCCAAAAGCCCATGGACCACTAGTTTGTAAATCATGGCTTGAGCTCGTTCCAGATCAGCTAATCCCAATGCCCTCTTTATGGGTGACCGCATGACTGCTCGCTTCACCATGTGTCGCATCAAGAACTGTAGGGCTGCACGCATCTCCACATCTTCATGAACGACTGGAGAGCTTGCACAGTCTGAGTTGTGGCCATTTTCAGCCAGGACTTTTGGTATCAACAATAGCTCGGCATATTTACTACAGCCAAGAAGAGCACTAAGTGATTTCATAGCACCAAGGTAAAGATAGGACAGCTGTACTGCTCTGATTTCTGACTGGGCTATGTCATGGTTTTTGGACACATGTTCATGATTTTTTCTCTTTCCTTCTGTTATCTGATGTTGGGATTCCACACCAGGCAGTGTTGGATCTAAAGAAAATGAAGCTATTTCACTTTCTGATTTGGAGCTTGTGGTACCCTGACTTTTAACATCATCAGATGTTAAGCCTGTTCGCACATCTAAAGCAGATTCACTTTCAGGTTTCTGATCAACGTCCCCTTTCTCTTCAGACTCATGTCGGTGTTTCTTTTCATGACGCTTGGTGCTCTGTTTCCCCATATCTTCATGAATGCCTGTTAGATATGTTAGGTCCAGCAGCACAGAAGCTGTCAGGCCTCGGAATCGCGCCACATCAAACGGCAGTGGTTCACAGGGCTCCAGATTATACAATGGAGTATCACTAGGCGACCAAAAAGTTGGGAAGCTTTAATAAAGATCAGAATGACACAGGAAAAAGCAAGTGAGGGAAAGACAGGAGGAAGGTACAGAAAATAATGTAGGTAAAATAAGATGTATCATGTTACACGATACAGAGAATACTTTATACAAACCAAAGACATCATTACAGAGAGAAAAATGAGTCTATTATGAGAAAATGAAGAGATGTGATGCTACATGCAAAAGCAATGAGATGGTCATGTACTTTCAAATGAGAATATTCATTCTTATATAATATAATCCAGGATTTCTCATAAAGGGTCAAATAGTAAATATTTCAGACTTTGCAGAGTACATGGTCTCAGTTGCCAGCACTCAACTGTGCCATTATATTACAATAGCAGCCAATGATATACTAAAGAAAGGAGTGTGTCTATGTAACTTTACTTCCAAAAACAGAAGGTGAGACAGATGTAGTTTGATGTAAAGAAATTTGGAAAGTTTATATAATAAATCTAGTTTATTGTGTGGATAATAGCTCTTTATAACCTCCTTCATAGAAGACTTTATTTCACTAAGAAATTTATTTTATAGCCTTTGATTAATGTTTCTAATTTATAATTTAAGCAAAACTATGATCATATATTTCCTAACATTTGGCAAGAAATTCCTGAAGTTTAAGAATGCTATAAATATACAAAATATAATAAAAAGCTTTAGCAAACATAAGGTTTTGTTGTACCAATCTAAATTGATTCTATCTTGCCTTTCTAATCCTATTTTCCCTCTGCCTCATTTTTCTTGTTTTCATTTATTAACTTACTTTATTATACTATATGTATATTAGTAAGGTATCATAAATCCCTTCTGAAATAAGGCAAAGATTATAAAAGAAAAGGTAGACACTTTCACGTGACTTTGTCAAAACCATCATTGATTTTCTTTAATGAGTGAAGTAGACATTAATCCCTAAAACTGTGTGCAAGATGTATGTATATTTTTCAATTAAGTGGATCCATAGCATTCACTGGACTTTAAAACAGTAATACTTCCATTAAACACTAAGAACCACTGTTTTAGACATTGTACTATGTCATATTAACATATAACTTTATAGGAATCACATTAGGCAATATAATGAATAGCTACACAATATCAACCAAAATCCATATTTTCAATAATACAATGATGTAGTTTTTTGGATATAGATACTTAAGTCAGTTTAAGTCAGTTTTTTGGATAGGGATACTTAACACTTTTCTTTTTTTATTTATGAAGTTTCTAATTCTATCTGAATGCAAACACATAAATGTTTTTAAGTAATCACCTTCTATCAATAAATGGAATTTTTATATCTACTAAAAATGCTGCACATTAAGGGAGTAGAAATAGGTGCTTTTTAAAAAGTGGGGGCATAACAAGAATACTTTAAATCAAAGATAATCCAAAATGTAATTCTAGTCATTCAAGTGTTCCCATCCTATACTCAAAGCCCTTCTTACAAAATAAAATCAACAGATCAGCTGGATCCCAGTATAATAGAAATAATCAAAAAGCAGGAAACTGGACTGGAGATGTAGTTTAGATGTACATTATTTGCCTAGCAAGCACAAGGCCCTGATTTGATTTCCAGTACTCACCAAAAAAAGCAGGAAACCAAATGAAAAACAGAAAGGAGGATTCCAGTTAAACCTAAACTAGGGAGATTACCGTTTTTTCATTAAACTAAACAAAACAAAAAAATATATATTATTATTATTATTATTATTATTATTGCTGGAGATTTAACCTAGGGGTGCTCTATCACTGAGCTATACCCTCTTTTATTTTGAGACAGGTCTCCTTAAATTTCTGAAGCTGACCTCAAACTTGCCATCCTTCTGCCTCAATTTCTCATATCACTGGGACTATCGGCATACACCACAGTGCCTAGCAAAAATATGTGTATTTGATAAACCACTAGTATTTCAAAGAACATGGGTTTGGAAATTTTTCCTTTCTGAAAAAAAAACTACTGATCGCTGGCTGTATGGAAAAAAAATATTTTAAAAAGTTAACCAGGAGCTCATCTAAAATACATTAATTACTTACTGTTCATGGGAAAAAGCCCATTTCATTATTAAATATTCATTTGCTAAAAGTGTAACTCAACAGATCATACCTGATGGTAATTTCTGCTTCATCCCATTGGACCTTGGCAGACGTGCTACCCTCTTTGACCACTCCCAGCAGCGTGGCATGGCGCCCAGTTTGCTTGTGAACACAACGACCTCCAACTCTAAGACCAGCATCAACTCCTCCTATCACTGCCAGAACTGGCCACACCTCTATGCAAAGAGTCCTCAGCTGTGGCTCTGAGAGGTCAGCAAGGCCGTGTCTATTATGTTTACCTTTCTCTTCCTCTTTGTTCTCCTTCTCCTCTCTTATTTCATTTTCCTCTCGGCTCTGAACCGAGCGGCTTTTCTTTAGCTTTTGACCTGACTCTTTAATACATATCTTAATTTTATGTAGCCTTTCCATCATTTTTTTGTTAATGCAGTAAGTCCAACGGTCTGTTCGGTGAAGGATACGGATAAGTTGAATTGTGGCCTCAGCTAGCACTGCTGCTACCGGACTACAAATGGGGTCTCCTGGAAGTAAGTCCCGTGGTGTGCCTCGCATCTGCATATCACAAATTTTCACCTATATAAAAGAAAAGAGGGTGGAACATGTGTGATATCAATAGGTCTCCTTAACTGCTCATCACTATAAATTCTAGCACATGGAGTCCCATGTTGAACTAGTGTTTGATCACCTACTACACATGTAATATACCAATTGGCCCCCAACAAAGAGTGAGGAAATGTTGTAGACATACTAGAGTTACTAGTGGTATGGTACTCTGGAATAAGCTGCCCTTGTCATTGTAGCTCATGAGTTACAGACCTGTTAGGACCACTCAAAAGACAGATATATGTGACTGACTTAATTTAATCCCCAAAAAGTCTGGAATATCCAACACACTAGCTCTCATTCTCAAGACTCCAGAATAATAATGTGTCCTGGAACCATCTTATATTGTTCAAGAGGAACAAATATAAAATTTTAAATCTATCCAACTGGGATCGTTCCAATCTGGACATACACTGCAAATCAGGCACAGAAGAGAGGAGCAAGACTTCAGTTCATATCATAATTCTGTATAATCATCAGAAATTATTTAATCTCTTTAGCTTTTATATCTGAAAAAAATGACACAAATAATAGTACTGGTCTCTTACACTATTTTAAAAATTAGATGAGCTGGCCATGGTAGTACATCCCTATAATCCTAGTGACTCAGGAGGCTGAGGCAGGATAGCAAGTTCAATGTCAGCCTGAGCAAACTAACAAGATCCTGTCTCAAAATAAAATAAAGAGGGCTGGGGATGTAGCTCAATGGTAGAGTATCCCTGGATTCAATCTCTAGTACCATTAAATAAATAAATAAACTAACCAACTAACTAATTAAATGAAACTGTGCACATAAAATGCTTATTGATACAGTTCCAGGTACACTGTAAATGTTTTAAGAGAAATGTTAACTATTATTAGTATTGTTTTTCTCAGAGATTCTGAAGTTTATCAGAAAAATCTTCCAGACAGAATAACTTGACTGTTACATAATCTAAGGTTGTTGAATTTTTTCAAGGTTCGTTGCTACTGGAAAACACCAGGTCATAATTCTAAGCAGAACATGCCAGAACCTATTTTGGGCCACAAGAATATCACCAGGGCAAAGGATAACATCAGACACTGGGAGGCCTGTTTACTTCATCTCCAGTTCAGTTTTTATTGCCTAGTTATTTAAGTAGTTCCCCTGTCTTGTGAAAGGCTAGCTTTAAATTATAACTCAAGGAAATTTAATTTTTTAAAATGTAAATTGTTTGAAAATATATTTTAAAGCACAGAATAAAAAATAACTTTCATGGTTGGGGTTTACCAAATCTAATACTTCCTGTATGGGGAAACTACATATAATCCAACTTATAAACTTATTACTATAACATAACTAGAAATTCTTGAGACCAGACCTAAGTCACACTACATCCTACAGTGAAAGGATGGAGTAGGGAAAAAAAAAAAAAAATCATCTACCAATACAGGGAGAACAAAGAGAGGTTTATCTCTGTCTAGGTTTGAGATGAGAATAAAAAGGTTTTAGTCGGAAAGGATCCCTTTTAATATTGTTATCACAAGTTCCAAATTTAAACTATCTATAAGGTCTGAGAACTCACCCAGATGAATGAATAAACGGTAGCTCTCCATCATAACTGGAATTTCTATTAGCCAGTGGCATCTTACTACATTTAAATTTATTTCTAGATTTTTCTCAAGTCCATAATTGCCACATTATCCCTAATCTACTTCCTATAATTACTATAGTTGCAGATAAATTTGAAATTTGATTCACTATATTCAAATAACCAGAATATCAAATTGTGCCTTAATGTAAAGAAAATTTCTAAAAGTATCGAACCTTCTTCTAGAGGAATGAATTATATGGGTCAAGTACCTTTTTTAATATGTTTTTTAGTTGTAGGTGGACACAATACCTTTATTTTATTTTTATGTGGTGCTGAGGATTGAACCCAGAGCCTCAAGCATGCTAGGCAGGCACTCTACCACTGAGCCACAACCCAGCCCCTGGGTCAGGTACTTTTAATGGTAGAAATAGTTTAGAAATAGTTTATTTATACTTATAAACGCTATCTGATGCTAACAAATTTAAGAAAAAAAAAAAAAAAAAACGAATATCCTTTATGCTTAAATATAAAGGTTTTAAGGCTTCATTACCTTTTCACCTGGGTTGCTACTATAGAACATTACACATGGGTACAACTCAGCTGCATCCACATCTTCAAAAGCTAATTTAGGTTCCTAAAGAATAAAGAGATAAAAATATTTTTTAATTGATAACATCTAACCACATTAAAATACAAAGTCCTCACAAAACAGAGCAAAAGTTACTATAGCCAAGTCCCAACTTCCAAGGAAATTCCACATATAAAATATTTTAATTTATTCACTTGTTTCAAAAATCTTACTGGGATTTAATACATTTTTGTTGTTAGTTTGGTGTGCTTATAAGTATTATAAGGGTCAGAAAGTATTAAAGACAAGGAGGAAGAAGGTGGATAATCTATAAACTAGATAACTAGCATTTGAATAATTAACTGTAAATTTGAAGAAAAAAAAGTTTGTAAGTTTCAGTACCTCTCCATTTTTCCCAAAGGAAATAGTCCTGGCTTCCATGTCTAATACACAGGTAATGAAATCTCCTTGAGTAAAGCTGGACAAAGTCAGTGTTTGTTCTCCATTGTGATAGAGGTTACCACTGTAGGCCCTATAGAGCCACATATCCGAGGTGGTGCGGTGGTTAAAGTCATGTACTGGCCAACGAGAAACTCCAACACATGTGCCTTCATTACCTCTGTTTTCCTTCACGATGTAAAACTAAAATAAATGTTATAATATTCATTAGTACTAAAAAAAAATCTGTATGCTATTAACTGCATAAACCAATACTAGAGGTTATGTTTATAAATAATATTTATGCATTTATGGGAACATTATAACTTTCTTTTCAGCCTAAGTAGAAATAATATAAAAGTGAAATAACTTAATCAGTTTATTAAGATTTTAAAGGGAATTCATTCTTTACCTTACAGAATGCTTAAAATAACCTTTGAGTACTAATAACATTTAAAATACACAATTTTAACTTACAACTTAATTTTGATCATGAGAAAGTATGTCAAGTCAGAAAATTAATGGGAAAGGTTCAATTCTTTACACATGGCTTTTAAAACAATTTTTTTTTTTTTTTTGGGGGGGGGTGCTGGGGATTGAACCCAGGGCCTTGCACATGCAAGGTAGGCACTCTACCAACTGAGCTATATCCCCAGCCCCTTAAAACTACTTTCAAGCAAACTTCTGTTCAGAAAAAAGTTAATATAGCTGGTTTAAACTGTTATTTATAAAAAGGTCTGCCTAGGTCAAATGGTGGTTCCATTCCAAGTTGTCTAAGGAATCTCCATACTGTTTTCCATAGTGGTTGCACCAATTTGCAGTCTTGCCAACAGTGTAGGAGAGTACCTTTCTCCCCACATCCTTCCCAACGTTTATTGTTACTTGTATCCTTTATAACTGACATTCTGACTGCAGTGAGATGGAATTTCAGTGTAGATTTAATTTGCATTTCTCTAATTGCTAGAGATGTTGAACATTTTTTCATAAACCCAAAAAACTTAAAAACAGCATACTACAGTGACACAGCCACATCCATTTTTATAGCAGCTCAACTCACAATAGCCAAGCTATGGAAACAACCTAGGTGTCCTTCAATGGATGAATGGACAAAGAAAATGTGGTATATATACAAAATGGAATATTACTCGGCCATAAAGAAGAATGAAATTACAGCAAATGGTAAATGGATAGAACTAGAGAATATCATGCTAAGTGAAATAAGCCAATCGCAAAAAACCAAAGGCTGAATATTTTCTCTGATTTGTGGATGCTAACCTAAAACAAGGGAGGTTGGGGAGAAGAAAAATAGAAACAGATAGGAGCAAAGAAAGGGTAATGAAAGGAAGTGATGGGAGAGAGGAATAGGAAAGACAGTAGAATGAGTTGGTCATAGCTTTCCTAGTCTTGTATTTGTATACTCTATCAGGGTAATTCCACATCATGTACAATCACAAGAATGGGAACCTAATAGAGTAAGTTATACTTTATGTATGTATATTCTGCCAAAATACATTATACAGTCATGTATAACTAAAAATTAAAAAAAAGAAAATTTTTTTAAAAAAAGGCCTGCCCGCAACAGTGATCCTTAGCTAGTATCTGTGAACTCAACTGGTTTACAGTTTCCCACACTAAAACTTTCTAAGTGATAAGGTGGTTCACTGGATGAAACATGTGAAAAAAACAATGGGGTTTACAATGAACATAAGCTTTCCTTCTGGGGGTCTGGAATCTTGGTACATGTCAGGTAAAAGATGACTAATGTGACCAGTCCTCAGAAAAACCTTGGGCTCTGAGTCTCTAATGGAATTCCTTTGAAATATCACACAGTATTGCTTGGGGCATTTTTGTTGCTAGGGAAACACTGTGCTCAATGGGAGGGTCAGAACATAAAGAAGTCAGCACATGTATTCTTCCAAACTGCACCTGTTTTTCCTTTCCCTTATCATAAGACTACAATCCTTACTATGTTATTATATTGTCTTTTTTTTTCCTGAGGTTCATTTTTTTTAAAATTGTAAACAAATGGGATACATGTGTTTCTCTGTTTGTACATGGAGTCAAGGCATACCGTTTGTGTGATCATAAATTTACATAGGGTAATGTTGTTTGATTCATTCTGTTATTTTTTCCCTTCCCCCTACCCCTTCCACCCCTCTTCTCCCTCTATACAGTCCTTCCTTCCTCCATTCTTGCCACCCTCCTTAACCCTAACCCTAAACCTAACCCTAACCCTAACACTAACCCCTCCCACCCATTATGTGTCATCATCCGCTTATCAGTGAGATCATTCGTCCTTTGGTTTTTTGAGATTGGCTTATCTCACTTAGCATGATATTCTCCAATTTCATCCATTTGCCTGCAAATGCCATAATTTTATCATTCTTCGTGGCAGAGTGATATTCCATTGTATATATATGCCACAGTTTCCTTATCCATTCATCAATTGAAGGACATCTAGGTTGATTCCACAATCTGCCTATTGTGAATTGAGCAGCTATGAACATTGATGTGGCTGTATCTCTGTAGTATGCTGATTTTAAGCCCTTTGAGTATAGGCCGAAGGAGTGGGATAGTTGGGTCAAATGGTAGTTCCATTCCAAGTTTTCTAAGGAATCTCCACAATGCTTTCCAGAGTGGCTGCACTAATTTGCAACCCCACCAGCAATGTATGAGTGTACCTTTTTCCCCACATCCTCTCCAACACCTATTGTTGTTTGTGTTCTTGATGATCGCCATTCTAATTGGGGTGAGATGAAATCTTACGGTAGTTTTGATTTGCATTTCTCTTATTACTAGAGATGTTGAACATTTTTTCATATATCTGTTGATTGCTTGTACATCTTCTTCTGTGAAGTGTCTGTTCATTTCCTTAGCCCATTTGTTGATTGGATTACTTGTATTCTTGGTGTAGAGTTTTTTGAGTTCTTTATAGATTCTGGAAATTAGCGCTCTATCTGAAGTATGAGTGGCAAAGATATTCTCCCACTCTGTAGGCTCTCTCTTCACATTACTGATAGTTTCCTTTGCTGAGAGAAAGCTCTTTAGTTTGAATCTATCCCAGTTGTTGATTCTTGCTTTTATTTCTTGTGCTATGGGAGTCCTGTTAAGGAAGTCTGATCCTAAGCCGACATGTTGAAGATTTGGACCTACTTTTTCTTCTGTAAGATGCAGGGATTATATTGTCTTAATCACGAGGACAACTATATGCTAAAACTTATGAATCCTCCTAGTGAATGTCTAAATGTGAGGGTGGTCTTAGGGATCCTTGACACAGTGGTAACAGCGAGATTACTAGAACAACCCTCAAAATAATAGAGTTAGAGCATTATTTGGGAAAAATAAAGAGAAGGAGTGGGAAAAAACAAAATTCTAGTGCCTGGATAACTATGGAGTTACACATTGTATCAAACAGGAGATAAGGTGCTAATTCGTTGTGGAAGGTTAAGTGACCTAAAGAATTTCAAAATGACAGGTCCAGCCACATTTGGTTCACTAGATCCCTGGCTACTTTTGGCCTTGCTAGGTGAAGTTAAGAATAAACAGCAACTCAGGTGAATTTGTGTTGTTTTCTCTTCCAGAAAAGAAAGGGTTCAAATATTCCCAGAAATGGGTTTTGGATGGGCCAAAGAATAAAAATTAGCTTGTAATTGCTCTCTCCTCCAGTTGGAGGAGAAAGGATTTTAAAAAACCCTAAAAGTGAGCTTTGAATAAATTAAAAATACTAAAAGTATGTGATGTTCTTTCCACCAAGTTGGAGGAGAAAAGTTTAAATGAGTTCCCAGGGCTGAGGCAAAGCTTTAGACTAGAGCAAAAAGGAAAAGAAACATTCTATTTTCTTCAGCCTCCTGCAGTTACTGCTACAACAGCTTCTCCTCCCCAATCAATTAATGTTGTAAATGCTAAATTTACTGCTAAGGATTTGAGTGAACTTCAGATCTGAGGAGGGAACAAAAATTTTAAAACAGCTACTTTTATCATATTTCTGGATATTTGATTAAAATGGATGCAAAATGTTAGTCTTCAACCTTCAAAAAGCTAAGGATGATTCTGATTAGGGAAAGCTGCAAAAGAAAAACAGGTTAGTGGGATACAACTCCCTTGTTTTTTTGCCACCTGTGGGTGAAATGCAATTTAAATTCTGTGTGACTGAAAACAAAACATGTGATCATAACTGATGATTTTTTGCTGTGATTTTTTTCCTATTGGGAGTCCCTGGAAAAACAAAGACAAAATAAAGAGAGGTAAGCTCCAAATGGAGATATGTAATACACTTTTATAGTTTTAAAAGCAATTTTTAGTTGCCAATGAGTTTTGTAAAATCAGATGTCTGACTCTCAGAGGTTGATGATTTTCTGGCCTGAAGTGCATATTTTTGCATGGGTCAATTTGAACTTTAAGACTGACAAGTAAAAAGAGCTTACTCAGGAAAGCTTAGCTGGTTACCTGGACTTAACATAAAGTTGTTTGTTCCTACAGCACTTAGGCTTTATGTTGCCCAAAACAGCTGCTGGCTTTTTGGAATTCTGAACTCACACATTCTAATTAGTCTGGACCTGATTCTAAGCTAAAAGTTGATACTGTCTGCTATGGGATGTTTCAGTCCAACATGAAGCAGGTATATACTCAGCTAAAAGCAGGTATATATTCAATGAACAAAACTCAAATTCTGGGATCATTGCAGATTAAAGACACTCCTCTGTGGGTCCATATACTATGAAAATATCATGAATACTGGCTTGATTGTCCCTTGTAGATACCTGTGAGAAAGAGCTTGTTTTTGTATGGAATCATCTAAATTTGAGCTTGTGATTTGGCTATATATTTCAGATACCAAGACTAATTACATATCTAACTTGGGGTTCCTACCAAAAGCTGCAAGTTGGGGTATAGGAAACTAGAAGGAGTAATATTCTACCCTCTACTCTTATTTATTTATTTATTTTGGTACCAGAGATTGAATCCAGGGTGCATAACCACTGAGTCACATCCCCATCCCTTTTTAATATTTTACTTTGAGACATGGCCTCGATAAGTTGCTTAGGGCTTCACTAAATTGCTGAGACTGGCTCTGAACTTGAGATCTTTCTGCCTCAGCCTCCTGAGCCACTGGAACTACAGGCATGTGCCATCAGGCCCAGCTCTCATCCTCTACACTAAAGAGACTGAATTTTCAACCCTTGCTGGTGAGGTCCTGCTGCTTTTCACTTACTGTGTTCAGCTTTCTGAATTAGTTGCAATTTGAAACACTGATGGTTTGATCTGGCATCCTTCATCTTTCTCCTAATATCCAATACACCTTAGTTGATTTAAATGAAAACTGTCCTTAGAAAGAGTCTAATCTTTCCTAGCTGCTCACTGTATTAGTGGTAGGATGAAAAGAAGTATAAAATTTTGAAAACTTATCTTGAAAAAAATTTTTTTCATTGGGATTTTGTCCTGGCCAGTTCTTGGCCCTTCTGTTTAAGTTGTATAAAAATGTTTTTCTGTGAAAGTTTTTTTTATCTTTCTTGCATTCAACCCTCCTGAGGAAAAGTTTTATATGAAAATAAAGAATGACTGAAAAATATTAAAGTTGTAATTACAAAATGGGATATACCAAACATGGTAGATAACCTGCCTAGCATGTGTGAGGCCCTGGGCTTGATTCTTAGTACAACAACAAATATTTTTAATAAAATATAAGCCAAAGTTAATATAAAAACCTAAGGATGATGCCACGTAGCTTTTTAAGACGGATCACATACAGTTGCTGCATTTTCAATGCTAGGATATATCATGAATTTTTAACCACTTATTCTTTAAAATTTTAGGATAATTTTAGAATTATTAAAGAGTTACAGAAACAGTAGAGTTTGTGTATAAATCCTTCACTCAGTTTCCATTTATGATAATGTCATATATTAATAGAACATCATTTACAAAATGATTTGAAAGTCTTTCCCCAGATTTTTTTTTTTTTTTAAAAGATCTTGGGGAAAAGGGACCAAAAGACAAAATGCTAACAAGTACTTAAAATTCTACACACCTTCCACTGATAGCATCCAGAAGTTACTCCAGTTGATGCCAATCCATATCCTTTTCCTCCACTGCCATGAGTTAAAATCTGCCCATTCTCCACGAGGCAACACTGAGCTTTCTCTGGGTCAAAAGATACTTCTTGTATAGGAAGATTCTCATCTTCTTCCTCCAATTCTCCTTGCTTCTACAAGAAAGAAAGCTGATTCAGTATTTTGGAGTAAACCAGATCTCTAATATATTCTGTGGCTCTTTAATGCCAAAAATATTTATTATCTGCCAATTATTGGTTATTTGTGCTAGGACGTGTCCCTGCCAATTAAAAGGTTATTTTCCACTTAAGGGACAAAGAGATAAATGATGTAAGTATTGCATTAAGAAAATAACACAAGTTACATGATAGGTATAGTAGAAACATAAACGTATAAATGTCTATCCATGCTTCAGAATAAAAGGTAAGCATTCAAAAGATGGTGACTTCTGAGTTAAGTCCTGAATGATGAAAAGGCATTAAAAATGCTGGGTGTGATGTCACATGCCTATAATCCCAGAGACTCAGAAGACTGAGACAGGAGGATTTCAAGTTCGAAGCTACCTCTGCAATAAGCAACTTAGCAATACCCTGTTTCATTATAAAAAATTAAAAGGGCTGGGAATGTAGCTCAGTGGTAAAGCACCCGGAGTTCAATCCCCAATACAAAGAAAAAGGCATTAAGCAGATGATCAAAGAAGAGACAGGCTCTTCAGGCAGTGTACACAGCATGGGCCAAAGCATGGAAGTGTCACAGAATTCAGTGATTTAAAGTCACTGCAAGCAGTATGGAATGTCCAGAGGATGAGAAAGACAGAAAATAAGCCCAGAAAGAGAAGGAACAAAATCATGGAAGACTTGTAAGTCACACTTTATTCTATTTATATAGAATAAAGTTTGAACTTTATTCTATAGCACCGATGACTTACATAGGGATCTGTGATCAGATCAGCACTTTATCAACATCATTTTACTAGGAATGTGTAAGATGAAGGCAAAGAGACCAATCAGGGAATTGCTGCAAGATTTCAGGTAATAAATAGGGAGGGCCTAAATTTCCTCAATGAGCATTTATTAAGCATCTATTCTGTGCTGGGCAGCCTACAAGATCCTCTATATTTGCAGTATATAACAAGATAACAGACAAAAATCTCTGCTCTCACAGAATGTATATCTTAGAAGAGGGAGAAAATAACAAATAAGAAAAAGAAAAAACAGGTAGTAAATTCAACATTGAAATTAAAATAGGTAATGTGACAAAGAATGTGTGACAACTACTCTATATTGATTAGGAAAGGATTCTCTGAAGAAGTGATATAGTTGAGACCCGAATAAGATGTTTCTGAAACATATCTAGAGGGAATATCCAGTTTAAAGTCCCAAGGAAGGAACAAAGTTTTGTGTATTCATGAAAAAGGAAGAAGGAAAAGCTGTTCAGAGTCCATTTAGCAAAGGGAAAAGTCAAGAAGTTTTAGATTTTATTCTAATAATGATGAGAAATCATTGGAGTGTTTTAAACAAGAGCAATATGCTCTGATTCATAATTTTAAAAGACTGCTTTGGATCCTATATGAAGAATGGACTATAGAGAGAAACAATGGAAGTAGACAGACCAGTTAGGAGGTTATACTGTATGATCTAGACCAGAAATCACAGAGCCTCAAAATAAGATAATGACAGAGAAGGTGAGGAGGTAGGTAAATTCAAGTTATATTTCAAAGGGGAGCCAACGGAAGAGCCTGAAGATTATATAAATAGAGAAAAGGCAGAGGGATAATAAAGGAATCAAGGATGACTACAAGATTTTTTAATTGAATAACCTAGAAAGGAATGGGATATGATGAACTAAGGATGACAATTCTGACATACTGAGTATGAGATGGCTACTAGATTATCATTCAAGTGGTGAGACAAACAGAAGATGGGTATATAAGTCTAGAATTCACAGAAAGTGCCAGAACTGGAATTAAAAATTTGAGAATCAATGGCATATGGGTCCAAATAAGGTTTCTCTGCATATGGAAAAAGAAACGAGAGTGATAGTTGAAAATAAGAAGAGGTCATAGGATCAGGCCTCAGGATACTCCAAATTCAGATTAAATAAAAAAAGAAGAACCAAAAAGGGAGAATAAGAGGTCACTGAACTAAGGTAGAAAAAAACCAGAAAAACTATGGAATAATAAAAACTAAGAGCAAGATTTAGTTGGGTGGATTCAATAGCTATTCAGGAGGTAAAAATCAATGCAGCCTCATAGCTACATGGATGGGGACATTAGGAGAATGTAGAATGACCAGGAATACAGGTTTGGAAAACTAGGGAAATAGTAGTACCATCACAAAAAAAATGGGACAGGAAAAAAAAAAATGGAAAGACTTTAGGGGAGACAACAGGCTAGCATTTAGGTTTGGAAAGTGATGCATGAAGGTGAAAATGGTCATGAGTATGAACAAGACTGAGGGTGAAGCTAAGGAATAAATTATGAGGAACACCAACATTTTGGTATAAAGGCAAGGTCAAAGTGCCACCAAAGAGTTACTTCCAGAGAAAACCAAGAATTGGTGGAAAGTATGTGCAGATTCCAAAAAAGCAGTGCTTTAAAGAAACATTTTCCGGAGATCAAGTAAAGTGGGGACAAAGAAGTATACAGTAGGCCCTCCATATTCCATGTTCTGTATCCACAGATTCAATTGACCACAGATTGAAATTTTTTTTAAAAACTATTTATATTCAACATGGACAGACTTTTTTCCTTGTTATCATTCCCTAAACAATATAATAACTATTTACATAGCATTTACATTATACTAGTAGTAGAAATAATCTAGAGATGATTTGAAGTATAGGGGATAATATGTACAGACTATATGTAAATACCCCACCATTTTGTATAAAGACTTGAGCATCTACTGATTTTGGCATCCTTGGAAGATCCCTAAGTCAATTCCCTATGAATACTAAGGAACACTTTACATTGTATTTAGCAACTGACCTTATCTTTGTGGTTTAATTTCAGCATATGGTTGGAATATAATCAATTAGGTTGAAGAGATAATAAGCGAAGAAGTGGCAAAGGCTTACTCGTGAAGGACAAGAGAGAGGATAAAGAAAGCTTCATGGATAAAAAAATGTGATTTCAGAGAGTGGGAATGAAAGATATGCATGGTTACAATATGAAGGGAAGAAATGAGTGGAGAAGGAGACAGAATACAGAAATGGAAAATGAAATAATTAATAGAGTATGGTCCCACAGAAGACCTTGCATCCAGACACAGGTAATAGGATATTCACTTATGCTACCTAAAAACATCTTTTGAAAAAAATCACTTACCTGTGATTTTATTTCTTGTTCTTTTTCCTTTATCTGAATAGCATGTTTAGCCTGAGCAATGGGAGTCTCCCACATACAATCCGATAGAAGGGAAAACAGGCGTTCAACAACCTGTTTTATTGAGGGAAAAAGCATGATGAAATTTATAAAGGGTAATTTTAAGTATTTTTAGAAAAGATATATCATGTAACTATAATATTAAGTCACATCTAGTTTCATTATACCAATGTCTAGCAGCTATTTTTGGTGGTTGTAGGTTAAATATATATTTTCAGAAAGATCATTGACACACTAGAAAGTAGGTTCTATAGCATTATGTATGGACCTCTGATAAGGCTATACAACCACACATTTCTCCCTCTAAAGGCCCAATCTAGTAAAAAATTCCACAGACTGTCCTTTCCTTTTGATGTTGAAAGTATTCCTAATCCCTCTACTTCTCACACCCCATAACTTAATTTCTCTTTTTCTTCCTTAAAATGAAATAACAGAGAAAGCAATGTTAAAAGTGAAAGTTATGCTACTGAAGAAATGACACATTTATATAACTAGAAAGGCTATATACAAGAGTTTAGATTTTGGTTGAATAATGTTGCAGACATGTAAAATATCTTCTATTAACTTTAAAAATAGAAACCTGGGCCATTTGGTCATCTTCTACACCAGATTCACAAGCTGGTAGCACAGCTTCAAGAACATGAAGTGCAAGGAGCCTTGTTCTTAAATTACCAACGAGAGGAATACCTGGAGGAAAAAAAGATGTTTGCTTATTATCAATGCGACTTAAATTCAAAAATTAAAATGAACTCCTTTAAAAAAAAAAACCCAGGGCTGCAAGCATTTATAAGTGGAATGAACTTCACTTAAACCTGTCAGCACATGAATTCTGAACCCACACTACACCCATTAATGCAAATAAATATCATATTTATGCTTCATTATATGTATATGTATGCATATATATGTGCATGTGTGCATGCGCGCACGCACGCACACACACACACACACACACACACACACAGAAAAAGCACTATAATAACCACTCATGCTAGGTACTATATTATGCATTTCACACCTTTAACCCCATTAATCCTCACAGGCCCTCAACTTACAGTCCCATTTTAAAGATAAGGAAACAGGATCAGAGAATGTAATAATTTGCCAAATAGAAGTAAAATTTTAAACATGTCTGTGAATCTCTAAAGTCTATGCTTATTTGTACCCTCATTGCCTCTCCCTAGTTCATGCCTTGACTGTTTCACAGAGATTGCTAGAGTTTATGGGGAGTAAGCAATTTGTACTTTTCTAAAGATAGCCAAAGTACAGATGGAATACTGATACATAAATATATACTTTAAAAAATTCTCATAACTATAATAAAAGCAGTTCAAAATAAATGAATATATGAGTTTTCTTTATGCTTTAGGATTTAACAATATAAGTTCTACCTTATTAAAGGAAAAAAAGCTGTTGTAAGTTATACTAATTAAGAAAAACTATAGTAAGAATGTAAACATATAAAATAACATATCGTGGGCCATTCATTATATTATGTTTTGGCATATTTTAAACACACTAAGGATAATAAAAAAAGTTCTCAAAATGAATAGTGGTGATGGTTGTACAAAATTGTTAATATATTAATGTCACTGAACTATACATTTAAATGGGCAAAATGGTAAATTTTATATTATGCATATTTTATCACAATTAAAAAACAAATCAGATTAGGAAAGTCAATAATCTATGTAAGCAGACCAGACTTTTAGATTAAGAACTAGGAATTTAGTTTATAGTTCAGAACTATCATAGATATCACACATTCAGAAGGCATAATCAAGGCAACTGAAATCACATCATGGTAAAAGAAAATGGACAGATCCAAGAAATGAGATCAGAACCTACATCAAATTATCATATTAAACAGCATGTTCACCACTTATTTTTAGAATGTATTATCATCTGAATAAATAAAATCAAGCTTTCTAGAATAAATCCACAATTTTCTCCAGTGTCACTTTTTATTATTAATTTTCTATCAATTTTTACACCTGAAATTAGAGCTTTCTTTCAATCAAATGAGAAAGAAAAGCTCTGAATTCAAGGTTGAATGTCTAATATTATCAAAGTCTCTTAATAAAATATGCATGATACATAAAAATTACTCTTAAAACGGAGGCCAGGGACAGATACCTGAAGAACACTTCTGAGATGCTATATTTAGAAGCACCTCTGTCCACTTTGGGGAAGCCATTTTTGATTGAATTGCTTTTGAAGACACAACTCTTCGAAGAAAAACTAAGAAATCCCCTAGGTGAAGCTCGGCTGCATGTTGTTTCCTAACAGCAGCTGAAAAGTGAAGAAACAAATTTATGTTATAACCAAAAGTCATCAGGAAGTAATCTTATCTCACAGAACTTGTATTGGATTGTACTATGTACAAATTTGGTTCACAGTCTAGCTTTTCAGTAAGCTAATGATTTTTGAGAATTGAAAAAATAGAATAGGGAGAGGAAAAATAAATAAATAAAGCCAAATGAAACATCTTTTACATCAGTGTATAAAAAGAATGAGCATGCTAGAATATGCATATGTACTTGTTTTGCCCATTTTTTAAAAAGTGGTACTCTGAAAAACAATGGTTCCCTACCCAAGTCTATAGTTCTGTTGGATAGAATTTTGAGAACGATGATCTGTGAATTCCCTAAATTTGTATGAAAAAGTTTATGTAAGTGTTTGTGTGTGTGTGTGTCTGTGTGTGTGTGTGTGTGTGTATTGATTAGGAAGAAAGTATACAAATTTAATTACGCTTTCAAAAAAATCCATGATTCCCTTCCCCAAATTAAGTATCACATCTTTAAAAAAAGATTTTCTGTTCTCAAATTCTAGAAAGAAACACATTCCTAGCCCTCAGTCTAGTTTGCCTGAGAGCAAACTCTTATGTACAAGTCCTTTCACACAATCTTGCCTTAAACAACCAATCTTCTCAGTTTCTCCACAGCATCAGCACAAGTCTCTCCTTTGTCACCCCTCTCAGTTTCCCTAGGCACTTCGAAGCCACAGATAACTATCTTCGCTTCCCATATCACACCACATCCCCTTATCACACAACACCTTTCACACTTTCTCAGATTGTCAAAGTCTCACACAGAGACAGGATCAAAAGTGTGCCACTGAGGCAGCTGCCCAGAATGGCCAACCCCAAGGGACATATAACATAGAAAATTATAACAATATGAAGAGAAGAATATATACAAAAATATAAATGTCATATATACATATAATATGTAATATATATATAAAACTTTCAGGAAGATTCTGATATGTTGAATTAAAGAACACACTAATAATTTACTTGTCATAGAGGGGAGACTACTGCCAAGGGGTATGCTATGGTGACAACTGAAGATTAGGAAACTACTTACATGGGAAGACACAACCAACTAATAGAAGAAATTTTGTTTTGCTGAGGTAGGTATGCAAGGCTATGACAAGATTAAAGTGCTGAGGACAATTACAGGGAAAAAAACTACAAACTTCTCTAATTTCCTCCACATAGCACCCTGCCTCTTTACCCAAATGTTAAGTGAATACTTTTTATATTAGTTTTAAGAATACAAAGTATTAACCTGCCCCGGTTATCCACATATCTCAATCCAAGCTTGTCCCTACACATTCCTTCAAGATCCAGTTCAAAAGCTACCTCTTTTATGAAGAGTTCTCTCTCAGCAGAGGTCCCTGGGAAAATCCCTTGTATGAGGTCTACACCCAGCAAGTATTTCTGGAATAAAACATAAGCCTGGAGACCTTAAATATAAAGCTGGTCAATAAAATCTGATGATATATTTGTGTTGCAGTATCAATACTACATTTGAAATGAAGGATATACCATCCCTTTAATATTTTATTTAGAAAGACTGGGGTTTATTATTACCTGGGAAGCCTGCCTCTGAATGCCTAGCCCCTGCTGACTAGAGTCAGTCTTATTCCCGACTGTCTCCATAAATAAGAAAAGATCTAATGGCCTTCTCTCTAGGATAACTGAGAAGAATGAACATGAACTCTGTTACACATGCCAAGAGTCAGTCTCAAAAGAACTGTTTCTCTCTTTACTGGACACAAAAGGATCCAGTTTTATGCAGGCCCTATAGGCTGAGAAGTAACTGCATAATCTCTTCCTTGTGCAGGACTCAGCACAGACTGGTGAGAACCTGCTACCTTAAACACCCTTTATCCCTCACTGGATCTCAGGAAAGCAGGTGGTGGCAGGAAAACCTTGCTTTCACTTTCTCATACCTAGTGAGTCTGCCTAAGCTCTTTGTGTAAGTACTGTAATTATATATCAACAGAAAAAAAGGAACTTGACACTGGTTTAGGATTTGAAACT
This sequence comes from Sciurus vulgaris, assembly GCF_902686455.1. Lineage (NCBI taxonomy): Eukaryota > Metazoa > Chordata > Mammalia > Rodentia > Sciuridae > Sciurus > Sciurus vulgaris. The sequence goes on from NC_136462.1 coordinate 111,269,156, forward strand.
GAAAAGCTAGTCCTTAACCTTTAAAATCCTCCTACATTCTGACTTCTGAGATTTAGATACTTCTTTTGAGTATCTTTTAATACACTGTAATTATCTGTTTACATGCTCCTTATCCTGGAAAGTATGAGGGCAGGGATAAGTATTTATCATTTTGCATCCCAAAGGTATTTCCTCTTTCTATCCATCCACAAACCAACAACAATATTAATGATTTCAATAGCATTTTTATTAAATTTATATTCTGTTATAATATTCCAATATTAATATTAATATCCATTGAGTTTTCACTATGTCTCAGACACTACATGTATTAAGTTATTTAATCTTTACAGCAATCTTCAGAGAGGTTTTATAAATAACCTTTCTTGACAGTGGATAGAATTGGGGCACAGAATGGTTAACTAATTTGCTTCTTCCCTCTGTTCATCTAATCTAAGGACTTAAAGGAAGCCAGGAGCAGTATCACACACCTGTAATCCTAGGTACTCAGGAGGCTGAGGCAGGAAGATCACAAGTTCGCATAGCAAGACCCTGTCTCAAAATAAAATAAGGGCTGGGGCTATTGCTCCATGGTAGAGCACTTTTCTAGTATGTTTGAGGCCCTATGTTCAATCCCCAGTACAGCTTTTAAAAAAAAAAGGTTTTAAAGACTCCCAGAGTGGTACTGAGACATGGTAGGTTCACAATCATTTTTGAATAAATGACCAATTTTAGACCTTTATTCCTTTAGTTATATAAATGATGCATTTCATCATTCTGATGATTAAGAGAATAAGTTCTTCTAAAAATAGTGTTTGTGCCAGGCATGGTGGCACACAGCTGTAATCCCAGCAGTTTGGGAGGCTGAGGCAGGAGGATCTTGAGTTCAAAGCCAGCCTCAGTAAAAGTGAAGTGCTAAGCAACTCAGTGAGACCCTATCTCTAAATAAAATACAAATATTAGGGCTGGGGATGTGCTTCAGTGGTCAAGTGTCTCCAAGTTCAATCCCCAGTACAAAAAAAAAAAAAAATAGTGTTTACTATGAAACTGTAAGTAAATGATATGTCAGCAATCAAGTAAGTTGAAGAATTCTGTTAGTGACTAGAGAAGAGAAAATCTAGGAGGAAAACAATCTCCTCTAATTATAACCCAGGATCCAATATCAAACCCCTAATCCCAAAGGACTACTTAGGCTAAGACTGATGAGAGACAGTGTGTCAGGGTCAAAGGATAAAAAAATATGAGTCTACTCCTCCTACCCCCAATCCTGTACCACCTCCCACTAGGCAATGCATAACCTGGGGGAAACTGGTCACTAAAAATCTAGGTACTAGAGCCCTGACAGTCAATGAAAGGCTAAACCTAGTGTAAGGGCAGTAGGCTGCAACAGCAGAGTGAACAGAGTCTAAGCACAGGAAGTTCAATCAGAAGCTCATCTTAATCATTCATATTTGGAGAGAAAATGGGTTTATAAATGAACAAATAAAAATCCTTTCATTCCCCATAATGGAAGGAAGTCTACATTCTTATCACACACACACAATGAAGATTCAATTAATGCTTGTAAATAATGACAGAGAAAAGGTTTATAATACCTCTGAAATCTTTCTTCTCAGTTTCTCCACTGGAATCAACTTTTTTTTCTTCTTCTTCACCCTCTTCTCCTTCCCCTTCTCCAAAAGAGGCCATAAGTAGTACACCAGTTTGGGACAACAAGTTCTTCAACTGACTACAGAGTAGATCCAACAAGGATTGAACTACCTTGGGGCTTAGTTTATCAGCATAGGTCCTAAGAGGAATAAAAAGAAAATATAAGTAGTAAGAAGAACACAGAGTGGTAAACACTGTGAAAAATGTAGAAAGACACAGCTCCATATAATACTACCAAGACATTTTAATACTTACCCTGTAGTGATGGCTAGAATTTGGAGCAACCTTGTACTGGCCACTTTCAAAGCTGTGCTAAGCTGGGAAACACCTGTCTTCGGCAACAACTGCAAAGGCTGTCCTAACATGGTGTCTGTGCCACATAACTGTGATAATACATTTAGCAAACCAGTAGAAATTGCCAAAGAAACATCCACTGGTTGATAATGAACACTCAGGGCAAAAACTGTAACTAAAAGGAGACGCTGCTGGGCTTCTAAAAAGAGAGAGAGAGAGAGAGAGAGAAGGGGAGAGTTGAGAATTTCCTTTGAAGTAAACAAAGCATTTACTAAAATAATTTTTTTCTAAAATGTAAATAGTAATATAAAATACTACTACATTTTCAAATATTTATTTTTTAATGTCAGCCTACTAATGTTAAACATAAAATACAAACCATGACTACCTACCATACCTCAGGCCAAAATGTATCTTTGCATCTTATATTTGAAAGGGACAGTTACTTACCAATGTGATGCTTATTTGCTTGCAAGGCTCTCTCTAGGGTAGCAGACAACTGTTGATAAATCTTATGCACAGCCACCTGGATTTCAATCTGAATATTTCTCTTAGCTGCTCTGATCCCATCCTGAATTACACATAAAGATTCATGTTTTATATTCACAAAAACACCTTTTTGCATCAAAAAGTAATAACATTTTTTTCCTAGTCTATGCTAGGGCCTTACAGTGGTTTCATATATTTCAGCATATGAAAGGTTTATAATGAATCTAATTTTATTTTTTTAAGAGCAAGTTCTTTTTTAAAAAAAATTTTTTTAGTTGTTGATGGAGCTTTATTTTACTTATTTTATTTATATGTGGTGCTGAGAATTGAACCCAGAGCTTCACACATGCTAGGCAAGCACTCTACCACTGAGCCACAATCCCAGCCCTAAATCTAATTTTAAATGCTTGCTAATTCTTTTTTCTTGTGGGGGAAAGAGTACCAAGGATTGAAATCAGGGGCACCTAACCACTGAGCCATACCCCTAGTCCTTTTTATTTTTGCTTAGGTCCTTGTTAAGTTGTGGAGGCTGGCCTCAAACTTGTGATCCTCTGGCTCAGCCTCCTGAGTCACTGGAATTTAGGCATGTGCCTCTACAACTGGCAATGCCTGCTAATTCTTGATTCTGTATAATTCTTCTTTCTCACAAAGCAATTCCCCCCTCTAAATATGACATAAAGATAAAATTTTTAAAAAACTATAAAAGGAATCAGGAAAACCAGGTAAAATAATCAAACTAAAATGTAAACTACTGAAATTGAAACCCATCTTCCCAAACTCTAATTCCTATCTCAACTTAGATCTAGTTCCATCCAATCTGTTAAAGTTTAATGAAACTGAGCTGGCAAAGAACCCCAAAGTATAAGAGTAATATGACTCACCTAATTCCAAACACACTACTTAGGAAATTTAAACCAATGAGATATCTTAAACAGTAATTTACAATATATTTTTAAAATCTCAATCATAAACACCACAAAGTTTCACATTATTAAACTGACTTTATAAAAAGACAGTTAAAATTTGAATACATTATAAAGGATCACCTACCTGATAGTGATGCAAGCGGCCACTCTCCCCTTTGGTTCCTGTGTGTCCAACTGTGCCTAAACCAAAACACCCTGCTAGAAACTGTAATCTCACAGATGTGAGCAGTGTGGACGACTGAAAGCCTGAATTCGACCTGCTTCCTACCAGCGAGATGCTACCTTTTTCCTCCATCCCAGACAACAGAACAAGGATCTGGTGAAGCGCCTCCAAACGAAGCTTGAGGAAAAGAATATATTTTAGAGATCTTCCTTGAATTCAGACATAAAAGAATTGTTTGCCAAAGACAACATATTATTTAGCACAAAGAAAAGTCTGTGACATTTCCTAGAAATGATATAAAACATTTATTATTACTGTTTTTTTGTTTGTTTGTTTGTTTAATCAAGATAGCTCTAAAAACTCCATAAACACACTTCAGTATAAAAGAGACTATAAGGTACAATAGGAAGGGTTGTAGATTTGGGTGGTTGGTTGTTTTGGTGCAGGGATTAAACCCAGGAGATATATGTGAAGGTTTCAAAATTATAAGGTAGTATTATTAGAATAAGTAAAGGAGATATTAACAAGGTTATACAGCGTGGCTATTTCCTTAGTCAAGAATCAGAAGTATTTCTGAATGATTTCTCTGTGGTTCTCTTGAACTTCTGCCTCTATCTTTTCTACATTCTACTGGACTGTCTACCACAGTAGCCAATCAGTCTATACTACTTCTTAAAACAAAATTTAAAACTCTATTTTGACATAACTTTAGATTTGCAGAAGAGTTGTAAGGATGGTACACAGATTCCTGTATATTCTTACCCTTGATCCCCCTATTTCTAATAATTTGGTACATTTACCAAAACTTCAAAATTAATATTGGTACAATACTATTAATTAAAGCACAGGCTTTATTTAGATTTCAGTTTCCCCCAAGATTACTTTTCTGTTCCAGGATCCAATCTTGAATACCACATTGTACCTGGTTTTCATATCCTCTTAAAACTCCATTAGTCTGTGACAGTCTTTCCTTATTACCTTATTTTTCATGACCTTGACAGTTTTGAAGTACTATTACTATATCTTCTAGGATAACCCTAAATTTAGGTTTCCCTCATATTCCCTTCATGATTAGATTAGAGTTAGGGATTTGGGGCAAGAAAACCACAGAGTTAAAATGTTCTCATTTTATACCAAGGGTACATGATAGCAATAGGACTTATTTCTGGTGTTAGTAATATTTTGGGAGGGGATGGAGAGTGGGTGCTCTACCACTGAGCTATACCCCCAGTTCTTTTTTGCTTATTTTAAAATTTTTTTATACTAGGGATTGAAGCAAGGGGTGCTTAACCATTGAGCCACATTCCCAGACCTTTTTATTTTTTATCATGAGATAGATTCTTAATAGGTAGCTTAAAGGCCTCACAAAGTTGCTGAGGCTGACCTCAAACTTGTAATCCTTCTCCCTCAGTCTCCTGAGTCTCAGGGATGACAGGTATGTGCCACCACATTCGGCTTGGAGATGTTAATCTTGATTACTTAGTTAAGGTGATATATTCCTGGTTGCTGCAATGTAAAGTTATTTTTTTCTCTTTCCAGATTTTTTATTAGAAAAGAATCACTAAGTTCAGCCTACCCTCAAGCAGTGAGGTTGGGGGAATTAATCTCTATCTTCTAGAGGAAGGAATATCAAAGAATCTGTGGATAAGTCAAAACCACTTGGTATTTGCAGGTAAGTGGATAGAACTACAGAATGTCATGCTAAGTGAAATAAGCCAATCCCAAAAAACCAAACACCAAATGTTTTCTCTGATAAGTGGATGCTGATCCATAGTGGGATGTGGGTGGGGAAGAATGAAGGTATTTTGGATTATGCAGAGGGGAGAGAGGAGGGGGGTGGGGCAGTGGGGATGGGAAGGAAGGTAGAATGAGACAGATATTATTACCCTATATACACATATGAAAAAAATTTTAATAATTTTTATCACTGTCAAAAAAAGATAATAAAAAATTTTCAATACCACATGTTACTTTACTAAGATTACTCTGAAATGTTCACATTTTTCCTGTGCCCCAAATGAAACTGATGTATCCTTACTAAGAATAATTTAAAAAAAAATCATGAAAAAAAATTTTCAGATATAAAAAAAAGTACATAATTATTGCAAAGTCTGTAACTATGCTTATAAGAATATGTAAATAATTTGTACCAAGTGGTAATAGTGATTGCTTGATTAAAAAAAAACACAATAATTAATAAATATTTGTGTGAGGGGGTACTTCGTATCTATGCAAATTTTCTGTGTCTCCTTCAAGTTTTCCTCACTAATTTTACCAGTTATCAGTGGGTCTTACCTGTAACAATTATTATGGGGTTCTAATATAAACTAGAGGTCTAGTTTAAATGGGAACAAATGGGTCAAAAATGGAAGCTCTGAGTGGTAGATCCCTATGATCACCCGCCAATTTCAACCTAGTTTCTAGGAAATGAGTGAAGACTTCTGATTAGATATGTTATTCTAGGAGATGACAACTTAAAAATGTACTTTTGTCCAGTTCAAAGAAAATATCAGTTTTTTTTAGTTAAGAAAGGATGTCAAAAGGCTCAGATGAGACATTGGGCATGATGGGGCATGCTTATAATCCCAATAACTTGGGAGGTTGAGGTAAAAGAATCACAAGGTTGAGGCCAACCTCAGAAACTTCACAAGACTCTATCTTAAAATAAACAATAAAAAGGGTTGGGATGTAGCTTAGTAGTACAGTGCCTCTAAGGTTCAATCTCCAGTACTTTTAAAAAAAAAAAAGTCTCAGGTGAATGAAAGGGACAGGTAGAAACAGAAGAAAAAAGTTTCTCTTAAAAGTGGACACTTGGTGGACCAGGAAGTTTCCAGTCTCTTGTGAGGAGTAAATATCAAAGACTTACTTCTGCCCTTAATTGCTGTTGTTCCATTGCAATGATGGAGGCCTGAGGACTTGTAGACATACTTTCCTCTGGCTCTTTAAAACCTGGGGCATTCCCCACATCTCCACTCACAAAGCTTACAACATTTTCAATCAATGTGTGAACTCCAAAAGACTTAGTAAGGTCAAAATCAGACTCGAAGGAGTAAGAGGAGTTGTACAACCAGTCTCTGCTATGTTTCAGGCGAGCCCAAGAGTCACTCAGGGATTCCAACTGACTATGCATAGGACCTATAAACAAACAACAAACATGCATCAATGGCAATCAAGTAAAGCATACATTCTGAAACTAGATGAGTGTTGAGTGCTGCTACCATACCAACTGGTGAAAAATGGATATACTCATGTTTGAATATTTGCATGCATTAAATGAATCTGAGCAAAATGCTTTGGTAAAAAAACAACAAATAAACAAAAACTAGAGCAATGTAAGAAAATAAAGGAAAAGCCCTATTGATGTACCAGTATCTCTAAAAGCGCTTTAGCAACACACTGCCACAAGAAAAAGAAAGGTAGAAGCTGCTCTCAAAATGCTTAACTTAAAAGGCTCTGCAGTATTAAACCAGATCAGGAACTGTGCACTTAGGACACTGCTGATAAGACCTACTTGAAACAGGATTTCATCTAAGTTAACATTGTCATTGCAATCGTTAAGACTGCACAAAATGTCTCCATATCTGCAATGAAACATTACCAAAAAAATGAATACAGAAGGGCAAGTAAACTTAAACAAGGAGATATAAGCATCACCCTTCAGGTTTCATTAATATAAGGGACACTCTCACTATGTTATATGCATATCTACTGCAGGTTGTGAAACTCTTATATAGAGGAAGCAAAGTTTCACAAACAAAAATATGTGAGATTTACTATAACATGATACCTATATAAAAGTACCAAGTGGCATCATAATGGTTGCTAAATATAATACCATTAGTTTTGCCAATGGGCATTTTTAAAGTTAAAATCTTTACATTAGACATCAAAATGTTAACATATTTGAACACAAGAGCAACTAACTCATATTCTAAGATTAGCTTTAAATAAATATGTACAAATGACCAATACTTAAACACCTTTGTCTTAAATCTCAGGTATATGAATTTGATTAATTATAATCCTTGGTTCCTTATCTACCCTCATCATTGGTTCATGCATGGCCCACTTTCATACTTATATATTTATTTATAATACTTGAGAATATAATAACTAGAAAACTGACAAGAAACTTTATTTATCTGTTTCTTCTCCAACTCTTCCTATCTACTCCTAATTTTTTTCGCCCTGAAGCCTAGGTTCGTCATTCTCTTGCTTTTACTGTTTTGAATTTTATTTTTATGTACTTCTAAGATGAATAGTGTTTACTTTTAGTTGTTTTTTCCTTTCTAAAAAAAAGTATCATTTTATATAATCTTTTTGGGCATAATCTTCTCATTCAATATAATATTGCTAACATTCATCCAAATTACTATATGTAGTAAATGTTCATCTCTTTGACTACTATATAATACTATAATGTGAATATACTATGTTTCTTTATTAGGAATTCACTTTAAGGTACTCAGTAAAATGTTTATGACAAAAATTATGTTTGTTACAAGACTAGATGGAAAAGTTTAGAAAGATGACTACTTAATCACATTAATGTCCAGAGAGAAAATAAGCTAACACAATATTGAATGTACAATATTATTTTTGAATATTATTATTTGTATTGGCATCCGTTAACTCTTAGAACTTCAATATCAGACACAGAAAATTCTAAGAGGGAGCTAATATTATGAAGCAACTATTATATATATATATATATTTTATATATATATATATATGAGAGATAGCAAAATTACTCAGAATGGAAAAGAATATATGGTTTTACTGCCTTCCATGTTTTAGCAAGAATTCTTAAGATTAAAAAATGTTTAATTTTCAGTTTTACTGAACATAAAAATAACAATCTGAAAAATTCCTCAAATTACATGTGTTGCTAGTCTTTCATATAACATAGAAAGGAATAAAAATACAAACAATAATGTCACAGATGCATAATGTATTAAAATATTTTTAAATAAAGCAGAGGCTAACTTTTTTAAAAAATAAATACTCATTTTTTATTTTTTTTAAGCTTCCCAAATTCAAAAGCAATATTTAGCCTTAATTTACAAAGGAAAGTTTTAGGGTGCTAGCACTGAGTTTGTTTTATTAAGTAACAAAATTTCAGAATAAAACATTTTATTTTATGAGTTAACATTTGAGCTAACATTGAAACCACAGAAGTAAACGACACCTTGAAGATTACCTAGTCCAGTTTTCTCAATCAAGGAAATAGGCTAAAAAGAAACTGATCTTCTGATATCACTAATTTATTAATTCTATGGAAGACTGTCTTTTATACTCCTGGGGGTTTTATATGTTTTAGTGGTACTAGGAATTCAACCTAGGGGTACTCTACCACAAGCTGTGTCCTATCCCCCTGACTTGTTTTTTGGTTACAGAGTCTCACTAAGTTGCTTCCTATCCTCAAACTTGAAATCCTCCTGCCTCAGCCTCCTGAGTAGCTGGGATTACAGGTATGCACCACTGTGCCTGACTTATGTTCCTATTATTAACCAACTCACAAATCACGGATCCATGGAAATTCCAATTGCTTAGCTCCATAAAGTTTCAATCAAGCTACCAATAGTGATTTACTTTTATATATTCCAAAATATTCTATGGAATAGCTAGCTTGCCCAAAACTAAATCCTCTCTGCAACTTAAAGCAGGGATCAGCAAACTTTTTCTGTAAGGGGTCAGACAGTACATATTTTAGGCTTTTTGAGCCACAAGTTCTGTGCTATTCAACTCTGTCCTTGCAGTGTGAAAGCAGTCACAGTTAACACATAAACAAATGAGTATATTTATGTCCCTGGTTCACAAAAACAAGTGGAAGGCCAGACTTCGTCTACTAGCTATAGTTTGCAGGCCCTTATTTCAGAGAATGAAATTTATTAGTTGCATGACTAAAGTAAAACTCCATATGAATAAAATATGGGAAGGAACAGGAAAAATACCATACAAAAGCTTTGGGATAAAGAAAATAATTTTTGCCAAAATACTGAATCTGACATTGAAAATACTCTGAAACACAAAAATTTAGAAGTATGGAAATGGGAAAGAATTTTAATCTTTAAAAAAGCATAATAATGTAGTAATTTTGGTTTGTTCTTTATAGTTTTATCTGAATATAGAAAATATTGTTTCTGAAAAGCATATCAAAAGCTTCTACACAATACTTGAGACTAAGCCCAATTCTTACTTAATATTAATTCAGAGTCTATATGAAAATATAAAGTTCAACAAGAAATTTTTTAGATTGTTTACTTGTCCTTACAACTTTGGTTCTTATATGGAATTTTCAAAATGAACATGGCAGAGCTGCAATACATACTTTATAAACCATAAAATATGTAGGCAAGTTAAAAGGGGAAGAAAATTAAACATGCCATCATGTACTTGCTTGAAGATCTTCTTTTTTCTGGGGCTCAACTGGCCAAAAAGGAGTAAATACACTACCACACAAGAATCAGAAGACAAAAGGAGAAATTTGATACAGGAGATAATATTTTCATTTGCTCTTCTTTAGATAATCTAATTTGAAATGCATAGCATTTCACCCATAAATGTTTCACCACAAAATATACATGTTGATAAATGTTTCTAGTATTATTTTAGCAATAAAATCTTAACATCATTATATTTATATATTTAAAGACCTAGGGGGGAAAATCAAACCATACTTTAGAAGATTTCTAATAATGTTTCTTAAATTATTACTTTGATATCCCACCATTCTTCATTGCACAGCTTCAGCTTAAATATGAAAATTTAAATCAAGTATCTGCATAAAGGTATTGTCTTTCTGTGAAGAACCAGCTCAGTTCTGCACAAGAACAGCAAATCTCTTACATATTTATTAGAGTACCAAAATATCAACATAATTTGTCAAATTTTGTCAATTATTTTCATAGGGTTTTATAAAAATTAAATGAATTTATATGTTCAGCGCACTTAGAATAATACCTGGCACATAGAAAGTAGTTTATAAGTGAATTTAAATTGACTCAGAAGTGTTAAGCAGAAGAAATACTACTACATTGCCCTCACTGACCTGAAATTCATGGGCTTCAGACGATCCTCCTGTCTCAGGTAGCTGGGACTATGGGAACCTGGCCTAGAATTTAGTGCTGATGACTCTAAAAAGCTGAGCAAGGTAATCAAGCTAAAAATATTTGCTCACATTGCTCTGCCACTTCCTACCACATTTGCTTTCTTGGATGATAAACTAGCTAGAGAGGTGAAAAAGGATATAATCATGGTTTAATAACACAAATCTTAGTGTCCCCAATGCCAAATACTGAGATGATGGTCCATATATCCTTTAAGGAGTTTTTAGAGATATAAGAGTAGCTGAAAACATTCATATAAGCACTGTCATTGATATACCCATTTAATTTCAGTAAACAAGATATAATTAAACTTTGTCATCTCTCTCCTTTTTATCAGTCTTTTAGTTAAGCTGGGACCATTGAGATTAATAAATGCAAAAGCTATGTGAGGAAAAAATTTTACATTTCTTCCTCTAAATATTGAAAGAATTCTCACTTGGCCAGATATCTGTCCTTCATGACTTAAGTAAGAATCAGAACACCTAACAGTTTGGTCCCAATCAGTTCTCAGACTTATCAGGTTCATCTGCTTAACTGAAGATAGACATATTATGGCTTATGATGTCTAATCCATATTCAAAATAAATAAGAAAAAATAAGATAGTTTATTTTACTACTACTTAAAAGAAAAGAAAAAAAAAAAAAAAAAAACCCACACTGTAGCCAAAGGGCAATCAGTAAATACACAAGGTTTTTAAAAAATTCCTCTGAAAATACAACATTCTAAATGTATTTTCAATGTTAATTTTTAAAAAGAAAGAAATTCATTATAGGGCTGGGATTGTAGCTCAGTGGTGGAACACTTGCCAAGCATGTATGAGGCACTGGGTTCAATTCTCATCACCACATGTAATAAATAAATAAACTAAAGGTCCATCAACAATAACAAAAAGAAATTCATTATAATAAGAAAATTACTAACCTTCTTGAAATAGCACTTACATTATTACCTGTCCCTAGGATCAAAATCATCAGCAAAATTTTTCTGGAGGAGTATTAAAATGGGATGATTACTATAATAAATTGGTATCACACTGTGATACAGTGAAAATATACAGTTTGCCTCCCTATTATAACTTCCTAAATGGGTATTTAAGAGGGAAAAAAAAAAAAAAACCTTTCTATGAGGTCCTATATTTGCTTTTCTGATTTCAACAAAAAAAAGTCAAATTCCAACAAGTTAACAGGTACTGGTACCACCTTCAGCTTTTTGAAGAAGATGGACTTAACTAAACGAATTAATGACAATTTATTTACATCTATTTAGAGTTATAATGAGGTTTACATCTATTTTAGGATAACTGTTAAAGATGTGAACAGGTAGCAACTCAAGGACAGCAGTTCAAAAATGTAGTCCTTCCTCGTAAGTTATCCACATTCAAATTATTTAGTTATCCACATTCAAATTACTCTTAAAATAAAGATGCTTATTCAAAAGATATTACTTTGCTACATGCTGATGTGGTTAACAGGGATTAAATCTCAAATTTATATTTCTATTAGCATCATAAAGATTCAACAAGCAAAGAATAATTTTAGCCCATAGACTACACTTATAAGTATAAATACAATTAATAGGACACTCTTAAATTACAGGTTAGATCCCTTATGGTAGTCAGTAAGTCTGCAACCATTTTCTCTCTACTATCAAGTGATATGCATTTATTAATATAACATGGAACTTTTAACAACAGTCACCTGAGCTAAACAAAACTAGAAAAGGTTGTTTCAAAATTTAATTCCCAACTCAAGTGAATTGTTAATTTTCAGAGTTAAAAAATAATAAAGTGCATATTGTGCATTACATTAATATAATTTCTGTTATCAAAATTACTTAGTAATTTATTTTTTAGAAACCCAGGAGCTTTGATAAGTCACAATCTCAAAAGACTAGCACCAGCTCTGGTTCTTACTATTCCTAACATTTTGGAAAAAATCATTCTCTGTATTATAGTTGGAATTAAATATAAAATATTACCCAATTTTAGTCTTCAGAAGTAACATCATTCTTCTAAGTTACATACACAAAAATGAAAAAAAATCATTATTTTCCTTCCCTCATTCCTCAGTTTTCCTTCATTTCTCTTTTTCTTTTCATTTCCCCCTATTGGGAAGAAACCTAACAATCTGCCAGGGAAGCTACAAGAGGACTTCATTTTGAAATACAAAAGATTTAATATCATGGAAAACATGTTTTATTCATGAGCTTTTAGAAAACTGCTATTTGTGGCAAGTTTTAACATTTCACATTTTCACAATCACAGTATAAATAGTTTTAAGTAAAAGTTATAGCTATTAGAGAATAGTACTTGAGTGAGTTTTGAGTTATCCTCGGATTGATATTACCTAAACCTCTGTTCTTTTCCTCTGTTTGCATATATGAGTTAACAATGTCATCAAGATAAGAGTTTCTTCTTGATAACACTAAAAGTTGTTTCTTTTTTGAATTGTCAGTTCATCTATTACTTGCTTTATATTAAGAAGCCAAAAGGGAAAAAACTAGAAACTCTCTGAATGTATACTGTTATGTATGCAAAGTGAAGGAGCAAAGAGTAGTCCTGTAACACCATTTAAATTACAGCAATACTGAACAAATTATATTGTTATATCATGTGCAAGTATGAATATATAACAACAAATACCACTATTATGTATAATTATAATGCACCAATGAAAATATAGAAAATTAAGCTATACAAATTCTATCAGTAAGTAAAAACATGGGAAATTATATACACAGCCCCCCCCCCACAATGAAATGCACTGTTTCTGGAATTCCTATGGACTTTTAAAAAGTGCACTGCTTTTTGTAAAGTGCATGAAGATTTTAAAAGGGTATATATTTAAAGAAAAGGGTCTTCATTTTAACTCTTCTGATAAAATGATTCTAAATTATTTTTTGGTCATTACATTCCAAGGACAATTAAATCTAAATACATCAGATATTTTTAAAAAGCTATCTAATTTAATCAAATATTAATATTTTCTTAATACCTCTTTTTCTATGAGATGATGCCAAATCCAAATCAACATTTCGTCTGCCACTCTATTAAAAATAAAAAACAAATATATTTTAGTTGTGAAAAGCATTTTAAGATTTAATAAATGACAAGAATAAAACACATGTGTTACACATACATACATAATTAATGTTCGCTAATTCATTAATCAAGTCAGACTAACTACAGAAGGTTTCTAAATACCCACCATCAACAGCTGTAAGAAAGCACAAGCATGTAACATCTCAGATAGTAACTCAACAAAAAATCAAGGTGCATATAAATTAGTAAAGTTTTTCTGTTCTTTTTTTTTTTTTTATCTTTGTCTTTCCTGTTTCATTCATGGTATCATCTTATTCATACTCTCTACATTGGACTGTATTAAAATGAAACAGCAGCAAAGTCTCATTTTACAAAATTAGTACTTTTCTTCTCTTTCCTTTCTTGTTTTATTATTTTCTTTAATTAAAAATTTTGTTTTTAGTTGTCAATAAACCTTTATTTTTTTAAATTTATATGTGGTGCTGAGAATCAAACCCAGTGCATCACACATGCTAGGCAAGCAATCCACCACTGAGCTACAACCCCAGCCCCTTTCCTTTCTTTTTAAAACTTGCATTAGTCTTGGCTATGTTTAGAGAAGATTATCTGATTAATCCATACTAACATAAAAATACATAGTCCTAAAGCATCTGGTAGTATTTTAGAAGATTTGAAAATGTTTTCAAAAACCTGTTAAAATAGAGAACTCTCAAATTGGTGAAAATGCAGACAGCTTAATACAATACTGAAGGCTTTCAGGAAGAAGTATATTTCTGTGTGTGCCTGGTGATGGAGGATGTAACATCTGCCTACTCTGTGCACACGCGCACACACACACACACACACATATAGAGAGTTAATCAAATATATATCACATATTAAAGTTTATGCATCTGATATTATGACATTACGATCTTAACAATCTCAATTGTTCTCTTGCACAATCAGAAAAATTCCTGTCAAAGAAGTAAATCTACAGGAGTGACAAAATGGATCCATTTTGGAAATGTCATTGTAGGAAACCTTTACTTGTCATACATACAGAGACATGTACTCATGTGTAGATAAAACACATTTGTCTTATTACTTACCTGTCCACATATACACCAACAGAAATAAGTACATTCTCATTTCATGGTGGATAAACCAAATAGCTCAACCAATTGCTCCTGAAGGCATCACTGTCATGAAATAAAACATTTTCCTCACATAGTACCTTTGCTCTGGAAAAAAATCAAGCTTAGGCCTCAAAACCAGAAATACCTCTTTCTCTTAAGAATTGGGCTGTTTTTGCCTTTTGGACAGCATGGATCATTTAACATGATTCATTTTCTGTTTGGTAGCACACCCTGAGCTACCACAGGGTATGTGCTGAGATATGCAAATCTTGTCCAAGGCTTTATTTTTCCTCTAGGATTCTTTTTTATTTTTAAAGCTCTAATTTATTAACCCACTCTGTCCTTTTATAATGTATTTCTTATATGCTCTTCTTTTTCTTTTTTTTCTCCCCCCTCCTTTTTTTGGTACTGGAGATTGAACCCAGGGGCATTTTACTGTTGAGCTACATCCCCAGTCCTTTTCATTTTTTAATTTTGAGACAGGGTCTCATAAGTTGCAGATAGACTTGCTAATTTGCTGAGGCTGGCTTCAAACTTAGCAAGACTCCTGTCTCAGCCTCCAAAGTTCCTGTGATTACAGGCAATTGTCACCATGTCCAGCTCTTATACGCTAAATCAAATTCTTTGAGACATGAGGGACCTAGATAACAGCTTAGATGGTATAATAAGAAATAATGATAAGAATGACCACTGTCAATCAAATGGTCTGATATTCTCTATTTACTAAGGAAAATAGATAATTCATATAATACACTTTAGAAAAGAGGTTAAAAGAAAAATTCAGCATTGAACTGATTAACTTGAGTCATTTAAAAAAAATCATTTCATTCACTAACAATTCAGAGTAAACAGGGCACTGCCAATCAGTATACTGGCTATCAAAGATAAAAATGTTAATCTTTTAAAACCTTATATAGTATTAGAAGGGTAATATATATTAAAACTACCCTCAGTGCTTGCTCCTACTAATTTTCCCCAGTTTTTTGGAAACTGAATGTTCAGCCCAGATCTCCCTTTATCTGCAATGGAATCTGCTCTCCCTCTAGTTCTTGTCTTTTCCATTTTTATGGCATTAATTTTTTAATTATTCCACAAAGAAAAATGACTACAAATCAATATTTTTTAACATGGTTATTAATCATTTTTAAAGTTCATAAAACTAAATGAATAACAAAAAAAAGAACAATCAGCAATTAAATCTATGCTCAAACCTCCTACACTGATATTTCTTCCCCAATTTATAATTTTCAAATGTTTAAATTGTATTACTGAACTTGTTCTTCACAACAGCACAGTCGAGTCAAGTATACCAGGTGGTACTATTCTACCTTTCAAAGATAAAGAAACTGAGGCTCAAAATGTTAACTGTCTTTCCAAGGTCAAAGTCCACTACGGGTCTCAAGTCTATTTTAAGTCAGTTTCATTGTTTGTTTCCAAAAAAGCATGTCACATTAACTATACCTATTCTCATTTTTTTACTTTCATTTCAGTTCAAATAAACTAATGATCATGTATAATATTGTAAAGCACCATGTAGGAAATTTCAGGGGCATTTAGAAAAAAACATAAAACATTAAAAAACCTAGTCCTTCTAGGGGGTTTATTGGGAAGATATACTAATACTGTATAAGTTAGTCCAACATTGTTAGTGGATTATAAGAGGTCCTAACAAACTCTCATTGAAGTACTAGAAAGTCACTGTGAGTAATCTGGGAAACAGCTTTCTGAAGGGTTGACACTTTAGCCAGTACTTAAGGGAGAGGCAGGACGTCAACAAGGAAACTTAGAGGACATTTAAGGAAAGTGGTACTTGAGCAGAGGCTCAAGAGGTGCTTTTGGGGTCTGGCACATGAATTATGATAGCAAAAATGCAGATTACTACAGGGTAAAACTGGCTTCAAAAGAAGTCAGGTGGTATTTCCCAGAATCTCTGATTTCTAGGTAGGCAGTACAATCACTGAAAGTTTGAGTAGAAAGGTAGTATACCAGCAGGTGTTCTGTAGTTTTTGCTGGTGGTATGTGTTTTTAAGAACTCTATCTTTGGGAGCAATGTCTAAGAAAAGATTTGAAAAGCAAGATCATTGTGAAAACTCCTAATCTGGGCAAAGAGTAAAAAGAACCTGAAATAATGAAAACAAAAGGTTTAATGAACACAGAAATTTTGCCAAAATAGATTAGATTATCATTCATAAATTCAAAGACTATTTCCTGACTCCCTGTTATGTGTCAGATGTGTCAGGCACCATTACAGGTGGTTGGAATCCAGCAGCAAATAAAACTGCAAAAAAAAAAAAAAGATCTGTCCTTGAAGAGCTTACATCCTAGTGTAGGCTAACAAAAACTGATCAATGAATATAATAAGTAAACTACAGGTTCTATGGAAAAAACTGAGAAAGACAAGGGAGACAGGGAGTGAGTATGGAAAAGGAGAGAAAACTGCCATTTTAAATAGAGTAGTAAGGGTAAGCTGCACTGAAAAAAATAACATTAAAAAGAAGGCATATCCACAATGGAATATTACTCAGCCATGAAGAAGAATAAAATTATGGCTTTTGCAGGTAAATGGATGCAGTTGGAAAATATCATGGTAAGTGAGATAAGCCAATCCCAAAAAACCAAAGGCCAAATGATCTCTGATAAGTGGATGATGATACATAACAGGGGGGAGGCAAGAATGGAGGAAGGATGAATTGTATAGAGGAAAAAGAGGGATGGGGAGAGGGTGGAGGGAAGGAAAAATAACAGAATGAGACAAACATCATTACCCTATGTATATGTATGATTACACAAATGATGCGACTCTACTTCATGTACAACCAGAGAAACAACAGTTGTACCCCATTTTATGCACAATGAATAAAAAAAAATTCTAAAAAAAAAAAAATGAAGGCAAGGTAATTAGCCGCAGAAACAATAATAGTCTAATCAGAAGAAAAAGTCACATAAAGACACAAAGGGAGCCCAATGCGGCCAGTAATTCCAGCAGCTTAGGAGGCTGAGAAAAGAGAATTGGAAGTTCAAAACCGGTCTCAGCGAGGTGTTAAGCAACCCAGTGAGACCCTGTCTCTAAATAAAAATACAAAACAGGGTTGGCGATGTGGCTCAGTGGTTGAGTACCCCTGAGTTCAATCCCTAGTACTTTCCTGCCCCACCAAAAAAGACACAAGGGGGAACTTGTGCAGTATATTCATGGAATATACAAGAGTCCAGGGTGGCAAAAGGAGAGTTATCAAGAAAGAGAGAAGTCAAAGAAAAGATCAGAGGTAGTGGGGCCAGATAACACAGAGCCTTGTAGGATACTGTAAGGACTTGGGCTTATACTCTAAGAAAAGTAAAGACACTGCAGGATTTTGAGCAGAGAAGTGATATGATCTATGTTTTAAAATACACACAGGAATGGGTGACTCGATAATGGCCAGATGGGAAAAATAAACGAACAGAGAAGAATCTCACTAGACTACAAGGCAAGGGATACAAAGTGGGTACGCAAAGATATAATGGGGATGACAAATAAAAACATCATAATAAAATGAAACTTGCTTGAATACACAGTTCAATTGTCTTCAGATGAGGACTCTTTTTGCTTTGAAGTTTCTTTTAAACAAGAACTTTGTGTTTATGCAGCACTTTAAACTTTTCAAAAATATTTTCATTTCCTTTATATCAACTTCATAGAACAGAGGAATTTCAGAACTAAAAATGGAGCATAAAGATCACTCAGTCTAAAAAAAAACTTTCTATTAGAGCTGTTGCTTGCCATAACCAAGGTCTCACAGCTCTTCCAGCACTAAAATCAGGACATTTTCAACTTCTTGACTTTTGTCAACTCTGACACACTGTTCTAACATACAACACACACTCATATTTTGAAGACATTGAAGTCTAGAAAGGTCATAGAACATAGAAAAATCATACATAAGTCAGAGGAGCAGACAAAATGAAAATCCAGCTATCAACTTCAAGTCCAAAGCTCCTTAAATACAAGCAATCTTTAAATAGTTTTCACTTATTTAACCAGTTACATTATAGGACATCTTTATCCTACTTCCTACCTTTTACAGTAAATCAACATCTTACTTGATTAATATTACCCTAAGTACCTATCGTACATGTCCTGAAGCTTTTTTGATAGGCAACTGATATCTACAAAAAAAAAAAGAAAATTAAGTAGAGGAGATGTAAACAGATTTTTGTATTAAATACATTATTATAGTGAAATGTGGAAGAGGAGCACAAGACAAGAGGTAAGTAACCAGTTCAGAGTCTTTTGCACATGTCCAGAAAAAGATACAGAAACTTTGAAACAGAGCAGTGATGAGTGAGATGGAGAGGACATTACTGGAAACATAAAGGATAAAATTCTCAAGATGGAGCGGGAGTGGTGGGATCAAGTAATAAGAAAAAGAAAAGGCAAGGATGATTCCAGGTCTCCTGCCTAGGTAATAAGCAGTATCAACTAGTAAAATAGGGAATGTAAAAGAGGCAATTTTGCAAAAAAGATGAATTCACTTTTGGACAGGGGAAGACTGAGGTAGCCTGACACATTCAGTGAAATGCCCATCGAAGTCAGATGTATGAATCTGGAGCTAAGGAAATCTTAAGAAGTCAAGACTAAAGATAAAAATCATTAACACACAGAGGGTAAATATTTATGCAGTATAGATAATCGCATATCTATTAAACTTCTTTTTTAAAAAGTTTTTATATATCTAATATAAACATATATTAATATTTTTAAAAGCCTGTGTATCCATATACTGAAAACATCCTTCTTCACTGAATCTAGGTATACCTACCAGTGCATAACTCTCTTCATCTGATTCAGGCTGAGACAAATCAGATTCACTCCTCGATTTGATCAGTCTATAATTTGGACTTGCATGGACTAGCCGGCTCTCTGCAGTAAGACTTTCACTCCTGTCTCGCATGCAGAAAGAAAAGTTTTTTGATTTGGGACTGTTAGTGAACATAAAATTGAATGAATTGGCAGCATAGAGATAATACACACACACAGTGAGAAGCAGTTATGTCTGTTGGTGGGAAATCCTGACTCTTGTCTAAGCAAAAGCCCTTACCAATTACATCAAAATAATTTGCATGTCACTAAATTTTAGAGAGATGCAAAAAACTTTGTATGTTTTTAAACTCCTATTATTTAAATACATGAAAAATTGTGCTTCCCATTTAATTGGAAATTTATATTCTATGCTAAACCAGTATCACTGTTTAGGTTACTTTAAATTCATCCTAGTCAATTTGCATTTCCACTTTCATGTCTTTAATTTCAGAACAATGTAACTTTGAGAATAAATCATTTCAATGTGTAAAGTAACAAAGGGAAGAGTGTGATGTTTTAAGTTTTTAGTCAGTCCCACCTGGTCATAAGTCCACCCCCTTCAGAGGCACTAGTAGAGGGCTGCTGCAACTGTCCTTCTTCCCTTCGCTTCTGAAGTTCATCAATGACAGGACTTACTCCTAATATTAACAGGGCACACCGGTGGATCACAGAGTTGCAGGCAGCAGTGTACACATCCTGACCCTCGGGAAGGTCTGTGCTGACCCTTCGCTCTTGCTGAGACTGAGGAGGTGGATCATCAACTCGAGCCCCAGACCCTGCCCCACTGTTCATTCTATCTCGGTCTCGGCTACGAGCTACTTCACGGGCTGAGAGGAAACACTGAAAGATTTCTGTAACATGCAACACAAAAACAAGGTCTTAACACATGGGGAGACAAGAGCAAAGAAAATAACAACAAAAATAGTCAAAAAGTTTGGACCAAAAACTTACTGAAAGAGGGAAAAATTATTTTTAGATATTAAATATAGCATAGTAACAAAGTTATGTAAAAAACATATTATGCATTACACTTCATCAAAAGCATAAAAGGAAATGTTCATGTGTTCTTATACAATTTAGATTTGGTTATTTTGAAAAATGCTATCTTAAAACATGCAAAGTGGGTATACTGATTATTGGAAGCTTAAATCACTTAAGGAACTATAAATGCAGAAGAGGCCATTTGGCCTGTCTTTTCTTTCTTTCTTTTTTTTTAAATTTTTTATTGTTGCATTACAGTTGTACTATTAATGGAATTTGTTATTACACATTCATACATGCACACAATACAATTTGATTTTAAAATGAGCGAATATTGTGTATGGTGTTAAAAGATTTCCTAGTGTGAACCAACTTGGAATTTTTATAATAAATCCCACTAGGTTGTATATATTATTTTCTTGCTTTGGTGCTGTGGATCTAACCCAAGGCTTGTGCATACTAAGCCAGTGTTCTACCACTAAGCTACAGCATTATTTTCTTTTTTTTTAATTAAAAATCATAAATTTACATAGGGCAATGTTGTTTGATTCATTCTGTTATTTTTATCCCTCCCCCCCACCCCTCCCACCCCTCTTTTCCCTCTATACAGTCCTTCCTTCCTCCATTCTTACCACCCTCCTTATCCCTAACCCTAAACCTAACCCTAACCCTAACGCTAACCCCTCCTACCCCCCATTATATGTCCTCATCCGCTTATCAGCAGATCATTCGTCCTTTAGTTTTTTGAGATTGGCTTATCTCACTTAGCATGAGATTCTCCAATTTCATCCATTTGCCTGCAAATGCCATAATTTTATCATTCTTCATGGCAGAGTAATATTCCATTGTATATATATGCCACAGTTTCTTTATCCATTCATCAATTGAAGGGCATCTAGGTTGGTTCCACAATCTGGCTATGGTGAATTGAGCAGCTATGAACATTGATGTGGCTGTATCTCTGTAGTATGCTGATTTTAAGTCCTTTGGGTATAGGCCAAGGAGTGGGATAGCTGGGTCAAATGGTGGTTCCATTCCAAGCTTTCTGAGGAATCTCCACACTGCTTTCCAGAGTGGCTGCACTAATTTGCAACCCCACCAGCAGTGTATGAGTGTACCTTTTTCCCCACATCCTCACCAACACCTATTGTTGCTTGTGTTCTTGATAATCACCATTCTAATTGGGGTGAGATGGAATCTTATGGTAGTTTTGATTTGCATTTCTCTTATTACTAGAGATGTTGAACATTTTTTCATATATCTGTTGATTGCTTGTACATCTTCTTCTGTGAAGTGTCTGTTCATTTCCTTAGCCCATTTGTTGACTGGGTTATTTGTATTCTTGGTGTAGAGTTTTTTGAGTTCCTTATATATTCTGGAAATTAGCACTCTATCTGAAGTATGAGTGGCAAAGATATTCTCCCACTCTGTAGGCTCTCTCTTCACATTACTGATAGTTTCCTTTGCTGAGAGAAAGCTCTTTAGTTTGAATCTATCCCAGTGGTTGATTCTTGCTTTTATTTCTTGTGCTATGGGAGTCCTGTTAAGGAAGTCTGATCCTAAGCCAACAAGTTGAAGATTTGGACCTACTTTTTCTTCTATAAGATGTAAGGTCTCTGGTCTGATTCCATTTTGAGTTGAGTTTTGTGCAGGGTGAGAGATAGGGGTTTAATTTCATTCTGTTGCATATGTTTTCCAGTTTTCCCAGCACCATTTGTTGAAGAGGCTATCTTTTCCCATTGCATATTTTTGGCACCTTTGTCTAGTATGAGAAAATTGTATTTATTTGGATTTGTGTCCATGTCCTCTATTCTGTACCACTGATCTACCTGTCTATTTTGGTACCAATACCATGCCGTTTTTGTTACTATTGCTTTGTAATAGAGTTGAAGATCTGGTATTGCAATACCCCCTGCTTCGCTCTTTCTACTGAGGATTGCTTTATCTATTCTGGGTTTCTTATTCTTCTAGATGAATTTCATAATTGCTTGCTTTATTTCTGTAAGGTACATCATTGGGATTTTAATTGGAATTGCATTGAATTTGTATAGCACTTTTGGTAGTATGGCCATTAAGCCATGTGGATTCTTTTAGAAGGGATGCCCTTTTTATACCAAGGCCAGACAATAGTCTTAATTAGAAAAGCCTGGTTATTGGATCTGCAAAGAATCTGAACAAGCAAACTCTTTGAAGTAATCTTATCTTCCACTAGCTTCTGCACTCCCCACCACTCCCAGTATCTCTTAGTAAAGTTCCTAGGATTTTCTCCCCCAGTCCAGATGTCATTTTGTCCTATCATTCCTTTACAAATTTATTGTTCTTGGTTTTAAAAGTATAAAAGCATCAGCTTTGGTAATTTTTTCAGACTTCGCTCTCTTATGAAGATACTCGTGAACATGTAAAATTAATAAAACTTGTATGCTTTTCTATGTTAATCAGATCTTGTATTAACCCAATTCCTAGATCCAGTCAAAAGAGTCAATGTAAGTGGCTTTCAAAGTATGGTCCCAGACCAACAGCAACAGCAGCATCTAGGCACTTGTTAGGAATGTAAATTATCAGGCCCCCCATCTTCTAAATCAGAAGTTCTAGGAGTGAAGCCCAGCAATCTGTGTTTTAAAAGGTCCTCTACCTGATTTTAAAGTTCACTAAAACCCATGAAGCACTAGCTTAGATTAAAACAAGTGATTATTTCTGTTCATAACTTTCGTATAAAAAACCTCAGGTTACAAAAGAATTGAAAAAAAAATTAAGTAATATTACTTATAATAAAACTCCCTCTCCTTCCAAAGTTCATATAATTCCTAACATCTATACTTTGCTGTATCGTAAACATATTGAGTAAGTTTAACCCCACTAGTCTTTGCTGAAATAGAATCTGGTTATGATACAAGGGCAAGACTGCCTCAGAATCAGACCGTATCACCCAGAAAGGTCCGTGTGATGATACTAGCCCTTCCCCAATTCACAAGTGTAAAATGCTACCAGCTTTAACAAGATTCTGATGCAGTGGCAGGTATTCCATTTCACAATAGGTAAAGAATTTTTGCTCAAGTTGAGAGTAAAAGTAGTATTCTTAATGGGTTATCCAGGCAGAAAAGTTAGTAAAATACTAGATTTACCTGTTATTATGGAAGTACGAACTCTAAAAATGAATCTATATATATAAATTTATTCTGACAACATTTTCTTTATGTTGTTAAAAGTCTCTTACTTCTATAAAAATCAAAGCAACAAACCCTCCCAGATTTCAGAGCTAGAAATCAGCAAAAGTAGTTTAGAGTCACTAGAATTTTGGGCAGATTTGATTCTAACTCCAGTTGCCACTGTGGGCCTAAGTACATAATTTCGTTTCCTTAAGTCTCTGTTCAACCAACTTTAGAATGGAGTAATGCTAAAACTTATAAAACTGTTGTGAGAACTGAATTAATCTATGTGAAGCACTTGACCCAGTATCCAGTATGTCAGTGCTCAAAAATCATAGCTAGTTTTAAAAATGACTCCTCAGATGACTATTATGCATTTTTTACTGTAATTGAGGGTTGTGCTTTGTTATTATTATGTTTTCCTCTTTGGCCTTTGCTTCCAGGAATTTCTACACTAAATTTTAAGTTCCCTCAGCTTAGATTTTTAAAATATAATTATTTTCCCTTCCCATCTCCAAACTCCTTTTCTCCATTTGAACTCTTTCTCCTCTTGTTTAAATGGTTTTTAGTCCTGTTTTGAGACATCTCAAAATTATTTTCAAAAGTATGCAATACAGAAATAAATCAATAATAAAGTGTCAAGTTGACTGATATATACAATCTCAAAAACAAAAGCATAGCTGGCCATAATGTTTTAAGCTACATTAAAACATTATGGAATACACTTTAATTTGAAACAGTCAAATCACTCAGATACTACCACAATCAATGTTTGAAAAGCATTGACCTTTCTCTTAAACACAGTTATTTTTTTAAAAAACCATTTGAAGCCTTGGAATATAAAATTATGAAAAAGTTCTATTCACTCACCCAATGATATTCTCATAAATATGCCTGCTTTCTACTGATACTGCAATGTAGTTGAAATGTATAGTTTTAAAGGTTTTACATATAGAAAATAATTTGGCTCTCCTAATAGGCACAGAAAGGAGGCTCTGTTCCTCCCCCACACAGAGGGTTGCAAGGCTGATGAACAACTTGGTATCCCCAGAGGACATGTTTTGAATGACCTTATTCAATGACTTATTTCATATATGCATTGGAGTTGAACAGATACTGACATGACCATCTCCAGAGCTTTTAGCCCTCAACATATACAATCCGAAAGCTTCAGAACGGCACTACCAGTTTTAAGTTACCTCATGAAATGTTAGCTAATGCAAATTCAGATCACCAGTAGAAAATCAGATCCATTTAGAAAAACCATAGAGAACCTTTGCCTTTAAATCTCTAGTCAGCTTTCCTATGAAAATGAATGCCATGGTGTTTATCTCTAAAGTAAGAAGGATGTACTCACTGCCAGCTGTCATCACTTCATGTTCCCGTTCTTCCTCCTCATCCTCTGGCTCCGGATGCCCCTCTTCCCTGTCTCTCTCAGCCTGTTCTTCCATTTCAGCTTCTTCATCAATGGTCCGAGTAAATGAATGCTCCTGAGGATCAATATCTGCAGAGTCTTGGTTGTCTGAGATCTTAAGGAAATTATCAGAAATCCCACTGAATATATCTTTCAAAAGTTTTTAAAAATTTTCTAAAAACTTTTAACTTTTTATCATGGAAAATATTGCTGATATCAACCATAACACATGAGTTTGCAACAAAAACTAAAAAGATATACTGGATAAATCTTGAAGATTAGAAAAAATGTATATACAAACTATATATATAAACATATATATGTTCTCCTTCCCTCAGTATTTTTATTAAAATGCTATGCCATAAAGTGATTCACATTTATGTTACTATTTAGCTGTAAAACTACAGGGCTACAAGTTAAAATTAGTTATGCTGAGTAGGACACCAAAGACAGAAGGTATGTAAAGAATAAGATCTGGATCCCATTGTTTCCTTTAATTTGTATATATTATTATTCTGTATAAATAAAGTTTAGTAACTCTAAGTTTAAAATAGTATTCTTTTTCTTTAACTTTGCCCCTGAAAAAACAAAAAGTGAGAACTACAGTAACTTTATTTCCTATAGTGGACATGCTACCTAGCAGTCATCTATATAGAGGAAAGAGACCTGAAAAAAGACTCAGAGGATCACAAATACCATAACAGTATGAAATTTTTCTCACAAATTTCAGTATAAGGCACAAATGAAAGATTTTAATATATCCTCAGATCCAAGTTAAGTTATATTGTGATTCATGACCAGTAAGTAATTTAGGCATTACATAGAGATGGAGCTACTGAGCAATCAGACTCCATAACACATAAGTTATTTGTCCCCAGAATATGTGAGTTTCAAATCTGAGCCTCAATAAAATGCCAAATTAACACTTTTCTAATAGACTTTCAAGGTCACTCTCAAATAGTCAAATCCACAAATGTTAAATCAGTGCAAGTCCAAAGTCTACTATACAACAAATGTAGAAGTAGTTTGGTTTTTAAATCTAAGAACTAAATGATGGAGTGGAAAGCATTGGAAGTGTCAAGTTTCGAAGTAACTATTTCTAAAGATCCAGGCTTGTAGTTATAATTACAGGATTATGTTACCAGAATCACCAAGCAGTTTAAAAATTATCTCATTTTTTTTTTGCAAGAATTACTTCTGGATCATCCTTAATAAACAGTTTCAATCTTCACTTTCAGTGGAAAACAAATTATAAGAAGGCCTATTTTTATGTGATGATTCCTTCCTTTATTTTCACTCATCTAAGCTGAACCTTTTTGATATTTTTCTCTTCTCATATAAAATGATTTCTGGGGGCTGGGGTTGTAGATCAGTGGTAGAGCACTTGCGTCACACATGTGAGGCACTGGGTTCAATCTTCAGGACCACATAAAAATAAAGGTGTCATGTTTGTCTACAATTAAAAAAAAATGATTTCTAGACCTTTTACCAATCCACGGTATTTAGTACTATCCCTCATAATTTCTGGCACCTCAAGTAAAAAAGGGTAATTCAAATGTGGGCTGATCCACATTTTAAAAAGAATAATATTTCTGATGATTTGAATGATTCAATTTGTTGTTATTAATATTATTTAGGCAGGCTAAGACTACATCAACTTCCTTAGCAGTCTTCTTCCACTTGATAAAAGTGACATTAAATAACCCCAAATTTTTTAGCTTTCATTTTTTTCACTAGGATGAACTATTTAAAATTTATTGAACATTTACAACAATCAAGGCACCTACTGTCTCAAATAAACTAATATGGAGCTACCTGATAGTTTGTAGAAAAATATAGAAATTAATTAATTTCCAACTTTACCCATCTGTCTCGTGATGATGACCTGGTTTGAATAAGTTCAAGGTTCTTGCAAGCAAGTAAACGACTTCGAACTTTGTATACACAACGGTACACTTCTGATAAGCTTTTACCAGGTTGATATCTAAATAAAGAATCAAAATAGAAAGGTCACCTAATTTCTAACATCATAAGAACAAATATTTGTCTGAGGATAGTTTTAAGTTACTTGCCGGCTTTCTCCACATGCTTGACTAAGTAAATTTGTATGTTTCAGAAGTGCTGCAAGAACAAATCTAGACACAGTGTCCAAGAGTGACTCATTACTTAAAGTTGCACTGTCCCAATCTGAAAATAAAAATGATGCATTGACATTTAAAAGGACTCAGAAAACAGTTCAGAGGTAAATTTAATAACTTCAGTCATCCAACACCTGAATTTTACCATCTTTCTAAACAGTTACTTAACAAATGCCCATATTGTTTCAGGTGCTGGGATACAGAAGTAAACAAAGCTAAATCTCTGATCTCAGAGAGCTTAGTTAGACTCCTAGTGCGGGGAAAAGAAGGTAGGGGTGAAAGAGAACAAATAAAAACAAATATGACAGGTAAGATCAAAACAGAATAAGGAGAAAGGGGAGTATTGTACTATATGTGATTATTATTTTAAATAGGATGGTCTGAGAAAGTTTCTGATAGACTATATTTGAGCAGAAATCTAACTGAAAAAGGGAAGAAGACAGGTAGAAACAGTATCCCTCAGGAGAGTTACTAAGCAGAGGACCTAGCTAGAGGGTTCAAGGAGGCCAGTGTGGCTGGAGTGAAGTGTGCATGCACAAGAGTGAGTACTGGGAGAAGACATTAGAGAGCTGGCTAGGGATGAGATCACATTGGTCTTCAGAGCAAAGTAAATCCTCCAGGTTGTTCTAGCAGAAAAATGAGAAGCAGCATTAGAAGGCTTTGAGCAGAGATAATGACAAGATCTAAGTTTGTGCATTACAAACTGCTGGGTGGGGGAATAACTATAGGGACAGCAAAGAAGTTATTATTGTAGTAATTCAAATGAGAAAGGATGGTGGCTCAAACTAGGGGAGGAGTACTGGAGGTAGTGAAAAGTGGCAGAGCCTATATATATTATTTTGAAGGTGCTGACAGGATTTGTTAATGGATTACTTATGTGATGTGAGAATAAGAATGAAGTCATAGTTGAATCTATATCTATTTAAAATGTAGTTGGAAATATATAAATAAAATGGAGTTGGCCCAGAAAGACCACAGAACAGTTTTGAGGGTAGAGAGGTGGAATCAGGAGTCTTATTTTGAATACTATCTGTTGAACATACTAACAAAAACACTGAATAAACTATTCAAGTGTGTGTGTGTATATATATATGTATATATGTATATATATATATGTGTATATATATATGATATATATATGATATTTAAAGCCATGAAAGAAGATTCTATGAGCAGAATACATTAAAATAGGTAAGAAACGAAACACTATTTGGACAGAAATGAGTACATGCAATTAAAACCCAAATTAGAGCAGGAGATAAAGAAAACTAGTCAGGTGTTTTTTTTTTTCCCATTCTTTAATTCCATGTTGACACATCAGTATTGTACTTTTAAAACAGAGTATAGGGGCTGGGGAGATAGCTCAGCAGGTAGAGTGCTTGCCTCAAAAGCACAAGGCCCTGAGTTCCATCCCCAGTACAGCAAAGAAAAAAAAAAACAGAGTATATTCAGTAAATTCCAAATGGGGATGGAAGGTTTATTGTCACTATGTCCCCAGAGTGATTGTGACACTGTTCATATGACAAATTTACTAAATCCCTGTGCTATTTAAAAACAAAATCAAACAAAAAACATCCTTGGAAAATATTAATCCCAATTTAATTTTACTTAATCTCTTCTTAATACTACTATCTCAAAAGATAAAATGTTATACCTTGGATTTCCATTTCATTTCTGTATACCTAGGTCAAAATGTAAGTTCAGACTTACCTATTTTATTGGTGAAAAAACTGTACAAATATGCCTGATTTCAAGAAAATCCTATGTCCCACAAAGACTTAGAATGACAGTCTGTATCACATAAAAATTTTGTCCACATCTGATTCTTGAGAAGTCATCTTTTCTATAGGTCTGCTGACTATTGTGAAAACTGTTATAACTTACAATCACACAGGACTCCAACTCAAGGAGGCTAAATCTCATCTTAAAAAGCAAACTACAGTAATACCCTTTACTCTATTTCAAATTTAGCAGGGATTATTCTATGTGATTTTTTAAATAATGAGTTCTTTTAAAACATTTTCATTAAAGTTATGTTCCTTTCATACCAAGCACTACAGAATGTTTCCATTATTCAGGTATAAAGTTCATGCTGTAGTATATAAGCAATAGAGCAAATGATAAGATTTTACTCACCATATATTTATATCTAGGTTTTAAAAGTTCTCATTGCAATGTAACAAATGACAATGTGAGATAAAAGAAAATCTGTCTTTCTAAGCAAATGACACAAATATGAATATATCACAATATACACTTTAGAAAGTAAATTATTCTCCATTACCTTACCTTCTCACTTCTGGTAGGAATCAACACAACAGAATGAATGAATAAATGATTAGAAAACAAACAAAGTGGATGAGATTAAACTTTCTTTTCTGTTTGTTTTGTCTGTTTGTTTTTGGGATGGCATTCTGGTTATACTGCACAGGCTATCTTTGCAACATTCTGCCTCACTCACTGGAGTTGCTGGGATTACAGGGATGCCTCCCATCCCCTGCATGTGGAGATTAAACTTTGAAAGGTATCTTCTTGCCAGTGTTTTAAAAATCTAAATAACAGCCAGGCATAGTGGCATATGCCTTTAATCCCAGTGGTTCAGGAGGCAGGCAGAAGGATGTCAAGGTCAAAGCCAGCATCAACAACTTAGCAAGACCCTAAGCAACTCAACAAGACTCTGTCTAAAAATTTGAAAAAAAAAATTAAATTAAATTAAAAAAAGGGAGGCTTCTGGGGATATGGTTCAGTGTTCAGTCCCCCTGGGTTCAATCCCCCCCAAAATTTAAATGTTTCTCTATTCATTTTATTTAGAAAAAGGCCAATAAAAAGTGAAAATGTGTTTACTTGTACTATTTTTATCATAGAATAAATGGGAGAAAACTAAAGATGACATAAGAGAGAATAAAATAGAGAAAGTTAACTAGAGACATGTGATTCTGAACAAAACAAGTCATTGTTAAAGGAATATGGGACCTAAAATGAAATCAAGTACATTCTTTAAAAATTTACAAATAATATTAGAAACTGAAATACCACCATATAATTTGGATAGTATTATATTTAATAGTATACCTTGTCTCAAATTGATAATGGGGGGGGCAGGTATAGGGACTAAACTTGGGGGTACTCTACCACTGAGTTACATCCTGGTCCTTTTTTAAAAAAAAAATTTTGAGACAAGGTCTAAGTTGATGAAGTTGGACTGGAACTTGTAATTCTATCTTAGCCTCCTGACTATCAAACTGCTATCTCTACCAACATTTGGAAGTTGGCAAGTATTTTCTAGATAAAGAAAACACTCATCAGGTTTAGAGCTTAGATTTCTAAGTAAACATTTTTTTCTGTAATACTAGGGCTTTGAGAGGGAAGACATTCATTAAATATACCCTTATGAAGTTCCATTTATACAACATAGAATAGGAAAATAATTTATCACTTAAATCTCAGTTTTCACATAGTGTTTTCCTTTAAGTGGAATATGTGTATACAAAAAAGTACCTAGGGTATTTTCCATGAAGTGGAAAAAGAAACTGTTTAAAATTATTATGTATAAAATGTCTTTCCCTATAAAAATATGGTGATTTCTATAAATATTGCATATATATTAGTCAGAGATCTGAGTCAACTACATATTTACTTCCTTATCCTCTTTATCTTACCTTTGCTAACAGCATAATCCTGCATGCTGATCCAAAGGCTTCGGGCAGGCTCTTTAGAACAACCCAATGCTAGGTCTACATAGACAGCAATTTCAGGCCGCAACTTGTAATCAAAAGGCTTCTGTTCTTCATTTCCTGAAAGAGCTACTTCTAATAGGCAACTCATACATTTATCTAAAAAAAATAATAAATACTCAAGTTACCAATTTTAAGCCTCATAAACTTTCCTGCTACAAATAAATTCTTACCACATTTATTGAATGCACATATGAAATTATATACTTCAAATCATTTTAAATAGATGCTACAATGTTTTTCACTTGGAGATAGCATCACCCTTCTTACTATCTCTAGAAGAATGTGGAACTCTGGCATTTTGGCAGACAGAGGCCAGGGATACAAAATGTCCTATATGTGCAGCACAGTCCTGTATAACACAAAACTCTCTTGTTCAAAATGGAATGGCATCCTCTTTGAGAAACATGGGACCATAGGAAAGAGACAAGACCAAATTTTTTTCTCTTTTGCTAGACTTAAAGGAAAATTATCATCTAAAAATTATCCAAGAAAGATCAAAGATACCATGAACAATTTCTCAACTGGCAATCATATTTGTAGAGATGGTTCCTAACTTTTTAATGCAACATCTGGCATTCAGAATTCATCTCATATTTTAAAAACACATAAAACAATCCTCTAAATGATGGTCAGGTTTTTTTGGCAAGTCCCAAAAGTCTATTTAAGTCATAATACAATACAGTTATTAAATGTTTATACTTTTACAAGATAATACTTTTTCCTTCATTGTAAGTATTTAAACAAAAGAACATTTTAAAAATTTCATTATTTTAATTTAAAAACTGAAAAATTACATTAAAATTGATGTTGATTTATTTATATTTAAATCTAGTTAATTGAATAAAGTAAACACAATAGAAATATGAAGAAGGAAAGATATAGATAATTTTTTCCCTCAGGACATCATTTGGGACTATTAAAATATAAACATTGAGAGTAATGAAACTCTCTTTATCATGTTAAATATCCCTTGAAAAACATATAATTTAACTTTTTAAATTCAAGTGTATCATATACACCAGTCTAGCATTCATCAACCATGGCCCAAATCACTTTCTGGTTCATAAATGAAATGATGAATATACACTCTTATTAAGAAAAAGAAGAAATTCTTCAACTGCTTCCCTCAATCCTACTCTTCATGCTTGCAATACCCAAAGGAGAATCTTTCTCTCATTTTGTCTTAGATTTCCTTCTTTCCTTTTCTTTTCTCCTCCCTTTCTTCTTTCTCTTCTACTTTCCCCCTTCCATAATTTCTCTCCCTTTCTTCAGACTTTCCTCTGTGAACCCTGAGTTTCTCTTATCAAAGAAATAATGAATTTTATATCTAATAAGGCTATATAAACTAATACAACTCATTATTTAATAGACTCAAAATTAGAGGTATAGAAAGAGAAAAGGACTAATCTTAGATAAAACAAGATCATCTGTTGGAGTACTGGGTAAGTCCTCATGTTCATTCAGTCTGAGAGCCAGCTAGAGAAGTGGGAAATGAGGCAGGAAAGGAAAACCCCACAGATATTACAAATAAAGAGGAAAAAGACCGTCATTCACATCAGAGGGATGTTTGAAAACTGGGCAATGGTTAAGTTATGACAGGTACCCTTACAGTACTTTATATTCTATGAAGTAATTTATAACCCCTGAGATTCAGAACAAAATTAGTCAAGAATTTTCTCCATTTTTATGAGTTAAATACCTTGCTTAAAATGAGTAAAAAAGATAACAGAGTAGGACAAGACCTTTCTTAGTTTAGGGGACTCTTTTCACAATACCATGCACCAAGATATAACTGTTTTTTTCTGTGGCTCCAAGTTATAGTCTCCAACTTCCTATACAGCTAACATTGCAAATGTATATCAGTTTTCTATTCCACAAATTCAGAATAAGAGAAATTTCCAATGGAGGTACAAATAAGCACATTTTATAAGCTGCAGAGAAGCACATTACCTAACTGAGGCGTGTCCATTTCCACACCATCACTGAAAAGGGGTGTTTTCATCCAATATGCAGTGTCCTGTTCCTCTGGAGACACAGGGGAACCCTGAAGCATGCCACCAAGACACCGCCCAATAAGGAGAGCAATGGTCCTTTCCAGATCCACAAGCCACACCCAAGACTGAGCTGGCTGAGGTAATGGCATACCAGCAGGGTCAATTACTTCCGTCCCTCCTGTAGACAAAATCATTAGTAATTGTGTCTTTATCTGGCACATTCAAAATTTAAAAGCTTTCTCAAATCTGGTATTTTATACTATAATAATATAATGAGGCAAAATAATTTTATAATGAAAACATATAATACTTTCTATATATTTTCTCTGGTATACCAGGCTCATTTAAAATACATTCAGATAAGTTGTACTATTAAATAAAACTTTCCACTGGGGATATAAATCAGTGGTAGAACATTTGTCTAGGGAGCACAAGGCCCTCAGTCATTCCCTAATAGAGGAAAAAAAAAAATTTTAACTTTCTGAAATAAAAGTTTTCTTTATGAAGTCACTAATTTTTAAGATAAACATTAAAAGTCTATCACAAAATTATGCATATATTCTATTCTTATTCTCCAGATCAAATTTTATCATTTCTAGTTTGTCTTTGAGCACATTACTCTAAAGTCAAAAGAGGAGTAGATCCATTAAAGAAACAGTACTATTTAATTCTTTTAGGGCTTGAATTCAGAATTGTTTTGTAGTAAGATGAAGACCCATGCTTTCTCACTGTACATTTGGTTTTGGTTTTGTCTTTTTTTTAGTACTGGGAATTGAGTCCAGGGTTCTTTACCACTGAGTTACATCACCTGCCCTTTTTATTTTTTATTTTAAGACAGGGTCTCACTAAGTTGCTGAGGATTACGGGCATGCACCACTATACCCAACTATACCTTTGTTTTTAAGAGTTCTTCACTTTAAAAAAAAAAAAAGACACTTAAAGTTAAGATCATATAGTGATATAAAGAAAAACAGAAATCAAAAAATCAAAAAAACAGTTATTTAAAAAGACAAGGTTGGGAGAGGGAGCACACCCCCAAAATCCCAGATACTTGGGAGGCTGAAGGAGGATTCCAAGAATGAGGTCAGCTTGGGCAACTTAACAAGACCCTGTCTCAAAATAAATGTTTGCTTTTTTTTTTTTTTTTTTTTTTTTATTGTAAACAAATGGGATACATGTTGTTTCTCTGTTTGTACATGGCATAAAGGCATACCATTTGTGTAATCATAAATTTACATAGAGTAATGTTGTTTGATTCATTCTGTTATTTTTTCCCTTCCCCCCACCCCTCCCACCCCTCTTTTCCTTCTATACAGAGCTTCCTTCCTCCATACTTGCCCCCCTCCCTAACCCTAACTCTAACCCTAACACTAACCCTTCCCTCCCCCCATTATGTGTCATCATCCACTTATTAGCGATATCATTCGTCCTTTGGCTTTTTGAGATTGGCTTATCTCACTTAGCATGATATTCTCCAATTTCATCCATTTGCCTGCAAATGCCATAATTTTATCATTCTTTAAGGCTGAGTAATAGTCCATTGTATATATATACCACAGCTTCTTTATCCACTCATCAATTGAAGGGCATCTAGGTTGGTTCCACAGTCTGGCTACTGTGAATTGAGCAGCTATGAACATTGATGTGGCTGTATCTCTGTAGTACGCTGATTTTAAGTCCTTTGGGTATAGGCCAAGGAGTGGGATAGCTGGGTCAAATGGAGGGTCCATTCCAAGTTTTCTAAGGAATCTCCACACTGCTTTCCAGAGTGGCTGCACTAATTTGCAGTCCCACCAGCAATGTATGAGTGTACCTTTCTCCCCACATCCTCGCCAACACCTGTTGTTGCTCGTATTCTTGATAATCGCCATTCTAATTGGGGTGAGATGGAATCTTAGTGTGGTTTTGATTTGCATTTCTCTTATTACTAGAGATGTTGAGCATTTTTCCATGTTTGTTGATTGCTTGTAGATCTTCTTCTGTGAAGTGTCTATTCATTTCCTTAGCCCATTTGTCGACTGGATTATTTGAATTCTTGGAGTAGAGTTTTTTGAGTTCTTTATAGATTCTGGAAATTAGTGCTCTATCTGAAGTATGATTGGCAAAGATATTCTCCCACTAAAAAGGGTTGGTGATGTAGCTCATTGGTTAAAAAAAAAAAAAAAAAAAAAAAAAAAAAACAACCCTAGGTTCAAACCCCAGTTCTTCCCACCTCACAAAATGAGAAATAAAGTGCCATATCTGAAAGCAAAACGTTATTTCTATAAAGTACACAAAAAGAAAAGCACTGCAAGACAGGTTCTCAATTTCTAGTCTTTACATTCAACCAGCTATCTATATAACCAAGCAAAATAGTAAATACTGTCAAATGGGAGATTTAAAATGAAAAACCTTTAAGAAACAAAACTTTTTAGATGAATCTAATGTATTGATTAATAATATAGTGATTTCAAATTTATAAATAATATATTGATTGCAAATATATAGATTACAATATAAATAATATATTGATTATATTATTTTAAGTACCTCTAAGGAAAAAAATGATGCTGAATAAATTATGACACAATGCTTTCCTATCATGCATTGTAAGGTACCATCTCAATTTCAACTATGTCAAATTTTGAAGGAAAAGAAGTCTTAGAACCAATGAAATGACAATACTTAAGCCTGATAACCATAAAGACACTTTTTGTGACTCTCATATACAAGCAACTTTTTTGGTTGTCTCATATCAGTTTCTCACTTAGACTCTAAAGTCTTATAAGATAATCCTATCTCTGTGATTACACAAAACATCCAAGTGGCAAGACTTTAAATGATGTATACAAGAGTAACAACTTTTCTGACAAGTATTATTTCTGACAAGTATTTAACCTCTTAACTACCTTTACTTACCATGAAGAGGCCACTGTAGCTCTTGGTCTTCTAAAAGAGCAGCAGCTGGCAGAAGTCTATTAAGGCAATCAAGTGGTGGCAAGAGATCAAGGAGGTAACTCAATAAAGGACGAGCCACTGACACCGGGAGTAACAGAAGGGAATTAACAATCTGACAAAGCATGCTGCCTGCAGCTGAGACGTATATCACATCTATGAGAGCAAAAAATGCAATGTCAATTAACTTTCAGACAAATTTAAAAAAAAAAAAAAAAAGAACCTAAGAAATACTACTTTAGTTTGGAACAGGGTAGTCTAATTCAATAATTCTTTGCTGAACACCCACCTGGTAGCTGGTATCACACTAGAATTTACTAACTTTCAACAAACACTTGATAAGAAAGCATACATACCTTCCATACTAACAAATTCAAAGGATTAAAACTGCTTTCCTTAAGATGCATTATGAATTCTCATTCATTAATTTATCCTCATTTTAAAATCTACTCAAATATTTATTGAGAATCATCGAGAGATGTAGCTCAGTGCTACCGTGCTTGCCTAGTATGGGTCAATCCCTGGGTTCAATCCCTAGTACTGCAAAAGAGAAATGTATTGAGTACCAACAAAACCAGGCACTATTCTAAGTAAAGGAGATACAGCCATTACCAAGCACCCAAATTTCTTGCCTTGTGGTGATTACATTCTAGTGAGAGAAACTTTTCATACATTTTAAACCAAATTTGCTTTTTAAAATTAAAACCACCTTAAAACATGTCTTTTTATTATGGATATTTATTTTAAATCAAATTTGTTTCAATATTCCATTGCACTTGAGATTAGAAGGAACATTCAGAGATGACATCAGTTTAAACACATTAAATTTTATATCACAGTGAAGATGATGTTGCTTTTGAACATTTTGTTCATCACTACACCAGAAGTTGGAAAAAACCACAATAGGCAAAATATGTGCATCTAGATTAGGACTAAAGTACACTAAATATAGCTGATACAGTTCAAGAAGCTCGATCACTAGGTACCATGGAGTCAGGCAAGATGGAGTCTCCCACAAACATGCCAAAAAAGGCACAATGATGACACAAATCCTAAAGGATACAGGAATTAAAGAAGAAGAGCCAAGAGCTATAAACCAGGTGTTGGAGTCTGCCTTCTGATATGTGACCACAATTCCGTAAGAGCTAAAAATTATTTAAGCCACGCTAAGAAAGCTACTGTTAATGTAGACGATGTGCAGAATGGCAATCTAGTGTTGAGCTCACCAGTCTTTTACCTCTCCTTCCCGAAGAGATTTTTTATTAGATATTGTAAGGCAAAGAAATCAAACCCCTTTGCCATTGACCAAATGATAGTCAGGTTCTAGATTGCCAATTTGATAGATATTGTTCAGCAGCTCCAAACTATGGATGCACGTCTATACAAAAAAAGACATCTACTTCGGCAGGAGTAAGAGCTCCAGATAAGTGTTGGTTCAATTACTATCAGATTAAAAAATAACAGAATGAATCAAACAACATTGCCCTATGTAAATTTATGATTTTTAATAAAAAATAGCTTTAATAAATAAAACATCAATAATTTATAAGCAGTTATCAGTGGTAATTATGATGAATAATCCCTCTACTAGGTTTTAAGTAGAATGTGGTAGTTCTGAATGTTTCCCTCAGTTGACAGCTTTGCTATAGCAGTTACCATTTGAGGCTTAGTCAAGTTTTGTGTAGGTAGCATGCAGTTGTTTTTGAAAAGTCCATACTCTGGAATCAAACACAACGAAGTTTGAGTCCCAGCCTCATAATTTAACTTTGGGCAGATTATTTAAACCTCTACTATCATTTCTATTTTACATATGGAATACTTACCAACTTTGAGTTATAATGTCAAGATTTTAATAAATATGAAGTAGTTAGCATTATTAAATACCACTGTGGCCATCATCACTGTGTTTATAACTGTCTATAGATTGTGAGTTGCTTAAGGTCAAAGATTCATGTCATTGGTTTTTCCTCCTTTTTAGTCCTAACACAGGACCTCAAGTATTAGAAGTATTCTGAAAGCACCCTCTAAAAGTAAGTATAGTTACAGCCAACAGTCTGGTTGATGATAACTTTTGATATTAATTTTAAAACTGGGAGGATCCAAATTCACATCACTGGAATTCATATCACTAATATTACTATGGGTGAGCTTGCTTGCTCCCCTCTTCTCTTTTATAACATGGGAGTCACCAAATCATTCCTTTTTAATGACTGCAGCATGGCATTTCTAATCCTGAATTTAGAAAACCTGATTTGAAGAAAGATCTATAAGCCTACAGCAAGTAGTTAATCTTTTCTAATGATAGAGCAGCATTGTGGTAAAGGATGTGACTATTGGTTTCCAAGTCCTCCTATAGAAGTGAGTAGCTGTGGGACCTTGGGCAAGATTAAGGTTGCCAGAATTAGCAAAAATACAAGATAACAATTAAAATTGAATTTCAGATAACTATTATTTAAGTATGTCCCAAATATTGCATATGATATGCTTATACTAAAAATTATTATGTATCTGAAACACAAATCTAATTGGATATTC
The DNA here is from genome assembly GCF_902686455.1 of Sciurus vulgaris. Lineage (NCBI taxonomy): Eukaryota > Metazoa > Chordata > Mammalia > Rodentia > Sciuridae > Sciurus > Sciurus vulgaris. Next base: position 111,307,641 of record NC_136462.1, read on the forward strand.
TTTATTTCACCTAGCAGCTATTACCTTAACCTTTCTAAATTTGAGTTTTCTCATCAATTGAATGGGATAATAGTAGTATCAACCTGATAAGGTTGTTGTGAAGATTAAGTGTAAAGTACTCTGATTAGTAAACAGTGTAGAGAAAATATCAATAAATACTTTTATTGATACTCCCAAGTGTTATGGGTAGGGCTATAAATATTTGTTGATATTATTTCTGAAACTTCCTGCTATCAACTATGATGATTAGCTTGTAACAGATTGAACATACTGTCATAGACAACTATTGAACTGGACAAAATACATTTGAAATTTGTTTTTAGGGATTAAATGATTGACAGTACAGGATTTGTTTTAGTCAGTTTTTTTTACTGTAACCAAAAGAACTGATAAGACAACCTAGAGGAGGAAAAGTTTATTTTGGCTCATGGTTTCAGGAAAAGTTTATTTTGGCTCATGGTTGGCCGACTATATAGCTTTACTGACCAGGGACAAAATATAAACCCCAAAGCTATACCACCAGTGATACACTTACTTCCTGCCTACAGTTTCTGCCCAATTAGTGTATATCAGTGGATTAATTCACTAATTAGGTTACATCTCTCATAATCTAATCATTTCACCTCTGAAAACTTTTCATTGTCTTATACATAAGATTTGGGGGAGGGATACCTCATATCTAAACCATAATAGGACTATAATCCCTGAGAGTGAAAAACAAATGAACTCAACTTTTGATCTTCCAGTTTTCTGAAGGAAGGTGTGGGGAGCCATCCTTATTTAGCAGAATCATACTAGGTCGAGCCTCATGACACAGGCTTGACTTCCTAGAACTGGCAGATAGGAAAGTCTGACCCAGACTGCTGGGGTGAGTGGGGGGAATGTGCTGGGGGAGTTGGTCCCTGTCTATGATAAACGCCTAAGAAAATGGCTCCCCTAACTCCACCCTATCCTGTCCATCACAGAAGAAGCTCTTCCTGTTCCAGTCCCCTTTACGTGTGTATCTGAAAATAAAAGAGAGTTGTTGGGCTACTCCATGTTGTTAGAGGCCAGAGCTGGTATGGCCAGACCCGTCATGCCCCCCTCTCATTTAAAAAGAAAAAGAAAAATTAATATGAGATTAAGTACTCCCACACTAGGACCATCAACCCCACAAACCATGCCTGTTAAAATTAAAGATTCCAGCGTCTCGCACAGGGCAAAGGTTTACAGTAAAGGTGCCCGCTTCACAGTTTGTTGCTGAAAAAGCATCAATTCCTGCAAAATCAGCAATTCAAAATGTTCTAATTAATTCATCATTATTTCAATTCAAAAACACTCTTGTTCCCATTAATCTGGTATCATCACAAACCACTGCCAGTGAATTATCAAATGCACCATAAAAAAAAACAATGATATCTATGTTAATTTGTAATCTAGTCTTGATGCATATAACAAGCATATTTGAATTCATTGTACTGAAATTAAACATTTCAAGTTGTGTTTTAGAAAGCTTAAATAGTATTTAGTGAGTACAGTTGCTGCACTTCGCAGTTGAAATGTTGGATTTTCTTTAACAGAACTAGTAATGGTTTTCATCAGTCTTTTTGTACAAAAATAGTTGTTCATCATGTTGAAAAAAATTAAAATAAGTAAATTTTAGATACTTGTGGAACAGACAAAAGGAGGTATCTAATAGGCAATAATTTGAGTTTCTCAGCTTGTTTCTTTCTTTTCAGCAGGAAAACTTGAGGGTTCATTTGGTTAAGGACATACATACCAAATTATTAGTCATGTTTTGAAAAATCAAGAAAAAATACAAGTAGGCAACAACAAAAAGGCTCTAGTACTCAGGAAAGGAGTTCTTAGCAAGATACAGATATGGGAGTCATTAACATACATGTGATAGTTAAAGACATCACTGAGATTAGACAAGTCCATTCAGGAAGAAAAAAAGAGCTTAAAATTCAGAGAATCCTCCATTTTAACAGCCATGTCCAAGGAAGAAGTCTACAGGAACCCATGGAAAAACAATGGTCAGAGACATGAGAAAAGATAGAATTGTGACTATAAACAAGGTCATAGGAGAAAACATTTCAAGTAGGAAAAAGGAACACTGGCAAATGCTGGAGAAAGAGAAATAGTAGATAAAAGCATCTTACTTTATACCATTTAAAACTAATGTTTCTGAGTTTACAGCATTCAATGTCTTTAAATTAAGCCTCTATCATGCCAATTAAAATTTTTTAGAAGCAATTAGTGCTATCATCACCCCTAAACCATGATCAAAGGGACAGCTTTTCAATGTTTTTATTAGTGCATTAGAGTTAAATATAACAGTGGGGTTCACTTTGAAATAATCATAAATGCATATAACATAGTTTGCTGCTTCTCAATTCCCAGTACTACCCCTTTTTCTCTCCTCCTCCCTCCTTTTGATCTCCCTCCTCTACTCTACTAAATTTCCTTCTATTTATTTTTTTAATTGGTGGATTATAGTTATACATAAAAGTGGAATTCATTGTGATATATTCATGTATATCACAGTTGGCCCCCCTTACCCACCCCTCTTCTATTCCCCTGAATCCCCTTATTCTACTGTTTCCCTTTTTATATCTATAATACCTGCCTCTTTCTTTCCCCCCTTATTTCTCTCTAACTAGAGAGGAAATACAAATAGAGAAAACATGTAGCCCTTGACTTTCTGAATCTGGCTTATTTTACTTAGCATGATATTCTCAAGTTCCATCTATTTACCAGCAAATGACATAATTTCATTCTTTTTTATGGCTGCATAAAACTCCATTATGTATATATACCAGAGTTTCTTTATCCATTCATCTGTTGAAGGGCATCTAGGTTGGTTCCATAGTTTGGCTATTATGAATTGTGATAAACATTGGTATGTATTACCTAGATACTGATTACCTAGTATACTGATTCCAGTTCTTTGGATAAATGCCAAGAAGTGAGATAGCAGGGTCATATGATGGTTCCATTCCTAGCCTTTTGAGGAGTTTCCATATTCTTTCCACAGTGATTGTACTACCTTGCAGTCCCAACAAAAAACAGCATGGTATTGGCATAAAAATATACAAGAAGACCAAAGGAGCAGAATACACAGAGACAAATCCACATAGGTACAGTAATCTGATCCTTGACAAAGGCATCAAAAACATATATTGAAGAAAAGACAATTTTTTTAACAAATGATGCTGGAGAAACTGGATATCCATATGTAGAAGAATGAAATTAGATCCCTATCTCTCTGCACAAAAATCAACCCAAAGTGAATCAAAGACATAGAAATTAGACCAGAAATACTACAACTACTAGAAGAAAACATAAGATCAACACTCCAACAGGCAACAACTTCCTTAAGAAGACTCCTAATGCTTATGAAATAAAAGAAGAATCAATAAGTGGGAAGGTTTCAAATTAAAAAGCTTTCTGCACAGCGAAGGGCATAAAAAGAGAACCTACAGAATGAGAGAAAGTCTTTGCCAATTACTCTTCTGCAAAGAATTAATATCCAGAATAAATAAATCAAAAAATTTAACACCAAAAAGACCCAGATAACCCAGTCAATAAATGGGCAAATTATCTAAACAGACATTTCTCAAAAGAAAAAATACAAGTGGCCAACAAATACATGAAAAACTGTCCAACATTTTGAGCAGTCAGGGAAATGCAAATCAAAACTATACTAAGGGGCTAGGGTTGTGGCTCAGTGGTAGAGCTCCTGCCTGGCATGTGAGGCACTGGGTTCAATACTTAGCACCACATAAAAATTAAAAAATCAATCAATTAATTAATTAATTAATGGTATTGTATCCATCTACAACTAAAAAAAAAAACTATTCTGAGACTTCATCTCACTCCCGTTACAATGGCAATCATCAAGAATACAAATAACAACAACTGCTGGCAAGTTTGTGGGGATGGTAGATGTACACTTACATATTGTTGGTAGTACTACATATTAATACAAAAGTATTTTTAATAAAGAGTAGTTTCAAGATCATTCCCCTTCCACTCCAGGCTTCAGGCCCTCTTAAGGTTTTGGAAAGGCAATCGAGTCTTCCTTTTTAACCACCTAACCACCAATTAAATGTGAAATTCAATGCCAAACATACCTCTTAATTTATCTCCAACACTGCCATTCCAAGGACTTTCTTTGAGCAAATTTGCAGAACGTGAATAAATATCTGTGGCATGAGGCAACAAGAGCTGAAGATGTTTATGAAGTAATGCCACACTGCTTGAGTTCTGAGGAAAAAGAAGTTCATAAATTACTACTTTGAAAGATTCAAGTACAGTTTGGTGCAATGGTGCACACCTGTAATCCCAGCAACTTGGGAGGCTGAAGCAGGATGATCGTAAGTTTGAAGACAGTCTCAGCAACTTAGCAAGACCTTGTATCAAAATAAAAATGGCTAGATTGTGGCTCAGTGGTAAAGCGCCCCGGGTTCAATCTCCAGTACCAAAAAGAAATAAAGATTCAAGGTACAAAAATATTATGGCATAACCAAATATCTGAGTTTCAAGGTCCCTAATGGATCACCATAAAAGGCAAAGAATCATGTACCTCACTGATGTTATTAATATGGCAAAATGCCAGCAGCTGTTTCTGTAATGAACACAGCAGTTCATGAAGATGAGCAGGTTGACTGTTTTCTGATGATGATGTTCCAAGTAGAAATTTATCACTATTCTTTTCTAGCTCTCCAAATGCTTGATCCTAAAATGAGGTATAAATGAATATTATATTTGAAAATTTGAAAAAGTAATTCCCTATCACAAATGATTCTAACTTAATAAGTCATCATCTCCTTTTTCCTATTACCAATTTTTAAATCTTTGTTGTAATCCTTATGCTATTAACTATTAGGTAGTAAAATTCATCAAGCAATTTCAATTTGTTTTTCCATTAAAAACAAACAAGTAATGCATGCTTCACTACAAAAATTTTGAAAATGGAAAATAAGAAAAAGGAAAACAGTACAACTAAAACAGTATATCTTCTGTACAGATTTTATTTTTACGTTTGTAGATTTCTAACATAATTCTTAGAAATAAGTGAATTAGAGACGTACGTATTATAAATGAATGATTTCATATACTGAACTAGGAGAGAAATTGTTATAAAGGATTATAATGGCCTTATTATTATAGAGATTATAATGGCCTGGGTTAGAACCTAAAGAAATGAACTAGAAAAAGTGGCCTGGATTAGAGGCTAAAGAAATTGACTAGAAAAAAATGGAGAGATTTAAGAAACACCACATACTAAAAAGTAATAGTTTCATAATACAGGGAAAGCTATGGGGCCCACTATTTACTCTCCTACTGACCAGTCTATTAGTCAGAAGCAACTGCATTGTTTAATTATAAGATTTTATCTGGTTAAAGTTAATCCCTTGCTCATTATTCTTTTTAAATTTTTTTCCTATTTTTATCTGTTTATTCTTCTTAATTAACATGAAAAAGTGTGGTAAGATTCTACTATAAATCTTTTTGTAACTCTCAATTATATGTCATTTGGCCCCTCTTTCTTTTAAAAGACCTGACATGTTTCCCTCTTTGGGAAGATGAGTTCTAAAGTTTCATTTCTATTATAAGTGTTTAAAAAGCAAAATACCTTGACCTGAGATCCTTATCCCTTTATTCTTTTTTTTTTTTAAACTATAATGAAAAAGCAACTTACTGTATAAAATCCTAAATTTCTTAAGAGGGTCTTCATCAAAATTTCAGCCAAATGGGTATCTGGATGGCAGCTCTGAGTGCCATAAGACTGATCTGACAGGTTTCCATAGCTAGTACACACAGAAGAGAGGTCAGCAGCATCAGATGGTGAACTGTAGCCAAGTAAGGAGGCTACATGTGTATGATCTTGCAAACTTGTCAAAATGATATCCAGTTGCATTCTCTAAAGAACAATGAAACAGGAACACATAATTAGCCTGAAATGCATTCGAATTTTTTTTCAAAAAAAAGGATCCTAAGGGACACTAAACTATACCTTTGATGCTAACTAATCTATCTAATAGCCCAGATAAATAGTAATCTTCATGAAGTGTATAATTATAAGAAAAAACCTATTAATACCATTCAGGAAAATGCAACTTACAGGTTTTTATTTCATCCTTCAAAATAAAACCTAAAACTGTAAACTGAAATGGCATACTAAGCATAATAATTTAAGAACTAAATGTAGATAGGAGTAGGAAATGCCAACAAATAAATATGTTACTCTACAGAATTACCCATGACAACTAATTATTCTGCCATTTAAAATAAATCACTTGAAATCTAAACCAAAGAAAATTACATATTGGAAAGCATCTATGGATATTATTTTGCTAGTTATTACCACCTTCCTACTCAAATCTGTATATCTATAATTGATTCTTCTACTTGATTAAACAAAATATACTTATTTTAATGTACTTAAGATAATAAAAATGAAAAGAATCAGCGATTCATATCCTAAAACACTTTTTCTTAATATGATCTTTTACCTTTAAAACAAATAATTTCAGGCACAATTCTGGGCACTACTATAGTACTAGTACACACCCCGGATTTCAATTCAGCATACAACAAATAAACCAAAGGCTCTTGGGCTTGACATTATAATCAACATTGAAAAACTAGTCATTATTTTAATAATTAGTCCCAATAATTTAATGAATTATCACCTGTTTCACCTGATGTCACTAGATTGCTAGGAATTCTTCCAATAAATAACTAGAATTTTGCCATATCCATTAAGTACTACTCCATGAACACATGGCAGTTGATTATCTTCTTTCCTCTCAATTATTTGTGATATTACTAGTTTACACAGATCCAAGAAGAGGCTTACCTGTCCTTTAGATAAGCTTTCCCATCTATCAGGTCCTTGGGGTAAAAGAGAATGAAGTAATTCCATCCGTTCTCGTAAGGGAGGTAACAGCATGGTAGCTCCCACTGACAGAGTCTCAATTACAACCTAATATCAAAAAAGAAAAGTAGATTGATTGGCCTGATTCTTATTTTTTTTTTAATAAAAACACATGAAAAGTGAGTCCATTGACTATTAGGATTATAAGAAAGTGGCATGTTCAGAAAGAAAGTATATAAGTCCTTCTTTAGATATCTTTAAAAGTCTAGAACACAAATTTTGGATTTGCTATCCCCAACCATTATTTAGTGTTGATCTGACAGTGTTGGGCCTAGTAAGAAATTGTGCAAAGTGGCCCCACTATTATGAGTATACAGTTTAATGAGGAAAATACAGACCCTGAAAAAGTAATTAAAAGTAAGCCTCATGGAAGGTTTCTCTAATTATTAAGTATTTAAGAGTTGAAGAGTTAGCAGGACTTAGCGAGATAAAGGTCCATGTAGTGTGAACAACACAAGGAATAGCTAGCTATATTATCTTAAGACCTCACAACTTCTCAGGGTTATTAAATATTAATTTTTTATCATCCTGCACAGTTTAATTTTTTTATTTGTTCTTTTTAGATATACATGACAGTAGAGTGTATTTTGACATATTATACATACATGGAGTATAACTTATTCTAGTTAGGATCCCATATCTGTGGCAGTACATGATGTGGAGTTTCACTGATGGTGTATTCATGTATGAACATAGGAAAGTTATGTCTGATTCATCCTACTGTCTTTCCTATTCCCATCCTCCCTCTCTCCCCTTCCTTTCCCTTTTTCTAATCCAATGAACTTCTATTCTTCCCTCCTGTGCTTTACTGTGTGCCAGCATCCACATATCAGAGAGAAAATTCAGTCTTTGGTTTTTTGGGGATTGGCTTATTTCACTTAGCATGAAAGTTTCCAGCTTCATCCATTTATCAACAAAAGTCATAGTCATACTTTTTATGGCCAAATAATATTCCACTGTGTATATATACCACATTTTCTTTTACCCCTTCATCTGTTGAAGGGCACCTAGGTTGGTTTCACAGCTTAGCTATTGTGAATTGAGCTGCTGTAAATATTAATGATGTCACATCATTGTAATATGATAATTTTAAGTCCTTTGAGTATATACCAAGGAGTGAGATAACTAGATCAAATGGTATTTCCATTCCAAGCTTTTGGAGAAGTCTCCATATTGCTTTCCAGAATGGTTGCATCAATTTGCAGTTCAACCAGCAATATGTGAGTTTACCTTTTTCCCCACATCATCGCCAATATTTATTGTTACTTGTATTCTTTTTTTTTTCAAATTTCTGTTTTTATTGTTTGTTATTATTTATTTAAACTTTTGGTTTTCATTTCCAGAAGAAAATACTGAAAGAAAGAGAGGTTTGATCCCATGGGAAGTCTCTGGGACTAACTCCTTCTATTCCTTGAAGATCCTTTAGAGATCCTCCACTGTGTGATGGACAGATGTGTCCTACTGCAGGTTTGACAGCAGAGCAGGAGAAAAATGTTCCAATTCTCCAACTCCATCACATATCATGTAATTCCACCATTGTTTGAAGAAAGAAGAAGAATCAAATGTCAATGGGACTTGGCAATGGCAAAGAGAATCATATATACTCTCTTCAGTTAAGAACATTTCAGTGGGTCTCACAAATGGATTGATTTCATTAAGTTCACCTTTGCTAGGTTCTACTCCACTCTGTCCAGGAAGAGCTCTTGGTGCAAGTTCTGCTACCATATAGCAGGCCTCTCGCCTTGGAGTCCAGCACAATAGCTCTGTCCTCATGGAGGTGGAGCACCCGCAGCCACTTACAGGGCTCCTACTGGCTACAGAAGGTGTCATCACTACCCTACAGCCTCCATGTTCTGTTACTTGTATTCTTGATCATTGCTATTCTGACTGGAGTGAGATGGAATCTCGGTCTAGTTTTAATTTGCATTTATCTAACTGCTAGAGATTTTAAAATATTTTTTCATATATTTGTTGACCATTCGTATTTCTTCTTCTGTGAAGGGCCCGTTTCATTTCTTTGCCTATATTGATTGAGTTGTTTTTTTGGTGTTGAGTTTTTTGAGTTCTTTATACATCCTGGAGATTAATGCTCTATCTGAGGTACAGGTGGCAAAGATTTTCTCCCATTCTGTAGGTTCTCTCTTCGAATTCTTTATTGTTTCCTTTGTTATGATTTTTAGTTTGATACTATCCCATTTACTGTTTCTTGATTTTACTTCTTGCACTTTAGAAGCCTTATTGAGAAAATTAGTTCCTAAGCCAACATGATGGAGTATTGGGCCTACATTTTCTTCTAGTAGGTGAAGTGTCTCTGGTCTAATGCCTAGGTCCTAGATCCACTTTCATTTGAGATTTGTGCAGGGTGAGAGACAAGTTCAATTTCATTCTGCTATGTATGGATTTCCAGTTTTCCCAGCAACATTTGTTTTTAAGAGGCTATCTTTTCTCCAATGTATGTTTATGGTGCCTTTGTCTAATATGAGATAACTGTATTTATATGGGTTTGTCTCTGTTTCTTTTATTCTGTTCCACTGGTCTTCATGACTGTTTTGGTGCCAATATCATGCCATTTGTGTTACTATAGCTCTAGTATAATTTAAGGTTTGGTATTGTGATACCTCTTGCTTCACTTTTCTTGCTAAGGATTGCTTTGGCTATTCTAGGTCATTTTTCCAAATAAATTTCAGGACTGCATTTTCTATTTCTATGAAGAATGTCATTAGAATTTTAACAGAAATTCCATTAAATCTGTATAGTGTTTTTTATAGTATGGCCATTTTAACAATATTAATTCTGCCTATCCAATATTTCTATTAATCAATGTTTCTAATTCTTTGAATTGTATAGTATAATAATTTAAAAATTCAAGTGCACAGAAGAATTAATAACCCTTCTATCAAAAGTCATGTGTTCACTAACAGTTAATAATTGATGGGCTGGGGCTCAGTGGCAGAGTGCTTGCCTAGCAGGTGTGAGGCACAGGGTTAGATCCTTAGCACTGCATACAAAAATATACAAAGTCATGCTGTCCATCTACAACTACAAAAAATTTTTTTAAAAATTGGAAAAACCTTTAATGACTTCTTCAGGTTACTATTATCATACTAAATTTTAGTTATATAAATTTAACAGAGGTGATTAAGGATTAAGGACTGAAGTAATGTACTACTCCTTTCCAAAACCCATCTAAAAACATGGGGAACAGCAGGGAACTTAACATAAAAAGATTTTTTAAATGGTAAGGGAAAAACATCATCAAAATTTTAGAAGCAGAAAGCAACAGGTTAACTGACATAAAGAGACCTGAAAAGGCTGTAAAAAAAAGTCATAAATGAGAAAAATAAAAACGCACTTCGATTTATACTCAAGCACCTCTGCAATAGAGGTCAAAGGAGGAATTTGAAATAGGACTGGTTAAAAACTGGTTAAGATAATGGGCACAGCTGAGGATAGGAATAGTAAACTAAAAATAAGGGAATTTTAAGAGAAAATATCTTCTGAATGTTGAAGCTCCTGAGCTTTTTTTGTCTACCATAAGACTGTTACCCAGGTTTATAACTTCTGACAGTATGTTAGGAAAGCCTTCCTTTGGGAAATCTGACTATCCTAAAAGAAAAGACCTTATAGGACACTGCCCCTAAAAAAAAAAAAAAAAAAAAAAAAAAAAAAAATTAGCCCAGTCCATCAAGCTACAGGGGCACAGAATCTTCCCACCACTCATTTCACTCATTTAGTGTTAAATTCTGTTTTTCTTTTCTTTCTTTCTTTCTTTCTTTCTTTTTTTTTTTTTTTTTTTTTTTTCTTAATGGTGTTGGGGATTGAACCAAGGAACTTTGTTCATGCTAGGCAAGCATTCTACCACTGAGCTATATCCCCATCCCTGGTGCTATACTCTTAAACACGACTGGGCAGCCAAAATGTGTTAGAAACTTTTAAAAAGCCTTTTATTATGAAAGATATTAAAACAGTCTAATTTGTTTTAAAAATAAAAATTACATATAAAAAAATTAAGATTTTATTCCAGTCCTGGGGATTCTGCCACTGAGCTAGTTATGTTGAGATAGTTGCCCAAGTTGGTTTTACACTTGTGATCCCCCTGTCTCAGCCTCCCAAGTAGCTAGGATTGATAGGAACGAAAATTACTATATTCAAAAAGGGTAAGAAATCAGGAAAGTAAGTTACTAAAGAACACTCAAAGGGTAAAGAACAGAGATCTTACAAATTTTTAAAAAATGAACATAGTGTTTTGAAATCTCAATAGAATGTTGGGAGTAGTGGACCGCCTATCAAAATAAAATATAAAAAGGGTATGTAGAGCTGTTGCAGAGCATTTGCCTAGCCTGTGTTCAGCCCTGAGTTTAATCCCCAGTACTACACATATACGTAGAAGAAGTCTCAATAGAAGAGTTAGAATATAAAACTAAACTCAAGGAAAAGGGGAAAAATGGAAAACAGGAAATAAAATGCAAGAGAATTAAGAGGACTGATCCAAGAGGTCCCAGTATCCCAGTGATAGAAGAATTCTAGAGAAGAAAACAGTGAAGGGGAAATCAACAGAATACTTCAAGATAATTTCTTAAAATATCATGCAAAGTGAAATAAGCCAATCCCCAAAAAACCAAAGGCCAAATGTTTTCCCTGATAAGTGAATAATGATACATAATGAGGGTGACGGTGGGAGGGCAAGAGAAGAATGGAGGAGCTTTAGATTACATAGAGGGAAATGAGAGGAAGGAGGGGGCAAGGGATATGGAAGATGATTGAATGAGACAGACATCATCATCCTATGTCCATGTATGATTACACAAATGGTATGAATCTATATCGTCCACAACCACAGAAAAGTTGTACCCCATTTGTGTACAATAAATCAAAATGCAGTCTGTAAAAATAAATTTAAAAAAAAATTTTAAATAACAACAAATTGAAGGCTATGAATTTCCCATCTAAAGGATATCTACCACAATGCATAAAGTCAGACCCATATCAGTTCTTACCATTTGCAATGTGAGAACACAAAGGAGAAGTGGAACTTGCTAAATCATCCAGAGAGGAAAACTAATTTACATAATTAAGAAACAATGTGGACAGCACTAATTTTCTAAGTAATACTTAAAGCTAGAAGAAAACCAAGCTGTCTTCACAATTTTTATAGGAACTTGATTTCTAATGTAGAATTTGACTATTCATAAATATTTTCTATTCTCAAACACTTAAGGGTGAGAATATTCTTAATGTGTTTTCTTATTGACCATCTTTCAGAAGCTAATGGATACAGAAATCCAGCAGAAGCTACCTTACCCAAGGTTAAGGCCAACATTGCCAGTAAAAAGAGATATCAATATGAACCCTAAATGATGATGTACCAAGGACACACCATTTCAGTGGTATTCTCACCCAAAATATAAAAAATTGATTCAATCATAAGACAATAACAGAGAGATATCCAATAAAATAACTGATCAGCAGTCATGAAGTACCAAGGTCAATAAAGGAGGCTATCTCTTCCTCTGGAGATGGTCAGTATTCTCCCTTGAATGTGAATCCCTTGCTTTACTCTAAAGGCATCTTTCTCTTGAAGATTGCCCCCACTATCCCTTGAATATGTGTCTGCTTTCCTAAATAAACCTCTGTCTATGTCTTTGGAAGAAAAGAAAGACAAGAAAAGACTTGAGAAATTGCTACTAAGAAGCTAAGGAGAGGGGCTAGGGTTGTGGTTCAGTGGTAGAGCACTTGCCTAGCATGTATGAGGCACTGGGTTCGATACTCAGCACCACACATAAATAAATATAATAAAGGTATTGTGTACATCTACAGCTAAAAATATTTTAAAAAGAAAAGAAAAGAAAAAGCTAAGGAGAAACAACAATTAAATGCAATATGGGATCCTAGAAAATATCCTACGACCACAGGGACAATAATGAAAACGAATGGAATTTCTAAAAAGTTTAGTTTAGGTAATAGTATTAAACCAGTACTAATTTCTTGATCTTGATAATTATACCATGGCTATGTAAGAAATTAATATTAGGCAAAGCTGGGTAATATATGTATATATAAACTATTACTTATGCAACTTTTTATTAAGTCTACAATTGGTTCAAATAAAAAATTAGGGCTAGGGATATGACTCAGCAGTAGGGTACTTGCCTAGCATGCACAAGATCTTAGGTTCAATCCACAGCATGCATAGATAGATAGATAGATAGATAGATAGATAGATAGATAGATAGATAGATAGATAGATAGATAGATAAAACAAAGCTAAAAAAGAAAGATGGAAATTCACAAAGGGTTGAAGGAAAAAGATGGGAAAGCACACATGAAAGAACAGTTAACAGCAGTAGTTATAAACAGATAAATTGTTAGAAGTTTCAGGGATAAGTAAAGAGGAACAGAAATAGCCATAAATATAAACAACATCCTGGGACAAAGCATCTCTAAGTACTCTCTGAGGACGGAATGGCTACCAAGGAGATCTAAGGAATAAATAGGTAATTTTAATTTTTTAAAGTCTACTTTTCCTTATTTCAGTCCAGAACTTTTAACATTTAAAAAATCTTATGCTATCCTATTTCTAATAAGTATTAAATTATTACAGTTCTTATTTATCAGCTCTCCCCCCCCTTATTTCAGAGAATATATTCTTCTAGTTGAAAAATAAGGTTTTAATTTTTCTGTGTTTAATAAATTGACTTATAATCCCTGTTTCATAGAATTCAGTGGCTTTTACTATATCCAGAGTTGTGTACCCATCACTAACTTTGGAACATTTTCATCATTCCAAAAAGAAACTCTGTGCCACTTTCCTCTTCTCCAAACCTCTGACAACTACCAACCTACTTTCTTTTTCTATAGATTTGCTTATTCTGCAAATTTCATATTTATGGAATCATATGAACATGTAGACTACTGTGTCTGATTTATTTCACTCAGCAAGTTTGTAAGATTCAGTCATGTAGCATATATCACAGTTCTTCATTCTGATTCTTTGTTTTTATAATTTTTTAATATTTTACGATTTTTATAATATTTTTTAACAGAATAAAAGATCTGGACTCCAAATTCTAGCTTTCCAAAATATAAAGCATTATGTTATTATATTTTTTCTTTTTAGTTATATATGACAGAGCATAATTTGGCTTTTTTATACAAACATGGTATACATCTTATTCTAATTAGGATACCAGTCTTGTGGTTGTACATGAGGTAGAGAATCACTGTAGTATATTCATATGTGTATATAGGAAAGTTATGTCAGAATCATTCCACTGTCTTTCCTATTCCTCCCCACCATCCCTTCATTCCCCTTTGTCTATTCATTCTGTTTTATGGCTGAACAGTAGTATTACATTGTATAGATATACCACCTTTTGCTCACCCATTCATCAGCTGATGGACACTTGTGTGGTTCCAACTTTTTAGCTACCATGAATAATGCTTCTGTGAGTATTTGCATAAGAGTGTTTGTGTGGATAATGTTTTCAATTCTCTAGGATATAGACCTTGTAGTGGAATCACTGGATCATATGGTTACTCTATGTTTAACTAGTTAAGGAACCATTTGACTGTTTTCCAAAGCAATGCATGGTTTGACTTCCCCATCAGCAATATACAAACGTTCTAATATCTCTACCACCCCCAAACATTTACTATACTATTGTCAGTCTTTTTGGTTCTAGTTATTTAATGAGTATAAAGAGTATCTCACTGTGGTTTTCATTACATTTAACTAATAACTCATGATGGTTAATACTTTTTTGTGTGTTTCCTGGCTAATTGTATATTTTCTCCAAAAAAAAAACCTAAAATTCTTTGCTTATTTTTAAAATCAGGGTTTTTGTCTCTGTCTTTCAGTTGTAAGAATTCTTCATATATTCTAGAAACTAGAACTTCATCAGATGTCTGATTTTAAAATATTTCTCCCATTCTGTGAGTCATGTTTTCATTTTATTGATAGTGTCCTTTAAAGCACAATATTTTCAACTTTGAAGAAGTCCAATCTCTTTTTCCCCCTTTGGTTGCTTGTATTTTTGGTATACTAAGAAATTAATGCCTAAACCAAGGCCATAAAGATTTATACCTACATTGTTGTCCGTGATTTTTATACTTCTGGATCGTATAATTTGTCTTTGATATGCTTTGAGTTAATCTTCTGTATATGATGTGAGATAAAGTGCAATTTCATTTCTTTGCATGTGGGTAATGTCCCAACACCATTTGGTGAAGATATTTTTCTCTTTCTCACTGAATTTTCTTGGGACTCTTATAGAAAATCAAGGACAAACATATGAGTTTATTTCTGGACTCTTATTCTATTCTATTGATCTATTCTTTTTTTCAGTATCACTCTAATTACTGTAGAGAAAAAGTAATAAGTCTTGAAGTTGAGAAATGTGCAGTTTATTTTCTGTGTTTACTATTATAAAAATGTTTTTTTCAGCTTTCCAAAATTAATACTGTATCATAATACCAAATAAGTTTTTCAGACCATCTCTCTTTATGTATAATCATTGTTCTGTTGTATCCATTTATTCCTCCTTAAACCAACCTTTATCACAACTCTTACTGGGGCTCTATTGGATGACCCAGTCCACTTATTCAGTTACCACTACTGAATAAGCCATGCCTAGGTGCTAAGAATATAAAAATAAATAAAACTGGTCCTTACCCTCAAAGATTCAGCTTGTGTGAACATGCTTATAAATAGGTAACTATAATAAAATGTGATAAGAGGAGAACCTAAATGAGAGAAAATCAACCATGTGGGAAAGGAAAGACTGAATGGTTTCTCTGAGATGGCACCTGCCCTGTGTTAAAGAATGAGTTAACCAAAATATCTACTCCCATCAAGAAAATAGGAGAAAAAGAAAAAACATACAACTGAAGTTGTCCATTATACAACTGAATATATCATATACCTAAAATTTCCAGAAAAGATGTGGCTTGAGTTACAAATTCACAAGTCTTATTCTCTTACCTCTTGGATTTCATCTGGAACAGTTGAATCCATCAGTCTGAAGAGCAAATTTCGAAGTGGACCTGCTTGCCTCCCAAGAATGCTGGTAGCTACCCCTCCCGCAAGTGCAAGAGCAAGGTGATTAGAAAGCAGCTTCAGGCACAGCTTGAGGAAACTGTGGTGTTCCCTGAAAAAATAAACTGCTATAAATGTTTGGAACTGAAAAATGTGCTATCCAGTGGATATCTTTCAAAATTTTGTCAACTTGCCAGACACAGTGACTCATGCCTGTAATCACAGCAGCTGAGGAGGCGGAGGCAGGAAGATCACAAGTTCAAGACCAGCCTCCGCAAGGCTTGTGAGGCCCTAAGCTAATTTGCAAGACCCTGTCTCTAAATAAAATATAAAAAAGGGTTAAAGATTTGGCTCAGTGGTTAAGCACCCATGGGTTCAATCCCTGGTACCAAAAAAAAAAGTGAACTCATAATCAACAGAAAAAAAATTTTAATCAGTTTTAGTTGTACATGGACACAATACCTTTATTTTATTTATCTTTTTTTTTTTTTTCATATGATGCCAAGGATCAAACCCAGTGCCTCACACATGCAAGGCAAGCACTCTACCACCTAGCCTCCAAATAAAAATTTTTAAAATATGTTCTGTGAAATTATGGATAAGCTTTAAAACCTAGAAGCTATTAAGAAGTATAAGTTTATCTCTTTTCCAGCTTATAATGAAGTTTCACATAAATTTATGGAAAAACAAGAAAGTCATATTTCAGAATGTAACACACAATTATAAAATACAAAGCTATTTATAACATACCTTGATGAAGGGAAAGGAAGAGGGGGAATCTCACTGTTTATTTTATCACAGTATCTCTCAAGAAATGAACGCAGGTGTGAGAAGGTACTCTCTTCAAGATCTACACAATAAGGTCGATGCCATGCAACAACTTGTCTATAAGGAAGCATAAGAAAATCATGAATGAACCTCAAAAGGAAATTTCCACACAAGATATAAAACAAAAATCAAAACATGGTAAGGCTGAGAGATTTCAATAAGATACACAGAAAACCTTCTGTGCATTCTAACCTTACAGCCAGAGTTTATTTTTATTTTCTGTGTTTTGTATTAGGAAAGTGGTTTTTTAAAGTTCCCCAAAATTAGTACTGTAAAACCACTCTTTTTAACAACTGACAAAAACCAAGAATTTGCCTTCTTTAAGAAGAAAACATAACTGCATGTGCTGGAAGGTTTGGATACACATTCATTTGAAAGCAGAGGGATGAATCACATGATCTACTAAATTCTGGTTCTAGGCATCTATACATTTTATAGAATCAAGGTCTAGAATACAAAATACATTCTAAGTTGTAAATCAGTCCATATGTACCCACAAGTATCTGAAATAAACCATTCCTTAAAATTCAATCTCCTACTATTGGCTAAAAATCACCAATTAATTTAAAATATATGATTTTCACTTTAGAAAAAAGTTAAATTTCTGCAAAAAGTAGCTTCCTTAACTTAAAAAAGTATTGCCATTGTTTGGGTGGAGGATAGGGTTTTTTTGTTTTGTTTTATTTTTTACCAACCAGATAAAGGTACTAAGGTTAAACAACCATTTTAAATCCATAAAGCCTAGTACTGATCTTAATTATTCAATTTTATCTTCATTATTTAATTTTTTAAATCATAATCTAGAGAGAGAGAGGAAATTCAAAATGTTTAGAAGACAATTAAATTAGCTGGGTATAGTGGTGCATACCTGTAAGCCCAGTGACTGGGGACCCCACAAGTTTGAGGCCAACCTTGGCAACTTAATAAGACCCTGTCTCAAAATCAAAAAGCTAAAGGGGCTAAGGATGTAGCTCAGTGGTAGAGCACCTCTGGATTCAAACCCAAGTAGCGGGCAGGAGGACAAAAAGAAGAAAACAATTCAATTAAGAAACTATCTTAGATACAGGTTATAACTTCTTGCTTACAAAACATATGTAACCTCAATATTCAAATGAAATCTAGATGTCATTTCCAAACCAATTCTAGAAATGTTCAGAAGGACACTTTATGAACAAAGTACAGTTATTTCTGTTTTGACTGGTGTTTCTACTATTATTAAAACATAAGAATTTTTAAAACATAAACACCTTACCTGTCTCTAGGGAGAGCAGTCCATGCCAGGCTATGTGATGTTCCAGCTGAGATCTGCTGAATAGCTATGCCATCTAAGCCGCTCACTTTCTTTGGTTTAGTAATAGGACCTGTGGAATTTCCTTGGCCACACTGCCCCATTGAGTTATTACCCCAGGCATAAACTTCATTATCTAAAAACAAAACAAAATAAAACAAAATTCGAACTTAAATGTAATATATTTAAGAAAGATAATTACTAATACTATTTCTTTAAAACAAATCAATTTACCATGAGAAAGAGCCAAACAATGACTGTCTCCAATAGAAATGTCAACTATTCTTGTGGCAGCTAGTTCTTCAATAAGTTTGGGTCTCAAGGCAGTAGCTTCTGAAGAACCACAACCTAGACAAGCCCCACAGCCCCAAGCATAGACCTGAAAAAAACAGAAATACACTGCATGTAAGTTCTTGAGACAATTAGTCTGTCAACATAAATTATTTAGAACTAAATGTCATATCAAACAAGAGTATATTTTGATACTAACAACTTTCACATACTAGAATAATATTTACTGCCTTGATCATTTTAAGGATTATCACAGAAATCACTGCACAGGTAGACAGGGAGCTAGGCTGGAAAAAAATTAGTCATAGAAAAAAATGAAAAGATCTGAAAGATTCTGCTGAAGTTATTACTGATTGACTTGTATTTTGTTATATTTATCTGACCTCAGCAACTTTGTAAATACTACCTTAAAACTTCTCCTTTACATGTTTCTACTCTGCAGTTGAGACCAAGATTAGACCAAGGTGTGATCATATATGGATAAATCACACAACTAATGTCTAGAATTTAGTTTTAAAAATACCCTACCCCACTGTTATGATAATTTTAATTTTTTAAAAGGTCATGTGAAGCAGTAGTTGACATAGTTCCCTTTGAACATCTTCATTTTTATTAATTAATACCAAAATAGCCACTGACTGATTTAAAACACCTGGGCAAACAAAGGATTGCATAAGAAAGAAGAAAATAAAATGATTCCATTCATAATAGCCTAAAAAAAAAAAAAAAACTTGGGAATCCATCTACCAAAAGACATGAAAGACCTCTACAATGAAAACTACAGAACACTAAAGAAAGAAATTAAAGAAAATCTTAGAAGATGGAAATATCTGTGTTCTCGGATAGGCAGAATTAATATTATCAAAATGCCCATACTTCCAAAGGCACTATACAAATTTAACGCAATTCCAATTAAAATTCCAATGACATTTCCTCATAGAAGAGAGAAAGCAATCATGAAATTCTTCTGGAAGAACAAAAGACCCAGAATAGTCAAAGCAATCCTTAGCAGGAAGAGTTAAGCAGGAGGTATCACAATACCATACCTTAAACTCTACTATAGAGCAATAGTAACAAAATCAGCATGGTACTGGCACCAAAATAGACAGGTAGACCAATGGTACAGGATAGAAGACACAGAGACAAACCAACATAAATATGGTTACCTCATACTAGACAAAGGTGCCAAAAACATACAATGGAGAAAAGATAGCTTCTTCAACAAATGGTGCTGGCAAAACTGGAAATCCATATGGAGTAAAATGAATTTAAACCCCTATCTCTCACACTGTACAAAACTCAACTCAAAATGGATCGAGGATTTAAGAATTAGACCTGAGCCCCTTCATCAAACTGAAGAAAAAGTAGGCCTGAATCTCCATCATGTTGGCTTAGGACCAGACTTCCTTAACAAGATCACCAGAGCACAAGAAATAAAAGCAAGAATGAATGAACGGGATAGATTCAAACTAAAAAACTTTTTCTCAGCAAAGGAAACAATAATGTGAAAAGAGAGTCCACAGAGTGGGAGAAAACCTTTTCCACACACACTTCAGATAGAGCACTAATCTCCAAAATTCATAAAGAACTTAAAAAACTTTACACCAAAAATACAAAGAACCCAATCAATAAATGGGCTAAGTAACTGGGTAGATACTTCACAGAAGAAGATATACATTTGATCAACAAATATATGAAAAAGTGCTCATCATCTCTAGTGATTAGAAAAATGCAAAATAAAACCACCCTGAGATTTCATCTAACTCCAAATAGAATGGCTATTACCAAGAACACAAGCAACGATAATGATGGCGTGAATGTGGGGAAAAAGGCACACTCATACATTGCTGATGGAGTTGTATGGAGAGTCCTCAGAAAACTTGGAATGGACCCACCATTTGACCCAACTATCCCACTCCTCAGTTTATACTCAGAAAACTTAAAATCAGCATACTACAGTAACCCAATGTACATAGTACATTAATGTTCATAGCTGCTCAATTCACAATAGCTAGGTTGTGGAACCAACCTAGATGCCCTTCTATTGATGAATGGATAAAGAAACTGTGGTGTGTATACACACTGGAATACTACTCAGTCATTAAAAAATAAAATAAAATTATGGCATTTGCTGGTAAATGGATGGAGTTGGAGACTATCATGCTAAGTGAAATAAGCCAATCCCAAAAAACCAAAAGCTGAATGTTTTCTCTGATAAGTGGATGATGATACATAAAGGGGGTGGGGTGGCAGAGGGGGTAAGAGAAGAATGGAGGAACTATGGATTGTGTAGATGGAAATGGGGCAGGAGGGGTGGGGAAGGAAAGATGGTGGACTGAGACAGACATTATTACCCTATGTACATGTATGATTACATGAATGGTGTGAATCTATATTGTGTACAACCGTAGAAATGAAACGTTGTACCCCATTTGTGTACAATGAATCAAAATGCAGTATGTAAAAAGAAGAAGAGAAAAAAAGAAAGAAAATGACTGCCAATCTCGCAACCCAAAATGAACAAAATCAAAACAATCAGCAAACTGAATATTTTTTTTCTTCAATGGATTTTAACAAGATCACATAGACTCTAATCTTTACGCCATGGAGTTTGGGTGGGTTTTGTTTTTATTTTTGTCTTATAATTGTTTTAGGAAAGACTTCTGCTGAGAGAGTAAGCCTCTTCAAGAAAAAAGAACATATATGCCTTACACTAATTGCCAAAGAACTTGCTGAAGACAAGTATAGAATACAACAAAATTCCAATAAAGTAAAGAGATTAGGAACTAAAGACAAGGGAGGTGAAATAATATATAATCAAAATCATCACTGAAAATCTAGGGCTGGAGTTGCAGCTCAGTGATAAAGCACTTGCCTAGCATGTGTGAGGCACTGGGTTCAATTCTCAGCATTGTAATAAGTAAATAAATAAAAAAAAGGTCCACTGACAACTGAAAAATATTTAAAAAAAGAAAATCTAAATCACTCATAAAGTATAATATGGTATAGATATTTAGTAGGGCCCTCATAGTTGAAATTCTCTTATAGTGTTCCTTCAGTTGAGCACCAAATTAAGAATGCTTATATTTATGGATCAGATTATTCTGTATAAAAAATATACACTATCTTTAAATATAAAATGATACTTAGTATGGTGGTAAGATAGACTAAGGGAAAAGCAAATGTTGATCTTCACACTCATGGTCAATAAATATAATGGTAAAAAGAACCACTCTTAAAATTTAAAAGTATTTCTCACTTTTTTTCTAAATATGACTTACTGTATTCATGATATAACTATTCTATATAGCAAATTATTTAAAGTTCGTTAGAATTCAGTATAATGGATTTCCTGTTTATGATTTAGCACCTAAACAGGTAAATGGTCCTTGATAGTTTATACAAAATTTCAATTCAAATAATCATCTTATATGATCATTTGTAGGCAAAGGAGACATTATTTTCCCTCTTATAAAAAAGCAGGTAATGCTCAAGGGAAGACTGAGATTTGCTTGTGACTATACATCAAATAAGTGAGCATCTTTCTAACTTCAAGCCATTGATTCTTATTACAAAATCCATAGTGAGAAATATGTAAAAGAATTTTTAAGGTAGCAATGACTAATGTAATTAAATACAAGGTGATGAATAATTGGAGTTAGATTTTTAAGACAAGGAATTTGTCTCAAAAAATAATTAAATCATATGATAACCTCAGCTTTGCTGCTTATCTGCCTGGTGAATTAATCAGAAACATACTCATACCACTGGCTGGCACATAACGGGCTCCTACAAGTGAGAGAATAAGTGACTGGCTCACTTTTTCAATGTTATTGCTGGCAGACAAAAGCAAGCAAATATTTTGTCTACTGGGCAAATATTGTCAGTCTATCATCACACTTTGCCCTTCTTTATCACCAACAAACAATCAGAGGAAGAGTTGATGCACACATGTAAAAGTTCAAGAACTTTAAAGGAATTGTAAAATTGATTATCCTAGGCCTGATTAGCCTGTTCCTCAAACAAACCAAACCATTCTGATTATTTTAATATAGAAGTGTTCTATTTACCCTCTATTTTGATCATCTTCTCACCTTTTTAGTTTGTATCACTGGTTTCACCTATCTAATTTTGCTTTCCCTGACTATCCATGAGTTTGGAGAAAAGGGTTAAGGGGTACTGAGTGCTAAACAATCTCATAAAATCTGCTTAAAAGAACAAAGAACATGGAACTGAAGGAAAATTTAGGGTCACACACGCTAGATCAAAAAACCTAGTTCCTCACTGGGCATGGTGGCCTGTAATCTCAGCATCAAGAGGCTGAGGCAGGCAGGCACATGCCTATAATTCCAGGGGCTCAGGAGGCTGAGGCAGGAGGATCGTGAATTCAAAGTCAGCCTCAGCAACTTACTGAGGCCCTAAGTAATTCAGCAAGACCCTGTCTCAAAAAAATATATATATTAAAAAGGGCTGGGGATGTGAGTCAGTGGTTAAGTGCCCCTGGGTGTGTGTGAGTGAGTGAGAGAGAGAGAGGGAGAGAGAGAGAAAGAAAAAAACTCCTAGTTCCTTCTCAGATTCTCTACTTCAAAAAGGAGAAAATATTTCATTTCAGTATGTTACCTAAAAGTTTATATTTTAATTTTGAAATTTAAATATAATTATTACATTTTAGTCAGCTAGTCATCTGAAATACTCTCTTTTATGTTCATTCCATAGTCCTACCTGCCCTGTTGACGTCAAAGAAAGTGAAGACTGGCTCCCAGCACAAACTTTACGAATGAACATTCCTTGTAAAGCTTCAATAACTTTTGGTTTATATACTCTATTGGTATCACCATGGCCAAGTTTGCCTATAAAACAATCACATTCAAGTTAAAAAATTCAATTGTTTAAAGAGCTTCTATTCCACTGCTAGCTAACCTGACAGATGTGGGAAGCTATGTTTTCTAATAGCAGAAGATATTAACAAGTGAGCATTTTTTGCAGGGCATGGTGGCACACACCTATCAACCCAAAAACTCAGGAGTCTAAGGTAAGAGGATTGCAAATTCTAGGTCAATTGCAGCAATGTAGGGAGACCCTGCCTCAAAATAAAAAGGGGTGGGGATATAGTGGTAAAGCATCCTGGATTTAGTAACCAGTACCTCCCACACACACAAAAAACAGCATTTTTATTGAGAGAGAGTTAACAACCAACAACTAATAACCTTTTGTTTTTAATCTCAAATAATTAAAATCACTTTAAAGAGTCAGGAAAATTATTTTTCTTTCTTGTTCCTCCTTTAAAAGGCCATATTTCTAACTTCAAATGTGCTGGCATAATACACAAGTTCTAGACAAAAAATGTATATTCATGTAATTTAAAACTTAAAAAAAGTTCAACAGTTCATGAAAAAGAAAAATTGGCAAACCACTGTAAGACCAATGACCACTAATGACCAATATAAAAATCCAATCTCACTAGATATCAAAGAAATACAAATTAAATGATAACATTTCATTTCAGAAATTCATTTTTAAATTATCTTAATTTTTATACATACTGTTATTGAGAGACATGGGCAAGTGAGTAATAACATTGCTGGTAGTTGTGAACAAAAAAATTTGGTCATTTAATACAATGTTGTATTTAATACTGAAAATTTGAAAGCCATCTACTTACCCAATAAGAAAATGGTTTTATAAATCATATTACAGACACTTGAAAGAATACTTGGAGCCTTTTTTAAAAATGGTGTAGAGTTGTATTGATAGAGAAAAGATATTCATAAAATACTGTTACATTAAAACCAGCAGATTATAATCTATCTATGGAATATACACAGGTGTACTTTGGTTTTTAAAAAACATCTATGTAGGGAATATATGTAAATATTTTAATAAACATATATATTTTTTAAGTCTGTCTACCTAACCATTAATAATGCTTAAAGAAACATTAGTAGATGCACAATTTGTTTTAATTTTTATTTCTACTCATCTGCATTGCAGGTTTTTCTACACCAGGCATGTATAACTGGGAAAAAAAGAAAAAAGAATAAAAGGCCAAAGCTATCCATAAATAATTTTTTACATACCATTGTCTCCTCCTCCAAAAGACCATACTGTTCTTCCATCTTTAGATAAAGCAATAGTATGTGAACTGCCACAAGAAACCTCTCCTACATTGCTAATGTCTTTTACTAATGTTGGAATGTTACGGCTATTACTGTCACCATGACCTTGGGTAAAACACACAACAACAAAGAAATAATGTTAACTCTTTTTGTCTAAGTCATCACTTCAAAAGCAGAATAAAAATTACGAGCTATTTTTAAGCGCAAATAATTATAAAAAATAGAATCACTTCTAATATCATCTCAACCAGTCTTTCAGGCTGCTCCCAAACTGGGGCATGCAGGCGCTTCAATGAACCATTAGAACATTCTATCTATGTTCCTATCACAGCACTAACCTTATTCTGTCTTGTACCATGCTCATGTCAACCTGTTTTTAGTAGTAGATTATAAATTTTATCATCATGTTTCTTACCCCTGAAACTCTATAGTGCCAAGTCTTAATAGGTAAGTTCTTCCTAGATTTAATTACAACTTAAATATAAGTACAGGAATCTAGTATTACATATAAAAAATTATCTTCTTCTGAGTATAATAACTAACAAAATTAGTGGTCTATTAAATCTATTTTCCAGGTTGGGGATGTAGCTCAGTGGTAGAGCACCTTGCCTGGTATACATGAGGCCCTGGGTTTGATCCCCAGTGCCGCCAAAAAAACAAAACAACAACAACAAAAAACTATTCTTACTGTTTCTCAGTAATCATAATCATTTCTATTTTTCTGTGATAATAACTTCAATTTTTAAAAAATATCTTACCTAATCTTCCAAAGTCTCCTTCACCCCATGTATATAGTTCACCATCCTCTGTGACAGCCGCACTATGTCTGTATCCAGCTGACACACAAACAACTACCTGCAATGCACACAAGTTAATTTGAACAGCACAGAGACACTAAAACAATCTGTATTTAATCCCATACACGGACCCTTTATAGAGATATTAATATCCACAACTCATCCAGGAGTTGCCACATACACATATAGAGAATGTACTCAGGACAAGGGTGACTGTCTAAGCCATCAAGTCAGAAAAAGTCACAGGCAAAGCCTAAGGGGCCCTGAAGAAAAGTCTAATCACCTGTAGGAATACCATCTCAACAATCAAGTCTTTACTGAAAGTTGAAAAGAGGGTAACGCCCATCAAACAATGGATGATAATTGTTCAAATATAAAACCTCTAATCCTGGTTTATCAAGAAAAAGTTATTACATGATAAGAATAACTCTCACAAAGGTATTAACTATAATCAATACAGAAAGAGCAAAAGCAGTATATTAACTTATATTAATCAACTCCCGACGTAGCTTTTTTTTTTTAATACCAAGGACTGAACCTAGGAGAGCTCAACCACAGAGCCACATCTCCCTCCCCCTCCCTTTCTTTTTTTTAATTAATTGAGAAAACTTTAATTAATAAGCATCGAATGCACTTTACATTGATAACTGCAATACTCAAATTATGAAATTTTAAATATTTTTCTCAAAAAAGGTTAGCGATCTTCTTTCTACTGGGAAATGTGGATCCAATTAAACAATAATGCAGCCAGTTCGGGTTTAGATAATATTAATATCTATACAACTGTTCACGTTTCATGTCTATAATAAGGTATTGTGACCTTCCCATATCTTTGAATTTTAGCAAAAATTTCTTTAGATATAGGGTCTCACTAAGTTCTTCAGGCTGGCCTTGAACTTGTGATCCTCCTGCCTCAATCTTCCTAGCCACTGGGATTACAGGCATGCACAACCACATCTGGCTGCTCCACATCTTTTTAACCTCCTAAAATTAGAACTCACTTTATAAAATTCAAATTTGTAATTCAATTAGAAACACTGAACAATACCAAGTTAGGAACTTTTGAAATTTTTATCTGCAAAATTTAATTTTAAATTTTGCGACATTTTTCCTTCATGATGCTCATACTATGTTGTGTTTACTTGGCAATGTTTCCATTATAAAAATGGGGCATTCAGAGGAACAGAAATGGCTGGGGATATAGTTCAGTGGTAGAATGTTTGGCGAGCATGGGCAAGGCCCCAGTACCATGAAAAAAAACAAGAATAAAAATAACCCAGAAAATTCAAAAGAATATAAGTAAATAAATGAAATCAGAAAAATACAATTCAAATAATATTTATCTGAAGTTCTTAAGAGCTTCACATTCAACATCTTAACAAGTATCCTCTGATGTTTTCAAAGTAGAAAGTTTTGAGGCCCTGCCTTTGGGTTGATGAGTAACAGAATATTGCAAGTTGAAGAGTAAAATTCATTTCATAGTTTCTCCTGAAGGAAAAGCATGACACTTAAAAATCTGGTCTAAAATTAAAATTTACAAAGACTTTTATGTAAGAAAACTTTCATGGAAAGCATGTAATCATATAAGTGAATATAAGTTTATCTGTTTTCTTTAAAGATGTATAAAAAGAGGAGATCTACATTCAGTTTCTAATGGTGCCAATTATTTGTGTGGAATCCTAGGTAATTACTGAACCACTCTAAATGTTTCATCATTTAAGCCTGCTAAAATGCCACCCTTCCAAGAGCATTCTCTGATCCCATTATCTAATATCATGACTAGTTCAAGTTAGTCTGTTACACTACTCAGTTTTCTTCCTTAATATCTGAAAGTATTTGATATTATTTTATTTATCTCTATCCTGAAAATTAAAGTTCTGTGAAAGCACAGACCTTGTCTTCTCTTGTTCACTGCTATATATCTAATGCCTAAAACACTGCCTGCCACCTGGAAGGTAGTAAATATTTGTTGAATGAATGATTCTCAGTTTCTGTATCAGTCAAATAGGGGAAACTACCTTGTGTAAGAATAAGAATTATTCCTATGAGAATATAATAATTAAAACTGAGCAGGCACAGTGGTATATGCTTGTAGTCCCAGCTACTTTTGAGACTGAAACAGGAAGATGGTTCAAGTCTAGAAGCTGAAGACTATCTTGGACAACATATCAAGTACTCAACTCAAAAAAATAAAATAAAGTAAACATTTATAAAAAATTAAAATTGAGGCTAGAGATAAAGCTCAGTAGTAAAATGCTTACTTAGCATGTATGATGCCCTGGGTAATAGAATAAATATATGTGAAAGTACTGTATAAACTATAAAGCAGATACACAAAAGTTAAGCCAAGGGAAGAATGGGCAGGCAACTTCATAAAGAATACATAAACTCTGAAAGATATTACCAAGAATAATAGCACTGTATCTAATTACTTTCAAATCCAGAAAAATCATCACATACCTTTCCCTGCAGAGGGCCCTGAATAAGTTTGGGATATTTCTGTGTTGAACTATTTCCATGTCCCAGTTTTCCATAGTCACCATCTCCCCAGCTGAAGACTTCTCCTTCTGTTGTAAAAGCTAAAGTGTGACCATCAGATCCTTTAGAAGATGAAACCTTTTTAATGGACCTGTGAGGCTCAAACGTTAACTTTTTTAAAGTAGACTGATTATTGGAATCTCCAAGCCCAAGTCTCCCATAGCTGCCTTTACCACAAGCTCTGACAGAACCATCCGTAGAAATGACAAAAGTGCAATACTGTCCAGCTTCAATCTATAAATGAACAAACAGAATCACAAATATAAAATGCTTTGGTGAGAATCAAGTAAAAAATTTAAGGTCAGTTTTATCAAAAAGGCTCAAAGGAAGTCTTTAAAGCAGAATATTACTCTTCAAAGAGACTGAATAGTAAATAGAAATTAAGAAAGCATTAATGGTATTTTCACAATGACTTCATCACTGAGCTCAAATTCATTGTATATATTTATAAATATAGATCTTCCTGGGTTATCTTTTAGGTCAACATTGAATGAAACAACAAAATAAAATGTTTTAGCCCCCCACATAATTGGGGAACAAAAATAAAATTTTCCTGTAAATTCCTTAGGATCCATTATGACAAGAACCACATAAAACATCCAAAAGTGAATTTTAATGAAAATAATAAAATAGAATGTTCTAGCTTAGGCTACAAATGTTAAAAAAAAAAAAGTGATCATAACAAGAAAACGAAATAGCAATCTGAAAAAGGGAAAATTCCAGTTTTTATTTAGTCTATTTTCCATTTACGTTGAATATAATGGTAAAATTTGTTGCCATTACTGAGGATTTTTAAAAATCCAGATTCAAATTTATATTTTTTGAAACTAGGGAATACTGTCAGAGATATGTGAAATTAAAAATGCATTTTTCTTTTACAATGAAAAATTCAGTAAGTATGATACAGAAATATAGATAAGAAACAAAAATTTTCACTCACTCAAAACATACTAAACATTATTTGAAGCAAGTAAGTATGAATATATACTCCTTTATCTACAAATTTGTAAGGTATATACAAAACTTACAGTCTGAGCATCAGAGAAACTAGGAGCCAGTTTGGGTTGTAATATTTTCTCCTGTGTGCCTTCTACCAACTGATGGCTGCTGTTGCTCCCCCAAACGTAAACCTCACAGGTTTCAGAAACAATAGGAGCATCACCAGTCTGAATGCTATCTGGGCTAGCACATGTTCTTGAGTAATCAGAAGCCATTCTACAAACCTATTAAAATTTTAAAATACATGCAAAAAAATCAGGTCATTTTTAGTGTAGACATTCTTAAATATTGAAATTACTATTACCTTTCCTTCTAATGCTCTCAAATGCCCAAATCTAAGAATACATCTAGTCTTAAACACAGTCAGAATATTTACTCACACACACACAAAAAAAATCACTAAAAGATATTAATAAAGGGGGCAAAAATGGGAAGAGGGAGAAATACAATCAAGTCTTTTTAAACAAAAATTGTATTATTGCATACATTACAAAAAAATAAATTTTTTAAAAAGTAGAAAAACTACCACTGATAATTTGATAATTTTATTACCTCAATACTAAAATGTTATTTTTATTTATGTCATTCCAGAATTTTTATATACATGTTCTTTAACACAGTACAGATGTGAGCAGCAGATATATAAAAATAAAAAAAGACTCATGCAAAAATATCCATGTCAACATCATCTTTGTGAATGAATAAATAATATTCTAGCTAGTGCAAAAGTCACAATTTACTTAACCACTTTCCTTTAATACGGCATTTAAATTCTTTCTACTTCTGTGTTATACAGATCATTTTTTAAAAATATAGCTGTTATTATATTTTTATTACTTCTTTAGTAGAAAACCTCAGAAATGAACTCAATATGTAAAAAGAAAAAAAAAGAGCAATCTTATGATTTCTGAAACATATTATACCAAAGTGCTTTCCAAAATGGTGCTATAATATTATGTTATCAACAATGTATGAAACGAGGGCTGCCCTAAAAATAGTGAAGGCCCAGAGCAATTAAACATATAGATACATAAATACATGTAAAATAAAAGTCATGGCTTATTTGCCATTGTGTAGAATGTAATGGTAAAAATCAGTTGCCATTCACAATATATTTCTTAAATATAGGCTCCCCACCAAAAGCACAGGATTCAAGGTGGCCATCCTGATTGTGCTAACCAAGGAATGAGTCCATATGAGAGTACCAGTCTCACTACATTTATACCAATAATGGGCATTAAGCTTTAAATAATTTTTTTTTTTTACAAATTTAAGTGGAGAAAAGGAGTATGCCATTATTTTAAGTTCACATTTCTTTATTATCAGCAGAGCTAAAGTTTTTCCATCTATTTGTTTACCACATTCTGTGAAATGAACTAACTTTTGCCCCTTATTTATTAAGGATCATGGGTTTTTACTGACATATGAACTCAATACAATAAAAATACTAACTCTCTCTGAAGCTTTATCAATTTGTTCTCTGTCTTTTAGGGTTTTTTTGCATAATAAAGCAAAATAATAAAAGAGAAATCTTAAATAGTCAATATATTTATTTGCTAGCACATTAAATGGGAGAGGATAGAATAGGTTTATCAGAACCCTTAACGCAAAACAGCAGAATAATATGTGGGTTCGGCAAATATTTTACAGTGAACATGAACACAGTTCTGAAGACACAAAAACTATGTGTAAGTGAAAACTGCCAGTCCCTATTAAAAGCTCTGAAATTATGCTAAAGATATAAGGAGAATGGTGGGGCCAGGAGGATTAGAATTGTTCAAAGATCTATTAATGTAACAGAGGTTAAAAGAGAAATCACAGCCCTCCCCGATTCCTTCCCTCCAAAAAGAGAGAGAGAGAAAGAAAGAAAAAGGCTGAAAAAAAAAAAATACTCATAGGGGCTAGGGATGTAGTTCAGTGGTAGAGTACTTGACCGCGTGAGTGAAGCCCTGAGTTCAATCCTCAGTACCACAAAACAAAACAAAACCTCCTAGGGCTTAAATATGCATTTTTAAAAAATAAACTGGATGTGGGGGGAATGAGTAGGATTCTGTGAAGACAGCAAGATGACAAGTAATGGCATTAACAGTTTTCTAAACATGCCAAATCACTTAAAAAAAAAAAAAGCACACACAACCCAAATCCATATTTAACATTCATAACAAATTAGGTGACAAGATAGTCCCAACAACCCCCAAATAAATAGATGGGGCCAGGCCATCACCAAACACAAAATCTACTTAGTAATGGCATCTGTGCAGGAGGAAGCAAGGGAATTATCTAAATAGACCTTAGAACAGGAGAAACCCAGCACAGCCAATCAGATTCTCACTAGAAACAGCAATAAGCCAACGGGCATGGTGGTACATGCCTGTAATCCCAGCAGCTTGGGAGGCTGCGGCAGGAGAATCTCAAGTTCAAAGCCATCCTCAGCAAATTAGTGAGGCCCTAAAGCAATGTAGTGAGTTCATGTCTTTAAATAAAACATAAAAAGTGTTATGGATGTGGCTCAGTGGTTAAGCACCCCTGGACTCAATCCCCTGTACCAAAAAAAAAAAAAAAAAAAAAAGAAAAGAAAGAAAGAAAGAAAAATAAGCCAATTTCAGAACAGCAGCTGCAACTGGAAAGTGTTTTGTCCTTTCTGACAGCAAGTAACTTTAAAGGCTCTGTGATGAGTTCTAAGAAAATAATCTCTTATGAACTTGAAAAATTAGTGAGTCAGGACTCCCAGGACAGAACCCCCACACCAAGGAGAGACTACGGTCAGTGGAATCAAAACTGCCTAGGAGGGCTGAGGAGATAGCTCAGTTCAATCCCCAGCACTGGGGGGGGACGGGGACTTCACAGGACAGGAACAGAGAAGTTGAAGATAAAAGTAGAGGAGAAGAACATGCTGGGAAACTCCATTTTTTTTTTTTTTTTTTTTTAACAAGATGCAAAAAAAAAAAAAAAACCAGAAAGAGGGTGTCTATGAAGATGTCAGAAAGGCTATAGTGAATCCCAAACCATTCGAGAAGTTCAAGAAAACTAAATTTCACATAAAAATAAACAACAGGAAAGAACTGAGTTCAAAGCCTACAAGAAGTTATTATAAGAAAGAAAGGGAAAAGAAGTAACCATGTAACAAAAGCACAGCAAGAGTTGCCCATTAAACAGAGCAAAATGTAACCTATTTCAAAACCAGTTAAAAGGGATTAAGAAAATACAAACAAGACGTGAAAGAGAAATACAAATCTCAATTAGAAATACTCAAAAATGAAGTGACATAACTCAAAAAAGAATGAGAATTTTTTTTTTAATTTCCAAAATGAAGACTAAAATGGAAGAAATCAAGTATATGTTATACATTATGTCCTGTGAGTAACGCAACATGAAAAGGAAGATATTTGGGGCTGGTGGGCTGACGATATAGTTAAGAGGTAAGGCCCTTGCCTAGCATGCATGAGGCCCTGGGTTCAATCCCCAGCACCAAGAGAGAGGGGGTGGGGAGAAAAAAAGAAGGAGGTGGGGGAGCAGGGAGAGATTTTTATTAAAAAAAAGAAAGAAAAAAGAAAGAAATTGAAAAATAATCGAGAAAGAGTGACAAGTTAGACAAAGATCTAATATATTAGATAAATTGAATTACTAAAGAAAAGAATTAAATAAAAAATATTAGAAACTATCCTCTAGGGATATTTTTATAATACAACTATAAAAAATGAGAAGCATAAAAATGTATATCTAGGACTCTGTGTGTGTGTGTGTGTGTGTGTGTGTGTGTGTGTGTGTGTGTGTCCATGTGTATAACATGGCTAAAACAAACAAGTAATTAGAGGATATTCTAATTCTATCATCCTTTTATCCTTAAGAATCAGCAGTCTCAGTAGATGGAAAGAAGATATAAATGTAGTATATAAAAGATTAAGTAAAAATTCTACAGCCATGAATTTGAAAGTATCATTATGGACTCACAAGGTATTTTGGCTTTAAGTACACACATACGCTTCCTAGCTCTGTCTACTATAAAAGCCTAGAGACGGTAAGGTCAACTTTTATTAGCAGCGAGCATCTCTAGCATCCCGATTATGGTATTGAAATCACATTTCTCAATAAAAGGAACCAGGGGTTGTTGCATTTTTGTTTTGAGAAACAGCAAGCTGATGAACTAGGGTTAAAAAATGTACATGAGGAGCCAAGAAGAATGTTCTATCAGATAGAAAGGAAAGACTGTTAGCCTTATGTGAAAAGAACTTGGGAACAACCCTGAAGAGATAACTCCCTGAAGAGACTATTAGCCAAAATGAAGCAATATGACCTTCACTACAGATAATAATTCACTAGACTAAAATTCAAATAGGTTTAAATCTATGAGTTCATAATGATGTATTTTTTAATATTTTTAGTTGTACAAGGACATAATACCTTTATTTATTTTTATGTGGTGCTGAAGATTGAACCCAATTCTTCACATATGCAAGGCAAGTGCTCTACCACTGAGCCACAACCACAGCCCAGTAATAATATTTTAAAATGAAGTTA
The DNA here is from genome assembly GCF_902686455.1 of Sciurus vulgaris. Lineage (NCBI taxonomy): Eukaryota > Metazoa > Chordata > Mammalia > Rodentia > Sciuridae > Sciurus > Sciurus vulgaris. The sequence goes on from NC_136462.1 coordinate 111,340,975, forward strand.
ACTGGTCTGAAGGTTTGAAGGATCACAGAGAACCAATTCATCAAATTGTAAACCACTAACTGAAAAGTAGGTGTGGGTGCTGGGGATGTGGCTCAGTGGTAGAGTGCTTGTCTAGCATGCACAAGGCCCTGGATTCAGTCCCCCATTGTGAAAAAATATAGAAAATAAAGTTACTGGTACAAGATCCAAAATTCAAAATAAATAAAAGGATATACATTAAAGAGTATGTCTCCTTAAAGGAAAGGAACCAGGGAGAAGGAAGTGGGAAGGGAAAGGAGAAATACTAGAGAATGATATTGGTCAGTTATATTGTATGCATGTATGAATATGTAACAATCTCACCATTATGTGTAATTATAATGCACCAATAAAAAACATGGAAAAAAGAAAAGTATGTTTCCTTCCCACCCCCGGCCCTAAATACCCAGTTCCACTCTCTAGAAACAACCTCCCTACAACTTTCTTTTGCAGCCTTGGCAAAGACCAAATGGATTGTTTTTAAGGGATAAATACATGGTATAGCATTTTAATACAAAGTAATTTTTAATGAAAAAGATGATTACATACCTCTTCAAAGAGACATAATGCTGCCTCATAGAGTGAGCACAAGCCATCAGAGGTTCTGGTTGGTTCTCGCCACTGACTCCGATCAGCAGACGAACCCTATGATTAAAATTGTGGGATACAGTATAGGAAGGAGAGACTCATAAATGCTAAAGTCACTTAAATGTTTTACAAAATAGCATCTATTTGAAGAACTGTTTGTATGATTATGTACACTGAGACCAAATCCTAATATTACGCCATGAAATAGACCTTTATATACAAGTATTTTAAAAGACCTGGCTAATGAGTCAAATGGTGAATTAAGTCAAATGGTAAATCAGTCCCTCTGGCTACCTTATTAAACAGTGATTTATCCCAAAAAATCACAAAGTTCCAAAAACAGTCAAGGAGGAGGAATTTTGCCAATAACACATTGTTTGGGTGACCAGTAAGTAAAGTCCTAAGAAATACTCTACTCCCTTTGGGTTTTTTGCTCACATATCCCCAAAGATACAAGCAAGCAGAACATAGCTGGTTTGAGTAATGACCCCAACAAAAGTGGCAAAAAGTCTGTCCTTCCCTTCTTGTTAGTTTTGGCACAACCACAGTCCCAGGTTTTGTCAGTTCATGTCACCACCTGCCTATACAAGCAACAAGGCATCCTATTCCTAGCATAGTTGAGGAATCACATCACTTTACTGGGACTTAATGCTATTCTCCACAGTAATGTCTGATGAGGAAAATCATTATCTTAATAAAAAATGATAAATCAGAAAGGGAACTCAATATCCTTTCTCTCTGAAATTTCTATATCCTTAAATCTTTAGACCACTTTCATACACTGTTAATACATACTAGGAAGTTCAATAGTCCAAACTGAAATTAAAATAAATTTGTGGTTTTACAAGTATTCAATTAATTACCTTTCACTTAAATAACGACCATCCAAAATAGTGTGACACTTTTTTTCTCTCCTACATTTGTCTGTTTAAGATATTTAAATGAGGACATAAGACTGGATGAAGTTATTTCCTTATGTTTTTGTTATCTGATTTTACTCGAAATTGTCTCAGTGGCTCCCTATTGCATATGGAATCAAGCCCCAAAAGTGTATAGCATGAGATACAGGCCTGCCTCGCTTGCAGCCTCACCTCACCCCATTTTACCCCATTCATCTAAGGGCTTGCTCTCTGATACTGTTGCCACTTTGTGAACTTTAGTCCTCCCACTTGTAAACTTCCCCCATTCTTCCCACTCACATACTTTATGTTGGCAGGCAAACTCCTCCTTTCAACTAACTTCAGGGATCCTTCCCCCAAAGGCCTTTTACTTGTGTCTCATTAACCTCTCTCAACATACATCTCTACTAGTCAGTCCACTATCATTTGAAATGTCTGTGTATCCCTCTCTTTCATTAAACTGTGAGCTACCAAAAGATAAAGCTTATTTATCTTCTTAATCCAGCACCTACCAGTATCTGGCACACAGTGCTCAATAAACACATAGGGGCATCAAAGGCCAAAGGGATTTATATTGTGGTTCATTTTTTAGAATTTAAAGATGTACAACAATTTTATAATGTAAGTAACTTTATCTTTTCCCCTATTTTTATTTAAATGTAAATTGAGAATTTTGTGTATGCCTACACAAACGTGTGGGTAGCAAAGAGTAAGAATCACATATGTAGTTAAAAATTCAAGCCTCATAATTAAGAACAATATAAAAAATTGCTAAATTATATAGCAATAATTTCCATTGTTTTTACTCCTTCAGAGAAAGGAAGAACATCACTTTTACAAGGCAATTTTGTTTTGTGGAAAAAGAAAAGGAATGCATTTCTTTAAAATTATGAATTATTGAACCACTTCTTGAACATTAAAAATTACTGTGTTTTAAAAGTTGTTTGCATTCTTTGTGCTATATTTTATTATCTAAAAGAAAGAACTATGTTCATAATATTTTGGCCTATTTCTTTAAGTTGTTTATGTAACAAAACTTTTAAAAATTGCAGACATTTAGCCAAACAGCAAAAATATTTTAAAAATTCTGCTTGCTGTTCAATAGTTTATATTATTATTACTTTTTATTTATATGTTTGTTTTTAACTATGCATTCAACTTCTCTTCACTTAGATGCTGTATCTTTGCAAAGCAGTTACCAGGAGACCTCAGTCGGGGTCCTGGTTCTGAGAGCTATTTTGGGAAATTCACTTAATCTCTTGATCTTATCTTTTTCAGCATAAAATGGAAGTCACAATCTATGTTACAACATTTTTACAAGAACGAAAATGATATACATTACATGAGAAAATTATTTGCAGCCTGCAGTGTACTGTTTACATTATTACTGTATTTCTCTATTATAATGGAGTATTTTCCCCCATGATTCCCATGTGTTTTAACTCAAAGCTATACTTTTAAATTGACTCATTTTTAAGTTTATTTAATAAATTCTCTTAAATTACTATTTTTACATACTTCAGATGTCTACCAAAAACAAGTATGAAACAATTTATAAAGAACTATCTTCCATCTTTCCAGCTTTTGATTTCTGAAGCACTGGCAGTCAAGGTCAACACAAAGAAAAATTTAATCATAAACAGCTTAAAGACTTGTGGGAAAAAAAGGGAATCACATATGTAAATAAAACTTACAGATTGAACCTATTTTTGTTAGGACTTGTTCTAGGTACTCAAGTGCCTCACCCACTTACTTCTAGTTTGGAGATAAATCCTGTCCCAGTCATTCAGGGCAGCTACTGGGGAGGATGAGGGAGGCGATAGGAAGGTCAAGGTCAATCTGGCCAACTCAGCAAGACCTTGTCTAAAAATAAAAAGAGCTGAGTATATAGCTCAGTGACAAAGTGCCTCTGAGTTCTATTCTCCGGAACAATAAAGAAAAACAAAGAAGGAAAGAAGGAAGAAAGCAGGGAGAGAAATAGAGAAAAGAAGGAGAGAGGGGGGGAAAGTGAAGGAAAGAGAGAAGGAGAAGGAGGAGGAGGAGGAGGAGGAGGAGGAGAAAAGGAGGACGAGAAGAAAAAGAAACTGAAGGCAGAGAGAATCAGATCAGGCTGGGATCTAGTATACAAGGAGAGGCTCTACATATTTCCAGAGTTTTCAGACTAAACAGTAGTTTAGAAACAGTAATTAAGAAACATGAGTTCTGCCAGGCAACGTGGTACATGCCTGTAATCCCAGCAACTCAGGAGGCTGAGGCAGGAGGATCATGAGTTCAAAGCCAGTCTCAGCAATGTCAAGGCACTAAGCAACTCAGCGAGACCCTGTCTCTAAACCAAATACAAAATAGGGCTGGGTATGTGGCTCAGTGTTAGTGTCCCTGAGTTCAATCCCTAGTACCAAAAAATAAAGATAAAAATAAAGGGCTGGGGATGTAGCTTAGTGACAAAGTACCTCTGGGTTCAATACCCCATAAAAAAAAAGAAAAGAAACAAACAAACATGAGTTCTGGGGACCAAGAGCATCAGACTCTATCATTTACCATGCAAGAGGGAATAACTAATACAAAATTCAATTTAAGAACCACTTCTTTCCCTTAAAACCAGTCTCATAGATTTAACTAAGATTCTATCTAATGCAGGTCTGAAATGACTTTGAAAGAGCCAAACTAAATCAAACAAAAAAGATTCTTCCCCCGAGTAGCTCCTAAATTCAGAAAAGGACAATCTAGTTTTCTGGGGCACCCTTGGCTCTCCAAGGGCCTTTAGAGATATATATGCCCTTAGCGGGCAGAAAGGAATAGACTCCTCAGTAGGTACATTTGGTGTTTAGTCAAGGAATGAGAGGCCAAGTAGAAAGAAAACTGGAATTCCACCAATATAATTGATTTATTATATTTTACATCTATTTTAAGGTTAGCATTCATAGAAAAAATTATTGATTTAACATAACAGGGAAAAAAATGCATAGATAATCAAAAGAGCATGGGCTTTGCAGACACTCAGAGTTGTAAAGAATTACTTAACATGGTGTCTGACCTACAAAGTGTTTAAATCAGAAGTACACGTTATGTTGCTGCTCAATAGAGGTATAAATCCAAACTAAGATATTTGCTTTATCTTCAAGATCAGGGTAATTAACATCTGCTACACAGATTAACTTGCTAATCAAATGAAACAGTACATGTAAAACACCTGGTAGGTAGTAAAAAAACAAAAGGAATAGAACGGGATGAAATAGTACAGGCTAAATGAAGAATAAAATACATTACATATGTAAGTTTATACATTTACTGTAAAGATTTCTTTGAGCAATTTAAACTATCACTGAATTAGTAGATATGCATGCAAGCATATTTCAAAATGATAAAAGATAGCTGGGAGTACAGCTCAGTGGCAGAGCACTTGCCTAGCAATACAAGAGGTCCTTCAATTAATCTTGCCTAGCAATACAAGAGGTTCTTCAATTAATTCCCAGCACTGCAAAAAAATAAAATACAAAATTAAAAAATAACCTAAAAGACAATGAGACTAAGCAGATATTATGGAAAGTAGTCTAATTTCCTACAGTTCTCCTTCTAACTAAGGAACAATATTACAGGATAAAGCTTTAGAAGGTAAGGTGGGGTAGAAGGCTCTGACTCAAGGTATCTAGCATTTTGTTCAAGAAGGAAATATACCACAGTCAAGTATATAATCATGTAACTATATTGTAAAATAATAATTTTTTTTGTAACAAAGAATGCAAAATAGGTAGCCTATAAAATGAGAAATTAATATGTGACTGTGAGTAGATGCATTATCTAGGTCATTAAATTACATTACAGATTTAAAAGCAGTATAAAGTAAAAGAAGGTTACCATAAAGTAGTAGCAATCAGAAAACAAAATTAGAAAAACAGATGTGCAAGTGAGAAGATTTAAATACTGAATAACACAAAGGGGCCTAACTACTTCCCTTCCACTATTATCTGAAGACTTTTCTATTTAAATCTTTACATCCTTGTGCTCTAGGTTTTCGCCTCAAATAAAGATCATAGGAGCTGTGTCAGCACTCCCTAACCCCCAAAAGGCAATGCACACTTTTCTTGTCTTTTTATTTAAATTAGATAATTCAAATTCTCAGGCCCCTGTAAGCCCAACATGGGAGGCCGAGGTAAGAAGATCGAAAGTTTGAGCCCAGCCTCAGCAACTTATAGACACCCTGTCTCAAAATAAAAACTGAAAAGACTGGGAACATGCTCAGTAGTAAAGTGCCCCTGAGTTCAATCCCTAGTACAGGGGCCAGAGGGTAGGGTACTCAAATTTTTATAGATATTATAATCTAAAATTTTCAAGTAGTTATCAGTGAAATTATTTTTAAAACAAGAAATTGTAAAAAGACAAAAAGGCTGATATTTATAGTTCAGTTCACAGATGGAAAACTATAAGCAAGGTAAGAATATTTAAATGTTCCTGCTTTGAAAATAAAAATAAATTATAATTTTTTCAATAAATAAAAAAATTATTTTTGTGAAACATTCCTGTTAATCCAAAAGTTTTGCGTTCCACTTGTTTAGAGGGGAAAAAGACTTGAAATATATACACATAATCTACAAGTGGCATTTTTAGCTATTTTAACTAAATAAATTTGTTAGTTGACATTTGATAATAAAGGACACCAAAGACAGATTAATCCCAGCTAATCAGGAGGCTGAGGTAGGATTGCCAAATTTGAGACCAGCCTAAGCAACCTAGCAAGACCCTGTATCCAAATAAAATTTAAATAAGGATGGGGTGAGGAGGCTGAGGATGTTATTCAGTGGTAGAAAACTTGCCTAAATATATATGCGAGGTACTGGTACACTCTCCAGTGTGTGTGTGTGTCTCTCTCTCTCTCTCTCTCTCTCTCTCTCTCTCTCTCTCTCTCTCTCACACACACACACACACACACACACAAAATGAACATAACCTAACTGAAATTAAGTCAGCTTATGTTTTTGAATCATAATATTCTGTATTAGTATTTTAAAATTCAAATTCTTATTCTTGGTTTCACAAAATTATTACATTTCAATCTTACAAATTATTGAAACTGATCACACTTAATTTTGTTATTTATTTTTTAATATGGTATCCAAGGTTGTGATGGTCAAGCAATTAATTTCCTCTAACAACACACACTTTTCAGACTTTTGCTTATGTCCTCACTCCCCTTCATTCAGGTCTCTACTCAAATGCCACAACCCAGAGAATATTTCCCTGACCATGTTAACTAAAATAGCATACCTTTCCCCTCTCAACCTCTGCCTGATCTGATCACTCTCTATTCCCTTTTCCTCTTTCCTTTTTAAAACATCTCACTACCTGAAATTATATATTTATTGTCTGATGTCCTACTAGGCTGTTAGCTCTATGAAGGAAAAACTGTATATCCCCAGGTGCTATATTCCCAGGGCCTAGACTAATGCTTGGCATATAGTAAATGATTAATAAAAACTGGGAAGGATGAAATTGAAGATGCTTTCAAAAGAACTCCGTATTCTCTAGGCAATAATTATATGTAAGTTTACTAAAGCACAAAGAAGTTTTATGAATTACCCACATTCACATAAGAAGTCATAAAACAGAACTACAAATTAGTGATGATCCAGTGGTCTTAACAGCTGACCTGTCCCTATGAACATGTATAAAAATTTCTTTACACAAAGTATGTATTTGATTAATATAGCAAATACCAGATGAACTCTGAAATCATTCACTACTAATTCATTAAAAGCTAGGTTGACTTTTCCAAAAATTGTTACAAATTTTAAAATTGACATTTTCAGTACGTACCAAAGAACGCCTCATCTGCATTAATATAGCCATAAAGCAGTCAAAGCTGATCATTCCTTCCTGGCTTGATAGTAGTTTGTTTTTCTCCATGGTATTTACAACCGCTGAAGCCCCCAAAGCCATTTCTATCCATTCAAGAAGATACCGCAAAGAGCCTCGCTGAGCTGCTAAACCAAGCAGTAACTCAGAAGCTAATCTACGACCTAAAGTGTCTGCCCCAGAATTCGGAATAGTTACTCCTTTAAGAAATGTTGTTACTTGTGATAAGCAGTCCAAGCCCATAGGAGGAATCTTGCTTTCATTTGCTAAAGATAATGGTGGCAAAGAGCTCACAACTTCAATTGCAGTGTGAATAACATCATTGCAAAGGCTGAGACCAGGTCCTGACACAGGCATCATCCAACTTTGTCTCAGAAGTGCAAACAATAGACTTAGACCAGTTCGAACACCCATTTCTATAAGTGCATCAGTGCTTGACCGGGGACGTTCACTAACGGAATGGATATCTGCTGAACCAGAGCTGCTCTCCGGAGAATGCTGCTGCTGTTTCACTTTGCCTTTGTCATGGTATTTATTAGAAAGTGCATAAAAGACACGTTGGAGTACAAGCAGTCGTTTTCGAAGTGCCCCAGCAAATGGAGAATCTGAACATACCATCTTTGCCAGTGCTAGTTGGCTGCTAAGAAGGGCATCCAAATAATGGTCCTGTTCATCACTTGAAAGAGACTCACGTTCAAAGTCTGGCAACTGTGGTCCTTTGAGGCATAAAACTTGTTGGGGCAAAGGTACTACTTCCTTATTGCTGACCAGTTTAGAATACAGGACAGCAACTCCCTCTCTTGTAGCAATAGATTCGCTGTCCTCTGTAATCCAGGAGCTGTTCAGATGTTCGAGCCATTTCAGTTTCACTGGTGGAACCATAGTTGCCATCTTGATTTATTCTCTAGCCATTAGTTCTAAAAAGGAAGAAGAGAAAAACTCAAAAACATATATGGATGATTCATAAAATGTTTCTAACCTTCCATCTTACATTACAATTAGTGATTTCCAACTGGTAAAATGAAAATGAAGCCCAGACTTGAGTTCATGATTTTATAACACTGTTAGTATTTAGGTTATATAAGACATTAACATTACGGCATGTTGTGATTTGGCTCTGGAATGTCCCCCAAAGGCTCATATGTTTAAGACTTGGTCCCCAGTTGGTGGTACTACTGGGAAGAGGTGGAACACTTTAGGAGGTGGGGCCACCTTGCAAGAGGTGGGGAGATGCCTTTGAAAGTTATATTTTGTCCCTAGACCCTTCTTTTCTCTATTTCCCAGGTGCTTGAAATGAGCAACTCTGTTCTATCACATGCTTCCACCATGATATCCTGCCTTACCACAGGCCAGAAACAATAGAATCAGTTGACTATGGACTGAAACCCTGAAACCATGTGCCAAAATAAACCTTTTTTCTCTCAAGATGATTTTCTCAGGTATTTTTGTCACAGTAACAAAAAGTTGACTAACAAGGAGAAATGGATGAAGGGCTATGGGAACTCTGCATATGATTTTTGCAATTTCTTTAAAATCTAAAATTCCAAAATTTTTTAAAGTTAATTTTAAGAAATAGTGTTTTCTTCAGATGTACCTTTACCCTTCAGATTCTGATCTATCAGTATAAAAGTGAATTCTATATAACTGATTACTCCCAATTTTTTTCCTTTTAAAAAAGTATTTTACTTTCACTTTCTAGTAAAAGATGCTTGTGCTAACTAACAATCAAACAAACTTGGTAAATTCCAAGAATTAGGAAGAATAAAATTTTTGAACCTATCACTATGAACAATTTTGTGCAATCCTTTCCATATTGATTGTTTGCTTATTTGTTTGTTGTGTATTTTCCTTTAGCCATTAACATCAAAGGGCTTAAGTTATATTCTTAAAAATAATAATTAGGAATAATGAAGGTGAGAGGAAAAGAGTTATCTTAAGGGATGGATACCTGAAAAATCAATATATTCCAGTTATCAAAGTTTCAATTATCACCTTTGTATTTTATTGTACAAATATCTTTCTTTGCTCTTATTTTGTAGAGATTCTCTCTCAAATATCTGGTTTCTTTAATAGGCACTTCTCAAATGTATGAATCACCCACTCAGATGCAACACATCCACCCCACACCTTTTTATGATTTGTGCCATCAAGCCCTCCATCTTACTTAGGTGTTTCTGATTTTGTTTTGTTTTGTTTTTGTTTTTTCCTTTGGTAGTGCTGGAGATCAAACTCAGGGCTCCGTGTATTAAGCAAATACTCCACAACTGAGCAATGCCTGCTGCCTCCATTCTCTCCTTATTTATTTTTGAAGGCGTCATCCTTGTTTATTTCCTTAGAGACAACTTTGACACCAAGTCTTGTTCTCTTAAAAAAAGGCTTTCTCTTTTAATCCACTTTTCTTCTTGCTTCCACTGTCCCAGCTGTCCAGATCTTTACATAGTTGGTCCTTTTATCTACAACCCATACCTCTTTGCTTAACTCACATATACAATTGTGCACATCACCTCTCCACATGAATATCAAACAAAAAGGCATCTCAAACTCTACATAGCCAAACCTGAACTCCTATTCCACCACTACCACCATCAATGCCCAAACCTGTTCCTCCTATAGACTTTCTCATCTCAGTAAATAGCAATTTTATCCTTCTAATTCTCGGGCCAAAAATCTTAGGGGTCTTCATTGATTCCTTCCTTTCTTATATTCAAATGCAATCAGTGAGTTCTATTTTCAAAATTTATCCAGAATCCAACCAATTCTCCCCCTCCATTGCTACCACCCAGGTCACTGAAAGAGCCTCCTAACTGGTTTCTCTGCTTTCAACCTTTATTCCACACTCCACTAAAGTCTATTCTAATAAAACAGATAGATGGAGATTTTAAAATGCAAGTCATACATCTCTTCTGACTAGGATGGTATAGTTTGGGGACAGACCAATGTTCTGGCCAAGAATAACTACAAAGGATATGTAATTGTAATCCATTTAAAGGCACTGCAGAGTTGTTGAAGCAACAAGGGTAACTGGAATCAGGACTTCAGAAAAGAGGAAACTGCAGAGAGGAAAACTGGCATTCTAAAGATGATTTTCACTTGGAGATGTTTGCCAGTTCCAAGCATAGGGCAAGAGGCTGAGAATCAGAATTCTCTTATGCAGAAGTTCACTGCTTAAAGACAGTGCAATAAGCAAAGCTTTGGCTACACTGAGGAGTTACCAAGATAACAATTGGGTACTTGAGGATCCAGCTCAAATACTGAAGGGAAAGATGGGGAACTATCGTCCTAACACAACTCCTGAATTCTAAAACGTCATATTAGAGAGCTAAGGAACTAAGCAGAAGGCCTCTGAAAAGCAGAGCAGTCTACCATGTTAAAAAGATATGATGGACTCAAGCTCAAAAACAAAGAAAAGAATAAAAAAGGTCAGAAAGAAAGAAGTGGAATCAAGACAAAGAAGTGATAATATTTTTTTCAGGTTGAATATCCCTTATTCAAAATGCTTGGGATAATAGTATTTCTGATTTCTTCAGATTCTGAAACTTTTCTGTACACAAAATTAGATATTTGGGAATAGGACCCAAGTCGAAACACAAGATTGTTTTGTTTCATATACACCTTATACAAATGAAGATAGTTTTTGCAAGATATTTAGAATGCTTGCATTTTAACCATGATCTATCACATGAGATTTGGTGTGAAATTTTTCACTTGTAACATCATGTTGGCTCTCAAAAAGCTTCAGCTTTTGGAACATTTAGGATTTTGGATTTTCAGATTAGGGATGTTCAAACTGTACTGGATTACATTAAAGAAGAATAACAAAAACAAAAACAGAACTGGTTTTAAAACTATAATCCAAGAAAAATTTCAAAACTAGAAAAATATCTGAATCGATATATTAAGGGTTCACAAAGCACCAGGGAAGGGCTGGAAATGCAGCTCGGCGGTAAAGGACTTGCCTAGCCATGCATGAGGCCCTAAGTTTAAACCCCAGGACCAGGAAGAAAAAATTATCTGGGAAAATTATCCCACAATAATCAACTCAATACAAGACTAATAAAATATTAGATTTCACCAGATACAGTGGTGCATGCCCATAATCCTAGTTACATGGGAGTCTGAGGCAGAAAGATCACAAGTTCAAGACAAACTGGGCAACTTAGCAAGACCCTGTCTCAAAAATAAAAAGAGCTGGGGATGTAGGTAGGTGATAGAGTGCTTGCTACCATGTAGGAGGCCCTAGGTTCAATCCCTAGTATACACATACACATACATACACACACACACACACACACACACACACACACACACACACATATTAGGTTTCAGAGACATAGAAAAAATCCTCAAGGCCTCCAAGTAAAAAGACCAACTAACTCAAAAAGGCAAGATAATTACCCTGGCATCAAAGAGATGGAGCAAGATGGTGGCCAGGGAAGATTCTCTAGCAACTGTCCCCCAACAAACACACCAATTTGAACAGCTATTCACCAAATTACCTTGAGAGAGCTAAGGAAGCTAGGTGACAGATCATCATAGTACCTAATTTTAGTATAATAAAAAAAAAAGCAGGACGGAAAGAATTGCCCATGTAACACACCCCTGCAACCCAAGCAGTGTGGAGAGAAATTCTCTGGTTTAGGAGAAGCAGAATAAAGCCCAGGCCTTAGACTTGAAATCCAGTACCCATAGTAAAATCTCACACTCCCTGCCCTGGGCCCATACCTGAAGACTGAATCCATGGAACTGTGTTACCCAAATGCCAAAAGATTGCCGCCACCACCCCTTGCCTAACCTCAGGCAGCAGAGAGGGAAGCAAGACTCCATTCATTGAATACAAGGGCAAAAAAGCTCTTTGCCTTGGAGCTCAGAACTCTGCCTCAAAGCTCTGCATGAGGCCTATCACAGTAAGATCCAGCATCAGACAAAATACAAAGGCCTATATTCAGTCCCAAGTTTGCAGTCACAACCTCCACACCTACCCTGGAGTCAGGCTAAGATCGGCACACAAGTGGGACAAAATAGTTTTGGCCTGCATTGCTTTCAGCTTTGTTGTGGGCCTGGGGAAACACTATTCCCTAACTGGATAGGTCCCTGTGACTGTGAGACTCGGGTGTGAACAAGCTCAGAGTTATCCTTGGCTTGGAAGGGATTCTCCACCTGTCCTCTCCCAAACTAGGCAGCACAACTATTCCCAAATCACTGCTTATAGATAAGAGTTTGAGACCTGCACCCTGATAGAAGAGACTTAGATTTTGGCCTGCATCACCACCAGCTGCAGTATAGGCCACGGTACACCGCTGAGATTACACAGGTCCTTGTATTTGGGAGACTCACATATGACTCAGCTTAGCATACACCTCAGTGACTAAGAAACTGTCTTCTCCAACACTACCCCAACTACAGGTAACAGAGTATGGAACAAAACTCCACTTGCTGGTGGTAGGACAGGATAATAAGCATTAGACTTTGCCTTGGACATTAGTGCAAGGTTAATGAGACCTAATACTGGGCAGATTTTAATGGTCCCCACCCCAAGGCCAATGCCCACAAATGGAGTTTCTGGAATAGCCCTAATGTCAGGTAGAGACATATGGCCCCAGTCTGTCAGATTTCTATTCCAGTCAGCATCACTTATGGCTGGCTACAGCAGTTTGGGGTCATGAATTCACCTCAGCAGTTGGCAGCCCATACAGTACCAGTCTTGGAAAACTGTGAGCTAAGGTTGTGGGACAGTATTATGGCATTCATGGCCACAGGAGATGGGCTGGTCCCTCCATGGATATTCTACCCAGAGCCAGGTACAATTCCATAGTTCCTGACCATAGACCAGTAAGGGTGGACAATGTTTTTGGGCCTGCCCTTGCCCCAGGGAGAGGTTTGTGAAGACAAATTGTGTTTTCTTAGGTACTCCCCCAATTCATGCCGAAAAATACCAGCTTCAGATTGGGTACAAACCTGGGCTTAAATTCCCTCTAGTGCTGAAATAGTGATAACACACCAAAAGCCCACTTCTAGCAAACCTGAACTTAGGGCTCCATCTAGTGCTAAAACAGCAGAAGTGAGCACGGGCTCAGAAAAACAAGCATAAAACCAGATTATGAAAATTTGAATAACTAATCCTTCAATGCACCAATGATATCACACATCAATAAGAGTTAACACTTTCAGGGAACTGTGACCTCACCTAACAGAATAAGGCACTAGACATGACCAATAGTAACCAACATGGGCAAACTCACAGGTAGAGAATTGAAAACAGCTGTTTTAAGGCAACTCAAAGCTTCAAGAGAACTCTGAGATATGATTCAATGCTGTAACAAAGAAACTTAAAACAGAGATGGAAACAGCTTTTTTAAAAAATCAAAGCAGGTGTGGGGACACATGCCTTGAGACCCAGCTAGTCAGAAAGTTAAGGCAGGAGAGCCTGTCTCTTATTAAAACAAACATACACAAATCCTTCTGCTGAAAAATACACTAAACAAAATTTAAAACATGATAGTTTCAATAGCAGAAGACATCAAACAGAAGAGAAAATTAATAAACTCAAAGGTTATTTGGAAATACATAATTGGTAGCTGGGTATGGTGGCACATGCCTATTATCCCAGCTACTTGGGAGGAAGAGGCAAGAGGGGATCACCAGTCAGCCTGGGCAACTTACTAAGACAATAAGATGAAACAGGGCTGGAGATAGAGTTCAGTGGTAGAGCACTTGTCTAGCATGTGCAAGGCCCAGGGTTCAATCCCCAGTACTACGAAAAAAAAAAAGAAAGAAGAAAAAGGAAGGAAGGAAAGAAAGAAGAAAAGAAAATACACAACTGGAGGAGAAAAAGGAAAAGAATGAAGAGGAATGAAGAAAATATGGAAACCTTGATAAAACATTAAAGAGCAAATATTTGGGTTTTTGGGTTCAAAAGAGACTTGAGAATAACAAAGGGGTATAAAGCTATTCATAGAGGTAACAGAAAACTTCCCAAATCTAGAGAAGGATATAAATATCCAAGTACAGGAAGACCATAGGTCACTCAGATTTAACCTAACCAAATCTACTACAAGATTTCAGAGGTTAAAGAGAAAATTCTCATGGTAGCAAGAGAAAAACAAATAACATATAAGGGTGTCCCCAGTTCATCTGACAGTAGACTTCTCAGAGGGAAAAATATCCTTACAGGTCAGCGGTGATGAGATTTTCATAGTACTGAACAGGGGAAGAAAAAAAAAAAAACACACAAATAAAATATTTTGTGCCAGTAAAGATATGCTTTAAAAATGAAAAAAAACATTCCCAAACAAAAATTAAGGGAATTGAATTTTCTCTGTCAGACATGTCTTATAATAAATGCTAAATAAAGTTCTTCAAAATGAAAGAGATGCTAATGAGTAAGAAGAGAATATCAGAAGGTACAAAACTCATTGGAAAGAGTAACTAAACAGGCAAATTCAGAATGTTCTATTATAAAAAACATGGGTGCAAACCATTCATATCTTTAGAATGAAAACCAAAATAAACATAATAACTACAACAAACTGATTCCTTATCTAACAATCAGATGAGGTTGAGCCATGGGACACAGAGGCCTGACTTCAGAAATTGGCTACCATGGAGTACTGTCCCAGATCACTGGGGAGTATGTGGCACTGTGTGGGAGTGGTTCCCTGTCTGGTTCTACAATAGTTTTCCTGATAAAATGGCTCACCTACCTCCACCCCATCCTGTTCATCACAGAAGAAGCCCCTCCTGGTCAGGGCTCCTTTACCTGTGTGACTATAAAACAGAGTTGGGCTACTCCATGTGGTTAGAGGGCAGATCTGGTATGGTCTGATCCTGTCATTCTCCCTCTCATTTAAAAAGAGCATTGCCTCTTGTGTGTTTATTGATTAGATAAGTTTATGGGTAACTGATTGATTTATTTGGTATTCTGGATACTTGTCCACTATTATAAGTGGACAAGAACATTTATAAATGTTCTGATGACTGGTAGAGTAAGAATCCAATCTAAGATTTTCTTCTGTTATTACATGCCAACACACTATTGATATTCTAATTTGAAATGCATTAAATATATATGTATTCAGAAAACATACTTTTATCAGAGTTAATTTGTCCACCAGGACATAGAATGTCTATTTGTTGCTATTTTAATTTTCTTTGTGTAAGTCCTCTCTCTTTCTCGTTAAATCGATTCTTAAGTATTTTTGGTTTTGTGACTATTATAAATGAAATTTCCTAATTTCCTTTTCCAGTTCATTACTGCTATCCAGTCATCAAGGTATACTCATATATTTCTTTCAAACTACACAAAAATAGAACAAGGATGCATCAAGAAACAGACAACATATAACAAGTGATAGGAAGCAAAATAAAGCAAAAAAGTATTAAGAGAATACTGAGAAAAAAGGTCAGCTATAAGACCAAGCACACCTATTACATCAATACCTTTAAAACTCACTTATTAATATCAATATGGTGCTATAAATGTAACTAAGTTGCAGAACACTTGCCTGGCATGTGGAAGACCCTGGTTCAATTCCCACACCACAAATGATATAATAACAATAAACCAAAAACCCAAAAGATAAAAGTTGATACCAATAATAAAAACAATAGTAATTGTAAGCTATATGCTAACTGAAACAAACATATATACCAGTAGCTATGGTCCAAAGAGTTTATAATTCTCTGCTATAATAAATCTAATAAGTAAATCTTATTATTTAAAATATGTATTCCATTTACAAGAGATCTAGAACAAGTACTTTAGAAATGCTAAAGATAAAATGTAGGTAGCGATATTACAAGACAAAAATTACTTATTAGGAACAAATGGGATATAAAAAGCTACTTGGTAATGGTGAAACATAATCACTACTAAGATATGACAGTCACAAACCTTTATACACAAGCAAGATAATGAAACAGAAACCACAGAAAATATGAGTGGCAACCATAGTAACAGAGATTTGAATACTTAACAAATTAAGCAAATAAAATACAAGAGTATTTAAACTCCTGGTCTGGGGTACACCATGGGTCCCTATGAAATTCTTATGAAAGATGTGTACCCTGACTCCCCCAAGAATAAAATTCTTACACACATATTCATATGAGCAAATATTTAAAGATTTCATAAATGTCTTGGAGTCATCCATATACTCCAAATTGGTAAGGCTGATCTAAAATATTATGAATATCCTAAAATATCTTCTTTCTAAGTACCAGTGGAAATTCTTCTCAAATTGACTATATTCAACAAAGAATTCCAAAATATGTACGCAATTTAGATCATAATTCTAACCAGAAAGTGGTGAAACTAGAAAGTACAAAAATAACTAATAAGAAAATTTCTCCAAGGTGTACTATTAAGTGGGAAAAAAAAATATAGACTTGTGTCTAGTTTAATAATTCAGATATAGCAATATACTTACATCAAAAAGGGTTTATATTTATATATGTTCATAAATGCACATATTTTCATAAACAAATTCTGGTAAGATACAAAAAATAAAAAATGGGAACACTGTTGCCTTCAGAAGAATACCCAGGTTAGTCAGAGTTGGGGCAGGAAAGACAATCATTCCCCACTTCATAATCTTTTGAATTTCATATACCTACATGTAATATCTACAAACATTTTTTAAACACCATTTTTAAATAAAAAAATAAAACCAAAAGAAGTCAAAAAGTCAAATTTGTGGAACTAACTCCTCTAAACAAACTAGTTTCTTAGGGGGAGGGGGAAAAGAAAGTACATGCTATCTAGAAAATTATATAAAAGCAATATCAAAATCAGTAAAACAGTCAAATTTTACTCAGAGAAATACACAAAGACCTAAATACTTCATGTCTTATTAAGAACTAAATGAATTAATAATTCAACAAAGAATCAGAAAAACAACAAAATTAACTTCAAGAAAGGCATAAGAGATACAGAAATTAGTAAATTAGAAAACGTCAAAAATAAAAGAATATCTAAATCTCAAAGATATGATTCTTCAGTGGAAAAAAATGAATACAATCAGCTAACCTAATAAAGTAAGAGGGAGAAAGAGAAACAAGAAAGAAAGGAGGGGTTGGAATAGCTCAGTGGTAGAGTGCTTGCCTAGCATATCAAGCCCAGGGTTTGATACCCAAATATAAAACTAAACAAACGCACAAAACATAAGATGCTTAATATTATGAATAAGATTGAAAAGACAGGTACAGAAAACAGTTTTGTGGTTCCTCAAAAAGTTCAAATGAAGTAAGCATATGGCCCAGCAATTCCACTCCTAGGTCCAAACCCAAGAACTGAAAACATAATGTTCATTAGAATATTATTCACCCATAAAAAGGAATCAATTACTGGCACATACAGCAAGGTAGAGCAACATGACTGAGCCTTGGAAACATTATGGTAATTGAGACAATTCAGACATATTAAAGGCCACATATTATATGATTCTATCTATATGAAATATCCAGAATTGGCAAATGCATAGACAGAAAGTAGGTTAGTGGCTGCGGGGGCAAGGGAAGAGTAAGGGCAAATTACTCACTGGGCAAGGGGTTTTACTTTGGAATGATAAAAGATTTTGGAACTAGAGAGAGGGTATTATCAATGTTCTAAATGCCACTGAATTGTTATTTTGAAGTAGTTAATTAGATAATAAGCAAATATGGGGAAATAATAAATAGTGTTTATACTTATGTTATTAAAAGAAGAATCAGCTGGACACTGGTACATGCCTATAATCCCACCTACTTTGGAAGCTGAGGCAAAAGGATCACAAGTTCAAGGTCAGCCTGGGCAATTTAATGAGACCCTGTCTCAAAATATAAAATAAAAAGGGCTGAAAATATAGCTCAGTGGTAAAGGACCCCTGGGTTCAATCCCCCATATGAGGGTGGGGAGTTGGGGAAGAAGGGACAATGATGGGCAACTAAATATGCAACAATGTTCTTAAGAATGACTTTGAGGGACTGAGGGTATGGCTCAGTGGTACAGAACTCACTTAGCACATGTGAGACATTGAGTTTGATCCTCAGCATCACATATAAATAAAATTAAAGGTACTATGTCCATCTACAACTTAATGTATATATAAAAACTAATATATACACATATTAACAACTAATACATGCGTATATATGTATATGTGTGTGTACATATATAAATATATATATACATACACACACATATATGAAGAAGAAGAAGAAGAATGACTCTGAGCCAGGCATGGTGGCACACACCTGTAATCCCAGCAACTCAAGAGGCTGAGGCAGGATTGCACGTTCAGACCATTCTCAGCAACTTAACAACAACCTGCCTCAAAATTAAAAAGGACTGGGGATGTAGCCCAGTGGTTAAGCACACCTGGGTTCAATCCCCAGCACAAACAAACAAACAAAAAAAGGACTTTTATGGGTTAACAAAAAAAAAAAAAAAAAATTACAGGATACCAGGTACATCAAGTTGTGAATTCAAAGAAAGTGACAGTATGTTTAAAGACTTAAAAAGTAGATCAGAACAGAAAACAGGAAAATGTTTCTATAAAACTGCAGGAAAGTGAAGACTGAGTTCAGTTTGTGAAAAAAAAATTATAAACCAAATTACAGACTTTAGTTCATAATTTATGAGGTAAACCTGATGAATGGGGAACAACATTGTATCTCTACCTAGAACAGTATGTGGTGCCTCATATGCCCTTGATAAAGGATACGTTTCAAGAAAACTGATTTGACAGTTATTTACCATGAATTGGACAGCTGGGATAATATAGTAAGGACACTACTGAAACAAATCAATAATGAGATTCAAAGAAAATAACAATAATAACAAAATCAAGTTCTGTTTTAAAGGGAAACTCTGTCATGCCTTTGAGAAACTGACTATTCCTAAGCTACTGTAAATGTTTCAGGACATAGAGAAGAGTCTTAGCTCTTTTTAAGTAGACAATAAAGTAACTATACCACAATTCAAAGCACAAGAAGTACAACTGTAAAACTGACACATAAAGGCTATTGTAAAAATCCATAAAGTATTAGTAAGCAAAATAAAATAGTACATTAAGTTAACAGGCCATATGTGAACAAGGTTCATTCCAGGAAAATAATTATGATTCAACATAGGCAAATCTATTCAGATTAACAAACTTCATGTTATATTGAGAGGACTTTAATAAGGCACAAAAGGTTGGGAATGTAACTTAGTGGTAGAAGGTTTGCCCAGTCTGTATAGGCCCTGGGTTCAATCCCCAAAACCACCAAAAAAATAAAAACCTAGTAAAATCCTACTTAGAAAACAAGGAAATATTGGTTTGTGGGATTTGTGTAGTACTAAAGATCCAACCCAGGGCCTCTTGGCAGCAAATGCTCTACCACTGAGTTACCCCCCAGCCTCAGATAGTTTTTGATAAATGGTGAAGATCAACAATGTTTTGGTTGGGAAGAATCCACATTTTAGAGACTCAAGTCTCCTTTGGTTAATGGATAAAACTAATTCAACATTAACCAAAATCAACCTGTACTTTATAAAATGTTGAAAATTATAAAAATTAAATATGTAAAAATTGAAAAAAAAATCTGAAAAAATTTGAAACTGAGAAACATCCTACCATATATTATGCCAGAATAACTAAAAACAATGTGGTCTGGCATAAGAATAAAAAGATTAGGTTAAGCAAAAGCAACAGAAAATAACAGAGTTCAGATATAGAACCAAGTACATTTAGGAAGTTATTATCTGATGAATGTAGCACATCATAAGCAAGCTATTCCAAAATAATGTATATACTCACCATCCCAATATATACAAGGAGATATATTTAATGATATTCACTGTATTCTCCTTACAATAAGGAAACAACCTAAATATTCATCAAGAGGGAATAAATAAAACAGTGTATGTATAAACATTTTTCATATAATGTCAAAGTACAAACTTGACACTACAAAGAAATTAATATACACAAATCAGCATAAACAATTACAATATTTTAATGTTCAAAACAAACATATACACACATTCTTTCCCTCTCCCTCTCCTGCCCCTCTGTATAGAAGGGCCATACTACATAAGTGAAAACTAAAATCCCAAAAGCCTATCAGTTCAGCGAGGTTTGATTTTAGGCTAAAACATTTACCGGCTATTGATCAAGGCAAGTTCTTTAATTTCTCCATGGCTCAATTTCCTTATCTATGTAAACAGTGCCAAGAGCAGAGAGCAACTTTCCTCCAACATACTTTTCTGCCATAGTGTTCTGCCTTACCTCAAGTCGAGAGCAACAGAGTGGCTGAATTGAGTGAGACCTTCTCAAACTATGAAACCTTCTCTTACTTGTTTTTGTCAAGTCAAAATGACAAAAGCTCATTAACACAAGTTTTACTTACATCTTGTCATTTTGTATGTATACATTCTGAGGATGTATTCTACAAAACAGATGAATCATCAATATAGTAGGAGTTGCCAAAGGGGATTTTGCTTTTCAAAATAATTATGATCGGCAGAAAGAGATTCAAAGAAAAATGCTAATTAAACTAATAACATTTCCAATACAAATTTTAGTTACTGAATAAATTCTGCTTAATCCTTTAACACATTCTGTTGTAAGCAAACGAAAAATGAAAATGAATTCATTAAACTATGAAACTTAACAATATGCTAGAAACTTAACAATAAACTAAAATCGATTAGATAGATCCATTTTCAAGCTATAAATCCATTCAAATCAACTGTAATCAACAATCCTTCTCTAAATGTAAAAATTTAAGGCATATGGTAGGGGAGATATAAGTGAGGACAGAACCCAGGTCCTTAAGCAGGCTAGGCAAGAGCTCTACCACAGCTACATCCCCAGCACTTTTAGAATTTTATTTTGAGACAGGGTCTTGCTAAATTTCCCAGGCTGTTCTGCAACTTGTGTGTGCATGTACATGTGCATGTATGTGTTTGCATTACTGAAGTCTGAACCCAGGGATGCTTTATCACTGAGCTACATCCCCAGCCCTTTTTATGTTGGTTTGAGTTTGGGTTTATGTTGTTTGTTTTGAGACATGGTTTTCCTAGGTTGCCCAGGCTGGCCTTGA
The DNA here is from genome assembly GCF_902686455.1 of Sciurus vulgaris. Taxonomy (NCBI): domain Eukaryota; kingdom Metazoa; phylum Chordata; class Mammalia; order Rodentia; family Sciuridae; genus Sciurus; species Sciurus vulgaris. Next base: position 111,362,394 of record NC_136462.1, read on the forward strand.
ACTTGAGATCCTCCTACCTCAGCCTCCTGAGTTGCTGGGATTTATAGGCATGAGCCACCTTGCCCAGGTAAATGTAAAAATTTAGAATAAATTAAATTTCTCCCTTACTATGGTACATAATAAAGTATTTCTTCAAATATTTCATAAAAGTTATTTTTCAGGTCATACATTCCAAAGCTAAATGACTGTCCATTAGCAGTATCATCTCCAATGTAGATACCCCACAGTTTTTCAAAAACAAAGAAAAATCATTGATTTGATCAACTACTTTCCAGTGTACTTCTTGTTAACAACTGTTTGAGCCAGAGCAAGGTGCAATAGTTGGTGTCTGAATTAGTTTTTCGTTTTCAAGTTTAAAGCTTTATATTCAGTTGCCAAACATTAAAAAAAAAAAAAAAAAAAAAAGCTGTCTTTATCAACTACCTAGCTTAGGTACAAGGAAACCAACATAATTAAAATGGCATCAGGAAATTTAAGGTTCTACTAGCAAAAAAGAAAAAAAGCTTTTTAACCTCAGACAAAACCATTAACCTCTCTAGAACTCATCTAAAAAATAAGGGTTTGAAAAAAATAAAATAAAAAAAAATACAAAATAAGGGTTTGAATAAAATAATCTCTACATTCCTTCAGGTTCTAAAGTAATATGATCTTTATCTTTAAAATAAAGTCCAAGTGTTCAATAACACACAAAACTGGATGGTACTACATTCTACCCACTATTGGAAAGAACATAAAAAAAGTATTAATAATCTCATCAAGTCCAGAAAATACTGCTTACCTCTCAAACCTCTTCCCAGACACAGCCCTATAAGCAAAGATGAATGTGGGCTACCAGGAGTATGGGGTATCCCAAACTAAGTGGTCCACTTTAAGCAAGAAATTAAGTTCCTACCATATTGACATTTTTCTTCATACTACATGCTATAGTTCCATATAGAAAAATGTTTCATATTCCCTACATCTACTAAAACTGAAACAAAGTGCAAGATGCTACACTATTATCCTGAAACATCTGAGAGCCTTCCCTTCCCACTCTCGTCTTCATCAGCTGTTTAAGGGGGAAAAAAAAACAGTAAAGGAATAGTCATTCCTTTTCCTTCTTGAAAATTAAAATGACAAACTACAAATTACAACACTCAAAAATATTTTTTCAGTTGTAGATAGACACAATACCTTTATTTATTTATTTTTATATGGTGCTGAGGATCACGAACCCAGTGCCTCACATGTGCTAGGCAAGCACTCTACTGCTACAACCCCATCCCCAGCAATCCAATTTTAAAGAACAAATTTTTGCTTTACAGTTCTTAAATTTTTAGGGAAGGAAAAAGGGCCAATTATTTTAGTCACTAAAGATTCTCCCTAAAATGGTTTTGTTAAACTTCATATTTGTTTTATCACTTTGGAAAAATACACAATACGTGAAGAGTAAAAACCATTTTAAAATAGCCAATAAAAGCAGACAGAAACATGCATGAGAGTTGATGGTAGCTAGGGCTGAAAATTTAGATAAGTAAATGGAGATAAAATTGACAGGAAATATTAGTTTAATATAAGAAAATTATAAGAAGTCAGTTATTTAATTTTACTTTTATTCAAATAGAAAACATTAACTTCAAAAAAACTGAAACCAAGCCCTTTCTTTTTCCCTCAAAGTACTAGGCTTGATTCACAAAGGTTCCTAGTTTTAATTACTCCAAAGATTAATTAATTTATGGCTCATTTGAATCACCAGTAAGCCCAGAAAGAAGTTTTTTGTTTTTTTTTTTTTTAACCAAACTTAGTCTACTGCTAAAGGACAACATCACTTAAGTCCATTTACTACCTACTACAATTTCTAACAGTCATATCTGTATTTAGGGCCTGGCCAGGTGGGGAAGCGGGGGGTGGTTGGTGTTAAATCAGAGCCTCCTGAACTGAGCCATATCCTCAGACCCTTTTTAAATTCTGAGACAGAGACTTATTAAATTGCCCAAACTGGCCTCAAACTTACAATCCTCCTGCCTCAGCCTCTGTATAACTGGGATTGTATGTATGTGCCACCATGTGGGACTACATTTGTAATTTTTAATGAATTCGTTTCATTTAATACTATGTGAATAAAGTACTGAATTGTGACTAAATTCAGTAGTTTCTAATATTTGTGAGGAGAGAGAGAGAGAGAAAGAGAGAAAGTGTGTGTGTGTGTGTGTGTGTGTGTGTGTGTATTTATTTATTTATTTGGTGCAAGGGATTGAATCCAAGGCCTCTACAACTGACCCACTTTCCTGACATTGAAATTTTTTTTTTTTTTGGCTAAATTTTAAACTTAAATTCACAAACTTCTTCTGGGTACCTAATAGATCTCAGATACTTCAATTAGCATAAATATCCATAAAGCTGGGTGGCAAGGAACGACTACATGCCTACCTTCCCTTGCTACTGAGGCAAAAGGATAGCTTGAACCCAAGAACTGAAGTTCAACCTGAGCAACACAGTAAGATGTCACCTCAAAAAAAAAAAAAAAAAAAAAAAATCCATAAAGTTATTAACATGAAATAAATTTCAAAAAATTAATTTGACAATATGATACAAAACATAAACAGCAGAGTCAAGATTTAAACATGTGTCTCCAGATTCTGAAATATAGTGCTATTTTCACTAAGAGCTATTTTCACTAATAGTGATATTATTTCCCATAATATCACTTCCTGGAAAAATTAATTCTAAATGCAAGGTGGGAGATAGGAATTTGGGAAACTGAGTCTCAAAGGAAGTGTCCATGAACCAATGAAATGATGAAAGCACCCATGAACGATGACAACACCTGAGCAGCATGTCCTTGGCCAGTGCCTTTGACCCATGCCCTTGTAACATGAGGACTTATGTACAAGTGCAGGGAAAACTGGCACAGAACTGTGTACCTCCACCCTGGTTCCACCTCTCTAGTTCAACCCATCTCATACCACAGGGAATGCTATGACTCCTTCTGGAGATAACCCACATTCTCCCTTGTTCCTTGCTTTACCTCAAAGGCATCTCTCTTGAGATGGTCCCCATTCTCCCTTGAAAACATCTCAACTTTCCTAAATAAACTTTCCTTCTTTATGCCTTTGACAGGTACATGCTGAAATCCTTTTCAGTCATATATGTCAAGAACCCTGCATCAAATTCCCCCTTCTCTCCAGGAACTCCTCAGACCCTTGGGAAACATCATCTTCTGTGATAGGTGGATGGAAGAACTGAGGGTTAGGAACTTGTCATAATACACATGTCCCTACCTCACTAAAGTATCTCCTTTGGAGAAGTGTGACAGCACCACCTGCTAATTCTCCCTTCACCCCCCAGAATCAGTGTTTTAGGATAAAATTTATTTGAAAATTCTCTTTTTGTTATCCATTGTAGTAGCTTCCACATTCAACTCCCTGATGTGAGTTTCTCCCAGTTTCCAATTCATCTTTCATCTTTCTACAAATCAAAATCTGACATTACTCCCTTTTCTTAAATCCTCAATGGCTATTTGATGATTAACCTGATAAAGGCCAATCCCTTCACATCAGCAACGTTTTTTTTTTTTTTTTTTATTTCTTTTCTGTTTTTTTAGAACTGGGGATCCAACCCAGGGCCTTGTGCTTGAGGCAAACATTCTACCATTGAATGATACTCGCAGTTCCAGCTAATTAACTTCTTACCATCAGGAATTAAGATACTGTCCTAGTTTATCTTCTTCCACCTTCTCCCACTTACCCCTTACATAATAACCATCATCTAAAACATTTTTTTTTTTTTTTTTTGTACCAGGGATTTAACTCAGGGCACTCAACCACTGAGCCACATCCTCAACCCTCTAAAAAATATTTATTTAGAGACAGGGTCTCCCTGAGTTAGTTAGCACCTTGCTAAATTGCTGAGGCTGGCTTTGAATTCGAGATCCTCCTGCCTCAGCCTCCCCAGCCGCTGGGATTCCAAGTTTCAGGCCCTTCCAGAACTTCAGACTGCTACTACTAATCTCTTTTCTTTCACTTAATAAAGTCCTTTCTCCTCTTCATTCTTCAAATTTTACTTCAAAAAACCTTGCAGGAATTTTCAAAATCTGAACACTAGTACTTTCTAATTTTTTAATAGAATACCACTCCTTTTTTTTTTTTTTTTTTTTTTTTTTTTTTAGAATACCACTCCTTTAAACTATAATTATTTAAGATTTCTAATCCCCTGATAACATACTCATCACTGATAGGGACCCCATTTTATTCTATTTTAATTCCAGAGAATGCAACCAGAACATCACAGTGTGTTAAACTACTAATTAATTACGACTACTTCCTACATTGAAATAATTTTGGCTATCAAAAGGATAAATCATAGGCATATTAATGTAAGTTTTTCTAAGCCCTAAGCATTTAGAGTTACGTACTATTTCTTACTTCAGTAGAAGTACGAATAAAACATTTCACCACTAGCCTAGTGGCTTCCCAATTCCAAAATCAAAGCAAAATTGTTTTTTTCAATTGACAAATTTTATAAATATCAGCTGAGTTTGCTTTTCAAAGCAAATTTCAGAACTAGCTTACAAATGCATATTAATTTTCAGACAAGTTAACTTCAAATCAGTCAATGACATGGATGTGTATAACAAAATTATAAACTCCATCTCTTTCCTCAGTTCAGTTCTGATATATAATCTTCAATGAATAGTATCTATTATCATCATTATTATTATTACCCCAGCCACAGAAATAGTCACTTTTCATATAACATCTGTACCCAGTATACAACTCAGCTGCAGAAAGACAGAAGTTCTAGATGGGTAGAACTGAACACAATTTTTTTTTCCCTTTGGTACTGGGGATTAAATCCTGGGGCAATTTACATCACCAGTCCTTTTTATATTGTTTATTTTGAGAGAGGGTCTTGCTAAGTTGCTTAGGGACTCAGTAAGTTGTGGAAGTTGATCTTGAACTTACAATCCTCCTGCCTCAGCCTTCTGAGTCGCTGGGATTACAGGCATGTACCACCACATTCAGCACTGTCCACAAATTTTAAATATAATAATGTTCTTTACTGCAAGTATCCAAAGGAAGCAGTAACCCAGAAAATTCCTGGTGGAAAGTTGGGATCTTCGTGGGTCAGGATGAAGATCAGAGTTACTAAGGAATTAGGCTGTGAAACCACAGGAAAATAAAGAACTTGAGGGAAAAGAGAAGATGGAGGATGATAGAACAATAAACTATTATAAAATAATGGTAAGCATTTAAATTAATAAGAACTTCAAGCAAGACTGAAAGTATACAGGAGCCAGAGTAAGTCAAGAAAATTTCTGTGAGCAGGTTTTAGGAGCTCAACATACTATAAAATCAAGACACAAATCTTTTGTTTCACGCTATTTAAGAGAATAATTGCTCAGCATTGGTCTAGGTATAGGCCTTAAGAGAAAAGAAACAAGCTATGCCAGTAATACTGAGAAACGAGATTCCAGGAAGATCTCGCCATCACATGCTTAGAAAACTAGAAGGTACTGAAAAGAACTAATAATGTAGTACTGTAATCAGTAACATCTGTTGAGTTAAACAAAACTCATCAAAGAAAAATATTACCAATTCCCTATCTTTTCCTAGAATATCTGCTAACTGATGATACTTCATAGTTTGTTTTTCCTATTGTAGGAAAGAAAGATCTAAACTTCTTCATTTGGGGATTTTTCAGACAGGCCATCATGCATATTTCTGATATGCACCATTCTTCAAATGATCCTCCATCTATCCATGTAGCATCATTTTCACTGCCAGGACCTTCATGCAAGCTATAATCATCTCTAACCTGGACCACTATAATAATCTCCTAAATGTCTGCATCCTCTTTGCCTTCTTAACCAGAAAAGTGTTTCTAAAAAAACAAATCTGATGGTGTCCCTCCCAATATCCTTTGGAATGTCATTTCTGAGATTTACTTCAAAATAAAAAAGAAACAGGAAAAGTAGATGGGGACACAAAAAAATAGAAGTGGCCATAAATTGATGAAATTAGGTATGGGGAGATAGTCTCTTCACTTATGCAAGTGTTTAACATTTTCTATAAAAAATTAATAAAGTCTATTTGGGGAAATCAGTTAAAAACTTTTCAGGAGCTTTTCAATAGTTTACTGCAAAGAACAAAATCTCTCCTCTGGTCAAGGTAGGCAAGAACTGATCTCTCCCTCTTGCTCTTCCTCCTGTGGCTACACCTGAGAGTCTTGATTCCTGGAAGGCTTCACTCTCCTTTGTTCTTCCAGACCTTTGCACATGCAATTCCCTCTATTTACAGCCTCTCTTCAGTCAGTTAATATCTAGTCATAAAATTTCAGTTTAAACAGTTTATTATCAGGAAGATACTAGGTATTCAGTAATTCAACCTACAAGGTGACTTAAAATATCACTTCCTCAGGGAAGCTATTCATGACTACAACCACATGAGATCAAATCACTTTTTTAAAATGTTCACTCAATAATTTTTAAAAGAAAAAAATTCTTAAATAGTAAAAATTAAAAGAATTTTTCTTAAAAATAGAAATTTAAATTTTTCTTAAAAATAGAAAATTAAAGAAAAATAAAGTTTTCACTCAGCAGCCACTACTTAACCTTCACAAAACCTTGTGAAATTTGTGATTATGTACTGTTTCTGTGGTTATCTGTGTAATGTTCATTTATAACATAAGATATATGTTTGAGCTGGGCACAGTAGTGCATGCCTTATAATTCCAGTGACTCAGGAGGCTGAGACAGGAGGATCATGAGTTCAAAGCCAGCCTCAGCAACTTATAGCAAGGCCCTAAGCAACTTAGCAAGACCCCGTCTCAAAATAAAAAAGGGCTGGGAATGTGGCTTAGCGGTTAAGTGTTCCTGGGTTCAATCCCTGATACAAAAAAAAAAAAGACATTTAGTTTTTATCCCTGGTTCCTCATAGTTTCTAAAACACTAGGAATTTCCTGAGTGATAGGAGTAAAAAAAAAAAAGGCATCTTTTGTATTTATAAAGTCCTTTCAAACTTTATACTAATGAGGTGGCTCTTGGTGGGTCCTTAGATAGCCTCAGGATACAGGCCAGAAGTACCAAACAAGTGATTAAAGGGATAAAAACTTTCAGCACCACCTCCAGGCCTTTGGGGAAAGAGAAAGGCTGGATGGAGTCTGAGCTAATAAATCAATGGCCAATGATTTAATCAACAGAACCTACATTATGAAACCTCTAACAAAATTAATTAATTAATTAATTAAAAAAAGGAAAGTGAGACAGTTTTGAGAGCTTTTGGGTTGGTGAATATATTGGTGCTGGAAGAGTGGCTTGCAAGAGGGCACGGAAAGTCCACATCCCTCCCCTGCAAATTTGCCCTACGAATCTCTTCTATTTAGCTGTTTCTGAGTTGTATATTTTATAATAAACTAGCAATAGGAAATAAACCATTTTCTTGAGTTCTTTGAGCCATTTTATCAGATTATTGAAACAGAGAGGAGGGAGTCGTGGGATCCCCAAATCTCCACCTGGAGAGTTAATACAAGTGACTGGAATTCGAAGTTAAAGGAGTATTGTGGGACTAAACCCTCAAGTCTGTGGAATCTGATACTAACTCTGAGTGATTAGTATCAGAACTGAATTTAGATACTCACCAGTAAGCAGAATGTTGGTTGATGTGAGAAAAAAAAAAAAAAAACCTACACATTTGGTATAAGTGTTATAAACAAAAACCCTGTGGATAATTTTTCACACTAGTCTATGTAGTTGATGAAGGCAAAGACAGTTGATTTTCCTTATATTTCTAGTGCTTACTAGTGTAGGTAAAGAACACAAAAGGACCTCAATAAATATATGCTAAATTAAGTTGAGCAAGCTCGGCCTATATAGTTCATTATTCATATTGAATAAACATTAACTCAGATATTATCTTACTCTGAACTGATATAAAGGGAGTAAGACCCAGTGTGGATGCACCACAGTGGACACTGATTCTGTCTTCAGTTCATTTCTGTCTCCTTCTCTCAATCTTACACACGTAAGGCTTTTACTTACCTCTCATATGCTAATGACTGCAGTCCAAATTTCTTTCTCTCTGAGCTCTACACCTGCATATGAGCTGCTAATATGATATACCCACTCAAATGTTCCAAAGGTATCTCAAATTCAACATGTTTAAAACTGAACCAGTCATCTATACCCCATTCCTCACCATACATATACACAGTGCTTCGAGTTCATAAAAGAAGGATGTCAATAAGGGCATTTCTCCAAGGGCAGGAGGGACAGCTCATGTGCAAAGTCCACAACTGTAATATAAGAGCACACTATGGTAGCTCCCTCCACTCCAGGCACAAGCACTTCCCTTTTAGAGAGTTTTTTTAAGTTGACTGGTTTTAACAATTACTCACTAAACTATAGACATTATTCAATGAAGTCTGGCATGGTGGCATATGCCTGTAATCCCAGCAGCTCAGGAGGCTGAGGCAGGAGAATCACAAGTTCAAAGCCAGCCTCAGCAAAAAAGCCAGGCGCTAAGCAACTCAGTGAGACCCTGTCTCTAAATAAAATACAAAACAGGGCCTGGAATGTGGCTCCACATGGTCGAGTGCCTCTGAGTTCAATCCCCAGTACCAAAAAAAAAAAAAAATGGTTCAATGAAAATGTAGAAGAGGATACTGGTTTGAACTAAGCTCCTGCACTAAGTCAAACTGACCAAAACAAAACAGAGTCACTAAAACCAAAGCTTACATCATTAGAGAAAGCTAAGCTATCTGACTTTCCAAGAAACAGGACAAAGAATAGCTAAATCTTCAACAGGACAATTTTAGCCCAGGTGATACATAAGGGGTCCCCCCTGTTTTAACCTTAACACAGAATGTGAATATGAAAAGACCAATACACTTTTTGTTCTTTATTCTCTGCTTTATTCAGTCCTTTTCTGCTGGAACATGCAATCTATTTTATAGAAGGTATTGCCTGATTCGTGAGTCACAAATAAAAGCCAATTAGATCCATAACTAAATTTGCTGCAAATTTGTCTTTTGACAAAATTATCAATTTTTCATTGCACAAAACTAAACACCTGATTTTTATAATCACTACTCAGAAAGGAAATGTACTTGGAAAGGGAGAAGACTTGCTGAGTTTGCTGGCAAATTGTTCTGCTACATCAATAATGAGAACGAGTCAAATAAAGCAGGAAGCAGATGTGCTTATTCAACAAGTGAAGAACTACAGACAAAATAAAATCAAATTAATGGATTTTCATTTGTATTCTAGAACCACCAATTCACAATCCTGATGAACAAGCTCCACACTGGCAAAGGAGAAAAAACCTGCTGCTGCTTTGTTTTTAAATTTATAGTAATGATTTAAGCCAGTAAAAGCCAACTTTGCTTTTCCCCTCCCAGTCCAATACACAAATCCAAATTTAATTACGTTCATAAATTGTCAAATTCATCAACAAAAAGTAGGTTTCGAAAAACTACCAAGGGACTGAGGGGAAAAAAATTAGCACCACCACTACCACCATTATCTTTTTAAAACTGGAAAAAAAAGAGAGAGAGAGAGAGAGAGACCAAAAGATCTGAGAGCAGAGAGTTCACCACAAGTGAGTTATCAAATTCTGAAGCTTTGTGGCTCCTTCTTTGGGTGAACAAAGCAAGGATAGCTGTGGACATTCAATGAGCACTTTCTAAGTGGCAGGAATTGTTATTTGATCTTCAGAACAACTCCATGAAACAGGTAATCTTATGATCTCCCTTACCAGGAAAATAAACAGAGGCACAGAGATGCTAAACCCCTTGCCCAGATCACACTGCCAATAATTAGCTGAGTAAGAATTCAAACAAGAACTTCTCTGACATCTGACCAGTAAATCACACTGCTTCTTATCATCATCATGCTAGTTTCACATATTCCATTATTACTCTAAATTTAAAAAAAAAAAAAAAAAAAAAAAAAAACTGAATACCTCAGAAGAGTTCAATGAATCAAATGCCAATTCAGTTCATTCTTAGAGGCCTGGTGCTATGAGGGAGGTTCTTTCCAAGCACTCACTGAAGATCATTAAATGACCTCAATCAGATAATGGAAGAAAGAATGAAAAGAAGGTGGAGAGGGGAAAAAGAAGAAAGAAAAACACAGTCCTCATCAAAAACTGCAGAGCAGCAGAGAGCAGTGGTACCGACCTTTAATCCCAACTACTTCGAGGCTGAGGGACGCTGAGGCAGAAGGATTGTGAAGTTCAAAACCAGCCTCAGCAACTTAGTGAGGCCCTAAACAACTTAGGCAGACCTGTGTCCAAAAAAAGTGGGGGCTAGGGATGTGGCTCAGAGGTTAAGCACCCCAATCCCTAGTACCCCAAAAAAGCAAACAAAACAAAAACAGTCCAGGGAAGAAATACAAAAGAACTAAGGTTAACAAAGTAATCTGATAGAGAAAAACACTGGAGAACCTATCTGACTTTGAGACTCCTTATAAAGCTACAGTAATCAAGACAGGTGGTACTAGCATCAAGATAAATCAACAGAACTGAACTGAGTGTTCAAAAATAGACCCACACATATATGGCCAATTGAACTGGGGTTGGGGGATGGTGCTGGGGATTTAACCAGGGGTAATTTACCACTGAGTTACATTCCCACCCCTTTTTATTTTTTTAATTTTGAGACAGGGTCTCATTAAGTTGTTTAGGGTTTCATTAAATTGCTGAAGCTAGCCTTGAATTTGCAATCCTGTCTCAGGTTCTGGGCCACTGGGATTACAGGCATGCACCACTGCACCCCAGGTGGCCAAATAAATTTTAACTAAGGTATCAAGGCAGTTCAATGGATAAAGGATAGTCTTTACTGAAAAACCTAGATACATGTATGGGGAAAAAAATGAACTTTCACCCTAATCCCATACCATATTCAACTCAAACTGGCTATAGACCTAAATGTAAGAGCTAAAACTAAAAATGTCTAGAAGAAAACAGGAGAGGGCTGGGTTGTGGCTCAGTGGTAAAGCGCTTACCTAGCATGCATGAGGCTTTGGGTTCAATCCTTAGCACCACATAAAAATAAATAAAAATAAAGGTATTGCATCCATCTTTAACTAAAAATAATGTTTAAAAAATAGGAGGGCTGGGGTTGTGGCTTAGTAGTAGCACACTTGCCTAGCATGCGTGAGGCACTGAGTTCGATTTTCAGCACCACATAAAAATAAATGAATAAAATAAAGGTCTATCAACATCTAAAAAAAATTTCTTAAAAAAAAGAAAGAAAACATAGGAGAAAATTTCACACCTGGCAAGAGTTCATTCCTAAGAGGATCCCTAGGATAAAGAAGAGAGAAATAGAGCCATGTGCAGTGACACATGCCTGTAATCCCAGAGACTTGAGAGAAGGAACACAAGTTCATAGCCAGTCTCAGCAACTTAGTAAAATCTGTCTCAAAATTAAAAGGACTGGGGATGTAGCTCAATGGTAGAGTACCCCTGGATCAATCCCCAGTACTACAAAGAAAAAGAATAGAGAAGTAGCAAAAATGTATTAAGTAGGTACTACAGGCTAGTTTACAATCTCAAAATGCCAATAAATTAATATGATTTGAGGAAAAAATAAAACTAGAAACAGTGGGGCAAGAAAGGGAGACATAATAGTATGGACCATTATTAGCTTCAAAAATTATCTTTCAGTCTTTTAAACAAAAACAAACAAACAGGGCTGGGGAGATAGCTCAGCTGGTAGAGTGCTTGCCTCGCAAGCACAAGGCCCTGAGTTCGATCCCCAGTACCGCAAAAAAAAAAAAAAAAAAAGGGATGAACCTTTAGCATGAACTAAGGTCAGTACTATTTTGAAATTTTTTAAAAATCTATACTTATATTTTAATTTTAACAAAAGTATTCTGACTTATTACTACTAGAAATTTGACAAGAATGTGAAAATTTTGTCCATTACAAAGAGGCTGATTATATACAAGGGACAGTGCTTGTAAAGGGCTCAAAACACAAGAGAGCCTATAGGTATAGCTCAGTGGTAAAGGCTTGTGCAGCATGGGTGAAACCTTTAATGTCACACACACACACACACACACACACACACATACACACACACACGAAGAGGGAAGAGGAAAGAAAAAGAAAAAAATATGACAATGTTCCATAACAATGTTACAAAGCAGGAGTTATGGATAACACTAAGGGAATAAAGAAAAAGAGGGAATGGCAAGGATTTAAGGGATCAGTCCTGGGCCACTGCAAAAACTGAGCTTCTCAAGAAATGAGTGCCTAAAATAAAAGCAATAATATACTGGATTTGTAAGGATGAATTTTAAGGATATTTAGAATATGCTCAAGGGAAGAAACTCAACATGTTCATGTTTAAGTTTTAAACAAGAACTAAGGTATCATGTAAACCAAAATATCCTATTCATTACTGCCTTGTTTAGAATAGTAAAAATACTAAATAAAAAAAAACATAAAAAAGAAAATGAAGACCAGGAATGAAAGGGAGACATCTTTTGTTGTAACCCCCTTGATACTGTATCCATTTCTTATGTGCATGTATTGCTTAAGGATTTTTATAATTTAAAAAGGATAAGAATTATTCAAGCAAGGATAATCCCATTGATGCTACATCCAGTGGGAAAGGGTTGTAGGAGAGATAATTTTCACATACTCTCAAAATACAACCCCTTAGATTACTATTAGTTAAAAAGGGGGAAAGTATACATTAAAGTGATCTAGCAATAGTCATCGCCCAAGTTATCAAACTTAGCATCAACTATAAAGGAAGAAAAGAGCATTAAGTGCCTTTGAGGTGAAGCAAGGAGTATAAACATCACCTTTACAGTGTTAATGCAATAAATGTTTAACACAGGATATTATATAAAACAATTGGCCTAGATTCTTCAATAAAGATAATGTCATTTTTTAAAGCGAGTTATTATTCTAGATTTAAAGAACATAAAAAACAAAAGCAATATGTGAACATAATTGGATATTGTATGAGAAAAAGAAAAAATTATAGAAGCCAGGCACATTGGCACACACCTGTAATCCCAGTGACTTGGGAGGCTGAGGCAAAAGCTAGAGTTCAAAGCCAGCCTCAGCAATTTAACGAGACACTAAGCAACTCAGTGAGACCCTGTCTCTAAATATTAAACAAAAAAGGACTGGGGATGTGGCTCAGAGGTTAAGTGCCCCTGAGTTAAAAAAAAAAAAAAAAAAAAAAAAAAAAAAAAAAAAAAAAGAAAGAAAAAGAAAAAAACACTATAGGAAATATATGAGAAACAACAAAAATGTAAACACAAAATAGATGTAAACACATCTATTATTAGATGAAAATGAATTAGTGTCATTTTCCTTAGGTGTGATAAAAGTGAGATAGTGAGGTAGGATAAAGAAATAATAAGAAAGGAGGCATAAAGGAAGGACAAGAAAGAGATTTTAATTCAGAAATTCCACATTTTTTTCCAGGCCTGTAACTCCCCAAGTCAGTATCTTCCAGGACTGTTACTTCCAAATTCCCTGTGTGCTGTTAATTAACCCACTAATAATTAGATTAAGCAAAGAATGATACACTATCTTGATGAACATATAACTTAGGGTACTTTCTGGTCTAATCTATTGATCAGTTAATAAATACCATGTCAGTCTAAGGATTCAGAGATTGACCAAGACCACTAAAAACCATCTTAAGATCACTGGACTGTTACCATTCTTGTGTACTTTTCCTTACCCACTCCTCACCAAGTTCCCTTTAAAAGAAATGCCAGGAACCCCCAAAATGCACACTCAAGATGGTCCACATTCTCCCTTGAATGTGCATTCCCTGCTTTATCCCCAAAGACATCTCTCTAGAGATTGCCCTCATTCTCCCTTGATTATATATCTGCTCTCCTATATAAAACTCTTATCTATGCTTTTGACTGGAACATGCTGAAATTAATTTCCATCATGTGAGCCAAGAACCCCACTTGTCCTGAGTTGAGCTCTCCCTTCTCTCTGGGAACTCTTCTAACTCTTCTTAGGAGATACATCTCCTCCCAGGACAAAGGTATTGTGGTTATGCTGGAGAATGTCTATTGTTAAGAGACCTGCTCCATGCCAAAGTTTTAGGGGAGAATATGGAGTACCTTGACTACAACTTACTATGACTTAAAGTAAACCGTGTAACAGAGATTTAATAGGCTGCTTTTGCTAAACTCAGTGACTCTTTATTTAGGTCTGCAGATGTCCTAAAAAGCAGGCCAAAGGCAGGATAAAGTGTGGCATTTCTGCCTTCATTTTGTATCCACCTCCTTTATTACCTTAAACTTTGTGACCTACTCAGCTCTGCACATAAGCGTTAATCATTTAAGGAGTATTCATCTGAAAACTGGTAACACAAGGTTTACTAGCTCTAAATTTAACTAACCTATCTTGTCTTCCTATTGCTTCAAGACTGAGCCAAGATTTGCAGCATCTTGTTTCAGACTCCTAAAATAGTAACTCAAAGTCTTCAGTTGTCCTATACCTTCCAGGAACAGTGGGAGGCATCACCCCTCTACAAGACAACCTCTCCTAAACAGGAGCAATCTTCTCATGGGAACTGAATTGCCCCGTTCCAGGATTACAGGTCTAATAAACATTTTGTCTCCTGTGAAGCCTCCTCAAGCAATAAAGACTTCTTTGAAGCCACCTCACAGACCTAGAACAGAGAGAATGATCAACCTGACCAGTTTGACTATGACTGCTTAATTTACACATACCTCATACCCCCAACCCAGTTCGTCCTCTATTCAAACTTATAGTTCATATCAACAACCAGAAGACAGGGCCAAGATGCTGGATCTCACTTTGCCTAAGTGGAAAAGGGCTGGTTACAAATTAAAGGTGAAATCCCTGACAGACAAACATTTGTTTACAAAATAATGAGAGAAAAGCATATTGAATTTATATTGAAAGGCAAAGGAAGTAGAATAGCTAAAAAACATAAGCCTTACCATTAACTTAGAATAATTAAGGAAATCTTGAGCAATATAAATAAAACATAACCCAATTCTCAAAAAAAATTTTTTTAAATAAGTCTATCCTGCAACTCCTAGAAAAAAATGTAGGGTCAACACTCCAGCATATAGGCATAGGCAATGATGTTCTCAATAGAACCCCTAACACTCAGGAAATAGAAATAGTGCCAAGAGTAAATAATAAGTGGGATGGCATCAACTTAAAAAGCTTCTGCACAGCAAAGGAGACAAACAGAAACGTGAAGAAAGAATTTATAGTATGGGAGAAAATCTTTGCTACTCTTCTGACAGAGGATTAATATCTAGAATATATAAAGAACTCAAAAAAGCTTTACATCAAAAAATCAAACACCCTAATTAGTAAATGGGCAAACGAATTAAACAGACACTTCTCAAAAGAAGAAATACAAATGGACAACAAATATATGAAAAAAAGGTTCAACATCATTAGCAATTAGGGAAATGCAAATCAAAACTACACTGAGATTTCATCTCATACCAGTCAGAAAAGTAGTCATCAAGAATACAAATAATAATGCTGGAGAAAAAGGAACACTTTTACACTTATGGTGGAATTGTAAATTGGCAGAATCACTATGGAAATTAGTACGGAACCACCAAATGACCCAGCTGTACCTCTCCTGGGTATTTATCCTAAACAATTAAAGCCATCATACTACAGCAATACATGCATACCCACATATATAGCAGCATAATAGCCAAACTATGGAACCAGTCTAGGTTTCATCAACAAGTGACTAGATAAATAAAATGTGGCATATATACACAACATAGTTTTATTCAGCCATAAAGAAAAATGAAATTATGCGACTTGTAGGAAAATGGATATAAACTGAGACCATTACGTTAATTGAAATAAGTCAAATTCAGAAGGTCAAGGATCATATGTTTTCTCTCATATGAAAGCTAGAGGAAAAAGGAAAAGAAAGGTGGAGTAGATCTCTTGAAAATCAAAGGGAAAACGGTATAGAAAACTCACCAAAGGATAGGGGGTGGGGAGGGAAGGGGGTAATGCTACAGGAGTGATATTAAACAAATTATATTGTTATATTGTGTGCATGCATGAATATTTAACAAATCCTATCATTATGTACAACTATAATGCACCAATAAAAAATGTGGGAAAAAAAAATAAGACCATCCCAAAAATCTGCTTGACCATAGAACAATTAACGAAGTTGACAGCAAAGATGCTGTCAATAAATGAGGAAGCAAAATTTGATAATCTATAGGTAGCTCCTTGAAAACTGACTTCAAGTACAAAAGTTCATTTCTGAACACAACAGGTTCTTTTCCCCTCATTCCACTTCAACAGTACTAATAATCAGAGATGGTTACACACACACAATAGGCACACTCCAAAAGAGCCTATATATAGAGTGCTCCAAATGAGAGAACCATACTATTTTTTTAAATTTTGTGACAGGGTCTCAAAAGTTGTCCAGGCTGGTCTTGAATTTGAGAACCTCCTGCCTCAGTATTCCAAGTGGCTTGGATTACAGAACTGTGCCACCATGCCTGGCCATACTTTATTTTTCTTAATGTTTACTTAAAATGTCTGAGTCACTCATCGTTTCATCTAGGTCAGTGTGAAAAGGGTTTATTTTAATCAAACTACAAAACAATAATCCCAAAGTCTACAGAAAAACAGTAAAAGAAAACTTGATACTACTCATTATCTCATTAAATTAACCTATCCCCAAATACCTTCTTTTACCTATTTGCCTAGACTTGACTAACATTTCAACTATTACTGTGGGTGAAAAAAAGGGAAAGAACTATATGTACAACCCGATGTGCCCAGGATAGTGCCACATTTTATACTTGCATGTACTTTTTTACTGTGGTAGAGGCAAAATATCAAATGCCTATCAACGACCTTATTAAAGAATACAGTATTTCGGAGAATATCATGCTAAGTGAGATAAGCCAATCTCAAAAATCCAAAAGATGAATGATCTCACTGATAAGCGGATGATGACACATAATGGGGGGGTGGGAGGGGGGTAAGAATGAAGGAGGGAGGGACTATACAGAGGGAAAAGAGGGGTGGAAGGAAGGGGTGGGGGGGGAAATAACAGAATGAATCAAACATCATTACCCTATGTAAATGTATGATTATGCAAATGGTATGCTGTTACTCCATGTACAAACAGAAACAACATGTTATCCCATTTGTTTACAATAAAAATAAATTAAAAAAAAAAAAGAATACAGTATTTCAAGGACAGGATGTAGCTCAGTGGAAGAGCGCTCTCATCCAGAATGTGTCAGGCCTTCTAGGACAAAAAAAAAAAAAAAGGGAAGAATACATTTCAGTTTATAAAACAGTATAGAACTAAATTAAAGGAGTGATACAGTATAGAGAACATTAATTGTTACTAATGTTTTAAAGTGCTGGTGATGAATCCAGGATCTATCCTTGAGTTATAGCCCATCGAAACATTTAGTATTTATGATGCAGAAAATTTAATTTAAGAACCAGCAATGAGGTGGATTTGTGGAACCTATCTATCTACCTTTCAAAGTTAAGAGGATCAAATAAGAATCTATATACATATACTTTAATGCAGAGTACAAAAGTAAGCTCTGATTATTACAAATTATGAACAAATTATGTAAACCTCAGATCTCATGTATAAAATGAGGAGGTCCTTTTAAGTGAGCTCCATTTCATTGTAAATCTGAAATTCTGGTTTTAACAGTATCCTCTTAACTCAGTATTTTACCTTCATCTAAATCTAACCTACCCCTTTTGGCAGTATACCAGTATGTATGTATGTATGTATGTATGTATGTATGTATGTATGTGTGTGTGTGTGTGTGTGTGTGTATATATATATATTTTTTTTTTTTAATGGATAATGGGTCCCAGGTTTTCATAGTTTTTGTTTTGTTTTGTTTTGGTTTTTGCATTGGATATTGAACTCATGGTTATCTTACCACTGAGCTACACTCTCAGCCTTTTTATTTTTTGCTTTTGAAACCAGATTTTGCTAAAGTTGTCTAGCCTCACTTCAAACTTTCAATCCTGCCTTAGCCTCCTGAGTTACAGACATGCTCCACAGTGCCTGGCCGCATTCTTCTCTTCTGGCCCTTAATGTCTGAAAGTTAAAGAAAATATGTCAATTATTTTCAAACAGACTTTAAATCCCCTCTTATTCTAATTTATATTTCATGCTATCCATGTTCCATATCTTGCAGTGTAGAGGAGTGGTTATGCACGTGGACTCGAGACTGGCTTGAGATCCTGGCTTTTATGTCACATGTAACCTTGAACAATAAATCTCTGTGCCATGACTTCCTCATTTGTAGAAGGAATCACAACAGTATACCCACTACAAAAGTTTATGTAAAGTATTGAAAACAGTTCTGAACAGTAGTAAATGTTACATTGTGATTGAAGTCCTTTTCTAAAGCTGCTTCTCTAAAAGTATAGAAATGCTTAGGGGCTGAGCTAAAACAACCAACCAACACTTGCCTCTTTTCTGTCGTATTCAAGAGGCTGAGGCAGGAGGATCACTTGAACACAGGTGCTTGAGACCACCTGAGCAAAATAGCAAAAAAACTATCTCAAAAAACAAACAAACAACAACAACAAAACACCAGGCATACACCTATAATACCAATGACTCAAGAGGCTGAGACAGGAGGAGCCAAGTTTGACTCTAGCAGAGGCAACTCAGTGAGACCCAGTCTCAAAATACAAAATAAGAAATGAAAGGACAGGAGATATAGCTCAATGGTAAAGCACCCCTGGGTTTGATTTGCCTATCAAACGTTTCTAGACTTCACTCTAGTGAATAGTCACATACACTCTTCACCATTGGCTATTTTTCTTTAAGCTGTTCAAACTATCTAATCCAACATTTCCCAAAATTTCTTCCTCAGACCCACCAATTCTATAGAGGAGGAAAGGTTAAGTGATAAGATAAATTTGGGAAAATGCTGAGTTAATGTTAGACAGGTTTCTTTACTTTTAAGTCTTTTATATGCCCATATTTACTATGACATTAAAAGGGCAGATAAAGTATACATTGTTTTTCAAGTATATTTGACACTAAAATCCTTTTGTTAAGGAGCTACATTAAGAAATGCTGCTGTTCCAAGTCATTTAACAACCTTTAATACAAAATGGTGTGCTAATTCAATATTTTGTCATTCTGATTCACACACAAGACCTGTCTCAAGTTCATGCTGAGAAATCTGACTTAAGAAACTAATAAATGCTACCCCACACAAAATACTTTTGAAATTACCTAATAGGAATACTGACCTCTTAAAAAGAACAAACACCAATGACCAACTCCACACTCTTGGTCACAAGCTATTTATTTCATGATAGTATTTTAACCTATCTATTGGCCAAACCTCCTTTGAACACTGTCTAATCACTCATTTCCCAAGTTTTCTCTCAATTTTCAGTAGTAAGAACTTGCACTCTTTCCTTAAAGGAATTCCACCAGAAATTTGCAAATTATCCCAGTAACAGCACTGGCATAAATAGTGTCCTAAACAGTTTACAGCACTGAGGAACTATCCAAAAGAATATCACCTAACAAATGAAAAAGGAACAATAGAATTCTGCTACTTTATAATCTCAATTAATAAGGAGTGGGATAGCTGGGTCAAATGGTGGTTC
The DNA here is from genome assembly GCF_902686455.1 of Sciurus vulgaris. Lineage (NCBI taxonomy): Eukaryota > Metazoa > Chordata > Mammalia > Rodentia > Sciuridae > Sciurus > Sciurus vulgaris. Next base: position 111,382,016 of record NC_136462.1, read on the forward strand.
CATTCAAAGTTTTCGGAGGAATCTCCATACTGCTTTCCATGATGGTTGCACCAATTTGCTGTCCCACCAGCAACATATGAGTGTATCTTTTTCTCCACATCCCCGCCTATATTCTTGGTAACTGCCATTCTGACGGGAGTGAGATGGAATCTTAGTTTTGATTTGCATTTCTCTAATTGCTAGAGATGCTGAACATTTTTTCATATATTTGTTGATTGATTGTATATCTTCTGTGAAATGTCTGTTCAGTTCCTTATCCCATTTATTGATTGGGGCTTTTTTTCTGAGTTCTTTATATATCCTGGAGATTATACCAAAAGGACTTAAAATCAGCATACTACAGTGACATAGCCACATCAATGTTTACAGCAGCTCATTTCACAATAGCCACACTATGGAACCAACCTAGATGCCCTTCTCCAGATAAATGGATAAAGAAAATGTGAGATCGATAGATAGATAGATAGATAGATAGATAGATAGATAGATGATAGATAGATAGATACACAGATATATACATACACACACACACACACAATGGAATATGTCTTAAAGAAGAATGAAATTATGGCATTTGCCAGTAAATGGATGGAGCTGGAGAATATCTTGCTAAGAGAAATAAACCAATCCCAAAAAACAAAAGGCCGAATATTTTCTCTGATATGCAATGCTAATTCACAATAAGGGGTGGGGGATGCTAGGGAAAAATACGGGTACTTTGGATTAGGTAATGGGAAGTAAAGGGAGGAGAGGGGGTATGGGGGTAAGAAGGATAGTAGAATTGGACATTATTACCCTATGAACCTATGAACATATATGATTACACAACTGGTATGATTCTACATCATGTACAACCAGAAGAATAAGAAGTTATACTCCATTTATGTATGATGTATCAAAATGCATTCTACTATCATGTATAACTAATTAGAATAAAAAATCTTTAAAAAAAGTAAGCAACAGCTGCTAATATTACAAGGAGAGACAATAAGACCTATGCACCTCCTGACAGAAACACAAATGACTCCTATTAAGTATTCCTCATGAAAGTAAAAACAAAAACTATCAATTTACAGGAAATTCAGGAAACAGAAGAAAATGTTAAATGACATTACAGAAATGCAATCAGAATGAAACTATGGGAAAACTTAGGGCAAATAACCTATTGTCATCTAACAAAATTTTAAGAAAGAAAAGAAAGAAGTGGAGAGAATCTAAAAATCAAGTGATTTAACAATAAAACATTGTAGATAGTTATATATAAAGTATGGACCTTATTTGTATAGCACTTCAAGTACAAAAATTGTATGCCTTTATCTATCTAAAAATAAGATAAATATAAAACTTGGTTATGTATATGATATTAAGAACTTCCTATAGGGCTGGGGATGTGGCTCAGCAGTAGAGTGCTTGCCTACCATTCAATCACCAGACCCTAGGTTCAATCCCCAACACCAGAAAAAAGAAAGGGAATAAAACGAAAGAACTTAATATAATTTTTGGTATGGTAGTGTATTATAGCTATGTTATAAAAAAGACTGTTAGAAATATCTGAAATGTGTAAAATAAATACACACACACACACACACACACACACACACACACCTGGAATTTGATTTAAAACAATCCAAGGATTAGGAGTGGGGTAGTAGATAGAAACATAGATGAAATAAAACATCCTTTGAGTTGATAATCTTGAAGCTCAAGGTTTAATACACAGGAGCTCTTTATACTACTCTTTCTACTTTTATATTACTATAGTTTAAAATGTTTTATAGTAAAAATAAAAGATGCTATCTGGGAATTGAATTACCTGTCTACAACGACATAAAATCTCTACTTATTCCCATAACAGATAAATCCACAATCAGGCATAGATGCTATAAATTTACTAATCTCAAATAATATTTATAGAGTATCATAAGAAATCATTTGAAGAACTAGGGGTAATGGCTCAGTGGTAAAGTATTTGCCTTGTATGTGTAAGACTCAGAGTTCAATCCCTACCACTGAAAAAAATAATAATCTTCCATGAATCTCACCATAAATTCACATGATAAATTCTCCTTCCAAATTGTTCTTATTTACAAGAATGCTAACAGTATCCAACCAATTTATAGTTTTCTGTGGAAAGAAAAAAACATAGTGTTTAAAACATATTTTTAAATTTTTTCATTTATTAAATAAAGCAACAGTTGCAGAAAATAAAATTGTAAGACGATATTGCAGTCATCCACAATCTTTCTAGTCCTCAAAAACTTGGAACTCCTAGAATTTATTAGCAGCAGACTTACTGCATAAGTACTCCAGCTCAAGGAGTTCTCAAACTGGACTAGTTTTATCACAAGTACAAAAACCTTTTCCTGCCTGCCTACTCTGAAAAAAGAAGCCAAACCAACAGATGACAGACAAAAAAGGGAATAGTGATAAGGAGGCAGTATAAGAAAGTATCATGAAGAAAGAAAATAACATTTGAGCATTGAGAGAACTGAAAGACATTTTAAATGCTAGTTTAAGAATACAAAATATTCAGCAAGTCCTTAGATTTTTACAAAACAAAGTCACTTTCTACCAGTCATCAATTATTTTAAAGCTAACTGATGCTGGAAATTTCCATCTGACTTTATTCCTTTTTGGGGGGGGCCAGTGGGAGGAGGACCAGGGATTAAATCAAGAGGTACTTAACCACTAAGCCACATTCCCAGCTCTTTTTTTTTTTGAAACAGGGTCTTGCTAAGTTGCTGAGGCTGGCTTTGAACTTGCAATCCTCCTGCCTCAGCCTCCCAAACAGCTGGAATTACAGGCTTGTGTGATGACCTTATTCCTTAATAAAGCATGCCTTAACAGTTTTGAAAAGTTCTTAATATCTCAGAGCAATTTAAATTAACCAAAGTGATTCAAACCATTTTCAAAATGAACATTAGAAATGGGATATACCAAATCTTTACAGCATTTTACTACTGTTATAATTTATATCCTACCAGCCTTTCTTTGTTGACTTCAAAAATGTAAAGCAATTAAGAATCAGTAGAAATTATAATTAAAATACTTGTTTGCACAACATTGTTAATGGTTTAAATTCAAATTACAGTTCAAATTTAAATTGTATGTTTTTAAAATACTTGGGCTTGGTATGGGGATGTAGCTCAGTGGGAGAGACTACTGAACCAGCATGTGCAAAGCCATGCATTTGATTCCTAAGGTAAGAGAATCACAAGTTTAAGGCCAACCTGGGTAACTTAAGACCCTGCCTCAAAATAAAAATTAAAAAGGGCTGGGGATGTAGCTTAGTGGTAAAGCATCCCTGGGTTCAATCCCCAGTATACTCCCACCCACCTCACCCCATTCTAGCTATGAAATAACAAACAGCCTATAGGAAGGTCAAGTGATAGAGACCATCTATTGTAATTACCCAATCAAGAGATGATAGTGCTTTATACAGGGGTGATAAGGCAGAGATGATGAATTGTGACCAAATTAGAAATACAGGGGTTGGGGATGTAGTTTAGTGGCAGCGTACTTATCTAGCATGGAGTCCTGGGTTCAATTCCTAGTACCACAAAATATAAAGAAATAAATGTATATATAAGTATGTATACATATGTATTTATTTCTTTATTCAAAAGATAAAGCAAAGAGGATTTGCTGATGGTCTGGTTACAGGGTGAAGGATTATGGAAAATAACATTCCTACAAGACAGCTCCCCAAGGAAAACAGAGGGACAGTGTGGCTTGGGAAGAGGGAGGGGAAATTAGCCAAACATTAAACCTCTCCCAGTAAATCCTTTCCCAATAACAATGGGCCCTAAAGGAAAGGGGCAAATACTGAATGCTGGGCCCTAAACTTTGACCTTCCCCCATCACAAATTAGTCCTAAATGGAGGCACAGCAAATATTGAAACTCTGGGAAACAATGGATCTCAGAGAAAGAAAGACAATGGGCAAAATTTGAGTATTCATGCCTCGAGATCTGGACTCCTCTCCCCAAATGATGAGCTTCAACCTTTTTACAATTACCTTCCCTAAGTTAAAGTTTCAACCCGTACAACTAGCCCCTAACTGTCCAAACTGCACATCCACAGTCTCCAGTGAAACTATAAAACCCAGACTCCTTCAGTAACCAGGGAGGTGGGGGGCAGCTCCATACCCAGGAAATGGGCCCTCCCGTGCCTGATCCATGGACCTCACTGCAGAATAAAGGAAAGCTTACTGATCGGAGGTTTGCTTCCCACCTCCTACCTTCATTATTTGTGGGCCATGAGTTTACACAGGGTATAAAGAAAAGAGAAGAATCATAGATGACACTTAGGACTATCTGGTTGAATGATCCTACCATTTACTAAGAGTAAATTCAAAGAAAATGAGGATAGGAATTAAACCCTCTCCACTGTATAAATTTAGTTTGAAAAACCTACTAGCCAAATGACATGCAGAATAAGGAGATGAATTATGATACTGGATCTCAGGGACGGGGTCTGGGCTGAAGACATGAATGCAGGAGTAGGCAAAGAAATAATATTGAAAGCCTAGAAACTAGATAAACATAATTCAAAAAGTTTTTTTTATTTAATTCTTACATCAGCCCTATGAAATAGCAACTAATATTATTCACATTTTATAGATCAAGAAACAGTCTATATGATTAAGACTTAACATTACTTTGCTAATAAGTGGTAGAGTTAGAAAGAAGAGGGGCAAAAAAACAGATCTGACTGACAAAAATGTCCATGACCTTTCACAAATGGATCTAATCATCTGAAACCAGAACACAGACAATAGAGTGAATATTTTCTCAATTCTCCCAAGGACAGTATATAACTAGTGCCATTCTAGATGCATTGAAGAAAAATTTATTCTTTATATATACTCAGATGTCTGAAAGTCTCCAGGATTAGAATTTAATTCTCTCATGGAACTCCAGTTGAATGAATGAATAAATAAATAAATATGTGTGTGTGTGTGTGTGTGTGTGTGTGTGTGTGTGTATCACTATTACATTATTATTATTCCATTATTAGGAATCATTTAGAGAGATTTCTGCATGACAAAGAAAATAATCAAAAAAATGACATGGCAGCCAGGAGACTGCATAAAAATATCTGATAAGGGCTTAATTTTCAAAATATATAAGGAACTCATACAACTCGACAACAGAAACATAAAAAAATAACAAAATAACCCAAATGAAAAATGGGCAAAAGAGCTAGATAGACATTTCTCAAAAAAGACATAAAAATGTCCAAGATTATATGAAAAGGTGCTCAAAATCACTAATCATCAGGAAAAGGCAAGTCAAAACCAATGATATGTCACCTCATACCTGCTAGGATGGCTGTTATCAAAAAGACAAAAGATTAGCTTAGGGTATATAGTTCAACAGTACAGTCACACTTAAAAAGACAAGAGATAACAAGTGTTGGAAAGAATGTAAAGGAAATACTTGTATTTTACTGATGAAAACAAATTGAAATGCGCATTATGTAAAACAGTAAGAGGTTACTAAAAAAATTAAACAGGGCATAGTGGTCAATGCCTGTAACCCCAAAGACTCAGGAGGCTAAAGCCCTTAGCATCTCTTTTCCTGGGAATATCATTTCATCAGAAAACTACTAGAATGTAAGCTCCTCAAATGAAAGAATCTTTTGTAGGGGAAGGGGTATTTTTACATATATGCCAGGCAAGAGCTCTACTGCTAAGTAACATCCTCATCCTGATTTTTTATTAATGTGTCCCAACCACCTGAAGCAGTACCCTTTATAGGAAAGAACCTAAATTTCCATTCTTACTGGGCAGAACTTGTTACCCTGTAGGATGGGGGATGTTTTTATGTTGTCTTAGTTCCTTTGCACTACTAAAATCCAATAGGATTCATCCAGAACTTTAAACTCTCAGATTCATCTTAAAATTGATCTCCATCCTTATGGACAGTTCCAAATACTGTCATTATTGGTTAAAGAAACTACCATACCATGGGTGACAGTATGTACTATGTGTGCTGTTCAAAATAACTCACACAATGTGAACCAATAACTACTAAGTAATAAATTCTAGAGGAAAAAATACTTGTCTTACAATTTCAGTTTGTGAAACTCCCTAAGTATATCAGAGTATGTAACATCTACGTTAAATGCAAAAAGCTTGGCCAACCATGACAAAATACACCAAGAAATTCAGCAACTCAGGAGGCTGAGGCATAAGGATCACAAGTTTGAGGCCAGCTTCAGCAACTTAACAAGACCCTGTCCCAAAATAAAAAAATTAAAAGGGCTGGGATGTAGCTCAGATGTAGCATGCCCCTGGGTTCAATTCCTAGTACCAAAAAGTAACATAATATAAAGTAAAATAAAAGGAAAAAGTTTCAAATGATCCATTCTGCTTAGACCAGAAATTCCATTCCAATCAATTTTACCTGCACATAATAATCTCCATGTGTGAGGCATGGTGACACATGCCTATAACCCCAGTGACTCAGAGGTTAAGGCAGAAGGATTGCCAAATTCAAGACTAATTTGAATCAGCAAATTAGCAAGGCCCTAAGTAAATTAGCAAGTCCCTGTCTCAAAATAAAAAGAGGCTGGGGATGTGGCACAATGGTTAAATGCCCCTGAGTTCAATTCCCCAGTTCCAAAAAAAAAAAAAAAACTGTACCAGTACATTATTAGTGGACAACGCATTTCACTTTCAAATTTTCAAACTATAAGAACCTACCATCCAAAGCATTAGTGCCCTTCCACAAGAAGCCACTAAAATGACAACAGAGTACTCTTAAGAATCAGTTATCTCTGGCAAGGAAAAAAAAAGAAATTAAAAAGGATGACCACATGCTCTGTTGATGAGGCTGTGGGAAAAAAAACGCAATGCTTTTATACATTACTGGTGGGAATGCAAACTGGTACAACACATGGGGAGAAAATTTGGGAATATCTAGCAAAACTACATGTATACTTGACTTCTGACCCATCCATTCTACTTATTTGGAATCTACCTGGAAGATATACCTCCAACAGTACAAAAATTAATATATATAAAGTCATTTATAGCAATATTATTCATAACTACAAAATACAGGAAACAACCTAAATGCCTGTACATGGAATGGATGAATGAAGTACATCTACACAGTTGAGTAGTATCAGATGTAAAAGAGAATGAAGAATATGAAAAGAATATATCTTGCCAGACAGTGGTAATCCCAGAGACTCAGGAGGTTGAGGCAGGAGGATCACAAGTTCAGGAACATATTGAAACCCTGTCTCAAAATAAAAAAGAAAAGAAAAGGGGATGGGATGTAGCTCAGTGGTACCATGCCCCTGGGTTCAATCTTCAACACCAAAAACAAAACAAAACAAAACAAAAAAACACTATGTTGAAGTACTGATACATGCTGCGATATATGTGACCCTTGAAAAAATTATGCTAACTAAAAGAAATGAGGCACAAAAGGCCACCCATTATATGATTCCATTTACACAAAATACCACAGCAGGCAAATCCATACAGACAGAAAGTAGATTGCATTGCGGACATGGGAAGTGACAGCTAATATTCAGAGTGTTTCTTTTTGGGGTGATGAAATGTTATGCAATTAGATAGTGGTGAGAGTTGTTCAACCTTGTGAACAACCTTGTGAACGATGCTAAAAAACAACACTGAATTGTACACTTTAAAAGGGTGAGTTTTAGTGTAATGATGTGCACCTGTACACAACAGAGTAGCTGTTCCAGCTACTCTGGAGGATTAAGGCTAGGTTTCTGACAGAGAAAGAAGTTGCAAAAAGAAAAAGAGGAAGTTTAGAACCACCTTTGGAGTGTTAGATTAGATTGGAAGATGTCCAACATGAACTCATGAACTTTAATATGTAGAAATAAATAGCTGCCCCTCAGTATCCTCAAGGATTGGTTCAAGAATCCCTCTCTTCTAGCATATACCAAAATCCATCATTCTCAAGTCTCTGAAATAAAACAGCATATCCGTTTATCATATCACTTCTCATACATATAAAAATATATACACACATATATATCATCTCCAGATTACTTCTAAAACCTAAAGAAATGTGAATGCAATGCAAATAGTGGTTATACTATATTGTTTAGGAACCAGTGACAAGGGGAAAAATCTGTTCAGCACAGATGCAATTTTTTTCAAATATTTTCAGTTCATGGTTGATTGAGTCACACATGAGGAACTCACAGATGAGGAGAGCTGAACATACACGTGTATTTCCTAGTTCTGTCATCTGAAGGCACAGAAGCAAGAACAACTCAATAAACACATCAAGTATTCAGATCTTGACTTTAAATACTATTCTCCAATAAAAGGAACCAAAGCACCTTAGAAAAATGGTTTATTCCAGAACTGAAACACAGAAAAATATAAGATGAACATGAGTAACCTATGGTACCAGAATATAAGAAAAAAGGATAAAGAGTACTGAACTAAAAGAGCTCAGAGTAGCCAAAACTGGAACAATTTGAGCAACAAAATAACTAGTATTGGATGACAATATATACCCATAAGGACATACAGATATAAATAAATAATTGAATAAATGAATGAACAAGGAAGAAAGGACATCTCTCCCCTACAAAAGAATATCAATTAATAAATGTAAGCAATGATGAAAACACAAAATCACTATTAGATGAATACTATAGTTACAACTACTACAGACAAGATCTACCAAAGAAAAAATCAATGTGAAAGGGCTGGGGGTGTAGCTCAATGGCAAAGCACTTGCCTTGCTTGCAGGAGGACTTGGATTCAATCCCCAGCACCAAAGATAAATAAATAAATACAAAAAAAAAATCGATGAGAGAAATTTTGAGGAGAAACAGTATACCTGGAGTCTCAAAGTATTTCCCCTAAGATTATACATCAATTACAAAAGAAAGAACAGTAACTTTATCTTGAAGTACCCAGCAGAAGCCATCTTAACAAAGTGATCAAAGGTTAAATATCACTAGCAACAAGAACTATCAACACCATGTAACCCCTAATATGATGCACCAAAAAGACACATCACTTCTGCAGGACATGCATAACCTCCATCTAATCATGATAAAAACACCAAACAAACCCAAAATGAGAGAAATTATACAAAATAACTGACTAATACTCCAAAAGTGTCAAAATTGTGAAAAACAAGGAATAACCAAGAAATTCTCACAGAGTAGAGGAGACCAAGAAGAGACAACTAAATGCAATGTGGGATCCTTAATTAGTTCCTGGAATAGAAAAAGGCATTAGCAAAAAGAATTAGCAAAATTCATATAAAACTCATATAAATTTTATAGTATTAACACCAATCTTAATTTCCTGGTTTTGATAACTTTACTATGGTTATATAAATTGTTGACACTAGGGAATGTGGAGTAAAGGGTTATCTAGGAACTCTATATTATCTTTGCAACTTTTCTATAAGTCTCATTTAAAAAAAAAATTAAAAACATATAATCAATCAATCATCTAATTCAACAGTTCATTTCCTTGCTCAGGGATATCATATGGAATTTAATACTCCCATCAATTTAGAAGGCCCACTATGCAAGAGCAGAACAAACTAAAATTAAATCTGGCATCTAATAAGCAAATTACCTATTTTATGTTCCCCTCCTACACATTTTTCAGTAAAAAAAATAAATAAAAATGCTAACTGATGTGACTTTGCTGTCTTTACAAATTCCTTTTTAGATTACTTAGCCAATATTTTATATTTTTAACATCATGATAATCTGCAGATTGTGCCCACAACAACCTATTTCATACACCTGTTAAATCCAAGTATTATTTACAATAAAAATTTGTCTTCAATAAAGCTTGTTACATAGTTGTCCGACTACAAAATTCAAGTTTTTGATTTTATAAGTTTGGATAACACAAACTTCTCCCCACACTCCAAAGCACAATGTCATCATTGTTGTCTTTTTAAGTTCTGAAAACCTGCATTTTTTTTTTTTCAGTACTGGGTATTAAACTGAGGATCTTGAGCATGCTAGACAAAAGCTCTATCATTGAGTTATAACCCCCCATCCCCAAATCTTAATTTTAAAAGATCAGCTCTTCAGTGTATCTGGTCCCCTCCATCTTTTTTTTTTTTTTTTTTCCTATTTAAAAAATTAAGGAGTAATTCATCATACACTTTTGGGGAAAAAAAAAGTCTGAAACATTAGAAGTGTGTTGCTATTTATTATGTGCATTCTCTACTAACCAATCCAGCCCAATTAACAATACATTCTCTGAAATTCCTCTAAGTCAAATGAGATTTTCAGGAGATGTTTATATTAATGAGCAGATCAAGTGACGCATTTACATTTGCTTTCTCCTCCATACACCAGGATGTCTGCATTGGGAGTGGAATACATGACCAGCAAATGAATGGATAAGTATCACATGAAAACAGCATGATTGGAAATTTAAGAAGCAAAGTGATAAGAACCTTAGGAAAAGCCAAATTCATAAAAGTTTAGAATTGTAAGAGGCCTTAATAGTCCATTTAACCCATTCCAATGACAACAACCCCAGGCAAACTGATCCTATTCTTTAAAGCCTCCAGATTTCCAAACTCCATGGATATCTCTTTCTGCCATACAATCCTGTCATGTAATTTGGAGTACTATTATGACCAACCATTCTTTTCTCTATATAATGTTGTCTTTTCTCAAATATAACAATATTTTAACTCATTTTCAGGATATAAAAATGTGTGCAGGTGCAAAATACATGTGTATGCATGCATATACAAGAATAACCAGGTACCTACTTTGTGTGTGTGTGTGTGTGTGTGTGTGTCTGTCTGTCTGTCTGCTGTGAGTGTTGCTGAGGATCCAATCCAGGGCCTCACACATGCAAAACAAGCACTTTACCACTGAGCTACAACCCCAGCAACTTTTGCTGATATAAACACAAACTATGAAAATATACATAATTGAAGGCACACCCCATTCTGCCCTAATCACAAAATGCACTATGAAACAGTGTCACATAATTTCATAATTTTGGTCTAAAACTAACCAAAGGAAATCAATTTTATAAAACCTTAAGGCAAGTAAGTTTCTTCCCACTGTGATTAATCATAGCTTCTTTGCTTCCCACAAGCACTGCCCTTGTTCAACACTCACCACAAGCAGAACTGTAAAAATATATATGATAAAGAAATTTTTAACGTTTAATTTTTAAGACCATTTCGCTAACAATCACGTGGAAAGAAGACCCAATGAGAGAGTTAGTGGTGACAGGGTATAATCATGATAATGGACAAGTAACCAGCTTAATGAAGTAGGCCAAAGAAATGATCCAAATAAAACAAATCATTTCAGGAATCCATACAGAACTGGTAAGTCCCATGAAAGGATAAGCCAAAGTACTCCTGTGAAAAAAAAATAATGTGTCTGCTAGGAAAGACACCAAAATATTAGCCCTGGAGATGGGCTGGTTTGTTCAGATTTGTTATTACTTTTATTTGATTACAGACGTGTAATCAAATAATGTCTTCGAAATATTATAGACTTTTTTTTTAATAAGGCAAATTCTGTCCCTGTTTGTTTCTGTGTTTCACAGCTAAAAGAGACAGCATGTCTTTTACATAACCTCCTGGGAGAGGTAGTACCAGCTCCCGTCCTCCTCGTGTCTCCCAGGAACCTGCCACCCATCGCAGAAAAGATTTCACCATGTTCCCTGGGATAGCTCCTGTCTTCATCATCTTCCTCATTTTATTCTGGAGAATACACAGAGCCTTGTCTTCCCTCCTGGTAGTAAATGCGTTAAAATTGTTATTTTACTGGGGCAGAAGATTCAGAGAAAGGTTTACCAGATGATGAGCTGCCCCCACCCAAAGGTAGAAGCGAGGAGAAAGATACATCGTCCTCAAAAGTCAGTCGGCGACATAGGCACCGGGTTGGCGACTCTGCTTGTACCCCGACAGAATCTGGCCGCCGCCCCCCAACCCAAGCCCGGGTCAGGGGAGGGGCGCTCGTTAGCGGATAAAGGGGTGAAAGAGAAGGTCAGAGACGTGACCCCTGAGGGGCCGAGGGGCTAGCACAGCAAGCCGCTGAAGGGGCGGGTCCTCTGGCCCTCTCCGACTGGCGGCTCTACTTCTAACGCTGCGCCGGAGAAACCTGGGCGGCGGTGGGCCTTTGGGTTCGGGAGTCCGCTACTGGCCGGGAGAGCTCCCTCAGGCCTCTGCCTGCCGCCCACCTGGGACCCCGGCAGCCCCATTCCGCTGCGGGCGCCGGAACGGCCCCAGTCAGCCTTGCCCGGCCGGCCAAGCACACACATCCACCGCCAGGAGGGCAAGAGGAGGCGTTACCGTATGCGGCTCCGAAGCTGGCGGGAGTGGGGTGCGGCTCTGGCGACCCGAGCCCGGCTCGGCAGCAGCTGCGGTGTCCGCGTCCTTTATTTTTGCTGCAGCGGCGGCGACTTGTCAAAGGGAAAGACGTAAGAGGCGGCGGCAGCAGCAGCAGCAGCAGCAGCAGCAGCAGCGGCAGGCAAGTCTCGCGAGATTTGGGCGGAACTCTCGCGCAGTCTTAACCCCCTCACCCCGCCCCCAGGCTCAGAGGCGGAGGCTAGAGAGGGGAGGAGAGGGAGTGCGAGTAGGTAAGGGCGAGGCAACTCACCGAGGGAAAAGGGGAAGGGACCTAGGCGGCGGGGGAAGCCAGCCTGGGTTTTATGTTGGGAAACCCTATCACCGCTCAGCCCTCATCTTTGTGCCCTCGCGGAGTCCACACAGCCCCGTCTGCCCGCGGGAACCACATTCTGCCGATGAAGCACAATTGGGATCATTTGACCAAAGGCGGTGAAGAGTCGGGGGTCAGGCAGCGCGCCCGGTTTTCCTCGAGATCGCCGGGGGAAACTCTACCGCCCAGCGTCCGGGTGAAGTGACACGTGGAAAAGCTGGCGGTTTGGCTAGATGGCCACACCCCTTTATCGTCGCTGTGAGCCTAGCGCTCTGCGCTCTTTATCTCCCATCACAGCTGGCCCTAGCCCTCGGGAAGTCAAGTTCAGTCCCTTGAAAGCATTTCACTTGACCTACTTCTACCTTGGTTTTCGAGTCTTCGAGGGCTGCAGGACTGTGCAAGACGCCGGGGGCTTGCAACTCCGGTTTTCTTTTCTACTAAGGAATACTGAAGTAAAATATCCTTTGGATGATTTACATCCTTGGTCATGACTCCTAACTCTACAGTGAAATCACGTGAAAGGAAGGACACATAGTATCCACAGCACCTAACATTGGTCCAAGTTGACATGAAATTGTTGAATGACTGCCCCTGTAGCTTTTACTCCTAGCCTTTCTTCTAATTATTCTACTGAGCACCAACTAATGTGTAACTGAGGATATGAGGACAAAAAAAATGGAGCTGATCTCTGCCCTCTAGAGGCATAGGAGGAATACACAAATAACATACAAGAAATATATATGACACTAATGTTTATTTATATATATATCACATATAACATGATATATATATCACATATATTATATATATATATTTATATATATATATATTAGGCAGAAGAGGGAGATAGCAGAAGGGGGACCCCTTAGCCATGGTTAAGTTGGGTATGTGTGTGTTGTCATTGAGGCAATTTAGCCCAAGAGGAGCCAGGAGGTTCACTTTCAGACATGGTGAAGATTTATGACCTTTGGCAAGCAGCTTGAGCGCTATGAACCTCATTTCCTTATCTGTGAACTTTAGATATTAGTTCTTATTATCAGAGTTCCTCTGAGGAGTAAAATACATGTAAAACTCCTGATATGTGTTAAGTATTCCTTAACTGTAGGTCCTATTATGGGTATAACTTTAAAGTGTATATATAAAATGTGTATCTCTTTCCTGTTAACTAGATATGAGGGAGCAAGTGTATGTGGAGTGATGTCATTGTAACTAGTGCTTTATGATCTGTGTGTTGTGTGTGAAGCCAGCTCAAGACCAGCAAGCTTTTTTGTTTGTCCTAGGGCCTTGTACATGCTAAACACAGGCTCTTTCACTAAGCTATACCCCCAGGTCCCTGTCATCCTCATTTTAACTTTTGATGTAGTCACCATTCACAAATATCCATGGTATTCCATTTTTCTTGAATTTATAAAATTGTATTGCTTCTGCCCATTTTTCTTGAATTTATAAAATTGTACTGCTTTTGAATATTTTGTTTCAAGGAAAGAACTCTGCTTTAAAGATCAGTTGAAGGATTATCTCCTTTGCCCTAGACTTAGCTTCTACCAGCAAGGTTGTTTTGTTGTTGTTGTTGTTGTTGTTGTTTCCTCAGGGCAAAGGATAATTGACTACAATTAAGTCCAGCTGCATACAATCATTAAATAAAATCAGCAAGTTAGCCCTGACTACTTGTAATTCTAGCAATCTGGGAAGCTGAGGCAGGAGGATTGTAAGTTTGAGGCCAGCAATTTAGCAAGACCCTGTCTCAAAAAATAAGGGCTGGAGATGTAGCTCAGTGGTAGAGTGCCCCTGGGTTTAAACCAAAAAAAAAAAAAAAACACACCTTTTATACTTTAATGAACATCTCCTAGAGTCCTGTTGTCAGCATCATTTTTCCAACTCTTCCAGTTCTTTTTATCTAGATGTCCCCTAGAGAAAAATGTTGGAGATGGAAGAAGTGGATAGAGGAATCTCAAGACCAAGACCTCAGTATCACAGGCTATTGGCCTCGTGGTCCTCTGGGCAGTGCACTCTGACTATGCCAGTCAATCACATCTTACTTCCATCACACACAACATTCATCCCCATCTCATGCAACGTATCAGTACCATACCACAGCCAGGACATCCCAGGCAAAGGAATTGGAGAATCAGTAGAATAATATGTATTTTTCATCTTTCATCTACATATTGGAAATATATAGCTCCTAAATAAAAATGATTACTAAATTGGAAGCAAAAAGATCTAGTAGGAAAGTGTGGAGGCAGAGCAGGAGGGGCTAAAAGGACTCAGGGAATAAGTTTATTTTGCCCTTGGCACTTGTTTAAGAAACAAATAGCTCCAAAAATGGAAAACAACTTCAGAGCAGGAATCCACAACAGAGGAGTTCTGCTGTCTCCTGAAATTGCAGCCAATTTGCCCTCAAGTTACACAGCTTTTCTGAGCCTAGTCTCACACTTCTAATTGTGAGTGATAAATGGGTTTCCTGCTTGCCTAACGAGTATCATGAAAGTCAAATAATAGACCCCCTTTCTCTGCGGAATCACCATGGCGGCTGGGACTCTGTACACATATCCCAAAAACGAGGGCCTTCAAGGCCCTCAATGCTGCTCAGTACAGTGGGGCTCAGGTCCGCGTGCTCTCCGCACCGGACCCATTTCCACTTTGGCCAAACCAACCCACCCCTGAATTTCTCTGCAAATTTCCTGCTGGCAAGGTTCCAGCATTTGAGGGTGACGATGGATTCTGTGTGTTTGAGAGCAATGCCATCGCCTACTATGTGAGCAATGAGGAGCTGCGGGGAGGTACTCCAGAGGCAGCAGGTCAGGTGGTGCAGTGAGTGAGCTTTGCTGATAGTGACATAGTGCCTCCAGCTAGTATCTGGTAGGGTATTCCCTACCCTGGGCATAATGCACCACAACAAACAGGCCACTGAGAATTCAAAGGAAAAGGTGAAGCAAATTCTGGGGCTGCTGGATGCTCACTTGAAGACACAGACTTTTCTGGTGGGCAAACGAGCGACACTGGCTGACATCACAGTTGTCTGCACCCTGTTGTGACTCTATAAACAGGTCTTGGAGCCTTCTTTCCTCCAGGCCTTTCCCAATACCAACCACTGGTTCCTCACTTGCATTAACCAGGCCAGTTCTGGGCTGTCTTGGGGGAGGTGAAACTGTGTGAGAAGATGGCTCAGTTTGATGCTAAGAAGTTTGCAGAAAGCTAGCCTAGAAAGGACACCCTACGGAAAGAGAAGCGTCACGGGAAGAGAAGTGTCACGGGAAGAGAAGCAGAAGCCCCAGGCTGAGCGGAAAGGGGAGAAAAAGGCAGCTGCCCCAGCTCCAGAGGAGGAAATGGATGAATGTGAGCAGACACTGACTGCTGAGCCCAAAGCCAAGGACCCCTTTGCTCACCGGCCTAAGAGTGCCTTTGCGTTGGATGAATTTAAACACAAATACTCCAATGAAGACCCGCTCTCTGTGGCTCTGCCATATTTTGGGGAGCATTTTGATAAGGATGGCTGGTCCTTGTGTTATACTGAGTACCACTTCCCTGAAGAGCTCACCCGGACCTTCATGAGTTGCAACCTCATCATGGAATGTTTCAGCGATTGGACAAGCTGAGGAAGAATGCCCTTGCCAGTGTCATCCTCTTTGGAACCAACAATAGCAGCTCCATTTCTGGAGTCTGGGTCTTCAGAGGCCAGGAGCTTGCCTTTCCACTGAGTCCAGATTGGCAGGTGGACTACAAGTCATATACCTGGCAGCAAGGAGACCCAGATGCTGGTTCGAGGGTACTTTTCCCAGGAGGGGGGCCTTCCAGCATGTGGGCAAAGCCTTCAATCAGGGCAGGGTCTTCAAGTGAGCATTTCTTGCCATCGTCTAGCTGCCTGCACCTGCCTATCAGGAGATGGGGGTCATTAAAGGAAAGTGAACATGGGGGGGGGGGAAGTCAAATAATATAGGAAAGTACTTTGTCAAAGCACTATGTAAATGTGAGGAATGATTATTCTTTCACTTAGCAGATCTTTCTTGAATGCATATTAGCCTGGGCACTGTGCCAAGCACTGAATATACTATTATACAAGCTTTAATACTTGCCCTCAGGAGCTCATGGTCTAATGGGAGGAACTTAAGAAGAAAATAGATGATTATAATACCCTGTGAGAGTGCAAATGATAAAGAGTTGGGGGGTGGGTGTGCAGTTAGAGGAACAGGCAAAGAGAGCTGAAAGACTTTTGGAGGATATTGAGGATAGCAAACATGATGAAGATTCAGACCATTTCATGAAGAATGCTTCCTAAATCAACTTCAAAATAACTTCAACAAATTGCCGGGTTGTGGGTTGTGAATTCTGCTATGTTCTAATAAAACTCATATCTCCTAAGCCACTAGAAAAGAGTGTTTGATGTGGAGTCATTATATACACCCATTTGCTTTGAAGAAAGATGGGATTAATGGAGGAAAAAGTAGTATCTTAATTAGAAACACTTTGTTCTTACAGCTTGTGTTTAAACACGAGAAAAATAGAATGCATTCCACATCACATCCTTGGTCCCCCAAGACGTTGCTTTCAGTCAGTTACCTGATCCAGGTAAATTGCAGATCAGAGCCCAAGAGACATTTACAAAACATGATAACAATACCTTATTTTGCTTATGGTTTCTTTATGTTCATTTACAAAAAGACTTTTTATATGTGTGTGATGGATGCATGTTAGGCAAGCACTCTACCACTGAGTTATAGCCCGAGCCTAAAAGGTTGGTTTTATTTTTTATTAATTTATTTTTGTGATGTTGGGATGGACTGGGAGCACTGCACATGCTAGGCAAGTGATCCTACCACTGAGCTACATCCCCAGCCCAAGATAACCAGTAACACTTTTATTTGTAATCATGCTCTGGATAAATAAATTCCAAAAGAGTATATCAGTCATCATTTCTCACATTTATTGAATGTCTATTAGGTCTAATATACTCAAACTACAGGCTGTACAAAGCATTTGGGATCTGAAAACCCAAGATGGAGATAAATATCTATGAAAAGAGCTAAATAATCAACAATCCTCTCTATCCTATCCCTATAGTGAATTCTATCCTGCTGTATTTGTTATTGGTTATGTAATATTGTATTTATATGCCCAGCTTCTGAAAGTTGTTGATACTCCTCCTCCTTCTCCAGAGAAGGATGATATTAAGGAAAGGCAAGATGTTTACTGTAACTTGATACTTACAGATCTGTGATAAGGAATTTAATTGGTCCTCTTGAATGCATCATCCTTTAATCAGAGTGCAGTTAGTACAGTTTTTTCTTGGTCAAAATTTGAAATTTGCGAAGCACTTGGTATTAAAATTTATTTTAGAAGATAAAAACACACACACAAAAAGCCATCAATACCAAGCAACATAGTTCAAACTAAAAGGAGGTGCAGAAAAAGTAAACATTCCCAGAACTAGAAAAGAGAAGAGATTGCTGGGCAGAGAAAACTTCATCTGGTCGTGGAATTAGAGAGGGAGCTGATAGTCAAATACAGTTATAAATTCTGATAATAATGTATTTTCAAGACACCAACCTCCAAACCAAAAAAATTTATAAAAGTTGTCTAGAATTTTTGCTTAATGTATCTACATATGAGAACAGATTCATTACCTCCTTTTTCAATAAGGGTAATTGATCTCCCATACAGGTTTGAAGGGAAGTGGGGATTCTAGATATAGGATCACAAGACTGGCAAGTAGTTACTTTGGAAATAAAATTTCTTCTTGCTAAATGCGAACCTTACAGGGTCTCTATTTCAATCTGTATCCTAAATGAAATATCACATCAAGAAAACCCACCACCTGGGGCTGGGGTTGTAGCTCAATGGTAGAGTACTTGCCTAATACTTGTGAGACACTGGGTTTGATCCTAAGCACTATGTAAAAATAAATAAAGGTATTGTGTCCATCTACAACTAAAAATATTTTTATATTTTCTTTTAGTTGTTGACGGACCTGTATTTTATTTAAACGTGGTGCTGAAAATCGAACCCAATGTCTCACACATGCTAGACAAGTGCTCTACCTCTAAGCCACAACCCCAGCCCAAACTAAAAATATCTTTTTAAAAAAGAAAAGAAAACTCACCACTTAAAGAATACTAAAAATGTCCTTTACTAGGCATTCCTTAAGTCTATAACGAAATAACCAATTTTATAAAAATTATTTTTACAAAGGTTTTTTAGTGTTGTTTCATCAAAACACAACTGCCTGGGGTGAACACAGATGAACATTTTTCTCACTCAGTACCTGGGGATGGAATACTGATGCTAGGAAAAGAATATGAAACTACAGGAATGGAAAGTGTGACTACATGGGGAGAAGGGGAAGAAGGAGGATACTTAACATTTTGAAAGAGCTGTCCATGCAAAACACTGCAGTAGCACAGTGAGATGAACAAGGCAAATTTTTCTTCTGGAAAGAAAATAGAGAAGATATATACACAGTGTGTGTGTGTGTGTGTGTGTGTGTGTGTGTGTGTGTGTATTTTTTTACAACACAAGTTAGAAAATCCTGAGTACAAAAAGAGAACTCTTTTCCTTCTTGTAAAGAACTAGAGGAGATCGACATAGTGGTACAGGATATAAACCGAGCTACTAGGGAGGCTAAGTCAGAAAGATTGCAATTTAGCGAGACCCTGTCTCACAGTTAAAAAATGATAAGGGCCGAGGATGTAACTTAAAAGTAGAGTGTCCCTGAGTTCAATCCTAAGTACCATAACAAAAATAGGAAAAAAAAAAGAAAGAAAGAAAGAAAGGGAGGGAGGGAGAGAAGGAGGAAAGAAGAATTCAAAAAAGGCTAAACAGTCAAACTAGAGTGGGGCAGTGAACCTGGGCTTCAGGAACTTCAACACCACCAGAATTCTTACTTCTGGGCTTGCTTTGCTGTGGTTGGGTTTAGTTTCTCTCAGCAGATAGACTTCCTTTGTGTTTTTTTGTTTGTTTGTTTTGTTTTGTTTTTTATTGTAAACAAATGGGATACATGTTGTTTCTCTGTTCGTGGAGTCAAGGCATACCATTTGTGTAATCATAAATTTACATAGGGTAATGTTGTTTGATTCATTCTGTTATTTTATTTTCCTCCCCCTCCCCCCGCTTCCTTTGAATAACTGGGAATATAGCATACCCACGTTTTATATCTTAGCACTTCCATCCCTAGAATTGGACTAACATTTTTACTTCAAGTTTAAAAATCTGAGGAAAAGATGCTGATTGGTCAGGCTTTAATCAGTGCCCATCCTTACCCCAATCTTAGGAAACCCAGGGGAAGTGCACACCACAGACATAACCATGATGTATAGGAAAAGTGGGAGATTAGTCTGTGTGTGGAGAATGGGTAAGGACTGAAGTTGGCGTTTGCATGAGAAGCATATCAGCAAGGGTGGGGGAATAAATTGGCCCAAAATTGTGGTAAACTTTACTGAACTCAGGTTAAAATGGGGTTGAAATTGTTTTGCCATTTCAATCAAGAAGTCCTAAAACAGTAGATCTCTTACATTGGTTTAAGGACTGTAGGACCTGGCTTCCTTCAGCCTTCTAGCCAGGTAATTTTAGGTAAATATCTTAACTGGCTTGAGTTTCTGTTTTTTCACTGAAAAATAATAATAGCAATGGAAGCTTATATGTATTAAATCTCAGTGTTCTATGCTCTAAGCACTTTGTGTGTGTGTATGTGTGTATGTGTGTGTGTGTGTGTTTTTACTGGAGATTGAACCCAGGGCTTTGCTAGGCAAACACTCTACCAATTGAGCTTTACCCGCAGCCCCCCTAAGTATTTTTCAAACATTTCATTTAACAATCAAAACAAACCAATAAGGTACTATGAATCTGAGATAATCCCTACTCATAGGGTTATTGCAAAGATTAAAGGGCTACATAGTCCCATTGTCTGGCCCACAGCCAGCTTGTAATACATCATTATTTTTAATTATCTGTTTCCCAGAAAAGGAAACTCCCTGCATTTCATGATTGTCCCATGAACCAGAAGCTTCGGGAAAGCAAAAACAAGAATGAAAGGGAAGAACTCTATGACTCCTTAATGTGTGATTTAGTAAGAGAAATATTACAAAATAAATACAAAGTAGAAATTTGAGAAAAGTGCTTATGGAATGTTAAACGAATAAATAAATGTTGGCTAGGATTTTTATTCTTTTTATCTCATAGGAAAACTTCCCCAAAAAAACGACTATCTATAAAACTGATCTAAAGCACAAAAGTCTCTCTTCTCTTTGCCCTGGATGCTGTCAAAAAACTTGGATTATTCAACCAAGAACAGGAACTAACACTCACTGACAAAAACCAATGTGCTTGGGTTATATGCTGAGTCATTTATGTACTAATATCTTTTACTCCCCAACCACCAATAAGGTATTTTTACTCTGAAATAAGTATATCAAGTATGAAAAAAATATTTTTAAAAAATATTTATCACTGTCAAAAAAGATAATGAAAAAATAAATGAAAGTTTCTTTTTAAAAAAAAAAAAAAGGAATGCAATGTTTAATGGACATGAACACAATGAAAGTTTTGCCCAGAAAAAAATAAATAAATAAATCAGTATATCAAGGCTGAGAATTGGAAGTGACTTTGTGCAGGTAGCCAGCCAGTAAGTAGCAAGGCTAGAATTCAAACACAGGTCTATCTTACTTCAAAGTCTACAATACAAAATAAGTCCTACTCTCTTATCACAGAGAAATAGTCAAGGCAAAGGGATTATCAAAATCTGAGAAAACTGGTGAAATAATAGGCATTCTCAATTTCTCTTTCCCCTTTCTCCCATGTTTGTCTTCCTCCTTTACCTTAGACACCACCTCCTGGCTGCCCAAGCTGCAGGTGCTTCCCCCAAGGACTGTCTTCTCATGGAAATGTGGTAATATAGCCTTCAAAAACACTGATGTGCCCATCCCTCAAGTTAACACACTTCTGTGTTCTAAATTGAGCTTCCCAGAACTATTGAACACCCTTAAGAAATAATTCAAATGATAAAAATTCAGGGGATGGACATAGGAGGGGCTCTGAAACGCTCTCTTTGGTAAAATTTACATGCATAAAGAAAATCTACGTGGTAAAAGTAATTGAAACAAGAAAGGTGGGAATGATGCACCCCTGTAATCCGAGCTATCAGAAGACTGAGGCAGGAGGATCTCAAGTTTGAGGCCAATCTCAGCTATTTAGCAAAACCCTGTCTCAAAATAAGATTAAAAGGCCTGGAGATGTGGTTCACTGATAGAGAGCTCCTGGATTCAATTCCCACTAACCTTAAAAATACGTAACAAAATAGGTAGGGGGCTTCCCCAGACAACTTTTATTACCTGAGAGACATTTTTTATTATATAACAAAGATCACCTTTATTCACCATACATTTCTATGCTTTCCCATGACTGTTTCTACTACCTACTACCCACAACCTCCTAGAAGCCTCAAGTCCCTATTCCATTCTGTACCTCAGGATGCTATGTGAGCTTCAACATATGGCCCTTCTCATTCTTTATGAGGCTATTGCACATATGCACATAATTAAATGTTGGTTTTATCCTCTTAATTTGTGTGTTAGGCAGGTTTGTATCACAGTGACCAAAATACCTGACAAGAACAACTTAGAGGAGGAAAAGTTTATTTTGACTCATGGTTTCAGAGATTTAGTCCATGGTGGGCCAACTCTATTCCTGTGGGTCCAACGTGAGGCAGAACATGTCAGCAGAAGGGCATGGAAAAGGAGCATTCATGACAACCAGAAAGCAGAAACAGGGAGGAAGGGACCACAAGAAAGATGAACCCTTCCAGGGCATACCACCAGAGACCACCTTCTCCAGTCATGTCCCACCTACCTATAGTTACCACCCAGTTTATCCACTTAAACTAGGATGGACTGATTAGGTTAAAACTCTCATAATCTAATCGTTTCATCTATGAACATTCCTGTATTAACACAAAAGTTTTTGAGTTACATCTCATATCCAAACCATAGCGGTCTGTTTTATGTCAATTTAATTTGTAGCCAAGCCAAAGAACCAGAAGGTGCGAAGCTAAAGTTCTTCAAAGTAGCCCCATCTCTATTAAATACCCAGCAGACTGTTTGACCTTGGCTGAGCAAAACATGATGATTGTGGAAAGATGGAATGTTGCAGGTAGATAGCCAAAATTATCTTGAGCTATCTTAGTCCTTTAATAGGCATTTACTTTCAACCTCTGTATCTGACCTAACATCCTGTTGATTGTTGGTTAAAACTTTCCAATTGTATCGCTAAGCTTAGCAGACCTCTAGCCGCCACCAACCCTAAAGTTAAGAATGCTATGACAAGCCTCAGCAACTTAGAGACTCTATTTCAAAATAAAAACAAAAAGAGCTAGAAATGTAGCTAAGTGGTAAAGCACCAATGGAATTAATCCCCAGTACTGCAAAACACATGCATACATACATACAATGACATCTTAAATCTATAGAAGAGATTTCTCTGTTTTACTGAGACCCACCTACCTAATGCCCCCAACTAATGTGTTTGGTAAATGTACTGATTTATGAACACCTTTTTTCTGTGGCTATAAGAGTTCATGTACCCTCTTCCACAACCGCACATATCATTCAGGGTAACTATAATTTATGTTCATGGGGTATGATCAGTCATACTTGGTCAGAATAAATAATTTTCTTATTTCCTTAAGCAGAGTTGTTATTTTTAAGCAATAAAGGGTAGAGGGAAGCCATTTTCAAACTTCCACATATACACAGTCCTAATTGTGAGTTTTCTGAGAGCTGAGACTGGAACTTTCTTGTTCAGTGTCTGAAAATCAATGAATATGTGGAGTGAACAGATGATATTTGAAATGCATGACTGCCTCTTATCTCTCCGGGACCTCAGACTAACCTAACAAATATGCCACTGTTACACATGACAAGATTTTTAATCCGTCTTTAGCAAAGCATTCCTTCCTATTCCCTCCCTCAGTGAGCCCTGATGACCCTCCAACAAGGTCAGAAAGAACTGAGTCTCTGTGAATAACTACAAACACCAACATTAGGAATAAGGCTTTCAAGGGCACTGAGAGAAGGAAGATAAACAGTTTGCCTCAGTGTGGTGGGGAATACTGAAGTCAAAGCCATCACTGAGAGTTCAGCAAAGCTATCAGTACCTTGAGGAATATTCACCAGGTTTTGGGGGATCTACTAGTATGTGGATAGACTGGTTTGAGAATCAAAGCAATAAAGTAAAAAGAGACTATGATGGTTCATGTAACTGAAAATTCCAAGAATATATAAAGCTTCAGAAATGGCTAGATATGGGTAATCAAACAAAATCATGGACTTTACATCTCCTGTTATACTATTAAACCTTGTTGTTTTAGTCAGCTTTTTCACTGTTGTGACTAAATGATCTGACCAGTACAATTACAGAGGAAGAAAGGTTTAAGAGGTCTTAGTCCATAGAAGGCCAGCTCCATTCCTCAGGGCTGGAGGAGAGACAGAACATCAAGACAGAAGAGTGTGGCAGAGGGAAGCAGCTCACTTCATCAGGAAGCAGAGAGAGAGAGACAGAGATTCCACTCTCCAGATACAAACTATATACCCCATAGCCACGCCCCAATTCCCACCTCCTCCAGCCACACCCTACCACTTCAATTAATTCATGAGGGATTAATTCACTGATTGGGTTAATACTCCTACAACCCAACCATTTCTCCTCTGAACCTTCCTGCATTGACTCCCATGTGAGCTTTTGGGGGACACTTCATGTCCAAACCAAAACACCTGTGTTCATTTGTGTTGGGATGGAGCCCTGTCACCTAACAGTTCCAGACTTATGTTGTCCTTAGAACACTTTTTTTTTTTTTTTTTTTTTTTTTTTTTTTTTGCAGTGCTGGGGATTGAACCCAGGGCCTTGCAAGGCAAGCACTCTACCGACTGAGCTATCTCCCCAGCCCCTTAGAACACTTTTCTAAAACTACAAAGTAAAACACAAGTATTTTAAACACACACACACACAGAAACACACATAACACACACACACACACACACACACACACACACAAATACATAACTCCATCTGACCATTCTTGTCATCAATACCAGATCAGAAATGGAATCTTGCCACTCTCCAAAGAAGCCCCATCCAGGGATCCCTTCCCAATCACAACCCCCCCAGATCATAATCTCTATAATAATTATCCAAATGTTCATCTCTAAGCTGGGTTTTATTCTTTCCCATTCTCCAAGCAAATATGTTCCTAAGTTTCTTTCAATCCAGTCCATATTTCCTCCTCCAGCTCTTTACACAATCGTTGAATCCTTTTGTTTGCACAACTTCTCAGTCTAGATTTTACTGATCACATACTTTTGGTGCAGTTCAACTTATTTCTCTGACCCATGTATTTCCTGCAAATTGACAACTGTACCCAGGAACTGGATTAGATTCAGGTTTGGCCCTTTGACTAAAGAATAAAAAGTGTTGGACAAGACCTCAGGAGATACAATGCTTAGTTTTCTCCTTTTATGAAGTTAATAGTCATTGATACCTAATACCCATATTGATTAATTTATCATGGACTGTTTAGTGATGGTATTCTAATTTGATTTGGCAAACAATGGCATGTGGGCCAAATCTGCCAAACTCCTCTGTTTCTATAAATAAAATTTTATTGTTAGGTAGCAATGTTAGGGGTCAGACAGATGAGGATGGTGAGAAAACAAGGTTAAGAGAATAATCCTAGCGCAGACGATATAGACCATCGTGTAGGGCGCTGGCTCTGCAAGCGGAAAGCCTGGGGTTCAAATCCCCAGTCCCTATGGGTTTGGAAAAAAGAAAAAAGCAATAAGAAAAGAGAATAATCCTATAAAATGGGCCCACTGTACTGACCCCCACATGATTTCTTCACCCCCACATGCTTTGCTCGCAGAGAAGCAATTTACTTGCAGCCCTGCCTGGCCTAAGTGGACAGGATATATCACGTTCCTCAGCAAACTACGTGTATCTGCAAGGAAATGCAGGCAGGAAATAACATTGAAAGAGAAACCTAAATTACTTTGAAGGGAGAAACATTTGTGACCCTTCTCACAGACCAGATTCTGGAAGATAAAGATAATTCCTCCTAACCACAAAACCTGTAAAATTGATTAAGAATCCAATTAGAACTGCTCAGCATGAGCCAAGCGACCTCTCATTGTCATGGCAATATGTACTTGAAAGTCTGATGTCACCCTGCTGTCAGTCAAAAGTCAAGAGGTGGACCTGGGTGGGACTCTCTGGAAACTTCCCTGGGACCTCTAATAAAACTGGAGTACAGGAAAGGCATGTTCTCTCTCTCCTCCCTGAGAGGACCCACTCCCTCCCTTGAGAGTGTCTCCTTTCCCTTTTTCTATCCCCTTTTATTAAAAAAATATTTTTAGTTGTAGATGGACAAATACCTTTATTTTATTTAATTGTTTAATGTATCGAACCCAGTGCCTCACATATGCACTCTGCCACTGAGGTACAATCCCAGCCCTTCCTATCCCTTTGATAAGCTCATTGTTGTTACTCTGAGCAACATGTTTGAAATCTTTTCTAACTTGATTGCAAGAATAGGGGTTTGAAGAAGAGGCGGGAGTCTTTGCACTGTCTCAGTTTCCCAGAAAGCCCCAGCTCTGTAACAGCATGGAAAGCCAGTATCTAAGTTGACTCAGTCTCTCTGGATGCAATAGGATAGTGGACCCCTCTGAGGTACTTCCATCTCCTTTGGACTATCCAGGTTAGGGCTCAGGTTCCCAAAAGACACAGATGCTACAGATATCTATCCCCTCCAGGTCAAAGTCTCATTCTTCAGTCTTACTCCTTCTACCTGCCCTACCTTGATACACTTAACCTTCCTTCTTCTCTCAGAAAACTCCCCTCAAGAATCTCAGACTTTTGGAAACCAAACCCAGGACAGCAGGCTTCCATAGGTAACCTCTTCTCTCACCTTTAAAGTTCAAACTTCCTTTTGTGGGAGAAGGCTATCTACCCTACCTTCTCAAATAAAGAAGAAAAATCCTAATAATAAATGAATAGAAGATATAGGGAGGTACTTGTGCTTTAATCCAGGAGCACTCTACCACTGAGCTACACACCTACAATCCTTTATTCTTATTTTGAGACAAGTTCTCTCTATGTTGCCCAGGCTGGCTTTGAACTTGCAATACTTTTGCCTCAGTCTCCCAAGTTACTGGTATTACAGGCATGTACTATCCCAGCTCTTTTGGGCAGGGGGTTCCAGGGATTGAACTCAGGGGCATTCAACCATTAAGCCACATCCCCAGCCCTATTTTGTATTTTATTTAGAGGTTCATCTCACTGAGTTGCTTAGTTCCTTGCTTTTACTGAGGCTGTCTTTTATTCTCCATCCTTCTGCCTCAACCTCCCGAACCTCTGAGATTACAGGCATGTGCCACCATGCTAGACCCAGGTATTATTTTTCATCATTCTTCAACACAAGAAAAAAAAAAAAAAAAAAAAATCACAACTTATTGGCTAACAATACAAAATAAAGCATTATTGTGGAGGACTCTATAAAACCTGCTTTTCTTGCAAATAATAGAAATTTTATTTATACTAGCTAAAGGTGTTATGGAAATCACACTCATCAAGAGACCAAGCACCACTCTGGTCTCAGATTTATTTATGCCAGCAGACCCAGATGAGTTAGTGCTCTGAAGTTCTGGGCCCCAAGCTGAGGTTACATGGAGTTTTTTTTATAGGAAATGTGACATCATTTCTTAACCATTACACATTGATGGGCTTGAATTCTTGGCCTATGTGACCAAAGACCATGCACAGGGAATTTATAAGTAATTCACAGGTATAGAACAAAGGCAGTAAAACACGTGTGAGTATTATCCTGAAATGGCCTTCACCACAGGCAGCAGTAACCCAAGATGACTTGAACTTATCTCCCTAAGAGCCATATTTCTAGGAATTAAGCCTATGAGGTTACAGTTTAGACAGCAGTTAATTGGCATAGCAATTAAGTGATGTAGCTACATTCCTACAGAGTTCAGAAGTGTCAAAGTATAAGAAGAAACAACTCCTTTCACAGGCACCTGTTAAATTTCTGGCCTGGAAAGTCTGTCACAGGGATGTTTACATTTCAAGAGCTGGAGACTCCTAGAGAAATCCATTTACAATCCAACAGATAGGGACCCATGGTTAATAAGTTTCCCTGAAGAGAAGCTGATGGGTGGTGGGGATGGGATGGGGGGGTCAAGGGGTGGAATAAGCCCTTTCCCCAGGCATATGTAATTTATCATAATGTTCTTATAATTTCACTTTCTAATCAGGTTTGGTTCCTCCATCACAAAGGAAAATTGCTATCTATTAAAAAAAAAAAAAAAAAAAAAAAGGACAGGAGTAATGTGGCCTCACTCATAAGAAACAAGAGCCAGGACTGTGACAACTTTCTGAGCATCCTGGGACCTCTTGAGATTCCTAGGAGTCCTACCTCACCTCTCTTGTTTTGAATCTCCTCCATTCTCCTTTCTCTGCAAATCACCTTCTCTCTGTTTCTCTGTTCCTGTGGCAGAAAACATTCATCCTGTAACTCTCAATTCCATATTTTCTTTGTCTAAGAGAGCAATATATTCATGAGTATTTCTCAGGATCAAAATTTCCAAATGAGCAAGTCCCCATCCCCGAAGGTGGCAAAATTCCTTCTGCTCATATCCTATTGGCCAGGACTTATTCATACAACTACACCTAATTGTAAAGGAGACTGGATTCTGTGGCTTTTAAGTAGATAGTCACAGGTTCTGTAGGACCTATTTCTAAAAGGAAGAAAGGTCAACTACTCCTGGAGATAGCGGCCTCTGCCATAGTCCACATCAAATGCTTAGCTGATAAAGACAAAGATGAGTATGGCTCCTCCTGGAAATAAACCCACGGACACATGATAGACCTACTCCTGCAGGTAGTAGGATTCTAAAGAAAGAGAAGTGAGCTGGGCATGGTGGTGCACACCTATAATCCTAGTGGTTCAGGAGGCTGAGGCAGGAGGATGGTGAGTTCAAAAAAAGCAACTTAGTGAGACCCTATCTCTAAATAAAAAATAAAAAGGGCTGGGGATGGAGCTCAGTTTTTGTTTTGTGTTCTCACTATAAGAGAGCTTGCATTTCATCTCAGTTTTAAGGAGGGGAAGTATATTTGCTGTTTGTTGCTTTGGTGATGGCCTCAGGACACACCAATCTGTGATATCCTTTCGACAAGCTTCTTCTAGCAAGGCCCCACACCAAAGTTCTTCCTGCTGCACCATACCCTATGTGCCAGTAGAACCCTTCTGGAAAACAATTTGCCAGAATGAATCATTGTTATCATCTTTAAATTCAAAAGCCTTTTGGGAATCTATTTTGTAGAAATAAACCATAGAGAATAGCTGGACATAATGGTGCATGCCTGTTTTCCCAGTGACTTGGGAGGCTGAAACAGGAGGATCATAAGTTCAAGATCAACCTAGGCAACCAAGTAAGAACTTGTCTCAAAATACAGAACAAAAAGGACTGGGAATGTAGTTCAGTAGTAGAGTGTTCCTGGGTTCAATCCCCAGTACAGCAAAAAAAAAAAAAAAAAAAAAAAACACGAGAAAACTCTAAGGAAAATTTCCTCTTTGCCTCTGAAGGTGTGCTGGAATTAACTGAAAATAGACTTTTCCTTTTTTTTCCCCTTCTTTCTTTCTCTCTCCTTTTTCTTTTAGTACTGGGGATTAAACACAAGGCCTCAAATATACTGGGCAAGTGTTCTACTATACAGCTATATTCCCAGCCCCCTCTTTTATAAAATTTTATTTTATTTTATTTTGAGACAAGTTCTTGCTAAGTTGCTGAGACTGGCCTCAAACTTGTAATCCTCCTACCTCAGCCTTCTGAGTTGCTGGAATTATAGGGAGTGCCACCACACCTAGTAACAACAGACAATTTAATTGGAAGAAAAGGCACATCGATTTATTAAAGTGCAAAAGGAAAAAAATCATAGCATGGGGGAAAATCACAGAAGTGTAATTACTCACCAGCCCAATGTGATTCAGAAACATATTCCCCCTTTTTTTTTTATAGGGGAGGAAGAGAATGGGGAGTCTCAATGATATTTTAGGAAAATAGTAAATGATTTTTAGAGAAACTCAGTGGACTAGGGAGAACATATAATGGTTTGGGAAAAAGTCCAATGGGTCCACAGAACAGGTAGTGGATATTAAATGGTTCTCTGAAGGACCAAAACAGAGGGCAATGGTGTGTTACAAGTCTTCCCACATATGTTGGCATACTTCAGTATTCCTTCCTATGATGAGTTTAGTTTTTCCTGGTTAATTAAATTTTCAGTAGGAAGACTGAAGGCAATGTGTTCCTCTTTTAATGGAGCCTGGCAGATAAGGAGCTTTGCAGAAAGTCTCTCCCTCCACAGGGAAGGAGAAAAACAAGGGAAGGGCAGAGGCACCTCGATTCTGAGGCAGGTTCTAACACCTTTCAGCAGTCAAAACCCCATTCTTTGGGGTATCATTTTCTGAGCCCCCAAAGCACAAATATACCAATTATAGCATAATTTATAATAGAACTTTAAAAACAATTTAAGTAGCCAACAATATATTTAACAAGGTTTAGTCAAGCTGAGGTATGATGTAATCCCAAAGCCATTAAAATGGTAATTATGAAGACTACAAAGGAAAATACAAACTACTCATGACATGAAATACAGATAGATAGGTGAGGCATGAGTTAATTAGCTCATTTTAATCATTCCATAATGTGTGTGTATATATGTATATATTTCAAAATGTCATGTTGTACATGATAAATACATAAGATTTTATGTCAGTTAAAATAATACATTTTTAATATATATATTTAGTTATGCCTTTATTTTATTTTTATATGGTGCTGAGGATTGAACTCAGGGCCTCATGCTGCTAGGCAAATGTTCTACCACTGAGCCACAACCCAAGCCCCAAATAATACATTTTTAAAAATAAATAAATTAAATATGGTGTATTAGTCAACTTTGCATAACTATTACCAAAATACCTGACAAGAACAACTTAGAGAAGGAAAAGTTTATTTGGAGGCTTACAGTTTCAGAGGTCTCAGTACCTAGATGGCCCACTCCATCACTCTGGGGCCTAAGTTAAGGCCATTCTGCTCCATTCAAGGCAGTCAGGAAGTAGAGAGAAGGAGGAAGGGACCACAAGGAAGATAAACCCTTCCAGGGCACACCCCCAGTGACCCACCTTCTCCATCCATGTTCCCCCTGCCTACAGTTACTACCCAGTTAAATCCATTCAAACTAGGATGGATTGATTGGGTTACAACTTTCCACAATCCAATTATTTCATCTCTGAATATTCCTGCAATAACACAGGAGCTTTTGGGGGACACCTCATATCCAAACCACAACATGGATAGAGGATGGCTTCTATTTTTGCAGGCCCAACACCACTTATATTTTATGTTTCCTGATGGTACTGGGTTTGAACCCATAGCCTTGAGGATGCTAGGCAAGCACTCCACCTCTGTGCTACATCCCTAACCCTCACCCCCAACACTCTTTTTAACTGCTCCTCCTGCTAGTTGTATGACAATCATACTGTTCCTGCCAGTCCCTACGTGAAGGAGTGTGCATGACACACAAGGCGAGACAACAATAACCTTTTTCTCCCACCCAACACTGACTTGACCAAGGGTGGGCATATGACCCATGGAGGGTGCTCTGTCTTCCTCTGGGATCAAGACTTATAAGGCCCATCGGAACCTTACCATGCCAGTGGTCATTCTTCCCACCACATTTAAGAGAGCAAATAAGAAGCCATGCACAGGAAAGCAGAGCCAAAATATAGAGACACAAGACCCTAACAATCTCATCTGAGCACATTGTTTGAATTTAGCTCTTTTTTTTTTTTTTTTTTTTTTTTTTTTAACAGTTCTGGGGATTGAACCCAGGGGCTCTATACCACTGAGTTATATCCCCAGCACTTTTTTTATTTTTCTATAAGATAGGGTCTTACCAAGTTACCCAGACTTATGATCCTCCTGTATCAGCCTCCCAAGTAGCCAAGATTACAGGTGTGCACCACCCTTCCCTGAGGATCTAGCTGTTTCAAAAGCCAGTGTATTTCCCCAGTTATTTTTTTCAGTTAAACTGCTTTGAGTTCAATTTTTGTTACTTGCAACTGAGTTCTAACTAGCACAGTATGTATATGAAAAAAATGTGAAAGGAAATACACAAAAGAATGATTGTGTTAGGGTAAAGAAATTATGGAATTTTCCTCTATATTTCTAATTCTGTTTGTAATGTAATATTATTTTTATAATTTTAAATACATCACTTAAGAGAGAAAAAAGGCCCCTACTGGAGTCCACGCAGCTGAAAATGATCTTCTTATAGAATCCCCATGTATGTAGATTTGGGAATCAGAGAAGTTCTTACACATAATCTACAACTGAGGGGCGAGTGTGCAAACTTAGGTCTAACCCCTGCAAAACCAATGATGCAAATCATCCCTCTTCCTCATTCAAAGGAAAAAATTCTTGACTGGATGTGTGACTCGGTGGTAGAATGTTTTCCTAGCATGCTTGAGGCCCTGGGTTCCATCCCTAGCACCACCAACAATAACCAAAAAAAAAAAAAAAAAGACAAGAAAGAAAAGAAAAATTATATTATATTATATATAAAGAATATATATAATAATTATAATATAAAGAATATATACAATCAATTCGGTGGACTAGATAACACACTATTATAATATTTGGCACTTTATAAAATTAATTCTTATTATATTATTTCAATTGTATTTTGCATATTCATTTTCTATCGCTGCTGTAACAAATTATCACAAATTTAAAAGTTTAAAACAAATTTAGGGACGGGGATGTAGCTCACTGGTAGAGCATTTGACTAGCATGCACAAGGTCCTGGGTTTGATCCCCAGCACTGAAAAAAAAGTATCATGTTTCTGGAGGTGAGAAGCTTGAGATGGATCTCATTGGGCTAAAATCGAGGTGTCTGCAGGGTTGTATTCCTTCTGGAGGTTCTGGGGAGAATGTTTTCTAGAGGTTGTAGCATTTCTTGGCTTATGGCCCATTTTTCCAACTTCAAATCTGGCAGCAGAGCATTTTCCAGGCTCTCTCTGACCCTGCCCTTTTTATCTGCCTCTTTATAAGGACCTTGTGATTACATTGGATAATCCAGGAAGATCTCCCTATCTCAAGATTCTTAATTACAGCTGTAAGGTCCCTCTTGAAAGGTAAGGTAACACATCCACAAGCTCCAGGGTTTAGGATGTTGGAGATCTTTGATGGGTCTACTATACAAGTTACAGAACTACAAAATTAAAACCTCAGAACACCCTCAAAAGTTACCCATAATTCCTCCATCACTAATGCAATCACTGATCTCTTAACTTTAACTATTATTAACATTATTAATATGTTTCTTGACTCTCCAATCTTTTTTCCTATTAAGGTTTTTCACATAGTTAGAATTATACCATTTTGTATCTTATTTTCTCACTTGCTATTTCCACAAGCCTTTTCCTGTACTGCCACATGGTTTCTACAAACTCATTAGCAGTGAGTGTGCACTATTCCAATAAATATGCTGTCTTTTATTTAACCAAGTCCCTATTATTAGACCTTTGGCTGACATTTTCACTCTTACACACAGTGAGGCAATGAATAAACATGTGTCTATAGCTCTTTCTAAATTTGTGGATTATTTCTTATGATACGTTCTCAGAGGTGGAATTACAAAGCCTAAAGACAAAAACATTTTGACATGAACAAGCAAATTACATTCCCAAAGGTTACAGAGATTTTGCTGCCACCTGCAAGCAAAGAGAAAGTTTGTTTCACTGCACTCCATCAATTGGCTGTCACTCTAGGAGAGTGAATTCAAAGCCCTTTCCTAATGTCATTCAACTCATTTTCTATATCCTGTTTATAGTCTTTTTTTCTTATAACATGGTGCTAGGGTTCAAACCCAGGACCTTGTGCATGCTAAACATGCACTCAACCACTGAACTACCCCCACCCAATTCATACTCTGGGGAATTTTGCCTCTAGTTACTACATTTGAGAGAAACCTGAAATGTCATGACTTCTCAGGTATGTTTTTACCAGTCATAGCTAAATTAGCTAATCAACTAATTCAACCCTTTTGTACAAAGACAAAATGATTTTTATATTTATTTTATTATTTAATTTTTTATAGTTTAGTAGAACAGTGTCATGAGCAAGCTGCATCATTAACATATGCCAAACACGTTTTCGTCTTTCCACAATTAAAAAAAATTTATCGAATGACAATATATCCACAGGCTACACCACTTTCAGCAGTGGCATTTCACCAAACACTTGTGGATCACTTGTAATCATAAGCTAGGCAAATACAAGTTCTTTTATTCCAAACTTAATTTCTAGTATCTATAGCGCTCAAATCACATATCCTGCTTTACACAATTATATATGTATACATAGGTTACAGAAAGGCTAAGAAAAGGTTAAGGCAGCCACAGGGGTTCAGGAGGCTGAGGGGAGAGCAAAGGCAGAGGCAGAAAGATACCATTGCAAAGAGGCACTGTAGGTGTCAGATAAGGTTATGAACCAGCTGGGGAGCACTTGTTCAGGGAGCACAACTGTCAAAGCACAGGAACTCATTCTAAGCTAGGGTCCAGATGAACAGCAGTTTCAGAGTGTCAGCTTGGAGTGTCAACTTCAAATGTCAATTTGAGATGTTAGCCTGGGGTAAGCAGTTGCATGGTCATCACTGGCAGGAGAAACCATACTGTGCCTCACGAACCTGTGGATGGAGAGTCAGAGGTTGTTCATTGTGACAATTTTCCTAGGGAAGGCTTGTAACAAGTGACAGGAGTCAGTGTGCTGCTGTGTTCAGACTCAGGGTTTTCTTCCTTTTATGGGTCTTAGGTGAGGGGATTGCTTCATTTGGTGATCTAGCATGTTCAATAAGCTGTGGGCCTATTTTTTTCTGATGTGAGTTTGATTTGCCCATGCATCTATATCTCCTGATTAATTTCATAAGTTCTCAGGTGGTTATTTTCAGTAGTATGATCAGTTTGTGTTTTATGGACAATGCTAGGCAG
Organism: Sciurus vulgaris; assembly: GCF_902686455.1. Taxonomy (NCBI): domain Eukaryota; kingdom Metazoa; phylum Chordata; class Mammalia; order Rodentia; family Sciuridae; genus Sciurus; species Sciurus vulgaris. The sequence goes on from NC_136462.1 coordinate 111,416,789, forward strand.
ATGGCAGTTGTTTACTGGTACAAACAAGGTGTAGAGTCATTCTACCTCAGCACTTGTACTCAGAATGGAATAACTCATGGCAAATTTCTGCTTTACAAAATGGAGTAATTCAGGATTAGGCACAGTCTGAGAACTACTGTTCTATACATCATGGAGTAACTCATCAACAACTTGCTCTCTACTGATAGACACTGCCAATCCCCACTACAACAGCTGTGAAGCACATCTGGAACATGTCAATACATGTTCTTTTACTTGTCTTTTACTGCCAGGCCCAGTTGAACCCACCTGGGAGATCCTCAGGCTGCTCGCTCTGCCAAACTGGAGAGAGAAGAGGCCTGACCTCCCAGTCAGTCCTGGTTAAGCATGCCATGTCAGGTCACTGGGGCAACACAGAAAGGTAAATCCAAGTTGGCATCTAAACTCATGGCTACCTCTGGTCAGAAGTTAAAGCTGTATTCTGAAAATGATAATAACACCACGATGATATTACCAACAAGCAGAACAAACGTCTATTGAGTAATTGCTAAAGTTCAGGCAGCATGCTGAGTACTATAAGTGGATTATCTCATTTCTCCTTCCAAGAACCCTAGAAACCATTTTAAAGATAATGAAATTGAGGCTCAAAGAAGTTAAAGAACTGTTCAAGGCCACATGGCTCTTAAGAGGCAAAGTCAGAAGCTGAGGTCAAATTTTTACTTGACTCTAGAGGAGGATTCTTAACCACTTTGTTAGTTGTATTTTGTGTGAAAAATATTTATATTGTCTCAGCATGTTACTCATCATGTTAGGTCAAAGCAACCTGGTACCTTTCTGAACATTCAAAGAAAAGAAGGCTCCTAAACAATAGTGGGGCCTTGTAAGAGAATCACAGAAAATGTATTTATACCGGGCTCACACATTATTTTGTTATCTGATTTATTCTCTTAACTGGAAAATACCAAGAGGAAATGGATCTGTAATTGGGCTCTGGGTTCTGGTTTTTCTCTCAGAGCAGAGGGCCAGCACCTTCAATTCTAGGCTCTGTAATATCTCTGCATTTCCCTAGTAATAACTTAGCTTCAGACCTGGCCCAGGGGCACTGGGCTACAGAAGCTCAGATGGAAGGCCTTGGCAGGGAATTCTGAGTCAGTCAGAAAGCTACACCCCTGACATAGACACGCCAACAGAAATGGAGGGCCGTTGGCTGAAGCCCCAAGAGCCTTCAAAATAGCTTCAGATTCAGAAGTCAATCCCAACCAACTGTGACTATCAACCAATAGTTTCCCCTTAGAATGTCTTTCCTTGTTTGTTTTCTTTTCTTATTGCTTTTTGCATGTGGTGGGGGATTAAACCCAAGGGTGCTTTACCACTAAGCTGCATTCCCCAGCCATTTTTATTTTTTATTTTGAGACAGAGTCTTGCTAAGTTGCTTAGGGCCTTGCTATGTCACTAAGGCTGGACTTGAAATTGCAATCCTCCTGCCTCAATCCTCTGAGCTGCTGGGACTGCAGACATACACCACCCCACCTGGCTTCTTTCTTGCCTTTTTTTTTGGTGCTGGGGATTGAAATTGTGAGATACTTAATCACTGAGTCACATCCCCAGCGCTTTTTTTTTTTTTTTTTAATTTTTATTTTTGAGACAGGGTCTTGCTTAGTTGCTTAGGGCCTCGCTAAGTTGCTGAGTTTGGCCTCAAACTTGGCAATCCTCCTGCCTCAGTCTCCCAAGTAGCTGGGATTACATGTGTGCACCACTGTACCATGATGTACTGAAAAATCTTAAAGGCATGCCCTAGACAGGTGTCAAACAGCTGAACTGCTTCAACCTTGAAAGAGAGCAGCTGCCAGAATCAAGAGTCTGGAAGCAAGTGATTTAAAGAAAAAAAAAAAATCTCTTGGTATCCTTGGTCCCATGCTCTGGAACTCTCTCCTGTTGACCTTCTTGGCCTAGGGGTTGAAGTGGTTTCTCACTGCTCCTAATCTCTGAGTTGGATCACATTGCCAGTGGTTTCTTGGTTCTTTTATTCCCTGTGTGGTGTTTATTAATATCTCTCAGTTTTAAACACTCAGAATGGTATTTGTTTCCAGACTACAAATCACCATTATGGGTTCTGTTGCCTATATCATGTTACCTCTTTCTCTTGCCTTCCAGTTGTCATGTTTCAAGTACCCCATTATGGTCTAAAGTCCTAAATTCCCTCCCTTAGGTTAAGTATTGATTTTCCCATCTAATAGGCATGGTAACTAATTTCCAAAGTTCCTTTTTTGTTCTGTTAGAATCTCTGAAAGAGAAGATATAGGTCTGTGAGATCCACAAGTCAAGAGTGGGGTTGAGGGGTTGGGTGTATAGCTCAGAGGTTGAGCGCTTGCCTAGCAGGTGTCAGGACCTGAATTCAATCCCCATCACATTCCCAAAAAGAAAAACAACAGTAGGTTATGTTTTGGGGCTGGCAATGTAGCTAGCAATACAGTGAGGTTAGGGTGAGGTAGTAAACATATATGTCAAAATAAATGAATAAAAAAATGAAAATATAGGTGCAATTATTCACAAAAATCTATATAAACATGTAGGTTTTCACAATTGGATAGTTTTCTGAGTAGCTGTATTAAAACTGGGCCATGAATTCATACTTGAAAATATATTTATATATATGATATTCTATGTGAGAACATAAGTGTACCTTTCAAAATAGCTATGGTTTTGATATAAATTCCAATGATCTGTGCAAGAGCCATTGCACTTCTTGATATACTTCTGAAGGGGTATGAGTATATTGAGGGGTAGGTTTAGGGTTAAGGTTTGGAAATAAACATATCTATTAATAAAAATGAATTAAAAATGAAAATATACGTGAGATTACTTACAAAAATCTATATACACGTATAGGTTTTCACATCATATAGTTTACTTAGTAGCTGTGTACAAATATTTGGGATTAAAATTGGACCATAGATTCATACATTAAAATATATTTAGATATACATGATATTACATGTGAGTATATAAATGTACCTGTCTAAATATCTATGATAGTCATATAAATGCCCATGTTTATATAAGCAAGAGCCTTTGTGCTTTGTAATAGTGTTAGGGGTAGAAGACACTGAGGGCTAGGGCTAGGGTTAGGGTTATGCATTGAACATATATGTCATTATAAGTAAATAAACAAAAATATACATGAAATTATGTAGAAAATTTTATGTAAATACATGTTTTCATAATTGGATAGGTTTCTGAGTAGCTGTGTGCTGTCCTTTTGGTTTAAATCTTGGCCATGGAATCATGAAATAAAATATATTTATATATGTGATAGCATGTGTGAGTATATAACTGTACCTATGAAAATATCTATGATTTCGGTATAAATGCCCATGATTATACATGCAAGGGCTATTGTGCTTTATGATAGTGATAAGGGAAGGAGTAAAATGAGGAGTAGTGCTAGCATTAAGGTTAGGGAATGAATATATGAGTAAATATTAATGAATAAAAAATGAAAATATATGTGGAATTATGTTCGAAAACCTATATACATATATGTTTTCACAAAAGCATAGGTGTCAGTATAGCTGTGTACCAACACTTTAGTTAAAATCTGGGTTGATGCATACACAAAACTATATTTGTATATATGATTTTACATGTGACTATATAAATGTACCTGTCAAAATATCTATGATTTTGATAGAAATGCCCATGATTATATGTGCAAGGACTTTTATGCTTTGTGGTCGAGTTAGAGGTGGGAGTACCCTGATAGATAGGACTAGGGTTAGGGTTAGGGAATAAACATATACATCAATTTAAATGAACGTGATTATACTTGCAAAAGGTTATTAAATGAACATATATATTAGTATATATGAATAAAAATATACGGAAATTATGTAGGAAAACCTATATAAATATGTATGTTTTCACAAACGCTCAAGTGTCATTGTAGCTGTGTTGTGGCGTTTTGGTCTGAAACTGGACCATGGATTTACACCAAAAATATGCTTATACATGATATTATATGTGAGTATACAAATGTACCTATCAAAATATCTATGATTTGAATAAAAACATGCAAGGGCTTTTGTGTTTTATGGTAGCATTTGGGGAAGGAGTGAAATGAAAAGGGACGGGATGGCTCAGTTGGTAGGGTGCTTGAGTCACCTGCACAAGGTCCTGTGTTCAATCCCCAGCACCACAGAAAGAAAGAAAAGAAAGAAAAGGACTAGGGTTGCCATTAGGGAATAAACATAGATATCATTATAAGTTAATAAAAAATGAAAATAAACTTGAAATTATGTAGGAATCCCTATATAAATATATATGATTTCAAAAATCATAGGTGTCAGTTTAGCTGTGTCCTGTCATTTAGGTTTAACCCCGAGTCATTGATTCATACATAAAAATATATTTATATATAAGACATTTATGTAAGTATATAAATATACCTGTCAAAATATCTGTAGTTTCAATATAAATTCCAATGCTTATACAGCAACTGTGTCTGCACTTTATACTAGTGTTAGGGGTAGGAGTACATTGAGGAGTAAGGCTGGGTTAGGGTTAGGGAATTAACACATATATCAATTTTAATGAATAAAAGAATGATAATATAAGTAAAATTAAGTAAGGAAACCCAAATAAATATGTCTGTATTCACAATTAACAGGTTTCTGAGTAGTTGTGTGATGACATTTGGATTAAGCCTGGGCCATAGATTTATACACGAAAATATATTTATATATATGACATTGTATGTGAGTATATAAATGTACCTGTCAAAATATCTATGATTTTCACATAAATACCCATGATTAAACACGCAAATGCCTGTGCACTTTATGGTAGTGTTAGGAGCACTAGTACGTTGAGGGGCAAAGCCTAGGGTTAGATTTGGAATGAACATATATATCAATATAAATGAATATATAAACAGACAAATACGTTAAATTATGTATGTAAACCTATATAAATATAATTTTTTCCCAATCTTAGTTTTCTGAGTAGTTTTGTCCTGACATTCAGGATTAAAACAGGGCCATGAATTCATACAGAAGGAATATATATATTTATATATGTAATACATATAGATATAATATTAAACATGAGAATATAAATGTATCTGCCAATATCTGTGATTTTCATATAAATGCCCATGATTTATATGTGCACTGGCTTTTGTGGTTTTTGGTAGTGTTTGGGTAGAGTACATTAAGGGGTAGGGCTAGGGTTAGGTTTAGGAAATGAACATATATATCAATATAAATGATTAAAAAAGTGAAATACAAGGGCTGGAGAGATAGCTCCGTCAGTAGAGTGCTTGCCTTGCAAGCACAAGGCCCTGGGTTCAATCCCCAGCACCGCAAAAAAAAAAAAAAAAAAAAAAAAAGTGAAATACATGAAATTTGTGAAATTATGTAGGAAAACCTATTTAAATATAGTCTTCATAAACACATAACTGTCAATATAGTTGTGTCCTGATATTTTTGTTTATATGAGCGATTCATACATGAAAATATGTTTATATATATAATATTACATGTGAATATATAAATGTACTTGTCAAAATAGCTATAATTTTCATATAAATGCCAATGATTATATGTATAAGGGCTTTTGCACTTTGTGGTAGTGTTAGGGTTAGGAGTCCATGGAAGGAGGGTAGGGCTAGTGTTAGGGTTAGGGAATGAACATATATAGCAATATAAATGAATTTTTAAAATATGTGAAATTATGTAGGAAATTTTATATAAATGTATTGTTTTCACAACAAGTTCTCTCAGTACCTGTGTGCTGACATTTATAATTAAAACAGGGCCATGGATTTATACATGAAAATATATTTATACATACAATATTATATGTGAGTATGTGAATATACCTGTCAAAATATCTATACTTTTCATATAAATGTCCATGATTTTACATGGAAGGGCTTTTGCACTTTGTAGTAATGTTAGGGGTAGGACTACAATGAGGGGTAGATCTATGGTTAGGATGAGGGAGTGAACATATATATTAATACAAATGGATAAAAAATGAAAATATATGTGAATAAAAAAAAACCTACATAATATATATCCTTCAACAAATGCATAGGTGTCAGTATAACTGTGTGCTGACATTTTGGTTTAAATCTGGGCATGGATTCATATATAAAAATATATTTATATGTTTGAAATTATATGTGAGTATGTTAATGTACTTGAAAAAATGTCTATGGTTTTCATCTAAATGCCCATGATTATACATGCAAGGGCTTTTGTGCTTTGTGATAGCATTATGTGTAGGAGTAAATTGAGGAGTAAGTCTAGGCTCAGGGTTAGGGAACGAACATATATATCAGTATAAATGAATAAAAAGTGAAGATATGTAAAAAAACCTATATAAATGTATATGTTTTCACAAATGCATAGGTGTCAGTATAGCTATATGCTGACATTTTGGTTTAAATCTAGGTCATGTATTTATACATGAAAATATATTCACATATATGATGTTATATGTGATTACATAAATGGTACCTGTCAAAATATCTATAATTTTCATATAAATGCATACGATTTTATATAGCAAGGTTTTTTTCCCTTTGTCATAGTGTTGGGGTAAGAGACCATGGAGAAGTAGATCTATGGTTAGGGATAGAGAATGAACATAAATATTAATATAAAAGAATAAAAATGAATATATATATGAAATTATGAAGAAATACCTATATAAATATTTATACGTATTTCACAATGTCATGTTTTGGGTAGCCTTGTGCTGACATTTGGAATTAAAACTGGAAATTTATGTATATATATATATATGGAAATTTATGTATATATATATGATATTATATGTGAGTACATAAATGTACCTGTCAAATATCTATGATTTTCATATGAATGCTTATGTTTACGCATGTAAGTACTTTTGCAATTTGTGATTGTGCTAGGGGCAGGAGTAAATGGAGGGTTATGGCTAGGGTTAGTGTTAGGGAATATACATATATATTAAAATAAATGAATAAAAAAATACCTGAAATTATGAAGGAAAACCTATATAAATATATGTTTTCACTATTGACAAGTTCCTGAGTAACTTGTGCTGTAATTTGGGATTAACCTTGGGTCATAGATTCATACATGAAAATATATTTATATGTATGATATTATAAGTGAGTACATTTATGTACCTGTCAAAATATCTTTGATTTTCATATAAATGCCCATGAATATACATGCAAGGGCTTTTGTATTTTGTGGTAGTGTTAGAGATAAGAGTACATTGAGGGGTAGAGCTATAGTTAGGTTTAGGGAATGGACATATATTTCAATATAATGAATAAAAAATGAAAATATATGTGAAATTATGTAAGAAAACCTACATAAATATATGTTTTTATTATTGGGCATATTTCTCAGTAGCTGTGTAATGACATTTGGTATTAAAACAGCTTCATGGTTTTATACATGAAAATATATTCACATACATATTATATATACCTTAATAAATGTACCTGTCAAAATATCTAAGATTTTTATATGACTTACCATAATACATGTGCAAAGGCTTTTATGCTTTCTGGTGGTCTTTGAGGTAGGAGTAATTCCAAGAGTAGTGCTAGGGTTAGGGTTAGGGAATTGACATATATTTCAATATAAATGAATTTAAAAAATGAAAATATATGTGAAATTATATAGGAAAAGGTATATAAATGTGTATTTTTTCACAATGGGACTTGTTTCTGAGGAGCTGTGTACAGATACTTGGAGTTAAATCTGGGCCTCAGATTCATACAAATATATTTATATATATATGATATTATATGTGAGAATATAAATGAACTTGTCAAAATATTTATGATATTCATGTAAATTCCCATGATTATACATGCAAGGGCTTTTTAGCTTTGTGATAGTATTAGGGGTAGGGGTACACTGAGTGGTAGGGCTAAAGTTAGAATTTAGGAATGGGCATATATTTCAATATCAATGAATCAAAAAATGAGAATATACATGACATTATGTAGGAAAACCTATATAAATATATATGCTTTCACAATCTGACATGTTTCCAAGTAACTCTGTGCTGACATTTGGTATTAAAACTGAGTCATGGATTTATACTGAAAATATATTTGTATATATGATATTACATGTGAGTTAATATATCTACCTATCCAAATATCTAAGATTTTCATGAGTTACATTGATTATACCCACAAGTGTTATTGCACTTTGTGATAGTGTTAAAGGTTTGGGTATACTGAGTGGAAGGGCTAGGGTTAGGATTAGGGAATGGACATGTATTTCAATATAAATGAATAAAAAACAAAAATATATGTGATATCATGTAGGAAAACCTATATAAATATATGTTTTCATAATTGGAAATATTTCTTTTTTTTTAAGAAACTGGTGTTTATTTTCCATAACCTTATTTCCATTTTGCTTAATAAGTGTCTGCAGAACAGCTCAAGACCGCTCAGTGGTTGTTCCTACCCACTCAGTAGCCTGAGCAGTGGTAGCTGCAGACAAGTCTTCAGTGGCTGGCTGGGCCCTCCAGTCTTCAGTAGGGAACTGCTGGATAGGCACAGAGGGCACCTGTGCACCCTCAGACCAGTCTGCAACCTCAGGTTGAGTAGCAGTGAACTCAGGAGCTGGAACAGTCCATTCACCCTGAAATTCCTCTTTGGTCACAGCTTTTTCAGCAGCAGCCTGCTCTTCCTTTTCAATCTCTTCAGGATCTCTGTAGAAGTAGAGATCAGGCGTGACCTCCCACAGGTGTTCAAGGGAAATGGTGCCACGCATGCGCAGAACTTCGCGCCAGCATCCACATCAGACCCACAGAATGAGCTCCCTTATTGTTGCATGGAATGGCGATGTCCACGTAGCACAGAGGAGAGTGTGTTACACAGAGCAATGGTGGGCAGATTGAAAGATGCTTCTATAAGAGGTGGGTGGTCAGCCGTGGGATCAGCAACCACCAGAAGACGTGGCTCCCGGAAGGCTGCCTGGATCTGCTTAGTGAAGGTTCCAGGAGTGAAGCAGCCAGCAATAGGAGTGGCTCCAGTAGCAGCAGCAAACTTCAGCACAACCCGCTGGCCAGTATTCCTAGAGGATATGACACTGACATTGGCCGGGTTTTTGATGGCAACAATGGCACGAGCTGCCAGCAGGAGCTTCTTCCGGGTCCTCTTCAGATTTATGATGTATATGCCTTTGCTTTTCCTTTTGTAAATATATTGTTCCATCTGGAAATTAAGGTTGGTGCCACCTAAGTGGGTTCCTGCAGCAAGGAATTTGAGGACATCCTCTTCCTTCATTTGCAGGGCATCTAGGGCTCCGGACATTGTGACAGTCTCCCTTTATCAAGAACGCCATATGGACCCCTCCCTGGGTAGCACGTAAAGGCTGGAAATATTTCTGAGTAGCTTTGTTCTGACATTGGGGATTAAAAGAGTTCCATGTTTGCATACATGAATATATATTTGTATATATGATATTATATGAATTTAAAATGTACTTGTCAAAATATCTAAGATTTTCACATGAGTTACCATGAATATAGGTGCAAGGGCTTTGGCACTTTGTGGTAATGTTTGGGGTAGGAGTACATTGAGCAGTAGGGTGAGGGTGAGGGTTAGAGAATGGAATATATTTCAATATAAATAAATTTAAAAATAAAAATATACATGAAATTATATAAGAATATCTATATAAATATATATATTTTTCAAGATGGGACATATTTCTGAGTGCTTGTGGTATTAAAAGTACATCATATATGAATTCAAGAAAAAAATATATATGATATTATATGTGAAAATATAAATGTACCTGTCAAAATATCTATGATTTTCATATAAATGCCCATGATTATATGTGCAAGGGCTTTTGTGTTTTGTGGTAGTGTTAGGGGTAGGAGTACACTGAGGTGTAGGGCTAGGTTTAGAGATTGGATGTATATTTCAATATAAATGAATAAAAGAATGAAAATATATGTGAAATTATGTAGCAAAACCTATATAAATATATATGCTTTCAAATCGGACATATTTCTGAATATCTGTGTGCTAACATGTGGGATTAAATCTGGGTCTTAGATTCATACATGAAAATATTTATATATATATGATATTATATGTGAGAATTTAAATGTACCTGTCAAAGTAACTAAGATATTCATATCATTTCCCATGATTATACATGCAAGGGCTTTTATGCTTTGTCATAGGTTGTGGGGTAGAAGTACTTTGAGGGCAAGGGCCTGAGTTATGGTTAGGGAATTGAAATATATTTCAATACAAATGAATAAAAAATAAAAATATACATGAAATTATGTAGGAAAACCTAAACAAATCTATGTTATCAGAATTGAACCTGTTTCAATGTACTGTGTGCTGACATTTGAGAATAAAACTGCATCATGAAGCTATACATGAAAACATTTTTATATATGATATTATATGTCAAAAACCTATGATTTTCATATAACTTCCCATGATTATGCATGCAAGGTCTTCTGTGCTGTGTGGTAGTGTTAGGTGTAGGAGTACATTGAGCAGTAGGGCTAGGGTTAGGGTTAGGGAATGAAAAAGTGAATTAAAAAAAATGAAAACACAAGTTGAAATTATGTAGGAAAACATAAATATATATGATTTCAGAATCAAACATTTCTAAATAGCTATGTGCAGACACTTGGGATTAAATATGTATCATCAATTCATACGTGCAAATATATTTATGTATAAAATATTATATGTGAGAATAAAAATGTACCTGTCATAATATCTATGATTTTCATATAAATTCCCATGATTATACGTGCAACGGCATTTGTGCTTTGTGATAGGATGAGGGGTAGGAGTACATTGAGGGGTAGGGCTAGTGTTAGGGTTTGCCAATGGACATATATTTCAACACAAATTAATAAAAAAATAAAAATATATGTGAAAAGATGTTGGATAACCTATATAAATATATATTTTTAAAAATCAGACACATTTCCTAGTAGCTCTGTGCTCACATTTGGAATTAAAGTGCACCATGGATTTATACATGAAAAAAATATATATACATGATTATATATGCAAGAGCTTTGTGCTCTGTGACACATGTAGGTGTAGGTAGGGCTAAGTTTAGGGTAAGGATAAGTTTAGGGTAGGGTAAGTTTAGGGTAAGTTTATCAATATACATGAATAAAAAATGAAAATATCCATAGTTATGTAGGAAAACCTATAAAAATATACATGTTGATCTTCGGTTTAGCATATATAGCTTTCACAATGCTGAGGTATGTTCCTATTATCCCTAGTTTTTGTAGTGTTTTGAGCATGAATGGATGCTATTTGAATAAAGGGAGAAAAATTCAAACATTCTCTCTAAAATTTGGAACAAGTCAGGGATGCCCTCTTTCACCACTTCCATTCGACATAGTCCTCAAAATCCTAGCCAGAGCAATCAGAGAAAAGAAATAAAGTGATACAAATAGGAAAAGAAGAACTCAAATTATCCCTATTTGCTTATGATATGATTCTATATTTAGAAGACCCGCAAAACTCTATTAGAAAGATTTTCAAACTCATAAATGAATTCAGCAAAGTAGCGTGGTTTTAAATCAATACCAATAAATCAACTGCATTTCTAAACACCAAAGATATATCAGCTGAAAGAGAAATAAGGAAAACTAGTCCCTTTACAATAGTCTCAAAAAAAAATATTTGGGAATCAACCTAACAAAAGAGGTGAAAGACCTCCATAATGAAAATTACAGAACACTGAAGAAAGGAATTAAAGAAGACCTAAGAAAATAGAAAGATCTCCCATATTCCTGTATAGGCAGAACAATATTATCAAAATGGCCATACTACCAAAAACAGTGTACAGATTTAATGCAATTCCTATAAAGATCCCAATGATGTTCTTCACAGAAGAGACAATCTTGAAATTCATTTGAAAAAATAAGAAGCCCAGAATAGCCAAAGCAATTCTTAGCATGAAAAGTGATGCAGGAAGCATCACAATATCAGAACTTAAATTATACTACAGAGCTATAGTAACAAAAACAGCATGATATTGGCACCAAAGCAGACATGAAGATGAATGGAACAGAATAGAAGACAGAGACAAACCCACATGAATACTGTTATCTTATCCTAGACAAAGTCACCATAAATGTAAATTGGAGAAAAGGTAGCCTCTTCAACAAATGGCGCTGGGAAAACTGGGAATCCATTTGTAACAGAATGAAATCGAACCCCTATATCTCACCCTGCACAAAACTCAACTCTAAGTGGATCAAAGACCTAGGTATTAGACCAGAGACCCTGCACTTACTAGAAGAAAAAGTAGGCCAAACTCACCAACATGTCGGCTTGGAAACTGAATTCCTCAACACGACTCCTAAAGCACAAGAGGAAAAATCAAGAATCAATAAATAGGATGGTATCAAACTGAAAACTTCACAGAGGAGGAAACAATCAAGAATGCATACAGAGATCCTACAGATAGGGAGAAAAACTTCATCACCAGTACCTCAGATAAGGCATTAATTTCCAGGATATATAAAAACTCAAAAAATTTAACACCAGAAAAATAAATAACCCAATCAATAAATGGGCAGTGGAACTGAACAGACACTTCACAGAAGAAGAAATACGAATGGGCAACAAATATATGAAAAAAATGTCCAACATCACTAGCAATTAGAGAAATGCAAATTAAAACTACACTAAGATTCCATCTCACTCCAGTCAGAATGGCAGTTAAAGAATACAAGTAACAATAAATATTGGCAAGGATGTGGGGAGAAAGGTACTCTCATACATTGTTGATGGGACTGCAAATTGGTGCAACTACCATGGAAAGCAGTATGGAGATTTCTTAGAAAACTCGGAATGGACCCACCATTTAACCCAGCTATCCCACTCCTCAATCTTTATACAAAAGACGTAAAAACAGCATTCTACAGTGACACAGCCACATCCAAGTTTATAGCAGCTCAACTCACAAAAGCCAAGCTATGGAAACAAACTAGGTGTCCTTCAACAGATGAATGGATAAAGAAAACGTGGTATATATACACTGTGGAATATTACTCAGCCATAAACAAAAATGAAATTATGGCATTTGCAGGTAAATGGATGGATGGAGAATATCATGCTAAATGAAATAAGTCAATCCCCAAAATCCAAAGACTGCATGTTCTTTGATTTGTGGATTCTAACCCAAAACAGGGGAAGTTGGGGAGGGGAATAATAGAAATAGATTGAACTGGACAGGGTGTAACAGAGAGAGGGGATGGGGAGGAGAATAGGAAGGACAGTAGAATTAATTGATCATAGTTTCCTAGCCTTGTATTTGTATACACTAGCAGGGTAACTCTACATCATGTATGACACAAGAGTGGGAACCTAATAGTATAAGTTATACTTTACGTGTGTATATTCTGCCAAAATACATCCTACTGTCATGTATAACTAAAAATAAAAAATACATTATGGTAATACATTGTGGAATTAAAACTGGGTCATGAAGTCATACATGAAAATATATTTATAGATATGATATATATGAATATATAAGTACCTGTCAAAATATTTATGATTTTCATATAAATACCCATAATTATACATGCAATGTCTTTTGAGCCTAAGTAGTATTAGAGGGAGTAGTACATTGAGGGTTAGGGTTAGTGTTAGGGTTAGGGAATGGACATATATTTCAATATAATTGAATTTAAAAATTAAAGTATATGTGAAATTATGTAGGAAAAAAATATATATGCATTTTTAAAATTGGATATATTTCAGAGTAGCTGACATTTGAGATTAAATTGGGCCATGGATTCATATATCAAAATATATTAGGGCTGGGGATATAGCTCAGTTGGTAGAGTGCTTGCCTCGCATGTACAAGGCCCTGGGTTCAATCCCCAGGACCGCAAAAAAAAAAAAAAATATATATATATATTATTTATGTTTATGATATTATATGTGAGTATATAAATGTGCTTGTCAAAATATCTATGATTTTCATATAAATGTTCATGATTATGTATGCAAAGGCTTTTGAGCTTTGCGATCATGTTAGGATAGCAGTGCATTGAGGGGTAGGGCTAGGGTTAGGGTTAGGGTTAGGGAATGAATAGGTATATATAAATTTAAATGATTAAAAATTAAAACATGAAATTATGTAAAAAAACTATAAAAATTGGTATGTTTTCACAAATTCATAGGTGTCAGTCTAACTTTGTGTTGACATTTTGGTTTAAAACTGGGCAATGGATTCATACATTTAAATATATATATATATGATATTATATGAGTGTATATAAATGTCCCTCTCAAAATATCTATGATTTTTTTAATGATTTTTATATAAATGCCCATGTTTATATGTGCAAGGGCTTTTGCACTTTGTGGTAGAGTTAGGAGAAGGTGTTCATTTAGGGGTAGGGCCAGGTTTAGGATTAGGAAAAAAAATTTATATCAATATAAGTGAACAAAGAAATGAAAATACAGGTGAAATTATGTAGGAAAATCTATATAAATATACCTGTTTTCACAAACTCATAGGTTTCAGTCTAGCTTTGTGCAGATACTTTGGTTAAAACTGGGCCATGGACTCATACATGAAAATATTTATATATACATGTGATATTATATGAGAGTATATAAATGTACCTGTCAAAATTTCTATGATTTTCATATTAATTAATATGTGCAAGAGCTTTTTCACTCTTTGTGGTTCTGGGGATTCGAACCATGGTCCTCGTGAATGCCAGGTCAGCGCTCTCCAAGAGGAGCTATCTCTTGAGCTCCTTTTTCACTCTTTGGTAGTGTTAGGGGTAGGAGTACATTGAGGCAAAGCTAGGTTTAGAGTTAGGGAATGGACATATATATCAATATAAATGAACAAAAAAAATGAAAATATATGTGAAATTATGTTAGGAAAACCTATATATATATATATGTATTCAAAAACTCATAGGTGTCAGTCTAGCTGTATGCTGGCATTTTGGTTTAAAACTAGGCCAAGGATTCATACACGAGAATACATTCATAAACATGTTATTATGTTTGCATATATAAATATACCTGTCCAAATATCTATGATTTCACATAAATGCCCTTGATTATAAATGTAAGGACCTTGGTGCTTTGTGGTAGTGTTAGGGGTAGGAGCGCATTGAGGAATAGGGTTAGGGCCAATTAAAATATCAGGGTCTAAATGATTTTTGTAATCTAGCCCCCAAAGTTTGTAAGCTGACCCCCAAAGGCACATATTTTCTAAGCTCCAGAGTCTGCCCAGACCCCTCCCACCTCCCCTCTGAAGCCTGGGATCTGCTGGTGCCTTCCTCCTCCCCTGGGCCAGGCCTGTCTGTCAGGGCCTGGGCTCTCCCAGCCTGAGGTGCTGTCCAGATGCTGAGAGTTGGGAGCCTCTGCTTCCTCCAGAGACAGCATGGGAGCTGTCCAGCCTGGGAAGTCAGCACCAGTAATGGAGCTAAGAAGGGCCTCAGTGCCTGCCAAGCCCAGGACCCCAGAGCCTCTGAGCTAAGCTAGCATAGCTGGAAGGAAGCGGGGAGGCCGTGCCCAACCGTTCAAAGGAGGAAACCATGGACCGAGAGAACAAGGGTTGGCTCATGAACACATAGCCCCGCATAGCAGCAGCTCTGAGTCTAGCACTTCCCCCACAGTACCACACTGTGGGTCCCCCACTCCTCCACTACTCACTGGCTAGTGTCTGCTGGACACTTGTCTACCATTGACCATAATGCTTGCCTGTACAGTCCTTTAATGGTGCTTTTATCATCTCACTTAATTTTTACAACCACGCCGAGATTAACTATGGTGGCACTACTATCACTACCCCCATTTCCCAGATAGAGACTGAGGCACAGAGAAGCAGGGACTGGAGCCAGTCGTGAAAGCAGTGTGTCAGGAAAGGCCATCCAGCAAGGGGACACCTGAGCTAGACTAAGAAGAGGCATTCACTAGGAGGGCGAGGGAAGGGGAAGGGCATGGAGGGAACAAGGCCTAGATTTATGAGGCTTGGGAGAGGGACAGACTGAAATAGATTGGCAAACAGCATGGCAGGAGCATAGGACCCATGGAGAATGACAGGGAGAGGTCAAAATAGTGGGAGTGGTAGTCTGCTCCTCAGCCCAAAGTATTTGGAGGAGTAGATCTTGCCCCATGGTGTTCCCAATGAGTTGTGGCTCATCCCTCCATGTATGCTGCAAGTTCTCCAAGCAAGAATGTTATCCATCTCTGTGGGGTCTCCCTCCTCTCCAAGGACTGGCACCGAAACAAAACCCCCCAGGCTCTGGCCTTTGCCAGTGCACCTGTCTGCCTTCTTTTGTGTTTAACTGAAGGGTGGGGGGAAGGATGATTGAGGGAGGGCCCAGTGGGAGAGAGACCACATCACCGTGCTGACCTTGCCTCTGGAGGAGATACGACAAGAGAATGAAGGGAATTCTCGTTCATTGAACATGAGTGGGTACTTTACTCCAAACACTTTAAATATGTTATTTTATTTAACCCTCTGAACAATCTTCACTTTGCAGTTGAAGAAACTGAGGCTCGGAAAGGTGCAATAACTTACCTGAGGGGTTTGCCCTGCAGCCATTCTTCCCACAGCCTGCTCCCAGTAAGACAGACCCAGAGGTCAGGGGACTCCTCCCAAGGGAAGCTGTTGGCCTTGCTCACCCGCCCCCACCTTTCTCAGAACTGCGCCAGCGGTTCTAAGGTCTGAGGCTCTCCCATCCTCCCTGGCTCCATCCCCCTTTTTACACACAGGCATTTGCCTAATAATCCACTGCCACCTACTCCTGTCACTTCTTGGTAGACCTGGGCTAAAAGCTGCACAGCTGGTGGTAGCCAGGTGGGCATAGACCAACCCTTAATCCCCTCTCTCTATCATATGCCACCTGCATCTGTGATGAAACATGGAGTTGGCTGCCTGGTTATCTTTAACATGCATGTGACAGAGTTCCCTCCTTCTGCAGCTCACTCAGTTCCTTCCAGAAGGAGTGACTAGCTGCGTCTGGAACTGCAAAGAACGCTGTGTGCCTGCCTGCTGCTTCTTGCCTTTCCCTGGACTCCAGTGCGGAAGACAGTTTGTGAAGGTTTATTTTCCCCATGGAATGAGTCTTCAAGCCTGCTGTGCATCTGCCTCTCAGTTACAGTTCTTATTTTGCTTTAAATCTGAACACTTCCCTCTACAGTGATGATGCTCAAGGACTCCTGAGCTCTGCACAATTCGTATAACCTGGAAGCAAATGAAATAGGAAGTAATCTTACAGATGGTATAGACACCCCCAGATGGGGGAGAGAGCAAATTTCCTGGAAAGCTGTGTAAATAGACTCTTTCCACAAACTGAATCAAGTTTTAAAAAGGAAACCTGAATCTGTGGCTTATTCTCCCTTTTGTTCCCCATATTCAGAGTATACAGAGTGGTACTGGATAAATATTTTTAGTGTGAAAAAATGATTATTATTTATTTCTTTTTAGTTATAGACAACATCAGGACACACTCTGAGATAATCACAAAAGCATGGAACACAATCTGCTCCAATTCAGTCCCTAGTACTTTCCTCCATTCCTGCTCCCTCCCTCCACTCCTCTGATCCCTTCTTAACCCATTTACAGTTTACAGTTCACTGTTTTTTAAAAATTAGAGTCATGTGGATACACCTAACTCGGGGAGCCACCCTGCCACATCCCTGCATACACATACAAAATCTCAGCCAGATCATTCCACTCTTTTCCCCCTTTCCCATCCCTTCTTCCTCCTCAATCCCCTTGTCCTACTCTATGTGTCTTTCCTCTATTTTGATGAAAGTCCCTCTCCCTTTTACCCCCTTTCTTTTTTTTTCCAAAATGATTATTATTTATTTTTAGTTTTTTAAATTTTTTATCATTTTTATTTTTACATACTGCATTTTGATTCATTGTACATAGATGGGGTACAACTTTTCATTTCTATGGTTGTACACAATGTAGATTCACGCCATTCATGTAATCATACATGTACACAGGGAAATGATGTCTGTCTCAGTCCACTATCTTTCCTTCCCCACCCCTCACGCCCCAATTCCATCTATACAATCCAAAGTTCCTCCATTCTTCTCTTACTCCCTCTGCCACCCCACCCCTTTATGTATCATCATCCACTTATCAGAGAAAACATTTGGCTTTTGGTTTTTTGGGATTGGCTTATTTCACTTAGCTTGATATTCTCCAACTCCATCCATTTACCAGCAAATACCATAATTTTATTTTTCATGGCTAAGTGTATACACACCACAGTTTCTTTATCCATTCATCAGTAGAAGGGCATCTAGGTTGGTTCCACAATCTAGCTATTATGAATTGAGCAGCTATGAACATTGATATGGCTGGGTTATTGTAGTATGATGCTTTTAAGTTCTCTGAGTATAAACTGAGGAGTGGGATAGTTGGTCAAATGGTGGGTCCATTCCAAATTTTCTGAGGAATCTCCATACTGCTTTCCGGAGTGACTGCACCAATTTGCAACTCCACCAGCAATGTATGAGTGTGCCTTTTTCCCCACATCCATGGCCAAACTTATTGTTGCTTGTGTTTTGATAATAACCTTTCTAATTGTAGTGAAATTAAATCTTAGAGTGATTTTGATTTGCATTTCTCTAATTATTAGAGATATTGAACACTTTTATACATTTGTTGATCATCTGTGTACCTTCTTGTGAAGTGTCTGCCCAGTTCCTTAGCCCATTTATTGATTGGGTTCTTTGTATTTTTGTATAAAGTTTTTTAAGTTCTTTATGAATTTTGGAGATTAGTGCTCTATCTGAGTTGTGTGTGGAAAAGATTTGTTCCCTAAAAAATGATTATATTTTAATGAAGTAATTTTATAAGTTCAGGGTTCGTCATGACTAGTTTCTGGAAAACAGAATATATTATTAGCAACTAAATCAACAAAAGAATGATATATCATTCTTCCTGTTTTCAGAAATTTATTAAAAGACCATTGAGTCCATACTTGAATTGAATGAATTCTAAATAACTATGGCTACTGTCTCAAAGCCCCAAGTGGAAAAGAGGAACATGACTGTTTTAAAGACTCCCAAGTTAGGAGATGAGAGGACATGTGGACTTTAGAGATGAGAGATGAGAGGACATGTGTTGCACTTGGACATCCTAATGCCAACCTCCATGGTTTTTTTGCCCTATCACAAACACCTTTCCACAGGGCTAGCCATTCTGACCTTAGTCAGCTAATGTCAGCCCCCGATCACAAGGGCAAATTATGGACTGCAAAGAAATACAGCTGTGGTCCAGAAGAAAAAGGTCATGGAATAGCTGAGTGTTACAAGAATGCCAACACATCAGAAAGAAGAGAGCACTAACCCCAAATAATGAATGCCTAGAATGATATTGTAGAGTTCCAAAACACAAACACACAGGTTACCCCAATACCTATCTTTTTTTTTTTTTTTTTTTGGAGGTGCTAGTGATCCCACCCAGGGCCTCATGCATGCTAGGCAAGCACTCAACCACTCAGCTTCATTCCCAGTTCCCCTGTTTATTTCTATCTAAATCCTAAATCACAGTGGTGCAGGCCTGTAATCCCAGTGACTCAAGAAGGCTGAGGCAGAAGGACTGCAAGTTCAAAGCCAGTCTGGGAAACTTAGTGACACCCTGTCTCAAAATAAGAGATGAAAAGGGGTGGGGATGTAGTTCAGTGGTAAAGTGCCCCTAGGTTCAGTTCCCAGTATGTATGTATGTACATATGTATATATAAATAAGTAAATAGGTCAAAAAGTAAGTTATTAAATAAATCCTATTGACCCCTGAAAACCAGCTCAGTTCTCACCTTCTTCATGAAGCCTTCTGTGGCTACTCTACTCTACAATGATCTATAGGCCCATCTCTGTCTTCTCAAAGAGCTATTCTGTATAAGTCCTTATGATAACCAGTCCTTCCAAAGCCAATAGTCTATTTTCATATAACCTTTGCCTCTGCAACCTGATTGCAGCTTCCTAGAAAGCAGCAGCAATTATCTTTGTGCTCTCCTCAATTCCAGGAAGACAGTAAATAAACATTTGTTGGTTTGGATATACAATAAACACTCAACAAGTGATGTTGGCTTGGCCTCCAGAAGCTCAGTGAATGCCTACTGGCTGGGCTCACAGAAGGTATGCAACAAATGCCCACTCACTTCGTAATAGGTGCTCAGTAAGTGTGCTTGGCTTGATCTAATAGGGTTTGCTGGCTTTCCTCGTTGTTGAGGACTAGCTAAATCAGGCAGCCATGAGAAACCGGTCTGGGTTCTGAAAGATAAGTAGGACAGGAGAGCTCCCAAGGCAGGCCAAAGTGCAGAGCAAGGGGTGGGAAAATGTAAGTAGAATTGTCAAGTGAGACTCAGAATCAAGGTCTAGACAGCCCAAGAGACATCTTCCAAAAACTTCCAACAGTACCCCTTCTGAGAACCCTACCATCTTTGCCTTGCCCTATTACTCCCTGGTGCACTACCCTATTTTATTCACTTCTTAGCACTCACACTTAATGACATTATCTGTCTCATTAGCATTTCCTCCCACACCCAGCAACCATCCCGCCTTTGACTGGAATGCAAACCCTAATTTATGGTGTACATAATTAAAATCAAAATAACCTAAATTATTTATATTTTATTTTAGAACACAAACCCTATGAAAAAAGGTTTCCTTGTTCAGGGAAACGCCTTGTTCATAAATATAACCCCATGACTAGAAGAGCACCAGCACTTAGTAGATGCTCAATAAATAAATCTTGAAATGAAAGAAGTCAAAAGACAGGAGGTCTGCAGGAAGTGACTGGAACTAGTCACTGGATAGAAACTAGTGAGGGTCTGGCCTTTGGCAATAATTGTGGCAAGACTATATTGGTTTTTTTTTTTTTAACCTTCATTTGTGAAATTATAGGTGCCATAAATGTTAGTATCTGGTTATGTTAAAGGGTCAGAGGAGATGGAGGAAGAGGGGTCAGCCTACAAGATTATACAATGGCTCCACTGTCTTGTTTTTGGAGAACCCTACAGAATACTCTGGTGGATACTATGAACATATCTAGCAAAACACATCATGTTTGTTTTGTTATACAAGTACTATGTAATAATTTATATTATTATTGAACATATATTCACTACCATAATACTCCCACTGTGGGTAACATACACTTTCCTGGCCCACTGAGGTTGGGCTTGGCCAAGTGACTTGCTTTAGTCAATGAAATGTTATTGAAATGAGCTAAGCAGAGGTTTTATATGTACTTGTATAGTTGGGTTTGTCTTCTGGACTATGGTCAGGAAGGAGAAACAAACTCTAAATAACTATTGCCCTCTTCAGCCAGGGTCCCAAAATGAAGATTTGTGGAGCTAGTGCTACAATGAGGAGCCAGGCTCAGTAGACCTGCAGTTGAGACAGAGCAGGCCCTGCAGCCCTGTCATGTCCAACCTAGATCAGTTGAACTGCAGCTGTTCTGCGAGTCTGAGAATAAATTTTTATATTGTAATATGCTGAGTTTTTGAGCTGGTCTGTTATACTGCATTATGTGATAAATATATAATATATACTCACTGTAGAAAATATAGATAATCAAAAAGGGGAAAAATGAATCAAAATAAATAAATTTAAAATAAAAAAATAAAATGTATTTTTAAAAAAGGGGCAGGGGGGAATAGTACACCCATGATCCCATCACTCTGAATAAGTGCTGTTGGCATTGTGGTACAAGGCTTTCAGCTATTTTTCTGTTTCACAGTAATGAGGGCCTACTCTGCATATCTTTTATAAACTGATTTTCCTATCAATATATCATAAGCATCTTTCTAAAGCCACTGAGTTGCAGCATTGCTTCATCTGCTCCCAACAATGCCACAGGGCAGGCTCAGAGGGGCGGACTGAGTTGCACAAGGTCACACCTCTGGGAATAGGCAGAGCCCAATGTGATTCAGAGTTTAGCACTGTTTCCACCAGGCACAATCTCTGTTGGGTCTTAATTAGCATTTTTTGTCACCTGGCAAAGCCTGCTCCTTCCTCAACAAGAATAAAGTGAAACTTTTAGTTTATCTGGAAGGAGAATGGCCAGTGTTTGGTTTCCCTGATTCAGCTGACCCCAAGTGCCGCAGCAAAGCCCTGGTTCCAGGGTCCTACCCCAACCTCCCTCTGCAGAGCTATGTGCGTTCTGGGGTTGGGGGCAGGGATTGCCTTTTCTGACTTGGAATAGAGAAAGGCCAGAACAAGTAGTTGGGAAGTATTTTGTTTCTTTCTTCCCATCGCTTTGTTTTTTTCTCCCAGTGTTAGGGATTGAACCCAGGGCCTTATGCTTGATAGGCAAGCACTCTACCAACTGGGCTGCAGCCCCAGCCCCTATTTTGTTTCTTCCTTTCCTTTCTCTCTCTCTCTCTCTCTCTCTCTCTCTCTCTCTCTCTCTCTCTCTCTCTCTCTCTCTCTCTCTCTCTCTCTCTCTCTCTCTTTTGCAGTGTTGGGGATTGAACCCAGAGCCTTGAACATACTAGGAAAACACTTCACCACTGAGCTACACCCTAGTACAGGAAGTATTTTCTGATACACAGATATTTCTAATATTATTATCTGGGGTATTCTTGTCAGCAGGACTGGAACAGAGGATATTCTCAGATCCTGCAGAAAACTAGCCTGGGAGCTTCTGGCAGTAACCTGGGAAATCCATGAAGCCAGGCTACTCCCCTGATCTAGACAGCTTCAGCAAAAGAAAGTTGGAAAATGGGGCATAGCATAACCAAATCTCAGCCAGTTATTCCCCTAAGCAAAGGGCCAGGACTCAGATGGATGACCTGCCGCCAGGTGGTTGCGTGGTTTCAGTTTCCTCATCTGTCGAATGGGCAAGGAACGGTGTGCCCATTGAATCCTGTCTTCACAGCAACACAGACTGTTGAGAGGATGGTGACGTATGAGTGGGAAGGGGCTACAGAACTGCGGGGACAGTGCAGCCTCAGAATCCTGGCAGAAGGCAGCAATGGAGAGAAGAGACTGGCTTTGGGAAGCTTCTGATGGGAAAGGGCAAGAATCCCTGAAAGTTTGAAGAAACCAGCTCCAGGCACTGCTTCCCTTTATTTGTATTTTCTTTCTGAAGATGAATCTGTAGTCCCAGCTGGGGAGAGAGAAGGGGTGGGAAGAAGAAGAAGAGGAGGAAGAGGAGGATGGGGAGGAGGGGGTGGAAGGGGAGGAGGGGGAAGAGGAGAAGAAAAGAGGAGGAGGAGGAAGAGGAAAGAGGAAAAAGAGCAAGAAAGAACAAAAACTGTCCACACTGCAGCGACTGGGCAAATGCAGGTGGGTGGGAGGCAGCATCTGAGGACACCTGATAGGGCATCTCAGGAGCCAAACCCCAGGAAGCAAAGCCCTGATGCAAACCCAACCACGTTTAGCCCAGTTGGGAAATGCCAGCTTGGTGGCCCTGGTGGCAACGACTGTAAGCCCCTGGGTGGGTGCAGGGCATGGACAGACTTGTTCAGTTGAAAGTTTCCCTTCCTGCCTGTCCTCAAAGAGACTCTAGCTCCTTTAAGGAGGAGGTGAAGGGACAGAGGTCATGGGGAGTGGGGAGCGCCCACTTTGAAGTCAGAGAGACTTGGACTGAAATTCCAGTTGTGTGATCTTGGACAACTTAGGGAGCCTCTCTAAACCTCGGTTTTCCTTACCTGTGAAAGAGAGAAAGTACTTTTTTAAAAAGTGTGTGAGATGTTGCTGAGTATTGGGCACACAGGGAACAAACATTGTTTGCCCAGGTAGAGCCAGGACTAGAGCCCAGGTCTCCAGACTCCATGCCCCAGTCCTGCTTTCTGATCTCATTGGCACCAGGGAGCCGCTGGTGCCCTATACTAACTAACCCTTGACAGTGAAGATACCTCCAGGTTAGGTCCACGGGGAGCTGCTGGGCACACCTTCCCTCCCTTGGGATTCAGTTGCCAAGGCTGCCTCTCACTAAGACCTGACGACAGGGGGTTCACTCTTCCCCTGGGCCAGGAGCTGCTCTCCACAGGTAGGAATAGGCTCTTAAGGGCCAGCACTCCAGCCAGGCCTCAGGGGATCTGTGAAGAATATGCCAACAGAAGCCTAGCCTAGGGGCTACTCCCCTGATCCCCTACCCCAGGGACCCAGATCTTCACAGCTGTGTCCCCCAGAGGTCCTCATTCGAGAGCTGCCTTTGGGGGTGGGGCTTGAGCCCCCACAGCAGATCTGGGGAACCCAAGCTTTAGCAAAACTTGAGAGGATAATAGGAGACCAAGCTACAACTTGTGAGGGTCTCCTGACCAGATGGGAAGCCTCACTCTATGTTGGGAGAAATCCTAGTTCTTGGCTCGCAGCAGTTAATGTCTCAAGTGTGTAAACTTGCAGGGAGGAGCGTTCCGCTTCTCCTACCTAGGAAAGTAAACAACTGCCCCAAGTTGACCTAGTGTTATCAAGGGAACCTGTATAGGAGTCTGGTGGTCTGATCCCCCGTGGCGCATCGTGATTGGGCAAGAAACTTATAAAATGTTTACCTATTCCCACAATAAATGAGTTTGCAGGCTGCTTGCCACAAGCCTGCTTCCACCCAACTCCCAGAGTCTGGGGGTCTTGACTCCACGGCCTTTACCTGCGCCTGAGCTAGCCGGGTACCCCTATAACTCTACATTTTCCCTCCTGTATATAATTCCTGCATCTCTAAATACCAACCTCCGCTGAAAGGCATTTGTCTCTGTGCTTCATTTGCTCACTCCTTGAGGAGTGATTTCTCCAGCACAATCCCTGGCACCTGGTACAGAGTCAAACTGCAAAGTATTTAGTAAATGGGTGTTTATCATGGAAGGATTTTATTTCATCATCAAATTTGAAGGTAAGTTTTGCTGGGTATAAGATTCTTGGTTGACATCCATTTTCTTTCAGGGCTTGAAAAATGTTGTTCCAGGCCCTTCTAGCTTTTAGAGTCTGGATTGAAAAATCTGCTGATATCCGTATTGGTTTCCCCCTGTATGTAATTTGGTTCTTTTCTCTCACAGCCTTTAAAATTCTGTCTTTATTTTGTATGTTAGGTATTTTCATTATAATGTGCCTTGGTGTGGGTCTGTTGTAATTTTGTGTATTTGGAGTCCTATAAGCCTCTTGAACTTGATTTTCCATTTCATTCTTCAGATTTGGGAAATTTTCTGATATTATTTCATTGAATAGATTGTTCATTCCTTTGGTTTGTTTCTCTAAGCCTTCCTCAATCCCAATAATTCTTAAATTTGGCCTTTTCATGATATCCCATAGTTCTTGTAGATTCTGTTCATGATTTCTTACCATCTTCTCTGTTTGTTCAACTTTGTTTTCAAGGTTAAATATTTTGTCTTCAATATCTGAGGTTCTGTCTTCCAGGTGTTCTATCCTACTGGATATGCTTTCTATGGAGCTCTTAATTTGGTTTATTGTTTCCTTCATTTCAAGGATTTCTGTTTGGTTTTTTTTCATTATCTCTAACTCTTTATTGAAATGATCTTTTGCTTCCTGTATTTGCTCTTTTAACTGTCGATTGGTACGATCATTCAATGCCTGCATTTGCTCTTTCATCTCATCATTCAGTGTGTGCACTTGCTCTTTCATCTCATTGTTTGCTTCCCTGATCATTTTAATTATGTACATTCTGAACTCCTTTTCTGTCATTTCTTCTGCCATGCTGTCATTGGGTTTTATTGATGTAACATCTAGATTTGTTTGCAGCATTTTCTTTCCTTGTTTTCTCATATTGTTCAGGTATCAGTGGACCACTGAGATATTGTAGGTTTCCTCTATTGACTTACAATGTCCCTGAAGATTTCTATATATATCCCCTCTTAGCCTTCAGTAGGCTGAAGTCTTGGAGGAAGTTGATAATGCGGTGCTCTATAAGGAAGCTGCCTCTCTAGGAGTGGTGTCCTTCAGGTGGGGTATATTCCCTGCTAGTGGGCAGAGGTGCCTCCACTTGTTGACCAATGGTCACCCAAAGGGGAACTGGACTGCGGGCTGAGGCAAGGCCTGTTTGGGTCTGTGTCTCTGGTTTTACCGTCCTTGTGGGGAAACCTCACCCGGCAGGGAAGACTCACCCGGTGGGGAGGTCTCGCTGGTCAGTTCCCTCCTAGAGGTTCCCCTCAATTTACAGCTACCGCCTGGGCTGGGCTGCCTTCCTCTGCAACGTTCCCAGGGGCCCGGCCCTACCTCCTGGGCCTGGGAGCCTCACCCTTCGCAGATGAATCTCCTAGGCTGCCCCTCCTCAGAGAAGCTGCCCGCAGTCCTGGAACCTTCGCTGCGCCCCTAAGCGTGTCTCTGTGAGGCTCTTCCACCAAGAAGCCTCCTAGATCCTGGGACCCTGCTCTGCACCTAATCGCCTGGCTATGCGGCCCCTCCTCTGAGCAGCCACCTGGGGACCCGTACAATCGCTCTGAGTCCCAGAGACCCGCCACACACCTCTTCCTCCAGACAGCAGCCCAGTATTCCGGTGCGGTCACTAGGAGTCCAAGCAACTCTCTGCGTGCCTCCTCCCACCAACCACCCGTAGCCCTGGGCAATCAATCACTCCGAGTCGAAATGACCCTCCCCGTTCCTCCTCCTCCTGGTAACCCCCCGGGTGTTCAGGAGCGGTCGCTCTGAGTGGCTCTGAATCCACGTGACCCGCTGCACGGGTCCTCTGGGCAACCGCCCGGAGCTCTGGTGCGGCCACTCGAGACCAAGCGACCCACTGCGCTTCTCCTCCAGGCAGCCCCCCTGTGTTCAGGAGCTGTCGCTTTAAGTCCAATCAACTCACCACTCGCCTTCTCCTCTGAGCAGCCGCCTGGAGCGCTAATGCAGTCACTGCGAGTCCAAGCGACCCGCCGCGCTCCTCCTCCTCCTCCTCCTACTCCTCCGGGCAGGCCCCGGTGTTCATCGCCGTGCCGCTTCTCCTCTGGCAACCGCCTGTAGCTCTGGTGCAGTCACTCTGAATCCAAGCGCCACGTTCCTCCTCCTCCTCGTCCTCAGGGCAGGCCCCGGTGTTCAGAAGCGTCACTCTAAGTCCAAACAGCTCGCCGCGTGGCTTCTCCTCTGGCAACCGCCTGCAGCTCCAGTATAGCCACTCCAAATCCAAGCGGCCACGCTCTTCCTCCTCCTCCTCAGGGCAGGCCCCAGTGCTCTGAGTCCACACAGCTATCCTCGCCGCTCCCCCCGCCCAGGCAGCCACCGGAGCCCCAGTGGTTGCTCCAAGTCCCAGCGCTGCGCGGAGCGGCCTTCTCTACGATGCTCCCAGTTGTCCGAGCTCACTGCTCCACCCAGTAAATGGGTGTTGAGAGGAGAGAAACTAAGTTGGATTCCTTAGGAGTTCTCAAAGCTATTTAAGAGTTCACGGGACCAAAATGAGCAAGGGGAAGTTGGAAGACATTTGAGCTATTTAAGCTGTATTGTGATCCTTCTCCCAATATGACTTGATATAATTTCTGAAATAAAATGACCTTCAGGTTATGTATGTAAAACATAAATAAATTTTGTGTTTAGACTTGAGATCTGTTCCCAAAATATCTCATTATGTAGAAGCACATGCTAAGAAAGTGCTGTATCACTGAGTTATACCCAGTAAGGGAAGAATTTTCTGATGCCCAAATGTTTTCAGTATCATCTGGGGCATTCTTGTCAGCAAAATTTTTTCCCAAATCTGAAAAAAAAAAAAAAAAGAAAAAGAAAAAAAAATTCAAAGTCTGAACCACTCTGGTCTTAAGCATTTAGGATAAGAAATATTTGACCTGTTATATATGTTGTGCAAGTGTGTGTGTGTGTTTTCAGTATTGGGAACTGAACCCAGGGACCCAGGGCTTTACACATACTAGGCAGGCTCTCTACTACTGAGCTATACCCCTAGCTCTGTATGCTTCAAAGTACATTTAGACATATTCCTCCATCTGAAGTGAGTTCTCTCTCAGTCATCCCGATACTTTTAGTGACATGCATCCTGAGACAAAGAAAAGAGGAAAGCAGACTTCTGCAGTTGGAATCCAGGCTTCTTTTGAATGCAAACCTCAGATGAGTTTGTGCCTGGGAGCAGTGGATGTGACATCTAGGCTCTTGCAGGAAAGGGAGTGACAAGTAGGGAAGGGGACTTCTCCAAAGTGGGGGAAAGGGAGTTCCTAGTAATTTAACACTTACTATGCCCCAGGCCAGAGGTGTTTAGCTGTGTGTCCACCCACCTCTTCTCACCCAGTGGAGACAACTGGTTGATCCCAACACTCTTTGCCACCAACTTTGTCAACACACTGCTCTGGACAGACAAAGCCAGTGACAGAAGCTGCAGCCTGAGTTGTTGAACTCTCTCAGTTTATTGTCTCTTTCAGTTCTCACAACTGTCCATTATTAAGGTGTTCCCATCTTACCAAGAGGAAGCCAAGGTTCCAGAGATTAAGCCACCTCCTCCCAAGCACTCAGCAGTAGAGCCCGGATTGAAATCCACTCTCTCCTCAAACCTGGAGACCATGAGAGAGATAATGCCATTGCAGCGGCCCCTGGGAGCTGCACAGTGCTTTTGGAAGTGTACCTTGCCTCTGTTCTCATACCACGCCATTAACACCAAGGTCTGACTCCTTTAAGTCATGCTCATCAGAATAAGTCTCCCCATCCCCCACTCTCATGCCAACCACCCCCAACTTGAAGAATCCCAGCCTTTGCAGAGGCCACTGACAAGTTGAGGGTGGGAGGACAAGCTCCTAGGCACTATCGCTCTCACATCTTTGCCTAGTCCTCCAGTCTGGCCTGGAGCCAACCAGGCAAGGGCACAGGGAAGTAGGCTCTTGGGAACTTTCCAGTGAGACTTAAAGGGAAATGTCTCAGGTTTATAGGAAATTTCCAAATGCAATTGCCTAATTAAGCTACTTTCTATGGCCCTGGCGATCCTAGGTTGCCAGCGAAAGGGATTGAAATCAGGTTTGAACCCATATGTTGGAGTCCCATGGGAAATATTTTAAAGTTTTATCAGTCATTTGAACTCTAGTATGAATGAGTTCCTCTATGCATTTTCCCAGAAGCTAAGGAGAGAGCACATAGCCTGAAGGCCTTATGGAGAGTGGGTACCAACCTAGGAGACTGACACAGAAAGTAGGTTCAAGCCCAGGTTCTTCCATGAATTAGTGGAATGACTTGGGTCTCATAACCTACCCCTCTACGACTCAGTTTCCTCCAAGGCAGGAAAGTAGTAAGTTCAGGGTTGTTGTGGTGATGGATGGAGACACTTAAGTGAAGACACCTGGCATGTGGTAGGTGCTCAGTTATTGTACTTGCTGGCTTGCATGTGCAGGGGTAGAAGGTGTGATACCTTACCTCCCACCCATCTCAAAGTGCACAGCAGGGATTCATATAACAAAAGAGACAGAAAAGCATGAAATTTTTATTTAAAGTTTAATGCAACATAAAAACTATCATGGGGCTAGGGTTGTGGCTCGGTGGTAGAGCGCTTGTCTACCATATATGAGGCACTGGGTTCGATCCTCAGCACCACACATAAATAAATAAATAAAGAGTATTCTGTTCATATACAACTAAAATAATATTTTTAAAAAATATCATCAAAGACCAGAAATAATGATTTTTATCTTTAGGTTTGATCAAGAATGGATAGCTGGGGCTGGGGTTGTGACTTGCCTAGCATGTGTGAGGCACTAGGTTTGATTCTCAGCATTGCATATGAACAAATAAAATACAGTCATTGATAACTAAAAACATATTTTAAATAAATGGACAGCTGTATAGAATGATCTAGTGGTAATGAACTAAGGAGGGGACCCAGCAAGGCCTGTCTGTTCACATTCCTCCAGATCTCTCTGTGCAGCATTCCCTTCTCCTGATATAGGGCAGGAACACGAGTCACTTGCAGGTTTTCAGAGAGCATCATTTTCATGTTTTATGGCTTGTTGGAGGTAGGGAGAAATTCTAGTTTTTGTAACCTCCTGGGAAGAAATGAAAGAAGAACGAGAGAAGTTCAGAAAAACGTTTTGCTTCTGAGGCCCTTCCAATCTCCTTCAAAGTGCTAAGCAAACCGAAGCATGGGTAATGTTTTGTGTGTGTGTGTGTGTGTGTGTGTGTGTGTGTGTGTGTGTGTGTTATTGGGTTGGAACCCAGGACCTCCACATGCTAGGCAAGCACTCTACCACTCAGTTACATACTCTGCCTTTTTTCATTTTTTTATTTTGAGACAGGATCTCATTCAGTTGCTCAGGCTGGCCTCAAACTTGTGATCCTCATCCCTCAGCATCCTAAATCACTGGGATTACAGACATGCACTACCACACCTGGCCTGGAGTATTGTGTTCTGAGACTCAACACTTGCCCGCCCTTCCTTCCTTCCTTCCTTCCTTCCTTCCTTCCTTCCTTCCTTCCTTCCTTCCTTCCTTCCTTCCTTTCTTCTTCCCTCCCTCCCTCCCTCCCTCCCTCCATTGCTTTCTCAGAGGGTCTCCAGCCTGGTCAACAGAGGGAAGCTCCCCAAGTCAGAGCTTCTCCAGGGCAAGGCCTGGACAGCAGTCTCTGTACATTGAAAGACTCTGACAGAGTTCTGAATGTCCTGCTCAAGACCAAAGCTAAAGTGAAATAAGCCAATCCCAAATAACCAAAGGCCAAAGGTTTTCTCTGATAAGTGGATGCTGATCCATAGTAGGGGGTGGGTAGGGAAGAAGGAAGGAATTTTGGATTGTGCAGAGGGGAGTGAGGGGAGGGATGGGGCGGGTAGGCATGGGAAGGACGGTGGATTGAGATGGATATTATTACCCTATGTACATGTATGAAAAAAAGTTTTAAAAAATATTTATCACTGTCAAAAAAAGAGTTAAAAAAAAAAAAAAAAAAAAAAGACCAAAACTAGAAAACTAGAGCTTTGGGAGTAGGACTTCCATTGCATAATCTGGAACTCATCTTGACAGTACATTGACATTGTCATCAGGATCATCTTTGCCAAGTGAGGTTTGGATGTGAGTTCAGTGACCTGAAACAGGGTGGGGAAAGAGTTCTTCACCTTGCTAGGCTCCAGGAATGGACAGGCAGGACAGGCAGGACTATACACAAGGCCCTATAGCTCAAGAAGCATCCCCTACCTGGGGAAGTCAGTGAGATCCCAACTGGTAATAGGAGAAAATAAGAGAGATTCAAGGCAAGCTTGTCAGGCAGCAAGGTAAAGTGGGCAGGATTGCCCCTCCACCTCACTGATTATAGTTCTGACTATACAAGACTATGTATGCTGGGGATGGAGGGGGATAGGTCATAAAAAAATGAAAAGGAGACATAAAATCAGGGAAACAGATTTGTAAAACATGTAACAGACAAGGAGAGTATCCTTTTACTCATAAAATTTCCAAATTAAAGGTGAATATCCAAATGGTTAATAGACAAAGTATGGGTAGGTGATTCACAAAAGAAGTTACCAATTACTGGTAAACATCTGAATACACACTCAACCTCATTAGAAATTACAACTACGAAAATTAAAGTAAGAATCTATTTTTAAACTCTCATATTGGCTTAGAAGAAAGGTTTTTTTTTTTTTCTTTTTAAAATTGTTTTATTTGTTCTTTTTAGTTATACATAGCAGTAGAATGTATTTTGGCAGATTATACATACATAGAGTATAACTTATTCTATTAGATTCCCACTCTTGTGGTTGTACATGATGTGGAGTTTCCCTGGACATGTATTCAAATACAAGGCTGGGAAAGTTATGTCTGATTAATTCTACAATCTCCTTTTAAATAAAGTACCTTTGAGTATTTTGTCATAGCAACAGAAAATATATTTATGCAACATTAACCCATCTCATTTAATTCTTTTTTTTTTTATTGTTTCTAAGAATTTTAATGGACAGAGTAGAACAATACTTATATCTCTCTATATTTTTTTCCATTTTTTTTATTAAAAATCATAAATTTACATAGGGCAATGTTGTTTGATTCATTCTGTTATTTTATTTTCCCTTCCCCCCACCCCTCCCACCCCTCTTTTCCCTCTATACAGTCCTTCCTTTCTCCATTCTTACCACCCTCCTTATCCCTAACCCTAAACCTAACCCTAACCCTAACGCTAACCCCTCCTACCCCCCATTATATGTCCTCATCCGCTTATCAGCGAGATCATTCGTCCTTTAGTTTTTTGAGATTGGCGTATCTCACTTAGCATGATATCCTCCAATTTCACCCATTTGCCTGCAAATGCCATAATTTTATCATTAGAAGAAAGGTTTTTAAGTGCCCAGAGTAGGCATGAATGTGTAAAAATAATACACAAACACTCCCAGGTGGGGTATAAATTGAAATGAATCTTGTGAGAGCAATTGATCAGACTACTGCAAAATTCTTTCTTTGTTTTGATTCAGAAATTCTATTGAAGAATTTATCCTAAGGAGCAGAAATTCAATAAGGGGATTCAGTATTGCCACTTATGATAAGGAAAAAAAAGAAGCACACTAAATGTTGAGTAGAGTATGATAAATACCATTATGGAAATGCCAAACAATGAAGTGTCTTATAGGCATTAAAAATTATGTCAGGGGCTGGGGCTGTAGCTCAGTGGTAGAGCACTTGCCTAGCATGTGTGAGGCACTGGGTTCAATCCTCAATACCACATAAAAATAAATAAGTAATAAATAAAATAAAGGTATTTGTGTCCATCTACAGCTAAAAAAAAAAAAATTATGTCAGGGCTAAGTGTGGTGGTCCATGCCTGTAATCCCATGACTTGAGAGACTGACATAGGAGGATCTCAAGTTCTAGGTTAAATTAGCCATTAAGCTAGACCCTCAGCAACTTAGTGAGACCCTTTCTCAAAAATAAACAAATAAAAAGAATTAGGGATGTAGCTCAGTGGCAAAACGACCCTGGGTTCAATCTCCAGTACAAAAAATAAAATAAACCCCATGTCAAGGCAGAGTATCTGTTAACATGTGAAAACTTATAGATTATTAAACAAGAAAAAGATAAAACATGACACCATGGGCTCATTTTTGTAGACAATCTGTGTGTGTGTCTGTCTGTCTGTCTGTCTGTGTCTCTCTGTGTTGAAAAAATAAAGAACACCACCTGGAGGTTGAAGGAGGATTACTTGAGGCTGGGAGTTTGAAGGCAGCCTGGGCAGTAGAGCAGAACTGTGTCAGATTGGCAAGATGGCACATTCCTGTAATCAGAGTGACTCTGGAGGCTGAGGCAGGAGGATTGCAAATTTGAGGAGAGCCTCAGCAATTGCAATTTGTGAGGCCCTGTCTCAAAAAAACCCAAAGTCCTCTTTAATTTTTTTTTTTAACTTTTTATTTGTTTGGCATAAAGAAATTGTACCTGTGCTGAACATGTGCAGACTTTAAAAAAATCTTTTCATTATTCCCTAAACAAAACAGTGTAACACTGTTGGTAGGATATAAATTAGTACAACCACTATGGAAATTAGTATGGAGGTTCCTCAAAAGACTAGGCATAGAACCACCATATGACTCAGCTATACCACCCCTCAGTATTTATCCTAAACAATTAAAGTCAGCATACTATACTGATACATGCATACCCATGTTTATAGCAACACAATTCACAATAGCCAAATTATGGAACCAGCCTGGGTGTCCATCAATGGATGAATGTACAAAGAAAATGTGGTATATATACACAATGGAGTTTTATTCAACTGTAAAGAAAGATGAAATTATTCCACTTGCAGGAAAATGACTGGAACTGGAGACCATTATATTATGTGAAATAAGCCAAACTCAGAAGGTCAAGGGTCATATGTTTTCTTTCCTATGTGGAAACTCAAGAGCAAAAAGGAAAAGAAGGGTGGGGGGATGGGAATCTCATGAAAATCAAAGGGAGCTCAGTAGAGGAAAGGGATGGGGGTAGGGATGGGAGGCAGGGAGGAAGCAGGGAGAGCTGGGGAATGATATTGACCAAATTATTTTGTTATATGTGTGCACTTACAAATATGTGGCAACAAATCCCATCATTCTGTACCACTATAATGCACCAATAAAAAAATGTATAAAAAAATTACAGACTCAAAATTGCAGGATGTCCCTCAGTTTGGATTTTTTCAATGTTTTCTCACTATTAGATTCATTTATGCATTTTTGGCAAAAAAAAACAAAAACAAAACAAAAAAAAAACCCACAGTGTAACAACTATTTGCATAGTGTTTACATTGCATTAGGTAGTCAAAGTAATCTAGAGATGATTTAACTATGTAGACCGGTTTACATAGGCTACGTGCAAATATTATGCCATTTTATATAATAATCCTGAGTATCTGAGGTTTTTGGTATATGTAGGGTATCTGGAACCACTCCTTACAGATATCAAGGAATAATTGTGTTTTTTTTTAATCTTTTTTTTTTTTTTTTTTTTTTTAGTTGTAGACACCTTTTTTTTAAATTTATTTATGTGGTGCTGAGGATCAAACCCAGTGCCCCACGTATGCGAGGCAAGCGCTCTACCACTGAGCCACAACCCCAGCCCCGAAATGATTGTATTTTGACTTTAATAATGAAAAAAAAAAATCCTCCAAATGAAAAACTAATTAAAATAATTTTAAGACAAAATCTCCTCCCCAGCCTTTCACCCTCAAGCTCTTTGGTTGAATTTGAACTCTACCAAATGATGGTCAGAGTCCTGGACTGATAATCAAGTTTTGGGTCTTATATGTGATCAGCCCAGGACTGTTTAGGATCCTCCTTATCCCTCCTTATTTAGAGCCCAGGTTCCTGAGAGTTAATAGGAACTTGGACAGCTGGGGAAGAAAAACTTTGCAAAAGAGCAGGCACCAGCCCTGTGCACTCAAAATGGGAAACAGCCCATGGCCAGAACCTGCAGGCAATGAGGCTCTGGGCTCCCAATCATCAGTGTCACGGTCTCTCATCCCTGTGGTCTCTTGGTCACTCTCCTTCCTGAGCATGGTTTGTTGGTTCTGATTTGGGGGCTATCTAGTAAACACCTAACACATTTTCCCCTTCTTCTGGTTAGTCCCAGTCAGCTTTTGTTGCTTTCAACCAAAGACTCATCTGACTCCCCATCCAAACAATGAGAGAACAGAGGAAGGGAAGGCCGCTTTTAGTGTGGAACTACTATGTACAGGCATTGGGCTAGGTACCTTCCATATATTCTCTCATTTTACTCTAATAACAACTTGTTGAGGTGTTCTTTTCCCCAAAACATTCTGACAGAGGGGGAAACTAATGCTTAAAAGAGGGGGATAACAGGATCAGTCTTGGACCCAAGTTTGTCTCACCACATGCTCTCTGTCACCGTCTAAAGCATTTTCTTTTGGCACTATGCTGATTTTTTAGTTAAGGAGAAGCATTAAAATCTCTTATATTTTTCACTGTCAAAATCCGAAGAGCACAACTAAGGCAGAGGGTCTCAGGTCACCCTCTCTGTGCCTCCTGTCCCTTCCCATTTCCCTTATCACCCACCTCCAGGTGCTTCATGGATGCATGTCCTTCTTTTCCTGCCCCACAGAAGCTCGCTCTTGGAACAGGGCCTTCCTGAATTTACCCCATCATATTCACTGTGACAGAGAAGTTTTACAATATTTTCATGTTGCCTGGAGTGGTGGCTCACCGCTGTAATCCCAGTCACTCAGAAGCCTGAAGCAGGAGGATTGAAAGTTCCAGGCCAATCTGGGCAACTTAGCAAGACCCTGCCTGAAAATAAAAAAAATAAAAGGGGCTGGGGACATAGCTTAGTGGTAGAGTGCTCTGGGTTCAATATTCAGGACCACCAAGGGAAAAAAAAAAAAAAAAGATTTTATGTCAGGGGGCGTATCAAAGAGAAGAATTTCTAACCATAGGATTGCAGACACCAGCAGGTCGGGCTGGTGCTGCTTAGAGAACAGCTATATCTTTGAAACACGACACACACTTCCTCGAAGTGGTGGGCCCTCAGGGGTCGAGGTGTGAGAGCTGACCTTGTGTGGAAAGACAAGGTAGGATGTGCGAAGGCCCTGGTCTCACACACTATCAAGGTACAGCCTTGGGTATGATATCCCTGGATTTTGGCCCTCACATGGCCCCCTTCAGATAAGTTCTCCTCTCTGAAGCAGATTCATGTATTAGTGAAGAAAGAGCAGTAGTGGTCAGAGTCCCTGGGCCTCCAGAAGGTAGTCTGGCATGCAGAGAATTCCCCACCAAGATCAGGAGGGTTGGCGGAAACATCATAAAAACCACTTCCTCTTCTGAGCACAGCAAAGCTCACGCAGCACTTTCCCACGATTTGCTGCTGGTCTCCAGAGGCAGATGGACCTCCAGTTTCCAGATCATCAGGACCAGGCTGTGGAAGACAATTCTCCAGGGTGGATTTCCTCCTGCCCAGGGCTGACCTAGAGCTGGTAGGGTCAGGAAGGCGAAGAGAGCAGGGACTGTTGTCTAGAGGGATGGGGGCTTGTTTTCCTTCACTTGTTATCAAAGAAAACAAGACAGAATAATTTGACTTTGAACAGACAGTTCTGACATACCACTATACCAAGACTGTCCAAGTTAGAAACCTAGAAAAAACCTTGAGGTCATCACTATAGATATAGACAAACGGAGCCCACAGAGGTGACAGCACTGGCCTGACTGGTGGAACCACAGTCCCCTCCCTAAATGTAATTTCCCTCTGGGAATGGAGGGTGCTGTCGTCTCAAGAGTTCAGATCCTGGATAAGCAGGGCTCTCCCTGACTCCTGCTGTCTGGCCTCTCCTCTTCACAGCTCAAATGCCATCTCCCCGCCGCATTCCCAACCAAGAACAAGTCACCTCAGCAGCAGCAGAACATCTATCTACTGTCTCTGGACTTGCAATTTTCTCTCTTTTTGAAAAAAAATTCTATGTTTAGAATAGAAATTAAAATTTTACCTTAAAAGAAAGTAAAGTCACTTCTGCTGTGAAGCATCCACAGTCTTGTTTGTATGTAACTCATGGACAATTGCATGTGGTTTGGATAATCGTTTGCATACTTGGTTCTGCCTCACCCCCCAGCTATAAACCCCTCAGGGCCTGGAGTGAGTCCTGCTACCAACTGAGGTTTCCCAGGGCTTGCTCACAGCAGGTGCCCATTAAAGGTTTGTTGGGTTGAAAAGAAAGTGCAAATGAAGGTGTTGTCGGCTGTTATTTGGTTCCATGAAATGCTATGGAAGGGGAGAATTTCAGAGTCAAATTGTGATGTGCTGATTCACATTAGGGTTGCTTAGTGAGAGTTTAAATTGATATAACTGGTTGGGAGAACAATTTAGCAATATCTAATAAGTTGAAGATGTTCACAGCTGGAAGCCTACAGAGTCCACAACTGGTTTTTTTTGTTTTGTTTTGTTTTGTTTTAGTTATAGATGGACACAATACCTTTATTTTATTTATTTATTTTTATGTGGTGCTGAGGATTGAACCCAGTGACTCACACATGCTAGGCAAGCACTTTACTACTGAGCCACAACCCAGACCCCAAGACTGTTTTTTTGTTTTTGTTTTGGGGTACTAGGGCTTGAACCCAAGGGTGCTCTACCACTGAACTAGACCTGAACTGATTCCCAGAACTTTTTACTTTTTTATCTTGAAACAGGGTCTCACTAAGTTGCCAAGGTTGGCCTTGAACTTGATATCCTTCTGCCTCAGCTTCCTGAGTACCTGGGATTATAGACCTGCACCACCATGCCTGGCCAAATCCACTTCTGAATATACACCCTAAAGAAACTTTCACACAAGGGCACAGGCAGAGAGGAACGCCTCACAGCGTGGTAATGTTTGTAATAATTTTTAAAGTTCATCGACAGGAGAAAGGTTGAACTGTGACAATGGAAAACTACATAAAAATGAAAATCAATGAACTAGAGCCACATGTATCAATTAACTCAAAAGCATTAAGTGGAGTAAAAAAAATGCAGAAGGAAATATATAGTATTATAATGTGCAAATAAGGTTTAGAAACCTACAAAACCTGATCATGCAACCTTTATGGATACACAAACATGACAGCAAAAGTATAAAACTATATATGGTCATGATATATATACTAAATTCATGATACTGGTTCCTATAAAGAGGATAGGAAGGCAAGGAATGGGTTGTGGTAGGGTCCACAGAAGGCCGTCCCTGTTTCTATATCTTTTTTGTTTTTTTTAATGGAGGAGCAAAGAATCTGAAACAAATATGATAATATTAAGATATGATTAAGGGGGCTGGGGATATAGCTCAGTTGGTAGAGTACTTGCCTTGTAAGCACAAGGTCCTGGGTTTAATCCCCAGCACCGCAAAAAAAAAAACAAAAAAAAAAAAAACCCAAGATATGATTAAGTTGGGTGATGCGTATACAAGTCCTCATTCTATTTTCCATTTTTTTCTCTTTTTTGTGAATGTTTAGAATGTTTCACTATAAAAAATAAACAATTCAGCTGGGTGTGGTGATGTATGTTTGTAATCCCAGCTACTCAGGGGGCTGAGGCAGGAGGATCTCAAGTTCAAAGCCAGCCTCAACAACTTAGCGAAACCCTATTTCTAAGTAAAATGCAAAAAGGACTGGGGATGTTGTTCAGTGGTTAAGTGCCCTTCAGTTCAATCCCTGGTACCAAAAATAAATAAGTAAAATAAAAAGGGATGGGAAGGGATGGGGATATAGCTCAGTGGTAGAGTCTCTGAGTTCAATGCCTAGTACCACAATAAATAAGTATGTTTATAAAAAGAATCTGAGTCTTCATTGAGAGAGGAGGAATGGACCCAAAACTTAGACATTTTAACTCAGGTTTGGTAAGGGCAGATATAAATCCTTTTATTGTTTATTGTGATGCTAGGCATCAAACCTGGGTCCTTGAGCAGGCTAGGCAGCACTGAGCTACACCCTAGCCCTTTCATTTTGGGTCTTTTGAATTGAGTGTCCTCTTGCTTCTTGCCTAAAGCAAGGTCTAAAGGATATAGGACTAAACTTTCTGAGTTTTCACTTCAATCATTCATAAAGTGGGAATAATAATGAAGCATAGGCTTGTTGGGGGATTAAATGAGACAATGTAATATAAAATGTTTAGCAGGCAGATGGATTAACAAGCATTTGTTATAATTCTTCTAATCCCAGTCAAACCACAAACTAGCTACATCATGCTAATGTACTTGAGTCTTAGTTCATTTTTTTTGTTGTGATGATGTTAAAATATACACAATATAAAATTTATCCTTTTAACTACTTTTGAGATTATAATTCAGATGCATTAAGTATATTCACTGTTGTGCAATAATCACAATTCATATTCTAAATGTTTTTATCATCCCAAACTGAAACTCAGTACTCATTACAAAGACTCCCATTCCTTCTTCCCCACAGCCTCTAATAAGTACAATTTTTTCAATTTCTATGAATTTAACTATTCTAGGTACTTTTCAAGTGAACATTTTAAGTGAAATCATACAATATTTGTCTTTTTGTAAAGGCAAATAAAAACAGCCTGGCTGCTTCTTTCATTTAGCAAGTTTTCTAGTTTCATCCATATAAGAATTTCATTGCTTTTTATGGTTGAATGATATTTCATCATACATCTATATCACACTTTATTTATTCATTCATCCCCTACTCATGGACTCTAGGTTGTTCCCAACATGACTTTTGTAAAACAATGCTGCATAACATATTGATTTTATAACCATTGTGCACATATCATTTCCCAACTTATGAAGCATATTTATTTACATTAGATGACTTATTAAGGGTGGACAGTGAGAGAAGAATGGAGGAATGTTAGATTATATAGAGGGAAATGAGGGGGGGTATGAAAAAAGATGGAATGAGACAGACATCATTGCCCTATGTACATGTGTGATTACACAAATGGTATGAATCTACATCGTGCACAACCATAGAGACGAAATGATGTACCCCATTTGTGTACAATGAATCAAAATGCAGTCTGTAAAAA
This sequence comes from Sciurus vulgaris, assembly GCF_902686455.1. Taxonomy (NCBI): domain Eukaryota; kingdom Metazoa; phylum Chordata; class Mammalia; order Rodentia; family Sciuridae; genus Sciurus; species Sciurus vulgaris. The sequence continues at coordinate 111,456,656 of NC_136462.1, forward strand.
ATAAAAATAAATTAGAAAATAAATAAAAATTTTAAAAAAGGCAGAGTAGATTTCTTTATCTCATTTGATGGAGGTTCAGATAGGTCACATGATGGGCCCAAAAGAACTTGAACTTAATTCTCACATAAAATAGAGCCTGCCTAGGATGGAAGGTTGTGTGGCCTTTACTGTGTCCCTTCACCCCCACCTAGAAGTATTTTGTGATGTCTCAGAACTAGGGGCAAGTCAGACTTTGGATTCCTTGTGGTCTGTGTCTTCCTGTATCTTGTGTTCAGCAGGCAGAGGAGAGTGGATCTTCAGTGAACACTTAATGAGAATCTGTTGTCAACCACCCGGTCCCTCAAGGACCTGGTTATGAGGCCATCAACTACAGACCTGCCAACCACACTCAGACACCCTCCCTCTGGCTGAGGGAAGTCATATCCCAGGACCCTACCAGACTGTGAGATGGGCTTCTTGGTTTTTCTCCTAAGATCTGAATTTATAAAGAATGAAGCCCATGGCTTGAGAAGGGGAATAGGGGAGAAGGAGGCTTCCGTTTCCTCCTGGAAAGATATTGGAAATCCTGCCCATCCGGAGGCCTAATTCAAATCCTTCTTTTCTTTAGCCTTCCTGTCCTCACCACTAAATGCCCACTCCCCATTAAATCCTATTCCAAGAGCTCTCAACGATCCTCTCTCTCACTGGAAATCTCTTTCTTTTTAGCAGCTTTATTAAGATATAGTTTACATACCATACAATTCACCCATTTGAAGTGCACAGTTTAGTAGGTCTTCATATATTCAGTGATATACATAACAATTTCCACAATTTTAGAACATTTTCATAGCTGTAAACAGAAACCCTTTCACCATCACTCCCCCATCCCCCAAACCTCCTAATCCCTAAGCCACCCATATCTACTTCCCGTCTGTAGGGTTTTTCTATTCTGGACATCTCCTATACATGGAAACACATAATATGTGGTCTTTCGTATCTGGCTTTCTTCACTTAGCATCGTCTTTTTGAGCTTCATGTTTATTGTGGGAATCTCTTCAGGCATGTGAAAGTGCTTCTTTCTCTGCCTGGGTTTCTGAAATAAGGCTGTGTGAGCTACTGTGGTCTCCCAGAGGGTGCATCTCCTTTTCCTTTCTCTCTCTTTAATGCTTCTGTTAGAGCATTATAATTATACATAATAGTTGGGTTCCTTTTGACATAATCATCCTTGCAGAGAGTTTAATTTACTTCATTTCAGTCCCCAGTGCATTCCTCCTTCCTCTTTTTGACCCTTGCTCTCCACTTCCTTCCTTTGGTAGGTTCCCTCCCCTTCGGGTCAGGCTTGGGTTGACTCTTCTGTCAGCACCTCCTCCTCTGGAGGCCAGGCCTCGGGCTAGAGGCCTGGAAATCTGTTCCTAGCTCCTCTTCCACTTGGATGGGGCCTGTTCCAGGGTGTTCTTCTTTGAGCATGGGGGTATGGGGACAGGCGGATAAGGCCTCTGGGCAGATGCCACATCAATTCCTGCTCTGGGCTCAACTCAATGCACCTGTACATGCACAGAATCCAGGTCTAATGCCAACAATGAACTACTTGAAACTCTGGAATGTTATAATGTATTTATGAAATATAATCTTTATTTTATCAAGTTTTGTTTTAGATTTTAACTTCCAAAGTTTATCTAGTTTTCTTTGTTTGTTTTTTTTCTTCTTCTTCTTCTTTCTCAGAGAATGTCGGCCATTAGTGAAGCTGTGTGCCCATGCTGGGCAAACTTGGCCTTCCTTGCAGTGCTGTGTGAAGAGGGGGTGTGCAGCTAACATTTTCCCTAATCCTGCTTCTACCTGAGCCTGGCCCTGGGGTCATCTGTCCTGTGTGACTGAATCTCACAGGACCCACTATCGTTCACCACCCTGTAGTCTGTACGAAGTTCAGCTGTCCAGATTGTCCCCAGGGCTGACTGGTTGCACAAGACAGGTCCTAGATTAGTCTCTATGGGATATGAGTCCCCACTTGTCCCAGAATATCAGCCTCACTCACAGATGTTGCAAAATGCCTTCTCCCTTTAGGGTCAAGTGTTGTCTTCTCCCTGCGGCACCCCCATCAGATCGTTCCTCTCTCAAAGGCATGAGTTTATTGCATTTCTTCCCTTCAAAGCAGGAAGACTCTGAGGAAGCACTGGGCATGATAAGCACTGGAAAGTGAGGATGAAGTCACAGCAAGAGGACCCTGAAGGCAAAAATGGGTGGTGGCTTAATGTTCCCCCCTGCTAGAGGGCTTGCCTTGCTGACAGGAATGGGTCAGAGATAGCTCTTGAGTGGGAGTGGTTTGTTGAGCGAGCTGTAGGAAGGGGCTCCCAGGCTGCAGAAATGTCCTCGTGTAGACTCAACACAGGTTCACTGCTCTCTTCATTTCCATCCCAGACACACCTCAGCAGCGAGTCCCATACATCCCACCTCTTCCTTTATTCCTACCTCCCACCATCATCCCCAGCACACACACAAGTCTAGAGCTGACAAGGACCAAAAAATATAGTCATTCTATAGTCAAGAAGACTGAGCTGGAAAGAGAAGAGGCCTGCCTAAAATAACCCCTGGGCAGCAGCTGAGCCGGAGTGAGAGCTAAAGTCTCTGTGTCATGCAGGCAGCTGGGGTGCTGTGGAAATTCACCTGTCTCCTCCCCTGTTTGGCCTTGGGCAGCTCATCTAACACCCACTGGAGAGGGCTTCCAAGCACCCAGGGAGCTGAGCATCTTCCTGGCCAGCCATGAAGATGGTGAGGGATGGTGGCCAGTCAGAACACCAGCCCTTGTCCTTCCTCCAAAAGTTCATCTGCAAGTTCTATTGGAAATACAAGTTGCAAGTATTTCTTCTTCTGACTTTTAAACTTTTTTATGATATTGTTTATTATGTAGAAGTTTGTGATTCAAATGTAATTAAATATATCCATCTTGTCCTTTAAGGTTTTGTGTTTTTGTGTCTTGCCTAAGGTTATAAGTGAAGAACATTTGTGAGGGAGGAACAGGGGGGCAGGTACTGGGGATTGAACTCAGGGGTGCTTTAACACTGAGCTCTATCCCCAGTCCTTTTTAAATTTTTTTAAATTTAAAGACAGGGTCTCTTTAAGCTGCTGAGGGTCTTGCTAAATTGCTGAGGCTGGCCTCAAACTTGGCAATCCTTCTGCCTCAGCCTCCTGAGTTGCAAGAACGTTTTTTAAAGGACAGATTTCCTAGACGAACCTAAAAAAAGAAAAAGGAAAAGAAAAGGCAAAAAATATAAATACCTATGAAAATATGGAAAGCCCACAAATTCTCCCATAATGAGAGAAATGGTAAGATACCATTTTTCACATTATCAAGGTAGCAAAAATCCTAATATTCAATAACACATTGTATTGATGAAACTGGTGAAGAATAGGCACTCTCTGCTACTTTATTGGCAGATGTATAAAGTGTACAACCCTTATCAAATGCAATTTAACTATAATTGCAAAAACTAAAAATACTTACCATTTGATCTAGAAATTCCACTCCTAGGAATTTATCCTCAGATATCCATGTGTGAAATGACATATATACCAAGTTATTCATTATAGCATTGTGTGAAACAGCAAAGGAAAAATATAAATATCCACCATTAGGGAAATGGTTATATTCATTTAATGGACTAATACGAAGTTGCAACAAAAAATGAGGAAGTCTTCATGAACTGAAAAAAGCAAAACAAAACTATGAATCCTTCAATGAAACAAAAAACAATGTGCAGAGAAGAACATGCAACACTCTCACCCTATAAGATGCATTGCAACAACAACCCTCTGAGTTGTGCAATCCTATTCTACAGGGCACCAGTATGGGGAACAGTAGTAGCTGCCATACCCATCCTGAGGGTGTTTGAAAATATGCAGCCAGCAGGTTGGCATCATCAATAGTGGGAGGTTACAGGCTCTACTCCCAAAGTGGTAATTGTGAGGACCAAGTCTCCCAAAGCCTGAGCTACATCTGGAAAGAATCTACCACAGCCATCACAAGCATCATACTATTGTGGCTTCCATTAAATTACATGAGCAGGAACACTTGTAAGATGAGTGGCATCAGCATAATGACTAACAGTTTTTGGACAGTCTTGTGCAAGCAAGAATCAAGGATGCATCAAGGTCTTATCATCCACACCAAAGAAGGACGAAATAAGTAAAGCTCACAAACCTGGTGACACAGACTATGAAACATTCCTAAAATCACAATTTGAGACTGATCAATTAAAAAACCAATCAAATCCCCACCCCAGTACTGGGGGGTCCAAACAAGAACCTTGTACATGCTAGGCAAACACTCTACCACTGAGCTACAACCACAGCCCTATCCCTAGCCTTTTCTATTTTTTATCTTTTTTATTTTTTTGGATGGAATCCAGTGCCTTGCACCAAGCACTCTGCCACTGAGCTACAGCTCCAGCCCCACACCTATTTTGAGGCAAGGTCTTCTGAGACTGGCCTCCAGCTGGTGAGGCTCCTGCTTCAGTCTGCTGAACAGCTGGGTGGGATCAGAGGCATGAGCCACCACATTGGTTTAAGTAATTTTTTAAAGTATCATGACTAAGATATTAATATTTCAAGACTTTCGCTTTCTGGACGCCGAGCCGAAGCGCAGTTAAAATGCCGCGTGGAAGCCGGAGCCACAACTCGCGCGTGGCGCCCCCAGCCAGCCGGGCCCCTCAAACGAGAGCTGCGCCCAGGCGGGCACCAGCAGCTCAGCCGCCAGCTGCAGCCCCGCCAGCTGCAGTGGGCTCGCCTGCTGCAGCACCCAGGTCTGATGGCCCAGATGGCATCCACTGCGGCAGATGTGGCTGTGGGCTCTGCTGTGGGGCACACACTGGGCCATGCCATCACGGGAGGCGTCAGCGGAGGGAGTGCTGTGGAGCCCTCAAAGCCCGATATCACCTACCAGGAGCCTCAGGGAACCCAGCCAGCGCAGCAGCAGCAACTTGGTGGCCCTTGCTTTTATGAAATAAAACAATTTTTGGAGTGTGCCCAGAACCAGGCTGCTGTTAAGCTCTGTAGGGGTTTCAATGAGGTGCTGAAGCAGTGCAGAATTGCTAATGGATTACTCTAATCGAGAGACTCATAATGAAGAAATGGAAAATTGGCTCTGATGACCAAGTTACTTTAGCATAAAAATGTAATCGATAGTGAAAGTATGAAATGTAAAACTGCAGTGTAAATCCTCACCTAATAGCTTCAATGTTTCTTTCTTTTCTTTCTTTCTTTTTTTTTATAAACAAATGGGATACATGCTGTTTCTCTTTGTACGTGGCGTAAAGGCATACCATTTGTGTAATCATAAATTGAATGGCAGCAAAAGAGAGTTCTAATTGTATGGAAGTTCAGTGAGTTGGTTCAGATTTGGGGCAGGTCAAATGTTTGTGTGCCCTCCTTAAGCCAGCTGTTCTCATGTTCTTTGAGTTTATTAGAATGAAGTGATTTTCTCCTGAAAAAAAATTTTTTTCAGAATGCAGTTCTATAATAGTTGTTTCCCAAGTTAAATGCATTTACTTGTTAAACTCATGTTTTATATATTACTCAGAATAGGATAATAATTTTAAACTCATAAAGTTAGTATTATAATTTTTAAAAAGTTACAAAGTTAGTATTATAATTTAAAGTTACAGAGTTGTATTATAATTCAAAGTCACAAAGCTACAATAACTTTGAAACATTGGGCTTATTCTTCTCAAATTTTTTTTTTTTTTTTGGTACTGAGGATTAAACCTAGGGGTGTTTAACGACTGAGTCATATCCCCAGCCTTTCTTTCTTTCTTTTTTAGAGACAAGATCTCACTGAGTTTGCTTAGGGCCTCGCTTTGAACTTGTGATCTTTCTACGTCAGCCTCCCAAACTGCTGGGATTACAGGCTTGTGCTACCATGCTCAACTGAATAGCTCTTAAAAATGATTATTGTTAGTATTTTTTTTTTCACTTGAATCAATCAAATCTCCAAAATTTGAATCCCAGCTATTTAATGAAAGTATGCAATAAATGGGTTTTGTGAATGAAAATAAAAGATATTCATATTTCTACCAAATCAGTAGTTGCTGATGGTTAATATTTTTGTTTTACTTACATTTTCATGGAAAGCAAAAGAGTATATTGTTCATATTTTGTTACTTGAATCAAAATCTTTTCATTTTGTTTTTTTTACTGAACACATATGTCATATCTTATTTATATGTGATCAAATAAAATAAGGCTCAGATCAGTTACTTTATTGCTTTAAATGGCAACTCTTATTTTATGGAAGACTGCAGTGCATATTTTTCTTCTTATGAAATTCATGATTAAACATAATTCTGAAATTGAATCTAACAAAATGAAAATCAGTAAAAATGTATTTGTTTATAAAGGGGAAGAAATATATATCCTTGTATATTATTTTTATTATGTATACTACATACTTATATAAGTTATTATATAATATTATATTCATATGTATGATCTCTAGAAGGATTCACAAGTTGCTAATACCTACTAAGGGGCAGAGACTTTCTTCTATATACCTTTTTTATACCTTCTTTTGTTTTGTTTTGATCTAGGGGATAAAACCCAGGGCCTTGCCCATGCTAAGCATGCACTCTACCACTGAGCCAGACCCCCAGACCCTCTTGCTATACTTTTTTGAATCATGTGAAGATATTTTACCAATTCATAAAATTAGCACAATTTTTAAAAAGCGACAGATTCCTGCATATACCTATGCAGGAAATTAAACCAGACTCTCAGGGGTTAGGCCTGTATTTTTAAAAAATTTCCCCAGTAACCTCTAGGGGTGTCCTGCCCTGACATAGACATCCCTAAGAAGCTGCTGAACCTTACAAGTCAAGGTTACCGCTTTTGCAGCGCCACCTGGTGGACATTCACAAGATTCCAAGCATCCTTTGGAAAAATCCGTGGGGATACCCAGCAAATGCAAACCAGAACAGAGGCCAACATGACACTGTGCCCACCGACTGGAGGGGATGAGCTCTGGAGGGCACATGGTTGCCTCGAGGGCTGCCTGTATGGTGTACTGATAGAATGAGGCACTTCTAATGTTCCACAGCCTCTGTTCCAAAGAGACCCCAAGGTAGCCTACAGGAGCGCTAAGCACATGGACGTCATCTGGGGTACTTGGGATTGAAACCAGGGGTACGTTACCACTGAGCGACACCCCTGCCCTTTCTATTTTTTTATTTTGAGACAGGGTTTTACTAAGTCACTGAGGCTGGCCTTGAACTTGCAGTACTCAGCCTCCTGAGTTTCAGATTATAGGTGTGTGCCACTGTGCCCAGTGCTGCCCAGAGAATTTAGAGTTACAGCTGGGTTCAAAGCCTGGCTCCACCATCTCCATCTCATGCAGTCTACCTTCTCACGTCCTCAGTTTTCACATCCTCCAAATGGAGATGCTGTATAACTCAGAGAAAGTCTGTATCAAATCTAGAACAATGCCTACAGCAACAGGAACTTGATGAATATTAATTCTCTTCCTTTTAATTACCTCATGATAACTTTACTCCCCCAGCCCAAAAGAAAGTAGCCTTTCTCCTGTGCTTACCATGGCCTGGGAAGGCTCAAGCTTTGGAAAGATTGAGGAAGAAGACATCTATATGCTTTTGGTATTTCTATATTCTCTTCCTCCCTCCTTTTATCTTATTTCTTCTTTAGCTACCAAGAAGTAGTCCAACAATATATCCAAGAATATCATGGTGGTCAGGAAGCAAAAGGAGGGAGGAATTGCCACTGTCCCAATATTCCCTTCATGGGCAGGCCCCTAGTGACCTGACTTCCTTCCACTAGGCTTCACCTCTTCAAGGTTTACCACCTCCCAGTAGCAACCAAGTCTTCAACACATGGGTCTTTGCGGCACACTCAAGATTCAAACTATGGCAGGAGATAAGAAATTAAACTGCATAAATTTTGTTAGAGGTGGTGGTGGGGGATGGTATTCATAAGTTGGGGCAAAATGCTCTTAGGAAGGGTCACTATTTGGCTCCCTGGCAGGAGGAAGACACAAGCTGCCCAGAGGACAAGCATCACAGGAGGAAATTGGGAAACACTGAGATCACCTGGGTGACAATTCTTCCCTTTCTACCCACAGCAGAAAAGGCCCTACAAGAAGTCACATGTCAGGAGAGCAGGCATCACCTAATTCTTAGCCATCACTTGATTCACAGGTAAGGAAACAAGACTAACAAGGGGAGGTGCTTGCACTAGTCTCACCTGAGTTAATGGATGTCCCTGACCTGGACCTTTAGTCTTCTGAGACCCATCATACAGTGGAAAGTATTTAGACTTTGGAGCCAGATAGAATTGGATTCGAACCCAAAATAGCCCTTTACTTTTCTAGCTGTGCAGTTTGAGGAAATTCATTCACCTCTCTGAGCCTTGGTGTCCTCATCAGAAAGCAGAGATACCAGCTCTTTCTCAGGATTGTTGTGAGAACTAAAGATAATATGTGCAAACCACCTGGTGCAAGGCCGGTACATGATAGCTGGGGCCCATATTCTTATTGCTTCTCCTACACAAACCACATGGGCCACAGACAAGCAGGAAGAGGGTCGGCTGCTGCTCCTCTCAAGCTCAGCTCATTCACACTTAGTGGTGGTCATGGTCGGGGCGTGGGGTCCTGGTTAAAGGCGTCAGACATGTGAAAAGCAGAATGTGCCTTGTGGCTGGGCAGTGAGGCTTCCGAACTGCAGCTGAAGAAGTGTGCACAGTGTGGGGCCACACCTCTAGCCCCAGGGCGGAAGGCAGAGGAGGGAAAGCAGAAGGCATGGCCCTCATTCACATCAAGTCCCTACTGACCACAGGCTTTGTAGTCACCAGAGTGAGTGGCAGGGACAGAAACACTACAGAGAGTCTATCCTCCTCTTCCCTTTGCTTCAACTTCTTATGTGTTCATTTTTATCCTTTTATTGTATCCTGTCAATAAGAAGCATAATTGTTGCAAAAGTGACCACTTTCTGATTGTTACACACCAAGCACTTTGCATGCTTTAGTTTATTCAATTTAATCTTCACAGAATCACTGCAAGGAACATATTATCATGCCCATTTTACAAGAGGGAAAACTGAGCCTTGTGAAAAGTCACCCAGTCATGAAGGTGTCAGCACTGGGATTCAAACCCTGAGACCCAGCCTGACTCCAAAACCAGGTTTCCTGCCTGAGTTGGAAACCTTTCCAGGGAACAGGGGTGGATTTGGGAAGGACCTGCAGTTTTGGAGGCTGCTGCAGGACCATCTCTGGAATAGGTGGGGGTGTGTGTTGGGAGCCTCATTTGAAAACTGAATTTGCTTGGGAGGCAATCCTGAAAGAGTAGAGAAGCGGGTAAACAGCAGTAGCAGGTGAAGGGAGGGGGAGAACTGGGACATTAGTTCCACCTCCCTATAGCCACTCCCCTTCTCTTGCCAGTGACTTTGGATCCCCCCTCCCCGTTTCGGAGGAACCTAACTCTGCCTCAGATTCTGAGGGGCTGGGTCCCAGGCCTAAACACATCACCCTCACTCATCCCCTGGCCTGAATTCCCAGTCTATAATAGACCCACATGTGGACCAGCAAGACAAGAGGAGGGGCTGCCCGCTTTTCTGAGAAAGCGTTCACGGGTAACCTTTCTGTCTGGCACTCACACCTCCGTTAACATGGTGAAGTCACTCTGCACCTCCGAGGCATGTGTCAGGGCAGACAGATGATAAAGAAAAGCCGGGATAACTTTAAAATACCCAACCTGGAGGAAAGGTGGGAGGCTGTAGGGCTCTGAAATCCCTGCTGCCCGCCCCCTCCCCCCCAGAGGCCCCTGGCTAAGGTAACAAGAGCGCAGTGGGAACACCGTAGCTACTCCCTGACGACGCCTGGCCCAGAGGAGCCACATAGGCGCCTGGGCCAGGGCCCTGGGTATTTCAGCCTTCAGCAGCATCAGCAAGTCTGAGAGACATCAGCCATATTGTATTTCATGTGACCAAGGAATCAGGCCGGCAATGTGGCCAGGGGAAGCTGTCCTTGTGCCCTTGCCACCGTCCTGGGCCCTACCTCCCTTTCTGCTGGTCTCCAGAGCTAGTCCATGGCTGAGGCACACGGGAGGGGCTCCTAACAGGTCCAACGGGCGCCAGAAATAGGTGGCATGGGCAACCTTAACTGCCACCAAAATGCTTGAGATTGTATCTCAGGCTCCACAGCGACTCCACCCTTTACCTGTTCCCTCTGTGAACACCCTGAGCAGTGCTTCCCTCTGGGCATCATGGTGGGGGTAGAGTGATCCACCATCCAGCTTTGCCCTGATTCTCCTGCTTTGGGCACTGAAAGGTGCACGTCCCATGAAACCTCCCAGTCCAGCAAGCTGGGACTGGTGTTTGCTCTTATGGGGACGTGGTTGGCAGCATCTCCCACCATCCTTACTGTGGTTCCTTCTGAATATGCAACTGAGCCCCAGGGAAGGCAAGTTACTTGCCCTTGTCTATGAAGCTTAAAGGTGAAGGGGCTGCCACTGGAACCAAAATCTGTCTGACCCTTCCTGTCCCCGCCTCAGGTCAGGCCCTTGCCTGCCTCATTCAGGTGGTCCTAGCATCCTCAAACTGCCTCTGCCTTCCTGATTTCTCCCACCCTCTCCATCTCTCCCTCAGCTCTCCAGATTGTCTAAAGTAGTACATTAGAATCACCTGGTGAGTTTGTTAAGCACCTTCCTCCAGGTTTCTGATGCAGGAAGTCCGGGTGAGCTAAAGAATTTGCATTTCTACAAGTTCCCAGGCTGTACTGATACTGCAGGCCCAGGGACCACACTTTGAGAAACAAGGCTCTGGTAAAGTCTCACAAAACCTCCAGATTTCCCCATAGCTCACTGAAAAGAGGCCAAAGCCTGGGTTCGAGTCCCTCTGTGGTTCAGCCCCCATCAGCTCCACAGCACTCCCATCATCTCAGGCCCCGCTAGCAGGCTATCCCACACCTCTGGGTCTTTGCTTAAGCTGGTCCTGGCCTGAACTCCACAGCCCTTCCATAGATACAAGTCCTCTTATCCTTTAACCTTATCTCAAATGCCACCTTTCTGGATGCACCCCCTGGGCCTCATCTGTCAGAATGAGGAGCTTCTTTGCCAGCTCCCAGCTTAGCTCCTATTTCATCCTCTTACTGGACTGTGGGTTTCTGCAGGACTATTTTTCCATTTTTGTCTATATATTTGTTAAGTGGATATGATCCCAGAAGACAGAACCAGGATGATGGAAGAATCTCTGGGGAGGCAGATTTGAGGACAACCTGAGAAATAACTTGTAGTAACAGTGTGATGCCAGCTTCTGAGGGTCCCGCCAGGGGATTGCAAGCTCCCTGTCACCCCTGGGCATCTTCAGTAGGGAGGGATGAGTATCTGCAAAGTTTCTGCAGCCCCTTGTCAGGCCAAGTACTGCCCATCCCAACTTCCCTCTCAGGCCGTTCTCTCACCAGGAAAACCTGACCTTCCACCAAATCCACAGCCCCAGATTCTAGACCAACCCCCAGGGTTGGACTTCATTAGAAGCAAATGATCATTGGCAAGCATGACACTTTGTCAGTGGTCTTCACTGTCTAAACACAAGGAATGACCAGAGGTGGCACCCTCCTGCTCCAAGTAGCCCCCTGCCCTCCTCCTACCACCACCTCCCCAGGAGGACTAACCCCATCATCTACTCACATCTCTCGAAGCTGAAGGAAGCAGCTGAGGTATGGGTAAGCTGAGGATCTACAGCTGTACCCCCAGGCCTGGGCTCCTTGGGAAGAAGACTATTATTTTCTATAGCCCAATGCCAAGTAAATGCTTAGGTGCGTGTGTTTACCTTCCACACCCTGCTCAAACCCTCTCTTGCCTATGGTACCACACTAGGTAGATGTATAGCAGCATGTAAAATTTGCATTGGGAAGGAATCTGTGAAATCCATCCCAACCTAGGAGGCAATGACTGAGGTGTTCTGTCCCTGCCATCCCTGGGGGAAATTTCACTGTTGAAATCAGACAAGCTTGAAAGACTCACTTGATTGTAGTGTGGCTAAGCATACCATGTGAGGTGTTGTCAATTTGTTGGTTGATTGGCCTGGAGAGGGAAGAGATGAATTTTCTGCTTCTGGATTCTAATGGCTTAGTGGGATTTTCCAGGGTCAGCACTGATTATCAGAGTTTGGTGAGGTCTGTAGTTTGTACCATTTGAGAAAATCTCCCCAGCTTCCTCCCCCACCAGGAAATGTTCCATCACTTCCAAAGCCTGAAGCTTGCTTATTGGAAAGGTCTGAGAAAGTCACGACCCAGGGGACCCAGCTGGGAAACACTTGGGTCTCAGTTTGACTTCTTCCAAGCGGTAGGTCTCATGAGCATTTCTGTTTCCGCTCCTTCCCAGGGCTAGCTGATGTCATGACCTTCTGAAAAACTGCAGGGTCAGCCAGTCCGTCTGAAATTTCCTCTCCGTGTGTGTGAAAGGAGATATGTCCAACTGTGAACACACATAGCCCACATCCTTATGACTCAGCAGATGCAGCTGTCCTCAGCCTCATCTCCTGGAACATCAAGTAGACAGTGTCGGAGGCCTGACAGCATCTCAATAGATGCTGCTGAGTCTGGGCCTATGGGAATTTTCTCCATGAGCCCTTTTGGACAAAACCCAGACACCCAGACACAGCCGGATGCACACTCCCTCCAATACCTACATATGCCAGAAACACAGACCCCCCACATATAGCCAGACACAGAGTCAGATACACTCAGACTCAGTCAGATATACATATATCAAAATAGACCAACATGCACACCCAGAAACAGACACATCCAGTGAGATAAACCCACACACAAATCCAAGTACACCCCCATAGTCCTGGCCAGACAGTATTGGTGGGGTAATGGTGACTATACTTGTTCATTGAGACAGATTCATACAACACACCTAAGCAAACCCAGAAACATGCAGATACAGTCACACGTAGACAGACAAACTCTTCCAAAGGATTCAGAGTCAGATCTGTCCTGTCCTTGAATGTCTCTATCAAGCCCAAAAGATAAGACACTGGCTCTTTGGCCCTCTGGGTCTCTGACCCAAAACAAGTGATACAATGGTCAGAGGAGAGGAAAATGGAAAATGGAAGAACTACTAATTCATTCTGGGTAGTTAATCCCCAGAAAAGGATTTTCATTCTTGTATTTATTTGGTAGCTTTCCAAAGTCCAGCCATGGGAAGGTATAAAGACAAGCAATCCGAATACTTGAGACTTCTCTTTCCTTAGAAGCAGAATCTTACCCATTCTTTAAGGCCAGATTAAAGGCCACCTTGTTCACTTAGTTCTCTGGATTCCCCAGGAAGAAATAGCAGTTTCTCCCATGTATCCTCAGAGCATGCCATGTATCTCTATTTAGCTTGGATTTCTTTCTAGTAACTTTTCCTTGCTTGTCCATTCATTAGATAATAAATGGTCTGTTTTCCATGTGCCTAACCAAAATTATGACTAGAGTGCCTTCAACACCAGTGTGTATTGAACAGAATCCATCCAGGAGTTGAGGCATGCGAGGAGAGAGTAGTTACCCAGAGCTTGGTTCCAGAGGCTCTGTTTTGGGTCCCACAGCTTTCCTTACCACTTTGGATCAACCAATGGAAGACAATTCATTCATTTAATTTATCCTACAAATACCTCCTGAGCACCGCTAGTCCCTCCACAGAAAACAGCTGACAGTCCTGCCCTCTTTGAGTTTATGATCCACCAGAGAAGACAAATATCAAAAACTCAAGATTTGTTTTCTTTTCACAGAGATTGACCTCCTGTATGCTTGGCAAGGACTCTACTATAGACTTACATCCCCAGGTTTTTTATTTTTTATTTTGAGACAGGGTTTTGCTAAGTTGTCCAGGCTGGTCTTGAACTAGTGATTCTTCTGCCTCAGACTCCTAAGTAGCTGGGATTACAGGTGTGTGCCACCAGGCTTAGTTAGGAAATTTTAAGTATTTGTCATGGGTTGAATTTTGTACACCTCCTCCTAAATTCAGTTCTAATACCCAGTACCTCAGAATGTGCCCCTATTTGGAGATAGGGGCAGTGCAGGTATAATAAGGTGAAATCAGGTCATATCATGGGCCCGAATCCAATATGATTAGTGACCTTCTTGTAAGAAGAGATCAGGACACAGATATACACAGGCATAGGGAGAAAACAACCATCTGTGAGTCAACCAGAGAGGCTTTAGAAGAAACCAGCCCTGCTGGTTTGGATCCTTGACTTCCAAACCCTGGAATTGAAAAAATAAATTTCTATTGTTTAAGCCATTCAGTCTGTGGTGTTTTGTTATAGGATTCCTTGAAAACTAATGTAACACCAAAACCAACAACATGAGAAAACAGGGTGGGGGCAGATTGTCAAAGTCCTGAAGTTTCTTCTTTCAAAGTTTGTTACATGAACCAGGCTTGGTGGTACACGCCTGTAATCCCAGTGACTCAGGAGGCCAAAGCAGGAAGATCTCCAGTTCAAGAACAGCCTGGGCAACTTAGCGAGACTGTCTTAAAGTAAGAAATTAAAGGATTGAGAATATAGCTCAGTGGTAGAGCACTCCTGGGTTCAATCCTCAATACTAAAACAATAAATAAATAAAGTTGTTACACAATCGAGGTCTGACTGGAAAGACTGTCCTCTTGCACCTGACTCCCACCAGAACTCTTTCTGTCTCCCCAGCAGGACCTTTCCGGAGGTGTCCCTCGCTGAGAGCCTCCAACATCAATGTGATAGAGCAAGACCCCCCTCATTCTTTCTCCTGTTTCATAAACTGTTGCTAAGTGAGCTGAATCAAGCATCATACAGGTGTGTCTGAGAGAGAGTAAGAAGCAGAGCTGGTCCCCAGGAGCCCTCCACCCAGAATCTAGGTGACCCATGTGAGTCCCAGTATTGACAATGTTGGTCAACTTCTACATTTCTCAGAGTTGTTTTTTTGACCCGAGTTCTCAGAGTATAATTAAATTATGTAAATAACAAAATTCTGCCAAGTCCTTCAAAGTTGACAAAGGTCCTTTACAAAATTGGTTTCAACGAGACACTCAGGACAAGTAACGTTGATGTTGTTATCGCCATTTCACAGATAAGAAAATCCAAGCCCACAGTGTTTACTGTCCAAGGTCCAGTAGCCAAAGAGTGGCAGGACTTCACCTAAGCTTTATGGCTCTGAGTGGTGAACTATAATAAGGACAGTTAAGAACTAGAAAGGGGAGCCAAAGGATGATAGAGCCTCTCCTTGGCTTAATTCCAAACAGATAGACCCAAGCGCGAACTCAGGGGAATGGCTCAGGTGACTTTTCAAATCCCAGCCAAAGAGACATGAAGGCAGCTGGAGCACAAGTCGACAATAATCTGGTTGCTTTTGGAAGATGTCCTGGGACCTATGTTGTTAGGCAAACTTCAAGGGGAGGTGACGTGAGGAAGTGAGGCTGGGAGGCCTCATTAAAGTGAGAATAAAAACTCATTAAAGTGAGAATACAACTCATTATTCTCATTAAAGTGAGAATAAAAACTCAGCCCAGGTATTTTCACAGGGTGGTGTGATGATCGCTGGTGGAGGCACCAGTAGAAGAACACATGGAAAATCCCACTGTGGCGTCAAGAGGGAAAAAGCACACAGGGTGGTCACTGTGCAGCTGCCATATGCTGTCCCAACAGAGGCCACTGTGGCAGCCCATCATCATTGGGGTGGGCTTCTTTCACCTCACTTTCTCCCTTTATTATTTTCATCATAACATTTGGTACATGCAAAAACCAGACAACTAATAGGTAATTTAGGATGCATAATAATAAAGTGAACTCCCTTGAGCCCACTGTGAACTGGGTGCTGGTCAGAACACTGGCAACAGCCTCGTGCCCACCCTGTCCTCCTCCCTATCTCAGCCCCCCTGACATAATCTTCACCCTGAATTGGGGTTCATCATCGCCTTGCTTCTAAAATATAATGTTATCAATTTGCATGTATCTCTAAGAATATGTTATAGATTTTGAGCTTTAAAAAAATAGTGCCATACTGTACGTGGTTCTCCAGGATTCTTTTTCCATCTATCACTGTGTTTCTCCAGGAAAAGCAGAGAAAAACGTGGATGTGGGGGAAGGCAAAACTGGGCTGGAATCCAGATTCCAAGTACTCCAGCTGCGTGACTGCATGCAAATTTCTTAACTCCTCCGAGTCTCCTCTTCATCATCTATAGAAATAAGGTTCTCATTCCCTTACAAGGTTATGAAGAGAATCACATGAAATGTGTGAAGAATGTTCCTATTGCGGAGTTTTTTAAAAAAATGATTGTGAGCTCCTTTTTTACCCCTCTCACGTGGGGGCGGAAGATCACAGATCCACAGGGGGAAAATACTTACAAAACGATTTCTCCCTAGAAAATATAATAAACTATTTTCTAGATTAAGAACTGGGAACATGAATGTTACTCAATAAGTAATTATTAAGATACATGCTTAGCTATATATTATAAATTGCTAATAGTTGTAGGGGGAGAGAAAGAGAATTCATGGGAGAGAGGGAAAATCAAAAAGAGAGAAACTGTTAATGGAAAATCACCAACTGTGTCTCTGCTTTTGGAAATGTCAACCATTGTTCACAGCTCTTCAACTGTTCCAGTCCCTAAGCCTATTAAGGTTTGCTTAGAATGGGATTCTCTCAGCAGACCACCCAGGAAGATGTTCTTTGGGGTGCAGCAACAGTGAATAGAACAATATCAGGATGACATCAAGCTGGGGACCAGATGGAAAGTTCTACAAACCTGTGCCAGATACAATTCTTTTCAACACCCCAGTTCTCAGTTTAGCTCTTTTCACGTGTACTCGCTTCGTTTACTGAACATAGGACTTGACCTTTTTTTCATAGAGATTTCATGGCTTACCTCTTACAGTATGCCCTTCATTTGCTTTCAAAACCAGGTTTTTGGCAAATAAACATGCGAGTGGAAAACAGAAGTATAATCTAAGATCTATAGTCAGGAAAACTGGTGAGGTTGACATTAAAACACAGCAATGTTAAAATATTGATATGCATATTTGTGAAATATTAATGCAGCATCCTGAAGCACACAGCAAATGCTCTGGGGCAGGACACCCTCAGATCTGTTCAGAGAATTGCATCTTCACTGAGCATGACTTTTATCCCTGGAAATGTTCCATTTGCCTCAGAGCACACTGTGGCCTCTTTTAGCCTTGAAGTGTCAGCTGGCCAACACACCCTCCTTCAGAGCCAACAGAACACTCCTGGTTCCCCTGGGCTAGCTGTTCCACTCATCCTGTCACCTGCGGGCCAGCAGCCATCTGTTAGCAGAGACACAGTGACTGGGGCCACGTCTGGGAATTGCATTGGCGCCTGGCTTCTGGCCCTGAAAGGCGTCCTCAATGGATAAGCATCCTCAAAGGCCCTCTCTGCCCCTGCCTGGCCCTGTGCTTCCCAAAGGATTCTGGGAAATCCAGCAGATGCCATCAAACACCAGAGAGCTGGGCTGAGGGGTCTCAGTCAACAGGGCTTTGTATAACCTGGACAGGAAGACCAGGAGGAGTTGTCTGTGGGCATGATGAAGTAGACCCCTTTGGAGTAGAGACTGGGTCTTTCCTTTCCCCTGATCTAACCCCAGCATTTAGGACACTGCCAAACACATTGTGGGAGTCCAGTAAATACTAGTTCCCTGTCTGTCTTGCAGCAATGGGGATTGGCTGCTAAGCTGTCCCCACCTAGGGGCAGTACCTTTTCTAATATGGAAAGATGTGTAGAAACAAGTATGACACTTTCCTCCATTTCCAATAATGAAGGACAAAGTAAAGGACAGATGACAGTCTGTTAAAAATGAGGCAAATCTGGCTGGGCACAGTGGCACATGCCTGTAATTCCAGCAGCTCTGAGGCTGAGGCAGGAGGATCTGGAGTTCAAAGGCAGCCTCAGCAACTTAGTGAGACCCTAAGCAACTTAGTGAGATGCTGTCTCTAAATGAGATACAGAAAAGGGCTGGGGATATGGCTCAATGGCTAAGTGCTCCTGGGTTCAATTCCCAGTATATATATTAAAAGAAAAAAAAAAAAAAAAAAAGACAAATCTACCTATTTCCTAGAATGTCCACCAGTTAATTGAGCTGAAAAAATGAGCACTGTACTAGAAGTCAGAAAGTTTAGGTGGACCAAACCAGACATTTCACAAACTTTCAGTGAAGTAGAAGTTGTCACTTCCTCTCTCTAGGCTTCTGTTTCCTCTTCAGCAAGATGTAGTGGTTGGGTTAGACAAATTCTAAAAGGCTAAGCCTATGATCAGGATCAGACGTGAGCGTGGGTTTGTCAAAGTCCTTCATGGCTCTCCTTTCCAGCAGGAGGGGAGCCACCTCCCTCTACAACAACTGACTTCCTAGTAGTGCCCAGTGAGCCCCTGTTCCAGAACATTCCCTGCTGATTTACCTCACCAGGCACGGTCAAGAATCCTTCACAGGTCCAGGGCGCTGAATGCAGTCAGCAGTCCTCAGCCATCCTCAGCCTCAGTTGTCCTTCCAAGCTGGAGCAAGGCAAAGGGCTGGTTCTGCCTGAGAACTGGGGAAGCCCAAGACCTACAGGTCAGCTGCAGAGCTTTCTGCAGCATGCTGGCAGCCCCCCTGTATGTTGCTGGGAGATTTTCTGAAACTGGATGGCCTTTCTGTTCTTGAGGGGCCATTTTGCTCAGGAACCATCCACAGGGCGAAGGCAGCTTGGCCTGCTCTCTCCCACAATGTGCTGACAGTGGGAGTGCATGCCCCCCACCAGGGCCCTTTCCTTTCCGCCCTTTTTATCCCTCTCACCCTGTGCTCCCTGGCTCTCTTCCTCAGCAGGTTCCCTTGCTTACTCCCCTTTCTTTTCCACAGACTTTCTCAGTCTCAAGACCTCCCCTGATTTCTTCACTTCTGACTTCCCTGGGTCCTCCCTTGAGTCTGGCCAGCAAGGCCATTCTTTTGCCTAGAAAGCAGGGTCTGGATTCTACATTGTGGAGGTTCCCTTGCATATTCCCCCAAAGGTCCAGGTAATCCATCTTTCTCCTCTCCTTTCTCTCTGTGGGCCCTCTTTGCGCCCCTGTGTCTGCATTGTTAAATTCCCATCTCTATCTTGACCATGGTTGGCAGGTGTTTTGTTTACTAGGGCTTAAGAACAACAGAGTACCACACAGCAGAGTATCACAGGCTATGTGTCTTAAATAGCAGAAATTTATTTTCTCTCAGAATAAATAAATAAATTTATTTATTCTGGAGGCTAGAATTGTGACATCAAGATGTTCACAGGGTTGGTTTTTTTTCCTGAGGCCCCTCTGCTCAGCTTGTAGGTGGCCACTTTTCTGTTCTGTGTCTGCATAGGTTTTTTTTTCCCTCCATATCCAAATCTCCCCGCCCCTTCCTTTTTTTTTTTTTTTTTTTTTTTTTTGTTAAGAGATGGGTTCTTGCTGTGTTACCTAGTCTGGCCTCAAACTCCTGGGCCCAAATGATCCTCCTGCCTCAGCCTCCCCAGTATCTGAGACAATAGTGAGAGGCTACTATGCCAAGTGATACCCACCACCCCTTTTTGTGGGACTGGGGCTGAAACACAGGGCCTTGTGCATATGAGGCAAGCCCTCTACCACTGAACTATATCCCCAGCTCTTCCTACAGCTCCCCTCCTTTTTTAAGATAAATTCTCACTGAGTTGCCCAGGCTGACCTCAAAATTATAATTCTCCTGCCTCAACCTCAAGAGTAGCTGGGGTTATAGGCATGTACCAACTGTGCCTGGCAGAGCTAATCTCTTTTTATAAGGAGACCGATGATAGAGGATCAGGGTCCACCTCAGTGAACTCATTTCAATTTAATTACCTGTTTAAGACCCTGTCTCCAAATACACTGATATTCTGTGGTGGTGAGGGTTAGGACTTCAACACATGAATTCGGGGGAGCCATGATTAGCCCTTAGCAGAAGGAGTGGTGGCAGGGGTGGGGCAGGGAGCATAGGCCTTCCATGCTGGCGTCAGGGTTGCATACTTTTAGAGAAGGATGCAGAAGGCACCCTCAGACTGGAGGGGAAAGTTCAGAATCACCTTCTGAGGTTCTATCCCCTCAGCACCCTCAAGTCGCAGGCCCTTATGCTGCAGGAAATCAGGAGTGGGTAGCACTAAAAGAAGTCAAGCATCAGGTAAATCCAAAGTTTAATAAAAATGAAAAAAATTACAGCACAGTGGGCTGGTAATGACTGTTCTAGAAGGTCTAGTATGTTGGTCAGTCTGATGTCCTGACTCCAGTGGGTTCTAGGAGGTCACAGATTGGTCCCTCATATTCCAAGATATGAGGAATCTTGGAATTCACTGTTCCCTTAATGGGAGGCCTTTGTCTTTCTGGTGTGGTTTTTGACCAGACTGGTTCTGAACTCCCTCACCCCGTGAGAAGAGCTGCCTGAATCTGACCTTCACGCCTGGATGAAGATGATGTTTTACATCATTTTCCCAAGTCCACACCCCCGCCCCAGGTTCTGAGATTGGCAGATGGATTAAAGCCAGTTTCATGGAGAATAAAGAGCTTTGGAAGTGCTGGAGACTCCTTCATAGGAGATAGCCAGAGCTCCCGGGGTCTCCTGGCTCCGCTGCAAATTCTTCTGAATCCTGCAGGCCCCTCTCTTGCAAAGTGCTCATGTGGAACGCCTGGCTGCTGGTGATGAGCTGGGTCCAAGAGTCTGCACAGAAGGGAGTCCTGCTGGGCCTGGACCTCCCTGTCGGCCACTGCAAGCCAGGCCAAGTTAGGAGGTACTGCTCCTCCTCCGGGGGTGAAGGGCTTTCCTCTTGGCGATGTCCTCCTCAGTGTCACTCTCACAATTCCTCTGGGGGGAAAAAAAGAAGACCAGGGCAGGGGGTTATGGGATGCCAGGAATGGAGCTGGGCTGGGCAGCCTGAGTTGATACACCTGGGCTGGGGTATATCCGGAGACCACTGGAAGGGAGGGGTCTGGTGGGGGACTTGAAATGAGGCCAGAACAACAAACTCGAGGCTTCCTGGGAGGCAGGAAAGCAGGCAGGGCATCTAAGGGAAACCAGGTACCAAGAGAGGCCCTATCGTTAATAATGAAAATTACATCAGGAGCATTTTGAGGCTGCACGTAAGGATAAGTTGGCTGTGGGCTGCGGAGTCTCTGGCTCAGGCTAGAGAGAGGTGAGCTACAGGATCCTCCCCACGCTCTGACAGCCACCATTCCAACCCCCTCCATCTTGACTGGCTTCCGTTGCACCTTCAGCAAGCCTTGCTCTGCACCTTTTCTAAGGAAACCACTTCCGAAAAGCTCATTTTCATGAACAAGGAAGGAGATATACAGTATAGTCTGTCAGTTCCGACATGGCTAAAGCAGAGCCCAGGCAACAACCCAGAGGCATGATGTCTTTCTGTTCAGGTCACATGATGTCTTTCTGTTCAGGTCACACCAACTAATCTAATCATTAAAATTATTAAAACAAGAACTAATTCAGACTTCAGAAAGTCATTTAAAAATTTGTTGTTGAATGTTCAATTTCAATATTTTGTAAACAAAAGGTCTTATCATTATCTTTTTATCTTTTTTTTTTTTTTCTTTTCTTTTTTTTAAAGAAAAGCCCTTTTGGGAAAACTATATATGTCTGGGACTCAATCCTTTTCCACTTGTAGAATGAGCCATGGAGCTGACAGTGTTGAGTGTTTGAGTAAAAAGAAAACTATCTCTAAGTGTTTATTCTGGGACAAAACTTAGGAAAGGAATGTGCATTCTTCGCAATTACTCTCTGGTCCTCTCTCTCCACAGACTGCATCTCATCAGGGCAGTGGGGTCAGGGGCTAATGAAAGGCATGCCTATTGCCTGCCATGCACCTTCCCAGGCTGGCCTGAGCCAGCAGGAAATCCAAGGGCAAGATCAACTTTAGCCAAATACATCCTGGACCAAGCCTAGCCATTACAATAAAAATAACTCAAGCTCTGCTGACCAGCAACTTTTTAACATGAGTCAGAGCCAAACAACAAAAAAGTAATCTGGGTAAAGTTTGCATGTGATTGACAGGGGTGCTCAGAGAGAGTGGTCCAGTCCCCTTTATAGCAGGTGAGGAGAGCAGCCAGAAAGGCATTTGGCTGGGCCAAAGCCTTGCAGGCTTCTGGGGTCATAAATCTTCAAGCCTTGGCAAGAGCAGGAATAACAAGAGCCCAGACTGAAGAAAGAGAACTCCGGGATATGTGGGGGACTGGGGACAAACGGGAAGTGCTGGGTCCTGGGAAGCAGCCTGAGTGCTGTGTATCTTGAGGCTGCTCAGGGCATCTCAGGCAATTGCTTCCCTGTCCCTTCTTCATCAGGGAGTCACCTCCTGTCCTGGTCTGTGCCAACTCAGACACTCCTGAGTGGCCCTCTTCACATGCAGTGACCAGTGGGGAGGAGTTTCCAGGGAACCGCTACAGACTGAAATATTGACACTGGTGTTGTATTTCAAAGTCTACAGGAGGATTTTAAACAATAAATAATAATAATTGCTAGCATGCACAGAACATTTATGTGCCAAACTTCAAGGACAGGTTATTGAAACCCCATGACTACTCTACGAGGTAGGAACTCCATTTTACAAATGATGACATTTTGGCACAGAGAAGTTAAGTAATTTCTTCATGGTCACACAGCTAGTAAGTAGCAGATTTGAATCCTGACAGTCTGGCTCTAGAGGCTATGCTCTTGATCAGCATGTTCTATTATATGCCTCTTATTTTAAGATACATAAACTGTAACAAGTATAAGAAAGCATCTAAATATTATTATTAATAATGATAATCTAAAGCAAACTAGAAATGGAAAAATCAAAAAGAGGATGTAAAATTCCCATTCTGAAGTAGATTTTTGGATTGTCAGAAATAAATTTTGGACAGTCTGTGGTGCTCATTCTCCAGAGTCCCCACCATCCCCTGAAGGCTATAAATCTTCAGGGTGGTGCTGCAGGGATGGGGAGGAGTGGCAGCAGCGATCTCTTCAAAGATTGAGCAGGAAAGAATCTGAGATTCTCCAAAAGCTCATGCTGCCCCATTGGAGCACCCCACCCAGCACCAGTCAGAGGCCCCTAAACATAAACCTCTGTTGATTACACCCTAGCCTCCAGGGAAGAGGAGCACAGTGCCAGCAGAAGAGGCTGGAAATACCCAATACCCACCTGCCTCAGCAGGGGACAGAGGGTCCCCCTATCCCCAAGCTTCAAGCCACCCCAGATTTCTGCCCAAAAGGGTTCTGCATTTACCCACCAGGTCCTCATTTGGCCTCAGGTGCACCTTCTTCATCAGGGAGCGGGTGAGGTGGTTGCACAAGGAGACGATGCTGAAGGAGAGCTGAGGGAGGGGGAGAAAACAGCTGCCAGGTGAGAATGTGCCCAGAAACCCTGGAGAGAGGCCAGGAGCCTGGCTGGCCTCCTCCCCCTGCCACTCCAAACCGCACACACCTTCCACCGCCTGCGGACATACTGCTTCTTGAAGTTCTCCAGGTTGACCACGGACTCCCTGCGCACCATGGCTTGCTGGTTGTCCACCGGCTACAAGACAAAGCAGAGTGTGATGGTGTCACTGGGCTTCAGACAGCAGCTGCCCACTTCCCTGTAGAACCCCAGCCACACACCGTCCTCAACCTGCCCCTGACACCTCCCTGCCAGGCAGGGTGTGCAGTGGGAGCGTCACAGTGAGGGCAATGGCTACAGATGTCTCCGCTGCTCAGGAGATGGATGCCCCTGAGCCATTATTACCACGACCGGACAGGCATGCCAGCGTGGCTGGAGGCCTGGCTTCTGAAGGGGGAGAGCAGGAGGCAGGGGCTTCCATCACACATCACTCCAGGGACAGGGTCCTTTTCTAGCAGTCAGGGGAGCGCTGGGCTGGCTCTGGGTTTAGCAAAATGGATGCCTAGTTGGCAGATGGAGGATTAACACATCTTTAGAAAATAAATGGAAGGAAATAGGGACGTTGGTGGGAGTCAGGTGGGGATAGATGTGTAGTGGCCCTTCGGTGACTAGCAGTGGAGGCTTAGCTTATACCTCAGCTTCTCTGAACCTCAGTTTTCCTGTCTGAAATGGGGAATAATAATATGTCACAGGGTTGTTGAGGATCATATAAAGAGTTTAACCTAGCACCACTCAACAAACAGTAATAAATTATCTTTAGCCCTTTTGCCTTCTCCATCTCCTCTCAAATTCCTTTTTTTTTTTTTTTCGGTAATAGGGATTGAATTCGGGGGTGCTTAACCACTCAGCCACCTCCCCAGCCATATATATATATATATATATATATATATATATATATATATATATATATATATATGCTTATTTTTTAAGTTTGGCAATGAACCCTTTATTTATTTATACATGGTGCTGAGAATCAAACCCAGTGCCTCACATGTGCTAGGCAAGCGCTCCACCACTAAGCCACAACTCCAGCCCCTCCCCAGCCATTTTTTAATATTTTATTTAGAGACAGGCTTAGGGCCTCACTAAGTTGCTGAAGCTGGCTTTGAACTCTCAATTCTTCTGCCTCAGCCTCCCCAGCTGCTGGGATTACAGGCGAGTGACACTGTGTCTGTCTCCCTCTTTTAATAAAACAAGACCTTTCTAGGTCATGAGATAGGTTTCAGGGTTCTGTGAATCTCTGAAATGGTCTGCAAATTTTAGTGTGTAAATGTGTATGTGAATATTCATAGCATAAGAGCTAACAAGTAGAAACGACCCAAATGTGCATCAACTGATGAATGGATAAGCAAAACATAGTATCCATACACAGAATATTATTTCAGCAACATTATACATAAGAACAAATTGAGTATTGATATGTGCTACAACATGAATGAACCTTGAAAACATTAAGTGGAAGAAGCCAGACACAAAAGACCACATACTGCATGATTCCATTTGTATAAAATGTCCAGAATAGGTAAATCCAGAGAAAGGACGTAGATCAAGTTGCTGGGGGCTGGGGAAAGGAGAGAATGGGGGATGACTACAAAGAGTATGGCATTTCTTTCTGGGGTAATGAAAAAATACTCTGGAGTAAGAAAGCAATGGTGGTTGTATAACCTTGTAAATATATAAAAAAGCATTGAATTGTACGTCTTTAAATGGCAATTTTTATGAGCTATGAGTAATATCTCAATAAAAAAACAATTTAGTGTGTCTACACAGACAAGCATTTCTTCTGAGTTGACAGCTTTCATAGATTCTTAAAGGACCCTATGACCTCAAGAAAACGAACTGCCCAGGATGACCCCTGAGGTCCCTGTGCAGATTTTTTCTCTCTACTAGGACAACCTTCTCATGGCAAGGCCATATTTGGCCCTGGTGAGTGCTGAGAGTGGGTAGCTCACTGATTCCCCAGGGCTGGTCTTGTTTTTTAACCACCTGTGGAGCACATCTCCATTCTTGTTTATCTTTCCATCAGGCACCAAAAGAAAGCCAGTGCATTCTGTGGGCCCATGCTGCTCCGGACTTACATCTGGCAGGGGGCCCACTGCAGGACCATCCCCTAATGCCCCCAGAAGGCTTCCAAGTGTTCCAAAGCCGAATGCAAGTGTGACCTCCTTCCAAATTGCTTCCAAGAAAAAATGTCCCCCCCCGCCCCCCGCATGACCAAAGCACCTGTATGCGCCGTTCCATGTGTGGCAGCTGTCTCTGTCACCTCTTCAGTGGAGGCATCTCACCGCTGGAAAGCAACCCCAGAGCACAGAAATTTTTTCATCTCTGTATCAATGCCTCCAGTCCCTCTCTCCTCTCTGCCCAGAACCAACAACTCTAGGTACTTAATAGCTGCTAGGTTGTTTCCCTGAGCTGCTCAAGAAACAAATTAGAATGATATCCAAGGACCTGGGACCTGCTCACTCTCAGCAGTGAGAGGCCCAGGTCACCTTGCTGAGTCCACTGAAAGAGTGCTATGAGTCTATCAGTGAGATGCGGAGTTCTATGGAGGCCAAGGAGCAGGGGCAGAGTTCTAGCAACCTTGACGTAGATGGGAGATGGGAAAGCCAGGGGCTGCTTACTTTCCCAAATGGGCACACACTGGCTTGGGCAAAGAGTGCAGGAGGAAAGAGGAGGGGAAGAAGGAGACAGGTAAAGGGAAGAGAAAAGGATGAGGGCACAGAAGGGATCATCAGGCCACGCCAGCTCTCCTGACCCTTTCCTCTAACCACCTATGGCCATGCCTGCAGGTCCAGCCTGGGTCCAGGTCCCACCTGGAAGGGAGGCACAAAAGCAGACAGAGGACTTTCCTTTGCTCATATATGAATAAACAACCAGACCAGTGTAACTACATATAATGTACAACGACAAGAATGGGATCTTAATTAGGAATGGGTTGTAGTCCATGTACATATATGTCAAAATACACTCTACTGTCATGTATGTCTAAAACAACAAAAATAGAAAAAAGAAAAAAAAAAAAAAAAAGCAGGTAGAGGGCAGCCCTTCTGTACTGAGGATTTGCCTTTCTCTTGCTCCAAGTCTTCCTGTGGCTTTCTAGCACTCTCCATACAACCCAGCATACTCCTGGAGGCTCCAAGGCCAGCATCTGCCTCCTCCTCCCCTGGACGGGTCAGCTTGCTTATCTTAAACCCAAGGTCTCAGGGCCTTTACCCTTGCTCATTCTTACATCACTTTGTCTCTTGATTCAGGTCTTTGTTCAAACATCAACTCCTCAGGGAAATCTTTCTCGATCCCCTAGATAAAACAGTTCCCCAACAGCCCCCCACTACTCACTATGCTTATGACAGTCTTCTCTACTGCATTTGTCACTACCTGGCATTTTATTCTGTATTAATTTGGAGTGCTTTTTGTGAGTCCCACCTCCCGAATACCTCCTGGCTTCTAGTATCTCCTTCCCAAGGTGATTAGCGTGCTGCCTCCCAATCCATAAAATCTTTCTACCTCTAATTTCACTCCTGCCTGTGATTCACTCAGCCACAATTTGCCCTTTGAGCTGAACCCTGGCAGAGGATGCTTGTCTTTTACAAGGAAAGCTTATGAGGTGAGGTTATAGGCTCTGAGAGGAAAGGAACCTCTTTTTGTCCACTTACTGCTGGGTACCCTCACCCAGGAGAAAAATGGCTGACCTCGTGGTTGGAAGATCAACACAGGCAAGGGGGTCCTGTTCAGGAGAATCTCCCCTTCCTATTGGCCCAGCAGTATCAGCCACTGAGCAGAGGGGCCCAGATGAAATGCCAGGTGAGACCATTCCCAGGGTCATTAATGGAAAGTGATGCAATTACTTCTTAGGTCCTGTTCATATGCTAAAAAACCACAGTATGACCCCTGAGGAGGCAGCCACCCAGGGTATGAGTCTGTCTGGCTTACCTTTCCTAATCAATGGAACTCCCTGGTTGCTAAAAAGCTCAACGCCAGGCTAATGCTATCACCCCAGCCTGGAAAGTCAAAGACAAATTTGGAGTGAAATTTGCTCCCAGAAGGACTGTGACACAAACACTTTTGACTAAATTGAGAATGTGAGAGGGAGAAGGAGCTAGGTCTGCCTTCTCTGGTCCTTTCCTCCCTGCAAACAGTAACTGTCTTCTGACCTTGTGGCCCATCAGGGTTACCAGGAGTCTGGGATTCCCACCTGGCTCTTGAAGGAGTATGTTCTGTGTTTTGGGAAGATGTCAGGAAGGGAGACAAGAAGACCAAAAGCAGTGGTGGCTAGAGTCAGATTTTTTTTATACAGATGCAAAAGGCTTTGAAAAGTCTGGTGGGCTGTTCTAGGTCGGTGCCCACATTCACAGAGCCAGCAGAGGAAGAAGGAGTCACAAACAATTCATGAAAAAGGGACCCCAGCTTTACACCCCGGATGCTTTTCTCTAAATACCAGGCTTCCTGTAGAAACAGCAAACAGATTGCAACTTTTCAAACCTCCATCTGTTCCATCTCTCCAGCCTCATACACCATGGAACTGGGTCACCCATTTTTCCTTCCTGCCCAGGACACACTCTGGGCTTCACCACTTCCGCCTCCCTCAATTGCATCTCTCCAGGTAGCACCTCCGCCTCTTCCTTTACTGGTTACTTTGATGGCTGGAGCCCCATCCTGGCTGGCCTCACCATCCGTTTCTCAGGAAGGTGCAAGTGAGGCTCGTGAGTACCTGGGTGTCTGTCTCCTCACCGGGTAGGGAGAGCTGCAGGCTGTCCCCGACAGCAACCAAGGAATGGGAGGAGGTGGCAATACCCCTTTCCTTGCCTGGTCTGACTTTTCTGAGTTAGGTTTCAGAATGGACACATGGGGACCCTTAATTCTCTTCTCCAGGACCTTCAGTTTTCTGAGCAATTGTTCATCTCCAGCAAAAGCTTCCAAAGCTCTCCCTCTGATACTGTTTCAAGAGACTTGAAAGATGTCAACCAAATGCCATGTGTGAATTGTGTTTGGATTCTGATATGAACAAACCAACCTTCAATAGGACATTCTTGAAAAATGTGGGTACATGTGAGTGTGGAATGCGTATCCAGATGAGATGGAAGAATTATTGCTGATTTGTCAGGTGTAATAATGGCATGGTGGTTATATAAAAAAGAAAGTCCTGCTGGGCTTGGTGGCATACAACCTGTAATCCCAGCTACTTGGGAAGCTGAGGCAGGCAGATCCAAGTGTGAGACCAAACTAGACAACTTAGCAAGACCTTGTCTCAAAATAAAATAAAAAGGGCCAGGGATGTAGTTCAGTGGCAGAGTGTTTGCCTAGCATGCACAAGGCCCTGGGTTCAATTTCCAGGATTGAAAAAAAAAATCCTATCAGAGATTCATGCTAAAGAATTTATGAATTGAATTAAGTCTGAAATATGTGTTAAAATCTTGAAATACTCCAGAAAATAGTATGTGGTATGCGTGTGGCGGGGGAATGAATAAAAGACTGGTACAGGGCACAGTGGAGCTGCCTGTAATCCTAGCAGCTTGGAAGGCTGAGGCAGGAGGATTGCAAGTTCAAAGGTAGCCTCAGCAAAAGTGAGAAAGTGAGGTGCTAAGCAACTCAGTGAGGCCCTGTCTCTAAATAAAATATAAAAATTAATTAATTAATTAAAAAAATAAAATACAAAATAGGACTGGGAATGTGGCTCAGTGGTCAAGTGCCCCTGAGTTCAATCCCCAGTACCCCCCACCAAAAAAAAAATAAAAATAAAAAAAGGACTGGGGATGTGGCTCAGTGGTTGACCGTTCTTGGGTTCAATTCCCAGTACCAAAAAAAAAAAAAAGGACTGACCATGACTTAATTCCAGCTGAAGTGGGGTAAAAGTACCTGAAATTCACCATACTATTCTCTGTACTTCTGGGTAAGTTTTGAAAATTTTCCATAATAAAAAGCTAAAAATAAAAACTCTCCTCTTTTTAATCTCTGTAATCTCCCTCGTTAGTCTCCACCCAATAGTTCTGAGTTCCTGACCCAATCTGGGCTCACAGCCATCCCTTGGAATTCTACTTAGCACCTTCTTCATAAGGAAACAGCTTGGTGGCGGTGGTGGGGGTGTCAGCGATGGGGCTGGTGCCCTGAGAAGACCTCTGCTCTCTGCATCCCTCCTATCCTATCTTAGTCAGAATTCATCTCTCTCCTGATTTTTAGAATATTCTATTTCATCATTTACCCTGGCCTTTCCCACCTCCCAGTTGGTTGGGTCCCCATTAGGCACAGATACTGAGTGTTTCATTCAGGGGCTGTCTTGTCCTTATCAGTCACCCCACCCCACCACCAGCCAGAGCACAATCAGTGTTTGTTCAACTGAATTGGCCCCTCTGCAACTCAAATATGCCCTCTGTTGGGTTCCTCTCCAGGGTAAAGAATCTTCTCCATAGGCCAAGAACTTCACAGACAAAGGAGAAAAGGCATTCAGTTCCACAGACATTTACAAAAGGTGGGCAGTGGGAGGTGACTGCTGGGCACACAGCCACCTCCAACATGGACCAATTGTGCTATGTGATCCAGTGAAGATGGAAGCTGCCATCTGCATAGTCACTAGCAGAGGAGGGAGCTCATAGAGGACACTCTGGCTTCTCCTGCCATCATTAGCTTCCGGCATCTGCAAAATCACTGACTACCAAACCATCCGCCACCCTTCCTGAGACAAACTAGTCAGACAGAGATAAGCCATGAGCATCTGCTCCAGGGCAGGGTCACCGCTGCTGCCTCCCTGAGGGCTGACTCTCCTGCTTCCTTAGGAATCAGGGAGATGTTACACAGTCACCCTCTCCTCCCGAATGACCCAGGATGGTGTTTAAACTGAGCAGGGTAGTTGAGCTTTAATTCACTTAATTCTGGTGAACTAAAAATCCTCCATGATGGCAGAGGAGACTGTCCACAGAGCAGTGCCCCCCAAGATGTCCTCCCTCAAGGTCTCAAGGGAATACTCCACTCCCACATCCCATCCACCATGGCCAGTTCTGCCCTTGCCACCACTGTTCCAATGCCAACCATGGGCACGTGAAGAACAGAGCAAGCAGGTCCACTGGCTGCTTTCCACAGGCCTCCTTGGGTTCCCCTCAGCACCAGGTTGAGATGCCAAAGGAGTTCAACTGGCAGGTGGCAGAGGAAGGTCACAGTCTTCTCTGGTTTCCCTGAGAGACATGGGGGCACTTCTCAATGTACTTTGTCTTTAGATGCTCTTTGTACAGAAGAAGTTCTGGTTTTGAAATATCTTAAAGGGGAAGCAGTTACCAATGACTGGAAACACACACAGGACCACTTTACTGTGTGAGGAAAACTATGTATGGCTGGGTGCCCAGCTCAGGGGCTGATCAGCTGGGGGACTGAACAAGTCCTGCCCTCTACTAGGCTATGAATTGAGGATATCGGGTGGTGTGTAGCTGATTCCACAAATCTAAGATAACCACTTCTTCCTCCCTTTTACCAATCTTCCTATTTCAATTCATTGCCACCATATTCTTCTTCCTATTATTATTATTATTTTGCATGTATTTGACCTTCACCAGAAAGTATGCCCTGTGTTGCTCAATTGGCAGTCATCCTGGCCTCAGGAAGCCTGGCATTGAAGGTCAACGTTTATTGACGTGGCCAAAGGGACTTTTAATATTTGTAGACTCTTATGCCAAACAAGTATACAGCATCTTGTGACAGGGCAGATAAATCTCTGGAGAAATTGTAGAGGTCATTTTGTACCAATTCTCTCAGGTAGAGAAGTAGGGTTTTTGTCATCTTTCCTTGATTCCAAGATCCATGTTTTTGGATCTCAGTTATCAGGAGGCATCTCCAAATTAATGATGTCATATCATTGCTGTGGGCCTGGAGTAAAGGCAGGTGCTCCCAGAGAGGACTGCTCTTGTTGGCCTTGTGAGGCCACCCAGCCTCAGACTACTGGCCATGACATTCCTTGCTTGAAGTTCTTCAGTATCACATAGCTGGTGGCAAAGTGCAACCCTGCATGGGGACAAGCAGCCCGGGCCTCCTGTTCTCAGGAGGATTTTTCATCCCCGCCTAGCCTCCACATTGAGACGTGTTCCCTTGCTCTCTCTTGCTTCACGGCAGCCTTCATTTACCCTCTTACTAGGAGTGTCACAGCTTTATGTGTCTGGGGCTCTCCTATTAGGCTTTCCATGTTGGGCATTTTTTATTTTTCAACGGTACATAAAATAATGATACATCTCATAATCATGGTTTCTTAGTCAGGTGTGGTGGTGCACGCCTATAACCCCAGTGGCTCAAGAGGCTGAGGCAGGAGGATCACAAGTTCAAAGCTAGCCTCCACAGTGAGGCACTAAGCAACTCATGGAGACCCTGTCTCTAAATAAAATATAAAAAAGGGCTGGGGATGTGACTTGGTGTTTAAGCAGCCCTGGATTCAATCCCTGGTACCAAAAGAAAAAAAAAATCATGGTTTCTTATATTTTTGATGAAAAGATTGTTTCAAGTATTATATGTGATATTTGAAATAATTCAATTTGCTAATACAAAAGGAGATAAGATTCTGAAGAAATGGTTTCATGACATCAAAATATGTATTGTCCTAAATCACTTCCTGTCTATGTTGCTCACTGGGCACTTCCCCTCCAACACCAGTCCAGGAGTTATCAGTGGCTTCCCATGACCCAGGGACAAAGGCAGAGCTTTTCTTTTTCTTTTTTCTTTTTTTTTTTTCAGGGGGATATAGTGGTACAGGGATTAAACTTAGGGGTGCTTAACATCCCCAGTCCTTTTATTTATTTATTTATTTTATTTTGAGACAGGGTCTTGTTAATTTGCTTAGGGCCTCACTAAATTGCTGATGCTGGCGTTTTGAACTTGCGATGCTCCTGTCTCAATCTCCCAAGACACTGAGATTACAGACACGTGCCACCATGCCTGGCAAGTTCTTTAATGTGGCCAAGGGTCCTTGTCCTGCCTCCTCCCAGCCATGTCTACGTACACCACATTCCTGTTCTACGCTCCAGTTTTCTTACTGTCCGTCCACTTCCAGTCTTTCATGTCCCTCTCATTACAGAGCCCTGGCATGATGGCCCTGTTGGGAACACCTCTCTCCCTTGTTTGCTTAGCTGGTCTCAGCTCCAGCATCCCTGCTATAGGGACTAACACCTCCTCTGACCAGATCAAACGCCCCACTGCAGGCTCTGACACTGAGGAATGCATCCGTTTCTTAGTGTATGTCCCAGTCACGGTTCTACTGTTGAATGATTCTTGGTTAATGTTGGAATCCTTCAGTGGACTAAGAACTCCGTGAGGCAAGAGATGGGCCCTGTTTTTGACTCAGCAGTGTATCACCAGTCAAGCCAAGTGTCTGAAGTTGGTAGGTGCCTGAAAATTATTGGTGAATGAACAGATGAATCTGGATATCATCTGCCTCCACAAGCCGACAGTAAACTCCTAGAAACTGGGGCAGTTAGAGGAAGCAGAAAGAGCCACAGATTATCATCAGAAGGTTCCTATTTTGTCATTAATGATATGACCTGGAATAAATCACATCTTCTCTGTTTCCTCATCTCTAAACTGGGAATAATATTCAATCCAAATACTTGACAGGGATGTTTCGTGAAGCTGTGAAGGCATTTTGAAACTATAATTGGACCTCTCCCAACCCCAAACTTCTAGCAGTGCTGTGTCCATACTACCTGCACTGCCAATACGATTTTATGGTTATGTTGACTTCTTCCTCCTTTGGAGAAAGGGGGATGGGATTACATAATTCCCAAGAAGGGATGCTTAAAGCTTTGGGTCATGAAGGGACCACTGAGCCTTGTGCTTCCCAGTCTTCTTGTCCACCCTCTTCAAAAACTGATGGAGTCTCTTAGACCTTCAAGGCCCAATGGCCTAGTACCTAGGAAAAGGAGCCGCTTGGTTGAGCACTTTTTGGTCCTCATTATCGTGCACAGTTGGGGCCCTTAGCCAGAAGTTGGGGGCAAGAGGTGAGAAAGGGGAGATGCTCCCCTTCCCTCCTGCTCTGTAGGTTGGTCTCAGACAGGGACAGGGCTGGGTAGGAACAGTGATTGCACCGTCTGGGGCATGGCTCCTAGAACAATTGTGTGCAGGTGTATGCATTCCACCCCCAGCTGGAAAGATACACAAAGTTGCTTACTCGGCTTCTGGGATCTGAACTTTAATACTAAGGTGGATATTTACAATAAGCCTCACTACTTCCTCCCACATGCCTCATCTTGGAGATGCACACCTGGATTGCTGTTCCATTGGTATCAGCTGGCTGTGAATGATCCTAAGTCATCCTCCCTCTCTGAGTCAGTTTTCTCATAAGTTACATGGAAATCATATCATCGCCTACTTTCCCATCTCAAAGAGTTGTTTAAGGATCAAGTGAGGTCACAGACACAAGGACTTCTTAAGTGAGAAGTCAATTCAAATAAAAGGCAGTATTATTTTCTCTGTGCATTTTAAATTCTTGCTTCTGTAGCAGGAAAGTACCATGCTGACTTAGTTATCCTTAGTTAACTCAAATATCACTCAAGATCTGTAATCCTAAGGCATGCAGGTGGGAAGAGAGAGGCAAACAAACCCATCACCACAAATCCAGTCTCAAGCATCTCCCCAGGGAATGCTGTACTCCCTGTGGAAAAGGGTATGGTAAGGGGAATTTGTTCTCTAATTGTTTTAACAGCTTGGCTGCCCTGCCAGCACTCTCTCAGAAATCCAGGTTGGTGAGGGGAGGTGTGGAATGAATAATTAACCAGCACCTCAGCAACTGTGGATTCTCTGGAGAGGGCTGGAAGGCCACCCTACAGACATGCACCCTAGAGGATGATTCTAGCTGGATGCAGAGGCAGGAGGATGAGAAAGTGCTGTATTGATGGGGTTCTAGTGCTCAGAGCTTCAGGCTGGCCAGGACTTCCTCTGTGTGTGACCTGCTGAGCAGCTCCGGTAGGGAATCACTGGCATCCTGGTGGAACATGGCTCCCAGGCCATCTGTGTCCCCACTCTCCAACTGGAAGCTGATCATCACTTCTTGCATCCACTGTAGGTCTGCTGAGAGCTCCTGCCTCAAAGCCTCAAACTGTGTGTGCAGATGGTCCAACTTCCTGGCCACACCTCCGAAGCTAGCCCCTGTGGCCTGGATGTCTTCCCGCAGGAGCTTCTTCAAGGACTCCAACTTGCGGAATTCATACCTGAGCTGGGACAGATTGTGCCGGGCGCTCTCGTTCTCCTCTCGGTACCAAGCTTCCTTCTCATTGAAGATGGACACCAGGGTTTCCACATCATCCTGGAGAGTATCACGGGCCCCTACTAAGGCACGACATCCCTGGTCCACCTGAGCCATGTCCTCTACCACTTGGGCGAAACGCTCAAAGTTGACATAAGTGTTGTTGGGGGGCATGCTTGAGTGGCATTTGAGGGTGTACTCTCTCAGACGCTTGGTCTTCAGCTGGGTGGGTTGGGTCTTCCGCTGTTCAGGAGCTCTGACTTCTCCTTCAGACTGGCAGATGTTCAGACATAAGAACCAGAATGTTAATATGATGCATGCGCCAAAGGGCAGTCCAAGCTGCAGGTGGAAGGCAAACACGTTGGTCTTTTTGGCATTCACTGCATGCATCAGGCCACAGGGAGAGCCAGGGTGGGGTAAGCAACCCCACAGTCCATAACAAAGGTCAAGAAGTATGGGAATGCTCCCTGCATGCTCACTGCAGGACAGAGGGGTCCACAGTTATTAGAGGGTTTCCACACGCACAGCATGTAAAGGGGCTCAGACAGACAAGCAGGCTGTAGTCAGGACTCTGCAGACATCCACTCCAGGGCTGGAGAGGCAAGACCAGGGCTGGCAGAGGGAGGCAGAGGGATGTCTCTCTTTTGGGGTTCCTTCGGCCTTGGCAAAACTCAGCATGCCCAGCAGGAAGCAGCTGAGGACCCTTGGTCTTCCCCATCCCTCAGCAAGCAGATAGACCTGATCTCCCAGACCACTCCAACCCTCCCTGCTCCCCATGGTCCACAGATCTCTACCCTCTTGTCCGCACACTCAGATCATTCCTGCCAGCCTTCTTCTCTGACGATGAAGGCAAATAAGAAGTCTGGGGCGTACACAGCTAGTTAGTCAGCAGAATACTGGTCTCTGAGTCTCTCTTTCCCAAAAAGCTTTTCACTATACCAGACTGTGAGACCCTCTGGAAAACCAGTGGCTGGAGCTCAATTACAAGTCGAGTTAGACAAAGACTCACCTTCTTCCCCTGGCCCTTCCCTAAATGGAACAGAATTGCCCTAACAGGGCAGCAGCCTGTTTCTACCAGGCTTCTGTCTCAGAGCCCAATTCCTAAGGTTTCATGGTGTCCATGGAAAGTAGCTAACTGATTTGAGGGACATCCTTTACCTAAGCCCTAAACATCAGAAAGAAGGAGCCCTGGTTACAAAGTCAGGGTTTCATTTTTTAAGCTATTTGATCCTAGAAAATACAAACTTCAGTTAGCATAACACTATTTGAAAACGGTCAGGCCCCTTGGGGCCCCTGACTAACTGTCTTCTGTGCCCAAGGATCAGTGTTTCCAGCAAAAGGCTCTGCATCGGCTGCTACAGCCAGCCCTGGTGACAGAGCAGGGATCCTGCTCACTGGAACTCACCACTGTGCCCTTACCGTGATCCAGGGATGCCTGAGAGCCTCTTGGATGGTGAGCCGTTTCCTGCAATGAGGATTAAAAAATGGTGATGATCCATGAGGATAGGATCTGGGAGCAGCTGTTTCCATTCTCACATTCTCAGGCCTTCTTTGACCATGTCATCAACATAGCATAATGGAGGATGCAGAGATGGATGGGAACTGGCTGCATGCCCCACGGTCCCAGGAAAGAGGTTTGGGCAGAACCACAACAGAAGGACCTTTTGACCTGAGCCCTCACCTTCAGTTCCAAAGTTGAAAGCGCTAACACCTCCCTCTAGAGGGGTCATAAGTGCTCTTCGGAGTTCAGAATCCTGCAAGAGTCAGTTCTCCATTGCTAAACCTTTGGTCTTTGTTTGCCTCCCAGGTGCCTCCTCTGTCCTTTGCTGCCCTGTTCCCAGATAGTGGGGGCCGTTCCAAGTACTGACCTTAGTACTTAGTACCACTATGGCCCTCTTTGAAGTCTGTGGGACCAAGAGGACATAATTTTCTAGAGTCTCTGGGCCTTTCCCTGTGCCCTGTCTAGGTCCTCCTCTGGGCAACCAGTACCCTATATTCCCTGCCCATGTCCTCCTTTGACCCCACAACAACGGGGCTCACCCTGGGCCCTGGCAGGGGTCAGATTAGCATGTCTCCTCTTTTTCCACTGTACTGACCTGTCTGGACCTACCTCCTCCACTCCCCATCTGAACTGGCTTGAAAACCCTGGCACTTTATTTCTCTAATTTGAGTTTGAGGTGCCTTTGGGACAACCTACACGAGGTAGTCCTAAGAAACATAGGCTGATTTACACACACACACACACACACACACACACACACACACACACACATTCTCACACATACACACAGTTATTGGCATTTCAGTAGAAGAAAGCAGAAAAACTTGAGTAAACAAGATGAAAGTCAAGTCTTGGCCAGTCACTCTTCTTAGCATCTGCCCAGATTAGACCACAAAGCAAGCACAAACTGACATCTTTGACGGAGGTAACAGAAGAGGATCAGTACCTGAGAAACCAGTGCCTTTCTCTGTTCCCTTACCGAGTCTCTTTAACCAGAAGCTTCCGAATGAAGTCCTTGGCCAACTCGCTAGTCTGGCTGAAGAATTCCTCATCGAAGTCATAACTCACTGCTGTGATATTTGCCAGTGTTTCCTGCTTTGTGTCTCCCAGGAACGGGGATGCTCCACTGAGGCTACACACAACAGAGAGAAACC
This sequence comes from Sciurus vulgaris, assembly GCF_902686455.1. Lineage (NCBI taxonomy): Eukaryota > Metazoa > Chordata > Mammalia > Rodentia > Sciuridae > Sciurus > Sciurus vulgaris. The sequence continues at coordinate 111,493,883 of NC_136462.1, forward strand.
ACATGACTATGGGACTGGAGATGGAAATGGGGGTCATGGACTTGGGAACCTTGACCCATACTATGGCACCAGGCTGGGAAGCTCCTGGCAACACAGCCTGCCCTCTCTGGGCAGCCAACCAGCAGCTTCTTCAATGCAGTCCAATTCAACACACTTTATGGAGCTCCTATCAAGTACCTGACAGGACAAACTGCATCTTCAGTGGACGCAAAAGTTGAGAGGAGAAAAAAAACAGACAGAGCTCTTTATAAACCCCAGCAGAACAAAGCAAAAAATTATAGAAAGCCAGATAAAAGGCTGGAGGAGCACCAAAAAGGGGGACCCCAGCACAGCTCCGTGGGAGAGTTGACAACTGCATTGTCATGTCTTGGAGAATGAAGAGGTTGTCTGCAGTCAGAGCAGGAGATGGAAAGCTCTTTCAGGTCAAGGGAGCAACTTGCGAAAATCCTCAGAGGCAAGGAACTGGGGTCTGTGGGTTCCCCACAGGGTTTGTCAAGGCTACCTCAGACAGAGAGTGACTTCTGAAGCTACCACCTCTTGACTTGCATTCCAGTTGCTCATGGGACAACACTACCCAGAAGTGCTGGGACTTATTGTGCCAGCCTACTCCCGCAGCATGTGCTCCTTTCCTTGATTAATGACATTGCTTCACAAATGTGAAGTGGTGCTCGTTAGAAACACAGCAGTCACCTTGGTCTCTTTTAAGTCCCTCCTCACCTGACTGGCCAAAAGTCTTACTGTTTCTACTTACTAGACATCCCTTGAATATTTATCTCCCACCCCCAACCCCTGCTTCTTTGTTAGCAGGGAAGTAGCAAGGTATACTGGAAAACTTTGGATATTTCAATGCTGGGTTTGAATTTCAGCTGTGCCACTCATTAGCTGTGTGAACCTAGGTAAGTTCCTTAACATCTCTGAGCTTCAGTTTCCTGATTTGTAAAGTGAAGAAAATAATTGCTTCCACCTCACATGATTGACAAGAAGAGCAAAGATATATAAAATGTCCTGTGTAATCCTGGACCATACTAATGCTCTACAATTAACAGGCCTTATTATTGTCATTGTTAGAATACAACAACCTTTGTCACTCACCAGTTTCCACAGATCACATCTAAACCCCTGAGCAAAGCATCAGAAGGTGGTCACTGCCACATGCTCAGTACATTTCAGCCATATTTTACAATTCACCTTTCCTTTCCTCATGCTGTTTCTTCTCAGCCCTTCCACCTGGAGAACTGACTTCATCCTCACATCCCAGTTTAAACACCTTTCTCATTCTCTCTCACTGAAACCTTCCGCAGCTCCAGGAATCAGCACCTCGCCTTGTGTGTCTCACAGAGGTGTGTTCATACCTCCAGCATGACCTCCGTCACCATGGGTGAGAGGTTGCTATATGGTGTGCCTCCCACAGACAGGGAGCCCCAGGTAAGCAGTGAAGGCTCTCCTCCATGTCCGTATCCTGAGAGCCTGGTATAATGCCATGATGGTGCCGGCCATGGATAAAGCTGTGTCAAATTCAAGGGAGCCAACTGTGTTCCCTGCAGATGCTGGAATTCCTTAATTGTTCAGTACGAAAACTAGAGTTCTGGAGAAACCCAGATTTCAAGATCTGAATATTCTGGCTGTCATCCAGCATTATAGATCAAGTGATCAGGTGAAGTGATGCTCAGCTTCTCTTTTGATAAAATTCAGCGAGGCATTTTAAAATTGACTGATGCAGAGACCCTACCCCTAGCAATTCTAACTTATGTAGATCTGGGGTGGGCCTGGCCACGGTAGGTACTGAAAACTCAAATGTGCAGCCAGGATTGAGACCCTCTCTGCAGCTCAGGGGAATCCACTGTGTCATTGTGCAGAGCTCTCAGTCCAAGTGCTGCTGTGAGTCAGAAAGCTGGTTCATGGGGGTGTTGAGAGATGATCCCTCAGTCCTGGAGCACTGGTACCCCCCTTTCCTTCTGGCTATGGGCTGACTCTCACTGCAGCAGGCCATAAAAATGGCATTTTCCATGTGTACTGTGAGGGAAAGACGATTGGGAAGCACTGATGGACCGAATTCCTAAGAACCTGCCATGCACCAGAGCAGGGACGAGGGAATTCACATGCATTCTTATTTAACCCCTACATTCCCATGGCAGGGGAGCCCTGGCATTCCACAAGGAATGCAGAAATGGGTTATGCAGGAGGGAGGGCTGCTCCCCTGGCTTCCTGCTCAAACTCAATGCCAGGGTTCAATGGATGAAACAGCTCAGAGCACTCAGTCTCAGGTTTGTGGACTTAACACATCTGGCTCATAGTGGGTGCTCATTCAATGTCAGTCCATCTTTCTACCTGCCCCTCTCTCAGGATCCCACAATTCCTGCTAGGACCCCACAATCTAAGTTGGGTTGGAGCCCTGGAATCAGGGATACTCACAGGATGTAGGTGATGACACCGATGCTCCTGCAAAACAGAAAACAGTCAAGTCAGGGCCTCCCGCCTCCAACCCAGACCAGCAAGGGACTCCTCACGCAGTCTTGGGAAAAGAGGTCACTTGACTCCTCCAGGTGTCCCCACATCTCTCTCCATCCCACTCTTCAGCAGCAGCCTGGGATGCATCTGGAGTCACTGAACTCAGCACATGGAGTCCAAGGATCCAAGTTCAAGATCTGATCTCTACACTTAGAGGTTCTGTGATTTGGGCACATCTCTCACCACCTCTGAGACCATTCTTCCTTATATAATGAGGATAATAAGAACTACCTCCCAGGACCACTGGCAGGATTTTGAAAGACCAGGTGCTCAGTCAACTATCAAGCAGCATTCAAATGAAAGAGTCCCACATGTGCAGAGAACTGACCGGAGCAGCACCCCCAGGGCAACACAGTGTCTAGGATGTGGGAGACCCTTGTTAAACGCTAGGTGGACTGACTGAGCCACTGTCTCTGTTATCCTGACCATGGCTATGGCAGCCCAGGGCTGAGCTGCACTCCGGCCCTGCCCCTACCCTTGCTTCTGTGCATCTGACAGAGTTCTGACCTGGCCCTGCACTAACTGGACTCAGGTCCTAGCCTTGCTGTTTCCAGCAGCGGCAGCACCTCTGGAGCAATCTGAGGCTCTAAGAGGTCAGTGTGGAGAATGGTGTTCTCACAATCAAGGGGATGACACCTGAAGAAGATCCCGAGAACATCTGTTCTTGGAAGGATCCCTAGGCCACCTGGGTGACCTGTACGACTTACCACATGTCGGCCTCCAGCCCCAGGGGCTCATAGTTCACGATTTCTGGAGCTGAAAGGAGTCATGTTCAGAAGTCAAGAGGAGGAAGAAATGAGAGGAGATGCTTGTAGGGAATTCTAGGGAATCTGCTGTCAAATGTCTCCATCCTGCCTCTCTAGTAAGGAAAATCTGAGCAGCAGATGGAGATGATCTGGATCTAAGAATTTTGAGGAAAAAGTATGGCCCGAATATTTGTGTTCCCCCAAAGGTCACAGGTAGAAGTCTAATCCCCAGTGCAATAGCATAAAAGAGGTGGGGCCTCTAGGAGGTGAGAAGGTCATGAGAGCAGGACCCTCGTGAGTGGAACTAGTACTCTTTAAAAGAGACCTGAGGGAGCTTGTTCACGCCTCCTGCCATGTGAGGACACAGTGAAACACTGAATCTGTTGACACCTTGATTTTAGACTTCCCTGACTCCAGGGCTGTGATCAATACATTTCTGTTGCTTATAAATTACTCAGTCTCAGGCATTTCTTAATAGCAGCTCAGACAGACTATGTCACAAGTTGCCTGTTAATCTGGTAGAGAACTTCCACAAGAAGGCCTTGATAGTGAAGGAGAGGGAAAGCATATAGGAATGCCAGAAAAGGAGGAGGAGAAGGGGAGAGGAAGGAGCAATGGAGTCCTGCTCTAGAACTCTCTAGTGGACACAGGTCAATGCTGGAGGGCGAGGGGGAAGAAAAAGCAGAGAAGGACTCTACGTTCCCCTGAGTCTGGGTAGAAAGAAGGGACCTCCCACTGAGGAGCAGAGTGTATCCTTGTGGTCACTGAGATGAGATTCTGAGCCCGAGCTGCCTGAGGGGCAGCCAGGGAAGATGTCCAGGTGGCAGATGGCTATAGGGGAGTGGGCCTGGGTCACCACATTTGGAGTCACTGAAGTACAGAAAGAACCAGGAGCTGAGCCAACACCATGGTGCCCAGTGTTGAGTAGGAGAGAAGACTGCCGGGACAGCAGAAGACCATATGCCACCCAGAGATGGAGCAGATAAGCACTGGAGAGTGAGCACTGGGCTTCAAGCTCACTGCAGCACTCAGTGTCCAGAAGGTAGGAAGTGGAGATAAGAGTAGTGATGACTCTTAAAAAGACTGGCAATGAAGTGGAGGCAAAAGAGAAGGCAGTACCTTGAGGAGGAGGAAGGATGGAGGCAGAGAGTGGGAAAGGCAAACTCTATCTAGAAAATATCTAAAGCATTGCATCTACAGGTTTGTGTCTGTCCTCCCACTCTCCTACTGCCCCCATTTTGAGATAATCACTGTCCTGGCTTTGCTTATTTTTAGCTTTATAAAAATGGTGTCACCCTGCATGTCATCTTTTGTCACTTGATTGTCTTTTACATGCTTCTAGTGCTCATTGAATGCTCATCCACCATCTTCCATTTTCACTATTATGCAACAATTCATTGTGTAACTATATATCATTTTTCAGTCATTCTCCTCTTAAGAGAGCAGTTGGGTGGCTTCCATTACTTTTATTATTGGAACAATATTGCTACAAACTTTTTTGTTCACGGATAAGCACATAAAAAACTTTCTTTAGGACCCTGGTCTTCACAGCAGGATCCACAAAGATCTGCAGACAGGTCCAAGAAGATAGGTGCAGAATTGGAAGTATGCATTTAGAGACTCTTGTAGCAATTTGACATTGCCATGACATCCAAACTATGATCATTTTTTGAGTAGTTGATTTTTATTGTCTCTTCTAAAGCAGCAGTCCAGGACAGATGGCAGCACATGACTATATATGGAATTTCTTAAAGTTCTCTGTGGTTCTTTCAAAAATTTGCCTGATCATTTTTGACATCTCTTATTCCTTGCTCATCTTGTGGTTCCACATTTTATTTCTGTATACATTCCACTTATTTTATAGTCATCATCTGATAATTTCAGTATCTTCTGTCCTTGAACATCTACACCTTGTTAGCCTTTGACTGAATTGCTGATATGCACACTTGCCTTCAGGGGAAGTTGGAAGAAAGAATATTCCTATGAATTTTCTTGCTTTTTGCAGCTCAGCTTTAAGTTCAATTCATTGGCTTTTGGGGGTGGGATGGGTCATGCTGAAGGGCTTACAACTTTTAAAGATTTCTCTTATTTCCTAAGAATTTTATTCAAAAGAAAATTTCTCTCATGGATCCAGTCATGTCGCTAGAGGGCCTTTCTAAATGCCTGATCCCCCAAACTATTGGCAGTTGTTGTTGACTTTTTTTCCCCCCTCAAGGGCTGATCTATGTAATCGCTGAGACCACTATGTACAGACACAAGAGGGGAGCTTTATTTCTTGGTCTCTTCCTCCTTGGACAGAGTCTTGATGATCTCTTCCTTCTTGGGCTGGAAAACTCTTCATGGCGCTTGCATGCCTCGTTGGTCTTAGACCTGCGGCCTCAGCCTAGTCAGCCAGGAGCTTCTTGAGGGCCTTATCTGCCTTCAGCTTGTGGATGTGTTCCATGAAGATCCACTTGTTTTTGAACACATTCCCCTTTACCTTCAGGTAGAGGCTGTGATACATGTGACAGTCAATTTATTTAGATTCACGGTATTTCCTGAGCAGCCTGCACAGAATCCACATCCTCCTCATCCAGGTTACCTTCTCTGGCATTTGAGCATTAGCTGTACCCTTTCGCTTACCTATGCCCATAGGCCTGCCCTTCCAGTGAGCCAGTGTATTTTTCCAGCATCGAGCCTGGGAATGGACAGTCACTGGTTTGCAGATGATCAGCCCATTTTTGATTGGCTTCTGGATCTGCTGACAAGATTTGGCATTGGTGATTTCATTGGTCTCTTTGGGGTCCAACCAGACCTTTTTCCCACAGCAAGGGCACCAGAGGCAAGCCTCTTCTGAAGCCTGAGCATGCTAGGACATACAGTAAACCATCATCAGGCTATGGTAGTCATTCCTTGGCAAAAATGAGACTCCCAAGATCTGTCCTCCAAAGTTTTCTCATGGCTGTGGTTGTGACAGCAAAAGGAAAGAACTCTGACTCTGTTGACTTTTTATTCCTGAGGCTCAGATTGAAATTTCCAAGTGTTCATAACCTGTTTCTTAGGAGTCTTGAGAAAATAAAGTCATCTTAGTTTTTGGAGGGTCTAGAGAAGGCACCCTATAAATCTTTAAGATATAAACAAATCCAGTGCAAACAAAACCATACTGATGCATAAGAACCAACTGTGTGCATCTCTTCTGTCTCTGTATTCAGTGACATATTGGTAGCTTGAAATTGGCTGATGCTGTAAGTTAGAGACACGTTTTTGAGATTTGGTTGTTAGACATTTGCACACTACTGGGCAAAACCCTCCAAAGTCTGGCCCCAGCTATCAACAACCCACTCATGACAACAATCTGGTATGAATTATCAACTTTATGCGGAGTGGACTTTGACCTGTCCCAATAAAAGTACTCATTCTAGCCTTTCCCCACTGCTGTGCTACCACTGAACTGGCTGTGCTCCTCCTCAACCCTGGCTCTCTTTCTCCCCTGATTCCCATCCACCAATTTTTTGTCCCTCACTGACTCAAGGTCATGACCAATCCCATTGACTGTGCCAGAGTGGATATCTTGTCTGAACAGTGTTCCAGGGCTGTCTGTATTACTTACTTTACAATTAATCACATCCTGGCTTGTGATAGCTCTTCCATTATGGCCTTGAATTTCTAGTTGAACTATTGACTGTTATTGAACAATTCATATGAACTTAACTAATGAATATAAGCACTTCAACCGTATATGTGAAAGGGGGGCAGTCACTGTTCTCTTAGACAGAGTTTAAGTCTAGATATCTTGTGCTCCAGGTTCCAATTGGCTCTCCCACCAACCTGTGACCTTGGATGTGTCATTCTGAGTGTAGATGGCTCCTTATCATCACTGTGTCTCCCATACCTTACCTAAAAACTGTCATATAGGAGGTAAAGAACAATCTTGGTGACCTTAATGAAAATTTCCCAACCCTCCATTTCCACATTTGTTTAACTAGACCAGATGATCAGAAAAGATTCTTCCAGCACTTTTATTAGGTGGTTTGCTGTCTTACATCCATAACTAAATGGAAAGCTCCCTGAGGGCAGAGTCTTCTCAGAGCACCATGGTATAATAGAAAGAGCCCAGATTTGATGCTGGCTGATCAGTACTTGAATCTAGTGCCACCATCTACTGCTTGTGTTGTCTGAAAGAAGGCACTTGATGGAGAAAATAATTAAATCTGCTTCATGAGGCCACTTGAGAATTAACTGAGACAAAGTCAGCAGAGTGTGAGGCATAGTGCCTGGCATATGGTCAGGGTTCCCTGTCTTGGGGTCTGGGGAGCCAGGGACGAGTCTCTGCAGCACCATTCCATAGAGGCTGCAGAGCTGGTATATGAAGGCTGGAGTCCTTCAGGGTGCAGGGTCTAACATCTAACATATTCTTTCTTCTTCTTTTTTTTTTTTTTTTTTTTTTTTTTTGGTGGTATTAGGGATTGAACCCAGGGCCTCATGCATGCTAGGCAAGTGCTTTATCATTGAGCTACACCCCCAGCCTATCTTTCTCTTTGATTAGACTGTGATCAGGAGTTTTTAGCTCCCAGGTTTTAAGGAGACCACGTCAACCCTCCACCCCCCAATACCTCCCCTACTCCCAAAGCAGAGAAATGGAATTCTTAACTCCCATTCCTTTCCTCTCTGCAGGGCTATTTCTTTGTGATTTCCCCAACCTTTGGCTCAAGACCCATGAGAGGGCTTCTGGAGTACAGGAAGGTGGGGCCTAGACCAAAGGTGAGAAGAAGAGAGGGCAGCCAGGGTCCTGCTGGAGCTGGATAATGAAAGCATGAATAAAGACCAGGCACAAAAGAGGCAGGTGGGTGGATCTGGCATTTGGAAAATGATTGCCTTTTTCCTTTTCAGGAAATCAAAAGCTACTTCAGAGAAGGCTGAGTCTGTGAGAATGCAAGAGGGCAAGGTGATTTTAAATCTGTGTGACAAACTTATCTAAGAGCAAGAGGTAGGGCCAGCTCTGGGAAGATTCAACTCTGGAAAGGCCTCTCTGGCTACCCACTGCCCCACCGGGTGCTCAAAGCCTGCACCTGGACTCTCACCAGGACCCTAACAAGTCATCTGCCCCCACCCCTGTAAGGTTTCTAGTGGGTGCCACAGCATTGTCTCTCAGCCCAGAGGACACAGCTTCAGACTTGAACTTTGTTCCCAGGATTTCTCTATATTTTGATTCCAGATTCTTTCTGGGAGAGAACTAGTTCTAAAACTCACCAACAAATTCCGGTGTCCCAAAAATGTTCTTAAATTCAACTCCATCTTCTATTTCATGAGCCAGGCCAAAATCAATCAACTTGATGTGTGGAATGGGAATATTCTTGTCTAATAACATAATGTTTTCTGGCTGGAGAACAAAAGAGAGAGAGAGAGAGAGAGAGAGAGAGAGAGAGAGAGAGAGAGAACAAAAGAAAGAAAGGAAAAAAAAGGGAAGAGAGAAGAGATGGTGATTAAAGCCCTGTTTTTTGTTTTCGCTGTGGGGACTGGGGTGGAGTTTGTTGTTCTTTTTTAGGAGACTAAAATAGCATAAGCCTTGTTTTTGTATCCCCAGTCTTCTGTGAGCTGAAAAACAGGCGGAGTGCTGAGAGCAAGGCCTGGGTTTTACTAAACCCGATGCCCACCACAGACCAAGAATTGAGTTTTAATTTCCTTTCTCTCTCTAAATGACAGATTCCTTTAGCGGAGTGCCTCTATTTCCCAGTCTATCAGACAGGGTCAACAAGATGCTCACAGCATTTCCTATTAACAAAGCCACATCTGCTGTGAGTGCAATGGGGGCAGGGCATCATGGCTTGGTGGCAGTTTATATTTGGCTTATTGACCTTGGGCTTCCTGACCACCTCTTTCCCGTGGCCAGCCAGCTTCCTGTTGACGAGACTCCCCTCTTCCCCAGACTAACTGTTCAGCTCATGCTTCTCTGTGTGTTTAACTAATTTTGGCCCTCGGTAGGTCATAGGAAAAAATGCACCTGATTTCCAGGGAAAATACCAGCCGCCCCAGACTATTTGCAGCCCTGCAAGTATCTACCAGCTTCAACACAACAGTGCAGGCTGGTGGGCAGCCAAGGCAACCCTGCCTGGGCCCTCAATCACCCCAGGCTCCCAGTGAGGCTAGAACAGGGTCCTAAACTACACCCTTCTTACTCCCAAACATACATTCAGACTAGGAATCGAGTGGGCAGGTCCCTTTTTCCTCCACTTGTCCCACACTGTCCTAGATTTCATTCAAAATGGAATGGCCTGAAAACATTCATCTATACAAACATTTATACAGAAATGTTCACAGCAACATTATTCCCAATAGCCCCAAAGTGGAAAATGTCCATTGACTGATAAATGAATAAACAAAATGTGATAAACACATACCACATATAGCATTCATGTAGAAATATTATTCAACCATAAAAATGAATTAAGTCAATTAATTTTTATTTGCTCTGGCAGGGAGCAAATAAAAAAGGAATAAAGTACTGATCCATGCTTGCAAATATTATTATAAGTGAAAGAAGCCAGACACAAAAGGTCACATAAGATCCCATTTATATAAAATATCCAGAATAGGCAAATCCATAGAAAAAAAGTAGATCTGTAGTGCCTGGTGCTGCAGGGGATAGAGGGGTGGGGAGTGACTTTTAATGAGTACATGGCTTCTTTTAGGGTGATGAAAGTGTTCCTTAATTGTTCTATGAATGGTTGTGGTATATAACTTTGTAAACTGTACCCATTTCGTGAGTGAATTGTGTGGCATGTAAATTACATCTCAATAAAGCTGTTAAGTAAATAAATAAATGTTTAAGAAACTCCAATATCCCTGTTTCTCAAAGTACCACGGGATTTTCCACCTTGCACTTCTGCTCACACCATTCACCCTCCCCAAAGGCCTCTGTTCTATCTCTATCCATTGAATCCTGATTGAGCTTCAAAGTCTAATTTAACCCTCTCACCTTGAAGACCTTCCTCACAGTCAGGGTCCCACTAGCCCCGGAGGCCCCCAAAACCCCACAGTGAACCCTCCCCTCCAGATCTCTTTGCACTTCTTTGGATCTTTTTGTTATGACATTTGGCAGGTTCTCCCTCTTCCAGGGGTCAGTTTGCTGTCTGCCTGGCTCTTCCAGCAGAGTTGTCCTCAGCTGGAGGGAGAATGCAGGACTGCATTGTCACTGCCCCCACCCCCAGCTGCACTGATCCTTGATGGTGGCATACTGAGCCTGGCCCTACCTCTTAGCTGAACTCATGCTGAATCTGGACCAGAGCCCACCCCTCACCCCCTAGGTTCCCCTACCTCCCTAAAGTCTCTGTGATCTCCTGTCACCATGGCTGGAAACTTTCACTCAAGAGAGCTTGCTGAGGCCCTCCCCTGCATTTTTTTCCACCACTGGAAAAAAATAAATAACACATTTCCTTTTGCATTTTTAAAACTTATTTATTCTTCTTCCCCTCAGGAGATTACTCTCAACTTTATTTTGAAAATGTGTCAAAGTCTTTCCCAAGGCAGAGCAAATTCTTAGTCTCTGCAAAAAGGAGAGAAGGGTGGGAGAGATCAGAGGACCCAGTCAGGTGGCTCCACTCCAGTTCCCTGGGCCCAGCTCTACTGTGGCTGCCCATGGACCCCAAGTGCCCTCTGCCCCTTGAAGTAAGCTGCACCCTACCCCACTCCTGAGCAGGCTGCTTCTCTGCCATTCACCTATATTCCTCAGTCATCTTGTTAGGAACTTTCCCTCTTAAGTTGAGGGGCCAGGACTCAGGTCCTACTAACCACCATAGCTCAGGGCCCCCACACTGAACAGGGATGGACAAACACCCAGACCTGCTATCCCCGGGCCTACAGAGCAGCAGGGATAAGGTGGAGGAGAAAACCAGAGGCATCTCTAGGGCAGTGCCACCTGTCTCCAGCCCTACAGTAAGGACCTAACACACAGCAGACTTCTTCCCAGCTGGGAACATTTTTCCCATCCTGCCCCCTCCCAAACCTAGCTAATTCTTCTTCACATTCAGTAAGACAGGGCCTCATCCAGAAGACCTTTCCTGGTCTCCTCACTGCCCACCACCTCCCCAGTTCCCAAAACACCCTGCTCTTCCCAGCATTGTGCTTCTTACATGCTGAGCTTGTCTGATAACTTATCTGTCTCCCTCCAGTGTACTGCAAGCTCCCTAAGGGTTAGTTCCCATCATCTCAGCAGAGCTTGAGACAGGGCCCAGCAGACACCAGGTGCTCAATAAATGCTCCCTGAGTGAGTAAAGGTGCCATTTACTAAGCCCCCGAAATATGCAGGACTTGGCATGGACCAAGGGCATAACACACTTTCTACCTCATTCAACTCTCTCAACTGCCTCATGGGTTGGGAGCTATTGTTCCTCATTTGCAGAAAAAGAAACAAAGATTTTAACACAAAGCTGGTGAATATAAGAATTTCAATGATTATCTATCAGACTCCAAAGCTTGTGCTTCTACCCATCAAATGATCCCCCTTTCCATTTCTCAAAGGTCTTATGACTTTATCCTAGGGAGCAGGGGCAGGCCATTTGAGCTGAGCCAGGTGTGTGGCTGGAGCAGGTGCCAGGGTGCCTTTCTTCTGATGATATTTTCGTGCAGGTAAGTGGCCCCCCAGGCTGCATCCCTGACCTGGTACTCAGAGACTCAGGAGCTCCTGAGCTGGATAGTTCAGACGAGAAGACAGAGGTCCTGCAGAAAAGGACCCAAGCTGGGTCTGGATAAGGGAATTATCAGCTGAGGATTTCAGCTGAGGAGGTGGCCATGGAGCAGAAGGAATGCTTTGTTGGGTGGTCAGGACTGGGGTTCTTATCCCTGCCTCACAGCTCACTCATCAGACCATTTAGACATATGTACCTGCACAGTCAGACCTGCTCTGGCAGGGAGCAAACAGAGTCCATCAGCTCCTTGCCACCAAATAATGCTCTGCTTCCTTCCCAGGTCACTGAGGAGATTCCAAGCTGGTTAGGAAGCTTGGGTCACCATGTCTCTGGCTCTTCCTGCTCTCAGAAAGACTTTCCTTCTTGCTATTCCCAAGCTCTACTAATAGCCTGATGATACCCAGAAGGACAAGCAGGAACTAACATTTATTCACACATTTATCAACCAAGCTTCATGCCAGAGCTCTGTGTGATCCTTGCAGCCACCCTGAATGGAATGTACTATTAGCATTCCCATTTCAAGGAGGTCTAGGGAGATCAATGACTTGCTCAATATCCCAAAGCTCATGATGGCAGAGTCAGGAGAGCTTCCCTGGCAGTCTATCCCCTATTTTCCCACAACATCACCTAGCCTGGTTACTTATCTTCAGAGGTGCCACTGTCCTCCAGAGAACACGCCTGACATCTGAGGCACTTGCAGCTCTGCACCAGCTCCCCAAGCTGCCTTTCCAGCCTCATGGTCCAGCCCTGGCTGTGTCCCTACTGTCAGGATGATCTCTCAATTCCAGCCTCTGCTCTGGATGCTCTTCTTGCCTGGAATGCCTTTCCTACTTCTCCTCACACTTTCAGAGTTGATGCCCCATGTAGGGAGGTAGGGGTCCTCCTTTTACTTCATTACACTTTCAGTGATTCTTCCCCTGACCTGTGTTCTAATTCCTTCAGCGCCAACACTCACTGGCAGTTCTAAGCCATAGGACTCTAATCTATGATACTACTTTCCTAGTTGGTGGCTTTTTCCTTGAGGAAATTCAATTTGGTTTTAAATTCCTAACACTACCTATGCTCTCTTGCATGCTGCATGTTATTAATTTTGCAGAAATGAATTGAAAGGAGCAGAGCCAGAGGCCCCTTCTTTTCTGTCCTGCAGAGATCTTTAACCACCACTAGGGGCGCCAAAGTGAGCTCCTCCCCTTGGTGCTGTTACAAGGTTGGACAGGAAGAAATAGGACCAAGGGAGAGTCTGAAAGGTAGTCCAAGGGCCAGCAAAGTAGCACTTCCCCAAGGTTTAGTCTAAGACTTCCTACTACCCAAACATAGCAGAGTAGTGGAAAGAGTCCAGACCTGGGACTGGGAAACTGCAGTTCCAACTCTATCACTCAAGGCTGTGGGAATTTAGGCTGGCCACATCCTTTCTCTGAGCCTCAGTCCCCAGTTCTAGGTTAGACACTAGATCTAAGCTAAGCAATTTCAAGGTGGCACAAACTACCAAGTGAGCTGGGAAAAATTCCACTGCTCTGGGACCCAATGCAGGACATGAAAATGTTCAGTCTCCTGACCCCAGGTCAGGAAGGAAGAAAAGGCTGCTATGGTCACAGACAGCTGGGCCCAAGTCAGCCCACCCTCTGGGGAGAAGGATCTTATCCATATTCCTTTACTTCTATCATTCTCCTGCTTGATTTACTTCAACCAAATACTTCACCCACACACCTGACATCATCTCCAAAACACGGCTGGAGGCAGGGCTCACACTCCTGTAGGTACTGCTATTGCCTGGCTCTGGGCCTGTGGAGCTGCTTCCAGGAAGTAGAACTGCCCCCGCCTGTCCAAACAACCCATCCAGCTCTGCCCGCTAGGCAGGCATCTTGGGAGAGACCAACATGTCTCTTCCTGTCCTGGTGGATCTGGCCAAAGCTTCCTGCCACAGTGCCAACTAGATGCTGGTCCTCCAGGGGGGACCCATGACCCAAGGGCCTAACATGACACACCCAAGAGCCCATGCAGAATGAAGGCACCCTCAGGAGGCTATGTAGTAGAGTGCAAAACAGAAGGGTTTGGAGTCAGGTAGGTCTGGGTCCAAATCTCAGCTCTGTCACTTAGAATATGAAATCTTGGCATTTATTGGACCTTTTTGAGCCTTGGTTTCCCATTTGTAAAATGGGAACAACATCTAATAAGTCATGGAGTTGTTCTGAGGATTCAGAAAGATGGTCCATATAAGGAGCTGTACCCAGGGAGATAGTGAAGAACAGGGCTACATTTGTTCACTCTTTTCTGGGATGCAGCCCTAATAGTCATCCCTGGGAGCTCAGATAGTACTAATTGAATCACCTGCACTCAGTTGAAGACCAAACCCTTTCACAGTCCTTCATTTCCCTCCCCATTCATCTCCTGCTTCCCTCTCACCCCATTTCACCCCCAGGCTCACAAAATTGGTGCTTCAAAGGATCTTGCAGATCATTTGGCCCCTTCACGTTGTAGAGCAGCCCAGAGAGGTCAAAAGCAAGGAGAAGAGCCCGAGTCTGCTGAGCCCCAGCCCAGTACTCTCTCCAGGTGCCTGCATGGCCTGCCTGCTGCTGGGTGAGGCTACTCAGCTCAGCAGAGCTGAGAACCAGCCATGTCTGTGCTATGGGGACAAGGAAACTGCCTGGGAACCTTCACTTGACAATGCAAGCCCAGCCCAGATTATTCAGGCAGCACTGGGCAACCTGAGAAAGCAAGGCTGTTTGCTGCCAGGCCTCTGTGGGCAGGTTTCCAGGCTTCTGCGGGCTCCCTCTCCTTCAGGCACATTGGCACAAGCAGCCCCTCCCTGCAAACTCCACTGTAGCCTATGCCAAAGTCCACTTCCTTTCAAGGACCTTCTGACCCCCTCTCCCAGCTCTGGAAAGCCCTCTGCTGCATCCCCCCGTCTCTGCACCCCCCACCCCACCTGCAGATCACTCTGCTGGAGTGACTTTCCTGACAAGCTCCTTCTCTTCCTCACCACCCAGCTCCAGGACCCACACTAAAATGTCTGCTGGGACCCACTCCCCTCCATCATGTACAGCTGGTTGTTCCCACCCAAAGGTCCTCTGGCAGAGAACCTCACTTCCATCTCCAGCAACCAAGAGGGGTTGGCATTGTAGTAGGTGCTCCGCTATCATTTACTAGACAAATGAATGAACAAGTCAGCACAATCACATAGGCACCTCTCACACATCCTGCTTTTGGAGAATCAATATAGACAACCACTAAGAGCACAGGCTTTGGAATCTGGGTTCAAATCCAAAATTACCAGCATCCTCAGGTTGGGCAAGTTGTGTAATCTCTCTCAGCCTTAGAGTTCTCACCTCTAAATTAGGAGTGATAATGAAACCTACCTCTAAAGGGTTACTAGGAATCAAACAAGATACATAAAGTGGCCTTTATCTGTTATCATCATTCCTGTGACTATTCCCTTATGTCTCCTTCTAAAAATAAAAACCTTTATTATCATCTCACTGTTGAACTGCTGTTCACCCTGCCTGGCCCTGACAAAATCCTGTCTCTCCCAGGTAGCATCACTAAACCCAAAGACCAGCCCCTTCCCCTCCAGGCTCCACCACTGTGCCTCCCCTTGCTGAGGGCAGACACACTTCCTGTGCTCCTCAAAGCACTCAGCCAGTGATTCATTTACAGCAAAACCCATAACACTTTACAGGTTACAAAGTAGCCACACTTATCACATTTGACCCCATTCTGTGAGGCAAGGACTGCCACCACTATGGTTTTACAAATGAAGAAACTGAGGAATGGGAGGTTAAGTGTTTGCCCAACAGGTCTCAGCAAGTAGGCAATGGAGTTGACCCAAATCCTGTGTGCTTTCCACTTTCCCACTGTGTGTGTGTGAGTGTGTGTGTGTGTGTGTGTGTGTGTGCACGTGCGTGCACATGATGCTGGGGATTGATCCCAGGGGGCATGATACCACTGATCTGCATTCTCAGACCTTTTTATTTTGATCTACATTTTCAGCCCTTTTTATTTTGAGACAGTGTCTCACTAAGTCACTGAGGTTGGGCTTGAACATCTGATCCTCCAACTTCAGCCTCCTGAGTAGCTGGGATTTCAGGTGTGCACCCTATGCCCAGCTCGACTCTCCCCTATAGCCTGTGTTCCTCTAGTGGATGCAAGGGTGCTCTTGGAATCACCCCTGCCTGTTGGGAAAGTGGATATTCCAAGCTAGGTTTGGTGCCTCGCCACTTTGCTGCTCCAGCTCCATATTTTTCCCAGAAAATCCACAGCTGTGGCTTAAGAAAGGGCCTGAACTCAGATGCATTTGGATTTGCCAAACCACAGCCTCTGGCCACTCCTCTACCAGAGAAGGCCACTGCCTGGCTCTGACCTCCTGCTGCCCTGCTGGGTAAAGCAGGAAAGAAAACCACTATCTTCCTGACTCTATGCTCCGGTGGGGAGGTAGGGAAATAAGGATTCACTTTCAAGGCCGTTCCAGGACCACTCCCAGTGTAGAGCCAGTCAGCACACAGGCTTTGCAGTGTATGCCACATGACAACTAGCATTTGCTATGAGCTCTCCCTGCACGTCCCTTCATCAATTCTGTGAAGCCACTAGGTCAGGTCAGGACGGCCAGTGCCCCCATCTAGCCAGCAAGCAACCTAGGTCTATATACTGGCATTCTGAGTCCTACCTATGTTTTGGGGGCCCCAAGTGTCCAGACACTAATTACCTCTTGTCATTCCCTGGGGATCATATTAAAAATACCAAGCCAACTAAATCCATCTCACCAGGAGTGGAACTCAGAGTTAGTTTTGGTCAAGTCACTTGGTACCCAGCATTTGGGGACTCTGCCATCAGACAGACTTGGGTTTAAGTTCCATTTCTGCCCCGTGCTAGCTGTGTGACCTTGGCAAGTCACTCACTTCTCTGAGCCTTGAGTCCCTCATATGCCAAATGGGAAGATTAATATGGTGAGGGGTTCTGAGAAGGCACTGTGAAGCCCTAGGAATCCTCTAGCAACTTCCCCTTTCCATGCCACAATCACAGAGCCTTCTTGTTAGGGTTGTTTTATGGATAAAATGAGTAAATACATGCAAGGCACCTAGAAGAGAGCCTGCATAGCACACCTGTAATCCCAGCTACTTGGGAGGCCTAGGCAGGAGGATTCCAAGTTCAAAGTCAGCCTCAGCAACTCAGCAAGACCCTGTCTCAAAATAAAAAATTAAAAAGGGCTGGGGATATAGTTTAGTGGTAGAGCACCAAATATCACCAAAATCATAAAAATTCATAATAATAATAAATACCTGCATATAGTTGGGTTTTATTTATTTATTTATTTTGCCATGATGGAAATTGAACCCAGGGCCTCATGTATGCTAGACAAGCACACCACTACTGAATACACATCCAGCCCAGGAAACCACATAGAAAATAAGTGCTCAATAAATGTTGGCTGTTATTGTTATTCCACTACTGCTGCCACAATAACACTTCAGTCTAAGTGTGGAACTGTCCTGCTTACAAATGATTTTGCCTACAGAGTATGGGAGCCTACTGGCTCATGAAAGAAGGTTGTTAAGTTATTGAAAGGGCAATTAAAAATTAAATTATATGAATTAAACCTTATGTGAAAAGCAGAAAATACTTGAAACTCGTAACTTCCTTTTTAGGAAAAAAATACTATGTTTTAGTACTTTCTACTCTCTAGGTTCTTCATGCCTGCTGTGCTGTATGCCCATTTGTCAGTATTCCATAACGGTGTGCCGCTGCACACGGCTTCCCAATCCCAGTGACATCACGTTGGTACCCTGAAATCAGCTCTAATGGGTATATTTACACCACAGAAATTGGAAAACACTACAAATCCAGACTCGACTTGTTGTCTTTTTGATTTTAGGCTTTAAAAATTTATGAACATAACTTAATAACAGATTAAACTTAAAAGGGTGCCTTGTCTGCAGACATTATTTTGTAAATAGCACAGAAAATGGAGCATTCTTCCAATATTCAAAAGCCACTAGGTTGGGGTTGTGGCTCAGCGGTAGAGCACTTGCCTAACATGTATGAGGCACTGGGTTCAATTCAAATAAGTAAAGAAAATAAAGGTCCATCAATAACTAAAAAACAATATTAAAAAAAACACTGTCCTATTCAGCAAAGAAGTCACTTATGTCATTGGCAAATAAGTAAAGTCCCAAAATGTTTATTTCATTTTCACCTTACTTAATGGAAACAAAAATTTTAGCCAATATTCTTGTCAGAACTACATTTGTTAGTTAGCTGCAACCACAGGTTGGAACCAATATAAGAGTTTGACAAGAACCAAGGACAGTGTTCTGTGAGAATCAATCAGCTATGTGGAATTTATACTAAAGAGTATTATATATGTATTATATATATATATGTATTATAACTAGTGTGTCACAAACCTTTTTATCAGTAAAATATATAGTAAACTTATGTGTGCACATACGTTTTCCCCCAGGGATCTTGCTGTTATCAGAAGACCACTGAACAGAACCTCATTTAAGTAAATTACTGTCTGGGTTTTTGTTTGTTTGTTTGTTTTTGATTTTTGGTTTTTGGCTTTTTTTTAATAGACTCTTTTTTTAGCTTTATTTTATTTATTTATTTTCATGTGGTGCTGAGAATCAGACCAGTGCCTGAACATGTGCTATGCAAGCACTCTACCACTGAGCCACAACTCCAGTCTGGGTTTTCCAGATGAGGAAACTGAGACATGAAGAAACTGAGTAAATTTTTTTCTTTTTTTCTTCTTAATGGTAATAGGGACTGAACCCAGGACCTGTGTTTACTAGGCAGTGCTTATCACTGAGGTTCATCCTCGACTTCTATTTTGAGACAGGGTCTCACTGAGTTGCTAAAGTTGGCCTGGGATCTCCTGCCTCATCCTCCCATCACTGGGATTACAGGTGTGCACCACCACACCCAGAGTAATTTATTAGAGGCCACACAACTAATATGTAGTGGAGCCAGGCTTAAACCCAGAACTTCTGACTGCCAAGATCTTTCCACCCTCTTAATTGCTTCCAGACTTCTACTCTTTCATTCCTGCTGAGTTTCACTGCAAGGGCAGAGCTAATGGTGGCTGTGAATGTGACTTAAAAAGTTCTAGTTGGTCACATGATACCTTGGTGAGGTCAGGCCTGTTCAGGGGTCAGTAGAGGGCAGTGGGCAATTGGGAGAAGCAAGAAGCCTAACAGTGATGGGAAAGGACATAAAGACAAAAGAGTGAGAAAGGACAGCATTTTTATTTTAGTTTCCTCACTTGAAAAATGGGGATCATGGATGCCCCCACAGACTGAAGACCACAGTTTTCCTTTCCCTCTGCACCTGTGTCCCAAGCCCATACCAGTTCCTAACTCTCAAATGCATCACATTCTATAGTAATTCACAACTTTTTTCTAGCCTATTAGAAAGGGAAAACAGTGTAACCAGCTGAGAAATTAACTATCTAAATAATATATTTATAGCACATTATAGACCTTGGATTAACTGTATGCAAAAAGCATGATTTAAGGAAGTAAGAAATATGAGCTGCTAGCATCTGGTGAAATAACCCAGTTTTTCTTAGAGTTTCCTCTCTAAGTTCAGGTCCTCATCATTCAATATCTGTGTGATCCTTGGCAAATTATTTAATCTCTCTGAATCTCAGCTGCTTTGTATGTTAAAAAAAAGTGACAACCTTCTACTTCAATGAAGATTAAATGACGAAAAAAATGTGTAAGCATGCTACATTCTAGAAAGTTCCATATACATTTAAAGCATTATCATTATCATTCTTATGAAAACTTGACCAGCAATCTCCATCACACTATGAACCTAAGAACAGCTCAGAGGGTTATTCGAGGTATAGAGGTATTTGGATGTTTTGGAGTATCTTGCTCAGGAATTTACCTCCTCTTACAAGAGGGGTAAATTGAAAGACTCCCTTGGGGTTTTGGGTTCCTGGTTGGCACCCAATTTTAATCATTTCTCGTGATTTGTTCTTTTGTTTAAAATGCCATTATTCCTGGAGACTACCTTCCATTTCAAGTTTTCAAACTGGATCAAGTTAGGATGGGGAGAGGACGGAGAGGACACACCCATACTCAGGAAAAACTCCCAAATCCAAAATAAGCATAAAACCACATATGAACACTCACTAAAAGGCCTTTATCTGTCTTGAAATGGGTGAGGTTCCTGAGTGGTACTGAGCCCCACTTCCTAGATGCCTATCTTGCAGGAGGCTTGTCAGGTGCCAACCAGCACTGAGGGGCAGCCAGCCTCGGTGTCCCTTCCATCTGAGTAACTACAACACCTAACCTTACCACCCCCAGGTTGCTACATCTGTGGTGAATTTGCAACACAGGCCACGATGATCTCCACTTTGCTAATGCAGAGAGCTGCACCAGAATAGGCATTTGTTGATGAGAATCCATTAGCATTTATTTTATATGGCCTTCCATGGAGTCTCACTATGTGCATCTCCCAGAACACAGTGAACCCCTGGAGGGCAGGTACATGTCACATTGGTATTTGTCACTCTCCCCAGTAGGTTATAGTAGGCCCTCAAGAAATGTTCACATTAGATTTCATCTAACTCCAATTAGACTGGCTATTATCAAGAACACAAGCAATAATAAGTGCTGGTGTGGATGTGGGGAAAAAGGCACACTCATACATTGCTGGTGGAGTTGCAAATTGATGCAGCCACTCTGGAAAGCAGTATGGAGATTCCTCAGAAAATTTGGAAGGGATGCACCATTTGACCCAGCTATCCCACTCCTTGGTTTATACCCAAAGGACTTAAAATCAGCATACTACAGTGATATAGCCACATCAATGTTCATAGCTGTTCAATTCACAATAGCTAGACTATGTAAGCAACCTAGATGCCCTTCAATTGATCAATGGGTAAAGAAACTGTGATATATATACCAATGGAATATTACTCAGTCATAAAGAAGATTAAAATTATGGCACTTGCTGGTAAATGGATGAAGTTGGAAAATATCATGCTAAGTGAAATAGGCCAATCCCAAAAAAACCAAAGGCTGAATGTTCTCTCTGATAAGTGGATGATGATATATAACAAGGGTGGGGGTGGGGAAGAGAAGAATGAAGGAACTTTGGATGGTGTAGAGGAAAATGGGGTGGAAGTGGGGGACAGAAAGATAGTAGAATGAAACAGTATTACCCTTAGTATATGTATGATTATGTGAATGGTGTGAACTACACTGTGTACAACCACAGAAATGAAAAGTTGTTCCCCATTTGTGCTCAAAGAATCAAAATGCAATCTGTAAAAATTTTTAAAAATTTAATTAAAAAAAAGAAATGTTCACATTAGTGAATTACACTCTACCTGTAACCTCATTTACATTTTCCAGGTGAGACACAAAAGGGCCTTGGACATCCATAAGCTCATTTGTTCTTCACTAAGGTATCCATTCATTCATTTGACACAAAGTGACTCATCATATGGCAAACACTGCAGCAGAAAGTGATTCATAATAATGCATGCTCTTAGCAAAATTTATACAAAAGGCAGCAAGCAGACAAGCAGGTTATTTCTTTTTATTTTATAATTTTTTTGTTACCAGGGATTGAACTCAGGGGCACTTAGCCACTGAGCAATATCCTCAGCCTTTTTAAAATATTTTATTTAGAGACAGGGTCTCAATAAGTTGCTTAGGATCTCACTAAATTGCTGAGGCTGGCTTTGAACTCACGATCCTCCTGCCTCAACCTCCAGAGCTGCTGGTCTTAAGGCCTGTGCCACCACATCTGGTCAGCAGTTTAGTTCTTAGTTATGCTTTTGGAGGTTGCAGAGATGACAAAGCCCAAAAGAAAAGTCATTTCTGCTAAACTTGAAGAATGATAAAGAAGTCACTGGGGAAGAAAAGGAAAAGCAGCATCCTGGATGAGAGCAGCATGAACAGAGGAGGAGAAAAGCCAGAATGCACAGGGCTGGGGTTTTGGAGTGGGGCAGGGTGAAAGGCCAGGAACAGGGCTAAGACAGTGAAGAGAAGCCTGAACGCCATGCTGAGAATGGATTCGTGTATCCTGTGGGCAGCAAGGACCCAGCTCAAGCCAGACAGAGTGGTGCATACCTGTAATTGCACCAACTTGAGAGACTGAGGTCGGAGGATCACAAGTCTGAGAAGTTTATGGTCAGACTTGGCAATTTAGTGAGACACTGTCTTAAAATAAAAAATAACTCAGTGATAGAGCACTTGCCTCGCATGCACAAGGCCCTGAGTTAGATCCCCATTACAGAAGAGAGAGAGAGACAGAGACAGAGACAGAGACAGAGACAGAGAAGTAGAAGGAAGTAGAAGGAGGAGGAGAAAATTAAAAGAAAAAAGAAAGTTCCAGCTAAGAGGCACACATACCCACATTCTGAGTGCAGGAAGTATCTACCCAATCATGAGGCAATGTCGCTGACGTCCAGCTACTCCTCACTTCCTGAAGTCACCCTGCTGGGCCTGAGCCAAGACACCGATGGTCCGGGGAGTTAGAAAGCTCAGAGTCCATACACTCTAAGGATATGTGGCCATGGGTCGGGGTTAGCAGCATCTTCACCCTGCATTCTTCCAGGGGAAACCTAGGCAGCCTCTAGGCCATGGAAAATGTCCAGACTGAGTCCAGGAGCTAGATACCAGCCCAGTCCCCACCAGCAGTCCCACCTAGCTGTCTGCTGGGCAATTTAGAACTGCATTAAGCAGGGTTCATTTCCCTAGGCTATCAGATCTCAAAACCCTGTAACAAGATTTGTGTTCTCTTTTCCTCTATTCTGGGAAGAAAAATAGCAATAAGAGTTATTATTATAGAGCACATATTCCATATTCAGCACTTCATGCCTCTTCTCTCTGTTACAGCAATTCTGCCAGGTAGCTGTTGTTATTTGCAACCAAATGTGTTGCATCCAAGATGAGAAACTGAGGTTCAAATGTATACTGGTACATGGGAGTGAGGAGCAAAGTCCCACCCGGCTGACTGCAAGCCAGCCCTCCCGCACCACATGTCCTGCCATGGAAGCAAACCAAACACCATGGACCTGTTTCGGTACCAGTGCTGCAGGGCTCCAGCAACAGAAAGACAAAGGAACCCGTTTTGAGACAGTCTTCTGGAGCCAGCAGACACAATAAAACAACAGGTTAACTGTTTGTGGGAAGGAGACCTAGGTACAGTCTAGGCAGAGCATTTCCTGTTTGGCATGTCACCACACACGGAGGTCCAAAGACTGTCCAGGCATCACCCTCCTGTGTGATCCCAACTTTGACTCTAACACCTCAATGAAACTCTACGAGACGTTTTCTGAATTCAAAATACTGTGACAATCAGCCTCACAAGCGGGGACATGCTAAGGGGATTCACAGCAGGTCACCCCATGAGGGAAAGAAAAAAGAAAGTTCCAGCTGTGTGTGCCTCCCATTGAGGGAAGGTAAGAGGTAGGGCAGGAACCTATGTGAGAGAATCGAGCCCCCACCTTGCACAGCTATGAGACTACAGCAGGCCATACCTCCTCTGGGCCAGTCCCCGCTGACAGAACTTGGATGTCATTCTGGACTCTGCCCTCTTCCTCATCTCCACATTGAATCAGGTACCTCATCAATCCTCAGATTGACCTCTGCAATAGATTTTGAATCCATCCCTCCTCATGTCTCACCCAGATTATTGCATCAGCCTGCTAGCAGGGCCCCCAGCTGCCAGGCTGTCCCCATCCTATCCATATTCCAGCCAGAGGGATCATTTTGAAACACCTTTGCTCACCTGGCCTCTGTATCTCTCAGAGTACAGTGCAGCTGCCTTGGCTTAGCTCCCACTCCTTTTGTCTGCCTCCTATGAATTGTGCTGTTTCATGACATGTACACTGTTGGCCGTTCTTCCTCAGAAGGGCCTTCCCCTCTGCTAACACCTACCAGTCCTTCAGAAAACAACTCAAACATGATCTCTTCCAGGAAGCCTTCTCTGATACCCCAGTCTTAAGTGTATCCTCATTTGGGCTCTCCAGTGCCCTTGTGCTTCCCTGTATCACAATACTTAGAGCTATTGATCTTTCCTTTCTATCTTCTGTACAAAGCCATGACAGGCCTCAGGTGATTTTGTATCTGCAGCAATATCCAGGTATCCAGGAGAGAGCTGGATGAAAGGCCACAGGGAATTTTGGATAGAAGGATGACTGGGCCTCCTTCCCAGAAGCATGGATCTGATCACAAGTTCAAGGACCTTTATGTGTTAGGTATCTGCAAGGCTCATTGGATGTCTGTGTGACTGAGGTCAGTTACTAAGGAACTGATCCTTCTAACTTTGACCACATTCTTTCTTCATGAAGTCCTATGTGGTCACAGTGAACTTCATCAACCCTCAATGCCAGTTACCACAAATGATCAGTGGGTCGTGGAAGCAGTTTTGTGTCCAGTGTTTGGGGTAGGGTGGAAGAGGGCAGCCAGCGGTCCCTGGATCGCTTTACAGCCTCTGGCGGAGGAATGCTGGAGGCTGTGCTGTGCTCCCGGGGACTGGAGAAGTGGCCAAGCTTAGCAATCCTCCAAACCCTCTGCCCACTCAGGACAGAGCTCTTTGTTGCTGAAAAGTTCAATCTTGTGAAATGGGTTTGTTTTTAAGTTTCCTGTCATTGGTCTACTTATTTAAAAACTATGTCCCACTCTCCCCCTGGAAGAAACAAGGGTGCCTGTAGTTATTTAAGAAGCTTCTTGTAATAGGCCCCAATTTGCAGAAAGTCTGCTAGGTGAAATGAAACTGAAGAGGTGGCCACTTGCCATGCATCATTTCAGGGTTTCAATTATTTAATTAATTGTGTTTTTTTTTTTTTTTTCAGTACTGGAGATTGAATCTAGGCCCTTGTGCTTGCTAGGCAAGTGCTCTACCACTGAGCTACATCCCTAGCCCTCAGGATTTCTTTCTTTCTTTTTTTTTTTTTTCTTTTTGGATTTTATGGTACTAGGGATTGAACCCAGGGCTACTCTAATACTGAGCTATATCCCCAACCCCTTTTTATTTTTGTCTTGAGACAGGATCTTGCTAAGTTGCTCAAGGCTGGCCATGAACTTGCAATCCTCCTGCCTCAGCCTCCCAAATCACTGGGATTATAGGAGAGTGACACTGTGCCCAGCTGCCCTCAAGGGTTTAAATTATAAGGTAAGGGAAGAGAGTCAAGTGGGCACTGGGACCCACATGGCAATGACATTGGGAGGGACTGAACCCCTTTTCCCTAAACTGATTTTCCTTACTCCCCTTACTGACCTTAAGATCAAAGTGAGCAATTTTCTTTGTGTGAAGGTAGTTCACCCCATCCAGGATCTGCTTAATGAAGCTGGTGGCTTCCTCCTCACTCAGCGACTCCTTCTGGGCCAGGAAATCAAACAGCTCTCCACCAGACACTCTGCAAGACACCAGCGGGGAGGGCCCAGGCCCAGTCAGCCTTGTGTGTCATGAGGTCAGGTGGATGGGTGCACCCTGCAGCTGACCCCCAGGCATCCTGGAAGGCAGAATCCCCCTTGCCCTGCCTGGGATCTTGTCCAAGCAGCATTGGAGACTGACTGCTGTATTCTTTCTTTTGGGGGTCAAGGGCAGAAATTACCCTGAAGATGTAGCCAGAAGGGTTCTGCTCACACTTAGGCCCAGGACCCTGGTTATCCTGGCTGTTACCATCTTCTCTGTATGACTAAAGTGGCAAAGAATGGAAAGAAGCATTGGGGAATGATGCTATTTGTTCCTCCAAATTCATATTTTGAAATTCTAACCCCCAAGGTGATAGTATTGGGAGGTGGGGCCTTCAGGGAGTAAAGGTCATGAGGGTGGAGGCCTTATGAATGGTATTGGCACCCTTATAAAAGAGACCCCAGAGAGCTCATTCATCCCTTCGACCTAGTGAGGGTACAGGGAAGACACTGTCTATAAGGAAGTAGCCCTGAAGAGGATCCAAGATGGCGGACTAGAGGGAGGCTGCGTTCCTTGTTGCTCCTTAACGCCAGTTTCAAGCAGAGGCTATCTGTTTCTCGGTGAGGCAGTTTTTGCTGCTTATCGATCCCCTGGTGTTTACCCATTTGTCTGCTGTGATGACCTGCAGTCTGCCAGCACATAGACGCCTTTTTTGAGAGCAGATTGCTAACTCTCAGGCGTCTATCATCGGCCATTTGCCTGCCTCTCGCTTGTCCATCGCCTGCCTTACTCCTACCCATCACCCAACGCTGGAGGTTCACCTCCCGATTGTCCGACAACAGTCAGCAAACTGATTGCCAACCACCAGTGGAGAACCAGCTGCCTGCTGCTGCCTGGAAGTTCACTGTTACAGTACCTGCAGGTTTGATTACACGTGGCTGCCGCCATTTTGAGACAACAGCCAGGACCTGTAGGATCCCTGGCCGGACTGACTGAGCCCCATCTCCAGGATCCCTTAGCCCAACCGATCACTCCCTGCCTCTGGGGCCCTCACATCGACTGACTGCTCCCTGCTGCCAGGACCCCCAGAACAACTGACTGCGCCCTATCACCAGGACCCCAGACGGACTGATTGCACCTGGCCTCCAGGATCCCACAACCGCACCAAACACACGGGACCTCCAGGACCCCTGTCAGACCAACTGCATCCCATCTCCAGGACCTCCAGCTGACCACATCCACCCCTGAGCTGCAGCTCCCCATTTGCCAACACATTTCGAAGCCAGAGCAGCCATCTTGGATAATCCTGGAAGCCACAGCTCTGATCTTTGGGTGGGGCAAATCCCATCCTGCGACGCCTGCTGGAGGCTTGAAGCTCATTGTCAGGTACCTCTCATGCATCAGGCTACTGAACTCTGGGAGGTTTCATTACTATATGACTGTTATACAGTAGATTTTCTTTTTTCTCCTTTTTAAAAAAATTTAAGTTTTTATTTCTTTACTTTTCTTGCTTTCTTTTCCTTTTGTTTACCTGTTCCTCAGAGTCTCTTTCTCCCTTTTTTGCGTGCCAACATCCGATTTCTTTTGATTATACTCTCACCCTTTCTATTTTCTAGAACTTTTGTATATTCTTTTCTTATCCCATTAACAGCCACATTCTACATCTCTCTGCATCCTCTTTGTCCTCCATTAGAAACTGCAGACCTTATTGCAAACCTGTTTGTTTTACCAAAGATAATATTTGAACTCATTTTGTTTATTATGACAATTTTGTTATTGTCCCCATAGGGGCTATTTGGTCTAGGATTGCATAGTGTCTGATTTGGGAACTGCTAATATTGATATCCCCTTAAAGAAAGGGTTTTTGGAAACCCATAAGGCCACTATAAGCCTATAGGGGGAAATCTGCAATACCCCAGATCTGCACTGCTAGAGGGGAAGATACATGAACAACATGAAAAAACAAGGGAAGAAAATGATCCAAACACATCTAGATTCTATATTAATAGAACCCAATGACAATGTGTTAGAAGAAATGTCAGAAAAGGACTTCAGATTATACATGATTAAGATGATTCGCGAAGCAAAGGATGAGATAAGAGAGCAAATGCAGGCAATGAATGATAATACCAATAAGCTGAAAGAGCACCTGCAGGAAGCAAAAGATCATTTCAACAAAGAGATAGAGATTCTCAAAAAAAAAAAAAAAAAAAAAACCAAACGGAAATCCTTGAAATGAAGGAGACAATAAACCAAATAAAAAACTCAATGGAAAGCATCACCACAGACTAGACCACTTGGAAGACAGAACCTCAGACATTGAAGACAAAATATTTAATCTTGAAAATAAAGTCGCCCAAACAGAGAAGATGGTAAGAAATCATGAACAGACTCTCCAAGAACTATGGGACATCATGAAAAGACCAAATTTAAGAATTATTGGGATTGAGGAAGGCACAGAGATACAAACCAAAGGAATGAACAACCTATTCAATGAAATAATATCAGAAAATTTCCCAAACCTGAAGAATGAAATGAAAAATCAAATACAAGAGGCTTACAGAACACCAAATGCACAGAATCACAACAGATCCACAACAAGGCACATTATAATGAAAATGCCTAACATTCAAAATAAAGATAGGATTTTGAAGGCTGCGAGAGAAAAGGAAGTAGCCCTTACCAGACACCAAATCTGTTGATGCCTTGATCTTGGGCTTCCCAGCCTCCAGAAGTATGAGAAATAAATTTCTGTTTAAGGGCTGGGGAGATAGCTTAGCTGGTAGAGTGCTTGCCTCGCAAGCACAAGGTCCTGAGTTCGATCCCCAGTACCGCAAAAAAAAAAAAAAAAAAAAAAAGAAAAAAAAAATTCTGTTTAAATAAACCATCCAGTTCATGTTGTCATGAATGGATCATGAATGGTGATTCTGGTAAGGGCTTGGAAGGAGAGGAGAAGATTCTCAGTCTTGCAAGAGTATACCTAAATGATCATGAATAGAATGTTGGTCGAAATATGGAGAGTAAGAAGGAGGAACCTATTACTGTGAAATGAAGAAAAAGTCACTCTTCTTGTAAAGTAGCAGAGAACTTGGCTGAATTTTGTTTGTGTACTGGTGCTTTGTGGAAGGTTGTACTTGGGAGTGAAAGAATTAGATATTTGGCTGAGAAAATTTCTAAGTACAGTGTTGAAGGAGTAACCTGGTTCCTCTTGACTGCTTATGGTAAGTGAAAAGAGAAATGTTTTAACTTTTTTAATTTTTATGTTTTAAATTATTTATTTATTTTATTCTTAGTTATTTTTAATTTTGATTTTACTTTTTGTAGCACTGGGGATTGAACCCTGCAGTGTTCTACCTCTGAGCTATATTGTTACCCTTTCTTAAATTTTTTTTGTTTTCTAGTACTGGGGAATAAACCCAGGGGTACATCACCACTGAGCTATACCCCCAACCCTTTTTTATTTTTTATTTTGAGACAGGTCTAAGCTACTTAAGCATCACTAAGTTGCTAAGCCTGGCTTTGAAGTTGGGATCCTCCTGCCTCAGCCTCCTGAGTTGTTGGAATTACAGGCATTACTACCACTCCCAGCTTGCCAATTGTTTTTTTTAATTTTGTTTTAAGACAGGGTTTCACTAAATTTCCCAAGTTGACCTCAAACTTGCAATCCTCTTGTCTCAGTCTACTGAGCTGGTGGGATTACAGGCAAATGCCACTGTGCCCAGCTGAGAAATGTTCTAAAGACAGTTGTCCATCAAAAAGACAGGAAAACTTAAAATTCTCAGCCTAATCACACTGGGGGCGGGGGGGGGGGGGGGGGGATGATAAAAGCTATTCAGGAGAGAACAAAGGTGTGGCCAAAGATTAGTCATAAAGAGATTAGTCTGGATCAGCCATGTCAAGGGAAGCCAGCTGCTACTCATCAAGACAATGGGGAGATTAGTCAGCCATCTAATCTAATACTAAAGGGAGATTAGTCAACCTACTGTCCCAGACAATGAAAGAAAGACCCTGAAGTCATTTCAGAGATCCTGGAAGAAAAGGGGACTGCCCCTCCTATCACAGACCCATAGTGCCAGGGCCTGGGGGACAGACCACCATAGGAGGTCTCACTGCCCAGTGCTGCCTCACACTGTGGGATCTCTTCCCCAATGCTATTGTCACACTTCTCAGCCACTTCTTGTGTGGTTCCCAGAGGACCCTGGGTATGGGCTCTGTGCGAAGCAAAGCTATGTGGGCATGGCTGCCTCCACCTGGGTTTCCCTGGGCAGAGAACTTCCATGGATGGAGGCTAGTGCAGAGAACACTACACAGTGGAGCAATACCTAGTGGGGCTGTGAGAATGGGGTCCTTGAGACTTCAGACCAATTGAGCCACAAGTGTGATTCCTGCCTGGAGAGCCCCTGAGAGCTGAGGCATGAGCTGTACACAGCAAAGGCATGGGGACAGGGCCGCCCAAAGCTGTAGGGGCAGGACCTCTGCCCCAGAGGGCCTGAAGGGCAGAGCACTCATCCAAAAACTACCCTGGAGCCTCAAGTTATAGACTAGCTCTGAACCTGTCACTCCCGCTGGATGCAGTGGCACATGCCTATAATCCCAGCAGCTAGGGAGGCTGAGGCAGGAGGATTGTGAGTTCAAAGCCAGCCTAAGCAACCTAGTGAAACCCTGTCTCTAAATAAAATATTACAAAGGGCTGGGGATGTGGCTCAGTGGTTAAGTGCCCCTGGGTTCAATTCCTGGTATAAAAACAAACAAAAACTGTCACTCTTCCTCTTTTCTATTTCTCTTTTTTGGAATGTTCATCCCATGCCTGTCTCACCATTATATTTTGGAAGTATATAACACATTTTATGTCACAAATTCATAACTGGAAAGCAGTTTGCCTCAGAATGAATCATACCTTGAGTCTCACCCATAACTGATTTAGATGATATTTAGATGGGACTTTGGACTTTAAACTTTGGAGTTGCTAGGAATGTAGTAGTTCAGTGGTAGAGCATTGGCTTAGCATGTATGAGGCCCTGGGTTCAATTTCTGACACCAAAGTAAACAAATAAACTTTGGATTAGATGCTGGAATCAGTTGAGAGTTTAGACTGCAGAGAGCAGGCTGTGACCCTGCTCTGAGCTACTCCCATATTGTATGGAACAACAGTTTTCAGGCCATGCCTGAAAGAATGGACATTTTTTTAAGCTGTCTGTTTTATCTCAACTCCCTAAGGTTTCCCTCCCAGTAATGGGAACAAAGCCCTTAAAGCTGTTCTCTGTTCCCAAACAGAGAGTAAAAGAGTAAATTGAGCCTGATAGCCAGATAGTGCTCAAACAGTAGGATTACCAGAAACTATTGACCAGAATCTACAGCCTGTTGTAAAACATTGTGAAACATGTTGTCAGCAAACCCAGACCCCCTTTGAAATTTCCTGGCAGCTTTGTTCCCCCTTTTCCCCCTTTCATGTGTGACCCCTCCCGATGTGTGGTTTCTGCTTTTATAAACCTACAAGATTTTCTGCTAGGGACTCGACTCCTGGAGTTGGGTCCCAGCGCGCTGGAATAAACACCTCTTGCGGTTTGCATCAAGTGACGCCTCCTGTGGTTGATTGGGGTTGCCGTCCATCCATGGGACAGAGTTGGGGTTTCCTTTTTGGGGGCCTTACAGCCTAGCCCTGAGTTACTCCAGAGTTAGCTCTGAGTTATGAAGCAGCAGTTTACCCTGAGTTACTGCATTTTGAGTCAAGTGCTAAGGCAGAATGACTTGGTAATGTGCCTGGTCAAATTGATAACCACTAGATGTTGAACATACAGACTTACCAAAAAGAACAACCCCCAGCTGCACAGCACAATCATAAGGCACAAACTGATGAATAAATTAATTGTGCTAATTAAAAAATGAGCCACAGGTGTGTGGCTCAGTGATAGAGCACCCAGGAATTTCTCAAATTAAACTAGAGGCAGATGGATATAGGGGTGTATCAAAGTCTCATCAGAGAAACCAGGTTCATGAGCTTATCAAACACAACAGACCACCAAGTGATGTGACCCTCTTACCTGAAACATACAAGGAAGGATACCTAAGACAGTGCCCCTGCAGCACACTGGTCCTTTACCCTTCACCTTGTCAGACCACTTGGTGTCTGGATCCTCTTGAACAAGTTCTGAGTGCTGAACAAGTAGCCTCCTCTGACCACCTGCAGAAACTATTCTGCCTCTGTGTCTGCTGTCTGCCTTTGCTGTCAGAGGTACCTCTTTAACACTGTGGCTACATTAACCCTTAGCTGTTCAGTAACTTACACATCATTGTGTGACTTAGGTAATATATGTATTAGTAATTAAAATTGGAATGGAATAAAAGATCCCATGAAGCTGGATATGGTGGTGCACACCTGTAATCCCAGCTACCTGGGAGGCTTAGGCAGGAGGAATGCAAGTTTGAGACCAGCCTTAGCAACTTAGCGAGACCCTGTTTCAAAATTAAAAAAAAAAAAAAAAAAAAAATTAAAAGGGCTGGGGATGTGGCTCCATGGTAGAGAATCCCTGGGTTCCATCCCCAGTACCATACATGAGGAGCAGAAGGAGGAGGAAGAGGGTGTGGTGGCACATGCCTGCATTACCAGCAAATAGGAAGGCTGAGGAAGGAGCATCATAAATTTGAGGCCAGCCCAGCAACTTAGTGAGACTTTGTCTCAAGATAAAAAAATAAAAGGACTGGGGATATGGTTTAGTGGTAGAGTGCCCCTATATTCAGTCCCCAGTCCCCCCCACACACAAAGAAAACCTAGAATTACATATGTAGTTCATATTAAATTTCTATCGGACAGTAGTAATAGGAAGGCATCTTCTTTTGATCTAACTACCAACTTACAGGAAATACAGGGGGCAGAGGAATGAGCTAAATAACTGTGGAAGGAATAAGCTAAATCTGAACTGAGATAATTACAAATGACCATATTTTTCCATCAAATCAATGGCATCAAAAAGAAGAGGGCTGAGGCTGTGGCTCAGTGGTAGAGCACTTGCCTAGCACGTGTGAGGCACTGGGTTCAATCCTC
The DNA here is from genome assembly GCF_902686455.1 of Sciurus vulgaris. Classification (NCBI taxonomy): domain Eukaryota; kingdom Metazoa; phylum Chordata; class Mammalia; order Rodentia; family Sciuridae; genus Sciurus; species Sciurus vulgaris. Next base: position 111,526,219 of record NC_136462.1, read on the forward strand.
AGCACCACATAAAAATAAATACATAAAATAAAAATATTGTTTAAAAAGAAGAAGAAAGAACAGGAGGAAGGTGAGAGGGAGACAAGAGAGTGAGATAAGAATGGCACATTGGAGCAAGCCATCTGCAAGAGCTGCAGTGTTGCTCACTCACACCGTCAAGTGGCCGCCTTAGTGTTGGAGGTGAGTCTGGTGCGCTCTTTTCCCAGCGTCTCATGGGTGAAGTCATCCGTGCCCCACCCTACCCCTACCCTGACCTGGGATAGGTGCTGGAAACTGGAGCACCCCCGCAGATGCTGCAGGAGTCACCTTGAGTTGCAGACTGGGGTTAAAGGGTCAAGACAGGGTCCCAGTCTTCCTACATCAAAGACTCAACCTTGACCTTGGGGTGGGGCATGTGAAAATTCTAGGGCTCAGCTTTCCTTCTTGTGAAACAAGAAGAAAACAGTCTAATCACCACCTCTGGGGTGGGGGTGGGAGTGGGAGGAATCTTGATGCAATGTTGGGCACAGGCCATGAGGTCGTCAAAGTAAAAACCACGCACAGTATCACTGTGGGGTGGTGGGGGTGAAGAAGGCTTGATTTCGAGTTAAAGTTTGCCACCTGTGCAATGTGCTTTCCCAAGCATTCTCTTACTAGTACCTTTCGTCCACCCTGAGAGGCAGGATGGAACCTCTATCTCCATTCACCAGATGATGAAACTAAGGTCCCAAGAGAGTAAGTGACTTGCCCAAGATCCTGTAGCTAGTAAGTAATAGAACCAAGATTTAGACCTAGGTGTCCTAAATACAAGTCCGCCATAGGTCCCTTGCCATATCCTCTCCACATTGCAAAACCTGAACTGTTGATGCAGAATGAAGGCCACCCAAGCACTGCCCCACTGTTCCATTGCAACCAGGCCCTCAACACACTGGACTTCTTTATCTGGACTCTCTCCCCAGCTAGGATATCTGTGATTCTACAGCACCTAGTGTGAGAATAGAAGTTTGGTGAATAAAAAAAAGGAAAGAAACAAAACGCTTAAAATATCAATATTGGCCAGGAGTTATGGTGCATGCCTGTAATTCCAGTGACTCAGGAGGCTGAGGAAGGAGGATTGAAAGTTCTAGACTAGCCTCAGCAACTTAGTGAGATCCACAGCAACTTAGTGAGACCCTGACTCAAAATTAAAAAATAAAAAGAGCTGGAGATGTGGCTCAATGGTTAAGCACCCCCGAGTTCAATCCCTGGTATAAAAAAAAAAAAAAAAAAATCATTACGGGCCTGGGGCTGTGGCACATGCCTATAATCCCAATGACTTGGAAGCTTGAGGCAGGAGGATCACAGGTTCAAGGTCAGCCTTAGCAACTTAGACCTTGTCTCAAAATAAGAAGTAAAAAGGGGTAGTGACGTAGCTCAGTACAAGATCTGTGGGTTAAATCCCTAGTACCACATAAGAATGAATAAATAAATAAGACAGAATATCCTGTATTATATAGACAGCAAAAACTTGGCATTGACAAGGGACCTCTCCAGAGCCTTTTCAATTTTTCAAATCTATTGTTTCACCTCTGAAACACAGAACCCTGTTCCATCCTTGTCTTTTGTATTCCTACCCTGCAAGTGGGATGTATAAGGCAAATCTCTCAGTCTAAAATAATAATTCTACTATTCCCACTTTAAATAAGGTGTTGCTGAAGTGTAAAAGATTATCATTCTAATGGCGATGTGTCCTGTTACCCCAAAGTCACTAAAATGAAGAAGGAGGCTAGACGAGGACTTTGGGAAGTAGTAATTAGTCATCTGTTTGAAGAAGTGACATGGGCAGAGACCTGGTATGCCATGATCTCCTTGGGATGAAGAAGGGAACTGTCATTGCAGCCCTTAGAATCTCCCCTGGAGACTCAGAAAATGGAAGGCTGAGAAGACTGCCCAGGGTGACTATCTACGCCCTGCATACCCAGGCTGGGGACATTCATATCAAAGTTCAGTTGCCTCTTTTCAAAGCCCAGTCAAGTAGCCTGGGTTTTATTTCTTTTTCCCATGAACACAGTTACTTTTTTCTTCTCTTCCTTTTCTTTTTAGAAAGAGACAGGGTCCCACCCTGGGGATAAATCTCAATGTAGAGTACTTGCTTAGCATAGCTCTGGCTTCAAATGCCAGCACCATAGGGGGAGGGGAGCAAGAGGGAGAGGGAGGAACAGGGCGGGAGAGAAAGAGAGAGGGTCAAGAGCAGTGGCTACAAACTTCTAAATACTGCCTGCAGGCACCCGAGGGGCACATAGTGCAGTATAGTCTGAACTCCTGGGCTCAAGCAATCTTCCTGCCTCAGCCTCCTGAGCAGCTGGGTCTCTGAGTACATACCACAATGATGCCAGCAACAGAGTTTCTACAAAGGTCTTCTTGACTCTATGACCTCAGCTCTGGAGTCATTTCCCATCTCCTTCCAAGCTTCTTTTCATACCCAAATCTCCTGCTTTGATAGGAAAAGCAAAATTTAATAGCCTGGCCTCTTCCTCAAGCCTTCCAGGATTGTTCCTTGCCTGCTAACCTGACCTTTGTTTCCTTCCTCCCTGCAGGTTGGTCTCCTAGCTGAAATGCTTCCCAGAACTCTTCCAGGAATGTATGCACAAAAGATCTGCTTATGTAGCAATGGGGGGAGGATGCTGCCAGAGCTGCTGGACTCGATTCAGCACCAATGGCAGGCCATCTCTGGTAGGTAACCACAGGGTATCACTTTCTGCAGGCTTGGAGTCTTGGGAGGTCCTAAGTAGTTGGGGCTACAACCAGGGGCCTGCCTGGCCCTCACAGGAAGGCTGATATTCTTCACAGAAAACTCCATATAAGACACGAGTTAATCTACTGAGACTTTGAATACATTCTTCCTACCATACTGAAGTCAACTTGTACGGACAATTAAATCCTCAACCCTGCCTTCAGCAGCCATGACCAGAGGCAGCGCCTTCTAAGGAGGTGACAGATAGGATAATGACAATTGAAAGGAGCTCGAGTCAGGTTTGGTCATGTCCTCCTCCTACTAGCTGCTTTAGCGGGAAGCAAATGGAAGCCCTGTGCCAGACAAGGTGCTAAGAGGGGTCATGGGATCAGGGTAGACTCATCCATCAGACCTGTAACTAGGGCTGGGGTTGTGGCTCAGTGGCAGAGTGCTTCTGTCCATCTACAACTAAAAAAAAAAAAAAAAAAAAAAAAAAAAAAAAAAAAAAAAAAAAACAATAAAACAACAACAACAACAACAACCTGTAACTAAGCAGTTTCAGCTGAGCAGTGGACACTAACACCCATGTTCAACTAGTAGGCAAACCCAGTAACTTAGAGGGCAGAGTGAGGACCTGGGTCACAGACTCCCACGTGCCTAACACCAAATCTAAGCACAAAAAGGAGGTCTTTTCTCTCAGACTCTGGCCACACACGGTTTAGACACAGTCTTAGTGAACTTGGGTCTTTTCTAATTTCAAAAATCCTTAGCACTGCCAGACACAGTGGCACACTACTCAGGAGGCTGAGGAAAGAATATCACAAGTTTGAGGACAGCTTGGGCACCTTAATGAGATACTGTCTCAAAATTAAAAAAAAAAAAAAGAAAAAAAAGGGTTGGTGATGTAGTTCAGTGGTAGAGCACCTCTGGGTTCAACCCCTAATACCAAAAAGAAAAAAAAAAAAAAAAAATCCTGAGCACTCCATAGACAGGCATCCTGAGAGCAGAGAGAAATGAAACAACTTAGAAGTGAAAGAGACAGAAACTGTGAACAGACAGAACTCAACAAGCACAGTAGCCCAGACAAGCAGGAGCATCAATGTGATGCAATGGATGGTGCCCCTGAGCTCCCAAGAAACGGCCCATCACTACTGACTGATGGTGAGCCCTGCTGGCCATTCCTGGAGGACCCCACCAGGCTTTTATCTGAGTCAGACATGTGCAGGGAGATGCACTGGATAATCAGAATGGATACTGGGTGCTATAAAAGGGTAGAACATAGACAATTTTATGCATTTAAACATCGGGCAGGAATTAAATTCAAGAGTATACAAATATTCTCATGCTTCTTAAATCTATATCTTGCCAACAACAGGATAGTTCTCGAAACAATTATTTTAAATGTCAGGTAGTACAGCCAATCTTTTGGCAGATTAAGGATGGCTACCTGGTTTGCAGGTGAGATCTGAAATGGAGGCGTGAGGTAACCTACCCAAGGACACAAAATCGAGGATCGCTGAAGTAAATGCCACCACTCCCCTGCTAACTGGCACATGCTTATGTTTATGAAGCTCAGTACATTATTTTTTAAATTTTTAATAAACTTTTATTTCAAGACTGGTTCTCACTAAATTGCCCAGGCTGGCCTTGAACTGAGATCCTCTTGCCTCTGCCTCCCAAGTAGCTGAGATTATAGGAGTGTGCCAACATGCCCAGCTAGAATATTATTCTGGACTGGACACAGCCCCTGTGACCTGGACCGTAGTGCAACTCAAACCCTGTTGTCTGCCAGGGCCCTACCTGCCTGTTCTATGGAAATGGCACCAAGAGGATGTGACAGTGGCCAACCAACCCCCAGAGTCTTGATGTCACCTATCCAAATTTCACCAACCACTGTGAAGTCCTCCTCAGCTAGACCAACATCATGTTGTCCTGCCTCATGTCTATAACTGTCTGCACAAGTCATGTGGACTGCAGTTCTGGCCCTGCCACTTCCTGACTATCAAATCTTTTTTTTTTTTTAGTTTTTATTTATTTATTTTCATTAACTTTTTTTGACAGTGATAAATATTTTTTAAAAAATTCTTTTCATACATGCATATAGGGTAATAATGTTTGTCTCACAGTCTACCGTCCTTCACCTCCCCACCCACCCCACCCCTTCCCCCACTCCCTCTGTACAATCCAAAGTTCCTTCATTCTTTCCTTCCCACCCCCGACTGTGGTGACTATTGGATCTTGTAAGTGACTCAGCCTGTCAGTGTTCTGATCTATAAATGGGAATATAATAAGAGTCATCATGTGATAGCATTGTTATGAGGATTAAACCAGGTAATAGAAGTGCTTGGCACTGCGAATACAGAATAACCTCTGTTAGATGACATTTCCGCCATCACAGGATTGAACAAGGTGACAACCATAATGCACCCAGAAAACACTTGCCTATGGTTGGGCTCTCTAAATAATAGCCATCATCATAACAATGACAGTGTTAAACACAGTACAGACACAGTGGATTTTCCCCAGGAAAGGGCTGCAGACGAGCGTCACAGAGCTCAAATGATGTTTGTTCTTCCCCTCCTCATAGAACAGATCCCTTCCTGACAGCCTCCCCTACTCCCCAGCCCACCCTCTGCTCCCTCTCACCTTCTCACATGCTCCTCCAGCCAGAAGATGACCCAGCGCCAGTCATTTCTTCCCTTCTATCCCCAGGGTCCAATGAAAGCAGGACTGTGACCGTCACCCTCTGCCCCTGCTACTCAGCAAGCTTGTCCCTCCTCTGGCCCAGTTCCAGAAGCAGCATGGGGGTGACTGAGGTAGAGAGAAACTGCCCACCACTGACTTCCTCTCTGGTCTGAGCTTAGGTCTGGTCATGGCTCTCCCCCAGCCTACAGTAAAGCTTCCACCACCCTGCCTGCCCCGCTGCCCCCACGGGTGCTGGCACCTCACTCACAGCTCGAGGATGAGCACCACGTCGGTGCGGTTCTCGTAGACGTCGTGCAGCGTGATGATGTTGGGGTGCAGCACCTGCCGCAGGATGCTCACCTCCCGCTCAATCTCCTCCCGGCACACACCCCGCCGGCTGGCCCGGCTCTGTCGCTTCTTGATGAACTTGGCCGCATACTCCAGTCCTGTGCTCTTCTCCCGACACTTCTTCACAATGGCAAACTGGCCGCTGAAGAAACACAGACCCACACAATTAGAATGTCCCTGTGCCCACTGGGGAAGTGACCCCCACTGCCAGCTACCGTGTTACTAATTCAGTCATTCTACCAGAAAAGGACAAAGCATACCACTGGCCAGCATCCCCATATAGCTGACAAGTGACCAAGATGGCACAGGTAATGGGCTTCCCTTCTGCTCATGAGTCCTTTACCTTTAACAGGGAATGCATGTTAAAATTGTTATCCCCAGTGTACAGAGGTGAACACCGAGGCCCTGAAAAGTACTGATTTGATCAGGATGACAGCCTTGTCCTTGCAAAGCCTCAGCTGGAACCCACCAGATGAAATCACAATGTCATAAGCAGGTGAGGTTGGTGGGTATCCTGGTTGGGGTGTGGGCGGCCTGACAAACGTAGTCATCATAATGGGAGATCCTGACAGTGTGACCACAGAGTTATAAAATTAGGAAACTGAGGCAGTGGCTTGCCTGAAGTCATCACAATGCTAACTGCCAAGCCAGGTCTCAAAGTCAGCTGCCTAACCCACTCTCCACAAAACCTTTCAGATAATCACAGGAGTGAAGGCCTGCTCCCGAGGACACAGGGCTGGGCCTAGGAATCCTTCGTTTCATCCTTTCAAGACAATAACCATGAAAGGGTACCGACGCCAGAGGGGCAAGCACTCCTGAGCCAGTGCTCCAGGGGCAGCCCACCCCCAAAAGAAGGGCAACAACCTTCTGCTTCTCCATCTCAAAGCAGGCCATCAGCAGAGGCAGATCTAAGTCCCTGCAGACTGTCAGGGGCCACACCTCTTGGGGGTTCTCACACTCCCCTTCCACATTGCCCCAGGTTTTCTCCCAAAACCCACTGCTTAGGTAACTCAGAAAGGTTTTTTGTTTGTTTTTAGTACTGGATTTTGAACACAGGGGTTCTCTACCAATGAGCCACATCCCCATCCCTTTTTATATTTGTTTTGAGATAGGCTCTCATTAAATTGCTGAGACAGCCTCAAAGATGCAATCCTCCTACCTCAGTCTCCTCAGTAGCTGAGATTACAGGCTTGAGCTATCACACCCAGATCAGAAAGTTTTATGGTTTGACTTAATGGCTTAATAAGGGGCCACCAGGCTCCAGTTTAAAGAGGTACACTCTTAGTGGCTCTGGGGTGATGAGGTACTCATGATATTTGTCCCAATCTCAGAAAATAGCATTGCATCTAAACCACTCTATTATTAGAATAATCCTAAACCATATGGTCTTCAAAATAAACTGAGTGATGACAAGAAAGTCATGTTGAGCAAGCAAGGCATAGATACACCAACACCTATGCTACACCATAGCATTCTATGGCATCCACTTCAGAAATGTCACAAGCACAGGTTCATGTATATCTCCTTCCTCATCCTCCATTCACTCAACACAGCATCACTGTGTGCTGGGCAGTAAGGGTCAGGGACCAAAGGCACAGGCAACAGGTGCAGAGGGAGTTTTGGGGAGAAAGGGTTCCTGGGGACTTGGCTAGGCAAGGAAGGCTTTCTGGAGCCAAATTTATACTACATAGTCCACTAACTCTCAAGTTTCAGCTATTTAGACCCAAACATTGGTTCTGAGCTGTCCACACACTAGGAGCTGATGCAGTTGGAGTGAAGCCAGAGTGAACGCATTCAGTGTGTCTCTAACACAGATGGTCACTAGGAGCTACTTCTGGCCTCCGGGACATTGGGTACTGAGCAGGTGCCAGCAAACACTTGACAAAGATTCTGGTTCCAGACGGCTGTGAGTCTTGGTGGTCGGGCAACCACACTCTTCTGACACCTCAAGAGGCTGCTGTCAGGGACTGGCATTTCAGAGTTCTTGTGGTCTTTTTATAGCAGCCCTAAGTTTCTACTGGACAAATGGAGAAAGTGAAGCTGAAGGATTTTAAGTGGCTTGTTCAAGCTCACAGAGCATGCAGGTGGTGGCACAGGGTTGGGTTTGGCACCCAAGTTCCCCAGCTCCCAGTCCCAATCTGCATTAACGACATTAGGGTTTGGGAAGGGCCAAAAGCAATTTTGTCAAGTAGAGCTAAAGGTTTCAGGTCACCTTGACATAGCCTACCCTTTGTATTATGAGGGGAACAGATGCATTTTTCTATGTCACATGCCTGAAAAATTCCTCAAACTCTCAAAAAGCAAAGGAGTGTTTGCTTTTCCCTCTTGAGTTTCTTCCTTGTGAGAGCAGCATCGCATTGGGAGGTGACTGGAGCAGACCTAATCTTCCTCCAAAAGAAGGTATTTTGAAAGTGGGTGACTAAGAGGAGCCAAATGCCAGGCCACACCTTGCATCTCACCTCTCCTCACTGGCAAAGGACCTTGTGCTTAACCTGCTGTGGGGAGTCTCAGGGAGGGCAAAGGCAGCTGGCTGGTTTCCTCCTCTGCTTGAGCCATTTAGGGAAGAGAGGAGAACACCCTCCAGACCAGGCCCCAGGCCCCAACTATGGGTATTGGTCAGGAATAGCAGTCTTCAAGATCAGACAGACTAGGTCTTAGGAACATATTTAGGCTATGACCTGGGTCAAGTTACTACCTACTCTAAACATCAGTTTCTTTATCTGTAAAATGGGAATCATGATTCCTTACTAGATAATTTTGAAGTTTGGAAATATTAATAATGTTGGCCCAGCATCAGCCTAACTACTAGTTCAGGTGAAAGCTGAACAGAGAGGCACCTAGAGCCAGAAGTCACTGATTCAAATGGTTTGGAATGTATGGCCAGGGAATTGGCATGATTTAAAAAGCCCCCCTCCCCCATAACCAGCATTCACAGATGTGGAATATCCCTGTTCCTCCCCACGCCCACCCCAGTATGGGGACTAGAAACCAGAGGGCACTCTACCAATGAGTTATACTCCCCAACACCTTTTTTTTTTTTTTTTTTTTTTTTTGAGACAAGGCCTCACTAAGTTCCTGAGGCTGGCCCTGAACTTGGGATCCTCTTGTTTCAGCCTCTCAAGTAGCTGGGATTACAGGTGTGTACTACCACACCCTGCAGGGATATATCTTTGTTCTAAACGATTAGCCAACTCTTTGATCCTAGTGGTGGCATATTGGAATCCCCTGGGAATTTTAAAACTACTGGGTTCTAGGTATCAGCCTGGAGATTCTGAGCTCCTTGCTCTTGGCTGCAGCCTGAAGATAGGCATATTTAAAAGCTCCCTAGTAACTCATGTGCAGCCAGGGCTGAGAACCACTGACTTACAATAGCCCTCTATTTCCATTCACAGATGAAGAAACCACACCATTGTTACTCTTATCATTTCTGTCTTTTGCAATATTATACTTCTCCCTGCAGCATTCTTGCATCGTTAAGGGAAGGAGAGAGAATCAGAAGGAGCAACTCTCCCACCAGCAGTTTTTTTTTTTTTAAACTAGGGATTGAGCCCAAAATCTTGCACATGCTAGACAAGCACTGAATTGTATCTCCAGCCCTTTTTTAATTTTTTTATTTTGAGACACAGTCTTACTAAGTTGCCTAGGCTGGACTTGAATATACAATCCTCCTGCATCAGCCTCCCAAGTAGCTGGACTAGGATTATAGGTATGCACCACCTCCTTCAGCTCACCAGCAGTTTTTGCTTGAGGGGGTCACCAATAAAATTACAGTGGTATTAATTCACAAATCATGACACATTACCTAGGCCTCAGGGGGTAAGAGAAGTGGAAATTTGCAGTGGACCACCCCATGGCCATTGTGCTCCCAACAGATACAGAAAAGCAAAATCTGAGATGGTCCCACTATGCTCATCAGAATGTGCCAGCAGACTCAAGGACAGGTGAAGGATGGTGAAAGGCACTTTTCTTCCCACTAGGGAGGCCCCACAGTACAGAAGCCAACCAGTTGGGCTATGGGGGGAGAGGGGTGAGTGGTAAGGGTGCTCTAGGTTAGGACAGTGACCCCCAGGGAGTCAAGCAGGAACAGAGCAGAGAAGAGCTAGACAACCTCTAAAGGTTGTCATTGCCAACATCAATTCAAAAATTATGGGAATAGGGCTGGGGATGTAGCTCAGTGATACAGCACTTATCTAGTATGCATAAGAGTCTGGATTCAATCTCCCCCAACCCCATTTCCATTCCCACTCCCCGTCGCCACAAAGAGTTTCATAGGCATGGACAAGGAACTGCCTTCTCAATTCATCTCTCTCCCTCTGTCACCTGAGAAAGCCTCCTGCCAAGAAACTTCAAAGAGCCTGTGACGACTCTGAACAGAAATGAAGGTTTCCACTTCACTCTCCAAATTTCTACCCCTGGTCTGGCATCAGGAGATATAGGTTCGAGTAAGAGCCCCTTTGCTAACCAGCTGTGACCCTGAGCAGCCTGGGCAGCCCCCTGGGCCTCAGTTTCCTCCCCTCTCAAATGGAGACAATAAAACCTGCTCTGCCCATCTCCAGGGTTGTTTGGTAAATCATGAGATCATGTCTGAGAAAGAACTTTGCAATCCAGCTGCAGAAAAGCAGGAGGTGTGGACAGGTGGGAACTCAGTGCCTGAGGCCGGCTTGCAAAGTCATGTAGGAGGTTTAGCAAGGGACAGTAAATCCTCAAGACACAGAAACTGTCTTGCCTGCCCTGCCAACACGTTCTCTTGCAATTATGTCAAGATCACGCCCCTCTTCCCAGGCAAAGGGCTCAGCTCCTCACTCACTCAGCACTTGGGAGGACAAAGTAGGGTTGGGTGGAGATTAGGTTGCAGGCAAGTGCACCTTGCTCCTAAACTTGGTTGGGTCTAGGTTGGCACCTCATGCAGGTTCTCCTGTTGTCTGCTTAGGAATGGCACAAAATGAGTACACCTAGAACAGCCTGTCAGTTCTCAGAAATGTCCCAACCCCAGCTCCTAAACTGCATGAAAGAGTCTGGCTCAACCCTCTCAAATTCTTCACTGTTAAGTGGGAATAACCCAGAAATGACTTCACACTATGGGATAGATTTGCATAGCAAAGTGGAGATTATAACTAGTCTCTTTATAAGCTAATCTTATGTTCTTTCTATTTCTCTTTTTCTTTTCCCTTGGAGCACTAGGGATTGAACCCAAGAGCTCTCCACCACTGAGCTACATCTCCACATTTTTTTTTTTTTCTTTTAAGATAGGATCTTGCTAAATTGCTCAGGCTGGCCTCAAACTTGGAATCCTTCTGCTTTAGTCTCCTGAGTAGCTGGGATTACAGGCATATGCCACCATGCCTGGCTCATCCTCTTTTTTAATATTTGCAGGCATTGTCTTTGGTTCAATTTTACAAATAAGAAAATTGAGGCTAAAAGAGGTTAAATGACTTGGAAGTTGAGCCAGGCAGCAGAGTGAGGACACAAATTCACATCTACTGACTCCAGCTTCAGGGAAGCTTTCAAGGTAACTAACCTGCAGTGGTGTGTCAAGTAGTTGTGGGAGGATCCTCCATAGGAGGAAGGACTTTTGTGTATGGGTTTTTGTTTGGTTGGTTGGTTTTTTGCAGTGCTGGGGATAGAACCCATGGCCTTACACACACTAGGCAAGTGCTCTACCACTTGGCTACACCCTCAGCTCCCAGGAAGGTATTTTATTCCTGCTGCTCCTGCTCTTGTTTAAAATTGTTGGCACCTGCTGATAATAAAAAGCACAGTGATTTTTTTACTTGATTTTATTATTGATGTTAAATTCTCATGGCCCACTTCAAGGTAGACCACTCCCACTGCTCACCCACTCCCATCCTCCATGGAAAGCCATGACCAACCAGACATGTTCTGTCAACTCCCAGGGGCCAGTGCGAAAGATTTTGTAAGGTCTATGAAAACAATAAGTCTAACTCATTCTCTTTCTCAGTCATCTCTGAAGTGGCATAAATTGAGTGACTTGCCCAGTTTATCAAGATGGAGATGGAGCTGCACAGAATGCAAAGTCCCAACAACCCAGGGACAAGATGCCATGTGAGGCCAGCAGTATCAAATGGGAAGTGCTCCAAGACAGAAAGATGTGGCGATCATGTTCCTCCTGCTTCCCCACAGTGATCACTGCAGTTCCTTTTCCCACCCAGGAGAACAATGAGCCAAAATTCCTCTGGAATTACCCTGCAAGTTTTCTGGGCCATAGGGCAGGGATTATGCTTAGAAACTTCCACTCAAGGCCAACCCAGGTGCAGCCCACGAGGAAGAATGGAGCCTTCAGTCAACATGTATCAAACGCAGGAGGAATCAAATCAGCATGACCAGGTTGGTGGAGGGGGGGCATGCCCAGACTGGAGATGGTGTCCCTGAGGACCCTCTCCATTCCTCTACCTGGCCAGGTTCCACTGTGGAGCCTCTATAACTGACCCTGCCTCTTATCCCCAGCCCTTCCCAACATACCCATCCTCTAACCAACTCACTCCTAATTTGCAGGAAGAAGATGTTTTCCCCCATTGCCTTAGTGACTGATCTGTTTCTAAGCTCATACACTCAAGTTCAGAATTTAGAGTCAAAAGATCCACATTCTACTTTTAGCTGTGCCATCTTTAGTAAATCGCATAACTCTGAGCCTCAGTTTCTTTGTGCCCAACACAGACATGAGAATATCCCTGTCTCACCAGACGACAATGAGAATGAAAGGAAATGAGTATGTGAAAGCACCACATAAGCCCTGTTTTCCACCAAAGTGAATTATCATTCCCTTCCACTCACTGGATCACCACATCTGAATGCTGTCTCCAGTTTCTAGTCCCAGTGTATTCTGGAATATGATTGATCTCCAAAGAACCCCATCCTCAGATTCCAGCTTCAAAGTAGATAGTGCTGGGGAGGACCATGGCCACTGAAAAGTAGGATCTCCTGGTGGGGTCAGGATCCAGGAAGGCAGAAAACACGTAAGGACACTGTTACCTAAGATCAGGGCAAGCACAAGACCAGATGGCCAGGAAGCCAAAATACAGAGACGAAACCCACTCTCAGAAGCCAGAGTGGGAAGCAGGTCAGGATTCCAGGTCAGAGAAATGAGGATAAATAAGCAAGATAAGGAGAGAGCAGCAGAAAACCAACCCAAAGCAGGTGGAAGATCTAGAACCACAAAATATGGGCTAAGCAGTAACCTGCCAATAGAAGAGGGTCTGGGGCTGTTCAAAAGGACTCTCAGCTAATGAGTCAAACCTGCTATCTAATGAACCCGCTTCTCTTCCATGACTCTTGACAATGGCTTTTGCAATTATTTGAGATGTAGAGCCCTCTCTAAAGTAAGCCTTTAGCAGAAGTCCAATATGTAAAACATATAAAAAACTATTCTTGTAATCCCAGCATGCCTGTAATTCCAGCTACTTGGGAGGCAGAGGCAGGAGGATCTCAAGTTCAAAGCCAGTCTCAGAAATATAGTAAAACCATGCCTCAAAATAAAACATAAAAAGGACTGGGGATGTGACTCCATGGTAAAGTGCCCTTAGTTTCAATCCCCAGTGCCACACAAAAAATCTGGGTGCTTTTTGGGGAAAGGCAAACCATTCATTTACCATCCCTACCCCTATGGTTACAGGAGCTTTGTGGAACCCCCAAAGCTCCAAGAAACTTAGTCTGAAAAGTACTGTTCAATATCATGGAAGCATGCTCTTACATGATCCCAAAGATGTTTCAAGCTGTAAAGAAACACAAAAATAGAAACAGAACACACTGGTGCTTTGCAAAAAAATGATTATTTAGTCTTTCAAGAAGTCACTCTAACCAAGATAAACTCAGGGTCAAGAGTAAGAAATGTGTATAGAATAAGGGTCAGGAACCAGAAGTGTCCAAGGAATTGAAGACCAACCTACAAATGGCCCCATCCACAAAGTCACAGGTGGCTGCTCTGTGCTGGCCTGTGACAGCTGCTTTCATAGGTTAGCTCATTTAATTCCCTAGTCCTGCAGACTAACTTCCTTCCTCTGGTTTGGTTTTTTTTTTTTTTTTTTTTAAGAAAAAAAGTCCTAAAGCACAAAAAGGAAGGAATTGTTGAGCAGAGCCAAGTTGGGCTGAGGGATGATTACTTTCTGGAATCTATTTTTAAGTGTAAGCACATTTTGATACTGTTGTCCAATGAACATAGGCCCACAAGTCCGAGATCTAAAATAAATTAGGCTCCACTTAAGTTAAATTTGGCCACATATAGAAAGGTTTTCACTGAAAATCCAAATTAGTGTCCTCTGATATTTCCCTTAGAGTCTAGATACTCACATGATATAGGTTACTGTGGCAGAGTGGGGCTGCCCACCCACCCATCCACCTAACTTCCATTTACCCATCCATCTATTTATGAATGTATTCCTCTATTCTTCCTTTATTTATTCATTTGTTTATTTCGTGGTCCTGGGGATCAAATCCAGTGCCTTGTGCTTGACAGGCAAACACTCTACCACTGAGTCACCTCTCCAGTCCATTTTCTTCATTTATTGATCACTGACTTAACTGAAAGGAATATCTGCAATGGCTAGAGAGAAAGAGAGAGAGAGAGATCCACGAGAGCTTCAATCTGTGGAGGCTCCAAGGTCATCATCTGTCTACCTCATTTCTTCCCTATTAAGTGGCCACTTTCTCTAAGAAATACACTGGGAAGCTGAACTTGCCCTTTCCTCTTTCTTGTGGGGGTGGAAGGAAAAGGAGAACCAGCAGTCAGGTGACTAATTGTGCTAAGTTGTATTGGGCACTTTCTACCATCCAAGTTCCTACAATCAGATGTATGTTTGATTAATGAAAGAATTTCAGCAGAATAGGTCAGCTTGCTCACTTCTGGAAACAGCCAGCCTCACAGCCTGGGTGAAACCCAGGAGACTAGACCAAGAAAGATAGGACCTTAAGCATGAGCCTAGGCTGAAGAGCAAGAAAAGGACTGCAGAGAAAGATGGAAAAATCCAGATGGCTCTCCTATTATTATGTGTGTGGGGGGGTGGGGGAGTTTGGGGCCATCCCTCATAAAATAGTGAAGCAAAAGATTCATCTTCTAGAATATCTACTTTCCCACCTGCTGTACCTTCCCTCTAGTGCAGAGTTCTCCTGCACCTGGCCTGTGAACTTTTTGCTTCTCCCTGACCCACATCTCCCTATGATCCTTCTTATAATTCACATAAAATGACAAAGGATTCCAAAGATTAACCTAACCTCCCTCCAAACTAACATGTTTACATTTTAATGGCATCTTGCATTGAAAAGGGGCTTTTGTGGCAAAGTGTGCAGGGTGAGATTTACTGAAAATTGACCCCAGGGTGGTTGTACCACTAAGCTACATCCCTAATCCTTTTTATTTTTTATTTTGACACAAGGTCTCATTAAGTTGCCCAGGCTGGCCTCGAACTTGAGATCCTTTTGTGTCAGCCTCCCTAGAAGCTGGGGTTATAGGTGTGCACCACCGTGCCCAGCAAAAAGGGGTTTTAACGGTGGCAAGTTGAGAAACTACTTGGAGGTAGAAAGGCCTTTCTACACAGAATAGGTGGCTCTACAGAGGAATATGTGTGTCTGGGTGTACTAATGAGAATACTAATCATAACCAACTAACCAACTGTTCCTTTTCTATTTTCTTCTATACACCTGAATTTTTTTTTTTTTTTTTTATTTATTCTTTCTTACTTTTTTTTTTTTTTTTTTTTTTTGGTGGTACTGGTGATCAAACCCAGAGCCTCAGGCATCTAGGAAAGCTTTCTACCATGAATCTATACCCTACCAGAGTATACCTGGATCTTTTTTAAAAAATATTTTTAGTTGCAAATGGACACAAAACATTTATTTTCTTTTTCTTTTTATTTTTTTATGTGGTGCTAGGGATCAAACCCAGTGCCTCACACATGCTAGGCAAGTGCTCTACCTCTGAGCTACAACCCCAGCCCCTATACCTGAATCTTAATGAGAGATTCTTGTTGCAACTTCTTCACTGATGTACTCCACTCTTAGCCATCTAGGATGGACGCTACCTGTTTCTCAGAATTTCTGTGAATTTTTCATTCAAAGTTTGCTTCCTTGTCATTACTTGACAATGCTCATGATCACCTCTCCCAAACACACAGGGGTGTACATGAGGAAGATCAAGTGTTTTGGGCAGAGCCAGGAGTCCTGGTTCTACCACCAACTTCCTAGCCCCCTTGGGGTTTCAGTTTCCTTATCAGAAATGAAGGATTACTCAAGATATCTCTTCTGTTTCTTGTTTTTCTTTTGAGACAGGGTCTTCCTATGTTGTCCAGGTTGGTCCCAAAGTCTTGCATTCAAGTGATCTTCCAAGTAGTTGGGACTACAGGCATGTATTACCATATTTAGTCAAAATATCTCTTTCAGGTGTCAGGCCCCATCCCAGCTTACCTGTTAGCATTCTCTGATGCAGGTCAGTATGTCACATGTATCTATCAGGGTGAAACGCATTAAAAAGACACGCAAGGTGATCTCTGGGCTTCCCACTGCACAGAGTCAGCCACTGCACAAGGTCCAGCCATGGGTGATTTATAACATGTTAGCCAACTAAATTTCTAAAAACAGGGAGACCAAGGCTTTAGGCAAGCTGAGCAGATCTCAGGAACTCTCAGAGAAATGCCCAGGTAGCATCTTCTTGTCAGCAAATGTTGGCCACTCCAAACAATACATAAGTATTTCTATAGCAAATAACCTGGACTTGGCCCTCAATTATCAGCCAGCCTGGAGATAAGACCTGACAACTCTATTACTCTCATAGGACCAGCTCAGCACTGGGTACAAAAGAAGTATGCAGCCAGTGTCTGTAGAAATGATGATCTAAACTGAAGAGGAAGGAAGTGTGGTGAAGGACCCCATCACCCTCAGCCTCCCCCGCAACCCCCAGTGCACCGGGAATACTTCATTGGCAGCCTCACTTTAAAAAGAAAAAAATTCTTGACATTTTTTTATTAGAAAAGAAATATGTGCATTATTTTTATAAGCAAAACAAAGAGCCAGGCATGGTGAGGCACACCTATAATCCCATTAATTTGAGAGGTGGAGGCAAGAAAGTCACATTATGTTTTGTTTTGTTTTTTTGGTACCAGGGATTAAACCCAGGGGCACTTAAATCACTGAGTCACATTCCCAGTCCTTTTTACATTTTATTTAGAGACAGTCTCACTAAGTTGCTTAGGGCATCTCTAAGATGCTGAGGCTGACTTTGAACTCGAGATACTCTTGCCTCAGACTCCCAAGTTGCTGGGATTACAGGCATGTACCCTGTGCCCAGTGAGAATCACAAGTTAGAGGGCAGCCTCAGCAATTTAACAAGACCCTCAACAACTTAGCAAGAATGTATCTCAAGATAAAAAATAAAAAGGGCTGGGAATGCAGTTCAGTGATAAATCTTTTATTGTAGCCGGAACCCATGTCTGGCCCCTGTGCATTAGAAAACCCAGAGATCAACTTGTATGTCTTTGGAATGTGTTCCGTACACCCTAGCACATCCAGAGTTCAATACCCCATATGGGCGGTGGTGTAGAGGAACAGAAAAAGGAAGTTAAAACTTAATCCCATTTTCATTACCATTTGGGTATCTGCTCATTTGGATTTTTTTCAGTGTATTCTCTGGTTCTCTTTTTCTTTGTCCATTTTTAAAATGTAAATGGGATGATACCATATACACTTTTTAAGTCTGCTTTATTATCCACTAATAATAGATCATGAATATTTCTCCACACAATTAAAAATTATTTCAATACCTAATTTTAACTGGCTGCACATCTTTCTCACTATACCAAAAAAAAAATGGTTTTTAAAGTAAACTAGTAATTTTGGACATTTTTTGGTGTTTCCAATTTTAATATTATTAAAATGCCTTGATGTAGAAATACTTTTATGTTATAAATACCTTTATGTATAGATCTCTGAATACATCTCTGATTAAGATAAATTCCAAGAAACAGAATCATTGTTTAAAATGTGCATTTTTTTATGTATACAGAGCACATTTGATTCATAGAGTACACATTTTTAAGGTTTTTTAATGCTTAACAAATTATCCTTCAGAAAGATTGTCTCATTAACACTCCCATCAGCCATAAATATCCTCAGCACCTCTAGCCCCCACACATCTCCCCAAACACTCAATTTTTTTCAACTTTTTTGATACTTGAAAGATTATAGTTCACTTTTTTAAAACTTGAATTAACTTGTAGTTGATTACTAGTAAGATTAGGAAAAGAACATCTTTTCCTATATTTATTGGTAATTCCAAATGTCTACTTACATGCACTTCCCTGATTTTTCTACTGGAACATTTGCTTGTTTCTGATTATTTGTAAAATCTCTTCACATATTTGTGATATTAACCCTTTGTCATGTATGTGGCAAACTATTTTTCCTAACTGATTTTCTTATGGCTGAGTCCTTATAGGCTTATTGTTTGTAAAGGAGCTTTAGGTCTTTCTCAGCACCAGATGGTGTTAACCAGGTTTTTTCCCCTTTACAGAACTCTCTTTTCTCTGGCCTGTCAATCATCCAACTGCTGTGCCCAAGGGGCACTGACAGGAGTGACTATGCTCTGGTAAGAGTTTTCGTTTGCAGTACTGGGGATTGAACCCAAGGGTGTTCTACCACTGAGCGACACCCACAGACCTTTTAAATTTTTATTTTGAGACAGGGTCTCACTAAATTTTGGCTTCACCCTTGGCAATCCTCCTACCTCAGCCTTCCTCCCAAGTAACTGGGGTTACAGGCATGAGTCATTATATCCAGCTTCAGTTATGGTTTTTTTTGTTTGTTTTGTTTTGTTTTGTTTTTTGGTACTGGGAATTGAACCTAAGGGCACTTTAGCAGAGAGCTACATCCCAAGCCCTTTTTGTTTTTTATTTTGGTAAGTTGCCAAGGCTGATCTCCAAACTTGCGATCCTCCTGCCTCAGCATGCTGTCAAAGTCATCACACTCTTGCTCCTGGTACTGTCCCTCCTACTGTTCAGCTGAAGGAAGGTATGACATCCAGGGTGAGCAGATCCTGCTGTAGCGTGGCACTGAGGGTGGGCAGCAGTTCTGGGATCAACCAGCCCAACAGACTCCTTTAGGGATGCAAAATGTTTTCCCCACCCCCAAACTATCCATCATGTTGTGCAGCACCCTGTTGTAGAACAGAACTCACACAATAACTTTTGTTCAGAAATTACTTTTTTTTTTTTTTTTTTTTGCAGTGCTGGGGATTGAACCCAGGGCCTTGTGCTTGCAAGGCAAGCACTCTACCAACTGAGCTATATCCCTAGCCCCAGAAATTACTATCTTGATGATGTTTGTCTCCTCTGAAAAACTGACACCCTTCCTCACTTCAGAGCACGACATAATCAATCTTATTTCTTTTTTGTTGTATTGGTGGTCAATCACAACAAAGATGATCTGGGCACAGTGGCATATACCTCTAAGCCCAGTGACTCAGGAAGCTGAGGCAGGAGAACCACAAGTTTTAGGCCAGCCTGGGCAACTTAGTGAGACACTTTCAAAATAAAAAGGACTGAGGATGTAGCTCAGTGGTAAAGTGCCCCTGGGTTCAATCCCCAGTACTAAAGAGGAAAAAAAAAAAAACAGCTATGCAGGCCTGAATCTTTCCTTCTTCCTTCCTTTGCACTGGTGGCTATCACACTTGGGAGTATATCAGAATCATTGAGGAGCTTGTTAAAATATAGATAGATGCTCAGGCCTTATTACAGGTTCGCTAAATCATAATCTTTTGGAGGGCTGTGGCTTTCAATCTTCTATTTTCAGATTCTGAATTGGCTATGTGCCTCTCACTGTTATGTTGCTCCAAGTCCTCAGCATACAGGAGTGGAAGAACTATAAGTGGTTCTGCACTGCCATTACTGTGGAGTTCAGTGGCCCAGGAGAGAGAGAATGAGCAGCAGAGTAATAAAAATAGGGCTAGGCCCATTTCACTAAGGGCTAAAGGTGGAGCCACAGTGTTAAAGGGGTCATAAGGCAAAAACACTCATTCATAGTCATCCAAATGGCCAAGTCAATTGATTGCAAAGTAGAAGTCAGGTCCCACAGGAATAAAGTAGCACCGCCCACCCTCTGCTTCCCCCAGCCTAGCAGGTGGCCCCTTCTCTCATCCCCACCCTTAAAAGGATTTGACTTTAGATCCACATCTAGTCTCCCTAAGCTCACAAGACTGGAGGGCAGGGTGGGGGTGAAAGGAAATGGTCCAAGTATCTTAGAAGCCTATTTCCCTCCAGACTCTCCCCTGCCCAGCTCTGACTCCAGCAGCAGCCAGAGCCTCTGCTGTGCAAGCAGCTTGAAGGGCACTGGGCCATCTCCTCTGTCATCACCACCCCCAATTAACAGCTCCCAGGCGCCTTCGGGGCTGCCACCCCTGCTGGGTTCCTCTAACTCAGCTCTATGTCATTACTGGCTTTAGCGCTACCTGACAAGTTTCCTTCAAACCTATTTGTTAGAACACAGCAAAGGTATGGGTCACAGCCAACATGGTTTATTTTGGCTCTGTGTACCCAAACTGCATTGTGGAATGAGTCCAGCCTCTAAAATGGCCTCTTCCCATCCACCAAGCCTCCCCTTCTAGCTGCCTCCAGGTAGACTTATCCTTGCCCATGTGGACCACACTGCAATCACAGAGGAGCAGAGGTCAACCAGCATCTATCCCAGGATGCAGAGGGCTCAGATCTGGGAGGGAGGGACCCCAGGATCACTCCAGCCCAGTTTCATTATTTAGCCAGCAGTAGGACCTCGGGCAAGTTTTCTCATCATTAAGATGGGGATGACAAGACCCTCACAGACTGTGAAGCAGATCAAATGCATTGATCCGTACAAGTGCCCAGAACAGCACCTGGCACAAGGTAAACACTGACAAACGTGATTTTATTTCTAGCTTTCTGGGCTTTGGTATCCCCATTTGTGAAATGAAAATAATACATGTGTATCTGAAGGACCCTTGAGAAAATTTAACTGTAGAAATATAAGAACATTAGCACAGAGCCTGGCAGATCCTTGGTGCTCAGTAAATGGTTTCTGGTTGATGAAGGATGAACCAATCAGACAAGGAGTGTCATATTCAGAGCAAGCATTTTCACCCATGATTTCAGGCTGCCCTTTCCTGATCCACACCCAATATCCCAGAAAAATCACCTTTACCCTGAGAGAGACAGGCCCATGGAATAACAGTCCCTGACTCCTATACAGGCTTAGGATGACCAAACAGGTGCACCCCTGCCTTATCTTAAGAATTGGTAGGTCTAAGCTTCCCTTAAGAGCAGAAGGAGAAGCCAAGTTATGTCTCAATACATCAGGATCCAGGATGGCCAGGGGACAGACTCTCCCTTAGGCTACCTGCCACCACCCTGTTCGTTCCAGGTCAGGGTTTCTGCAGAGTCTCTTGCCAGAGGTTGGGTCTGGCTCTTCACCTGGGTCCCTGGGTTTCTGTTGGGTGAGGCAGGGTGGGGGTGGGTGGCAGTGGGTAGGGGGTTAGGCCCACTCCCTAGAGGAGACCCAGGGGCATTGCCCAGAAGCCCAGCCAGGAGCAACTAAGACTGTTACAACCATAACAACAGGTACCCTCTGTGTGACATCTCAGCATCCTCCCCAAGGCAGCTCTTGCTGCCTGCCCCCTGATGGTGCTGACTATGTGCCTTGAATCCCGCCCTGGGCTGTCAACTCCTGAAAGGCCCCTGTCACTGTCTTGTTCATCTTTGTACTTTCACCATCAAGAATGTTTAGTGAGTATTGCTGAATAAATGAGTCCTGAGTGCCAGCACTGGGAACACAAAGATGGATAAGACACTGTCCCTCATCCACAGAGGAACCAACTGATACTGGAAGAAGAGAGTTACCTGTCCCCACATTCCCACCTTCACAATGATTCTTTGCTAAACTGAAGTTCTGTGTCTTTAAGGGCATGGCCACTTTGTGAAACTTCTTCCTATCCCAGGACACCTGACCTGACACATAGGCACTCTGACACACACTAACCTCAGTTCAGGACCATGGACCATACATTCTGCTGGACATTCACCCAGTCACTTCCTGTTCTGGGAAGAATTTTCCCACAGATCCTAGAGGCCAATAAGAAGAAAAGTAATTTGTTCAAAACTCTTCTTCTCCAGTAGAGGAATTCTCTATGCAAAATGGAGAAAGGTTCTGTGTCAGACCCAAGCCCTTCTAGGCACAGCTGGGACTAGGAGGACAGTTCTAGTATGGTATGGAAAGCATGCCACTACAAAACCTATATGTCACAGCCTCCTGCTTCCATTGGGCCTGCTGTGGAGCCAGAGGGAACCCTTCCCCTGAACAGACACACCGGTACCAAGCAGACCTGGGCATATTTCACACAGTTCCCCTCACACCCAGACTCTTGGGGGTATCACCATCTACAGCAAAAGAGACTTCTAGAAAGTCTTAAGGTTTCTCTAAAGTGTAGACTTGGACTGAGAGAGGCAAAGGTGGGAGGGATCCATGTGTCACAACTGATAAAGCTGTAAATAACTCTTAGCCTGTTGGGTTAGTAGTCACATATCTCTTAATAGGAATCAATGGCATTAGGTTGCTTTCCTAACCAAGTGGCAGAACTCAGCTAAACTAGGGAGGAAAAGGAAATTCTGATGTCAGGGTGGGAAAGAGAAGGGATAAAGTTAGGAATGGGGGAGAATATGTACTTAGGGAGAAGGGAGGGCAAGATGGGCTTTGCAGTGGTATTTGGGGTGCTAGAGGGCAGTATGTGGGCACCCCGAGCCTGTCAAGCTGGGCATAGGTAAGGACAAAGGGTGTCAAGAGGAATACAGCAAAAAGAGGAGAGATTGCTTATTCCTTGGTCCTTCCCTTCTCCAAAGCCCTTAAGTCAGCTCTCTTCGACAACATCCAATCCCCACCAAAGAACAAAACAAAACAAAAACACAACCTTCTGGTCTGCCCGAGATTTTGCTGTGCTGTGACTCCATCAGATGCTGACGGCGGGAACTGGTCCATTCTGCTACCTCTAGATCGCTGCACAGTGGGGAAATGCAGTGTGTCCCCTCAAAAGGACAGCACCACACTGAAGGTGCAATCTCCCTCCTTCCTCTTCCTCATTCCAGACGGGGCTCAGCAATCACAACATACATCTTCTCCTTCCAAATTCAGAGCAAGTGTACAGCCTAAGAAGACAACAGCCTCTGCCCACCAGATGGGGGCTGGAAGGAAGTGGGGGCACTGAGCAGCAATCAGAGCTCCCAACAAGACTTTGCAGGAAATCCCTCTCTGGTTCTCAGGGCAGCAGTGAGCTGCACCCCTCCTGAGGCCCTGGGCTGCACTACCTCTCCTCCCCTCACCCCTGGATATGGCACCTGAGAACACTGCTCTTAAAGAAGTAAAGCTAAGAAGCGTGGTCCTTGGACCAGCCGCATGGCATTCACCTGAAACTTATTAGAAAAGCAGACTATTAGAGCCCACCGGGTCCTTCTGAATCACAATCTGCATGTGGACCCCCAGGTGGATCATGAAGATATTAACATGTCAGAAGCGCTGTTTTAGAAACTGAAGCCCCAATCCACTGCCTAGCAGAATCCTAGGGACCTCGAAATTCCCTCCAGTTTGAACCTTTCTGCTGAAACTCTGTTTTCCTCCCTTGGTAAAAGCAGTATCATAAGCAAACACAAATTAATAAAAAGCTGTTGAATGATTTCTTCCATGAATAATAAGACTGGAAGAGTGACTTTATGATTTGCAAAGTGGTTTCACAAAAGTTCTGTCATTTCCTATTCACAAAATCCTGGGAGGCCCTCGGGAACAGGTGTTACTGACTCCTATTAGAGAGGAGGAGCCAAGTACTGGAGACTTAGCGTGGTGGCATCAGCCCCAATGTAGTGCTTCTGGTTCACATCTGGTGGAGATGTTGGTGTTCAACATGGGTTAACCACAGTGTTCAGAGGAAAGGATGGACGAGCTTAAACTTTTTCTATTTGCAGAGTTTATCAGAAACACCTTTATCATTTGGGTCTTGGAAACCTAAATTGGCTTTATGTGCTGTAGTAATAAAGAGTTAATTAATAATATTGTGTATATGTGCTTTGACAAAATGCACTATTTTTGTTGTTACTAGAGAGATTGAACCCAGGGATGCACTACCACTGAGCTACATCCCAACCCTCTCCTCCTTTATTTTTATTACTATTATTTTCAAATTTGAGACAAGATCTTGCTAAGTTGCTGAGTGTCTCACTAAATTGTGGAGACTGGCCTCAAAGTTACAATCCTCTTGCCTTAGCCTCCTAGGCACTGGGATTACAGGGCTATGCAACAGTACCTAGATAACAAAATGTTTTTTGAAGATGGCCAGGTCTTGAAAGGTCTTACAGTTTCTCCTACGTATCCTTGTGTCTTCCACAGTGATTTGCACATAATAATAAATATTTTTAAATTAGCTAACTAATTAAAAGATGAATGGGTGGATGACCAACAGGAATACTTATCATAATACATCCTGAACTCTCTCAGCCTCAGTTGCCTCTTCTGTAAAATGAGGGTACAACTGTCTATCTGAGGCTGCTGTGAAGCCCATCAGTCTCACAAAGACACAGCAGGTAGCTATTGGGTAAGAGTTCAGGGAACCTCTGCCCCATATAAACCCATGACCTGTCATCTCTAAAGTGTCATTCCTCCCAGTCCTGAGTCTTTTTAATACAGAAAAGCCTAATTTGTAGCAGAGGGAGTCAATGTGTGTGTGCACATGTGTGTGTATGTTGTGGGGGTGAGAGAGTGGGGTCTGGTTACGACTGAACCCTTTGTCAAATCATCTAAAGCAGGTATTAACTGGAATGGGACCTGGGCTTGGAGGCTGAGAGGGAGGAGGCAATGAGGTGAAGTGGGAGAGACTGGTCTCAAAAGAGACCCCACACACACCAGGGATGGCACCCAGGGCCTTGCACATGCTAGGCAAACCCCAGAAGAGAACTCCTTTGGGAGAAGTAGAGATGACTCCTGCTGGCTCTGCTCCTCCACTCCTGAAGGCCAGCTCAAGACCAGAGCATATTTAGATTCTGTTCTTCTCCAGTGACTAAGGAAAAACAGTTACACTTCCAAAGGGTGTGAAATTAGTCTGATCAGTAGAAAGGTTTAACAACGGCGCTCCAACATGGTCACTGTCTGCCTCAGCAAAGACCTAGACTCACTTTGCAGACTGCAAAATAAGGCCCTCACAGGACCTCTGATGCACCTAGATCACCAGGATTCACCACTCCCTTGCTGATCCATGGTGGAGTTCAAAACCTGAGTTACAGGGGTGTTGGAGATCAGTGGTAAAACATTTACCTAGCATATGTGAGGCCCTTGGCTTAATCCCCAGCACCTACCAAAAAAGAAAAGAACGAGAACCCAGGTTTAGCTAGCTGAGGAATCAAGAGCCAGTCAGCCACCCTCTCTGGGCCTTAGTTTCCTCATTTTGAATGAGATTATGGGACCAGAACTAGTTCTGTATTCTTCAAATTTCTTAGCTAGGAAGGCCCAATGTGTAAAAGACATGTAAACAGAAATGATAGGCCCAGATACTCAATTTCCTGTCCCCTCTATCCTATGGTGGTCCTGGGGGCCCTTGGTTCTAAGGAATGTGGTTTGAAATCAATGTCCCAACCCTATGGGAATCTGTGATTTGTGCTGGGAGCTGATGAAGAAGGTCAGAGTACATCAGACAAAGTGATTGTTCCAGCCAAGTCAGGGCAGCTGGCTGCACAGGAATCTGGCCAGGTTTAGAGTTGGGATATTGCTGAGGTTAAACAGACACAGTGAATGGTTGCCCATGAGAAGGCATCCTTGGGTAAGTTAGTTTGCCACCCTATACCTCAATTTTCTCCTCTTTTAAATAAAGTTATTAAATCTTAGAGAAGACTCTCAAATAATATTTGCAGATGCTTCCCCTTCCAAGAGGTGGAGCTTAATTCCCTACCCTTGAGTGTGGGCTGGACTTAGGAGTATGGAAAGGGAAAAACAGTACCTGTACAGTGGGAGACTTGGCCAAGCAATCAAGACCAACATCCCAGTCATGCTGGAATCCTGAGCCCCTGATATGGGGGGATGAGAAGGGCATTCCTCCTGAGATATTCTTCCCCCAAACCCACCACCTCCATCTTACTCATGAATATCACCAGACAAACCCAAATTGAGGACATCCTACAAAATATCCTACCAGGTCTCCTCTAACTCTTCAAGATCATGAAAAACAAAGAAAGAGAAATAGTCTAAGGAGATCAGACAGACAGGACAATGAAATGCAATGTAACATCCTAAATGAAATTCTGGAAGAGAAATTGAAATATTAAAGGAAAAACCTGTGAAATCCACACAATGTCTGGAGTTTAATTGATAATACCAATAATTAGTTGATGTACTAAATTTGGTGTCTTAGTTTTGACAAAAGTACCATGGTTATTATGCAAAGTATTAATGTTAGAGAGAAGTTGGGTGAGAGGTATATGAATTCTGCACTATCTTTGCAACTTTTCTGTAAATTCTAAATTATTCCAAATGAAGAGTGCATGATAAAAACTGAGGTGGCTAAGAGCCCTTCTTACAGAGCTATGAGGATTCAATGAGCTAATGCAAAGGGCTTGGAACAGCATCCAATGCATAGGTTCTCTATAGACACTAGTTTTTATTAGCAGTAGTACTAGTTTGTGCCAACCCAGAAAATTATCCTATTTTGTGTCCTACTGTATTAGAGTTCATTTGATTTTCAAATACTTCAATAATGTCATGACACTGGAACTAAGAGGCATTTCCATACAATAAAGTTTCTGAATAAACTTGGGGACAAATTGTCCCATCAAAGTTTTTGCCAGATCTCACTAGAAACAGCTGTTCTTTGTGGGCATTGTGGCCATGACTGTAATCCCTGCTACTCAGGAGACTAAAGCAGGAGATTCTCAAATTCAAGGTCAGCCTGGGCAACATAGCAAGACTCCCATCTCAAAAAAAACAAAAACAAAAACAAAAACAAAAAAAAAAACGGGAGGATTTGGAACTTCTACAATCATCAGCTCATAGTCATCTATTTCATCTATATTTCTACCTATTCTCCTCCCCATTGGATTCGTTTGTGGATATCATATTGTTTAATTGGTTAATTATCTTAATGTACTTCTCTAAAAGATAAGGGCTCCTTTTTAAAAACTCTATAACCATAGTAATGATCATGCTTTCAAAAATAATTCTTTAACATCTTCAATATTCAGTTGGTGTTCATTTGTGTCATAAAGGTTTTCTTACAGTTTGGTTCATTAAATCCAGATCCAGACAAGGTCACACATTGCATTTGATACATCTCTTATGCTTCTTTTAATTGATATGTTCCTCTTTCTCTCTTCTTTCCCACCCAACTTCATTCATCCCTCCCTATCTTTTTCTCATACTTCATTTGTGAAAATATCAGGTCTTTTGACCAATATAGTTTTTCAGTCTGGATTTTGCAGGTAGACTCCCCTACCTTCACCCCTTGCAAATGGGGCAGTAGCATCTTTGAAAGTCCAAATCCTACAAGGTGCCCCAAACTCCTGAGAACAAGCATGCTCTGAACCAAGTTTGCCAAGTATTGAAAAAATGACAACTCCCACATAACACAGTTTATGTCAGTCACAATAGCAGGTCACCAGAGAGGAAAATGAGAGCCTTTGTCTTTGACTTCTCAGTTAGTTGTTTCATGAAAGAGCTCCCTTCCCCTCTCAAGCATGTTGTTTGCATGCTCCCCTCTCCCTGTGTTTCAGATTGCACGCTGGTGCAGTGTAATCCCAGCAACTCTGGTGTCTGAGGCAGGAGGATCACAAGTTCAAGACCAGTCTGGGCAACTTTGCAAGACCTGTCTCAAAATAAAAAGGACTGGAGATGTAGCTCAGTGGTAGGCAGTGTGCCACTGGATTCAATCCTCAGTACAAAAAAAGAAAAGAAACTTTGGGTCCATTGGGTGGGGACTCCCCCTCAGCTTTCATCACAACAGTCCTACTTTGGGAGCTTTGGTTTGGCAGTGGGCTTTCTGATGGGTTCTGGGAAACACACTAAGCACGTGCAGAACTGCCTCCTGAGTCAGCCAAGGACCCAACCTAAGGATCCTATAACTCTAAAAGCCACACCCTTCCTTTTAGCAGTCATAGTTGTTCTTTGACCTCACATTCCAAAAGCAGCCGTGGACTTTCATTCCTTTGAAAAGTTAATTACTCCTACTCCCATAGGTCCTTTTAGATGAGGATTTTCAAGAGCTTCCAAAAGACTCTTACGTAATCCTTCTAGCCCTTAAGTAAGTAAGGAAGATGACTAGCAGAGAACTCCCACTTCCCCGACAGGGAAACCAAAGCCAAAGTTTCAGCTGCCCCACTGCTATGGTGCTCTAGCTTCTCCATGAAATTAAGGGTACAAGATTGTGCCTTTAACAGGACAATGGTGTGCCTTCTGAGTAAATCCACATCCTCCCATAAAGGATCTGTTATGTGATCTCAGGGAAGCAGGAGATTTCTCCTCAGGCAGGGGACTCAGTTAGCTCATAGCTAATCATCTGAACTTGAAATCTAGGTTCTGCATTTCGGGCCATGTGGTTTTGTTTTTGTTTTTGTTTTTGTTTTTTTGGGGGGTGGTCCCAGGGATTAAATGCAGGGGGCACTTGACCACTGAGTTACATCTCATGGTCCTATTGATTTTTTAATTTGAGACAATTTGTTTTATGATGAGATAGGGTCTTCCTAAGTTGCTGAGGGCCTCAATAAATTGCTGCAGTTAGCCTCAGACTCGAGCGCCTCCTGCCTTAGCCTTCTGAGTGCTGGGATCACAGGCATGCACTGTCATGATGCTCTATCTCGCTTGGCTCAGGCCTTGTGTTTCAATCAGGATTTTAGTGAATATAGATATCACGGCTATTAGTAATAAGAACATAAACTTATTTTTCCTTGACTTAAGGTCCCAGATGTCACCCAGAAATACCATGTGCAGTTCAGAAAAGATGTGCAGGTGCTGGAGAAGATGTGGAAAGGGATGCCTGAAGCAATACAGAAGGTGGGAGGACAGCCCTGTGCACTCCCAAGATGGGAATGGACTTGTACCAATCTATGCAGAGGCCCTTGTGCTTGAGGCCAACAGCAAGCACTGGGAGACAGATGGCCAAGGTTAGGTGGGAAGGGGGAAAAAAAACCCAAAAACAAAAAACTCTCTTGACCATGAAGGAGAAGATATTATCTGGACTAGATCCAGGAGTACAACCAGAACCAGCCCACATAAAACTCAGAACTGGGCAAAGCCAGCCTGCTGACTGGGCTCTGCCTGTGGCAGCTCCTGGCACCCATCATTCCTGAGAGACTCAGGATTAACCTCCACAGAGGGGTCCTGGCCCACTACTCTGGTCCATCCAGCCTCCCTGGACAGCCTGACCTCTGTCACCACAGCAGCAACTGCCATTGAGATGTACACCCACCCGAGATCTAGCATGTAACTTTTGGTCAGTTTACCAGAAACAGTCTAGAGCCAGAGAGTCAGCACTGGCCACCATGGCCACAGGTCTTCAGACTGACCAGCTGGGGGCACAAACCAACATGACTTTTTCTCTTCATATCACATGCTGGTATGTACAGTGTATGTCAGTCCTTGACAGCCCCTAGCTAAGGATGTACAACCTCATCACTAACATTAAGACCCTCAAGAAAACAACAAACTCCCCAAAATCCATTCTCACCTTACTAACGCAGGACAAAACCAACCAAGGAAAGTCATCTGAGATCCTCCAGTATATGATAAGACTTGGCCAACCTCATGGAACCAGGGAAATAAAGGGAAATTCTCACATTCACCCTCACTGAGGTCCAGTGAAGGGGAGGAACTTGCCCACTCTCCCAAGCAGTGGCAGATCCAGGACCAGACAGGTCCCCTGTCAAGCAGCCCAGTTCTCCTTCTTCTTTACCCAGCCTCATGTTTCAGACAGCTCAGTCTTGGCACCTACACAGGGAAGGGCTGGCAGCTAGAAGGGGATAAGGCCAAGTACTGATTACATCAATCCAGCAGGTAGCCAAGAAGGAAGTGGAGACTTCTTCCCTCCTGCCCACAGGTGGCCTGACTCCAAGAAACCAGCAAATGCAGGGAGGTCCAAACCTCACTCAGGAAAAACCTCCATCAGCTACCAGGGAAGGCAAAGCTACAAGGCATTCTCACTGCATCATGATGGTTACCACCCAACCCTCTCTCAATTATCTCCAAATGACAGGAAGCTGTAGGATCCCCACAGTCATATTCTGGCCCCCACTCAGTTTTCCTCCAGTCTTCCCTCACTCCCTTATCATGGCAACCTGCCCCTTGCTCACACCTGTCCATGATGTCCACCCCTCCTGGTAATAGCTGGCTTTCCATCCTCTAAGGCCAGACCTGAAGCCCCTCCTCTGATTTCCAGCCCCAGAGGGTTAGCATGGTGAAGGCAGGCAGAGGACCCTTGGGGCAGGGTGCTATTCTGCAGGTAGATTTCCCATGACCCACCGGGACAGCTCTGTGAGGCATCTCCTAATAGTTACTTAATTTCCAGTTTAATTAATAAATGCTGCAAAAGGGACCAAGAGACCTATGTGCTAGCACATCAAAGAGTTTGGGACATGAGACAATGTTTGACAGATGCCAGTTACCACTTCATATCAAAAAACAAACAGCCTAAATGTCTACCAACTAATGAATGGATAAAAAAAAAAGTGGTATATTCATACAATGGAATAATACTATTTGGCAATTAAAAGAAAAGAAGTACTGTTACATGCTACAACATGAATGAACCTTGAAAATATTGAAAGAAACCAATCACAAAAGATGATATATTATAATTCTATTTATATAAGATGTCTAGAATATGCAAAATTATAGAGACAGAAGGTAGATTCATGCTTGCCATGGGCTAAGGGACTTGGGGGAAATGGGGAGTGACAGATAATGGGTACAGAGGTATTTTGGAGAAGTGATGAAATGTTCTGAAGTGTATTATGGTGATCATCATATTCTTTTTTTGGGGGGGTGGTATTAGAGATTTAACACAGGGGTACTTTTCCTCTGAGCTACATCCCCAGTCTGTTTTATTTTTTTATTTTGAGACAGGACCTTGCTAAGTTGCTGAGGCTGGCCTTAAACTTGCAATCCTCCTGCCTCAGCCTCCTAAGTTGCTGGGATTACAGGTGTGCAATACCACACCCGGCTGCTCTGAATATTCTAAAACCACTGAATTACGTACTATACATTGGTGAATTACATGACACATGAATTACATCTCTATAAAGAAAAAAAAAAAAGAACCAGAAAAATACATGCCCTTACAACTGTGCCTTAATATGTAGGTTCTTTACAAAGCACCTTTACATAAACTGGGTCATAACTCAAGTTAAGGTTGCAGAGATAATTTGTCACAGATCTGAAACTTCAAATTATCTAGGTCCAAGTGCAGTGTTCTTTGAGAATTTATCCCATGGAGATCCTTTCATAGAATACAGCTCCATAGACAAAGAAAAGCCGGAAATAAGCTAAGTACCTCCTGCTAAAGAAGGACTGTGGCAATACAACGGTCTGAATGCAATGGGATTGCACAAACATTAAAATGATAAATATGAGTATCATGAGAGACATGTTTATAAAACAATGACAGGAAACATTTGAAAATAACTTGTATGGTTTGATTCAAATTTTGTTCTGTAAATATAATTATGTGGAAAAAAAATACCCTAGAACACAGATGCAAAAGTATGTGAGGATGATAAACAGTTGAGTGACACTTTTCCTTTTAAAACTTCCTATGTTGTTTTCTTCTTCTTTAATTTTTTTTTTTTAGTTGTAGATGGACACAATACCTTTAGTTTTATTTTTAATTGGTGCTGAGAATCGAACCCAGTGCCTCGCGTGTACTAGGCAAGTGCTCTACCACTGAGCTCCAGCCCCAGCCCTCCTATGTTGTTTTAACAGGAAATGAGAAAAAGAAACACTTGATTGGATATCCTCCAGCCAGCACAGCAGGGCACTGTCATTGTCCAATCAAGGGTGAACTTGGGGGACAGGCCACTGGGCTACAAGATCACTAAGGGTCTTATAGTTGATACAAGAGGAAAAGGCAAAACTCCCCTTTTTACTCTATAAACCTCCTCTTAGTCAAAAGAAGGCACGAGGAAGTTGGCCAGCAGTTATTCACTCACCACTGATCTGCCTTCAAAATGTGACCTGGCCACCAGGCTTTCCTCTATTTTTACCTCTGTGCACACTTCCATCATGGCACTCAGCACATTTGACTGAAGTTCTCTCTTTCCATACAATATTCCTCTTCCTCATTGGACAGGGTCCATAATTACCCTCCTTGTAGCCCCCAGCACCTAATACGATGCTAGACATGCAGGTTCTATAGCACATGTGTTCTGAGTGAAATTGGGCTACATCACCTGCCATCCTCTTGAGCTAGACTCTCAAAGATCAAGGCTCTCAGTACAGCCTCCTGATCAGCATTCCTCAACCTTCTACTCACACTCCCAGTCCACCGCCCACATCCGCCAGTCCACCTTCCCTGAACTCTGATGTCATCAGGTTCTCCTCTGCTCAAGATGGTTTTCTCCTGCCCATCAAGCTTGAGCTCCTTGGCAGGGCCCCAGAGCCTTTCATCACCTGACCCCATTCTATGTGCCCAATTGCAATCTGGCTTCCAAGCAGGCACAGCTCAGCAAGAGCATCCCCATCTGAGGGCTTCTGCTAGCTCTGTTTGCCTATCCTGGGAGGCCTTCTGCCTACCCAAGTGCTACTCCTAAGGTCAAGTTCCAACTCCTTCTGGAAGTCCTCCTGACCATGCCAATCTCCAGGAATCCTTAGCTCTGAATATGTCAGCTCCTACAATTGAGTACAACTAATTATCTTTTTGTGCCCTTTTCCTTCCTGTGTTTGTCAGTCCCCTAACTCCAAACTAGATTTAATCTGCTTAAGGGCAGGACAATGTCATACACTTCATCTATGACCACCACACCAACTTTAAGAGAGGCACATTATAAAGCTCAAGACAGAGAAGAGCCTGGCAAAATGGCACATTCCTGTAATCCCAGCTACTCAGGAGGCTGAGGCAGGAGGACCACAAGTTTGAGGACAGCTTGGGCAACTCATTAAGAACTTGTTTCAAAATAAAAGGGATTGGGGGGTATAACTCAGAGGTAAAGCACCCCTGGATTCAAACCCCAGTACCAGAAAAAAAAAAAAAAAAAAAAAAAAAAAAAAAAAAAAAGACTTAATGAGGGTTAGGGCTAAAAACTGAAGCCAGTCATAATTGGAAATGACAAAGGGGGCCAAGCATAGTGGCACACACCTGTAATCCCACCAACTCAGCAGGCTAAACCAGGAGGATTGAAATTTCAAGGCCAGTTTCAGCAACTTAGCAAGGCCCTAAGCAACTTAGCAAGACCCTGTCTCAAAACAAAAAATAAAAATGGCTAGGAATGTAGCTCAGTGGTAAAGTTCCCTTGGGTTCAATCTCCCATATCAAAAAGAAAAAAGAAAGAAACAACAAAGTAGTTTCTGGTACAGAGGCAGCCAGCACTGCTGGGGTCTGGATAGGAGGGTTTGTAAAAAGAACATAGAACTTTAGACCTATGCTTCTGAAACTTAGTGAGGTCTTCCTAAACCCTGACAATATAAGCCAATGGCTGTCAAATGTGATTTCAAGGCCAGGGGCATAAGTATCACATGGGAACTTGTTAGAAATGCAAATTATCAGACCCCACCCCAGATCTCAGAAACTCTGGGGCTGGTACCCAAGTCCACTAAAGTTTGAGAACCACTAATGTAAATAGGAATATCCTGGTACACCAGAAGGGTCAGTTTCTTTGACCTCTAAAGACTACCTAAGGGTGTGATTTTTAACTCCTGTCTTTCTGTTTACTACTACTCCTAATACAATAAAAATAATCATAACAACAGCAGTTATTGGCTGCCTAGCATTCTCTGCCAATTTTTCTAGCTATCTAGTTTTCAAGAACAAGAGGTTGAGTAGAAGATAAAATATACAAGGCCTGGATAGGGACATTCTTGGCCCTTTCAATGTGATGATGATCCCCATTTGTCTCTGGGTCTTGAATGATTCTTATCACCTTCTAACCCCAGAAAACCACTTCCAGCCAAGGCCCCGCCCAGAGTTGACAGAGTTTGAACTTTAATTGTTCTGAGCCCCTCCAAGGAGTTTTGATTTCTAATTCGTCTACCCACCTCCACTTGTGAAAACATTGGGTCTCTGCCAGCATCTCCAGTTTTCTACCATCCATGGAGATAAGCTGCATTGCTCCTCCAAGTGATAAGCACTTGTCCCACTCCCGCAGATTGCTGACTGGGTGGGTCTGTCTGCACAGCAGCAGGCCAGCTACCCCTGGTCTTGTAGGTACACTGTTGGTGCTTGTCTTGAAGACCTCCTCAGAAGAAGGTTCAAGGGGAGGCCTGTAGTCCTGGGGGAGAATCTGCAGGCACAGCATCCACATGCCAAGGGCCAAGGTGGCTGACTCACTCTGTGGTCTCTTGGACTTGGGGACAATGCATGAACACAGACCTGAAGCTACTTGGCAGAAGGCCCTGCTCACAGCAGGCACTGGATCTGACCCTCTGGATCAGTCAGTGGGCAGGGCAAGGTGAGGCCATATGTAAAGAAGTTCTCAGGATAAATGTAGCAGGTTGAACTAGAGAAAACCCAGGCAGAAGTCTGGTTCTAATTGTGGCTTTTTGCACTCCTACTACATGACTGCAGGCAGCAAAATCACTTTTCCTAAAAGTTAGAAAATGAAGATTACCGAAAAAAAATCCCTTCCAAACATTCAAGTGTTTAGGAGAAAAACAACAGTACAGCTTCCAGGTACACCAAGTCCATACTGTGGATGACGAAAATGCTCTGTATCTCTCCTGTCCAATGTGCTAGCTCCCAGCCACATGTGGCCACTGAACACTTGAAGAGTGGCTACTATGAATGAAGAACTTACTTGCAATTTTACATATCTTGAATAAATTTACATTTAAATTTTTAAATAGCTACAGGTGGCTGGTGGTTACCACATTGCACAGTGTAACTCAAAGTGAATTCGTGAAATACAAAGGTCTTAAGAACTCTGTCTCCATACAGTAAATAAAAAGATAAAAAACTGCTCTTCCAATTTGCTAATGCTTTCTTCATTTAGATGGCAGAAACTCTAAGGGATTCTTAAAGGGTCCATGAGGACCCTTCTTCTTGGGTCCTCAGCTTGGCTTTGCTGCCAACCACCTTCATGGGGAGCTAGGAATGAATCCCTTTCAGCCCTAACAAGTTTGGTTTCTCCACACATCCCACTTTTTCCTATAAAGTGCAAGTCAGTCACTGACTTCTTCACAGAGTTGTGAGTCTACTGTACTGTAAGGAACTTTTAAGTACTTGCAAATGCACTACTGCCACCACCTATTGCTGCTGGAGCCACCTTCCAGGGCCCTTTAGCCACTGGGAGGTTGGGAAGAGGATGAACCTACTATGGCCAGGGTTAAGGGGAGGGGAGATATCTTCAGACATCCACCAAATTGAACAAACATTCAAATCAAGCTGGGAAGCTACTTGGCAGCACCATTTTTTTTTTTTTTTTTTTTTTTTTTTTTGCGGTCCTGGGGAATCGAACTCAGGGCCTTGTGCTTGCGAGGCAAGCACTCTACCAGCTGAGCTATCTCCCCAGCCCTTGGGAAGCTACTTGGAAGGCTGAGGTAGAAGTATCCAAGTTGGAGAGCAGCCTGAGCAATTTAGCAAGACCCTGTCTCGAAATAAAATTAAAAACAAGGGCTGGGGATGTAACTCAGACATAGTACTGCCTAGCATGTGCAAAGTCCTCTGC
Organism: Sciurus vulgaris; assembly: GCF_902686455.1. Taxonomy (NCBI): domain Eukaryota; kingdom Metazoa; phylum Chordata; class Mammalia; order Rodentia; family Sciuridae; genus Sciurus; species Sciurus vulgaris. The sequence goes on from NC_136462.1 coordinate 111,561,799, forward strand.
TCAATCCCCTAGTGCTACAAAAACAAAATATTCTGTGTGCTATACAGGTTGCATACATTCAACAAATGTGATAAATCAACTTATCAACAACTCTACTTTCCAGAATTTGTTTGACAATTATACTAGTACAAGGGTGGCATAAGAGTTTGTCTTGTTTACTGTTGAATCCTCAATGCCTAGAACCATATTTGTCAGACAGGACATGAGTAAATGAGGTATACAGGTGTACACAAAAAGATGCTCATTTCAGTAACAACCTATCAACAGGGCACTGGCTAAATGAATTATGATCCATCCAAAACAGGTGATCTATGAAGCTGTTAAAAAGAACGTGATACAATAAGGTGGGGTGGCACTAGGGAAGAATAGAGTTACTTTAGGTAGAGGGGAGTGAAGGAGGGAAAGGGCATGGGGGTAGGAAGGATAGAAGAATGAAACAGACATTATCACCTCATGTGCATGTATGACTGCATGACCAATGTGATCCTGCAATGTGTACAATTAGAAAAATGAAAAATTATACTCCATTCATGTATGATTTATCAAAATGCATAATTGCATTCTACTGTCATGTATAACTGATTAGAACAAATTTAAAAATTGAAAAAAAAAAAAAAAAGAAGAAGAAAGAACGTGATAAAGTAGGTGTGGTGATAATGTAGTGGGTAACTGACCCAGGCCTGGATATAAAATAAACTGAGGATGTTGCCCGAGAGAGTTCTCCTCCCCCATGTTCCCACCAGCTGGGCTTCTGGAAAACTAATTAGCTCCATTTACTCCTTCCTTTTAGAAGGACTTTCCCTGGGACCTAATCACATCCTTTGAAGTGTAAATGCACCTGTGGAAGCTGGGGCTCAAGGTTAGAGATACAGAAGACCCTGTAAGCCAGCTTCCTGTATCACAGTTTGTTTTTGTAAACAGTTCCTGCTCTAAAACCCTTACACACAAGCCTATGTTACTTTTTGAAATCTTGTGTCCAACTATGTACTGTTTTAGACTAGAAAATTTATGACACTAGACAGCTTATAAATGTTATGAAAAATTAGTCAGAGGTGCTCAGAATTTTGGAGTGCTTATCTCCTCCGGGTCCGCGGGCCTAAAATACTGTTTGGTTTCTCCTACTTTCTGAGTGCCATCTTGTTGTTTCCACGACAATAATGCCTGTAATCCCAGCAACTCAGGAAACTAAGGTAGGAGGACCACAAATTCATAGTCAGCCTGGGCAATTTAGCAAGAACTTGATGCAAAATTTTTAAAAATTTAAAAAGGGCAAAATTTAAAATTTCTAAAAGGGCTGGGGATGTAGCTCAGTGGTAGAGTGCTTGCCCAGCATGCATGAGGCCCTGGGTTCAATTCCCGAAACTGCAAAAAGAAAGAGAGAGAGAGAACATGATACACATGTGCACACTGATCTGGGAAAATGCACAAGATTTAAAAAAATCAGGTTGCAAACAACATTCTCATCCCATATATGTGTGTACTTTGATCCCATCTAATTTTAAAAAATATAGAATATGCATATGAATAGTTGTATATGTAAAAACAATTTCTGGAAGGATATACAAGAAACTCAACAACGGTCACTACCGTAGATTGGGACTGGAGAGTTTCAGGAGGATAGTGAAAGGCTACTATTTTTTTTTTTTTAATTAACTATTTTTATTTTTCAACTATAAAAGTTAAACCTTGATCATGTTAAAAATTCTATATGGAAAACTGCATGGCCAATAAATATATTAAGTGAGAAAATGACAGAAAAATGTTTCTACTACAACATAATTGGGGGAAACAGGATATAAATTAAATGTTTGGTGTGGTCATAATGTCAAACTCACAAAAAAGAATCTACAGAAGCAAAATTATCACTGTCCCTCCCAGTCTATGTCTTGTAAGGAGACCTGAGACCCCCCCATCCAAGCCAATCCACATGATGGAAACCAAATCATTAAAGAGCTGACTCATTCCACAGCTAGAGTGCACAGCCAGAAGCAGTCACAATAGTATTTCAAACACCCTGTAAAGTGAGACGGTTCTAACTCCTTTCTTATGCGTGGGATTATGGAGTGGGGGGGTGAGCCTGCCATTATCTCTATACAAGGGCTGAGATCTGGTTCTTTACTGAGATTTTAGGATAGGAGACTACGGTGGGATAACATTACATGAATCTGTGTATCTTAAGAGGCCAGCTTAAATGACACAAGATGCATTTAAGACTTAGTAAAAAAGTGAAACCAGGAGACATTCTTCCAAGTGGCTGAGATGTCTCTGATGACCATCCATGCAGTCCTATAAAAGCAGACACATCAACAAAATAGGAGGATTAACTGGGAGCAAAGAGAAATGTATAAGAGCCTGAGGCTGGGATATAGCTCAGAGGTAGAACATGTATTTAGCATGCATGTTCCATCCCCAGCACCAAAAAAATAGATAAATAAACAAAATCATCCTAAGATATGCACAATAAAATTTATTGGGGAAAAAAAGGAAGTAAAAGAACCTAAGTGCTAGAAAGGCCCTGAGAGTATCTAGACCAAACCCTACAACACTAGAGAAGGAGCTGAGGCCCAAAGAAGAATGTATTTCTTCTAAAATGACAACAGACCTGGGAATGAGAGTGTTATTGAGCGACCAGAGTTATAGATTTCCTGGTAGCAACGGGGAAAGCAAGATGGATTTAAGATACTCAATATTGATTCTGGAAAAATACAATTGGCTACACATCACATGGAAGCCACAGGAAATAAGGGCCCACTCACTACAAGTGGCCCGGCCTCACATCAATAAATCATGATACCATTGTGACCAGATAGAAATCGCCCACTTCAAAACTAATTAGTCATTTTACTTAACAAATGAGAGGACTTTTGGGGTGTGGCTGACAGCTTTGCCAGAAAGAAACACTTTCCAAGTAGGATTTCTGGGTACAGAAGTTCAGCTGCCTGAGTCCTTGCTGAGGTTGTACCAGTACAGGTCAAGCATTTATTTAGTTGGTTTTCCTCTAACTAGGCTCCAAGATGGCCTTAGAGCACCCTAGAGAACCTGATCCATGGGAAGTAGAAGTTATTATGAAAGCTGCTTTATAGAGAGAAGTAGGGTCCCTCCTGCAGCATGCTGTCTAGGAATATACTACATGTGCAGGCAGCACTGCTGGGGACAGGGGTCAAGGAATGGGTATCTTTGACCCCTCCTATCTTGTTCACAGGAGAAACATTCAAGTTGGTCCAAATCTTGCCATTATCAGGCATGAGCCTTCAGGGACCTGAGCACTGTAGGGACAATCACATAATGCTCAACCAGAAAGGGACCTTCGAGAGTATCGAATAGTCTAAGACTGGTTTTCCAGAGGAAAAAACAATCTCAGAAAGCTGGTGACTTGTTCAAAGTCACCCAACAATTTAGGAACAGAGATTGGATGAGACCAAACACCTTTCTATACCAGGTAAGCAGCCAAGGAGGCATCTATAGTTATTTACCAAAGACCATGGAGAGGGGTACCACAGGGGAACCTACATCCCATGGGAGACCTGGTCCCTCAGATAGGTTAATACTATTAAGTAAATATACAACATGCCACAGTTGAGGGAGGAGAGGTAAGTTAGTAGATGGACAGTGCAGATAACCAAGAGGTATGTGATAGGGCAGAACCTTAAGGGGAGGTGGGTAGGAAAGGATGGGGAGATCTAGACAGAAGGGAAGAGCAGACTTTTGCAGAGTAGGTAATAAAGGTAAGGCAGCAGGAAAGGGTACTGTGTGGTCAGGGATCTGTGCCAGCTGCAGTCTGGAAGGAGAACAAACAGCCTGGCTGACCATGGGGCCCTGCAAGGCCAAGGACACCCTCTCTCCTGCCTGTGCCACACAGTACAAGGGCAGCATGTTCCAGGTAGGAATTACCATTCTGAAGTTCAAAAGTAGTTAATCCCAGGGCTCTGTGAGCTCATTATACAAGGTTCTCCCATTGCTGGTCTACAGGAAGCCAAGACCCATTTGACCATAAGGTCCAGGATGCTGCTGGGGGCACAGCAAATTGCTGCTGTAGGCATGGGGCCCAGCCTATAGTGCGTGCATTGACCCCAAGAGGAAACAGATATAGTGGGCAGGAGAGTGGCTCCCCAAAAGATATGTCCATTTCCTAACCCCCAGAACATGTGAATGTTACCTTATTTGAAAAGAAGGGTCTTTGGATCTGTGATTAACTTCAGGATCTTGAGATAAGATTGTCTGGATTACCTGGGTGGGCCCTAAATTCAATGATAGGTGTTCTTATAAGAGTGAAACAGGAGAGAAGAATTCACAGAGACACAAAGGGAGAAACCAACATGAAGACAGAGGCAAAGTCTGGAGTGGGGTATCTACAAAACAGAACACCGAGAATTACCAGCAGGTACCAGAAGTTAGTAAAGGCATGGAATGGCTTCTCCCTCAGTTCTACCCCTTGATTTTGGACTTCTAAGCTCTACAACTGTGAGAATAAATTTCTGTTGTTTTAAGTCATTCACTTTGTGGGCCTTTGTTACGGCAGCCCCAGGAAATTAGTATGGCAGGGAAAGGGGGAGTAGGGAAGCAGGATGCAGGGTTCAGGGACGTGTGACAGGGCAGCCTCTGTTCTGCAGGGCTCACAGAGCCCAGGTGGGCCTGCCTCCAGAGGACTTCAGGCCAGCTGGATACAAGGGTCATGAACAGGATGCTTGCCCCACACTGCCCTCCTCTCTTTCAATTACCAGCTGCCACCAACAGAGTGTACAGCATTTCACAGATTCTCTGCCCAGAGCCATGGTCCTCTACATACACCTGAACTTCCTCCACACCTGACACTCTTCATCCATGAGTTTCCCAAAAGAAACCAGCACCATCTTTCCCCACCAAGTACCCTCGGATCCCATCATCGCAGAGATGCAGTATAGTTCCATGGAAAGCGTTCTGACTTTTGAGTTAAAAAGACCTGGATTTTAATCATGGGTGACTTGGGATAAGAGAGATTTGATCTCTCTGAACCTTGGCATCCTCATCAGTAAAGTGGGGTACATAACTGCTATCTCTGGTCTTCTATACTGCAAAAGCACCATAAGTGGTGGCCATTGCATCACCATTATTTACATCATAATGAAGTTTTTCTGGAACAGTGAATTAAGCCCACCTTGTTCTCTTTGCTGTGGTGGATACCCAGGGCTGGCCCTAGGGTCTCTCATTTAGCAGAGAACTACTGAGAACCTACTATGTTTCCTCTTATTGCCTTCAAGTCCCTTCTTCCCCAATCACTAGCTGTGATCTTAGTCCCCTAGATGCCTCCAATAAACACCCAATAGATATTTAATTTGTGAATAATGAATAAATGGTGCTCAGTGAGCAATGGTGCTCTTAAAACATCATTGTCCTCTTCTACAAAATGAGAGTTAAATAAGTATCTCCCTTCCCCACAGACTCACAGGGCAGGTGTAAAGACCAAACAGAGGTAGCAGCTGTGGAAGGCCTAGGAAGAGGGCAAAGCACCACACTGAGGCCTGGAGTGCACCCTAAGGTGGCCTCCTGGGCCTAGGACAGACACGGTGAGATCTCAAGGTGCTCACACTTCCCTGCACAGGCCCACACCTTAAACTGGGAGCAAACTTCCATGCCTTTCCTTAGTTCAACTCTGAGGCTGCCTCTTCCTAGTCATGTGACTAGGTCACTTAACCTTTCTGAACTTCAGTTTTCTTTTTTGTAAAAGAGGGTCAATTACTCCTGCCTATCTAGAAATGTACCAACAAGAATCAAATAAGATATTGTATGTGAATGTGTCAACTGTAAAGTTCTATACAAATGCAGGTGATTCTTGCAATGATCACTTCAGGTTGAAAACCAGACACATGAATGCATCGGAAGAACACAGACTCCGGGCCCAAAGGAGGAGAGCACATATGTGGCAGCTCCTTTCAATTTTTGTGACTTTGAAAACTTCACCATCAAATTACTAAATCCTACGTGGCTTTGCCAGGAAACCAAAAACATTCTAGCCACAACTCAAAAATAGTCCAACCACAAGACAAGCCATTTTCATAATGGGTGTTGCTGGGCTTCAATCCACTCAGCGGCTTAGACCAAAATTAAAAAAAAAAAAAAAAAGTTTTTAAAAAACACCACACACCACAATGCAGTCCCTCCCCACAAAACTTCTCCTAAGAAGATAAAATCAGTGGAAACCAACATTAAGTGATGAAACTCAACTCAGAAATAACTGTTCTCGGAAAGCAGGCCCTTCCCCTGCTGCAGACACAAGCATTCACAGTCACAGTTTGCAGATAGAGGTTTTCAGCAGCGGTGGAAGAGGAGGGAGCTCCCTAGGTAAATCTCAAGGGCTGTGAGCCCCAAGACACAACTGCTGCCTCAGTCTCAAAATTTAGCTCTTATAATCCAGCCAAAAAGCAAAATTACCTTAAGATCCCTTTTTACTATTTGGTTTAACAAACCAGGTACAAAGAAAAACCAATTTCTTCTCTCCCACAGGCCTTGATTCAGCAGCCCCTTACTCCTGCTTCCCGACAAACGGCCTCCCATCACAAGCAGTCAGTTTGTGGTTCTCATGCCCCATAGCCCAGGCCAAATGGCCCCCACTGGGTTTTCCCAGGGCTAAGGAGAGCAGTCCTGAGTTCAAGGCAGACACAGCGGGATCCTACCTCCAGCCTGTGCGTATTTCACACTTGGGGCTGCCTCTTCCTCCAAAGGCCCTCTGTCCTGGATGAGGACCACACACACCTGTTTGTTAGCTCAGGATCCCTTCAGAGGTTTCTGTTCTCCACTGCAAAACCCTGAACTGTTTGAGAGACACCTGTTTGGATCCAGGGCTTGCTGCTGAGTTGCCCTGGAACTTTGAAGAAGTGACTGCCCTGGCCCCGGTTTCCTCATCTCTAAAAGTTAATGCCCATCCCACAAAGTTTTATGAAATTTGTTGAAGGCTCCTGTTATATGGTTGGTGCTTAATCAGTGTTAATTATTATTTCAGTGCCACTTCCACCTGCAACCCAGACCCCAGGGTTCCACATTCTAAGGCCTAGTCCTTCCAGCCACCTCAAGCTCCCATGTAACCACTTCCCAGTATGCCCTGTCCTCAGCCCTGCCCAGCTCTGGGCCAATTGGGGCCTCGCTGCTGTGGAGCACAGGGCTGGCAACCAAAGAGCACTCGGTAAGTGTCTGTTTACTTAGGGGAAAAAAAAAAAAAAAAAACTACTCTTGAAATCCTAAATCATGGAATTTTTTCCCACCACATACTGCTTTTATGGTTATAAATCAATAAGTAAACACACTGAGATCAAGTTTATTCAGAAGTGTAACTTCTCTTATATGGTCTTTTCTTTTGAAAGCTGTGGAATTACAGTGTTCCACAAGCAAAATAACACAGGTTGAAGGTAGTTACATGATCTGAAAGTTCCTTCAGACTCTTTGAAGACAATTATTTTATTTCTAACACTTTGACCTTTTGGATTATAAAAGTCATATGACATTACAGACAGTGTAGAAGACAGAAAAAAGGTATATGAAAGAAAGAAATCCATGGCAATTTCACCATGTCTAGAGACTGCCACCATCAGTTTTGGTATATTTCTTTCCAGTCTTATATATTCTTTTTTCCCTATGACATTTATTTTAAAATGAACAAATGAGAAAGAGAGCCAGCAGTGCAGACAGCTGTTGATTGTGCATGGAAGGCTTCCCTGTCCTGTTTTCCATTCTTTCCATCCCTACACAATGTATTTATTAGCAGAAAAACCTATACATTGCATAACTACATCTTGTCTTATCAACGATTGGTGAACTTCTACCCTTTGAATGAGTTAACATAGACATCTCTGCTTTCCATTTTCATGCCAAAGTCAATATTTACTAGCCATGTTGCTAAAACAGGCAGTGGTCACAGACATGGTGCCAAGTCCCCTTGTTTAATCTCAGCAGCAGCAGCAGTCTCAGTGGCACCTGAAGGCTTTACTGTGCCACAGGTCATAGCACTAAGTGAGTGATTTCAGCCCTAACTGAATGCGGGGTTGTAGGAGTGGGTGCGGCTCAGGCCCAGCTAGGATGCTTCACATAATTGTGAAGTTTAGGGTGCTAGGTTGAAAGGTACTTAAGAAATGGAGAAACTGAGACTCTGCTGGGGAAAAGGACTTGTCTAAACACATGCAGCTCTACAAGCAAAGTCAGGATCCCTTTGCTTCTACATCAACACTCTCAAACTGTCTCATTGAACACATCAACACGGAGAAATAGAAGCGAAGGCTGTGGGAAACAGAATCCATCTCATCAGGATGGGAAATTGGGCAGAGGTTGCTCTGAGAGGGTCAATTTCACCAAAGGGTGAAGGGTGCTTGTGCAGTCAGTCATACACTGTCCTCAGCCAGCACTAGCCCACAAAGGCTCTGAGCTTGCATCTGCCAAGACCAGTGGCCTGGTCTCTTAATGATTAAGGTGATACCATGGCATCATCAGTTCTCTTGCTGGCATTCATTCATATGACAAGTTTTTATTAAGCATCAATTATGGGGCGATATTTCTTGCTTCACCAAAGCAACATCACTTTGCCTGCCTCTTCTGGGAAGGATGTATAGTTGCCAAAGGAGAAACACCCATTGGATAACCTAAGGAAGTCTGAGGCTTAGAAGGAAGTACCCATAGAAAGAAAATGCAGGAGAATCGTGGTTTGGGGTAGCCCTTGAACTGCAGTCCTTGGAATAAAGTCCCCATTCCAAGCAACCAGGGTACCAAAAGGAAAAGTCAAAAGGAAAAGGATAGGCTTTGGTGTGATATTAAATGACTATAGTGTTTCTGAGAATTAGTGGAAAGACTGAAAAACCTGAAATGAGGAGATGTGCATTGAGGTCCCACTGCCACCAAAATGCCACACATGACCCATAAAGAAAGTGGCCAATGTGCAACCTAAATAAGTTCTTCACTCCAAGTCTGTGACTGATGACCCAGAAGCCAAAGATGCCTCTTTTTACCTTACTAATCTTTGGCTAACCTCAAGAAAGCCACAACTCTAATCTGGAAGTTCCTTGGCAACAGGACTTTTCTTCATCTTCTTCCTCAGTTAAGGAGGAGGCCCTGCCCACAAAGAAAGGCCCTGACATCTTCTCTCCCTGGGAGTAGGTTCACCCACTGGGTTCAAAGAACCAGGCTCAGTCACTTCTTGGAAAAGCAGGATCAGGACAGGGGCCACCAGCTTACACCATGCAAGATGTTATAATGTGGGCTTATCCTGACACATAAGAAGGAACACAAGTGAGCATTCTATGCAGTCAATGGGTGTCAAACAACTCTGCACACTTGTCCTGTTTCTCTGCCCTGCCCCCTCCAGCCAAGAAAACAAAGAATGTCGTGTGAACAGAGCCTTGATGAAAATGCTTCTGCTGAATTTCTCCTTCTCCTGGACTTGCAGATGCAAACTCAGAGCCCTGCCAAGACCCTGAGGCCCCCATGTTTGTCGAGTGTGGATATGGCCATATGCTAGAGGTAACAGGAACATTAAGGAGAAAACTTGGGCCTGTGCTCAGGGGCTCATAGTCTGACTTGAAATGCACAATGAACATCTAGAAAAATTTCTATGTCAGAACAATTAATTATGTCTGAGGCACAGTCTGTAAGGGCTATAGATGCTCAAAGCTGGAGAGATGTATGGGACTGGGAAGAAGAATGCACAGGAAGGTTCCAGGGGGAAAGGAGGTATTTTCACTGGACTTGAGGTCTGGTAAGAAATATGTAAGTAGGAGGCAGGAAGGGTGATAAGAGAGGTGTTCAGAAGGAGGAAAAAAATAGTTAATAAAAGAGCAATGAGAACAGACAAAGTTCAGGAGGTAAATGGTGTTATGGTAGAGTGGGCAAAGTAATGGGATTAAGTTAGCCACATCCTTCAATTTAATCTACAAGTCAATTAGTCCTGGTTCTTTATCAGACATTGTATAGGGAAGACATGGCCTAACATTGGTCTCGAAGCTCTTATCCTGCAGAAAGAAAGTTAAGGTGGCAACAAAAAGGGAAAGTAAACATATCAGAAACATATGAAGTAGGCATAGAGAACAATCTTAGAAGGGTTATCCAGTTAATGTTAATAAGGGTCAACTAATCAACAATGTTACAGGTAGGTGCTGGCCACTGGGCAATCTTGTAGAGACACAAAGAAACGTCCATCTGTTACCCATAAATGAGCACCCTGCATTACTAACAGATAGATCAAGTTCTTTTAATGTTAATGGTCATATTCTTCAAAGCATAAGGCGAGCCAGGAGCAATGGTGCACACCTGTAATCCCAGAAACTCAGGAGGCAAGGCAGGAGGATTGCAAGTTCAAGACCAGCCTTAGCAACTTAGTAAGACCCTGTCTCAAAATAAAAAATAACAAGGGCTAGGAATGTAGCTCAGTGGTAAAGTGCCCCTAATTTCAATTTCTAGTACCAAAAGCAAAAACAAAACACAGACACACATACACTCCTTGCACCAAGCATCTGGATGTTTCTCAGACTTTATAGACTTGGTTTCCTAAAGGAAGCACTAGCTGGAGTAGGGCTTAGGCTACAAGTGTACTTCATTCACCCAACAAGCTAGTTCCCAAAAAGAGGACTTAATTATTTTTTCTTTTCTCCTTTTTTTTTTTTTTTTTTTTTTTTGATGAGGTTTTCCTTCCTGTATCATAACTAGATATTGGGCAACACATAGTGAGACAGGGCCAAAACATGGACTTTTTGAAAGTCAAGTCACTTTTCCCAATACCCAAGAAAGGATTTGTGCCTGGTAAATTCTCCTATGGACTGTATTGCTTAAAATCTAGAAGTTATCCTAAAGAGCTCACAGTTCTTTGAAGAGGCTAGATGATGGTATCAGTCCTACTTTTAAGATAACAACTCTTTCCAAATCCCTTGTGGTGTCTCTGCTAGAATTTATCTATTTATCTGGCAAATACATGGGAATCTCACTACAGGTACCACCTTGCAGGTCTCTCTCTCTCTCTCTCTCTCTCTCTCTCTCTCTCTCTCTCTCTCTCTCTCTCTCTCAGTACCAGGGATTGAACCCAGGAGTGCTTAACCCGAGCCACTTCCCCAGCCTTTTTAAAAAAATTTTTTTAGAGACAGGGTCTCACTGAGTTGCTTAGGGCCTCTCTAAGTTGCTGAGGCTGGTTTCGAACTTGAGATCCTCCTGCCTCAGGCTCCTGAGCTACTGGTATTACAGGCATGTGCCCGACCACCTCTTCACTTTCCTTTAGCTACTGTCATCCTAACTTGTTGATTCTCAACAAGGGATTCCTGAGCTTTTCTTCCTGTGTGAAAGGTACAGACAGAAATGCCTCCACCTCACCCTTGAAGAGCTTCCAGGTCTGCCTCATCTCATGTTCTCCACAGTGATTCATTCCTCACAGACTGGACCACATTTCCTTTCTCCATCCAATCCCATTAACCTTTCTTCCTGACAGTCCAGCTCAAAATCAGTAGGCGATCCAAACTCCTGAGCACGAAATACTTTGAAGAAGCAATTTATGTGTTCCAAGTGACACTAGAATGCATTCTAAATGTTTTAAATTTAGAAGAAATTCACTTATACAGAAATTATAAGTGAAAAAATTAAATCATCCATAGTCCTACCCCCAGCCCTGTCTTCCTCACCACCTCCCTATGACCAATGCTATTAAAATTTATTTTTTAACTTTTTTGCAGCACTAGAGATCAAACCCAGGGCCTTGTCCTTGCTAGGCAATCATTTTACCTACATCCCCAGTCCTTTATTTTTACTTTTATTTTGAGTCAGGTCTCATTAAGTTGCTCAGGCTGGCCTCAAACTTGTAATTCTCCTGCTTCAGTCTTCTGAGTAGAGAGATTAAAGCATGTGCCATTGTGTCTGTCTCTAATACTATTAAAACTTTTAAGGGTGTTGGATGTAGTGGCATGCATCTGTAATTCCAGCTACATATTTATTGTCCATCTATTATGCACTGACCTCTGAGTAAGACACTAAGAGATAAAAACAGAATGACCTCCAGCTCACTGGACTGTGAGCTGCTCTGGGTAGTTCCTTGGCAAAGACCAGAGCATACAAGTGTGGAGTAGACTATAGAATGGACAATAGGGGTATCCACATGTGCTAGGGGATGCAGAAGAGGGCACCCAGCCCTGCCTGCTGTGGGAAGCAAAACTTGAGTAGGGCTCAATGGACGGGTGAGATCTGGCTGTGCACAGGGAAAGCATGCTACAGGGGATCTTTGAGAGAAAGGTGGCCACTAGAAGGAAACACATAAGAATGGGAATTGGCTTGTGAAGTCCACTGCATCTTCAGTGGCTGCTCCATTCCTTTTCATACTCTGCATCAAGTCCTACAGAGAGGTTCCTTAATTGACTTTAGCCAGTCAATGGGCAGAGCTTTCAGAGCCCAGCCAACACCTAGGATACAAGTAGCCAATGAATGAGTCATTCTTGGATCAGAAGACATTCCTCTTCCAAGGAGGGACCACTTATGCAAAGACCAGTCCAGCTCCACTCATGGAGCAGGGTGCTGTGGGTGTAAGGGGAAAGAGGGTTTTGGCAAGAAAGAAATGCCGAGTGTGGTGCACATATGCACACACACACACACACACACACACGCACACACACACGTGTGCATGGGTCTCAGGAGCGGTCTAGTGTGAGTAAAGGCAAAGACAAAGAATAATAAAGAGACTTCCTTAATCAAAGAAAGAAAGTAAGGGCTGGGGCTGGGGCTCAGTGGTAGAGCACTCGCCTAACACGTGAGGCTCTGGGTTCCATCCTCAGCACAACATAAAAATAAATAAAGTAAAGGTATCGTGTCCATCTACAACTAAAAAAATATTTTTAAAAAGCAAGAAAGGAATAAACTAACATCTCTGAGAGCCCACTATGTGTCTCAAGTACAATTTTGAGGAACTGACCGGTTGACACGCGCACCCGTTGTTTGAAATCTCCTCTGTGATGCTGAGGCACGTGCCTGGGATGACAACCACTGCGTTGCGTGTTCCAGCTGTAACTTCATCAGTTCTCTAGAGCCAAGACATATCTGGGTTTGAATCCTGGCCTGATAAGGTAGAGGGTATGTTTTCCATTTCATAGATGAGAAAACCAAGGCTAAGTGAGGTGAAAACACTTGCCCAAGGTCATGCAGGCAGTTAGTAAAGCCGGATTCACTCCCAGATTTGACCCTTGGGCTTGAGGGCCAAATTCTTGATCATGTGCTAGACAAAGGTGATTCGACTGCCCCACAGAGATGGCCTGAGGAGCAGCACCAGGAACCGTACGAGAGGGTGGGTGGGCCAGGCTCACTTAACCAGGGCCTGGCAGAGCTTCCTAACTGGCAGGGAGCTGATATATTCTCAGAGGCATGTGTGGACTCCAGCGAGGAGTCAGAGGAGACATCAGGAAGAATTTCATGACCCTAAACTCTGCAAAGTTAGCAGGTGGGTTATAAATCTCTTGCTTCAAGAAATCATTTTAACATTGCAGCTTGGATCTATATTTCTGAAACTCTGTGAACACACTTATCTCCACTCCATCTGGAGTGTACCTATTACCTTCTCTGTAAAATGGGGACAATGACTTCCCACCTGCCTCCTGCCTGCCTGCCCCACACAAGGACTCTCAAGACCAAATGAGGTAACCGAGGAGAAGCTGCTTGATTCAGTTCTCCAAAACAACTGACCACTGGGCCTCTAAGACAAGAGCATCGATATCTGGTCATTTGCTGGGCTCTTCCCTCACACTAGGTCATGCACCTTACTTCTGTGGCGAGATCCCAGAAAGAGCTATTTTGAAAGCTGCTCAAAGCTGTTACCACTTGCTAAAGGAGACAGAAGACTCCACTGTGTATGGGTCAGAGATGACTTTCTGTTTGGGAAAAACTTCAAAGCACCTTTGGTTCTGTGAAAGAGAAGCCCAGCATCTACTCAGGGAAAGGTAGTTAACGACATGGAGTTTCACTGCCTGTGTGTGAAAGAAAAGGGGTGTCTCCTTTCAGCAGTAAATTATAAAGGATGGTAGCAGATTTGGGGCCTCAGGTAGAGTCCTGGAAGGCATGGTAGAGGTCACAAGTCACAGGAACAGAGGTGTCTCTTACCCAACTTTAAGCTATTTCCTTTTCCATGAAGAAATTTTCATCACCTTCAAATCTTACATGAAACTCAGTTTCCTGCAGTCAGTGTTAGTGACAAGGGTCAGACTCAAACAGGGGGCTAAGTCTTGGGATCACAGAGGGGGCACAGCCATGCCTCAAAGGAGGAAGGTGGTACTTGAGTTCCAAGGGCTGGAGCCTGAAGAAAGATGTAAGCTTTCCCTGGGGAGCCTCCAGAAGGCTGGGCTGGGGAACAGGACATCCTGCTTCCCTGGAATAGAATGTTCCTTATTCCTGTGAGAACCCTAAGACTGGAAAACGAAGGGACTTAGATTTCACCTGTGGGATTTCAGCAACCCTGTGAGATAGCAGCATCTTAGGCTGAAGAAACAGCTTGTGAGAGCAAAGCTGCCTGTGTAGAACAGCTCACAGTGGCTGAGCCAGAGTCATAGTCTGACCTAGTAATTCCAGGGCCCAGAACAGTCGCCACCAAGCTGGGGTCCTTTGGCTTGCCCTGGGCCGTCCTCCTGGGTCTCTGCTGCCCTTTTCTCTCCTGCACCTTCACCTTTTCTCAACCAGGCCCCTCCAAATTTCAGATGAGTAGGAATACTTCACATCCCAAAGGACCACATGGCAGCCCCTCGGCAGCACATCCTCCTATCTACTGGTGGACCCTGCCCCTGGGTGCTCAACAAACCTCACCCCACCGAGAGAAGGATGTTTCATCACTCTCCAGGCCCTGTGTCCAGGTCACCAAGGGCTGGCAGGATTCAAGATTAGGGTCCTGAGGCCTCAGGTTAGATGCTGGCAGCAAGAAGTTGAGGGTGAGCCAGTGCCAGCTCTGGAAATGATTAGACACCGAACAACTGACTCTGAGCAGCTTCCATTAAACCACCAAGAATGCTAAGCAATATTATCACCCTCTTCCATATTCTTTGGAGGGGACCTGAGTGTCCCAGGAAAAAGAATCCTAAGCAACTTTGTACCTCAAAGAGACCACTGGACAGGAGTCAGGAGTTATAAATCTACACCCATATTGGCCTAAGCTTCAGCTTCCTCATCTATAAAATGGGAAATATACCACCCCATAGGGTTGCAGGAGGATTGAACCAGGTAACGTACCTCAGCGCCTAGTGCAGGGCCAGGGTTGGAGAAGAAGGTCCCTGATACTGAGCTCTTCCCTCCTCTTCCTAGTCACTCTCTGAAGAGGGCAGGATTTATCAACTGGGCAGTGGTTCTGAAATGAGGTTTCCCAGAGCCCTGAGTCCCTGGGGGTTCCTCATGGGTGGTGAGTAGGGCAGAGGGCCTCCGCTAAGCCCTTCTTCTTGCTCCCCCGAGGCTGCACCTTCGCTGAGGGCTGCCACCCCTTAGTAGTTCCACTTTCAAAAAGATATTCTGCTTTAAATAGTAAACCCTACTGGAGGAGTTCAGAAGCAGGTACACTTTTTCTGCAAAGTGCCAGATGGTAAATGTTTGAGGTACTGAGGACCAAGAAGCAAAATCTAAAGTATTACATAGGTACTTATACAATGAAGGAGAAAACAAAATTTTCACAAGATTTAATTGATAAAATCCAAAACACAGTAATATAAGTGAAGTTGCTTGGTTTTGTTTTTGTTGTAATATAGGTGTTCCAATGAGAAGAATAGAAATGGGGGAGAGGTATTTTTAATGTGGGTCTAAAGTTAGTGTTCCCTACCATCAAATTGATTGGAAATGTTCATCTATAAAACCATCTTTATCTGTAGGGTCAGTCATGCACAGGTGGTAGATCAGATTCAGCCACAGGGCTACAGTTTTCTGTCCCCTGGACGATGCAAGAGTCCTTGAAAGGTAAAGGTCTTGGGTTCAAAAGCTGCTTTGGGGTGAGGTGATCAGAAGGGAGACTCAAGGCCAGGGCTGTCTCCTCTATGGGAGGCACTGGAAGCTGTAGGGTCTCACAGGGTTTCCCCCCTGCACCCCAGGGCTCTGGGTTACTTGCTAGACCTGAGAAGATGGGAGTCTCAGAGCCCTCACCTTCTCCCCAGCAAGGAGGAGAACAAGAGCTCACTCCTGGGCTTTCCCAAAAGCACATCCACCCCAAGCAGCCCTCTCCCAATAGCACTCTCCCAGAAAGCTTCCCAATAGGACCCTTCCAGCTGGCTTCCAAAGGCAGAGACAAAGAAGCAGACTCCTTGAAGAGTTCTGGAGGCCCTGAGAAACATGCATTCTATTTCTGGTAAGAGGAAGCAACACCGTGGGTCTATAGGGAAGAACTCTGTGTCTAGGCCTGGGTCAGGGAGAGTCCTCGAGCCTCCCTTTCATCACTTATAAAATGATTACCTGCCCTGTTGCTATCAGAATTTAAAATTATCCATGAAAAGGTAATGAATGCAAATGAAACATAAATACCATGAAAAATGATAAAGAAGCATAAGGAATAAGATTTGAATAAACGGAAAAGTACAGAAGACTTCAAGCTCTTCAAATTTCCCCACAATGAAAATATTACTGTATCTTCATAAAACTCTAAAACTACCAAAAATACACAAAAACAATGAGAGTGTCAGCAAAGCCATAAGGAAATAAGTATGTGCTGGTGACGCTGTAAGCTGGTTCAGTATTTCTAGTTTGAACCATTAAGCAAATCAGTCACAACCTTTGCCCTGGAATGCCACCTCTGGGAGTACGCCCAACAGAAATAACGCAGAGAGGAAATTAAACAAATGTGTTCACAGAAATACTATTATTTTTAGCAATGAAAAACAACAGGGGAAAATTAAATAATTTTGGAATGCCTACGTGGTTGAATATTTTGAAGTTAACAAAAGTCTATGGATTGTATTTATCTTTAAAAAGGCCAGTATTCTTCAAAAATACCAACATCATGAAAGTGGAAAAAAAAAAAAGGTTAAGGAATAACTCCAGCTTAAAACTTAAAGGAGACTAAAGAGATGTGACAACAAGATGCCACATATGATCCTGTACTGTGGTGATGAAAGAGAATGTCCACATTCCCAGGAGATACACAATGAAGTACTACGGGATGAAGAGGCAGAATGTCTGCCACCTGCCCTCAAATGGGTCAGATAGATGGAGACATACAGAGTCTGACTCAGAAGAAAAGGTAAGAAGACAGGAAGAGGAGAAGAAGGGAAGGGAAAAACGGGAGAGAGAGAAAGAGACAGGAGACAAATAGATGTTAAAATGGGTATATCTGGGTCAAAGGTACATGGGAGTTCTATTATTCTTATACCTTTCCTATTACATTTGAAGTTATTTCAAAACAAAAGAATTTTGAGTATATGAACTCCAGATGCATGGAAAGATACACATAAATAAATAACATGAGTCCAAAACCACAACCCAAAACCACAACACAGAATTTACACACTGGCAACAAATAAGTAGAAAAGAAAGGATATCCAGCAGATGGTGGGGAGATAATGGTTTCACTCACCCCCACACAGTCCCTCCCCCCAGTTTTTACAGTTTTCCTACGGTAGACAGAGCTCAATGAGACCCACACCTCAGGGCCAGAGATTTGCACTGGGTGCTGAGCTTCTTTCTGACTGAAGCATGTGCAATGCAACCACTTTGTTTGAGTGGCTTTGTGCTTTGTTTTCCTAACAATGGGTGATGAAAACACCTCCCTCCCTCATCTACAGCTTCTGTCATCCAGGGCCCTCTGCAGTCTGTCCTCTCCACAGCTCCATCCCTTCACCCTCTCCTCCTGCCCAGCCTCTGCCCCACAGTCCTGATAGAGCCCTTCCTCAAGGAGATCACAGCCATCTCCCACATTAGACCATGAGGAGCTGCCCCACCCAGAGTGATGGTTTCCTCCTCTGAACTCTCCATGGGGTCTAATGGGGTCGGAACTCTAATGGGGGTCACTCCATTAGCACATGGTCTAGTCCCTTTGCTCATTTCATCTTTGGAGGAGAACATCCCTGGGATTGAACTGAGTCTTAAGGTCTTGTGGAGCCAGGCCTGTCCTAAGTCTCCTCTCTCCATCTAGGTTCCCAGGGTATCATGGGTAAAAATATTTATTGTTAACTGCAACAATGACCTAGAGTACAGATGTGCATGTACGTACACATCCACACACCCACTAAGTTTCAGGAAACCACTGGCTTATCTAGGGGGCAGCTATGGTCCAGGTAGCTTCCTTACCACTAACTCCAAGTTTATCTGTGACAGGCCCTGGAAAGTCTCAAGCCTAAAGCCTGAGGGACAAGAGGGCACTGTGCTGAACTGTGGCATTCTGCACTCACAGTTCCCTTTACCCTTTGATTTACTCCACAGGTTAGAGGCCACAAGGACTTCTGAGCCAGGTGAGGACCCTTCCCATCTGAAGCCTGCTCTGTGGTGCTGACAGGACTGGAGTTGGCGTTTTTTCCTTGCTTCTGGATATTGAGGGGGCTGTCACTGACTCCTGCCACCCACCTCCCCTGTGTCTAACCACTCTCCACACTGAGCTGGGCCACTGTCCTATAGCTAGAAGGCTTGAGAATAAGAACAACATCAAGGCTGCAAGACGGAATCCCACCAAGGGAATTCTGCAGTTTGGGGTCATCCTAGCTACTGCCCCATGAGGAGGATGTATATATTGCTCTCTTTTCTTCACTTTGAGTCCCCGTTACTGGTAAAACTACCTCAACCCCCACCAGCCTGAGCCCTGGCCTCTACTAGAACAGATGACCTTCGAAGAATCTCCCATATAGATTTTGATTAAATCATGAAATTCCCATAGAAAGCCTACGGGTTTTTTAATTTCACAGATCTAGGAGAGAATCCTGACTTCACTTTTCAGACTGTGTGACCATGAGTACCTTATTTAACTTCTCTGAGCCTTGTTCTCCTCATCTGTCAAATGGAAATGGAATCCCCCTTGTGCTGTTCCAGAAAGATGAGAAGGGTTCAGTCCAGGTTGACAGGAGGGCAGTAGATTCCTAACATACTCCAGTAGTTTCTGTTTTCCCAGCAGCAGAAAATGCTGGCATGTGTGTGATCATAAGGGCACAAATATCCCAGGCCAGGGTGAAGGACAGGGCTCTTTATTTCTGACTTTTTCTGAGATTTACTGGGTCACACAGAGTTGAATGTCCAATTTGGCTTCTCCTTGATAAGGCAGGTCTATATTTCTTACATCAATTATTTAACATCTTAGAGACTGAGTTTCTTTATCTTCAAGATGAGTACAACTGGGCTGGGGTTGTGGCTCAGTGGTAGAACACTTGCCTAGGATGTGTGAGGCACTGGGTTCAATTCTCAGCACAACATATAAATAAAAGAATAAAATAAAGGTACATCAACAGCTTAAAAAATAATCCACATCTACTTTTCTTTTAAAAAAAAAGATGGAAATAACTATTTCACATGGTATTATAAGAATTAAATACAACAGTGTGTGTCAGGTACACAGAAGTAACTTTTATGTTGTGTTTCCCACTTTGTACCTGAGATGTCCCAGTCACTCATGGAGTCCAGCGTTATGGGAAGGGGGGTTTTCTGACTCATTGTTAACTTAAGGTAGGTTCCAGATAGTTCTGCAGTTGAACTGTGGGTGTTGAGTATAAAAGGCCTGGAATGGACACCACAGTAGCAGGGACAGATGGATAAAAGCTGAAAAATACAGAAGTCCAACTTGGAGAAACTGCTGGTCCAACAGGGAAGAGGACCAAATAAACCCTGTTGTGTAACATGAGGGTTAGTGACTTTAGCACTCAATAGAGATGGTGTTCCAGAATAAAAAGTAACTAAATCCACCAGAAGAGGGAGGGATGGACTGGAGGGTGGGTCATGACAGGCTCTGTTGGGAAGATAGCATTTGATCTGGTCCTTAAGGGAAAAGTATAGTTTTTCCAAGAGCGAGGGAAGAACAAGGATAAAGATGAGTCACAGAAGTTTTGGGGACCTCTGGCCTCCATCTCAGTACTAAATAGTGCTCAAAATAGAACAGATGTGGACCTGACTTCGAAGAGTTGACAGCCCAGTATAAACAAATATGAGACAGGCCTAATCTCATCCCTGGCCTCTCCCAGGGACAGGGGCCATTCCTGTTCTGCTCTGCTGGTTCTCCCCAGCCTGCTTAGCACTTAGGGGAATGTGAACTGTGTGCAAGCATGTGTGCTTCAAGTGGACACAGGGAGGAGGAATGTGTGGATATGAGAAACATCCTCAGAAAGATTAGAAGGGAAGACAGAGAAATAACGACAGCTGTGGGTTAGGGGCTGGGGATATAGCTCAGTTGGTAGAGTGCTTGCCTCGTAAGAATAAGGCCCTGGGTTCAATCCCCAGCACTGCAAAATAAATAAATAAATAGCTATTGGGTTAATGTTACTGATCTTTTATTATCTTAAATTATCTTCTTATTTTAGAGAGATGAAGTCCTGTGACATTGCTCACACTGGCCCTAAACTCCTGGACTGTAAACATGCTCTAGCCTTGGCATTCAGATAGCTGGAACTACTGGAGCACACCACCAGGTCCAATGCTAAGTTTTGGTTGTTGTCTGTTTATTTGTTTAAACCAGCACAATATCGTTGAGAAGGTTCTGCCTTTGAGTTCTATCTCCTATATCACTTGCTCTGTGACTTTGGACAAATCACTTCCCCTCTCTGGTCCTCACTTTCCCTGCCTATAAAATGCGGGATTTGAATTAAATTTTTGTTGCGATCCAGTTTAATGGTAACATTTAATGATTTTACATTAATATGATAATATAAGAAAAGGAAATTAAGTGAAGGAAAGTAATTGAAGAATAGGAAAAAAAGAATCTCTGATTGCTACATGATGTTAATTTCCTTTATATCCTCAGGATGTGTAGGTGGAGGTCGGAAACTACCACTGGGCCTATCCACCAGCACTCTTCTCCTGGGAAACATTGCTCCTTCCCAAATGCTCCACCTCCTAACTTGGGCTGTAATGGTTTATCCTCAAGGTCAAACCAAAAAGACTACCCTGCTTTGTATTCTCTCCAACTCTCCAGAAGCATTCACATTAAAAGAAAAAATGATCTTGTGTGTTGTGAGTCCTTCTGGTATGATGATTAGAACCCTAAACTAGGAGTCAGATCATCAGACTCCACCTCGGTTCCATCACAGCGTCACTGTGTGACCTTGGACAAGCCACTGTTCTTTACCTCATCCATAAAATGAGGGGCTGAACAGGCTTCTCTGTTTGAGTCCTGCTTTAATATTCCCCCGCTCTGCCCTACTGATGGATACCAAGGCTGGGAGAGGCCATAATCTGCAGGCCAGCGTTTCTCCACACTCATGGGAAGAGCAGACAACCTCCAGCACCCTGAACAGGCTGGTGCCAAAGTGTGAGCACAGCCAAGCATCTGCGGGCATTGTGGGGAGCCAGAAATCAGGCTAGCTGTGTAGGCAGATGGGACCCCAGCTAAGCACAGGATGTCCCAGTGAGGGTACGCTATTCCAACCCAAAGTTTATAGAGGGTCTCTTGCCCCTAGGATAAAGAAGAAAATGCCTCTAAAGGAATCAAAAACATGTGATTCAGGGACAGATGAGGACAGGGAGTACAGCTGAAGGATCTTTGTTAGTAGTCTATTTCAGTTAAGGTATCACATACACACAGGAAAATATACATATTCATGTACATCTTGATACACATGAAATGAACAATACCATGAGACAAGTACAGATCAAGAAAGAACGATATCTGCACCTCAGAAATCCTCTCCATGCCCTCTGAGTCTCTTGTTCCCTAAAGATACCTGCCTTTCTGAATTCTAACACCATGGATTCATTTTGCCTGGTTTGAACTTGATAGGAATGGAATTATATAGTATGGATTCTGGAATCTAATTCCCTTGCTCAGGATTGCTTGTGAGCTTCATCCATTATGATAGGTAACAAGCTTTCATTCATTTGCACTTTCGCATAGTAAGAACTTATGAAGAGTTAAAATCAATGAGATAACCTTGAGTCTAGGGTAGGGTGCTCATTGATAGAAGAAAAAGCAGGTACCAGGTGTGGTGGCACATGCTTGTAATCCAGCAGCTCAGGAAGTTGAGGCAGATGGATCACAAGTTCAAGGCCAGCCTCAGCAACTTAGTGAGGCCCTAAGTAACTAAGTGAGACCCTGTCTGAAAATAAAAATTAAAAGGGCTGTGGATGTAGCTCAATAGTAAAGCACCCCTGAGTTCATTTCTCAAAAAAAAAAAAAGAGGAAGCAGGTTTACATACAATCCTCCAGAAATCAGTTAACCCCCATGTGGTGCTTCCTGCAGAGTCCCACGCCTTCCTCCTGGGGGGCTGTAGAGGTGGAAAGTGAGGCCTTGATGTCCCAAACTTACTTCAAAGCCTCAGTCCATTGTTAGGTCGCCTTAGACTCAACACCTTTGACTCAACACCTTTGACTCAACACCTTTGACTCAACATCTTATACCATTCCACAGCCATGAGGTGGGTATAGAGAAGAAAACATTTTATGGAGAAGAAAACAGAGGTTGAATAAATTGTCCTGAGGTTGCACAGCTAAGAAGGGAACTCAAATCCCAACCCACATGACCCCAAATGCCAAACCTCTTACTACTCCAAGTTGGCAGGAAGTTTGCCAACTGGACCTGGCTCCCACCTACCTCATCTGGCACTGTTTGCCCCAAAGCTACACTGGCCTTGGGATTTTCCTGCCTACGGGGCCAGTCCACACTGCTGCCTTTGCCTGGCGTTTACTCAGTTCTCAAAATGGCTAGTTCAGAGCAACCTCCTGGTATGATGGTTAGAACCCTAAGCTAGGAGTCAGATCACCAGACTCCACCTCAGTTCCATCACAGCTTCACTGTGTGACCTTGGACAAGCCACTGGTCTATGCCCCCCATTATTCTCTCAGAGCATCCTGTTCCCTCCCTTTGCAGCCCTAACACCCTGTATAATGGTTCACCCTTCTGTGTTCACTAGTTTGTGCCTTTTTCCACCAACAGACCACAGACTATGAGAGGACAAAAATGTATATGTTTTGTTTATCGCTGCTTTGGGTAGTACTTGGCACATAGTAGGTCTTCAATATGTTAAGTGAAGAAAAGGTGGGGAAGAGAGAAGGACAGGACTGTCCCTTTAAGCTGAGTGGTTGCCTGAAGGCAGGTCTAGTTCCAAACTGTTCTATGTTCCCCAGCAAAACCCTTTCCCTGCTCTGAACCTTGGTTTCCTCAACTGTCAAATAAGGGTCCTAAAACAGAGGACCTCTAATAGCCTTCGAGCCCACCTGACCTTCAGACCACAGGTTCTAGCATGCTGGTAACTCCAAAAGCCTCAAGACCCCAAGCCTCGTTTGCCTCTTACCCACCTTTAACCCATATAGCACTTTAGATAGGGAGTCCCCAGCCTGTGAGGGGCATTCACACCTGCTGCAGGGGAGAACCAGAAAACATGAGTTCTCTTCCAGTTCTAACAGCTCAGGTCCCTTTGTGTTTGCTTTTGCAGTATTGGGAATTGAGCTACAACAATTGCCCACTGAGCTGCATCCCCAGCCCTTGTTAATTTTGAGACAGGGTCTTGCTAAGTTGCTGAATTTGGTCTTTGAACTTGCAATCCTCCTTCCTTAGCCTTCTGAGTAGCTAGGATTATAGACGGACACCAGCTCCACTTATGTCCCAAATGTACAGAGTAAATGGGAAAGGAGATGACGAATGAATTTCCCAGGGAACTGCCTCTATTTCTTCATCAGGACCCTTGCCCCATCTGACTTCTCAATTTCCAATAGTCTAATCCCACTCTGTCCTTGTCATTGTGTATGCAGCTGATCCTACTGCAGGCTGGAGCTCTAGCAGAGCTAGAGGCTATCTGTGTTTTGCTCATCTTTGAACTCACGGCACCTAGCACACACCCTATACTCCATATGGCCAAGGCGAAGCCAAATCCATCACCGTGGGCAGGGCCTGCCAAGATCTGCAGAAGAGGCCACTTCCCAAGGGCAGAAGGGCCTGAGGAGAAGAGAACCTGGTTTCCAATTTAGAGGCAGAACCCAGATGAGCCCCCCAAGCCTCTGGCCTTTTGTTTTCCTGACACATCTTCATTGGGCCCCACACTGGCAGGGGCAGCCAGTCTCCAATAGAAGGCTGAGGAGTCATCTCCTCTGAGGTCTCTGCAGTCACTTGCTTCCCACCTAACCAGCCAGCCAGAACTAACACTGCATCTGCTATTTCCATTTTTCTGACAATGAAACTTTTGGCTTTGGAGTTCTTTCTGCTTGTCTTTAAAAACTAAAGTAAAAGATTTAGTCCTGACCCAAGAGTTCTATAAAGGGAAAAGGCCACTTATTTTACTTGTTGAATACAATGGACACCCTAAACTGCCAGGGTTTTATGCTGCTGGGCATGTGGGTATTCTGGTGAGCCCATGTGACTGTGCAGTGTCATTCTCACAGAAGAGAGCAGGACAAATGTGCACATACAAACTGAACTGGTCAGCCCCTTGGCCAAGTCACTTGCTGCCTCAGTGACTTTGGGCAGCTCGCCTAAACTGTAGACTACAGTTTTGTTATTTGGAAAATAAGAGTAGAAATAATTTCTATTTCACACATTGTTGTGAGAATCAGATCTCATGACTGGTGTTTTGTAACTACTAAAAAACACCATCTTGCCAGGCGAAAAGGTACATGCCTATTAATCCCAACTACTCAAGAGGCTGAGACAGGAGGATCACAAGTTTGAGGCCAATCCTGGCAATTTAGTGTGAACCTAATTCAAGGTAAAATTTTTAAAAAAATTTTTTTTTAAATTTTACTGGGAATGTAACTCAGAGGTAGGTAGAACACTTATCTACTAGCATGCACAAGCCCTGGGTTCAATCCCCAGTACAGCAAAAACAAAACCAAAACGAAAAAAACACCACCTAAGTATCAGCAGTTATTAAAAATTAGAAGACCTGAAAACTTGAGAAAAACCCTAATTTCTCTCCAAAGAGTAATTGTTTTCATACCTCAGAGTTTAGCTCTGACTGCATTCTGGGTTGAGCAAACCCAACAATGCACTAAGTAATTCAGATTCCAAGAAACTTCATGACTAGACTCATGTGACTGTTTACTTGACTGTAAATCCATTTACAGGAGATTACTCCACCTCCTCCCATTCAGGTTCTGAGCTTAAAAACCAAAATCCTGGGAACCACGGAGAATCCCAAGTGGGGCTCAGAAGAAAATCAATGGTTCAGGTCTCTGTCCAGAGCCTAGAGAGGGAATTGTGAAAAAAGTAACAGATGAGACAAGAATCACTAAGATTTGCCACAGCTGTCAGGTTATACTGAAAACAGATCTCATCAATTCTAGTCCCTTCTACTAGCAAGTCTTTATTTCCAGAGAGATGACAGTTTGCAGAGTCACCCATGAAGTGAATAAGCCTCGGGCTTGTTTTTAAAGCTTCCCACTATTCCTTGGCAAGTCCATGTCTTACAACACCAACTGACAATCCACCAAAAGGCAGCATAACTGGCTTTGGTCACATCCCCTCCACCAATTTCTTACCTCCCCAGCTCCTCCCCGATGTCATAAAAGTCCTCCACCTTCTGCTGCTTGAACGTCTCCATGTTTGAGCTCCTCATGGAGGCCTGGACCATACAACCCTGAAATGGGAAGAAACCTGAAATTAATTCGGTTTATTTATTTATTTAGAGACAGGGGCTTGCAAAATTGTTCAGGCTGGCTTCAAATTTGCAATCCTCCTGCCTCAACCTCTGGAGAATCTGGGATTACAAGCATGTGCCACCACATCTGGTTATTTATTCAAATTTACTAAGGAGACAGAAAAAGAGTCCTTCTTACTTCTTTTGAAGAAGTTCTGAGAAAAAGATCCATGGTGAACTATTTGTTCTCATTAAGTTCAGATCCACTGAGAAAAGAAAAAACTGTGGTACAGTAATGAAAGCACTAGTTTTTGAGTCAGAAGTCCCAGGTTCAAGTCCCATTTAGGCTGCAAGGGATTTTGCTTCCTCATCTGTAAAATGGGCTAATTCTGTAAAAATCAACTTCAAGTCATGAAATTGTTTGGTAAATGACAAAATGCTATAAAAAGGCAGGAATTATCATGACCTCAGCTCCCTCAGGGGTTGTGCCACCCAACTGCAAGTCTGAACAGATTGGTAACTGCTCTCACTCATCACCCCAAGGGGAAGATGGGCGGGAATAAAGTGACAAATTATAACAGGCACCAAGAGTCAGAAGCCTGAGGTACTGGTTCCAGCTTTGCCTGCAACTAGATCTGTGATTTCACTGCTTGTGGAGAGGCTTGGTTTCCTCATCTGTAAAGTGGAACTAAGTTCCCGCCCAGGGCACCTTAATGAGAACCACAGGGCTACTCTGAGCCATCAGGAGCCCTTATCACTCTACCAAAAGAGACTTTGCATACTCCCCTGGGATCTTTGCCCATTCCTGAGACAGCTACTTGCCACCCTGGACAGCACCGGGAGGGCAGGGCCCAGGGCATAGTCTGCCAGTCAAAAAGATAAAACTTGTGGATCTGTATTTCAAAAGTCATTAATTAGAAAAGGCCTCTCAGAACCCATTTTGGCTAGCATGGGTAGCACCCCTGCCTGCCAATCAGATGCCAAACATGCCCAGGCTCCATGTAACTCAAAAGATCAATTTCAACAGGCTGGGTGGAGACACCATTACATAAGGGCACATCTCACCAATGCCAAGTGGTTGGAGCTGTTCTCACTCTCAGGGGATATACACATTTCCACTTTCTTTCCTCCAGCTCTGCCCCCTGCAAATCAGAGCACCACTATCTAGATGCTACCTCCACTGTCCCTCCTGCCAAGGCACACACACATCTGAAGACCCCCCCAGGCAGAGCTGGCCTGGCTTCAAGGTCTAACTCTCAGGATCACCTGCCTGTCTGCCTCCATAGTTCTTTACGTATCCTCTCCTTGCCTGGTCTCTACTATGCAGTCAGAGCCTGGACATGGAATAACAAAAAGAACAGGCTGCAGCATCCCCAGCTCTGGACTAGTTTGGTGTGCAATAGCACTATGGCCCACAACAGGTTGGCACCCTCTTTGGGTCGCAGTCTTCTCAAATGTAAACAGAGGTAACATTATCCATATCACCTACTGTGATATATGCATCTGGGAATCCACTGTGATAAGAATTATAAACTGCTATACAAATAAGGAGGATGATTGTTAATGTTACTTGATTCATTTCAGATTATTATTTGTGTTT
Organism: Sciurus vulgaris; assembly: GCF_902686455.1. Lineage (NCBI taxonomy): Eukaryota > Metazoa > Chordata > Mammalia > Rodentia > Sciuridae > Sciurus > Sciurus vulgaris. Next base: position 111,589,028 of record NC_136462.1, read on the forward strand.
CTGCTTCCCACAGCCATTGAGACAACCAATTTGGTTCCTTTCTCAGAAAAAACAGTCTCGGAGTCCCCCAGCAAAACCAGAATCAGAAGCTAGGCCTACCCTCACCCCCAATATTATGGCAAATCTTCTGAGTCTAGTCTTAGAGGTGGTGGGACTGCTGTCTACCATCTTCTTTTTGCTGAAAAACTCCTTCCAAACAACTATTTGGGTCAGGTCGTAAGGGTGGGGGTGACTAAACTCACATAGCTAGATGTAAGCAGAAAACTCCAAAAAAATTTTTTTTGTTGGCAAAAACCCTAAGAGTGGTCTCAGGAATTTTCCATTTGGTGAGAGGTCAGCTCCATTCACCACCAGAGGCTGAGATGCATTTGAAGAAGCCCCAGTTCCTCAGTAAAACAGCTCCACATCTAGGATGGTCAATGTTAGCAAGAAGGGGAGCACCGTAAGGTTCAACTCACCTGCCAAATTTGGCCTCAACTTATCTGTCCACCTATTCTATATCACAGCCAAAGTAGACATTTCCCATTCCCCCAAAACTTTCACTCCTACCATGCCTCTGCTGGAGCAGGGCCCTTTCCACAGAAGCCCAACCTGGAGAGCCCTCCAGGCAAAACCCTCTTCCTGCAAGGCCCAGCTCAAATGCTACCATCTCTGTGAGGCACCACAATCCTTCCTCCCACAAACAAATGAAAATTCTCCCCGTTTAAATTCCCAAAGAGTGCTCTTCATACATATTTAGGGTTAGAATTTGGGTTCAGATCATAATCTATGTCTATCTCAGAAGTAGGCAGCACAGATTACACAGTAACACAGGTCTGGGTTCAAATCCCAACTCTGCCACTTATAAACACATTGTCCTTAGCTGAGCACAGGATAGCTTTTCTGAACTTCAAATTACTTCCATGGGAAATTAGACCTATACAATGCCTGCTGATGTTGAGTATGTGGAGCAACTAGAGCTCTCAAATACTGTCAAGGGGAGTACATACAGGGACAACCACTCTGGAAAACTGCTGGAGCGGGGGACATAATAAAAGAAATGCATACAGCTCCTTCTGGGGTTCAGTGGTAGAGTGCTTGCCTGACACATGTGAGGTACTAGGTTTGATCCTCAGCACCACATAAAAATAAATAAATAAAATAAAGGTATTATGTCCATCTACGACTAAAAAAATATTCTAAAAAAAAGCAATGTGTGTGGTTGTTTTCCAGAATGGTCCATGTTTGAATGTTCACAATATTATTAGGAATAACTAAAAATTGGAAGCAACCCAACCAAATAATTATCAACTGAAGAATGGATAAATTGAGATGTATCCATACAATGGAATTATACAACAATGAGAATTAACAAACTACTGCTACCTGCTACAACAGGGTTGAATCTCATTAATGAACATGTTGAATGAGAGAAGTCAAATGCCAAAGATTACATAGTGTGTGGTTCCATTTTAGCAAAACTAACCTGTGATGCTAGAAGTCAAAACAATGGTTCCATCTGGGTGGGACGTTGTGACTAGAAGGGGACACAAGAGACTTCTGGGTGTTGGCAATGTTGGTTCTCAATCTGGGTGATGGTAATATGGACACATGGGATGTGCATGTATTTTGCTTGCAATCAAAGTTTTATATAATTCTTAAAATTAGACATTTCTACTTTATGGATAAGTGAGATACATGAAATGTTTGAAATGGTCTCTGGACAATCCTGATATGTTTCTCCTCTCCTGCCTATTGTCTTGGAACCCCATAAGTGTTGTGACATTTTCATTCCTGTCCCCTCGAAGTAGCTGATATACAGCAGACACTCCATAAATGTTGGTTGGTTTGCATTTAGTGCCCCAGCCTCCTTTCTCAAAGACATAGCTCATACAGTAAAACAACACATAACAGCTTAAAGCCCTTTCCTAATACCTCCCCCAAACTGACTGCACTTTATCAGTCTAGAAGCATGTAAATAAACTAGAGAAACTCTGAGGTGGATTTATTGTCACCAGGTAGGACCTAGAAAAGGACCGAAAGGCACAGGCGCCTTTCTGAGCCTGAAAAGCTGAAACCACATGGCAGAGGGAAGAGACATGGCTACAACTTTTGGCCAGAGACACAGGTCATTAGCTCCAGACATTCCAAGGATGAGACCCACGTTAGTACCCACATTTCTCCTACCGGAGTCCTTGGAATTCATATTCCTGCCTACCACCTCAATAACAGGCAATACCCTGGGGTGCTAACAGATTTCCTAGGACCCCACAGAAGTGGACCTCACAGACACCTATTTAGGGGATTTTAGACTCTGCTTCAGGAGCCAACAGGGTGAGAAAGTGGGGCCAGGGTAGTTTCACACTATCTGTTCTATGTGCTAGGATTCTGGGTAAGAACTCACTGTGAAACAGAAGTTTCACACCTTTGTGAAACCACTGCTTCTGGTCTAACCTACTTGTTTGACAAAAGGAGGAAACTGAGGTCCAGACAGGGGAAGGGACTTGCCAACAGTCACACAGCTAGCTCATTGAACTTCTCAGGGCTTGGGTAGAGAGCCGTCCAGCCCTTCCAAGGGTAGCTTGGGGTTGGGAAGTCAGTGGCCTCCTGGGGGACAACCTAGGAGATATTCAAGCCTGAAACATCACTTCACATTCACTAAGCCCTCTCTCCCACTGTCCACAGTTCACTCTGCAAAAGTAAACTCTGAGTTCCTCACCTCACCTCGTACAGTAAGTGAGAGAAACAGGACCATGGCAGGGACAGGCAGTGGTTTGGGTCAAATACAAATGACTGATCCCTCACACACACCCACATTAGGAATCATCACATTCAGGCTGTGGGGAGGCTGCCAAAAGAAAGTGGAGGAGGGCTTACAGAGCCCTTCTGGCCACTCCATGCTTTGACCCACCACAATCCCTGATGAGGAAGTTGGGGCACAAGAGGTCTGCCACCTGCCTGAGCTGACATGAGAAAAACTCCATCTTCCTGGTAAAGATCTGGCTTTGCTCCACCTCCTCATCTAACAAATAGGAAGGCTTCTGGGAGGCCATGAGGGTCAGTTCAGGGCAAGCCAGAAACTTGGCCCAGGACAGCAGATGTCCACCCACACCACACACTCCTGAGCCCCTATCCAAGCCCTCCAGGAAGCCTCTGAATTATCAGTGGGGTCAATTAGATGCTAAAACACATCTTGGGGGGATAGGTGTTTGGGGAAAAACAGCTCCAAGATAACCATAGAGTAGCCATGACACCAGCACCCCTTAGTCAATAGGACTGCCCCTGAAATACCTTTGCAGAGACAGTTGGGAAACTGTCTGGAACCAGAACAGCATCCCCCAGCTGCCCTCCACAGGATTTTAGAGTACAGGGTGCCAGGGGCTGTGCCCATCTGACTGCAGCAGCCAGCTATGGCACCCTCTCCAGTGTGCACCCTTGTGCACCCCTAACTTACCACTACTTGCATGGCCTCAAAGCAGCTCACCCCACTAGAGTTCGTCCTGTCCTTTGAAAGCTAAATCCATTTCCACCTTGCAGCGTTATAGTGAGGGTTAGCCAAACCAAGGTATGCCTGTGAGCCATCCACAATGCCTGCCCAGAGTCCGGGTCAACCCTGGCAATGCCCTTCCACCCCAGCCTGCAGAGGACCGGCTGGCTGCCTCCACGGGCTGCTGAGCTCTGCGCACCCTAGCTCTGCCCCAGAGAGGGGCTCCTGAAGCAGGGGCCCACAGCTCATTCGGCCACACAGGAGGCTCAAGGCATACTGAGCACACTTCCCGCATCACCTCCTGGGCCGCAGGCATAGGAGGTGTGAAAGACAACAGAGGCTGAGAACCTTGGCCTCTCCTCTCCCGGGAACTGGCCCCGAGCATGCTCTTGCCTTTTGAGGGGGCTTAACTTGATGGAAGTCTGCTCCCCACCCGCGCCAGGCCTCTGCTCGCCGCCCCTGCCTGTCAGGCTTCCGAGCGTGCCTGGGGCAGATTGGCGATCTGATGCCAGACACAATGCCCAGGGCACTGCCGGCCATACCAGGGGCCGGCGTCAGGATCCCCGAAAGTGCGCCCCGGGGCTCTGCCCGTCAGCCCCAGCCCCTGGCGCTGCGGCCGTCGGGCTGTGCGCGCGGTCCCGCCCGTCGAGCCCGCAGACCAGCGCTACTCACGGCGGAAGGCTGCGCAGCGGCGGCCGAGGCGGGCACGACGGGACGGGAACGCGGCGGCGTTCCCGGCGCCCAGCTCCACTCTCCTAGCAGAGCGCCCAGTGCCCGCCCGCAGTCCTGGAGGAGCCGAGGGGGCGGAGCGGCCGGCCCCGTCCCAGGCGCCGGCTGGAGGCGCGCCCGGCTAGCGTCCGGGGTTCCGGGCGCCCCCTACTGGGAGCCCCCTCCCGACCGCCCCGGGGGCGAGGGCCTGGAGCCCTTCTGCTGCCTGGAGCCCTGAGGTGCCTCTTGCCGCAAGAGGTGGCAAGATGGTTAGAGCGTCCTTTCCCACTCTTGCCCTTTACTTGCTGGGCGGCCTTTGGCAAGTCAGCAAACCCTCTCCAAGCCTTGTCTTAATGAACTGATAGGTGTATTACATAGTCTGGCACAATTGCTCAGAAAACAGCATTTCTGGTCCCCCTACCTCATTCCAATCCCCCACCCCCACACCCTCACCGTGAGGGAGTAAATTGGGCCAGGAAATAGGCCCCTTTTCCCGCTTGCAGCCAGAGTATTCCCTGACATTGCAGAGATTCTTCTGGGAACCTCACCGCCCACGTTTCACAGCAGGGTAGCAGCTGTGATGGGAACACTCCCTCCTTAACTGCCCCCCACCCAGTTTGGGAGCATCCGGTCTCATTTGCCCTTTCCATCCCTAGTCCTGACAGAGTTAGAGTTAGTGAAACCCCCATGTCACCAAAAATATTTTCCTAATAAAGGAGTTAGGAGTGGATTCTTCCTCTTTCTCTGCCAAAGGAAAAAGAGAGAAAGAAGGAAGAAGAAAAAGGAAATTCCAAAGGAAAAAAGGAATGATAGCTGAGGAGGTGATGGGAGAAAGGAAGGGGAAACAAGTTAAACCCACTTCAGTGGTCTTATTTCAAGACAAGAAACCTGTTAGTGGAAGGAAACAGTCTCCTTCCTGGAGCTATTGCTAGATCACCCACAGGGCCCCTCCAGAGAGCTGAATATTAGATGCAGAGTCCTATGGCCCAGTTAAAAGCCCTATTCTGCCCTCCCTGTGTGTGGTCTTGGGATGGCTCTTCCTTCATCGGTGAAGAGGGAGAAACATCCCTTTCAGTAGTTTCCTCCGGACCTGCTGCGGTGCTGAAATGGGACCGTGTGTAAGATGTACCAGAGGAGCTCTACCAATGTGCACATCCTGTCCCTGATTTAGCCTTTTGGACACTGGGGTTCTGACAAATAAAGATAGACCCCGCCCCACAGTGAGTAGTGCCTCAGCCTCTGGGAAGATCCCAGAGCTTCCTGTACAACATTCCAGGAAAGGGGGCAGGCTATGAGCCTGTCCTGAGAGCACCATGCTAGACGGGGTAACATCCATCATCAAAGGCAGGACTGAAGTCAGCAGACAGAGGGGAATGATACCCACTGGTGAGGTCTCACCTGCATAGGGAGCCCCTCACCCTCCAACCATCCCTGACACCTGCTCCCTCATTTCCAGTTATCTATTGCTATGTAACACACCATTTTGACTTTGGTTTCACAAAACAATAATTTCATTATATTAAGGCATTCTGAGGAGCAAGAATTCAGACAGCTCAGTGTAAGGGGCTCATCTCTGTTCCACAACATTTGGGACTTAATCCGGAAGACTTGAGTGGCTGGCAGTGACTTGGATGGCTGGGGACTTGAATCATCTGGAAGCATCATCATGCCCAGTGCCTGGGCTGCAATGAATCCAAGCCTGAGCTCAGTTGACACTGCTGAGCACCTTGTAAGTAGCTGCTCCACCTCTTTCTCCTGATCCTCATGTTCCAGAACTAATTTTCAGCAGTGGCATCCCCTGGCCTGAGTCAAAGCAGACATTCTTGAATTTGGCAGTTAGTAAATTAGTCAGAGAAAATTGTAGCTCGAAGGGTCATTGTCAACCCATCCGGCCCAGTCTTTTTTCAGATGAGGAAACTGAGGCTCAGAGGTTAGTCGCTGGTCCAAGTTCACACAGATGGTTAGAAGCAGAGCTAAGATTAGAATAAGGTCTCCTCCAGATTCTCAGTCTCATGTTCCTTCCATTGTACTTGCCAACATGCGGTTGCCTAGGAGGATACCATTTGGAGTTGCATTTTGTTTCTGAGGCTGAGAGAGTTCATCAGGCCCTCCCTCACCTGAGGGCAGAAACAAGACACTGAGCACTGAACATGGAACTAAGGTAACAGTGGAGAGACCAAGGGAGGCTCAAGGACAGTAGAACCAAGGATACCTACTATTTGGTTAGTTATTAATATGTGTGAAAGATTTAGATCAGTGTCTAGCACTCGGTAAAGCACTCAATGAGTATTAGCTATTTTTGTTCTTTTTTTTAAATATCTGGTATGAGCTCCCTTAGGGAGAAGATGGATCTTATTCACCTTTGCACCCAACTTCACCCGCATGTTGCCCAAACCAGATTCTCAACAAGTATCAGATAGTCTGGAATGTGGGCTTCTTGTCAATGGATCCAGTGCTGTCACCTTTCTCTGGCAATCAGGCAGGCCAGGTGATTCCTTCCCAGCTGGCTTACTCCCTGGGTAACAGGCAGGTAGGCAGGAAGTCTCCTCCTTCCAAAGGTGGACTGGCAGCCTGGCTTCTCAACCTTCTCAGTCCTGCCACCCTGCTTCGTGCCCTCTGCTCTCCAATACCCAACCAGGCAACGTCAGGGCATGGAGCTAGGCAGGCCTGGCAGTCCTTCCTGCTCCCCACTCAGGAGGCCAACTGGCTTCTACGGCCAGCACCTTGCTGGACTCAGAAAGGCCTTGACCCCATCACAGTGATGGGACAGGGAAGAGGAGAGAGAAGAGGAAGGAGCTGGAGATGGGAGACCTTACTTCTTCTTGGAGGTCCTGGAGGATGGGGATTTCTGGGCACGTGTGCACACTCATTCACTCTACAAACATTCCACACCACTTTTGGGGGTTAGGCACTGGAGCAGGGAGAAGTGGAGGCCTAAAGCCAGAAAGGGTCAGGTCTCCTCTGGAAGGGTCCTCAAGATAAAGGGGAGGCTTGATTCTCCTTGAAAGAAGAATACTGTTGGGAGGGAAGATCACGTGAGTGAGGAGACAGGTGGGTGAGTGGGAGCAGCTGTGTATAAAGGGCTGTGGGTATGAAACTACCTGTCATTTACTGTCCAGACTTCTACTTGAGCCACACAGGGGTCACCTTGCAGGATCATGATCCAGGCCTATGGTATTGCATTCCCTTTGGGCCAGAGACACCCTTTCCATGCTCTCCTTTAGGGTTATGAACTCCATCCACTTACTTTGGGCTCAAGAATCAGCCAGGCCTATTTGTATTCCCACTCACCCACTTTTGGGGCTAGTCACTTCCCCTCTCAGGGCCTCAGTTGCCTCATCTTTAAAATGGGAGTAATTACACTTTTCAGTGCTGATGTGAGGATCAGGTTCACCTACACTTTGCCAAATGTTTGAGGAAGCACTGGCACAAATTTTGGCTTCCCTTCCTCAATACAGTCTGTCCCCTGAGCCATCTCTCTCTAGCCATGTTGTTCCTGCCTATGTCTATGAAATACTTTCTTCTTTCCTTCATCAAGCCAAGGCTTAGCTCAATTCCAACCTCATTCATTTTTCAGACATTTTTGTAGTTTCCATCCTGGGCCCCTTGGGATGCTGGAATCCTGTGTTCTGGGGCCAGAGAGGTGAGTCCAGAGATAAGGGGATGATCCCTGAGTGCCTGGGAGGGGGCAGGGGAAAGGAGCTCCGAGAAGAGAGAACTCTTCCCATAGCTCACAGTCACATCTGCCAAGCTGAAGATATGGTTTCACTTTTCGGGGTTTGCTAATGGATCCTTGGAGTGACTTCTGTCAGCCTTCCCTACACTGCCAGTCATGTGATTCGACCCATGAGAGACCTCCCCACACAGGCAGGATGGGTAGGAAAGCATTTCCTCCCCTCCTTCTCTGACTGTAGGGCCATCCCTGGTCACTCTGAAGGCAGCTCTTTCTACACCACTGACTGGCCCCTGACCTCTGTGTGGTCTGCCCTCTTGAACTCAAAGCTCCTGTTCTGCCCTCCTTGCTCTGACTCCATCTCTACTGAGCCCAGGTTCTGTTATGATAAGATGCATCTGGGAAAACAAAGTCACAGGATGCCAAGTCCAGCCATTTATAATGCTCTCTGTCCCAATAGGACTGGGCCTGCTCTGTGCCCTCCAGATCTGTTCTCTAAGCTAAGGGACACAGGATTCCTCAACCCTTTTGTTTATTTGTTTTTGTTTTTTAAATATTTTTTTTAGTCATAGGTGGACACCATACCTTTATTTTATTTTATTTTTTTAATTTGGTGCTGAGGATCGAACCCAGGGTCTCTCACATTGCTAGGCGAGCATGCTGCCACTGAGCCACAGCCCCAGCCCTCCTCAACCCTTCTCTTTCATGAGATTTTTCTGGTCTCTCAGACTTGGTTTCCATCACTCTATCTATACAGAGTGTTTTCATCCTTCTACCCAGATCAAATCAACATGTGTAGAGTCTATCATAAGCCAGCCACTGTGCTATTTTTCAATGATTTCCTTTAATCCCCAAGTTAAGTGCCTATTTTTAAACCAATTATTAATTGGTGAGGAAACTGAAACTCAAAGAGAGTAGCAAATATTTGCATTTATCCAGGCTGTGCAATTTCCAAACTCCACCTTCCTATTTGGGAGGAAATGGCTTTGGTGGCTGTATTTGGGTGCAAGTGGATATAAAGCATCGTCTTCCACCACCAAAGTTGAAAAGGGAAAATCCTCTCTCCCTCAGTCCTTGAGACTTAGACTTGGCTAATTAGATACTTCCTCCCAGCACTTTGAATTCCAAGTAAGTAATGGCAAGATGATCACAGAGGGGGTCAGCAGCAGTCAAGGCATCCTGGACAGATTATGTTCAGTCTTCAGAGCCCCTTTGTCCCTGCTGTTCCAGCCTCCATTGATTCTGAATCCCTTTAGCTTTCTGGTAAATCCTTTTGTGCTGAGTTGACAAGAAACTCACTGATACTAGGAGAGACAGGCACAGCCAGAATTTTCCACCTCTTCACCGGGATTCAAGGATCCAAGGTTGACAGCGGGCGCTGGCCTGGAGAGCAACCAGACCAGATTGCAGCAGAGAAAAAGGGGGCCCAGGGGGGTGTCTCTAAGAAAAAAGTGAAACCGATACATCAGGCAATGTGCTTCAACCTAGAGTAGTGCTCTCGGAGAAGACTTGGTGATGAATTTATTCTCCTTTTCTAGGAAAATTAAATGAATATAAAACTAAGTGATATTAAACCTAGAAAAAACAAAAAGGTATATAAACAAGGAAACGTCACTAATGCACTATGGCTCAGTTTTGAACTGTGAATAATATTTACATGTTTTTAAAATGTAAATGATACTTTTTAAATGATCTCAGTGGAGAGATAGATAGGAATGGAAAAAGTATAAGCATTAAATCCCAATCAGTCATAATTGGAAGTCAGTAGATTAAAAAAAAGAGAAAAGCATGAAATTGCATTATAATAATGTTTTTTTAGAAATACAATGATAAATAACAAAAGAAACAGCTTTGACTATTGAAACTAGTGACTTTCAGGCTCAAGTGTGGGGCCAGATGGGGTGGAAGATGGTGGTTTTTAGTAGTAAGACTCATAAAGTTTTGCTCTATAGTACAAAAATGTTACTTTGGTAAAAACTAAATTAAAAGAAAAAAAGGAAAAGATTGATAGAAAAAAAGGCAAAGAAAAGCATAGCTGAAGAAATTAAAGTTCGTGGGCTTCGTAGTAACCAAGAATAATCGTCCACTGATGCAGTGACTAGTTTTACCCACTTTACAGGTGAAAGCTATTGAGACTCACATAGTTAACATGTAGCAGAGCCAAAATTGAAACCTATGCAACCAGTCTGATGACTGCAGAGCCCCAGGTATGCCATACCCTAAAGTGCCAAACTCTGCATTCAGCCAAGGAAACCTGCCTAAGTGGACTGGGGTGGCTCAGTGACCCTCAGGATAATGAAGTGGCACCTTAGGCACAACAGGACCTATTCTTTCTCACCCAACAGTGGCCAGAAGATACAGCTTTGGATTTGAGGAAAGCCTGAGTAGAAGTAACTCCAGGAAAGAGGACAACTTGCCTGAGGAGGCCTCCTGATGAAGACAGTGGGGGCTTTAGGGAGAAGCAAGGAACAGGCAATTCTGACCCTCCTCAAGGGACAGAGTTGGGAAAGGAAAGACAGCTCCATCTAGAAGTGAACTACACCATGCTGCACTGTGCTCTGAATAAAGCCCTACTTTTTGGCAGTGTGTCCCCAATCTGTATGTTCCCACATCATCCCTGACAGGAAAGCTAGTCTCACATGCCAATGCACTTACACAGTTTATAAGTTGGAGAATAGAGAAGTTTGCCAGAATGTAAGAACAAGACAAAAAGGTGAGAAATATGGACAAACTTTGAAAGGCATAGAGAACAGGACTAGGAAGTTCAGTATTTATATAAAATGAGAGGTAGGACAAAAGAAAAAATTAAAAGAAAGAAATAGTAAAAAGATATACCAAAAAAAAAAAAAAAAGATATAAGTCTTCAGATTAAAAGAACCTACCAGGATGGGGATATAGTTCAGTGGTACAGCACTTGCCTACACCAGGCCCTGGGTTCAATCCCCAACACTGGGAAAGAGAGTGTGTGTATACACACACCCACACACCCACACACACACACACACACACACACACAGGTATATATACATATATGGAGAGAGAGAGAGAGAGAGAGAGAAACAAACAAACAAAAATGAAAAATGTAAACTCATCAGGGGCCACACAGGGTTAATGAAAAAGTATGGCACATCATGATGAAATTTTAGAACCCTAAGAATATAGGGAAAAAAATCCTAAAAGAAGAGAGGGGAAAGCATGTGCCTCAAAAATATAAATCAGATCAACAACAGACTTATTAGTCAAGTCAAAATATCTACTATCATTTTATGATACACATCTGAAAAAATAACTCTAGAAGGTATAAAAAAATGTTTAAAGAATCCAAGAAAGAAAGTGATAGAGTACATAAGAAACAGTTGGACCTGTTATAATCCAGAAAAAAGGCATAGCTAGAAAGAAAATAGGGACTGACACTCAGAGGATTCTTGGTCAAACTGCCAAATTTTAATGACAGGGAATTATGTTTCTTTATGCATCGAATACTACTTCTTTAGAATGTCTTAGAATCACTGGATCCTTTGAAGTTATTGATTTAGAGCTTGTGGGGGTCACACTGAAGAACTCGAATCTTTAGCAGATCCCTTAGGAGATTCATATCTACTCTAAAGCTTGAGGCTCAACAAGTATTTGTTTCTAGAAAGGAATAATATATGAAATCATAAAATAAATGTGTTATTGTTGATTTTGAGAATTAACCTATGGGCAAAGGAGTGATTTGTTTGACAAGGTTCAGATCAAAATGTCATTATATAAATATTGACAATGAAAAAAACATGTAGAAAACAAACATGGGAAGTAGAAAAAGAGGTAGAAAGAAGAGATTCATTCTAGTTAACATTATTTCAAATTATTAAGGAAGTCTTCCAAGGAAATGACAGATTCCAAGCCTGGAACTGGGACAACATAGGTAAACAGAGAGCACTTGTGCCAAAAAGTAAGAAGGGCCAAAAAAGCAGTTGAAATGTGTTAGGAGGGTAAGGTTACTGGCTTGAAGGGGCTCCCACTAGCCAGATTTGGAATTATTTGAATATGAATTAATGATAGGAATAGGTCCTATATATCTAGTACTTTTGAAAGTATCTACATGTTCTGATCTACTGAAAAATATATCTTTTAAAGAAAGGAAAATGACATTTTAAAAAAAGAATTCCCGCAAACAGTTGAAGATTTAAGAAATGATGGAATTAGAAAAATCACCATTTTATACTACATAGTAATAAGTGATTCAGATAAGAACTATCCCTGGATATTAAAACCACTGTTTGAAATATTCTTGAGGAGCAGGATATTTACATGGTCTCTATCACAAATCACTCATTATACTCATTACAAAGTACTTTTTACAATGCAGGATTCGGCAGATACTTCCTTTAAAAATGACCAAGTTTAACATCAATAAGAATGAGACAATTCAAACTCAAAAGCTTTTTCTCAGCGAAGAAAACAATCAACAATGTGAAGAGAGAGCCTGCAGAGTGGGAGAAAGTCTTTACCACACGTACTTTAGATAGAGCACTAATCTCGAGAATGTATAAAGAACTCAAAAAACTTTACACCAAGAATATAAATAAATGGTCTAAGGACCTGAGCAGACACTTCACAGAAGAAGATTTACAAGCAATCAACAGATATATGGAAAAATGTTCAACATCTCTAGTAATAAGAGAAATGCAAATCAAAACTACCCTAAGAGTTCATCTCACCCCAATTAGAATGGCTATCATCAAGAATACAAGCAACAATAAGTATTGATGTGGATGTGGGGAAAAAGGTACACTCATACATTGCTGGTGGGGCTGCAAATTGGTGCAGCCACTCTGGAAAGCAGTATGGAGATTCCTTAGAAAACTGGAATGGAACCACCATTTGACTCAGCTATCCCACTCCTTGGCCTATATCCAAAGGACTTAAAATCAGCACACTACAGTGACACAGCCTCATAAATATTTATAGCAGCTCAATTCACAGTAGCTAGATTGTGGAACCAAACTAGAGGCCCTTTAATTGATGAATGGATAAAGAAACTGTGGTATATATACACAGTGGAATATTACTCAGCTGTAAAGAAGAATAAAATTATGGCATTTGCAGGTAAATGGATGGAGCTGGAGAATATCATGTTAAGTGAGATAAGCCAATCCCAAAAAAACTGAAGGCCAAATGTTTTCTCTGATGAGTGGATGATGATACATAACAGAGGTTGGGAGGGTAAGGGAAGTATGGAGGAAGGATGGATTGTGTAGAGGGAAATGAGGAGTGAGGAGGGGTGGAGGAAGGAAAGATAATGGAATGAGACAAACATCATTACCCTGTAGACATGTATGATTACACAAACAGTGTGACACTACTTGGTGTACAACCAGAGAAATGAAGTTATACCCCATTTGTGTGCAACGAATCAAAAAATAATAATAAATCATAAAAAAGAAGAATGAGACAAATTGATATTATATGCCTGCTGATGTGTCGCATGGAGAAAGATTTACCATCATATATTTAGTACTAATGCCAAAAATATGTAGATCCTAAATCCAATCATGAGGAAACAATCAGACAAATCCAGATTGAGGGATATTCTGTAAAACAACTTTCCTGTACTCTTCAAAAATATCAGTGTCATGACAAAAACACAACTGTTCCAAATTAAAGGAGATTGGTGAGACTTAACTCAGTGCAACCTGTAATGAATGATTGAATCCTGAATTAAAAAAAAAAAAAGAGACAATGCTAAGCAACTTCATGAAACCCTGTCTCTACATAAAATACAAAATAGGGCTGGGGATGTGGTTGAGTATCCCTGAGTTCAATCCCTGGTACCCACACAAAAAAAATACAGTGTAGATATTTAAATATGGACATTTTATTACATAATTGCATCAATGGTGTATTTCTGAGTGGAAGAATCATATTGTGGTTATGGGAGGAGAATGTCCTTATTCTTAGAGCATGCATGTTGAGGTATTTCAGGGGGAAATGGCATAGTGTCTACAATTGTTTCTCATAGTGTCTAAAATTGTTTTCAACTGTTTGTGCTGAATGTAGTGGTGCACGCCTGTAATCCCAGCAGCTTGGGAGGCTGAGGCAGGAGGATTGAGAGTTCAAAGCCAGCCTCAGCAAAATCGAGGTGCTAAGCACCTCGGTGAGATCCTGTCTCTAAGTAAAATACAAAATAGTGCTGTGGATGTGACTTGGTGGTCAAGTGCCCCTGAGTTCAATTCCTGATACCCCCCGAAAAAAGGAATCTTCCTGAGATCCCAAGAAATATTAACATTGATGATACTAGTATAAAGTGCCAAATCTGTACTCTTTTAAATAAAATATTAAAAAGGCCACTCCAAAATAAAATCCAGGGGGGAATGTCATCTAAGGTTACCAGGCAGTTGTCTACCAAAAATAGAGGAGGAGAGTCTTAACCGTTGCTCTTGGATTTAAGTCAAGGTACTATATAGCCCTTGCGAAGCTCAACATTGCTTTTCTTGCTCAGTGATTTTAAAGAAATTGAGTAGCTCCAGTATGATATTTTTTTCCTTTTTTAAACTGCATTGCTATGCCCACCTAAGGCATGCCTCTGTGTATTGGTTATTACGGTATTTTTAAAACTAAAGTATTTCTTTAATTATTACAACCCAAAATACTGGTGCTTTGTATGAATCGTTAGTGCAGCATTCCTTAATTCTTTCTGCTATTTTGTCACAACTGTTATCTAAATAATCAAGTATTACATGAAAACATTATGACTTAAATAAATTTCAAGGTAACTGGACTTCTAAAGCACTTGTCTGTTTCCCTGATATCTACTTTAGCAATGATTATTTATGACTCTCTGACTCAATCAAGTAAATAAAAATGCATTTTATCACTGTTAAAAAAAGGGGGAGGGCTGAAGATACAACTCACTAGCACATGTTCTGAGCATGTGCAAGGCCCGGGGTTCAATCCCCAGGACCATGCCTGCACTCATGCACACACACACAGGTACACATACAAAAGAAGAATTTGTATATACATGGAATGAGAAAACTAAATATGGCACATTTGATAACAGTTGATAAATCTAGATGAATCCTTACAATTTCTCTGTAAGTTTGAAAATTTTCAAAATCAAAAGTTGGGGAAAATAAAACATAACTTTATTATAGTTATTATCAGAAAAACACACAAATAAAAATTGCAAGTGGTTGTCTTTAGGGAGTATCTCAGTCTTTTTGGGCTGCTATAACAATATACCATAAACTGGGTAGCTTGAAAATAACAAAAACTTACTATCCACAGTTCTGGAGGCTGGGAAAGCCAGCCAAGATCAAGGCCCAGGCAGATTTGGTATCTAGAGAAAACTCACTTTTTGATTCATAGCTGGCTCCTACCTCCTATGGTGGAGATGAAAGAGTAGCTCACTGGACTCTTGTTTATACTCTTTTATAAGGGCTGTACTATTATGACCTCCCTAAGTCCCACTTCCTAATACCTAACCCCTTTGGGGTTAGAATTTTAACATATGAAAGAAATACACACATTGACCATAGCAGTGAATAACACTAGAGTGGGAAAAAAACAGACTTCTACATTTCATTTTATACTTTTTCAACTTTTTTTGTTTTTGCTGTTTCTGCATTCTTTTTTTATTTTTATTTTTTTACTTGTAGATGGACACAATATTTTTTTTTAAATTTATTTTCATGTGGTGCTGAGGATCGAACCCAGAGCCTCATGCATGCTAGGTGAGCACTTTACCACTGAGCTACAACCCCAGCCCCATGTTTCTGTATGGCGTCTATGATTAAAGAAATGAGGTTAATTCATAAAAGAAAATATTTATAATTGAGGCTGTTCTGAGAATAGTAAACTTGTATCCATGGAGGTCTCTTCGTTCCAGAAAAGAATTAATTCACATTGTGTTTAATGCCCATTAATGTTCATTTTAGACCTATTAATGAGTGCTGAGTTTCTTGGAACTCACTTGGTTTCAATAGTCTAATTTCTGTTCAATAACATTTATTAAGGATATTGTATTCTTTTGCTAAATCCTACTAAGAGAAAAAAGTGCCAAGAACATTAAAATTGCTAATGTGAAGACACACTGAGCTATCAATATCCTTCAGAAATTGATAAAACTGACAAAATGAACAGAATCATCTTTTTAAAATAACTTTATTTATTTATATTTTTGTGGTGCTGAGGATCGAACCTAGTGCCTCACATGCTTGGCAAACACTCTGCCACTGAGCTACAACCCAGTCCCCAGTAAGACCATATCTTGATTTTTATGTCCAACTATATCCTACTTTTTTGCATCAGGAAATTCTATGTCTGTCAACCTATTTAACCCCTATTATCAGTCCACAAAATAAATAAGAGACCAGCGGCCTAGAAAGTTTTGCATTTCATTTTATCTTTTTTTGTTTCTACGTGGTGCTGGGGCTAGAACACAGAGGTTTGTGTGTATTTAGGATGCCCAATGAGCTACACTTCCACCAGTCTTTTATTTCACTTTGATACAGAGGGAGAAATGCCTCACCCAAATCATAATGCTGACTCTTGGTAATTGCTCAACTGAAAACCATGCCTCTTTCTATATATCTTAACTCCATAACCTTGGTCCCAATTCTTCAATGCTGTGAGGTGTGGAAAGGTCACTAAGCCTCTCCTGGTCTTAATTTTCTTACCTATAAAGTGAAGTAGTTGGATTAGATTAACACAAAATCAGCCCCTATAAACCCTGAAAATAGCCAAGTATTTCTGTTGGAGAAATGAAGTTCTCACAAGGTTGTGCAACGTAAGTTTCTCCATGCAAGGCAAACTCAAGCTTGCACACATATTTACTCTGTATCTTACAGACTTTACCTTAAAGTAGCCAAAGGACACTGATATGATGGCCTCCAGGAATCCAGCAACAATTGGGTTGATATAATCCAATTCAGTTTCATTAGCTTAATCAGAACGACAGCAACAAAAATCTAAGAACTACAACATTCTTTTAAAAAGAATGGTATGCTAACAAGATTTGGTAAAGGGTCATAATTATTTTAAATTCTGCATGAATCAACAGATTAGCAACTATTAATCAGTCTTGTGGTTGTTAATGAGACCAATGAATCCTCAGAACTCCCTCTAAAACAAAATCCACTGTGGTTTCTAGTAGGTAAAAGTTTAAAACCAGAAGAAACCTTAGAAATCATCAAACATTTTCATTTTATAGAAGGGAGTAGGAATCCCAAAGAGAGAAATGGAATTTACCCAAGTTCATACTCTTTGGGGCAGAAGTTCAGGCCCACTGACCTCCTGCTCAATGGACATTCCTCATGTGAAATGCCAAAGGCTGAAGCCCCGAGTAAAGCCAGTCACTTGTTAGGACCAAGTAAGCCTGAAATAACTCAACAAGAAGTTGCGGAAGACCTACTGTATCCAAACACCATATTACAAGTTGTGGAAGATGTGGGAGGAACCTAAGGAGATAGGAAATAGAAAACATATTTATGATGACCAAGAATGTGCGCAGTATGCTACAGTACTAAGATCCAAGGCTTGGAATAAAATCACAGAAAACTTACTGAGAGGAAAATATGTATTATTTTATTTATCTCTCACCTTGAAAACTTATTTTAGGACAGGTATAGTGAGTGGCACATGCCTGTAAACCCAGTGACTTAGGAGACTGAGGCAGAAGGCTCACAAGTTCAAAGAGCCTCAGCAACTTTGTAAGGCCCTAAGCAACTTAACAAGACCCTGTTTCAAAATAAAAAATAAAAATGACTGGAGATGATAGTCACGGTGGCACACACCTGTAATCCCAGTGACTCAGGAGGCTGAGGCAGAAGGATCCAGAGTTCAAAGCCAACCTCAGCAACTTAGCAAGGTCCTAAACAAAATAGCAGGACCCTGTCTCTAAATCCAAAATTAAAAAGGGCTGGGGATATGGCTCAGTGGTTAAGCAATCCTGGGTTCTATCCTTAATACACCCCAAAAAAAAAAAAAAAAAAAAAAAAAAAAAAGACTGGGAATGTAGTTCAGTGGTAAAGTGTCCCTGGGTTAAATTTCTAGTACCAAATAAAATAAACAAGTAAATATTTATAGGTTTTAGGGGCTCATAGAGTTCTTGCCTGGCATAAGCAAGGCCCAGGGTTCAAGGCCTAGTACTACACACACACACACACACACACACACACACACACACACACACTCACATTTAATGGTTTTACAAAGAAAAACCACCTGTAGGGCAGGAAGGATAATTATATAAATATATATGTGAAATACACATATATATGATATATGTTTATATACACATATACCATAAGACTTTTGTCATTTAAAATAATATTATAGATTACCAAGTCATTAAAAACATATTTATTGCAATAAACTTTTTTGTTGTTGTTTTTTTTGGTACCAGGAATTGAACCCAGGGGTGCTTAACCATTAGTCTCATTCCCACATCCTCAGCCCTTTTATTTATTTTATTTTTTTTATTTTGAGATAGGGTCTCACTAAGTTGCTTAGGGTCTTGCTAAGTTGCTGAGGCTGGCTTTGAACTTCTGATCCTCTTGTCTCAGCCCCCTGAGATACTGGGATTATACCACTGTACCTGGCTGCAATAAACTTTTAAAGACAGATAACTCTTAAATTTTTCATATATTTCCTGCTAAGCTATTTTTATACATATAAGCATTTTTGTTTTTAATTGAGATCATCTGACATATTGGTTTGTATTTTGCTTTTGAGAAAAATGATAACAACAGATAGTTCACAGAAAAAGAAATTCAAATGTCCATAATGCATAAGAAAAAAATGGTCTGCCTCATTCATAATAGGATAAATACTAAAACACTAAGGAGTAAGTTTTCACCTATAGGTGTCACGAAAATCTAAGTTTGATAATGGCCTGTTTTGCTATAGTGAAACAGGTGCTTTCATACATTGATGGTAGCAACGTAAATTAGCACAATTTTTATAGAGGGCAATTTGCCAGCATCTATCTAAATTATAGTTATGTATAATCCCTTAACCTGACAATCCTGTTTCCAGGAATTTATCCTAGAGATCTACTTGTACATATGATATGAGGTACACATATGTAAGGTTGTTCATTGTAGCATTGCTTGGAACAGCAAAATTATGGAAATAATTTAAATGTCCATCATTATAATATTATTTAATGCTAAATAAAATATGATACACATAATAGAACACTGCAATACTATAAAAAATGAGGAAGCTCTTGGAGAGTGATATGGGAAAATGGATCACAAAGATACATTGTTAAGTAAAAAAATAAAGCAAAGCATAGAACAGCAAGGCCCAGCATAGTGTATGCTAAAAATTGTGTAAAAGTGGGCATATATATTTGTATTGGCTTTTACAGGTATTAAAAACTCTCTGAAATAACAAGTAAGAAATTATCAACCGGGCTGGAGTTGTGGCTCAGTGGCAGAGCACTTGTGTAGCATGTGTGAGGCACTGGGTTCAATTCTCAGCACTGCATATAAATAAATAAATAATAAAGGTCCACCAATCACTAAAAAAAAGAAAAAAAGAAAAAGAAATTATCAAACATAAAATCTACTGAAAAAGGGTGAGAATTATTTGAGGAAGAGTTTTTTCCCACCATATTCTTTGTTTTTTACTGTTGAACCACTCATTCAAAAACTGAATAGAGTTTATGCAACCAAAAAACTGGGAAATAAATTTGTAGTAAACATGAGAGAAACTGCTAATATCCACACTGTATAATTAACTTTTTAAAAAATGACCATCTCCATAGAAAAATAGGTAAAGGATATAAACAGATTTTTTTTAATTCCAGATTTTTTTGAATGGTAAACGTTAGCAAACAACGCAAATGAAGAAAGATATCTTTTTTTATTACTCGCTTTGAGAAAATATTTTTAAAATAAAAATATCCAATATTAATGTAGGACAGGGACACCTACCCCACATTCTTGGTGGATGGCAATTGATATAATTTCTTCAAAAGGCAATTTAACAATATGTATCAAAGTCTCCAAATTATCGATAATTTTTGGCAAAGTAATTCCACGTGTCAGAAAGTCTTCAGTGATACCATCACATTCAGAATAAAAGTACAAACTGCAGAATCCATTGTGGTAGGGCTCCATTTAATGTTACCTGTTTAGAGAGTTAGTGAATGTGCCCTCAAGTCTGCAGATGCTGTGAACACCCAGGCCAAAGTGGACAATGCTGTGCACGAAGGAGTCGTGCTTTGCTGCCATCTAGTGTTTTCCCTGAGTAATTGCACCCAATGGGGACGGGGAGAAAAATGGTTGCCTCGGACAAGTAATCCCCAAGGGATTTTTTCCTGTTTTTACCAAACTCTAATAAAGCATTTACTAGGCTCCAGGCATTGTGCTCAAAATTATTTTCATCCCTATGAAATAAGTAGGTAGTTCAGGCATGGTGGCGAACTCCTGTAATCCCAGCGGTTTAAGAGGCTGAGGTAGGAGGATCCCAGGTTGCAAGCCAGCCTCAGCAACCCTGTCAGAGCCTGCCTATTAAAAAAAAAAAAAAAATTAGGGGCCTGGGGTTGTAGCTCAGTGGTAGAGCGCTTTCCTAGCACGTCAGAAGC
This sequence comes from Sciurus vulgaris, assembly GCF_902686455.1. Classification (NCBI taxonomy): domain Eukaryota; kingdom Metazoa; phylum Chordata; class Mammalia; order Rodentia; family Sciuridae; genus Sciurus; species Sciurus vulgaris. Next base: position 111,609,455 of record NC_136462.1, read on the forward strand.
ACTGGTTTTGATCCTCAGCACCATATAAAAATAAATAAATAAAAGTTATTGTGTCCATATACAATTTTTAAAAATTTAAAGGGCTGGGGATGTGGGTTCAATCCCTGGTACCAACAACAAAAAGAAATAAGTAGGTAATTTTATCTCAATTACAAACGAGGAAATGAAAGTACAGAGGCAAGGTCACACAGCTACTAAGTGACTGAGTCCAGGATTCAAACAGGAGGCAGTTAGGCACCAGGGTCTGTGCTCCTGACCACCTTCTTTGCAAGGATCAAGAATCTGTGTACTACTAGTAGCACTTGGAGAGAAACTCATAGCCCACGAGGCAACATTTGCCTACCCCAGCACACTTGCCCCATATTAGTTCACACAGTAGCTGAGTTCACCCACTGCCCTATAAGCAGTCTGAGTCACAGACAACCTCCAGCCCAGGCTAGTTCTAAGGGTTTTAAAAATATATATATTTATCTATAAAATATTTCATAGATACAAAAAGAGACAAGGAATAGCATAACAAATAGTATCTAACAGCAGCTTTTTAAAAACCAAATTGTTAACAGGTTGTCAGTGATGAGTTACCCCTATGTTCCCCAGCTCATTTTCTGGCATTGAATTAATAGGTGAGGGATACCAGTTAGGGTATGGAAACCATGTGACTTTTATAGCAACCCTTCCCCTTTCTAATAAACTGTCCTCCCTTAATTATATTTAATTGTATCCTATTGGAGCATTTGCAGTTTTGATAACAAAGTACTTGCTTCACAGGGGAGCTGAGAAGCTTCTGGATTGCTATGGTTTAAGAAGGTAAAGGCTACCTACTAACCCTGAAACCCCAAGGCTCTGAGGAGTTACTAAAGGAATGGGAAACCCAAAGGTTCAGCTCACATTATTTGTAGGCTAGAGTTATTGTCAGAATGTTCTGGCTCCTCAGCAACTCCATGAACATATGGGAGTCAAATGTACCATTTTGTGGGAGTGCCTTTATCCTTCAGGAACAGAATCTATTATGTAACTTTTATCTAATTTTTGAACTGGTCTAAGAACTTCTAAAAAGCTTAAGAATCTTTCTGGTAGATCAGCAATTCACAAATGACCCATAGTCCAAATGGAGTTCAATGCTTGCTTCTGTATTTTCAAATAGTTGGGGGAAAAAACAAAAACAAAAAAATTCATGACACATGACAATCATATAAAATTCAAATGTGTGTACATAAATAAAGTTTTATTGTAATAAAGTCACATTCATTCATTTACATATCATCCTGGCTCCTGTTGTACTACAAGGGTGGAGTTGAATAGTTGGAAAAAAGCATATGGTTCAAAAAGGCTAAAGTAGCCGGGTTGGGTTGTAAAGGTCAGTTACTCGGGAGGCTGAGGTAGGAGGATCACAAGTTGGAGGTCAGCCTGGGTAGCATAGCAAAACCCTGTCTCAAAATTATAAAGACTGGGGATGTAGCTCAGTGGTGAAGCCTAAGCATGTGGGAGGCTCTGGGTTCAACCCAGAATAGCCCATGCTCCCTGACCCCCAAAAGAAACCACTAAAATATTTTCTCTTTTTCTCTCTTTCTCCCTCTCTCCCTTTCTGTTTTTCTGCAGTTCTGGTGATGTAACCCAGGACTTCACACTTGCTAGGCAAGTGCTCTACCACTGAGCTATATCCTTAGCCCCCTAAAATATTGCCCATTAGGCACTTTTCTGAAAAGAGTTTGCCAACCTCTGCCAGAGATAGACTAGATAATACACATCATGAATGTATGTACTTCTCTTTTTCACTTGCATGTGGATGCTTTTATGACTGATACAGTTCAAATTCACTTTCAAATATTATTGATGTAGTAGACATCAGTCATCAGAACCCTCTTACTGTATTTGGAAATTCCCAACAAAAAGTATAGGAGTGGAAAAGGTGTGACAACTTTCCTCAAACATTATGAGGGTCATAGCCAACACTCCTACAACAAAAGACTAATTAACAGAAGCATAACAAATTTATTTATATGACACAGGAGACTTCAAAAATGAAGGCTCAGGCCCACAGCAGTGGGGCATGCCTACAATCCCCGGGGCCCAGGAAGCTGAGGCAAAAGGATCATAAGTTTAAAGCTACCCTGCGCAACTTAGGGAACACCTAAGCAACTTAGTGAGACCCTGTCTCAAAAGAAAATACAAAAGGGTTGGGGGATGTGGTTCAGTGGTTAAGAACCCCTGGGTTCAAATTCCTGGTACCAAAACAAAACAAAAACAAGCAAAAAAAGAAGGCCCAAAGACCCAAGAACCCTGTCACTCTATTGTTATGCTTAGAGTGGACAGTCATGTAGAAATGTGATTGGACAGAAGAGTATGATCTAATGCTAAGAGAATGAATGGGGAAATCCAGTGAGGGCTGTCTGTTCAGATTCTTCTTGGCTTCTCTATGCAGTGTTCCTTCTTCCTGGGTATGGGACAGGGCCCCTCTGAAACAAGGGTCTTATGACCTATCATCAGATCATCTATCAGTCTGTCAGAGAATTTAAAAAAAAATTTTTTTAGTGTAGATGGACACAATATATTTATTTATTTATTTATTTTGTGTGGTGTTGAGGATTAAACCCAGTGCCTCAGGCATGCTAGGCAAGTGCTCTACCACTGAGTCACAATCCCAGTCCCAAGAATTTCTTTATGGTCAGCATTTTACTCCACCCGTAAGTGAAGATTTGAAAAGATACAGGATTTCTGTCAGTTAAGTCTTATTGTCATTTTTTTTTGGGGGGGGCGGGGTACTGGGGATCAAACCCAGGGCCTCTAGTATCCTAAGTGTTCCATCACTAATTTATACCCCAACCACTTCCTGCCACTTTTTTAATCATACAATCTCATTTCATTAAAACATCTATCTGGTCACTTCTAATAGTCATTGAAAGCAACCAGAAACCACTCCTGACACAGAAACTCACGCATGAGATTTTACTAAGCAGACAGGCAGAGTGTCTGCCCGCAGGGTAAGAGAGGGAGAGAGAGAGGGAGGGAGAGAGAGAGGGAGGGAGGGAGAGGGGAGAGAGGTGAGAGGGGAGAGACAGAGGAAGGAAGGAGAGTGGGAGGAGAGAGGGAGGGAGGGAGAGGGAGGGAGAGGGAGGGAGGGGGGGGGAGAATGGCGATGGAGCCATTCTTAAGTAGTTGAATTTCATGGGCTAATAACAACGGACCAATGACTGATGAAAATGTGTTGCAGGCTAACAATCTGGACCAATGGCTGGCTAGGATGTTTGCAGACTGCCGATCTGGGTTGTAAAATGGTGTGTGGGGGGGTGGGCAGAATACTGGCGGCAGTTGATGCCAGTAGTCATAAGTACATACTTGGCATTAAATCTTGAGTGTGCTTGAAGCTCAGATCTACCGTGGAGAGGTGGATGGTTCCTCTTCCCTCCTCCTAACTCCCAACTCGGTAGTTATTCTACCACTGCCTTCAAAGTTGGAAGTAGGGGGAATACTAAAGATACAGGACGGTTACTACTTAGCTAGTTGGCTTTGTGCTCTCTGGGCCTACCTGGTGATAAGAGCTGCTTCTTCTCTTGGCAGGTTCACAGGTTTACTAGGGGTTCCTACTGAGCCTCTTGATCCTAGCAGATCCATCTCCACCCTGGCTGCTATCATCACTCGGTCCCTAGGCACTAGGCAGTTACATGTTCAGATGCTGTATGCTGAGGTCTCCTTGGCCCTGTTGATGGCCTACTGGACTATGTCAAATGACTGCACAGCAAGGCCTATGAAAAACATTCAGGTATGGCTCTGCCTTCAAAATAGTTACCTTTACCTTCTGCCCTCTAGGTTGCTGAGGTAGGAGTCAGACCCCAACCTTCAGGACAGTTCCACTTTCTTTTTTAGGCCTGAGTCAGGCACCAATTTTCTGGGTCTCTCACCTACAGACAGCATGTTTCCAAACTCTCAGTTATCCTCTTGAAATTCCCCTTACCAGGTAGAGAGAGATGTCACTTCCCTCGCACTTCTGCCAAAATGTGGGTTGGCACTCAGCACAGGTATACCTTCTACATTAGTTCTTACTGCTTCATAAAAAAGTGCCCCCAAAATTTAGTGATATAAATAATAAATATTTATTACCTCTCAGAGCTTCTCTGGGTCAGGAATTTGGGAGTGGCTTACCTAAGCAGTACTGGCTCTGAGTCTTTCATGAGTTTCCAATCTGACAGCCTGACTGAGGCTGGAGATCACTTCCAATATGGTTCACTCCCATGGTTCGAAAGTTGGTGCTAGTTCATGGTGGGAGGCCTGTTCCTTTCCATGTAGAATTTTCCACAGGGCTGCTTCAGTATTCTCATGACATGGCAGCCAGATTCGGGCAGAATGAGCAATCCGAGAGAGCAAGGCAAAAGCAGCGACACCTTTATGATCTAGACTAGAAGTTACACGCTGCCACCTCTACTATTCCTTATTAGGCGCAAACTATCAGCTCTGAATCGATATGGAAGACTATACGAGGGCACAAATGCAGGAAGTGAGGGTCTATCTTGAAGGCTGCCTACTATACCCTGCTGCACTTCAAATGACCATTAACCCCTAAAATAAACTGAACAAAATATAAATAAAGAACCAACCATACATTTTAGACTGATTTAATCAAAACTTCTTTGGGAAACATCCATACTTTATCTGTTTATTTATAATTCTTTTTTTTTTTTTTTTTTTTTTTTTTGCAGTGCTGGGGATTGAACCCAGGGCCTTGTGCTTGCAAGGCAAGCACTCTACCAACTGAGCTATATTCCCAGCCCTACCTGTTTATTTATTTTGGTGATGCTAGCAATTAAATTCAGGGCTTCAAGCATCTTAAGCATGTTTACATGCTCCTTTTGGAGGGATTCTTTTTGCAGTGCTGGGGATCAAACCCAGGACCTTCTGCACTCTAGGTAAGCCTGCTATCTTTAAGGTACATCTCCAGGCCTTTGGGGTACTTCTTTATCTTCAAAATTGTGTAAGTCATCTTACCTTCACATTTGTTCCTCCCATATAAATGTGTCCAGGATTCTCCTTGAAAGAAAGCAGGGTTCAATCTTAAGGGTCCCTTTTGGGTTTTAGTTGATACTATATAATAATCAGCAAAAATAAAGCTTTGGAAATATCTTTGAAGAGTTGACATTTATAGTGGAATTTACAATTCAATGAAAAAATTCTAAGGTGAGACATTATAAGAATCATCTGTTTTATTTATTTTATAGTAATGACTTAAATCAAATATATTTGGGCACAGTAGAGATTTGACATGAAAAGTAGTTGTATCAGAATGAGCATCAGAAAAATAGTAACTCATCTTACACCATAAGAACTAGAAAATATTTTTCTGTCTGATCACTTAAGTGTTACAAATCCTGAGAATGTTATTCACTGAACAAATTAGGTCCTACCTTGTAATTATAACTTGCTTGGAAATAATCCTTTAAAAAATGCTTTGAGGTACAAATCATTTATGTATTAAACATGAGTCTTTTACATTTTACAAAGAGTTTAAACAAATCTATCAAATAATTACAGTTCAGAGACTCTTACAATAGCTATTAGTCAGGTTCAAGGACACACTGTTCCACAATTTCCCGTAAGTTGGGGTTCTCCATTGCAGCTGCCACTCTCTCTTTGTCATTTATTTGCTTGTTGACTGCAAAACACACAGACAAAAGTGAGCAGAACTGTGTCAATATAGAGGGTCACAATATTTTTATTAGTCTGCTGAAACAAAGAATTTAACTCCTTGAGAACTCAGAGCTGTTTCTGACTACTCAGAATGCAATTTCTAAGGACTGGAAGGCAGACTTAAAAAGAAAACTATTCCCTATAACCCTACTACAACCAAATTTCTTTCTTTCCTGTGATTGTCCATTTCTATACAACTGTATACACTCAGAGTAAATACAATTTTGGAAATGGCTCTTTATTTTCCCCTTAAGCCTATTTTCTAAACTGCAGGATACTTAAATTAATTATGGAAATTATGCTATAATAAACAACTTTAAGCATAAAGCCTTCTGTATGTTGCCCAATCTAGAATAAAATATAAAGTCCATTAAGATCTTTTAAAAAACTTTAAAATAGCCTTTTCTTTCATGTTTTTTTCTTTTACAAAAAATTTAAAATGTGATTGTGAGAGCAAAGGGTATAAATATTTTTATGGTTTGCTCCATATTATTGAATTTTTTCCAAGATTACTTGCCAATTTACATTTTTAAGAACAATACAAAAGCTATAATTTTGCTAGCAATAGCTGGTTTTATTAATAAAAACAATACACCTAAATGTAAATACAAAACAAGAAAAGATGGCTCCATATTATTGCTATAATTTGCATTTCCTTGATTAATAGAACATTTTCCATGTTTATTGATCAGTTCTTGTGTGAATTTTCTGATAATATCTCTTCCTATTAATCTATTTTTTTTTAAATCAGCTTGCATAGATCTTTACATAATAAAGCTATTGACCCATTTTGTTGTCTACAATTTACTAATAGGGATATTAATAAAAGAGTTCAAAAGGGAGATATCCATATTCTGAATGAGAATAGATTTTTCTGGGTTTTCTCATGCAGAGAACACACCCAGTCAGGCATGGTGGCACATACCTGTAATCCCAGCTACTAGGAGGCTAAGGCAGGAGGATCATAAATTCAAGGTCAGCATGGGAAACTTAGCAAGTCCTTGTCTTAAAATTAAAAAAAAATTTTGAAGTGCTGAGGAAGTAGCTCAGTGGTAGAGTGGTTGCCTAGACTTGTGAGACACTAGATTCAATCCCCAGTACTGCCCCCCGCAAAAAACACACACATTCTTGTATCAACAAATGCAGCTCATTCTGTTTCTTCCTATGAAAATGTAGGCTCCACATGGGCAGGTATGTATCTCAAAGGTTTAACTGTGCTGACACATAGAAGGCACTCAGTAAATAATTAAAAATGAAAAACCAGAATCATAAGACTTAATACTATTGTTCTTATAAAATCCTACAGGTTAGAGAACTTTCAAAAGAATAACCTAAGGCTGGGCATGGTGGTGCACACTGTAATTACAGTGATTTGGGAGGCTGAGACAGGAGGATCCCAAGTTGGACACCAGTCTCAGCAAGTTAGCAAGCCCAAGCAAGTTAGTAAGACCCTGTCTCAAAATTAAAATATAAGAAGGGATGGGGATGTAGCCCAATGGTAAGGCACCCCTGAGTTCAATCCCCAGTACAAAAAAAAGAAAAAGAAAAGACAAAACAAAACAAAAAAAAAAAAAACACCAGAAAGGAGAGAAGGGAAAGAGGAAATACTGGAAATACTGGGGAATCGTACTGGCCAAATTATATTGTTGTATTGTGTGCACATACAAATATATAACAGATTTAGCCATTATGTACAACTATAATGAACCGAGAAAAAAAATGGATAACCTGAGTGGCTTAAGGATATTTAAACTCTTTTATTTTTTTAAATTTTACTTTATTACTTTATTATTTAATTTTTTGAGATGGGGTCTTGATCAGGATGGCCTCAAACTCCACAGCTCAAGGGATCCTCCTGAGTAGCTAGGACTACAGGCATGTACCACAGCACATGGCTTATTTACCTATTTATTTTTTGTGGTGGCAAGATCAAATCCAGGTCCTCGAGCATGCCAGGCAAGTGCTCTACCATTAAACTGCATCTTCAACCTCTGGGTGGGTACCAGAGATTGAATTCAGGGGCACTCAACCACTGAGCCGCATCCCCAGTCCTATTTTGTATTTTATTTAGAGACAGGGTCTCACTGAGTTGCTTAGTGCCTCGCCATTGCTGAGGCTGGCTTTGAACTCCAGAGCCTCCTGCCTTGGTGTCCCAAGCAGCTGGGATTACAGGCATGCGCCACTGCACCTGGGCCAGTCTATTATTTCTTAAATTAGAGGTAGAAGCCCTCAGTTTATAGGGTTTGAATAAGCTTAGCCCATGAGGAGAATGATGATCTATAAGTCTGAAATTGTGAAAATAGGACATGACCTTAATAGTTTTCATAGCAGTACCTAATATGTTTCTTTAACAGACTGTTGTTGTGAAAGTAGCAGGTTTTCCTCTCTGCATCTCTTTTTTTTTTTTTTTTTTTTTTTGTTTGTTTGTTTGGTTTTTTTTTTTTTTTTTTTTGGTGCATATTTCCCCAGCCTTGTGTGCCTTTTGGAGTCACTATTTTTTCTACATACCTATCTTACTATTGCTCTTTCTAAATTGCTCTCTCATTCTTCCTCTCCTCTGATATCTTTTCTCTTTTCTCTATTTAGTGATGAAAGCTTAATATAGCCATACATTTTATATATATTTCTCATTATTTGTGCTCTATCATTTGTACAAAATTGTTTTTATTTATTTTTTTATATTTTAAAAATTTTTTTGGATTTTTGTGTTACTGGGGATGGAACCCAGGGCCTTGTACATGCTAGATAAATACTCCACCACTGAGCTACATTCCTAGCCCTTTTTATTTTGAAACAGGATCTTGCTAAGTTACCCAGGCTGGCCTCAAACTTGAGATCCTCCTGCCTCACACTCTGGGATTATAGGTGTGTATAATAGTTGGGATTATAGGCATGTATCCCTGAACCTGTCTTAGAATTCTGTTTTTAATTTAACATACAGATACCACGAGTGAAACTCCACATCATGTACAACCACAAGAATGTGATCCTAATTAAAATAAGTTATACTCCATGTTTTTATAATATGTCAAAATACACTCTATTGTCATATATAACTAAAAAGAACAAATAAAAAAAAATTAACACAGAGACCAGCTAGAACTCTTACCTTTTGCATTTCCCAAATCCCACCACTGTGATTTTTAAGCAGTTATTGTTTGATTTCTCACTGTAGGCTAGAGGTTCTAAATATAAAAAAGATTCCCAACTCCTATTCTAACACATTAACCTAAAGAGCACCTACCCTGATTCCCTAATGCTTTCATCACAAGAGCTCCTATTTGAAGCACACGGCTCTCTAATCTGCCATCAAAGAACAGATTATGCCCTTCAGCTCAAAGATGAAGGTCCCTAGATATCATTTATAGATGTTCAGTCTCTGGCCCAAGTCAGTCAGTATCCATGGACTCTAGTTAAGAGTCTTGGTGTAAAAAACCACTTCTTTCAAATGCCTGGATTTCACTGCCTATGAAGAAGGATCAAAATAACTGACAGTATACTCTTTTTTCACAAGTGACCCAGTAGATATTTGGCTGGTAGAATAACCCAGTATTCAAGATAAAGTACTATCTGTAGGGCTGGATTATGATTCAGTGGTAGAGCGCTCACCTAGCCTGTGTGATGCACTGGGTTTGATCCTCAGCACTACATAAAAATAAATTAAATAAAAGGTATTGTGTCCATTTACAACTAAAAAGAAATTTTTTTTAAAAGTACTATCTATAGGTGTTTTTAATATTTGCAGATTCACTTACTATCTTCTTCTGTTGAGTGGGTTCCTTCAGAAATGTAGATTTCCAACTGGGAAGAAAAAATAATAGAAGCAAAACATTAAAGCATTCTAAGATGACAGAATGAGGCAGAATGTTTAGAGGACTCAAGAATCCATACATCTGAAATTTGGGATAAAAGCCTAAATCCTGTTTCAGACATTAAAGACTTAGGCTCAAATCCCTCACATTCTTCTCTAAAACAAGGACTGAAATTAATAATATTTTGTTCAACTGAGCAGATCCTGTAGGGGGCATTTTCAAGAATTTTTTTAAAAAGAATACACATAAAATTTTTGGCAAATGAAATCTTATATGTGTGGTTTTACTCAGGAATATCTTTCCCCTGTACTCTACTTCTTCCCAAATTAGTATCTAAACCTCCTCCTGCCCCACTCCTCAGGTAAAGCCACATTAATAATTTCATGTAGTTTCTTAGATATTTTTCTCTATACTCATATAACCTTACACACATTTCTCACACACACACACACACACACAAGCACACATGCACGCACAGAGGTTGGAAGTGTTTTCTCATTATTTTAGAAAAATGGGACCACAATATACCCAATTTTAGCATCTCCTTTTCTTATCCTCTATTATTTTGCTGCATTTATTCTTAAGTATCATATTGGTTAAGCTATCCCTCCTGGCCTTGCTGCACTCCTACAAATTAGTTAGCCTCTAAGACCTAGAGCTTTTGAGACAACCTACAAAATCACTGCAAATCCTGTGGTTAAGAAAGCATGCTCTCTGAGCTGAGGTTGTGGCTCAGTGGTAGAGCACTTGCCTGGCACATGTGAGGCACTTGGTTCAATCCTCAGCACCACATAAAAATAAATAAATAAGATAAAAGTATTGTGTCTATCTACAACTAAAAATGTATATAAAAAAAGAAAGCATGCTGTCCACAGAACACTGGAACATATGAACTAATTCTTACTTATTCACTACTGAGATAAATGCTTTCCATGAAAAAAGCATAATCTATTATAGCTAAAAAGGACCTTAGAGATCATCTCATCTAATCTCTCTTAAAAGACAAAATACCATACATGAGCCCCTAGTACAAAACAAGGTATAGAATAACTCCACATTCATTAACTTTGGTTGAAAATTATGTGCAACTACACTGAATTAAGAAACAAGACCCAGTTATACATTGTCTTCAAGAAATGCACCTCATAGGCAAAGACATCCACAGGCTTAATGTGAAGGATGGAAATGGTATTACATACAAATGAAATCCAAAATCAAACAGGAGTAGCTATTCTCATATCTAACAAAGTAAATTTCAAGCCAAAATTAAAGACAAAGAAGGTCACTACATATTGGCAAAGGGAATAATCCAACAAGAAAATATAATGATAGTAAATATTTATTCCCCGACAATTGGTGCACCTATATAGAATAAACACTATTCGATATAAAGTCTCAGGCCACAGTACAATAATACTGGGTGATTTCAATACACCTTTCTCACTGATTGGTCATCCAGACATAAAATCAACACAGATACTACAGAGTTAATTCATACTATTAATCAAATGAACTTAATGGACATTTATAGGATATATCCTTCAATAACAGCTGAATATACTTTCTTTTCAGCTTCTCATGAACTTCTTCTGAAATTGATTACATTTAGAACATAAAAACATCTGAGCAAATACAAAAAAATTGAAGTAATTCAACTTCTTTTGCATCTTATGAGATCATAAGGGAATGAAATTAGAAATCAACAATTAAAAAACTACAGAAGTTATGTAATCACATGGGAGACTGAATAATACACTCTTTTTTAAAAATTTTAAAATATTTTTTAGATGTTGATGGACATTTATTTTACTCATTTATTTATATGCAGTCCTGAGAATCGAACCCAGTGCCTCACATATGCTAGGCAAGTGCTCTACCACTGAGTCACAACCCCAGCCCTGAATAATACATTCTTTTTTTTGGAGGGGGGGTGCTGGGGATCGAACCCAGGGCCTTGTGCTTACAAAGCAAGCGCTCTACCGACTGAGCTATCTCCCCAGCCCCCAATAATACACTCTTGAATAGTAGGTCATTGAAGAAATCAGAGGAGAAATTTAAAAATTCTGAGACTCAGTCATGAATAGGAATGCAACACACCAAAATTTCTGGGACACAGTAAAGACAGTTCTAAGAGATAATAGTTTATAGCTATTAGAGCCTATATTAAAAACAAACAAACAAACATTAAGATTCCAATTAAATAACCCACCGACGTATAAGAAGGTCTTAGAAAAACAAGAACAAACCATTCCAAAAACCAGTAGGAGGAAAGAAATAATAAAGATCAGAGATAAAATTTAAAAAGTGGAGCTTGTTTTCTCTCATATATGGAAGCTAGAGAGAAAATAGGAAAAAAAGGCTCATGAAAATAGTAGAGGAAGGAGATCCAGGGGAAGGGAGGAAAAGGGGAGATATTAAGAATAAAGTTGATGTCAGTATGCTATGCTCATATATAAATATGACACAGTGAAACCAATTATTTTGTATAATTATTAGGTACCAATAAAAAACTTATATATGACTCATTAATCCCAAAAATAACAAATAAAGGGGAAGACTCAAGCATTTACCCTGCTATTTCCACATGAAATACCTATCAGGGTAAACTAACAGTTGATGAAGGCAACTGTCACCAATAATGGGGCAAATGTGAAATTATAGGCCTCTTAGGCGGGGTAGCACAAGTCTGTCATCCCAGTAGCTCAGGAGGCTGAGGCAGGAGGATCGAGAGTTCAAAGCCAGCCTCAGCAATTTAGCAAGGCCCTAAGTAACTCAGCAAGACCCTGTCTCTAAATAAAATATAAAAAAGGGCTGGGGATATGACTCAGTAGTTGAGCAGTCCTGGGTTCAATCCTCAGTACCAAAAAAAAAAAAAGGACTGGGGATGTAGCTCAGTGGTTAAGTGCCCCTGGGTTCAATCCCTGGTACCAGAAAAAGAAAAAAAAAGAAGGAAAAAAATTATAGACCTCCTGATATAATTCAATGAGAAAATGTTTATTCATTATTCTTACCAAGTCATCATCATCATCATCAAATCAGGGAACATCAAAAAACCCAATTTGGAGACCCTTCACCAAATAGAAGAAAAAGTAGGCCCAAATCTTCATCATGTTGGCTTAGAACCAGACTTCCTTAACAAGACCCCCAGAGCGCAAGAAATAAAAGCAAGAATCAATAAGTGGGCTGGATTCAAACTAAAAAGCTTTTACTTGGCAAAGGAAACAATTAATAATGTGAAAAGAGAGCCTACAGAGTGGAAGAAAATCTTTTCCACACACACTTCAGACAGAGCATTAATCTCCAAAGTTTATAAAGAACTTAACTTTACATTCAAAATACAAAGAACCCAATCAATAAATGGACTAAGGAAACGAGCAGACACTTCACAGAAGAAGATATACAGGTGATCAACAAATATATGAAAAAGTGCTCATCATCTCTAGTAATAAGAGAAATGCAAATTAAAACCACCCTAAGATTTCATCTAACTCCAATTAGAATGGCTATTATCAAGAACACAAGCAATAATAAGTATTGGCATGGATGTGGAGGAAAAGGCACACTCATACATTGCTGGAGTTGCAAATTGGTGCAGCCACTCTGGAAAGCAGTATGGAGATTCCCCAGAAAACTTGGAATGGACCCACCATTTGACCCAGCTATCCTACTCCTTGACCTATACCCAAAGGTTTTAAAATCAGCATACTACAGTGATGCAGCCACATCAATGTTCATAGCTGCTCCATTCAAAAATAGCTAGATTGTGGAACCAAAGGAAATGCCCTTTAATTGATGAATGGATAAAGAAACTGTGGTATATATACAAATTGGAATATTAGTCAGCCATAAAGAAGAAGAAAAATATGGCATTTGCAGGGTAAATGAATGGAGTTGGAGAATATCAGGCTAAGTGAAATAAGCCAATCCCAAAAAAGCAAAAGTCGAATGTTTTCTCTGATAAGTGGATGATGATACATAACATGGGGGTGAGTAAGGGGAGTAAGAAAAGAATGGAGGAACTTTGGATGGTGTAGAAGAAAATGGGGTGGGAGGGGGTAGGGGAAGAAAGATAGTAGACTAAGATAGACACCATTACCCTATGTACATGTATGATTACATGAATGGTGTGAATCTACATTGTGTACAATCATAGAAATGAAAAGGTGTACCCCATTTGTGTGCAATGAATCAAAATGTAAAAATAAAAATTAAAAAAAAATGAAAGGGCTAGGGATGGGGTTCAGTCATTAAGCACCCTTGGGTTCAATCCCTGGTAACAAAAAATACATAAATAAATGAGAGAATTTAAAAAAAAAAATTGGGACACAATCTACAAAATTTCTGACCCACATTCTTTAAACATATCAAGATAATAAAAGATAAAGGCTACTCCAGATTAAAGGAACCTAAATCTATTGACTACTATACTAATGCAATGTGTGATGGAGAAGAGGCAGAGACAGGAGGAGGATCATCACAGAGGGTATTATTGACAAGGGAAATTTGAATGCGTTGTAGATTAGATGACAGTATTGTACCAACGTTTAATTCATTAAATTTCCTGATTTTCAAAATTGTACTGCAGTAATGTCCTTTTGTTTTTTTAAGGAAACACACCCTAGAATATATAGGAGTAAGATGATGGTAGAATGCCTGCACTCAAACAGTTCAAAAAATGTGGTTATATGAGTATTTATATGTATGTGTGTGTGTTTATATGTGGATATATATGTGTTGAGAGGGAGAAAATGATAAAGCAAATGGAGCAAACATTAACAATTAGTGAACTTGGGTGAAGAACATATGGGAGTTTTTATACTATGTCCCACCTTTTCTATAAATTTTAAATCATTCCAAAATTAAAAATTAGACATTTTAATTAAAACAGTTAAAATGCAAAACAAAGTTTACAGTATATCAGATACCACTAGAACTGGCATTCTTTAATTTACTCAATTTAGCACACATTTATTGAGCTCCTACTATGTATAAAATCACAGTGGAAAAAAAGAGACAGATCATACAAAAACTCTGACTTCAAGAAGTTGACAGGTGTAGTGGGGCACACCTATAATCCCAGCCACAGTAGAGGCTGAGATGGGAGGTTCACGAGTTTGAGTCCAGCTTTGGGCAACAGAATGAGACTCTAAGATACCAACGAAGAAACAAATTCACCTTAAAAAAAAAAAAAAGGCTGACAACCCAGGAGATGAAATATGGACTTGGTTAGAAAACATATTAGAAAATGACACTTTCTACATTAGAAGACAAAGAACTATGGGAGTTTAAAGAGCAAAATAATTTTTGTCATAAATATCAAGACTGACATTATGGAAGAAAGGATTTCACTGGGCCTTAAACGATGGGTAGAAAAAAAACTGGGCAGGATTTGGACATATGAGTTTGGAGAGTTGGCAACTCTATAAAGTTGGGGTAATCCAAGCAAAGGTGAGCTAGAAGCTATGTATAGAAGGCATACTTGCTTGGGAATTATAGAGACTGAAAGAGATAAGACCTTTCATGAACTATAACCAATTATCATGAATTAACTGTGAATCTGCATTCCTGCTCAACAGTTGGTCAAAACCATCTTCCTTAGATACTGTACCAAAAGTATACATATATAAAAGAAAAGATAAAGAAGATAAATTGAACTTCATCAAAACTAAAAACTTTTGTACAAAAGATATCATCAAGAAAGTGAAAACACAACCCACAAAATGGGGAAAATATTTGCCAAATACTTAATAAGGAATTTGTATTTAAAAAGAACACTTAGGGGTTGTGGGTATAATTTAGCGGTAGAACACATGCTTAGTACGTGTGAGGCTCTGGATTCAATCCCCAGCACAAACAAAAAACAAAACAACGACGCTTACAATTTGACAATAAAAAGAAAACTCAATTTAAAAATGAACCAAAGATCTGAATAGGTAGCTCTCCCCAAAAAATACACAAATATCCAAAAAAACACATAAAAAGATGTTCAACATTACTAGTCATCAGGTAAATGCAAATCAAAACCACAATATTACTTCATACCCACTAGGATGGCTATAATCAAAAAGACATGACAATAATAAATGTTGGTGAGGATGCAGAGAAATTGGAACACTCATATTCTGCTGGTAAAAATGTAAAATGGTATGGTCAGAGAGTTACTCCTAGGTGGAAGAGATGAAAACATGCCCATACAAAAACTTGTATACAAATGTGCATTGTTCATAACAGACAAAATGTAGAAACAACCAAATGCCCCAACAAATTATGAAGAGGTAAATAAGATGTGGTTTATTCATACAATGGAATATCATAAGGCAAGGAAACACTGATACATGCTAAAATGTGAATGAACCTTGAAATCATGCCAAGTCAAAGAAGTCAGACATAAATGCTACATTGTATAATTTCATTTAAATGAGATATCTAGCATAGACAAATCTAGAGACAGATATTGCCCATAGATGGAGAAGGGTTCAAGATAAAAGGGGAATGACTGCTAATGGGGGCATAGTTTCTTTTGGGGGTGATGAAAACATATTAAATCGATTAGAGTGATGGTTGCACAATTCTATGAATATACTAAAACTCTATGGACTATATACTTTAAATATATGAATTATGTGATATGTATGAATTATATCTCAAACAGAGCAGGTATGAAAGACAGTAACATGGGCTGGCAATGTGGCTCAGTGGTGGAGTACTTGTCTAGCATTTGTGAGGCCCTGGGTTCAAGACAATGATAAAGCATTTCCTTACCTTGTGCTTAAATGGCAAACACCGCTGAAGTTTTACTCTCAAGCACAGCCCTGTGGAAGAGAAAAAAAAAAATCCTCCAATTATCACTTGATCTCTTCTTGATTCTTAAAAGTTATATAGCTGTGTTATGTGTTCCCATAACACATGTACAATGCTAGGAAATTTAATATACAATTTTATGTATTTCACATGATAATCCAGTAAACAGGCATCACTAACACCATTCTATAAATTATGAAACCAGTCTCAATACAAGTTGCCAAAGTCACTGAGCTAGTAAAGCTGAAAAGTTGGGAGGGGAACCTAGGACCACTACAAAATCCATGACTTTTCTACTGTATCAATTAGTCTTCCAGCAAAGGTCAATTACTCCACTAAACTTTATTAATGTTCACAACAGGCTAGGCAATGCAAAAATGTTAAACCAAGTAAGAGGGGTTGGGGATGTGACTCAGTGGTAGAGACCTTACCCAGCACACTGGAAGCCCTGGGTTCAATCCCCAGCACATATTTTTAAAAATGATTAAATAAAAATTATAAAACCAAGAGTCATTTAAAAAGGGCCACGTAAAACTTCTTGAAGTGGGAATTCTTTATGCTTGCAAAGTACAAATCATTATTATCCTAAAACAAGCTCTACCGAAGTTCAGTTTGTCACCATAGCTAAGCCACAGTTCAGTAATTTATTTTTTCAGTTGAGATTTGTGCCAGAAATTAAAACTGGAACCAGATGTGGTGACATATGTCTATAATCCCAACTACTTGGGAGGCTGAAGCAAGAGGATTGCAAATTCAAGGACAGCCTGGGAAACTTAGTAAGACACTGTCTCAAGGTAAAATTTAAAAATAAAAGGGCTGGTGATGTAGCTCAGTGGTAGAGCACTCTTGGGTTTAATCCCAGTACTACAAAAATAAATAAATAAATAAATAAATAAATAAATAAATAAATAAATAAGAGAGACAGAAAGAAAGAAAAGTAATTAAAACTGAACTTGGAACACACCCTCAACTTGGAACACACACCAATGTTCAACTTCTCCCCCATCTCCAAATTAAAGAATGAATATTTATTTATTTATTATTGGTGCATTATAATTATACATAATAGTGGGATTCACTATGCCATATTCATACATGCATATAACATAATCAATCTTAAATCAAATTTTACTAAATCCATACTCTTATACAACAGAAGATAAATCAGATTTTGCAGCCTTCTATTTGGAGTAATTTATTTCTTGCTCCAACCAACTAATGCATAAGGGCTTTTATGCTATAAAAAATAATTTTTTAGCATTTTGGCTTATTAAAAATATACATTAACAATAAAACCCCAAACTACCCTAACACAGCAAAGTACAATTGTCCAACTACCTATCTTTTGGGGGCTATGAAATTAATTTATTTTTATTTTCTAAGTACCATTAAGTTTCCAACACAATCTTGAAAAATTCCAGAAGAGAGAAAAAGATTAGATGAGATATAATGAGACTGTGCCCAGCTCAGAGCCTCAAACACAGTAACTCTAGGTGGATAGGGTGTATCTTAGTGGTAGAGTGCTTACCTAGCATGATGAGGTCTTACAGTTGGTCCCTGGCACCAAACAAACAATAGTTCTCTACTAAATATTAGAGGACTCTAAAGAAAAGATATCATTTCCTTAACAGAGTCCCTTTAGAGGTCTGCCTTAAAGCAGGAGAACTCTACTCTCCTGGCTCCCACAATGTTTCCTTAATTTTTATGAGCATATACATGTGATCTCATCACTGTGGGTTAAGTGCTTCACCCATAAAATAAATTAATGACTGTTTTACAAGTCACAAAACACTTTTTGTTTTATTTTGTTTTGTTTGGAGGTACTAGGGATTGAAACCAGAGCCTTGTACATGCAAGGCAAGTGCTCTACTGAGCTTCCTCCCCAGCACCCACAAAGCACTTTTTGAGTATCATTATCCTCAAGAAAGGCACTATAGCATAACTGAGAAAGATACTTTGTGTTGAAAAGTGGCTCTACTACACACTAGTTGTGATGCTGGGCAAGCTACCCAATCACTCTGAGCTTGTTTCTTCATCTGTAAAACAGGTATTATATTAGTATCCCAATGTATAGAGCTGCTATGAGGAATAAATTGTTAAGCAATGAGCTTTAAATAGTACACAGCACATAAAATGTACAATAAACATTAGCTGTTACTGTTCTTTCATTTTCATTTTATAGCAATTTGTTCAACATCTCATGGCTAACAAGTAGCAGAGGAAGAAGTTGAACCCATAGCTTTTCACTCCAAATCCTATGCCCTTCCCATAGGACCACAGCTACCTACAGCTATTCTTTCTGGTTTGTCAACATAAATGATCATCAACTGGTTTTCCTGCTACTCACTTGACCCCTTTGAGTTTTCCTATCTTTGGAATCATTCACCAGGATAACTTTGAGTAGGTGACAATCTAAGCTAGAACTCTTACTCTGGTACCTTTTCTACTGGGACTATCTGCTCATAGAAATAAGGCTTTCTTCATTGAGTTTTCCAACTGTGTTGACTGAATTTGATTACCTACTATATTGACCCCTAAAAAGTCAAGAATCTTAACTGAAATACATATCAAAAGGGCCAAGAAAAATGACAAAAACTTTGCTCAGTATGTATAAACATCTGCAATATCAACCATTAAATAAACTTAGTATCCTCACACAGGCATTATTTTTATTTCATTCACTCACTATTTGTTCCATAAATATTTTTTCTATAACTGAAATTATGATGCAGATTGAACTTATTCAAATCTCATATGCTTTTCTTTTATTTATTTATTTATTTACTTACTTACTTATTTTTGGTACTGAGGAGTAAATCCAAGGGCACTCTACTACTGTGCTACATCCCCAGTCCTTAATTAATTAATTTATTTATTTTAATTTTGAGAAGGTCTCACTAAGTTGCCCAGTTGGCCCTGAATTTATGATACTCGTGCATCAGCTTCCTGAGTAGCTGGGATTATAGGGGTGGGCCACCATGCCCACCCTACATTTTTCACACAGATACTTTGTTTCCATGGTCATATTTATTTTTAATAACAATATGAAAGCATATTACATTAGTGCCATTTCCCTATTAATAGATTCTATAGTTTCTTCCAGATTTCACTATTTTAAATTTATTATAAACATTTTATACATAATAGTATTTTTCTATGGAATTATTTCATTAATTCCTGGGTTGTATAAGTTTTTTTGATAAGGATTTGCCATAAATATCAAAAGGCCTAAACATATTTAGATCACCTAACCCAATAATTCCACTTATAGGAATTTATCCTGAGATAATAAGATTTATAAAAATATTTATGTATACAGTTGTTCATCACAGTATTATTTATAATTGTGAAAGGCTGGAGGCAATCCAAGTAGTTGCAGTAATTATATTGATATGGTTATCATGTAACATATAACTATGTAATTAAAGACTAATACAACAAAAACATTTTTTGAGGGGAGGGTGTGGCTTAGTGGTAGAGCACTTGCCTAGGATGCATAAGGCAACAAAATTTTTAAAAAATCCTATATTTTATGCTTTCTATTTCTTAACCTATACAACTCTGAAAATATGTTTACTATCTCTCTTTTCCAGATAAGGAAACTGAAGCTCAGAAAAGTTAAGTAACTTGCCCAAGGCTACAAAATGGGAGAACTGACAGAGTTGGGATTTTAGTTCAAAGTATACATTCTTTTTTGACAGCTAATTTTACTTTCTTCTTTATACTTTGTTGTGGAGTTTCAAAATGATTGCAAATAAACATGTCACTTTATAATTTAAATAAATGTTAATTTTTTAAAAAATGAATTTTCAATAGACTTTTGGATGCTATTTAAAGATGCTCAATGTCAAAATAGTTTAAGATACCTCCCTCTTCCTCAAGATGGTGGTAGTATGTCCAATATCTGTTGGTTCAGAAATTCTCTATTGACAAAAAATAACTGCATTCAATAATACTTTTCCTAACATTAAAATTTTAATAAATATAATAACACTTATGAATACACAGAACTTCCAGTCCCTCAAGATATGGCTCATGTGCTGGAAACCACTAACAAAGGGAATCTAGGTCAACTAGTGAGAAGGACACAAAATCACAATGGTGGGAACAATAACAAAATACCTTTTCAATTTTTATAAACTTGTTTGCTTTTCAACAGATGATCTATTCCCACAGTTCAAAAAATTTTAAACATAATACACAATAAAGTCTCCCTTTCATCCTGTCCCCCATCTGCCCAGTTCCCACCACCACTATTACCCACTTATACCCATCATAGCTATTCATTTTTTATGGATGCTTTATGTATATACAATCAAATATAAATTATTTTTGTCTTTTTTTTTTTTTTGGTGTGTGTTTATGGTACTGGGTTTTTAATTCAGGGTGTTTACACTGAGCTACATCCCAAGTCTTTTTAATTTTTTATTTTGAGACAGGGTCTGGTTAAGTTGCCCAGACTGGACTTGAACTTGCAATTCTCCTGCAATACCCTCCCAAGGCATTGGATCACAGGCCTGTGCCACCACACCTGGCTATTTTTGCCTTTTTTTGTATAAACAGTAGCAACACTATGCTTATTTTTATTTCTTAACAGTTTGTCATAAGTACTTACTATTAATGAGTTTCCTCATTCTTTTTATAGTTGCATAGTATTCCTTCATTTATATGTATAATTAATTATTTAATCAATCCCCCACTGGGGAACATTTGGTATAAAATAAATTTCCTATTCTGAGATCTCTTTGGTATATTTTCTTGAAACAAGAATCTAACTAAGGAAATAGAATTTTCATTGGTTCATGTATTTTCTGATGTTAAAGTCTTTGTATACTCTATGAGAGAGAATAAAATTTTGAATATAAAAAAAAATTTTAAATTTCCTTTATATTCTTTACAATAAGTACATATTCAAAGAAACCTTTTGAAATATTCCTTTATATTACCTTTTTATTCCTTATAACAACTTATATATTCAAAGCACTGCTAACCTAATTCAAAATATTGAGACTGCAGCCTCACAAGTGAAAAACTGCTTAAAAAAATACCATCCCAGAGGTGGACACAATGGTACATGCCTGTAGTCCCAGCTACTTGGGAGGCTGAGGTAGGAGGATTGCAAGTTCAAGGCCAGCCTCAGCAATAGCAAGACTGTCTCAAAACAAAAGGGTCTGGGGATATAGCTTGGTGGTAGAGTACTCCCAGGTTAAATCCCCAGTAACTATAAAACTAAAACAATAACAAAAAAAACCTCCTAGGGACTCAGAATACAGCTCAGTGGAAGAGTGTTTCTAGAGCATATGAAAGACCAGGGTTCAATATCCAAAACCACCAAAACAAACCAACCAAAACCAAATCAAACAAAACCCTTCTAACCCTTCCACGCCCATATACATGAAGCCAACAGAGAAGCTGAATGGCAAAGATGGTGATGGCAGCAGTGCTAGTCTGATAGCACCCATTCCAATCTCCACAACTAGGAGATCTGTCCTATACCCACTCTCTGTTAATTGTGACCATGTATACCTAAGAGAAACATTGTAAGGTAATTAGAGAAAGAGATCTGGAGTCAGGAGACTTGGGTTTAAGCCTCACCTTCACCATTTCTTGTCTACTGGATTCTGAGTAAGTGATTTGAACTCTCTCAGTTTCCAATTCCTCATCTATAAAATGAAGATAATAGTATTTTAACTGTCTCAGGTACTAGATGATAGAAGATGAATACATGAAAATATTCTGTAAACAATAAAGCGTGATACATGAAATAAATTGTTATCTTGGGTCAAGTTCACATGAATGATTTAGAATTTACACATACACACATATAACCTTACCAATAAGAGTTGCCAAAGAGCAATGAGGTACTGTTGGTGTGAACCTGATAATAACCAGATAGTCTTCTTCGTTTATCTCCTGAACCTCCACACAACTTTCCGTTACCACTTCCAGTTCTTCTAAAGTATTGGGCTTTTCTGGGTCCCGGATAGTTCGAATCAAATCTAAAGAATTATGAGAGACAAGGTATTACATTAAATTATGAATATTCTAAATAGGGATATTGCCAATTCTAAGTACTGACTTCTTTTTAAGCAAATATTACAGCAATTCCTGGGCTTCTGACAGATTTCCACTACTGGTTTCCTTTTGAGAGCAACTGTTTTCTTGGATCATTAGTAGACCATATCCAGTTTCTCGGATACAACACTGTAGAGAGAATATAATAAGAATGGGAAATGTGTCATGGGAACTCAAGAGGAATTATTGGGTTGGAAAAATATTCTTTCAGGCTTTATAGAAGTGCAATTTGAAATCCAGCCTTTAATAATAGGTAATATTTTGGCTGGGGATATAGCTCAGTTGGTAGAGTGCTTGCCTTGTAAGCTCAAGGCCCTGGGTTCAATCCCCAGCACCGCAAAAAAAAAAAAAAAAAAAATAGGTAATATTTCAAGTTTCATTTGCCTAGAATCCAGCATAAGTGAAGAGTAGAATATAAGGGTTGGGCCAGACCATCAAGGGTCTTTTACAGCTGGCTACAGTCATCAGGGAGTCCTTAAGAGATTGGGAACAAGGAAGTGACATGAATAGCACTCTGCTGTCAGCTGGTGATTCATTCACCAACTACCAGACTCAGAAATAAAGAATAGAGCTAGTAATATTAGATAAAAAAGTTGGCCCTAAAATCAGTACATGATGGTAACAGGAAGGAACAAATGAAGAAGTAATTTCAGAGGCAGAATCAACAGCATTTGACACTTCTTTGGATACAGAAGACAAGGAAAGATACTCAAATTTTAGGTCCAAGTGCCGAGGGGAACACAAATAGGATAAAAATAAGAGAGAAATTTGGATGGGACAAGTCCTACATGGTGATTTCTAGGTGTATAAGGGGCAAGTCAATGGAATTTTCCAGCAAATGTTTAACTGTACCATAGTGTTTAAGAGGGTACCAAGGCTAGACTGTTTGTTGAATCCATGGAATTCACAGAGACTGAGTAGAATTTTACCTTTGAAACAAAACTAATGTCTGAGGGATTCTGATTTAATTGGTTAGGGTACAGTCTGAGAGTTGAGAGTTTAAAAAATTTCTCAGGTTATCATATGTGCAGCTCAATTTGAGAATTATTTGTATAAGGAGAAAGAAATGTAGGGATAGATCCTTGGGAAACATTTAAGGGTTAGAATGAGAAAGAAAAGTTAGAAGAATCAGAGAAAGGAAGGGAAAGGTGGTTAACAACATCAAACACTGAAGCAAATCAGGCTGACAAGAGCTAACACAGGCCTTTGATTTGTCACCCAGGAAGTCACCTATAAGAAAGCAGTTTCAGCTAAGTACAGTGGCACATGCCTGTAATCCCAGCAACTCAGGAGGCCGAGGTAGGAGGATCAGAAGTTCAAAGCCAACCTCAGCAACTTAGTGAATCCGTTTCAAAAAGAAAAAATATGAAGGGCTGAGGATGTAGTTCAATGGTAAAGTGTCCCTGGGTTCAACCTCAGTACCATTTAAAAAAAAAAAAAAAAAAAAGCAGTTTCAGCAGAAAAGCAAGAGCCAAAGTCAGCCTTCAAAAGGAGAAGTAGTAAGAACTGAAAATGTATTCCTTTTTTCTTTTTTAAATTTTTTGTTTTTAGTTGTAGATGGACACAATACCTTTATTTTATTTATTTATGTGGTGCTGAGGATTGAACATAGTGCCTCATGCACTCGAGGCAAGTGCTCTACCACTGAGTTACAACCCCAGCCCCTGAAAATGTATTCTTAAGGTATCTTGGTAGGGGAAAAAAGGGGCAGAGGAAGACCAATGACAAGGGTAGAAGAAACCCAAGTAAGTTAGATAACCCAAAGGGAAGGAAGGGGGGGGGGGGTAGATGGAAACTAGTAAAGTTAAGCAGAAGGCAATGGGATTAAGAATGCGGGAGCCTGGCCGGCATAGTGGCACATGCCTGTAATCCCAGTGGCTCACGGGAGGCTGAGACAAGAGGATTGATTGCAAGTTCAAAGTCAGCCTCAGCAAAAGCAAGGTGCTAAGCAACTCAGTGGGCTTTCTCTCTAAACATACTGCAAAACAAGGTTGGGGATGTGACTCAGAGGGTGAGTGCCTGAGTTCAATCCCTGGTACACACACACACACAAAAAGAATGTGGGAGCCTGAGTTGGCCATGGAGAGGACAAGATTTCCTTCTTACTGAGGCTAAGTGTAGAAAAGGATAAAGAGAATGATAAACAGTGATACAGAAAGGAAAAAAGTAGAATTTTAGGTAGGATAGGTTTGATGTTCTCAAGCATCACATTTTTTTCTATTATTTATAGCTCTCCTATAATCAGAAATGCAACTGGGAAAAATCAATTAAACTCTACCTTCTCCCCAGCTATCTCCTGGGCTTACTGAGGATCGAACCCAGGGCCTCAGGCATGCTAGATGAGCACGCTACCACTAAGCCACAACCCCAGTCCTTTTAATTTTTTAATAAATTTTGATCATATATTTTTTATTTTAGATGTTGATAGACCTTTATTTTATTCAATATTTATATGTGGTGCTGGGAATCGAACCCAGTGCTTCACACATGCTAGGCAAGCGCTCTACCACTGAGCCACAACCCCAGCCCCCTGGGCTTATTTCTTAATTAGAAACAATTTTAAAATATAGGCAGGA
This sequence comes from Sciurus vulgaris, assembly GCF_902686455.1. Lineage (NCBI taxonomy): Eukaryota > Metazoa > Chordata > Mammalia > Rodentia > Sciuridae > Sciurus > Sciurus vulgaris. Next base: position 111,634,398 of record NC_136462.1, read on the forward strand.
AAGATGCTATAGCTTCTCTTACAGGAGTTGTGTTATCATGGGATTTATAGGGTTTTTTGAAAAAAGAGGCTTTTTTACCTTTCTTCCCAGACTTTCTTCCTGTAAGGTTCACTTATCTAAGTTGTACTATTTGGTGTGTGTGTGGAGAAGTGTACTGGGGATTGAACCCAGGGGTCCTCTAACTCTGAGTTACATCCCCATTTTTTGTTTTTGTTTTTTTAAAATGTTGAGACAGTCTCACCAAGTTGCTGAGGCTGGCCTCAGTTATGCTATTCTGCCTCAGCCTCCTGAGTTGCTAGGATTACAGATGTGTACCACTGTGCCTGGTTTATACTGTATATGCATCTAAACCCTGAAATTAAACCTCACCCCTTATTAAACTTCTCTAGTTTTCTAGTGATTTCAGAGGTTTTTCTTTTTAAAGAAATCAATGCTGCTTTCCTCACATTACTTCTGACAAAAATTTTTCCATGGCTCTGCATTGATTAGTCTTCATTTATATTTACAAGCTTCAGTATCCAATTCCAAACTATCTAAAACAACATTCAGCCACACGTCTACCTGTAACCATAAAACCTACCCTTGAGCTCCATCTATCTCCCATTCCCTAGCTATGTTATCTTCCAATCTCCACACTTGTGCTTCAGTCTCCTGGGCTTAGCATACCCTTTTGACCCTATACATATTCAGGTCCCAACTATTCTTTTTTTTTTTTTTTTAATTTGTTTATTTCTATGTGGTGCTAAGGATTGAACCCAGTGCCTCATACATACTAGGCAAGCACTCTGCCACTGAGCTATAGCCTTAGTCCTCAGGTCCCAACTATTCTTCAAGGCCCAATTCAAGTGGCTCCTTCTCTTTAAACTCTTTTCAGATCCTCAAAGAGACTATTATCTCCCCTTCCCATAAACTTCTGTATCTCTTATTGAAGTCTACGGCCTTCTAATGCATACTATATTTTTGCATAAATAGGTTTCTTTAAATGTAAGTTTCAGGGTTAGAGTCATGTGTCTTCCAAAGTTGTCTTCCCAGGGCCCTGCAGTTCCTAAATGCTATAGATAGAGGTTTGGCAGAACAGGAATGTGTTCATCTACTTTGTGGAGATCTGTACACTCATAATTATCATCTGGTTGGGGTTTAGTATTCCTGACTCTAACAAGAGAGAAGTAAACTAGACTAGCTCCAAAGGTCTTTCCCATCCCTGACTTTCTTCTACTGGCCTATGTCCTTGCCCCAATTACATTTGTATTGTAATGATTAGATATTACTCTTTCTTTTCTTTTTTTTTTTTTTCCTTTGGGGGGGGGGGTTTGCTGGGGATTGAACCCAGGGCCTTGTGCATAGGAGGCAAGCACTCTACCAAGTGAGCTATGTCCTAAGCCTTAGATCTCTTTTTGTATGGGATCTTTTTGGTTTTCAAAAATACTACCTAAGGAGAAGGAAAGGGACGGGGGTGGGGGGGGGGCAGAGAGAGAGAAAGAGAGAGAGAAAAATGGCAATTGTGAAATGCTGAGAAGTGCAAAAGTGCACTACCTTTGGAATGAGAAATTAATTTTTGCTTAGTTCCTTACTGACAGTGTGACCTCCAAGTAGTTCTTTAACTATTCTAAGCTTTTGTTTCTTTATCTGTACAATGAAGACAGTTCCAAGAGGAGACTACTAAATATATACAGTAGAGAACATATATATGTGTGTATATAGTATGCATACATAAAACACAGGTTAACTGTGTTAAGGAACTGCAATTTCCAGGCCTCACTATAAGAAGCCTATCTCATTGTCTTCTCTCAGGGACCTATGGGTATCGAATCTGTCACATAAAAGAGTGGCTGTGACCTTGAGCCAGTCCCCAACTCATAGCAGTGCCCTCAGAAGTGGTTACAGTGCGAGTCCAGGAACGCACATGAGAGGTGCAATTAGGACAGCTCTGCTTCCTAACTGACCACCCTAGACTTCTGCTCTGTCTACACCTCTTGTAACGGCACTAGGGCATGGGGGGCAAAAAAGGGGAATGAAGCCGGCTGACTCCCAGTCTCAGCTTGCCCCAAGTTTAGGAAGAGGCCGGTGCTAGAAGGACTCACATTTCTGCGTGATTTAGGACCCCGAAGAAAACGCTTCCCATGCTTCCCACCCACTAGATTCGGCAAAAAAAACAGGTGTCCACTCCCAACCCTCGGGTGAGGCCCTTGTCCCCCTCGCCTCCCCAGCCAATTCCATGTATAACGCCAAATGCTGCACTGGGTAAAATTAATTACCATAAACCTCTAGCGCTTTCTCTTCCATGATCCGGGGCTGCCGGGCAGCTCCCTGCTCAGAGAGGCCTGAGGACCACAGGGCTCTGCTCAGCGTAGAGGAAAGCAGCCCCAACACTCGCTCCATTCTCACGCTCCGCCATCCCTGGCGACTGTCCTATCTGAGCCACCGTCTCTCTGCAGCCAGCCTCAGGATTTATCAACTTCCTGGTCTTCAAATGGTCAAGACAAGTGTAAAGGTTTAGGGGAGCAGAGAATAGGCGGGACACGACACACTAGCGCGAAGGCCCTAGGGAAGGGAAACATAAGGACTACATGCCCCTGCATGCTTTGCTCGGTTTCCGGGGAACAAGAAAAGCTTCCTGGCGCCTCTTGAGGCGTATTGCATGCTGGGATGTATGGGACGTTTCCTTTGGAAGACAGCGAACTGTATTCTGGGATTTGTAGTCCCTGCTGGGGGTGGAATGTAACGGTCAGCTACCGGTCGCTGAGTACCTCACTCAGCACCCGCAGTAAACTAAAGATGAATCCTGAAGAGGTAGGGGAAAGGAGACCTTCTAGTGCATGAGGACGTTTCTAACACGGAGACTCTTTACAGTTATTTCTTTAAGGGAGCTGCTTCCAGCCAAAATCTTTCTTACTTCCTGATCAGTCCGGAAGTGGGTTTCCGTTGCGGTGAAGTGGGACGTCTTGGGAGTTCAGTAAGGAAAGTTAAGCATGGCGATGGGGAGGGGACGACTTTTTGGTTTTCTCGTTTCTTGTGGACTCAGTCCAGCGCCACTACCCGCCTCGGGTAATGTTATTGCCAATTTCCTTCAAAAACAACTTATAAGGAGAAAACTTTGTTTAATGTGTTTAATGTGCCCAACAGTGACATAATGGAAATCGCCATCCTAAAAAACCTTTTGGTGTTCGTAACTGTGATGGGTACCAGTTACAAGGTTGACGATGTTGTTTTATCCATCCATCCCGCCGTCCAAATGTCAAACATTTATTAGGTACTTAATTTGTCTTACGAGATTTGTAGGCGCCAAATTTACAAAGACATGGCCCCTGCCCTTGAGGGAGTGAACCTGATTTTTAGGAATTTGCAGTTAGAAACAACATTTTGTCATTGTTGGTGAAAGTTTCGTCTGTACTGAAAACAAAGTTAGGATTATGTTGCAGAATTATCACATGACAACATGTCCCATATCTTTAAATTCCAGTCTTGTTTGTCTGGTTGATTTAGACTGGATGACCAATCAGTGAATAGTTTGGGTCCCAGGAACATTTTGTTTCCCTGTCATCTATTCCACCCCACTTACAGCAAATAAATGGATAATTCTACCTCCTTCTAACCATATTTCATACACTGAGGTGTCACGCCCTGTATGAGGCCTCTCGACTTCTCCAAGCAGAAATGATCTTTCTCTATTCCCCCAGCACACACTACAGCAGGGAACATATTGAATCGTTGACTTACATGGCCGCCTCCCTCTTTAAGTTGTAAGCACCCAATGGTCCAAGAGCTTATTTCTGTATTTCAAACGCAGAGCAAGGTGCTAGGCTCACAGTAAATGCTCAGTATATATTGAATATATTAACTGAATGTCAAATAATAAGTGGTAAAACTTTCCTGTAGTCTTGTTCAGAGACCTTAATTTTAAAAATATATATATTTATTGAATTTCTGTGAGGGCACTGTACTTGCAATGGGTAGGTGGCATGTAGAGGTTTTCAAATATTTTTAGACTTCTTTATTTAAACGAATTCTTAAAAGCCTAACAGAGCTACGCAGAGCACAAAGGGCCCTAGGAACCGGCAGCCCCTAGCCCCTCCTTCTTTGCCCCCTTGGCCCGCCTCGTTAAGAGCGCAGCGTCGAGGTCCGGAGCTTGGATTTGCTGGGCTGCAGCCGTGGCCCCGCCCCTCTCGCCCCCGGAGCCCTGGCCCCGCCCCCCCAATCCCACAGGGTCGGTCGCGGCCCTCGGGCTCCTCGCACCGCTGGAACGCTTTGCTCTCCGCGCTTTCTCTATAAAGTTGTTGTTGTGGCTTCCGCCGCGGGTGGAGGAAGATGGCGTCGGGAGGTGGTGGCTGTAGCGCTTCGGAGAGACTCCCTCCGCCGTTCCCCGGCTTGGATACGGAGTCTGAGGGGGCAGCCGGGGGGTCAGAACCCGAAGCTGGGGACAGCGACACCGAGGGGGAGGACATTTTCACTGGCGCCGCGGCAGCGGTGAGTTCACACCTTTCGGGGCAGTAAGCGGCAGAGCGCCCCAACAGAGAAGAGATGCCAGGAGAGGGTTCAGGGAACTGGGGAGAGTGGGCCTGGTGGACGTCGCCGCGGTGTCTGCAGTCCCGGCTGGGAGGTCCTGAATGAAAGCCGATCGGTGGGTTGAGGAATGAGGGGTGTGGTGGCTTCGCCGCCGAGGTCCTTAAGAGCCCAGAGCCGCTGAGACCGTTCTTTGGCCCTGCGGTGTGATCACCCCACAGATCCACGGGACTGTTTTCTGGTTGTGCCCTGGCCATGCTGACTCAATAGGTCAGGATAAGGGGTTGGGGTGCAGACCTTTCCTCTGCCTTACTGCTGCTAGGTTGAAGAACGTTACCTGGCATAGCCCAGGATGGTGACCCGCCCACAGATCCTCTGCTCTTACCAGTTATTACTAAAGGCCCATTCCAGATCTTAGTTTATGAAAGTTAGGTTGACTCCTCTCTTCAGGAGAATAGGGTCAAAGCCCGTTGTTCAGCTTAGGCCCTGCCAGGTAAATTACTACATAAACCAGAAAACAGTGTTCCTGTTAAAGGAAAGCATTACAGTGCCAAGGACCTAATTGGGAGCAAATCTGTAAATGGGAGGAGCAAATGATATTTCCCATAGTAAATATCCAGATTTCTAATTAGAGAGACTACAAAAAACTAATCTTTATATGGGGAACATGATACTCAATAATCAGTTATGGAACTAGTGGAGATGTTTGGGGTTGTTTTATGAGAATACTGACTCATAGCAGTTTCAGTTAGTTCCAGGTTTTAAAGTTCAGTGCTGAGTCTGTGAATTTATCTTTTTATCTTGGATAATGCTTCTCTTCATAGTAGCTATTCAGAATCTAATTGACTAAAACAACTTTAAATTTGTTATGTAGTATGTGTCTGTAAAAGTCAGAGACTAAACTTATTTGTGGCAGAAAAAAAGATTATTCTTTTTAAACCTCTTCTGTGACAATCATTAGAATTTTCCTTACACGGTATTCAGGAATTAAGCCCATAATCAGTGCTCCTAAAGTGCTTGCTGATGCTAACATAGCATTAAACTTTCTAATGAAGTCTGTTATCCCAGGAAATAACTCTTGCTGTTATTTTATCTTTGTTCAAATTTTAAACAAGTCTTTGTATAGTTAATCTCCCATAAGTCATGGAGAACAGCTACTGTTGGTAACTACTGGGATGAGAGATATTCAGACCAAGTATCTGAAAATAGAAATTCTGGCACTGAAAGTGATTGGTTCCTGAACAATTGTTGATTTATTTTCCAAAAACATGGCTGGAAGGGTGAGAAATCATTATCTAGAGTTCTCTAAAGAAGTTCAGGAAGCTGTGATTTAATTGATCTCACCAAGTTACTTTATGGAGGCATGATACCTCTCTCCTAAGGTTGTAAAATTAAAATATCTTGCCTACTTTCCAGCTAATGGGAGGAGGGGATCACAATGACCTTGTTCAGCCACAGAAAACAATTTTTATTTATATTTTTATTTATATTCAATCCAAGAAAACTGAGTTGCTAAGGAAACTGAAATACCACTTGTTAGCTGTCTTTCCTTGAGCTGTCTCTCCTTGATACTAATTTTCAGGAAGCCGAGACCACAAGTTTCCTCACTAGTTAAACTGTTTTGTTAAACAACCATTAACTACAAATTATATTTCAATAAATTCTTTAGCTGTAAGCGAGAAGATGTAGGGGATTGCAGCCCTTCTGTATTTTAAGGAACAGCACTGAAGGATAAAGTAATTAAAGAGAGTGTGCTTTGAATTCTGACTTAAATCCAGACTGTACTACTTGCTTGCTTAAATTTGCATAAACATCTCAAGTTTCTCACCTACAAAATATGAATAGTAATAGTGCAGTTGGGCTCCCTATCTTGACTTTGACATCTGAATTCAACCAACCACAGATGGAAAATACTGGGGCTGTGGGGGGTTGCTCTGTAATGAACATGTATAGATTTTCTTATCTGTAGTCTCCAAACAATACAATATTAAAAACTGTTTACATTGTATTACGTACTATAAGTAATTAAGATGATTTTAGGTTTAAGGGAGCTGTGTAGGTTTTATGCAAATCCTATGCCATTTTATACAGTGAACTTGAGCATCCCTGAAAATGGATGGAGCAGAGCTACAGTTGGGTAGATTACTGGAACCATTCCAGTCCCCATCATATATGGAAGGAGGGACTACCTTTTTTTGAGGGGGACCAGTACTGGGTATTGAACCCAGGGCCTTGCACATGCCAGCAAGCACTCTATTGCTGAGCTGCATCCCCAGCCCAGGTTTGCTATATTTACTTCTGTTGTTTTGAGAATTAACTTAGAATATCTGTGAAATTCTAGAACAGTTCCTTCCACATGTAAACGTTTTTAAAAGTACTTAATGTTTTGAGGGTTTGAGCTATATTTGTGATGAGCATTTTATAAACAAATTATTCTAAGAATAATTTTAGTTTATAAAACTAAATAATTTTAGTTTATAAAATTATGGGTTTATAAAACCCATAAAATGTAATAATGGATTAGAAAAATTAATTAACCATAAAAAATGGATAATACAGTTTATCAAAATAAAAACTTAGGTCTAGCCAGGCACAGTGACACAAGCCTGTAATCCCAATGGCTTGGGAGGATGGAGAGTTCAAAGTCAGCCGTAGCAACAGTGAGGCGCTAAGCAGCTCCATGAGACCCTGTCTCTAAGTGCAATATAAAAAAGGTCTGAGGATGTATCTCAGTGGTTGAGTGCCCCTGAGTTCAATCCTCAGTACCTGCCCCCGCCACCCCCCAAAAAAAAACTTAGGCCTATAAATCCAGCAGCTCAGGAGGTGAGGCAGGAGGATCATAAGTTCAAAGCCAACCTCAGCAATGTAGCAAGGCCCTAAGCAACTTAGTGAGATCCTGTCTCAAAAAATAAAATGGGCTGGGGATGTAGCTCATTAGTAAAGCACCCCTGGGTTCAGTCCCTGGTACAAAAACAACAACAAAAAATGTAATAAGATTGATTTAATCAACTAAAAGCTATCAAAGTAGGCACTCAGTGACTGGAGTAGTTTCCTATTGATATAAGTGAATCTTCATGTTGTGTTTTGTTATATTTGGAGGTAAAGAGATGGGCATTAAAGAATTGAGAAGTTGAGGCTTATAAATTTTTAAAACTAATTGTATGCATACAATTTTCTGGACATAGTATAACAGTTGCTGCTATTAATCATCCCATCTGCTTTCTTTTACAGCCCAAGAGTACTAGGCTTTGTTAGTACAGAAATAAAAATGTGATTTGAGTATAGTATTGGTTTTGTTAGTACAATAATAAAAATGTGATTTAATTTATAATAGAAAGAGCAGCCCATGATATACATCTCAGAATCTATAAACCAGTTATTTGAGTGGAAGAGACTGAAGCAAAAGAATTATTAAAACAAATCTGAAGTCATTGCTTTTAGACTGAAAACCAGCTTGTGAAAGGTCTAATTCTTAACAATACCTAAGATGTTTTCTTCTTTCTGCCTCTTTGTGGGCCCATAAATAAGAAAAGTCTGCTTTAAATATATTATCTGAATTTGAATCCAGATGTATAGGATTAATTTTTCCCTTAACAAGAGACTGAAGTGAAGTCTTTCTTTTGGTTCTCCTAGTTCTTAAAATTGTCATGTTCAAAAAAAGACTATAAATGTCATGCATTTTTCCCCTCATTTGGTTTATGGTCTTATGGTCTTATTGCTCACTGGTCTTATTTGCTAAGTTCTAAACCTAAAGTGATTACATTGAAGCAAATTCTTTTATTTGCCTTTCCAGGAGTTCTTATATGCCTGTCCCTCGTTAGCAGCATACTAGGACTGTGACTAGATTTATCTTCTAAATAAAAGGAAGAACTGTGGCAGGTCTTCTCATGCTGACAGAAAGGAAGAAAGCATAAATATTTTCAGTTCATATTTTGGCCAAATTTGACAACTTCTTTTGATGGTACATCAGACCAATTGGAATTTTTTCCCATTACTCTTATTTTGTGAATTGAAGCCCTAGTGATTACAGAAATGTCTGGAAAAAATGAAATAGGATAAAGAAGGATTAACAAAAGGAACGTGAAAAGTCATATGATGAAGCCAGGCGTGGTGGTGCATGCCTGTAATCCCAGCAGTTCGGGTGACTGAGGCAGGAGGGATCGTGAGTTCAAAGATAGCCTCAGCAACTTAGTGGGGCTCTAAGCAACTCAGTGAGACCCTGTCTCTAAATAAAATACAAAAAAGGACTGAGGATGTGGCTCAGTGGTTAAGTGCCCCTGAGTTCAATCCCCAATACCAAAAAAATAAAAGTCATATGTTTAATAATTTGATTAGTCAAGAGTCATTTATGTATGTTGCTGGGTGTGATGCTGCAGACCTGTAATCCCAGCGGCTCTGGAGGCTGAGGCAGGAGGATCACAAGTTCAAAGCCAGACTCAGCAATTTAGCAAAGTCCTAAGCAACTTGGAAAGACCCTGTCTCAAAATTTAAAAAAATTTTAAAAAGGACTGGGGATGTGGCTCAATGGTTAAGCTCCTTTGGTTCAATCCCCAGTACCCCCTCCAAAAAATATTTACATATGTCTGTATGTCTACTGGTATTTAAGATTTTTTTTTTTAATTTTAGTTGTCCATGAACTTTATCTTATTTGCTTATATGTGGTGCTGAGAATCGAACCCAGTGCCTCATGCATGCCAGGCAAGCGCTGTACCACTGAGTCACAACTCCAGCCCCGGTATTTAAGATTAATGTACAGTGTTACTTACTTTTATTGGTATTTAAATGTCTTGGGGATAGCAGTTGACTTCTAATTGACAGTGTTTTATGTAGACTGCAGAAAATTATGTAAATGTAAGTTATATATTAACATTTAAACAGGAAAGGGCATAGTCATAGAATCCAGCTCTAAATCTGTGAGTTGTATAGTATGTATCCTGGTGGGGGGAGTAATTAATTTGTTTTAAATTATGGTTTAAAAAAACACATAAAATGTACAGTCTTAATTGTTTTAGATGTACATTTAAGTAATGTTAAATATATTCACATTGATGTGAAACATCTTCAAAATGTTTTCAACTTGCAAATCTAAAACCCCCTATCCATTAAAGAATAACTCCCAGGCTGGGGACAACTCCCAAGCTCAGTTGGTAGAGTGCTTGCCTCACATGCACAAGGCCCTGGGTTCAATCTCCAGCACCACAATAAAAAAATAATACCCAGCCCTTGGTAATCACCATTCTAACATTATGAAAATAATTTTCTTTTTTGTTGAAACAGAGTCCTTCTTTATTGCCTGTGCTGGTCTTGAACTGGTGGGCTCAAGCCATCCTCTTGCCTCAGTCTCTTCCCAGTAACAGGCCATACCACTGAACCTAGCATAGTTTCTATGATTTTGACCATTTTAGATATATAAGTAGAATCATGCAGTATTTGTCACTTTCTGACATTTATTTTGCTTACCATAATGTCTTCAAGGTTCATCCATATTGAAGCATGTATCAGTAGTTCATTTCATTTTAACATTGAATGATTTTCTGTTGTTTGTATCCATCATATTTTGTTTATCCATCACCTACCAGACACTTGGGTTGCTTCCACCTCTCAGCTATTGCAAAAAGTTCTATTTAGAATGTGAATGTGTAGGGGCTGGGGAGATAGCTCAATTGGTAAAGTGCTTGCCTCACAAGTACAAGGCCCTGGGTTCAATCCCAAGCACCACCAAAAAAAAAAAAAAAAAGTGAAAGTGCAAATATCTCATCAAGACCCTACTTTCAACCCCTTTGGATGTATATCCAGTAGTGGGATTGCTGTATCATATGATAGTTCTATTTTAATTTTTTGAAGAACTTTCATACTGTTTTCCATAGTGGCCACACCATTTTACAATCCCACTTCAGCTCTTTTCAGACCTTTCATGTTTATAGAATAACTTCTTTGGATCCGGGACAGAATTTGGTAGTTTTATTAATAGCAGTAAGAACATTGATAGTTCAACTGGCCAGTATTTTAATTCTCTGTTCTGTAAAAGTACACAGTGGTTGTTCCCAAAGTGTAGCCTGTCCTCAATAAGTTACTTGGCTCTTAGACATTTTGTGGTCTTAATCAGACTTCTGAAAGTAAATCTACAAAACAATTTCTTTAAAAATATCTTTTTTTCCCCTCAGTACTAGGGATTGAACTCAGGAATGCTCTACCACTGAGCAATATCCCCAGTCCTATTTATTTATTATTTTGAGACAGGGTCTTGCTAAGTTGCTGAGGGTTTCTCTGTGTTGGCCAGACTTGCTTCAAGCTTATAATCCTCCTGCCTCAGCCTCTACAGGCACATTGCTTCAAACACTGCTTTTTGGAGTTAACATCAGAAGTTGAAATTCCACATTCTGATAAAAGTATTCTTTAAAAAGTCAGTGATAGGTATTATGGCCAAAGATTCACTTTAGTGAAATGATAAACAGATTTTACTTCTCAAAAATTTATATTTCCCTAAAGTACATAGACTCATTGATTTATTTATCATTAAATTGCCATAGCAGTTAACCTAACTTTCAGAATTATGGAGGCATACCTATAATCCCAGCAATTTAGGAAGTTGAGGCAGGAGGATCTTAAGTTTGAGGTCAGCCTCAGCAACTTAGTGAGAAACTGTCTCAAAAAGGGTTGGGAATGTGGCTCAGGTTCAATCCTCTGTACCCACCCACCAAAAAAAATGTAGTTATAAAGCCCTTTTCAAGGAAGAGAGAAGACTTATAAAGCTGTCTAATAAGAACCCAACTTTAAATTTATTTAAAATTAGAGTTTGGGGCCAGGCATGGTAGTTAGATGCCTGTAATCCCAACAACATGGGAGGCTAAGACAGGAGGATTGAAAATTTGAAGCCAGCCTGGACAATTTAGCAAGACCCCATCTCATAATAAAATTTTAAAAAGAACTTGGAGTGTAGCCCATTGGTAGAGCCCTTGCCTACCATGTGTGAGGCCCTGGGTTCAGTGCCCAGTGTTGTTTAAAAAAATAAATAAATAAAGAATTTGGGACATGAGAGAAACAGCAAAGGTTACTGTTGGACTTTTTCTGCTTTCTGGAGGGATTTGCTGCCCCTTTTGCTTACTCAGGTACTTTTGACTTGGTCATTTACAATTGGTTAGGTTGGGAGGGGAGAGGGGAAAAAGAATACTCTAATTTCTCTCCCGTGGTCTTCAAAGCTTCTCAGCACTCTTAAGTAACTTTTGGCATAAATAAATCATGAGTAGTTGATTGTTGCTAGAGCAAGTAGCCGTAAATATCTCATCTCCAGGAAAAGCCTGTTGCTCAACTTTTTCTGGCTTATTCTTTTGCTTAGTCAAATGGACAGCTGGAGCTTCAATCTGCTTTCAGAGCAGAGTTAGACTGGGTTTGCTTTTTCAATTCAGAAGAAAATCCATCCATTAGTACTCTGATCTTTCTGCAGTTTTCTGGGCCCTTCTGAGTTCTGTGAGTTTGAGATCCAAAAAGTTTTGTTGAGAAATTATAGTAGAAAATTAAGTAGAACATCTATAGCTTAATTTTGGTAGATAATGTACTGCCCTTTCAGTTTGAGATCCCTAGAGACCTTGCTCATGGTTTTCCTTAACTAGCGCAATGGTCAGGTTGAGGCTTACTTTTGCCATCCTCTAGCTCCTCCTTTTCCATTTTCAGTAGACCTCCTACCCTCTATCTGTGCTGTGGACTCATTGGGCAAGGCAGTAAAGCCTGTGGATCCATTCTCAGAATGTTTTTAAAAACATTTATAAAATATAGCATGTAAGAAGGAAACCAATTATATTGAGATATAGTTATCAACATTAAAATAATTTTGTATTAATAATAAGTATTTTTTAGTTGTAGATGGGCACAATACCTTTATTTATTTACATGTGATAACAAGCATCAAATCCAGTGCCTCACACATGCTAGGCAAGTGTTCTACCACTGAGCTACAACCCCAGCCCAATAACAAGTATTTTTAATGCTAGTAATAGGTACAATAACTATATAACTTTTAAATAGAGATGAGCACAAATGACACTTTAAGATCTATAGCAACTATGATATTATAAAAATATCTTTTTTTAATTTTTGGTTGAACACAAGGGTGCGTTACCACTAAGCTGCATCCCCTAACCTGTTTTTGGTTCATTGTGTTTTTTTGTTTTTGTTTTTGTTTTTTTGAGAAAGGGTCTTGCTAAATTGCTGAGGCCTCATTAAAATGCTCAGGCTGGTCTCAAACTTATGATCCTCCTGCTTGAGCCTCCTGAGTTGCTGGGATTGTAGGAATGTGCCACTGAGCCCAGCACCTAATATCTATAAGATATAGTCTCAAGCATTGTTATTGCAATTATAGTTTGTTGCTTATCTTTATAGTTGAAGAAAATGCTAAATTTCAGTTATAGGCTAGGAAAAATGAAATTGTAATTTTATTCCCTTTCAGGTTCATAGGTAGCCCCTGAATTCTGTGGTTCATGGACCCAAGATAAGAACCCCTAATATAACTCCTTAAGCTATGAGAGGAGTAATAGTGTGACATCATTTTAGCTCACCAAGTTCACAGAGTAAGATGCACTCTACTCCCAAATCCAGTGGACAATGAATGTCCATTCTCACAAGCACAAATGCACCATTTTTTCTCCATGTTTTTATATTGGTGCATTATAGTTATACTGGGATTTGTTACATATTCATATGTGCACACAATATAACAATATAATTTGGCCAATATCATTCCCCAGTATTTCTCATTTCCCTCACCTCCCTCTCCCTGATCTTCCTTCCTCTATGGATCTTCCTTTGATTTTCATGAGACACCCCCCTTTCTTTTCCTTTTTTCTCTCTAGCTTCTCACGTTATGAGAGAAATGTGACTCTTGACCTTGTGAGTTTGGCTTATTTTGCTTAACATACTAGTCTCAACTTCCATCCATTTTCCTGCAAATGACATAATTTCATTTTTCTTTATGACAATAAAAACTCCATTGCACATATACACCACTTTTTCTCTATCCATTCATCTGTTTGTGAACATATAAGTTGGTTCCATAGTTTGGCTATTGTGAATTCAGATGAATGATGCTGGGACAGGAGTAACTTACCTGTGGTAGACAGAATGAAGCCCCCTCTTTTCCCAGTAAGGTATCTACATCCAAATCCCAGAAGCAGTGGATATGTTAGGCTACATGGCAAAGAGGAATTAAATTTGAAGATGGAATTAAAATTGCTAATTACCTGACCTTAAGATGAAGTAATCATCCTGGATTATCTTCATGGGACCAGTGAGAGGAGTAATATGGAAGGTGACTGAGAAGAAAGACACAGAGATTCAACATTGCTGACTTTGAAGATGGAGGAAGAGGACCTCTAAAAGCTGAAAAGGGCAAGGAAACCAATTGTCCCCTAGAACCTTCAGAAAGAAATGCCCCACTGACATCTTGATTTTAGCCTGTACGATGAAACCTGTATCAGACTTGTATAGCACTATAAGGTGATAAATTTGCATTATTTAAACTTTAAATTTTTGACAATTCATTAAAATAGCAATAAAATATACTAACCCATTTCATTTCTATCAGTGAAGATGACAAAAGGAGCTGTATTTAATGCTGCAGTCTTCCAGGGTACTGTTTTAAAGACTATATGGCTGCCCTATTTTCATCTGGGTATAGCTCCTGTCATTGACTTATTTCTAATTTTTCTTGCCTTACTACTTTAGTGTGATCACACAACTCCTTAGCTCCATCTTGCCTTACTAAATTGTACTTACTTTCTCTCCAAAAATGAGTAATATTCAGAAGCATATCTCTTGAATGTAATGCATTGGTTCTGCGTGAAGTAAAGAGCAGTTGGCAACACGAGGAAGAACCACAACTGGCTAACCTACAGGGAAGTTACCCGGAATCACAGTAGGCCTTTTCAGTACTGAATGACTGTGTCAGCTTTGAAGGGCAGCAAGCCCACATCTGTTCTTCCCTGAGCTGAGAAAATAGGGTTAATGACCTGGGCCTCATAGCTTGAGACTAGTAATTTTTGAGAGATACCCATTTGCTCTTCACAAAAGTGTTCTCTTGCTAGATGATCTTTCTGGTACCTGTCTGCAAATTAGTATTGGTCTGTATTTGTGTTCTTATAATTATAAACAGGCTTATCAGTGGAACCACCTGCTAGAATTAATAGCCAAAGGCAGTAAAGCAAATGTTGGATATCCTAGCTAGGAATTCTATCTACTAACAAAAAAGAATGCTTTTATATTAAAAAAAAAAGAAAAGAAAAGAAAAAGACAAGGAAATAGCAGTTTGGCGGCTTTATTTATTACAAACTAACTTTTTATCTGTTGCCTAGAAATTTATCCCCTTTCAAACAGATGAAGAGTTATCTGACTTCTTGACTAACAAAAGGTTTTTAAAATATAGATTATAAAGCAAGGCTTATTTTTCAGTCTTGAGTTTACTACTCAATGTAATCAGTGTATCTTCTTTCTCGCAAAATAAGTTCATCCTGGAATTTGCAAAATAAGTTCACCCTGGAATTTTAATTGTTGAATCAAAATTAGTTTTCTAAAATGGAAGGGAGAGGGCTGGGGTTGTGGCTCAGTGGTGGAGCGTTCACCTAGCACTGGGTTCAATCCTCAGCACCACATAAAAATAAAAAATAATAAAATAAAGGTATTGAATCTATTTACAATTTAAAAAATAAAATGGAAAGGAGACCAGCTGGAGGGAAGAGAGGAACAAAAGCAGAAATACTGGAAATGAAATTTACCAAATTATCTTATATTGTGTGCATGTACAAATATTGAACAACAAACCCCACACTATATATAATTATAAAGCACAAATTAGCTCTCTAATATAAATTATACATTATTAATAGTAATTTTTAAATGGTCTTTTAACTTTTCATGGCATATGAAATGCTTTGTTACAATGCCTGGATGGATATGTATTTTAGTGACAACTTATTATTATAGCTCTAGTCTCATGGAAAACTTGTTTTCTTGGGTGAATATGGGATGCCATGAACATGTGTCCCTTTTGTATCTTAAAAGTGGTTCTGCTCAGTTAGTTTTTAAAAAAAAAATATGATTGTAATTAAAACTTGAGAATATTATTACAGCTTGAAGGCTGTGTGTTGGGTACTATACCGTCAAAGAAAGCAGCTTAATTTGTCCAGTGCCAGTCCAAATTAACTGAAGGCACGTTTGATATGAACAAACAAAAATAAAACAAATATGAAAAGAAGTAAAGTTGAGAGGGGTACTGTACAATATGACAGAAAGAGGGCTAATATATTATTTAAGAAAAGTGGACTGGGGAGGTAGCTTAGTGATAGAGCACTTGCCCATGTACCAAACCCTGGATTTCATCCCCAGCACCCCAAAACAATAAAAGCAAACAAAAGTGTACCCAAGTGATGATAATTTATGTACAAAAATAGGCAAAGGACATCAAGTTAAGCCAAGGGGATTAAATGGCCGACAAACAATCTATTGCCCCTAAAAATCAAATGTGGACTTATATTGAAGATGAACATCACAGCATTATTTGATGAAATCTGAAAGCTAGCTAACTGTCCAACCTTAAGAGAATGATTATGTTGGAATATACCCACTTGATAGGGAATTAAGTCATGCTGGGCATAGCGGTTATGCCTGTAATCCCAGCAGCTTGGGAGGTTGAGGCAGGAGGATCGTGAGTTCAAAGCCAACCTCAGCAACTTATTGAGGCCCTAAGCAACTCTGTGAGACCCTTTCACCAAATAAAATATATTTTTTAAAAGACTGGGGATGTGGCTCTGTGGTTAGCTCCCCTGGGTTCAATCCTGGTACCACGGGGGGCCCTGGGGGGAGGGGGAGGAATTAAGTAACTAAAAGTGGGATTTTGTACTTTTTTTTTTTTTTTTTCCAGTGCTGGGATCAAACCCAGGGCCTCTTACATGCTAGGCAAGTACTCTGCCACTAAGCCACATTGCCAGCCCCCAAAATGACCAGAATTCCTTTTGAGCTCTGCATCCCCCAATTTATTTATTTATTTATTTTGATGGTGTTAGGGGAATTGAACCCAGGGTTTCATCATGCTAGTCAACTGCTCTACCACTGAGCAACACCCCCAGCCTTACAGTTATTAGTGACAGATTAAAAAAAAAAAAGGTAGGGGGAAGAAACAGGACACGGAGTTTTACACATGTAGAAGATTAATTTTATAAAAGAATTGCAGAGGAAAATTAAGGTAATAGGTATGGTAATCAGTCTGTCTTCAGCTCTCTTAGAATCAACTGTGTTTGATTTTGGGAATGGGTTCTCAGAGGAGATCTGAGAGCAGTTTTCTAGTCTCACAGGTTGAAGTCACTTATCTTACTGAGGGAGCACACATTTTTTAAAATCATATTTCTAGTCAAACTTATTGGTTTGGGCTTGAAGGTGGCTGGGTGGAGGAAGAGAAACAGGTGCTAGTGCTCTTGTTGTCCCTGTATATCCCATTCATCTGGGTCTGTCACTTAACAGACTGCTATCTTAACACTGCTTCATAAAGTATTAGTCATAAACCTTCCAGGATTAGGTGATAGATCAGAAGTGGAAAGCTGGCTTAAATTTATTCATCTGCAAATAACAGGAATAGATTCTTGTAGGCATTTTTTTAAAATGACCAAATTCTTAACTGACTTTCCTGTTACTTTAGTCTCCCTTGTGAGCTACTAGTAAATTACATTTGTGCACATACATTCTTCCTGTATACTGGGTTTTAATCTATCTTGGATCTTTATCTGGAGATGATTGGTGTCGGCGGGAGGTGGATTAAAAGAAATCAGTTAGTTTATGAGATTCTGTTCTGTACAAGAGTGAAGGAAGGAAGTGGTTGTGTATGAGGGTGGTTGCAGTTTGTGAGGCAAAGGGAAGTACTAGTTTTGTTTTTACCCAGTTATTTGTCTTCTCTCTGATCTTCTTGCTTTTGTTGCCCAGTCTGGTCTTCTGGCTCAAGTGATTCTGCAACTTCCCCCTTCCCAGTAACTGGTATCTCAGGCATGCATCATCATGCCCAGCAGACAGTGATTTTTGTTTTGTTTTTGAAGATTGTGGAAGCAGATAGAGGACAGGACCACTGTCTCAACAGAATTGGTATAACATGTAGGCATATACAACTAAGTGCTCGTTAAATTTTATTAACATAGAGAAGTTGCAGTAGAAGCATTATTTACTAATATATATCTAAATATTGGTAAGTTTCTTTCCTAGTGGGTGACCCCACTATGGTGATGAAGCTGTTTGCATGACAAATTCAGAGTACCCAAATAGATCTGTCATTTCACTTTGTTCTGTTGGGTCAGAAAAGGTCTGTCTCTAAGGAACAAAATCCCTCAGATTTGTTAAGGACATGTTTCATAAAAGGTTCAGGTCTTTTAACTGATTTAGCCTTAGGGTCTGACTTCAAAACCCTGCAATTCCACACTGATAGACTTTTGAAACCAGATTCCCAGCTTTCTGTGCATGTGCTGCACAATCCGGCTTTGTTCCCTCTGGTACTGGTCTGGGGACCCACCCCACCCTTGTTTGCCTCTTTCAATAAAGGCCATGTACTCACTGTATTTTCACCGTGTGCCTAGTAGGCAAAGCATGACTGGTTTTTATTCTCCTAGCTTGAGAGAGTGTGGTTGAAAATTTTGTACGTGTGAGAAGGATGAAATGAAAGTTGTATTTACAAACAGCATTAGATGTAAAGTGTATACCCTCTTTTGCCCATCAGCTGGGTTCGTAATATCTGCACAAGTGGGCTTCAGTTAACAGTTCAGCCAACACTATAGAAATAAGCCAGGGTCAGAGCTTGAATTCTGAACTCCAGAGTGGTGTCCTGGTCACTAGAATGTGCCTCATCAGCATTTGAAAGAATAAAGGTCATCAACTGAGAAGGAGAAATGCATTTGGACAGATTCTTTTGAAAATTATCTGTGCATACACACACCATTGTTGTTATGTGCTTTGGGGGATAGGGCATTTCAGCAAGGTTATAGTTTTAGAAATTAATCCTAAATTGTATGAACCTATTTTAACTCTGTGATCATTTGAGTAGCAGCACTTTCATTACTATTAATGATTTGCTGCTAATCAAACTGGCTGACAAGTGATCCTGTTGTCCCCTACAACACTTGGGGGAACAACCTAGGAATGAAGGGATTTGCATCAAATATTTTTTTCTAGGCAGGTTGTTTGTTTTTAATAGTATTGTTTTATTCAGAGTATCTCACTGTTTTCAGAGTAAACCCCAGTCTCCAAAGAGAACCACATCCATTCTTCCCATCAACAATGGCTCCAAAGAAAATGGAATCGAGGAGGAACAAGACCAGGAACCACAGGATCTCTTTGCAGGCAAGTATGGACTCAAAATTGAACCTTCTCAATAGCTTTTTTTAAGTTGAAGTAGGAGAGTAGGAGAGAAGAAAAAGTAGGAGAGAAGAAAAAAATGGTTGGACCAGCAGCATAAAGCATAACTGAACGACAGTCAGTAAAGTTGGTAGGCCAAAGCAGAGATTCTTAGAGAAGCCATGGAAGATAGATGAGAAATATTGTTTAGAAACAGGTTAGGAGGGCTTTATACATCAATAATTTGGGTTTGAATTTTCATCCTAATGACAATTAAAAGCCTTTGGCAGTTTGGGGTAACAGATGTGTATGGGCAAAGTAATGTTTTAGAAAAACTGATGTAGAGAAATTATTATATAAAATGAGTTGCAGCAGACAAAAACAGGAAGCTTTTTAGAAGACAGTCACAGATCAGTTCAAGACTGAAATGACAAAGACCAAACATAGATGATAGAAGTAATCAGGGAAAGATGAAATTTTTCAAAAGGAAAACAAATCTGGTGTCAGTTTTAGATGTAATGGATGTCAAAAAAGCAGGGAAGACTGAAGACCAAATTAAATGGTTCAAGTCCAAGAATCGAAAAGAAAATGGTACCATTTTAAGAACCAAATTCTAAAGAAGAAGGAAAATAATGACTTTAGGAGAAAAGTTAGTTTGGGGTTTTTGGTATTTTAAATTGGGATGCGAAGAGAAATACCCGGGAAGTGATTTTACTGTGGTACTTTACCTGGTAAAGAGAAAAGAACTGGAAATGTGGGAATCTTCTTCCTTGAGGTGGTAGTCAATATTGCCATGTGAATAAAAGTCTCAAAGGAGAGAATGGAGAGCAAGGGGAGACACAAGAGGATAAAGGGCAAGATCTTGGGAGGACTCTCACATTAGAACTCTGGTAGGAAATTTTAAAAAGACATGAGAGGGAAGAAGAGATTAGAAGGAATATAAAGATTTAGAAGATTTTCCACTTCTTTTATCCCTGAAACTTGAAGTGCACACTATTGATTTGATAGCAATTATTTTTTGGATAAAATTTCTGCAGGAGAAATTATAAACGTGAAAATGAGTTCTTTCCATTATAGGATAGATTTAAAAGGTAAATTTTCTATCTTTGAGAAAACTTAACATGTGTATAACAGACTTACTCTCATGCCTGGGCTTTTGTACGTACTGGAGATCTTTATTAAGGACATATTTATCAGTGATAATGATTCTGATTTACTTTATTCCCCTTCCAGTTTCATAAGCAACTAGTATGTCTCAGTACTAAGAAAGGAACATAAGATATTTCTAAAAAGGAATGTCTATAATGAGACATTTAGTTTAGGACTTGAATAGCTTCTCACATGTTTTATTTACTTATTTATTTTATTTTTGTGGTACTGGAATGAACCTAGGGGTGCTCTACCACTGTGCTACATCCCCAGCCCTTTTTATTTTGAGATAGGGTCTTGCTCAGTTGCCAAGGTTGGCCTCGACCTTTCAATGTCTCCATCTCCCAAGTAGGTGGGATTATAGGCATGCACCACCACCATATTAACTATAGAAATTTAAAGGTTTCAATTTTATTTTCTGCATCATTAGTCTGGTGATGACCAGAATATCTGATGGAGCCCAAAGGCTTTTTCCATTGCTTTTATCAGGAGTTCAAAGAAAAAAAGCGTATTTTAATGTAAGTTTGAGCATCTTTGTTATATGAATTTTAATAGAAAAGATACACCTTTTCAAAATTCTTTTACTAACATGAAAGTCAAACATTTTGAATTAGCAGTAGTACTTCCTATTTCATTTCCAAACAAACACATATATTATTTCTGTGGAACCTGCATGATGGAAATATCCTACACATACTTCAGCTGGCTGTTTGTTTCAGACTCCTAACAACCTACCATGTTCATTATGAATACTTTTTTCTGTTTTGTACTCCTATTTCTGGTGGAATTATATTACCACTGTTTTTGCTTTCCTGATAGGACTTTCTCCTAAAGTCATTATTTTCCTTCTTCTTTAGAATTTGGTTCTAAAAATGGTACCATTTTCTTTTCGATTCTTGGACTTGAACCATTTAATTTGGTCTTCGGCCTTCCCTGCCTTTTTGACATCCATTACATCTAAAACAGACACCAGTTTACATTACATCTAAAACTGACACTATTTCTAACAGTGTAGCAACTTTGCAGACATAATTCACATTTAATGATTAGCACACTGACCTAGAACTTGATTATGACTTCTGGGCCCCATTTCTGTTTTTCAAATGAAAATCTAAAAAAGAAAAAGAAATAGCTTTCTTTGAAGTTCCTAAGACAGACTAACACCTACTGATCAGACCAAACCTGAATGGATATTTATGTTTCTCTTTACTTAAAAAGAAAAAAAAATTGAACTGGTTAGGTTTAGAACGTCTAGCTTCATTGCTCCAAGTTGAAAGTACATCCTTTTTATTTGCATAAGAACTCTTAATGCCTAAAAATGGTACATAATGTTATTTTAAAAGTTCCCTCTCTGGAACATTTAGAGAGTAAGTAGTTCCACTCAACTGAGTTTTCCCCAGATAGACAAAAGTAGCTCTTAAGCACTACTTAGATCTGAAAGATTTTCAGGTATTGCAGATATAATTTTTTCCTATTTGGATAACATGTTTAAATATGATTCAGTCTTTATAAGCATAACTAAACTATAATTTTGAACAATTCTTAAATGTGCTAAATTAACAATGATTGTCCTCAGGTATGGCAAACTGCCCTTTCCTGTGTATTAATAACTGTGTTTGTATCTTTTTGTTGCCGTTGTTGTTGTAGACGAACACAGTACCTTTATTTTATTTATTATTTTTATGTGGTGCTGAGGATCGAACCCAGTGCCTCATGTGTATGAGGCAAGTGCTTTACAACTGACTCACAACCCCAGCCCTGTGTGTTTGTATTGTGAGTCTGATTTTTCTGGCTTACATTTTTCCTGACTCTCCTTTGATGTTATTTTTTTGTCAGTATGCTTGCCTCTTCTTCTTACACATTGATTTGTAAAGCAAGTAACCAAACATTGTCCTTTTACAAACAGTTACAACAAGGATAAATAGGTTTGATGTCAGATTCTAAAGGAATACCTGCAAGAGTAAAATTAATTGGTACCCTTATTTTGACTGTGGAATCTTTTTGCTTGATCCATTTTTGTTTGTTCGTTGCAGTATTAGGGATTGAACTCAGGGCTTCATATATGCTAGGCAAATGCTCTGCTACTGAGCTATATCCCAGGCCTTTTTTAAAATTGTATTTTGAAACAGGATCTTTTTAAGTTTGACCAGCTGGCCTGGAACTTTTGATCTTTCCACCTCAACCTCCCAAGTAGCTGGAATTATAGGCATGTGCTACCACCTGGCTTGATTCCTAGTTCTTGCCTAAATTCTAGAGGGAGAGGGTGACCAAGCAGTTGTGGTTGGAAAGAAAAAGGAGAGATTGCTCTACTCATAAGCCTGTGCTAAAAGAACACTTTCCCTCATGTTCTTTCCCTTTTATCCATGTAAAAATTGTGATTCTTGCTCTCTTAATCTGAGAGCCTCCAAGTATTTACTTAATAGTACTTGCTGTTGTTCGCATGAGTCTCAGCCTGTAGAACTGAAGTTCAGCCTTCAAAGACCCATTATTGACCTTCATTTAAAAATATCAACTGTTTTCAGATGCCACAGTGGAGCTATCACTGGACAGCACACAAAATAATCAGAAGAAGTTACCAGCCAAAACACTCATTTCTCTTCCTCCACAGGAAGCCACAAATTCTTCTAAGTCCCAGCCAAGCTATGAGGAGGTGAGAATCTGTGCTATTGATCTGGATGCTTTTGGATATTTAGGACTGTGTGTCACCAATTTAAAGTTCAGTTGAGTATCAACCTTGAGAACATATTTATGATTCGTGAAGGAGACCTTCTGTGGTTAATAGACAGCTAGAATCCTGTAAAGAACCCTTTCTTAAACAGTCTGTTATCCAGAGGATAGCACTAATGATGGTGTCTGAAGTTTCTATATTCAGGAATGTAGTCTCTCTCCACTCCCTCCTTAGCCTGAAAGTCTAAGTCTTCCAAAATCTAGTAATTATTCATTGTCATCAAAATGAGGTTTCAAGGGGATAGATGTAACAAAGACCTGTGAACTGGCTCCCAACTTGAAATTGTGGGCATTGGTTAATTGAAATTATTGGAAATGGACAGAGCTGGACACTGATATATAGAAGGTTATATCTTGATTCTGTTATGTGACTATAAAGTTACAGATATATTACTATGGATAAAATTAATAAACTTTTTGTATCAATGTTTATTAATGGATAAAATTAATAAACTTTTTGTATCAATTTTCATGACTTATTTTTTCTTTAAAAAGCTAGAGGAAGAAGAACAGGAGGATCACTTTGATTTGACAGTTGGTATTACTGATCCTGAGAAGATAGGTGAGTGTCCTTGGGACTTCTTGTGATATTAGGTTTCTTTTATTTATTTATTTTTATGTGGTGCTTAGGATCGAACCTAGTGCCTCATACATGGTAGGCAAGCACTCTGCCACTGAGCTACAGCCCCAGCCCTTTACTCCCATTTTAGATCATAAATTCCATTTAAGCACCTTAAAATATGTTAAAATTCTGGGATATGGGTACTCACTTTGGTAGCACATATACTAAAATTGGAAAGATACAGAGAAGATTAGCCGGGCCCCTGTGCAAGGATGACATGCAAATTCATGAAGCATTCAAATTTATTTTTAAAAAGTAAAATAAAAAAAATTCCTCAAGAACTTTGAAACTTTTGCTATATAACATTTGTCATGCACTATTGATATTCTAAATGAGATGGGGAAGTTGGCATCCTCTTCTCATAGATGGAAGACTAGGGGACCCAAGTTGAAGCATGATCAAATTGAAGTTAGATTTTCAAAAATATAATACTTAACTTTGGCCAGGCTTGGATTTTAAGATAATCTTCCCCTCTCCCAGGTTTGTGAAAATTATTAGCAGTAAACAGTAGACCTTGACTTTTCCTTGTTCCAAGTGTAGTCCCTTACAGAAAAGGCTATTTCAGAACTTTGTCCTTCTAAACAAAGGTGATGTTCATATGGTTAAGAACACAAATGTAACAGTTTCTTAGAACTAGGAACAGAAATTTTTAAAGTCTAATTCCATGCCTCTCTCTTAGATCCTTATAGCCTCTGGTGTTCCTTGGCTTATAGATGTATTATTTCAATGTCTGCCTTCATTGTCATATGGCATTTTTCCTAAGTGTTTCCACATCATCTCCCTTTGGTGCATATCTAGGTCTTTGTCTGACTTTCCCTATTTTTAAGAACACCAGTTACGTTGGAGTAGAACCCACCCTGATGTCCTCATTTTAACTTGATTATATCTTTAAAGACCATGTTTCCAAATACGGTCACATTCTGAGGTACCTTAGTACCTCAGACATTCAACATATCTTTTTGGAGGGGCATAATTTACCCCACAGTAGGATAATTTCAATGTCCTATGGATTAGATTTATTTGAACACAAATCACTCTTGGTGATAAGCTTTCATCCCCTTGACTGTGATTCTTAGTCATGCTGATGCCAAGAAACCAGCTCATTAAGACATTTTCATATTCAGGGCCTGATTTTTTTTTTTTTTTAATTTTTAGTTGTAGATGGACACAATACCTTTATTTTATTTGTTTATTTTTATGTGGTGCTGAGGATCAAACCAGTGTCTCAACACGTGCTAGGCAAGGGCTGTACCATTGAGCCCAACCCCAGACTAGGGCCTTATGTGTGCGCTATTTATTCAATATGTGCTTCTTAGTCCTGAACACATCTTTATAAATTAGAATCCTGCTTTCACCGGGATACTCTTTCTATAATTTGGTAATTTATATAGGCTATCTTCACCTCTTGGAAATTATTTAGGAAATGTATATAAATTTTCAGACTCTTTTATTATTTCCATTTCCAGATCTTATGTATTCCGTCCATATGTAAACAGTATGTCTTTTTTCACACACATTGCCTTATTAAAAGCAGCCAACATACAGGCAGTGTCTGAAGATCATGCTGGCACTAAATTATGAAACTGGTCTTTTGTACATTTAAACATGACTACTTCAACAGTGAATGAAATTTTGAATACTATTTCTATGAAGTAAATTTAGCTTTTTTCTTTCCAGTGGTAAATATACTAAGTAATATTAGGCAATGTAGTACAAATGGTTTAGAAGAGAACTAAAGGTGTGGTAATCAGCATAAAATAATTTCTAAAGCTCAGCTTAAATTAGCTTAATTGCTGTTGTATATACATACTCATTTGTTAGGTGTTGAGAAGGTAGAACAGGCATGCCCTCTATTCCTGTATAATCTCCAGCTTCTTTGTATATTTAAAACAGCAAGCATTTCCAGCCATCTTTTTGAAACCAAGTTGTTGTATGTGACCTTGCTGATCCATTACTGCCCCTTCTTCCCCTGACCCCTCTCCCAGAATTAATTCAGGAGCTTAAGCAACTACTGATTGTTAACCTAGGCTTTCCTGTTTGATGTGGGGAGGAATCCAGGGCAAGGGAGAAAGGGGACAAAATCAACCCAAAATACCATGGTGCAGCACTGGAGCTGTGACTCTGTGGATTCCAGTGTATGTCCTTTGAGTGCTTAAGGAGTCAATGATGCCTTTATCTCCCTAAGTGGTCTAGGTCAGGACACTACAACAGAGAAAAACAGTTGCTTGAATCCCAGATTATTTAACAGTCAAAGGCTTTTTCATAAAAATAATTCCTCAGGAAAGAGAGATTTGTGTGACATCAGGCAGCCCAAGTGTCTTCCTGCCAGGCCCTTTGCTCTGGGTGAGCATGCTAGATCAGAGAGGGTCAGTGTCCCCCAGCTCCAGTGGAGGGGGCCATGCTGATATTTCTGAAAGAGCAAACCAAGCCCAGAGCTAGCCTAGGGTAGAACTACTTGTTTCCTTTTACATCAGTTGCTTCCTTCTCCTCCTGCTTTATACAGCAAGGGAATTGTTTGGTTTTGGACAGATGTGTGTAACCAGCCCAAATATTGGCATGGTAACAACTGATGGATTGTCAGTATCCAGTGCTGCTTTGTAGAGGGTATAAATGGAGCCTGGCTTTGGAACAGGGGGCTGACTCTCTCGTCTAACTCAGACTGGGGTGTAGCCAGCATCCGTGGGGGGGCGGGGGACATTATATGTGCCACAGAGGCCCTGAAGCAAATTAGGAACTGGATTCTAGGATTGCATGTAAAGCTTGGAGTCAAAACAAATCCTTTTTATGTAGGGTTCCTGTGGCTTATGATTCCTGGTTAAATGTTACTGGATTTACACTACTTTGATTTAAAGAATAATCTTTTCCTGCTTTCCTGTTCTTCCACAGGGGATGGTATGAATGCCTATGTGGCCTACAAAGTTACAACACAGGTGAGTCCCAGTGACCCCGCTTATTACCACACCACTCATACCAAGATCATCATTCACATTATTTCTGGGTATCTTTTGATTTCTTTGCCAACATTTTCCCTTCATGTTTAGAATTCCCCTTACATACTAAGGTGATCTTATCTGAGTACTCCACACTGAGCCTTTCCATTATTCTTCCAGAGTGAAACTGTAAATTTTATTAAGATGTGCTGTGTATCTATCTGATTTAGCCCCTTCCCTTTAGGAAGTGTGTGGTGTGGACTGCCCCAAACCAAGGCTAATTTACCTGTTTAGAAATTCTGAGGTCAACCAGGTATAGTGGCACTTGTCTGTAATCACAGCTTCTTGGAGGGGTGAGGTAGAAGGATCCCAAGTTGGAGGCCACTCGGGCAACTTAGTGAGACTCTGTCTCAGAATAATTTTAAAAAGGGGGGACTGGAGTATAATTCAGTGGTAGTGTTAGCTTAGTATGTGGGTTCAGTCCCTGGTACTGCAAAAAAATAAATAAATAAATAAATAAAAATAAATAAAAAACATCAGCTCAGCCCAGTGCAGTGGCATATCCCTATAATCCCAGAGACTGGGGAGAGTGAGGCAGGAGGATTGGAAGTTCAAGGTCCTCATCAACTAAGCAAGGCCCTGTGTCAAAATAAAAAATTAAAAAGGGCTGGGGATGTCACTCAGTGGTAAAGCATTCCTGGGTTCAATCCCCAGTACCAAATAAAGACCTCAGCTCTTCTCAGGTTTTATAGAGAGAGCTTCTTTTAATACCTTTACATTTTCCCCTCAAGTCTGGTCTTATTTTTTAATATACATATGTATTTTTGCAGCAGATCCTGGAATGGCAGATTTAATATAATTTTAATGCATACAAAACTTCGAACAATCTGGGCATGGTGGTGCATGTCAATAATCCACGACTGGCAAGAGGTTGAAGTAGGAGTATTACTTGATCAGGGAGTTTGAGACCACCCTGTCTCAAAAAAAAAAAAAAAACAAAAATGAGACTTATATAATGTTATATGCAAGTTATAAAGCAAAATGAGGCCCAGAACCTATAACCAGTTTTTAAGAGGAGTACCATTAACTGTATCTTCATGTTTCTCCCTGCCATGTCTCTTCTTCATACCTTAGTGGTGACACTCTCCTGAGTTCTCATTTCCTTTATAAAAAAATCTTTATAGCCAGGTACATTGATGCACAACTGTAATCGAGCAGCTTGGGAGGCTGAGGGAGGAGGATCACAAGTTTAAGCCAGCTTCAGCAACTTAGCAAGGCTCTCAGCAACTTACTGAGACCCTGTCTCAAAATAATAAAATAAAAAGGACTAGGGATGTGGTTCAGTGATAAGCACCCCTGGGTTCAATCCCTGCTACATTAAATAAATAAACAAGTAGAATCTTTATATATGTATCTCTGAATAATGTACTGTTTTGCTTTGATTTTGAGTTTCATAAAAATGCTGTCATGGGCTGGGGATATAACTCAGTTGGTAGAGTGCTTGCCTCGAAAATACAAGGCCCTGGGTTCAAATCCCCAGCACCAAAAAAAAAAAAAAATGCTATCATGCCATGTGCTGTACATGTGCCAGCTACTCAGAGGGCTAAAATAGGAAATTTCAAGGTCAAGGCCAACCTTGTCTTAAAATAAAAAATAAAAAGGGCTGGGGGTGTATCTTAGTGGTAGAATGCTCACATAGCATGCGTGAGGCTCTGGGTTCAATCCCCAGCATTGAAAATACATATATCATACTGAAAATAGTACTTTTAAACTTAGCATTGTTTCTCACACCCATTCTTATAGAGCATAGCTGTAGTTAGTTAGTCCACTGTGTGGACATACCATAGAATATCTTTTCCTGTCATGAAACATGTTTCTAGTTTTTGTTTCTATGAACTCAGCACTTTTTTGCATGTCTCTAGCATATCCATGGAGTTTCTCTAGGGTACGTAACTAGGAATAATTTCCCTTTGTCACGGGTTCTGCAAATGTTGAATTCAGGGAATACAAACTTTTTGAAGTTCAATTTAAAAAACTTTTTTTACAAAAAAAAAAAACTTTTTTTACATTTTTTAACTCCTAATTTGGAAAAAAAAAAAGAAAAAAGAAAGAAAAGAAAAAAAAAAATACCAGTTTATACTTCTTTTAGCAGTGTATAAAAGCTCCCATTGATTCGCTTCCTTGCCAGCAATTGGTAGGCCATCCTTATTAAACTTATCTCACTGGTTAGTCCTTTTTTTACTCTCAGTCTCCTTTTTATTGTCTTTTTACTGCTTTTGACCTGTCTCCTGTGAGCTCTATAGAACCCGTGACACTAGAGAGGTCAGTGGCTGCAGCTTATACATATCTTCTGATTCCTCCCTGCCCCTCTTAGAAGCACTCTTTCATTGGTCTTATATTTTAAAGTTTGTCTGCTTTAATTTAATTCCAGCAGCTAATATCTTTATAGAAGCCAATAAGGGATAAATTGATTATTGAAGACCAGTAAAGGATGAACTGGGTATTGGGGAGAGTAGAATTCTAGCTTTAAACTAGAATTCAACATTTATTTCTTTAGAGCAAGTATTCCGATTTTAGGAATGAAACTATATTTGAATTTAGTTGGTTGCCTTTATAATCCTATATATTTTATTTTTTGCATTTAAAATCATTATTCTAAGCTGGGCTCCTTATTAGGCTCCCAGACTGCCAAACAGCTCAAACAAGATTGCCTCTGCCGGGGAGAAAGGTATTTGCTAGGTGGCTAAAGGGCAAGGATCTGGGAAATGGGAGTCCTTTGATGTCAGCTGGATGGCTCTCAACATACTCATTCATCCTGTGTTTGGAATAAAATCACCTTGTGTTTTTTCTGTACCCCAGACCAGCCTACCAATGTTCAGAAGTAAACAGTTTGCAGTGAAAAGAAGATTTAGTGACTTTCTGGGTCTTTATGAGAAGCTTTCAGAGAAACACTCTCAGAATGGTTTCATTGTCCCTCCTCCACCTGAGAAGAGTCTAATAGGTAAGGCCGAGGTCTTTCTTTTGGGTTTTTCCTTTATATTTTTTCTATAATGAATTTACTATGTAGTATATGACTACTTCTGTTAATGATGTAGAACACTTGAGGCCTAGAGAAATAGCATATTTTGACTGTTCTCTTTCCTTGGGTACAGTAGGGTGCTTTGGTTTTAGCCTTTAACCTGTTCATGTCTTGTGTTGTTATTCAGGAGTCTTAAATACTGCTGTTCCCTATAGATTGAAATGTACTAAGTTGGTTTTGGGGTCAGGGAGGAACCTTTTCATTACCACCAATTGACTGTTAATTTATATTCAGTCCTATGCCCTTTTTTTTAAGAAAGCGTGCACTACAAGTTCCAGAGTTTAGAATCTTTAACACTAGAAACTAGTTTAATTTTTTTAATATCTTTTTAATTTTTTTTTTTTTTTAGTTGTAGATGGACACAATACCTTTATTTTATTTATTTATTTTTTTGTGATGTTGAGGATCAAACCCAGTGCCTCACACATATTAGGCAGGTGCTCTACCACTAAGCCACATCCATAGCCCTGGAAACTAGTTTAAAAAAAGTAACTCTGATGTAAAGAACCTTTTGTTCTTGCCTGCTCATGACACAGAAGTGGCCTTAGGTTGTTTTTTAGTGCTATCCTTGGGGCCTTTCCTCCTTGTGACTTTTTAAAATACATTTATCCAGTCAGGATCAGTGGGGCATGCCCTATGATCCCAATGACTTGAGAAGCTGAGGCAGAAGGACTGCAAGTTTGAGGCCAACGTTGGCAACTTAGGCCCTGTTTCAGAATAAAAATGAAAAGAGTTGGGGTGTAGCTCACTGACAGAGGTCTCCCTGGGTTCATTCCCCAGTACTTATAAAATAAAATAGATTTATTCTTTTCATGATTTCTGGTTATTTTGCTTCTTAAATTCCATTCTAGGAATGACAAAAGTGAAAGTTGGGAAGGAAGATTCTTCCTCAGCAGAATTTCTTGAAAAACGGAGGGCTGCTCTAGAAAGGTAGGTGCCATACAACCACATTTCTGAATAACTTGAGAACAATTAAGATGTTGAAATTGAGAATTATGAGTTAGTAGCCATGAAAACAGATTGAATTAAAGAGTCACACCTCCATATTATTCCTTTTTCTAAATCCCTTATCTTCCCATCTTAGGCGTAAACCATCTTCCTTTCTGTCTCCATCCTGATGCACAATCATATTCACCTTCTTCAACAATCAAATATGAATGGTTCTTAGATCTCTTTCTTTTACTATCCCTTTTTGTAAATGGGAAGAACATGAAATTGAATACTTAGAGTCCTGTTTGAGTACCTTCTCTGAGGACAGATATTTTAAGTAGTGAAAGATACAGTGCCTCTGCCAGCAGTGCATTACCCAAAACTTTCTGAGGTCAGATCATCTAACCAGATGATAACTCTTTACCCTTTAGGTACCTTCAGAGGGTTGTGAATCATCCTACCATGTTACAGGACCCTGATGTCAGGGAGTTTTTGGAAAAAGAAGAGGTCAGTATTGTCTGAAACTGAATTTCATAATTTATATCTACCTCTTGTGAAGTGAAACTAATCATTCACCAAATATTTGAGCACTTAACATAACTATTATGAGACTACATCCTAGTTTTATGTGAGCCCCCAAGAGTTACAAGTATCTTTTAGCTTTTGAAATAAAAGCAATTTGGTTATAGAGGTCAATTGGCAGCCTAATTTTATCCACTGAATTAACACAGAGATCTATTTGGCAGGTCCTTGGCATGTCTTTCATAGATTACTTGTTGGCTCAATTGAATGTGTATTTGTTCCAGGAGCTGAGGAACATTGGTTAAAAACCATTTAACAAAAACCATAGAATTGACATGTAGCAAAAGTGTGGACTCAAGTGGACAGTCTTTTTTTTACAGGCTATGCCTAGGCTATTCATGATTGTAAAAAACTAGAGACAACACAATTTGCAATAGCTGAAGAATCAAATATATCAATATAACCAATACTTTATTCTTTTCATAAACAGAGTATACAGAAATACTAGTATATGGAAGCATATTTTAAAAGAGTTACAAAAAGTGAAACATGAAACAGCATATAAATATAGCTGTAGAAACTCAAGTCATTAAGGATCAGAAGAAGCTCTAGAATAAAAGTATTTTTGGGGCTGGGGATGTAGCTCACTTGGTAAAGTGCTTGCCTCACATACACAAGGCCCTGGGTTTAATCCCCAGCACCACAAAAAACAAACAAACAAAAAAAGGTGTTTTATCTGAGAAAACTAGAAGTGACAGGATAAGACTATATTTTGTTTTTAACTTTTACATTTTTCTTTAATTTGCATATAGAATATGTTACTCTAGTGAAGAAAATGGTACCAAATGTATTGAATTTTTTTTCCTCCAAAATGAATTTCTTAATGAAAAATTCTCAGTCAGATGCTATAAATCTTTTTAGTCTGCCCCTGGGTATTCTTAAATCCATATTTCCTTTTCACTGCCTCATCCTTACCTCATACCCCTAGAACAGGGTTTGTCTATGGCAGCATTGTGGACACTTTGGGCTGGATAATTCTTGTTGGGACTGTCCTATATTTTTCAGGATGTTTTAGCACTATCTCTGACCACTACCCACTAGATACCAGTAGCCTCCCAAGCTGTAACAACCAGACATTGCCACATGTCCCCTTGGTGGGCAAAATGATCCCAAATTGAGACCTACTGCCATAAAATACTAAGCATTAAAATCTAACTTTTTTAGCATAATCTACTATGTAAAAGTAGCCTCAATATGAATAAGTAATGTTCCTATTATTGGACATTTGTTTAATGAAGAAAACTTAAATCACAATATAATTTCAAATTCTGGTTTGTGTGCAGCATATGCTAATCCAAAGGAACTTTTTTTTATAACTTTATTTTTTTATGTGGTTCAAACCCAGTGCCTCACAAGTGCTAGGCAAGTGCTCTACCACTGAGCCACAACCCCAGCCCCCAAAGGAACTTTTGACTAAACAAATGTATACTTGGCATTTAAGCAATTCATACCTGAGTAGGCACAGAAGTATCATATATGGGGTCACCTGGTCACATTACCCCCAGTCTACTTTCTTTCTGTGAATAATATCAAAATTTGAAAACTTTACTGATTGTTTTTAACATGGTTCTTTGATTTTCTTTTGTATATATTAGTTTTAGATTGATGTAACTGCCTTAGAATACAACAACAATTTACAGTTCAAATAATTTGTTTGGCAAGTTTTGGGCATGCCATCTGATGGATACTAATTCTTCTGAACCTAAAATAGGGGCAGCAGATAACTTGCCATCCCCGCCTTCTTGGTCTTGTAGCTGCCACGGGCTGTTGGTACTCAGACATTGAGCGGTGCTGGTCTCCTCAAGATGTTCAACAAAGCCACAGATGCAGTCAGCAAAATGACCATCAAGATGAATGAATCAGACATTGTGAGTAGCCTTGTACCTCTCAGCTCCCTCTACCCCTCAGATTTATTGGTCAGAAGCCCTGAGGATTGCTGAAATTTCTGAGATTAGAAACTTTTTCTCAATTAAAAAACAACTTTAAAAGGATTTAGTTCCTTAAAAAAAAAAAATTGCTAAGGAAAGACTGCTCTGCACCTATACAAGTAACCTCTGTTGACTCTCTGGCCTTGTGTTTCAGTGGTTTGAAGAGAAGCTCCAGGAGGTAGAGTGTGAGGAACAGCGCCTAAGGAAACTACATGCTGTGGTAGAAACTCTAGTCAACCACAGAAAAGGTAACCACCTCTGAAATGCACTTGGACCTGGGGGAAATTGTCTCCAGTGAGCTAGAGATTGGGAGGGCATATGCTGTTCCCAAGCCTGTCAGGCATCTAAATTGAAATTCTCAGCCCACCTGGTCCTTGATGTTCTGATCAAAAAGATAAGCCCTACATCTCCTGGCAGGAAACATGACTCAGCCACTGTGGACATTGCACTTTCTATCTGGTTGAGATGTAAAGAAGCTGTCCCAGATACATATTGACCTGGGATGAGGGCTTTTGTTAAAATGATTTGAGTTTACATCCAAGAAAAAATCATACATGCTTTAGCTACATCATTGTACCAGCAATGTGTAAATGCAGGGAAACCATATATGTCTCCTAACCCTTTTCATCTTTCTTTCTTTGGAGTTGCTTAAGAGCTAGTAAAATTTCCCAAATTTGGAAAGCTTTCCCTCTCTGCCTTAAACATATTGATAATTAGAAATCTAAAAGACAGACCACTAATGTGAGGCTAGTGTAAGAATTGGTAAATGATGACCTAGCCCTGGGGCCTATTGCCATGAGCAGGAATATTTAAAGGGAGGTTGGAGGAGAGAAAAGAACATGTAGCAATACCATGTGTGGCCTGCAAAGCTTAAAATATTTGCTGTATGATCCTTTACAGAGAAAATTTGCCCTGCCGTAGAGCATGTAAAACTACATAGTGTATGTCTCTTTCATGTAGACAGGTTATAGTGCATGAGCTCTAACATAAAAATAAGTATAATTCACTGGGCACAGTGGCACACACCTGTAATCCCAGAAGCTCGGGAGGCTGAGGCAGGAGGATCGCAAGTCCAAGGCCAGCCTCAGGAACTTAACAAGACCCCATCTCAAAATAAAAAAAATAAAAAGGGCTGGTGATGTGACTGAGTGGTTAAATGACCCTGGGTTCAATCTCTAGTATCAAAATCAAAATATAAACCAAAAGCATTATTCCTTTGGCCCATTTTTATTATCTGCCCCTTGGTGTTCTCCAGGAATATTGAAGCTGCTTCCTTCAGATAGGCCCATCTGGTAAAATATATGTTAGCAGATGCCTCTCCTTCCTCCTCCTGTGACCATTCCACTTTACCTTCACTTTTTGAATATGGTTGAGTGTATTACAGATAACTGCATTATAGAGCCCTCTATATCCCTGCTGGATATACAAGGACAATAATTGCTAAGACATGTCATGCAAGGTCAGCTGACTTCTCCCTTTTTCTTGTGAGATCAGAGGGGCCTTTGCTGTCTTTTCCTCCTTTCAGAGCTAGCACTGCACACAGCCCAGTTTGCAAAGAGTCTAGCCATGCTTGGGAGCTCTGAGGACAACACAGCATTGTCACGGGCACTGTCCCAGCTGGCTGAGGTGGAAGAAAAAATTGAGCAGCTTCATCAGGAACAGGCCAACAATGACTTCTTCCTCCTTGCTGAGCTCCTGAGTGACTACATTCGCCTCCTGGCCATAGTCCGGGTAAGCTTCTGTTTCTTTTTCTCTTTCTCCTCCCCTTTATTGAATTTGTCTTTTCTTGCTCTTTCTTATTCCAAGAAAGTTTGATCTCATTATAGCTTATAAATAGGTGTAACTTTTTCTACTCTTAAAAGAGAAGGTATCCACCCAACTAAGCAATCTGTTTAATTGTTGGTCAAATATGATTGAGTTATTATGAGACCCATAGTCAATTTCCTAGATGCATTTGGAGAAAAGACAACTCCTGAATTTCCAAATAGCCCCCCACCCCATTGTTGAAGGACAGTGTCCTCTGTGCTCTTTCTTTCAAGCCAGGCTTATTATAGACCTATGATCTTGGCTCCCTAGAGCACTGACTTCTTCAGTCCTTTGGTCTTTGCCTCCTTAACAGCAAGCGGTGGCTTTGCCCTGATAAGAGCTCTTGCTGGCTTCCACTTGTCCCTCCAATGTGGGCAGTCAGGTAACTACACAGAACTGGCTTGGCGTTGCATGGAGGAGTATGGCCAGGGGTCTGAGAGCGTGTCACCAGAGCCTCCCCTGTGCTGTGCTGACCACCCTGGTAACAACACTGTAGCCTGCCCCTCAGGTCAAACACCTCTCTTTTTCTCCTGGTGACCAGGGAAGTCTGGTTTCCTATGACATCTCAGAGCAGTTAAGGAAGCTTGACTGGGCAGTAGTATTAGCTCTTATAAGGCCTCTGAAACAGAAGAGGCCTATCCAATAAATTTGATTCAGCTTGGGATCAGGATGTGTGAGCCTCTGAGTTGGAATGGTGCCACCCCCAACTCCCTGTCCCTAACATTTCTCCCACTAGGGAGCTTCTGTGTTCTGTCAAGAACTGAGATGCTCCCAAAGCTCTCACTTCCTCCGCAGTAGGTTGCTTAATATAGGCTGTGAGACTGCTCATTGTCCTTTCCCTTTGCTCTTTGGTTTGCTGCTAACTCCAGAGTGATTAGAGGCTTGAAAAATAACCTGCTATGGAATTCTTAGAACTCTTCAGACTACTTAGACTGGGAGTCATCTTAAGGAAGACTTCTGTCTAGGGGAAGCTTTCTGAGAGGAGCATTGTTTGGGGGTCTCTGGAGAATATTTGGATATAACCCTTGGGCAAGGTGAGCTTGTATGTACAGGAGAGAGAGAAAGCTAGCCTGGAGCTCCACAGGCCAGGGCTGGGGAAGTATGACTTAGAGTATAGAACTTGATTGGTCATTTCTCAAAGCCCTTCATGTCCCCACCTTATGTCATATGCTTCTGTGGGACTGGAGAGATAAGCAGAGGGTTTTTTTTTTTTCCTGCCCTTCCCTGAACCTAGAACTAGACCACTATTAGCCCACTGTTAGTTTGAGTCTTAGATGTGAAATCATCTGAGTAATTGCAGGCAGTCAGCAGTGACTATGCTGAGGAAGGTAAATTTGGTGGGTTTGCACTCCCTAATGTTCAAGTTTTGGCAAAGGCCCATGTTAAGGAAGCCTAGGAAATGTACAGGTAACTTTTGTAGGGAAGGGGAACTAATGGAACAGGGCCGGGAGGCTGGCCCTAGGCATGGACCTTTCTAGTTACTTTGATCTGTGCTGCCTCTTGAGGTCTTCAAAGCAAATGTGGAGTGGGGTTAGTTTAGTTAAATCAACAACTGCCTTTCTCTGGAAATGCTGATTGTGTTCAAGGGATTAGAAACAGGGAAAATCAGCAAGTAGACTTTGGGGAGCTTCTTGACAGCATTGATAGCCAGAGAAGGTGAGTGTGTGGTTGAGATATAAGCAGTGTGTCCTGTTTTAAGTGTTTATTTAAAGAATTCTTAAGCTAACCCTGTATGCCATTTGGGTGTCAGTTGAAAGGTTGCTTCCTTGGGTTATATTTCCCTGACATATCTCCAAGGCTAAGCTAGGTCCCTAGCTTTATGTTAAAATACCCTGCTTGTTTCCCTACTACTCTGCATATACTTGTATGTATTTGTGATTGATAATATAATGATGGCTTTTTCCAATAGATGATAAGTTCAATGAAAACTGGATCATGTGTTTCACTGCCACTGTATTCTTAGCTTTTGGCATCAGGGAAAACGTGTAGTCTCATGGACTGATTTTTTCTGAGGGAGGCATTTCGGAAGTCATAGTATTGGTCACTGGCATCAGGCCACCTACTGTGCTCCCAGCCATCCAATCCTGGAAGTAGCATGAAGCAGCATGGCACTGCCCCATTGAAGGCTTGGAGAGGATCTTACCCAGGCTTGTGCTTCTAGACATTAAACTGCAGCTGGGCACTAACATGGCTGCAGAACCTGCTCAGTCCTTCCCTGGCACAACTGCTAGGAGAGCCTCTCCACAAGGCAGAGCTAGCAGAGCTCCTGAAGAGCTGGTTGTGCTCCTCCCAAACCCCCACCTCCATAGGCTGCCTTCGACCAGCGCATGAAGACATGGCAGCGCTGGCAGGATGCTCAAGCCATGCTGCAGAAGAAGCGGGAAGCTGAGGCTCGGCTGTTGTGGGCCAACAAGCCTGACAAGCTACAGCAGGCCAAGGATGAAATCACAGAGGTGAGTTTCCTGAGGTATCCCAGCCAGGGTATTCTGCTGGCTTCTGAATGAGCCCTGGTCCCATCCCACCCAGATGCTTGGAACCCCACAGCAGGCAGGAAAGCTGATTGAGTTTAAAGTAAGCCTCAGAGTGATTTGCAGGCCTTCTTTGAGGCCTGGCTCTTTTCTCTTCCCGCTCCACCTAAACTTGGCAAATCAGAGTCTCAGCAAGGGATCCTGGCATGGCTGCTTAGGTGATGCAGAAATGGTGACCTGGTGAGAATTAAATGAGGTTCTTGGGGCTGCTGGCAAGAACCTAAATGAGAGGCTACTGCAGTACCAGAGCTTTCTCAAAGACCAGACTTGGCCTGGAACACATGGCATCTCTTTTTCGGCAGCCCCTGAAGTGGCCTTCTGCTGGATTGATTTATATGCTGAATCTCTTATGTATCTAATCCTACCTAGAGGGACATAAACCATAATGATCAGTTGAGGTCTCATGTGGAATTTCTGACCAAATGTAAAGGCTTAATAATGATACCGTACTATTAAATGATCTTTTCTTTCTTTTTCTTCACAGTGGGAGTCTCGGGTGACTCAGTATGAAAGGGACTTTGAAAGGATCTCAACAGTGGTCCGAAAAGAAGTGATACGGTTTGAGGTAAGATAGAAGAGCTTAACTTCTAACTTAGCATGCAGTTCGTATGAACAGACAAGGCCTTCGTGTGCTCATGTGTATGTACATGTGCATGCACATATGTGCACTTGTTCCTGAAGCATGGTAGCTCTCTTAACTGCCAAATCAGAGCAATTAGACACAAAACAGTTTGTAGCTGCTGTGCACCCTCTGGGCCCCCATTCTCACTCCTCCCCTACCCATCCTCTGTCCTCCAAGAATGCTTTGCAGAGCATTAGCAGAGGCTATTTGGCTGGAAATTATAGTTACTCCAGCTGCTGGCTCTACTTTTGGAGGTTGTGTTTGGCCTTGATCAGCAAAAACACCACCATCCCATCAAAAGGGGAAGGAGCAACTGTCTGGATGATTAGTGTAGACTCCTGTCTCCTATAGAAAGAGAAATCCAAGGACTTCAAAAACCACGTAATCAAGTACCTTGAGACACTCCTGTATTCACAGCAGCAGGTATGTAAGTTATGTATGAACTTTGTCCCCTACTACCCACTTCAAGGGTCAGTTCCCCACTTAGGCCTTGGGTGGCAAAATGGGCAGGCCCTGCTTGGAGGGAGGGGACCCTGCTATAGTTAATAATTGAAAATTACTCTAGCATGGAACATCTAACAGGATGATCCATCTCTGTCCTAAGTCTGTGGTTAGTTTTTAAGGAGAAATTATATCTTCTCTCCCAGTAAAGGCAGCCCTTATCCTTTGAGTGGCCACCCTGTGTCTCCACCTTGCCTTCTCAATCAGCATGTGGAACAATGGCCTTGCTGTGAGAAGTTAACAGCTGGGAAACTGTGGCCTCTAGGGGTACACCTTTCAGGACAAAACCAAGATTGTCTTTAGAGAGAATTCCCGTACACTTGGAACTCAGAAACTGGTACTCCTGCTAATATAGGGAGGGGAGGGCAATGTGGCTTCTGCATCTGCTCAGCAGATGCACACCTTCCTTGGGGTGGCTGAGGTACTTGCTCCCCTCCCAGGCTAGCTCGGGCCCTGCTACTACATGGGGGTACTCGCTTACTGTCCCCACTTCTTTGCAGCTGGCAAAGTATTGGGAAGCCTTCCTTCCTGAGGCAAAGGCCATCTCCTAATGGACCAAGGATACCAGAGCCTACCTGTGTGACGCTGCCTTTTTATACGTTCTCCTTCCCCTTGATGGACCCCAGTGATGCATCTTTCCTAGGCTGGACTTAGCCCCTTCCTCCCTGCCCCTATGACCAAGCTGTTCCCAGTTACTCTAACCAGTATTTCATTTAGCTTCCATATATATTTTCTTACCTAAGAGAATAGTTTCCTGCTTTAAGCAAAAGACCTACAATAGGTGGTGGATTATGGAATAGGGGTGGAGTATTGCTATAAATATATAAATACAAATGTATATTTTTCAGGATGTGGTTTAGGAACTGGGAATAACGTTTTCTGTTACTCCTGATGGTGCCATGAAAAGATTATGTAATAAAATATTTTAAAATCCGGTCACATGACTCAGAATGTGGTGCTTTTTGCTTTAGTCCGGGGAGCAGTTGGGAAGCAGGTCTGAATTACTCATAACCAAGAAGCTGCCCAGGTGTAGAAAGTTTCTCTGTATAGAAGGTCACAAGTTTTTGCTGCTCCTTCCCTGTGGAACAGGATTCTTTTTCTCTACCTACCTCAGGTACTGTTCAGAGGCTGCATTAATCTGCCTAATTCTTTTTTCTTTTTTTTTTTTTTTTTTTTTTTTTTTTTGGCAGTTGAAGATGGACAGAATGCCTTTATTTTGTTTATTTTTATGTGGTGCTATGGATCGAACCCAGTACCTCACTCATGCCAGGCAAGTGCTCTGCCACTGAGCTACAGCCCCAGTCCAAATCTGCCTACTTCTTAACTCCTGTTTCTTTAGAGAAGGAATTTTAAAAACTTATTTTGAAGGGAGGTCAACTTTCTCTTATTCCTACTGTTGCCCTAAGCTGCCCAAGACTCTCTGAGTCTTGCCTCTGGAACCTAGTTTTATGTTCTAGCCACCCATCAAAGCATGTCCTTAGGGGCTGAGGGGTGTGGCTCAGTGGTAGAGTTCATGTACAAGACACTGATTGAATCAATCCCCAGCACCAGAAATAAGCCATAGTAAATAAGTAAGCAAGCAAAACACCACATCCTCAACAGACTGTTCTTGTTAAGGTGTAAAGATATGATAAGGACTTGCTGCTTTATCCCTACAGAGAGCCAGACCTTCTGCCTCTGGATGGGGTCATTTCCAAAATCCTGAGTCTTTTTTGAGATTCACAGAAGCTTTACTGTCTGTCTTCAGAGGGAGCATGTCAGGAAGAGCCCCCCAAGTGTTGTAAGCACAAGCCAAGAGTGTTCAACAGGTCTTTACTGATCTGGCCAGAAAAGGCCAGAGCCTCAGATCAGTCATTGCTGGGCTTCCTCTCAGCTGTGTCCACAGCTGCCTGAGCCACACTGGTCAGAGCTGGCTAACTGCCTACCCTGGGAATCTTGCCACCTCCAACCCCACACCCCCTGCACAGAAGCGCTAGGACCTGCTCTTTCACTTCTTTTTGGTGGTGGCTAAGGTTTGGGGAGGGGCAGCCTGAGGCAAAAGAATGCATGAAATGGTGCTGACCTGTACCTGGGAAGGTGTCTTTGCTGCAAGTATTTTTTCCAACAAGTTAAGTTTTTGGAAAAAGTTACTCAGTTTCTCCCCTGTATCTTTATTATCACTTTTGATTTTATCCTTCCTCCTTTTTAATATGCTTACTTTTACGTACTTATAATAATATACACATAAAATATTTTGTATCCTGCTTTTATCATTCAACATTATGTTGTAAGCATTTTTTTCTGTATCTTTATATACCTTCACAAATTTATAAGGCTATATCATTTTAAGGCTTCCATAGATTGACTATACCATAATTTTTGACTATACCATAATTTTTATTCATCCTTTATTGTTGGATTCTTGGTTTGGGGGTTGTTTTGATAACTTTTTTTAATTTCAAAACTTACAGAAAAGTTGGCAGGAATGTTACAAAGAACTCATATACCCCTTGCCCAAATTTATGAAGTATTCACATTTTACCCCATTTGCTTTATCTACTATATTTACATATTGTATTTTCTGAATCATTTAGAGTAAATTGCATACCAGTGAACCCCATGGCCCCAGAAACTTCAGTTTGCATTTCTTTAAGAACAAGGACTTTGTCATATAAGAAGTTATCAAAACCAGAAAGTTGAACACTGATACATTACTTATCTAACCCATGATCACCATATTTAAATTTGTCAGTTGTCCCCATAATGTCCTTTGTATCATTTCTTTTTTGTTATGCAGGATCATGTGATACATTTATTTGTGACATATGATTATTTGTCTTTTAAAAAAATAATTTTTGTTTTGTTTTGTTTTTGCAGTACTGGGGATTGAACCTAGGGCTTTGCATGCTAGGCAAGTGCTTTATCACTGAGCCCTACCTATATTCCCCATCCCTACCTATATCTCTTTGAATGCAGAAGAATTCCTCAGCCTTTGTCTTTCATTATGATGACATTGGTGACATTTTTGAAGAATACAGGCCAGTTATTTTGTAGAATGTTCCTTAATTTGCATTCTTCTTATGGTTCCACATGACTGGGGTCTTCCACTCTGGATAGGAACATCATAGAAGTGATATCTTCTCCATACCTCTGAAGTTGGCATATGATGTTGGTTGTCTCATTAATGTTGATAATAAATCTGATCACTTGGTTAAGTTGATGTCTGCCAGGTTTTTCATTTTAAATTTACTATTTTCCCCTTTGTAATTATCAAGTAATTTGTGAAAGATACTTTGAGATCACACAAGTATTTTGTTTATTCTCTGTTACAGCATCCATTGGTGATTAGTCTTGCCTGAATGAGTTATTATTACAAGGATTCAGCAGTGTTATTTTCCAGCTCCATTATGCCTTCTACATTTATTGGTTGGCACTCTCCTTCTAAAGAAAAGCATACTCTTTCCTCATTTATTTAACCACTTGTTTATCCGTATGGATACATGGATTCTTACTGTATTCAAATGCAAGATATTGCTTTGACTGTATTTTGCTCAGACTGCCCTACATTGGTAGCAGGCTCTTGTGTCTTTAATTTTTGAATACTTTCTGGCATAACAAGATGTTCTAGGCTCATTCTTATATCTTCCTTGCCCCGCCTTAGAATCAGCCATTTCTCCAGGAAGCCTTGATTCTTTTTAATGAAGAATAGAATTTAGAAACCAAGATTTGGGTGTCGAGTGTGCTCATTGTTACTGGGGCATCTTTGCTGCAAGGTTCTTAATAGACAGGACAAGAAAATATATAGATGTATACAGAAATATTGTGAAAGGTAGAGATACAGCACATAAGTAGATATTAAAAATCATGGGCTGGGGAGTGTAGATCAGTGGTAGAGCAGTTGGCTACCATGCACAAGTCATGATGGGTTCAATCCCATTACCATAAAAATAATAAGAAAAAAATCATGAATTCACATTGATAGTTCTAGTCCAGCCCTATAAACTTAATCTAGTCTGTCCCCTTTGCTATGTTTGTAACTCTTTTCTCCACAGAGGCTTATTATTTTTTTTTTGAGACTTATTTTTAAAATAACTTTTCTGTGCTTAGTTAAGCTCTATCCAATGATCATCTTGATATTTCATTATTTTCTTGGGATGACTGCTCCTTTGGTTTCAAAACTTCCCTCTGAGTCTTCTGTGTCTCAAAACTGACAGGCCAGTTGACTTCAGGGCTTATGCATTTCTGTGCAGTTTGTAGACATGGAAATTAAGAAGGCTGACGCAGGTGAGGGGTACTGAGCCAGAATCCTCTACAGGGAATAACAGGCACAAATGAATAAATAAATAATAAATGAATAAAGGAATAAAGAAAGGGCACAAAAGAAGGAAATTCAGGAGGAAGAAATTGATGGAGAATGTGATGCTTGAACTGTGTCTTAAAGGTGAAGAGGTGTTTGC
The DNA here is from genome assembly GCF_902686455.1 of Sciurus vulgaris. Lineage (NCBI taxonomy): Eukaryota > Metazoa > Chordata > Mammalia > Rodentia > Sciuridae > Sciurus > Sciurus vulgaris. The sequence continues at coordinate 111,677,093 of NC_136462.1, forward strand.
TTCTTCTACCAGGACCGTTCTGCTTTCCTTGCCTATCTGGCAGTTGAAGGTAGGCACAGATATCTAGGGAAATAGAAGTGCTTGGTGTGGTCAGAGTTGAATCAGTGAGGTGAGAGTAACGAGCAGAAGCTGGATCATACTGCCTGAGAACTCATGAGGCACTTTGAACATTACCCTACAAGTATAGGAAGCTACTGAAGGGAATTATTTGTGATTTAGACATATCAGAAGGTGTCAGACTAGAGGTCTCTACCTTGCTGCCAGGCTCCTCCCGACATCCATAGGGCTAAGGACAGTAATAATGGGGTTAGAACTCAGGGAGAGGTTTGGAAGTTGGAGATGCAACAACTGGGATCTGGCCACCAACTTGATGAGAGACCTGAGGGAGAAGGAGGTAGCTGGCATGACCCTCAGATATCAGGCTTGAGTATTGGATACAGGTGACACATTGTAACACAGTTTACAGGAGGTAAACAGGTTTAGAGCAGATGGGAGGGGAAGCAGTTGGGACAGTGAAGCTCCTCTGGGTGAGATGGGAGGCTGGTGGTTAGAGGTTGGGGGGATGCAGAGTTTTATTTAAAGGCAGGGCAGACTTAAGCATGTTACAAAAATTCAGAGGCGAGAAAGGGAACAACTATCAGAGTCACATCTGGGAGTAAAGGCAGCCCAGAGCACAGGAGGGAGCAGTTCCCATGCTCAGAGGGGAGCCTTACTGCTGTCTGCTATGAGAAAGAAATCTGTTGGAGGAGGGAAGGCAGAAGAAGGGTTCATGCCTTCTGGCAGGGACATTCTGTTTACCTATTTGAGCCAAGAGGTTTAGACTAAAGGTACGGAGATAAGTCTACAATTGCCCTGCTTGCCCCTTGGGTTATCTCCTCAAGAATCTGGATTCCAAATGAAAGTCAGGACTTAGAGCTGGAGAAACTATAATTTTCAATATAAGTATTCTGTGACAGAATAAGTGAGTGGAGTAGAAATAAAATGGATAGGAAGTGTCACACATAAATACTAGTAACTTTTAAGTCTTCGCAAAAGGCTTTTATTCTGAATGCACCTGTAGTTGGGAACCCTAAATAAAGAATGCCTTTGCAGAAACTCAAATCTTAAAAAGGAGAATTGATGGAAACCTGCTCAAACAGGCAAAGGTCTTGTTGGGCAAAGTATGGTGATGGAAGGAGCATCCTTTGCTGAGCATGCTTAGGGCCTCCATGAGGTTGAAGTCTATGAATTATGGTGACATCTAGCCCCAAGATGTGGGATTTTCTCCACCAGTACTTGACAGCTTTGAAGGAACAAGGCAAAGAGAAGAATAGTGATCCCTGCCCTAGCAGAAAAAACGACATATCTTTGCTGCAGTTGGCACATGCCTGAACTATATACTTTGTCTTCGAAGATACTGGCTAAGATTCTTTGCCATGGTTGAGTAGTTTCAGGCCTGAGCTAAGAATTAGAAATGGACAACAACTCAATCCTGTCCTCTGAACCTTGGGAATGGAGCATATGTCACTGTTGTGGTATACCAGTTGTGTGGCTCTGTGTTGATGCTCCCACCTAACTATAAACTCTGAGGTTATATGTCTTTATCATTTCATGGCTCGAGAAAAAGATGGGGTTCAAAACAGGTGTCCAATAGATAACTGTTGCATGATTATTCAGTTGCAGATTCTGCCACCTGGCATTCACAGCCACCTGTGAGAGGACCCAGCTCACCTTGCTCCCAGTCCTCACAACATTGTTGACATTTCATGGAAACTGATTACAAACATGCTTTTTCCCTTTCTCATTTCTGTGACTGGAGGAGACTTTGTTAATTCTGGGCTTTGTACCTGTGGCATTCTTTCTCAGTTCCCATCCTTATCTTCAATTTCAGAATTATAACCAATCTGAAACAGACATTTTTCAACACTGTGGATGGGCATGTAAGTGTAAGGAGATAGAAGGCATTTACCAGGGTGTCAGAACTTCAGTGAGGATCCTTGTAGACACTTCTAGAAACCAGGCCCATGAAGACTATCCAGAGATGCCCATTGTAAACTGTATGTTTGATTACAGTTGCAAAAACTGGAATGAATCTAAATGTCCATCATGAAGGGATCAAATTAATTATGGTACAGTCATATAGCTGGATATTACATAGCCATTGGAAGTGATATGTAGTTATATTTTTTGACAAGAAAAACTCATTTTTGAGTGAAAAAAGCAGGTTATAGTATTGCATGTATGATATGATCCACATTTTATAAAATTTTATATATGGGAAGGGTGTTAATTGTTAAATATAGTCACCTCTAGAGATGGAATTTTGCATTATTTTCCATTTTTTATACCGTTTATATTGCTTAAAATTTCTATGTATTATCTTTATAAGCAGAAAAATCAAATAAAGCTATTTTCATTATGGGAGAAAAATCCAGTGCATCCTTTGGGGCCTAATTTACTTCATAAATTCTCTGAAAAACTTTCTCTGATCCACTCTCATCCCTATCCCATACAGGAGTGGGAGCTCAACTTCCTGTACCTTTTGCATTGCACTGCATTTGTTGTCCTTTTAAACTCTGGTCTCTACCTTATGCAGTGCCCTCTCTGAGGTTATCTCATTAGCCTCCTATGCAATGAATTCCTTAAATCATAGACTGTGTATTTTCTACTCATCTTGGTACCCTCCTCCACCCTCAAAGGCAGCCTATGGAAGAAGTAACTGTTCCTTAGCTCCACATCATTGCCATAAAAGCCTGCAGCCCACTGAGGACAGATCTTGAGATTTTTCAAACAGCTCAGAAATGTGGCCATTTGGAGACTCAGTAGGCCCTACCATGGTTGGTAAGACTGGTATTCAGAGCCTTAGGGGGGCCCTGCAGGCTGACCCATGACAGCCACCTGCCCCATCAGGCTTACCCGAGATAAGCCTTCCTTATCTGTTGTGGAAATGCCCCTGTGGCTATGATGACCAGACCTCTGGGACAGAAAGCCCCACCCACCCAAGGCAGCTCAGAGAAACCCAGCTGCTCATCTTCCATAGGATGTACTATGGGTCCAGAAAAACCCCACAGAAAAACCCTGGCCAGTCTGAGATAGAACCTTTCCCTAAAGAGATGTGACAACTGTTTCCAAATGACTTTCCCCTCTGAGCTTTAGTGCTCTTAGCTTCCCCTTCCATTATGAGTGGCAGCAATGATGACCACAGGGACCTAACCAGCAAGTCTCCCTGCAGTGGCACATAAGTAGCCTTACCAGATAAAATGATGAAGTGCACCTGGCAGACAGGAATATGTGCAGGGCAAGGGACAGACTGCCCCTGGTAGCCTCTTCCCACTGTAGAGCTTAATTAAACACTATCTGCCATGCATTGTGCTCAAGGCTCTAAGACATCTCTACTCCAGTACCATCGACCTGCAAGGTAAACATTATTACCTATGTTTAAAGATTTGAGGCTCAGAGAACAAGCAGCAACACCCCAGAGCTAACATTAATCTACTAAGACATTAACCTACTAAGTTCTTAAAGGCCTCAATAAATCCATACAGTATGCCCTTTAAGGACAAGGCCCATTCTGGTCCCCATCCTCCTTTAGTGGGGGTTGAACCTAGTGCTTTGCACATGCTGGGCAGTATTGTACCCGGAGCTGCGGTAAAAGGGGGCTTTGTGTGCTGTCAGCAATGGTAGAGGGTGAGGGCCCCAGCAAGGCATGGCAGAAGCACAAGCCAGCCAACTGTGTGCTGGCATGGCAGTAAGCTGCATTCTCAACCCTTTTTACTTTATTTTGAGACAGAATCTTGCTAAGTTGTCCAGGCTGGCCTCAAACTTGAGATCCTCCTGCCTCAGCCTCCTGCGTAGCTGGGATTATAGACATGTGCTACTGTACCTAGCGCAAGTTCCATTTTGTTACTGACCTGATCTTGTATGTGTCTGAGCCTCTCTGACCCCTTTGAGATCCTCTTTCCCGAGACACACACAGGGGGTTGCCTAGCTGGGTATTAGGAGCAGCCATTGGAAGCAGAGAAGCAGGTCTAGTGAGCAGCTGGGGAACTTTAATGGCAGACACTAAAAACTATTACATTTGCTGAACCAGGTATAGTGACGTATGGTTTGAGGAGCGTTAGGAAGTTCTATCACAAGAAAAATTTGCTGTGCCATGGAAAGTGCTGAGGCAGTGCTGGTGCAGCCCTGGGCAAACAGCTGTCATATCTGGGCTGGGGAAAAGAGGTCCTGAAGGAGTGACACTGCTAGTTGGGGCTGCAGGTCTGGAACCTACTTAATCCTGAAAAGCAGGTTGCCAGCCTGCCCTGAGCCAGGTTCGCTCTCAGAAGACATTTTCTATAGAGGTGCCTTCTAATCCAGTCCTTTCCAGAACCACTTCTCACATTCAGGCCTCACTCTCCTGTTTATAAAAATGAAGAGTTTAGGCTACATAGGTAATTTTAAAATCTTGTAGCAAAAGAACTCTTTTTAAGGTATCTTGTTCCATAATTCAATATTATATAACAAAAATAGTTTTTAAATATTATTTCAAATTAATAAAATGTACTTATTGAAAAGACAATCAGTAGAAACTCTGAGGTGTTGTGATGAATAGGATAGTTGCTGATTTAAACCAACCTCTGCTTCCAATTCATTTGCTTCTTTTTTGGTTGAAAAATGGATTTTTATGGAGAAAAATCAGGAAAATCCATATCACAGAGTTAGTAGCTAAGAGTTGTTTGTTTTTCAAACCTTTAAAGCTTGGCATACTGAAAGGAATAGAATTTGTTTTTGTTGATAAATCAGTAACAATATGTTAGGCTGAACTATATGTACCTGTCAATAGCCTACCATTTTTGGATTACAAAAATAGCAATTTCATATAATTCAGTTAAAAAATAACAGCTAATATTTATTTACCATGTATCAGGCCCCATGATAAGCACTTCAGAAGCATGATGTCTTTTAACCTACACACAACCCTCACACAAGTCTCTGTTGTACAGATAAGGACTCAGGTTCAGGGGCTGCCCAAGTGACTAGAGTAGGACTTGGGTGGAGCAGACAAGGCTCACCCTTAGTCAGGCAGACTCTGGTGCTGGGCCCCTCCCTCTGGTCCACCCACCTGCCCCCAGAGAAGAATCCAGCCTCTGTGCCTAGCAGCATCCGCCTGCCCACCTGGCCCAGGAGCTATTTGTTTTCTTAATGGGGTTAACCAAACCTCCTGAGCATCCCTGGAGCTGCGGGTAAAAGGGGGCTTTGTGTGCTGTCAGCAATGGTAGAGGGTGAGGGCCCCAGCAAGGCATGACAGAAGCACAGGCCAGCCAACTGTGTGCTGGCATCGGGTGCTCCCCCAGTAACCAGGACCACCACAGGAGCAGGGCTGTGTTGGGGGTACATCTTTGCCCCAGTCCTGCCCTTTGCTCAGGCCATGATCCTGTCTACAAGCAGCCAGTGTGGCACAGTCCCTTAAAGGGCTGATGTGGGAGTCAAGAGACTGATGCCTACCATACGGTCCCCAACTAGGAATACATGGGGCATTCCCAGGGAACTGTTAAAAATGTCCATGATTAGGTACCATGTAGGCCTCTACAGTCAGAAAATATGGGGTCAGGGCCCTATAATCTGAGATTTAACAGGACCGTTAGGGAATATTGCAGACTGAAAACTTGAAAACTATTGCTCTAATCTAATATGGAAATACTCTGACCAAGAAAATGTGATAAATTAACACTTTTAGGTGATTTTCACTCAGCAACTTAGACATTAAATTCATATGCTAGATGGTGATTGAAGAAAGACAAAGCTTCTACAGTAAAACAACTCATTCTAAAAACAGAAGTCACTGTGAGGTCTCCACACCCATGGTATAAGTCTGGAACTTAACAGTGTTCATTTGCCACACTGACCAGTGCTTAAAGTATACAGAAAATAAAGTCTTCTTTGACTGTAATAACTACTTTGGAGTTTGTCATGCCATGTGTTGCTCTTTATAGGAAAATATTCCACATAACTTGTTCTATCTCCCCAAAGATACTGTAAACAATACCTCCAGGTCAAGGATCTTGTTTCTCCTTATTTGGACCTGCACCCTTGCATCACAGGACACTGTAGAATTAGGACCTGCATGTTTATTACAGAAGTTTTCAAGTCAGTTGCACTGAATCTCATTCCATAACTGGCAATGAAAAGCCATTGATTTGAAGCTTCTCAGGAACACCTGGAAATTAAGTCAATGAATAAAAGGAACAACAGTTCAAAAGAGAGAGGCAGAGATAGATGTCTAACCCTGAAGGTGGGGAAAGGATTCTTGTACTCCCCCTGCAGCAGAACTTCTAACCCTTTAGCAACCTGTTTCCGCTGTACCTCTCTCCAAGGCTTTCTCTTCCCTCTCCAGCCTTTGCTCTATCTCCCCACCTCATTTAGTCTTTTTTACTTTATTAAAAAAAATTATTGGTGCTTTACAATTATATATAATAGTGAGATTCATTCTTATATAGTCTTTCAATCAATAAATTTTTGTTTATAGTATATTAGGGCTCATAATCCACCCAACATGGCACCCAACATGCTAAATATTTTGAACTAAAGAATATGGGGGCTGGGGATGTAGTTCAGTGATAGTGTGTGTGCTTAGCATGTGCAAAGCCTTGGGTTCCACCCAGCACCAAAAATAAATAAAATAAAAAGACTGGAAGGGCCTCAGAAGCAAGGTCTCTCTGACCTTCTCTTGCCCTCTAGTCTCTTGCCCTTACTTTCTTCCCTGAAGTGAGCCACAGAAATCAAAATTTCTCTTCCCCAAAGTGGGTCGCAGAAACTAGAACCCACAAAGTGTGGTGGTGTGCACTTTAATGCCAGCTTACTTGGGAAGCTGAGGCAGAAAGATCACAAGTTAAAAGCTAGTCTGGGCAACCTAGAGAAACCCTGTCTCAAAATAAAAAAACAAGGGCTGAGGATGTAGCTCAGTGGTAGAGTGCCCTGGGTTCAATTCCTAGTATCAAAAACAGACAAAAAACTAGAACCCCATTCCCCTAAAGCAAACCATAAAACCTAGAAAAGTTATTTACCCTTTCCCTTCTCCCTTGAAGACCCTTATTCCGGAGGAATCTTGCCCCACATCCAGGAGAAATGAATAATGCCCAGAGGCTGAGAAGAATCTGAACAGGCCTTGCTGGATTGCCCGCTTAGTCTTTCATATCCTTTTGTCCAGTCACATTTCTACATGACTGTTCATCCTTCATTAGATCTAAGCGTTGAATGGTTTCCTCTGGGTCTTTGGGCCTTAATTTTGGAAGGGTCCTGTATCAAATAAAACTTTGATTAAATAAATTTTATTATGCTTTTCTCTTATTAATCTTTTGTTATAGCAATGTCCATGTGAACCTTATGATGGGTGAGGAAAGGTATCCCACTATTCTACCCACCAAAGACCTAGACTAAATGCTTGGCACTGTGGAGACTTATAATATACAATAATTACAGACTCAATACATGCATGAACCAAGTGATATGATGGGGGTCAGGCAGGAAGCCTCTTTGAGGAGGTAAGCTTTATGCTCAGAATTGGAGGATGAGCCCACCAGGCTCAAAGTCAAGGAAGACTGTTCCAAATAAAGGAAAAACAAACACAAAGTCCCTGAGGCAAGAAAGAACTTGTCAGGTTTGAAGAACTAGAGGAAGGTCATTATGGCTAGAGCCTGGTGCTTTAGGAGAGGAGAGGAAATGAGGTGGGAGATGGAGGGTGGGTTGTAGTCCTTTGTAGACTGTGGCAGGCAGAGTGAGTTTTATTCCAAGCAGTGAGAAAGCAGATGCTTTCATAGTCTGATAGCAGGATAGAGAATGGACCTTCTGTTGACTGAGGAGGGAGGCAAGGAAAAGTAGGGAAGTCCAGAGACAGAGGGCAAATGGTCATTAGAATGGTGCCCTGAACAGAAGGCATTGCTAAGGCCCTGAAGGTCAAGGAGAGCTGGGGCCCTAGAATGCCAGGGAGGAAATGAAACGGCAGCACTTCTCCTCAGTGTTGGTCATTTCCCTTCCAGGGGACCACACCAGGATGCAGGAAGTTTCAGCTTCCTGATTCTGGGGCCCCTGTGCTATGGAATTTGGAGGGACAATGTTTGGGACACATGAGACCTACCTGGCATTACTGGGGGGTCATCCTCTGAGCCCCTCTCTGGGGGCAGGACTGGGAATGCAGATGTTCTGCTCCAGCTCTGAAGTACCTCTGCACTAATAGGAGAGAAGTGAGTCCATCAGAACCCACTTAAGAGAGGCACTCTGCCCCCCCACCCCACCAGGCCTCCTACCAGGTAGTAGGTATGAGCTCTTGAGAGGCAGGTATCACATCTCACCTCAGGTTTGTCAGTGAGCTAGAGGGCACCTGTTATGCTACTTCTGAGTGGTAGGAGCTCTGCTATTAAGGGGTGTGGTAAAGAGGTGGGATGTGCACAGGCCTTTTCAGCACATGGGGTGAGAAAGTTCTGCATTTAAATCTTTCCACATTCCCAGGATGACCCTTGCTAAGAAGGGTAGGGAAGAGCAGCCTGGTGCCTCCTCCCACAGTCCTTCCCTGTCCACTGCCCTGTACCTACTTCTCCTACTCATCACCCAGCCTCTCCAGGTCAAGCCTACAATCAAGTTGTTTATTCAATACCTGCTGTGTTAAGGGCTTAACATGGATCATCATCTTATTTATTTGAGATGGGCTCCCTATGTTGCCCAGGCTGGCCTTAACTCCTGAACTATAGCCATCCTCCAGCCTCACCTCAGCCTCAATCTCCCAAGTAATTGGGTTTATAGGTGTGCGCCATCTCATCTGGCTTTGTTCAATTTTTGGTCTCCAGCCCTGAGAAGCATATTATTTCTAGTTTGCAGATGAGCAAAGGTCTACACAGTTTCTGATACTGATCCCCAAAGCAGAGCCTGGGTTCCTAAACTACCTCTTCCTTATAAAATGTCCCTGAAACAGGTTAAGGTTGAAAAATATGAAGAGGGATGGAAGAAAAAAATGAATGAAGACCTGTGGATGCTGGGGAAAGGGGACATCAAAGCTGAACTGACTCACGTCTTACCCAGGCATGGCCTCAGCTGGAGTCTCCAGACCAGCGCTCCCAAAGGCCAGACTGAAAGGAGGGAAGAAGGGAAGGAGACAGGGCGGCCTGGTTCCGGAGAAGGGTCTGAGGAAAGCAAGGGACCTCCGAGGGCTGTCCTCGGGGCAGACGCCTCCGCCCACGCCAAGCGCCGCAAACTCTAGTCCTTATAGGCACTCAACAAAGAACAGGTGAAATTTTGGCTTGCCCGCGTACCTGGCAGACGGGCGTTCAGCAAATGTTTGACAAACAGATGACTCTCTGCTGAGGCTTCCTCTCCTGCGCTCGGCCCCTCTGAACTGAAGGGGCGGCGTTCAACTCCCGCCAGCCCGCGCCCTGCCTAATCTTCTCGGCTCAGGACCCGGCTGCGCGGGGGACGCCCGGGGCGGGGTCTGGGGCGGGGCCTGCGGGCCCGAAAGGCGGGGCGGCAGCGCAGGGGCCGCTGGCGGCTGCCCGGGAGCTCGCGCTCAGAGCAGTACTGGAGGAGCGAACGCTGCTGGTGCTCGTGCGCGGATGCTGGAAGTTCACATTCCGTCGGTGGGGCCCGAGGCCGAGGGGCCCAGGCAGAGCCCAGAGAAAGGCCACATGGTGAGCAGAACCACTAGTTGGGAAGGCGTGCCGGGATCTGCCGAATTTCCCCGCGCCCAGAGCAATGGGGACCTATCGTTCCAGGTCGGATTGTCTCAGCGCAGTCCCAGGATACCCCGACTTGAGGGTTTCCGGACTGTTTGGATTTGCCGGTCCCCGGGAGGTGGCCTGCGCTCTTGAGGGACCGCATGGAGCAGAGGGGCGGGTCTCCTAGCTTTTTCCTCTCAGGTGTTTGTTGGAGTGGGAGGTTCCCCCGAGAGCGTCGGCGCTCCGAGTCCGCTTTGTGCCTTTGAGGCGGGAGGGTGGGAGCGTCGCTGAGAGCGGGCCCTGCTGCATCCTGCCCAGGGGCCTCAAGTGCACCTCCGCCCGCCAGGTGTTCCGAGTGGAGGTGCTGTGCAGCGGGCGCAGACACACGGTGCCAAGGCGCTACAGCGAGTTCCACGCACTGCACAAACGGGTGAGGCGGCGCGGACCATCAACTGATCCCGGTCTAACCCCTGGGTGGAGGGTGGAAGAGCTCTAGTCCCAGCTTCGGCCACCCCCATTACTACCCTAGCATCTGAAGGCCACAGATCCTAAGCAGACTCCCCATTGGCTGCAAGGTCCCCTGTGGAGAGGGCACAAAGGGGCGGATTCCAGCTCACACTTACCTTGTCCCTGGCGTGCCCATCCGCCCTCGGGCGACCCTCATCTCTGTTCCAACCACCACTTACCAGGGTCTGTCCCAGGGTAGGGCCTAAAGAGGTGTCCGGAGAGGACTCTTGGCTAGGGTCAGGTGGGCTTGAGGGGCTCTGTTGGGATACTGTGATGGGTCCTCCATAACCTCCCGGCAGATCAAGAAACTGTACAAAGTGCCTGATTTCCCATCGAAGCGCCTGCCCAATTGGAGGACCAGAGGATTGGAACAGCGCCGGCAGGGCTTGGAGGCCTATATTCAGGTGTGCAAGGGTCATATTCTTTTGTCTCCAGCCAGCTGGACCAGGGTGTGACCCAGACAGAAAGTGGTGATATAGGAGGGCTCTCACAACTTGCGGGTTGTTCACTATCCCTAGCCTCAATTTTCTGAACAGTCATGAGTCCAAATATCTCTCACTGGATTGTTGAAAGGATTAAGTGAGGCAAGCAGGGGGCAGGTAGCCCCAACTCAATGAAAACTAGCTCCCTTCCATTCCAGGGTAAATTTTGTGGTGCCCTCAGTGCAATACCAGTGTAGGTTCTTGTCCACAACAGTGATGTAGGATTGCAGGCTGGACCACTTCATTGGGCCACAACCCGTGCAATCACACAGGGCCCAGCACTCAGAAGAGCCTTGCTGTGCTCTCACCACCTTGAATTTTATTTGGAACTAAGTGTCTCACATTTTCATTTGTACTGGGCTGTGTAAATTAGTAGCTGGGTGTGATTTTAGGTTTCCTCTGTCCTCCTTTCTAGGGCATCCTGTACCTGAACCAGGATGTGCCCAAGGAGTTACTGGAATTCCTGAGACTCCGCCACTTCCCCACAGACCCCAAGACCAGTAGCTGGGGGTAAGGAGGGCCAGAGTTGGGGGAGGGAAGGGACTCTTGGCAGCAAGCAGGTGAGGAAAGTTTTTCAGGGTAAGCTCTTTTCCTCCTCTCTTCTGCCAGGCCCTGGTTTGCTTGGTTCTCCCTCTGAGACATGACCTCCCTCCCTCCTCAGCTTTCTTGACCCTGGTGGAGGGGCTGATTTTTGGACAGCCTTGGTTACCCCAGCCACCTCCACCTACGCAACTGACTTGTTACAAATAGAAGCAGCGGTCCCCTGGGAATGAAGTTCTGGGCTGTCTCCACCCCTTCCTCACCTCCCAGGCATCCCCAGGCAGCTTACAGTGTCTCTCTTCTTTTCAGCAGCCGGGGGGAATTCCAGCGACAGCAGGCAAGTCAAAGCCCTGGCCTGCCTGCCTCTTGCTGCCCCCTGGTGGCTGCATGGTAGGAGGTGGGCCTGCAGCCTGGGGCCAGTCCTTGTTGGTGCCTCCTGAATCCATTTCCTACTCACCTTTTCCTTTGTGGGTCCCTGGTGATCTCAGTCCTTAAGTCTCCACTCCATATGGGATTCTGCCCTGACTTCTCCCCAGCCGCCAAGGCTCATGACCCTTTCTTCCCAGCTCGCAGCTACACCACCGGCCTGTTATCAGCTTTGGAACAGATCCATACATTTCCACTCCTTCTCCAGGTGAGGAGGTGCCTGACCCACGCTCTGCACTTAGGGCTTGGGTACCAGGGTGGGCTAGAGTGTGGGCTTACTACTTCTCCATTCCCAGGAGCCCCAGGCAGCATCTTTCTAGGACATCTTCTTTGGGACCATTACCCAATGCTCCTCCAACTCTATAGCCTGCTTTGTAGACACTGGTAAAATAAGCTTGGGTCCCCAGGTCTGCATTCCTCAGTGGCCTGGTTTTACCAAGCTGATGTATGATGTGTGTGTAAACAGATTGTGGCCTGGGAATGCCAATGCCTCATTTGGGTGGACAGCTGTTATCTGCCACCTTGACAAGGGCTCTAATCCCAAGGACCGCAGAGGCTGCCAGTCTGGGGATAGGCCTGTCTTACACCACTCCCCACCCCTCCATTGTTTTATTTTTACCGTAGAGCTTCTACCAGATGTGGTGGTGAACGGTGTGCTCCAGGGCCTCTATGGATTCAGTGCCAGCCCAGCATCAGCCCAGCCAAAAGTGGACTGTCACCCACCTTCTCTGCCACCAATGCCCTGATCAGCCCAGAAGCCTTTGGGCTACCTGTCAGGAAGCATGTGCCTGTCCTGAGTTCCATATAAGGAACTAGGGCTGTGTCCTCCTTTGGCTTGGACCTGTGACTTAACTACTCCTAACTCAGCTTGCACTGGCAGCTGGGGGTGGTAGAATTCAGGTGCTCTTAGAGCCTAGGGGCCAAGGCAAGGCCAGGGAGTTGAGGAATAAAGGGAGGAATTTGGAGTAGACTGAGAAGGTACAGTTGTAGCTGTAGCTAGACCAGAAGATGGCAAGGGCAGTAAAGGCTGAGACATAGATCTGCAAAGTTCAGAAGCCAGTAAAAAGCTCCTGCCTGTATTTTGTGGGTAGCATCTGGGTATAGGTTCAGACAGGAGCCTCAGGAAGGAAGCATCTTATAGCCACAGGAGAGTCCCAGACATGTTGGGATGCACAGTAGGGGAATGTACAACAGATTCAAGAGCCCAGACCACACTCAGATTATAAAAAAAAAAACCCACTTTTCTTTTAATTGGTCAACATATGAGTTTGTTACAAAACTGGGCCTGTGGAATGTGAGGGGAGTGGGCCTGCTCCATCAGATGCTGGCACTAGGGCCAGTGCAGCATGGAGCCCTGTGATGGGCTACCTTCTCCCAGGCGAGGGCAACAGGGCCTGCACAGAGGGTTGCTCAGTGGTCCCTGGGGCCCTATTCCTTGGCGATGGCAAAGGGCTTCTCCACCTCGATCTTGCCACAGTCTGCAATGATCACATCCTTTAGGGGCTTGTCTCTACTGTCTGTCTTGGTGCTTTCCACCTTCCGCACCACCTCCTGAAAAAGAAAGATGGGAAAAGTAGGGCATGATAGTCATGAGGCCCAGCAACAATAGGCAACAGCCTCGGTATGATTGAGGAGGGCTGAGATCCACCTGGGATCAACAGTACACAAACCTGGAGGCACCAAAATTCTATTGAACGTATGGCTAGGGTGCCAGGCCAGGGTGGGAAGAACACAGATTTGACAATGAGTGGATGCAGGAGTTTTGTTCAGAACCAAATTGGGCAAAGGATAAGGAGGAAGTGAGTGACTGGGGAGCAAGGTTCCAAGTGGCTCCTCCTCAGGGACATCAGCTGTACCCTATACAGCTCAGGGTGGGAGTCTGAACAACCTTGCCTGAGTGATGGAATGGATGATCCTACAGTTGTGTAGCTTCAACAAGATCTGTCTAGGGCCTGGAGGGATTTTAACCGTTGGGGGATAGAGGTACTGTTCTTTTTTGTTGAGATGGGGTCTTGCTATGCCCAGACTGGCCTCAAACTCCTAGTCTCAGCAATTTTCCCTCCTCAGCCTCCCAAGTAGCTGGGACTACAGTTGTGTGCTCTACACCCAGCCAGGCTGTTTTATTTTATTTATTTATTTTTTTGGTACTGGGGGTCGAATCCAGGGTGCTTAACCACCAAGCCACATCCCCAGCATTTTTTAAAATATTTTATTTAGAGACAGGGGCTCGCTAAATTGCTTAAGGCCTTGCTAAGTTGCTGAAGCTGGCTTTGAACTCATAATCCTCCTGCCTCAGCCTCCCAAGTAGCTGGGATTACAGGTGTGCACTATGGCACTGGCCAGGTGTTTATCCTCAATTGTCCTCCCCAGACACAAGCACTGGTCTGAATCTTTGGCTGTGGGTCTTTTGGGAAGATAATATTCATGGAGCCCCTGCCCCAGGGTTTGTGCTGAATCCCTGGTGAGACCTGTCCAGGCTTAGCCCCCCGCCTCCAGAACTTACCATGCCCTCTAGAACTTTGCCAAACACTACATGCTTGCCGTCTAGCCAGGCTGTCTTGACGGTAGTGATGAAGAACTGGGAGCCGTTGGTATCTTTACCCGCGTTGGCCATGCTCACCCAGCCAGGCCCATAGTGTTTCAACTTGAAGTTTTCATCAGGGAAGCGCTCACCATAGATGCTCTTTCCTGAGAAGAGAGAAGGAGGTTGGGAGGAGTTGGGTTGGCCTAAACCAGGAAGACCTCCAGGGTGAGGATTTGAGGGGTACAACCAGCTGTACCAGTCCAGGCTTGGGTGGCATTTAAAGCTTACCCCTTCCTATCCTCCAGCTCTATAGCCGAACCATGGAGACTGAGACCAAAGGAGGCATTGGCCACTGACTGAGTGACCAGCGTAAAGGATTGCTTTACTGCTTTTAACTAAGACACATTCTTAGCTACTCTTGGCTGAAGCCTCAAGCCTGCATGGAGGGCCTGGCAGACAGATGCTCTGAGGCTATGCAGGATGTAGGAGAGGGACAGAACATTCCAGAAAAAGACTGCTTGGCTGACCAACTTGTCTTCCTAAGAGCACAAAAGACAGGAAAGGCACAGCTACAAAGCAGAAACAAGACAGAGATGAGTGTGGAGGGACCACGACAGGCAAAAGATAGGGGCTGCCATTTGGGTTTTGCAGAGTAAAGAACACCTTATCAATGAAATGAACATAAAATTATCAATGAAATGAGCATAAAATAAAAGAAGCTTATGAATATGTGTAATGTGTCTGTTCACTTGGGGCCAGGGTACAAAACGAAGGGAGCCAGACCCATAGTCTTTACACCACTTCTGAGACCCTAGTTCCAAAGTGGTTCCAGGAGAAACAATGGAACCCTCTTTCTCAGTTACTTCTTGGAGATTCATACTATGCATCAGCAGGCTCAAGGCCCTGAGAAATCCAGAAGGAAAGAAGCCTTTTTCATTTTGTTTGACCCCATACCATTCAATTCACTTGTATATGTCAACCTGTTTCCATTCTCAACGCACCTATGTTCATCCTGTGGTTCCAAAGGATGGAACTGAGCTGAAAACTGCCCTAGACGAAGTCTGACCAGGGTGGTGTTGCTGACTGCCTATCAGGCAGGAAGACCCCAAACCAAGAATGACTGAACCAGCTGATGGGAAAGAGGTGTTTTGGTCTGTGTTCTACCCCTTACTCCCACACCAGGCAGAGACTAGACTGCTACAATTCTGCAGTGACTCCTGGTTGAGATGTTCCCATTTGAAGACCCTTTTTATCAATCTCAATCAATTGCAATATTTTAATTATTGCTGATACTCAGAAAATCTCCAAATCTATATCCTTTATCTCCAACCACTTTCCAAAGATACAAGGAATTCCAAACTCAAAGAGATAGTTCCAACATCCATCACCAGCCTTCTCTCCAGATCACTTACTCTTTGAAAACTTTTCCTCTGCACATTGCTTGACACTGTCTCTACCCTCCACCCTCCTCCCCCATTTCTTTTCATCCCCGCAGCCCTCCTTGCAATAGCTAATGCCTGGAGTGTGGACAGGGTGTGCCAGAAACTGCTCCAAGCACCTGACAGCAACCCACCCTATGAGGCAGGATAACAACTCTTTGAAAAGACAAAAAAGCCAAGATGCAGAAAGGTTAAAGGCACCCAGCTAGGAAGTGCAGAGTTGGATTTCAAATCAAGTAGTCTCTGCTCTTACCCACTAGGCTATAATCTGCAGGGGTTTGGGCCCAAGTCACCCTGCTGAGCAGAGCTGCACCAATCCCTCAGTAGTCAGCTAGCTCTTGGCTCCATACAGTAAATCCTGCCACATCATTTTCCCTCAAATCTTTTGTGTGGGCAATGATTCCATTCAAGTCTTCAGTAGGTCCCACTTCCTAGAGCACAAAGCCCAAGTGCCTGGTCATAACCCACCTCTCTACACTCCACCGTGTGCTCTACTTCTGTTTTTACTACACCACCTTTGCCAAGTTCCTGCCACAGAACATAGTGAGGCTCAGTCCTTAACCTTACCTCTTCTCTGTCCATTCAGATTCTCCATCCAGTACCCTTGCTCACATCTTCATGTTCACAAGGCCATTTTCCGATTACCCTGGCATTTAGTGAGGCCTGTTTGTTAGCACTTCAACAATGGTCGGCCTTACTAGGGCATTCACCACACTCTTGGATCTCTTAACCCTCAGGATCTCACCTAATCCTCCCAGCACTACGCTCCCCCTCCTTTACAGAAAAGGAAACAGGAGCTCCAAAGTGTCATTTGCCTGGGCTCAGGAGGTAAAAAGGTGGCAGTCACTGGCTCAAACTCGACCATGTCTGACTCCACAAAAACAATTCATATTATCCTGTTTTGTGCGCTCTTGTCCATTTGCTGCATTTGAGTTTTTCCTGTTCTTCAGAAATCTTGTGGGCTGGGGCTGTAGCTCAGTGGTAGAGCACTTGCCTAGCATGTGTCAGGCACTGGGTTCAAACCTCAGCACTGCATATAAATAAATAAAATAAAGGTATTGTGTCCATAAAAAAGAGGAAGAAATCTTGTGTTGCTATGTAGCTTTCAGAGTTTCCTCTAGGAAAGACAATAACAACTTAAGGACAGAGCCTGAGTTCTAAAAGCTGTATGTGGCCCACTTCAGAATTTTCAGGTACTAGAAGTAAAAGGGAGCTGATGTCCTGCTAATCTTCATGTCCTCAGCCCTCTCCCTGGGGTCTGAGGGAACGGCAGGATGGGTATCCAAACACAGTGAGACCCACGGGTTAGTCCAGGCTATCTGTCTTTCTGTCCTGTGCAAACAGGTAATGCAGAGGTGGTAGTCTCTGGTGGGAAAGCACCAAGGAAAGCCACCCCTCTCACCCTTTCTGGGGCTTCAAAGGTGGTACATATAGGCTCCGCATATCTGATCTAGAAATGCCACCCACATTTTGCTGCCATCTCCTTCCCCCACTTGCCCTCCACTCCACAAGTATGGGGAGTGGGGATGGGGGTGGGAGTCACCAGGCTATAGGCCTGGATCAGCAGGTCTGCACAGGAGAGAGATCCTCTTAAGCCCACATGACTTCCATCCCTCCCTCTCCTTTGTACTGGTCCACTTTGCAGAGAATGCAGCTGTGCTCAATGCAACTTAAGTGGTCTGCTTCTGAAGTTGGGGAAGGAAGGGACCTTGTTTGCCTGGCTCAGCCTGACCCCTCTACCTGGGAAGCTAACTTTGACAGACCCTTTTCTACCCAGAGAACCTAAGGTTACCTCCTGTGCCATCTCCCCTGGTGAAGTCTCCACCCTGGATCATGAAGTCCTTGATCACACGATGGAATTTGCTGTTTTTGTATCCAAATCCTTTCTAGAAAAAGGAATGAGGAAGCAAAGAGATGACATAAGACAGAAGGCAGATATCAAATAGGCCCTGAAAGAACCCAGGCCACAATTCCTGCTTACAGAGAGACCCCACTATTGGCCACATTCATCATTGAACATGCTACTGAGTGAATAGTAACTACAGGCCAGGCCCAAAGCACACAGACCTGGGAACAGCCAAGACTCCACCCTCCTCTGCCTTTGTGCAGTTGCCAGACTTGATACAATTCATTATAGAATGCCTGTCCCCTCTTTTCTTCTAACCATAAGGTCAGACAGAAGAAAACAAACTTAAGAAAAAAGGTCACCTGCTGGAACAACTCAAAGTTGAAATATAAACTTCATTAAAGGGGCTGTGCCTTCAAACACTGTGCTGTATTCCAGGATAAAGTCTCCCTTATTCTTATGATATAGCAATGTTAGGGCTGGGGATGTAGCTCAGTGGTAGAGTACTTGCCCAGCACTTGTCCAGCATATGGCAGACCCTGACACTGTAAAAAGTGAAAAACAAAGAACAAACCTCCTATTGCAGGATGTGGTGGCACATGCCTGTGATCTCAGTGACTTGAGAGGCTGGAGAAATAGTTTGAGACCAGCATAGGCAACTTAAGTGAGACCCCCCCACATCTCAAAATAAAAAGGGTTGGGGATGTAACTCTCTGGCCCACTCTTGGGTTCAAGCCCCAGTATTGGGGAAAGAAAATGACAATACTGGGTCCTCATGGCCATGGTCAATTGGCCCTCAGAGACAGCTACTGCTACAAATGGGCTGCATTCTGCTGCCATACCTACTGCAGGAGTTGACAACTTCTATGCCAGTCACTTACCTCTCCCGTAGCTAAGGCCACAAAATTATCCACTGTTTTTGGAACAGTCTTTCCAAAAAGACCAAAGACCACCCGGCCTACATCTTCATCTCCAATTCGTAGGTCAAAGTACACCTAAGGAAAAAGACCACTTCAAAGTAAAGGTCTTTAAAGGGGCCTTGGTAGGGAAGGGAGTGTTCAAGAGGCTACCATGAGGACGGGAGAGGGCAGTCACTTAAAGCAGTAGAGGTAAAAACCATGTGAGAATCTAACGAAAGTTCCAAACCCTCTTCTTGAAAAATGTGTTTGTGTTTGCACTCTCCACAGACTCCAGTCTTTGCGCTAAATGAACAATGGGCCCAGATTCTAGAAATTCACATAAAAAAGAAAAAAGCCACATTAGGAGGTGAGCCCAAGTTCACCATGCAAGTCTAAGATGGCATTTACCTGTGTTTTTAGATCGGAAGTGGTTAAAATTCTGGTTTACAAGGAGAAAGGATTCGACAGACGTGATCTTTCACCATTTCTCCAGCTGCAAGGTATTTGCAAAAGGGCTGCCCCAGCGGCGGCCGCAGCTGGGCATTCCGGGCTCCAACAGGCTCCCCGGGTCAGGGTGGGGCTGGGGATTGGGGGATGGCCCAGACTCCAGAAGGCCAAGGACACTCGAAGCCAAGGCTCGAGCTCCCAGGCCCTAAATGCTCCGGGCACGACTGACCAGCGACCGGATCCCAGGCGGCGGAGCGCAGGCCGCGCCAGGCAGGGCGGGGAGGCAGGTACGAACCTTGACGGTGACTTTGGGCCCCTTCTTCTTCTCATCCGCCACAGAGGGTCCTGGCAACAGCAGGAAGAAGACGGAGCCCACAATGAGGGCGGCGGCGAAAAGGAGCTTCATGTTCCGCTCCGAGAGGCGCAGCATCCACCGGCAGGAGCGAACGCGGCCCGGGCAGCCAGGGCCGGAAGAGGGTGGGGACGCGGCGGCGTGGGTCGGCGCGGCCACGGAGCGGGGGGGCCCGCGGCTGCTCGCGGCCTCGGAGCCAGGGGCGGGCGCCGCTTCCCCCCTCCGCCTCGGCGCCGGGTAGTAGGTCCCCCAGGGGGCGGGGCCGGCGCGACAGCGGGGACGCGGGCTCGTGGGTGGCTGCCACGTTATTGCTCCCTCATTGGATTCAGAGCTCGTCTGCCTACCTGCTGGAAGGCGGTAGGCGGGAGGCGACGCTGGGAGATCGCGGGGATTGGTCTCCGAAGAGACTACAGGCCCCGGCATGCCGAGCGTGAGGCGGTGGAGTCGGGTGTCCCGAAGACAGTGGCCTGGGCAAGGGTGGAGGACACTCTTACGGTCTGTGCCGCCCGCCGAGCGTCAGGCATTATCAAGTTGGGTTTCAGTGTGGTAGCTTCCAAAAATTCAGAGCACATTTATTCTTACACTGTCGTCTACAGCTTCTACTCGTCTCGTAAAACTTCCGTTTTTCCACTTTTCTCTCCCTTCTGTAGTTCTGCGCTTAGCTGAATCAATGCACACTCTATTGTACTCTGGTTCTTTTCTTTGCATATTTGTTTACCGAAGTAGATCACATTCCTTTTTTCTTTTTTCCATTTTTAGCAGGTACTGTATTGCACTGTATACGGCTTCCTTATCGCTGGTGCTCAACTGTTGGTTGGGATCCCTTCACATTAGCACTGAGGTGGGAAATACATGCAAAGAGCTGACTTTACTTTTTCCAGAGACCTTCAGGAAGGTCACAGTCATCAGATGCCCCCACTGGACTATTTAGGTTGTGAAAGAAGCTTGCTCTTGTTCCAGTCTACTACATAAATTGTTTTGAAGTCTTACCTAGAAAAATAGATAGAATGGCACACATCTTTCTAAAATTTGGACCATGGTGTTAATAAATGTTCTTAAAACTCATTTTCAAGGATTAACTTTGTAGAAATTCTAGTTTGTCACCACCCAGATTGTAAGCATGGCTCCATTTCTATAGTTGAATTTTGCAATTTGGCCTCTGTATGAAGTGCTGACGTGTTTGAATTATGCATGGCCACTGGCATTCCTTAACTTGTCCTTTGCTAACACTGATGTCACTACAGTCAGGCTGCAGAACTTCAAGACAGTTCTCTTATATAAACACAAATGATGTTTGCTATTTCTTTGCACCTCAATCAGGTGGTGGCGCATGCCTGTAATCCCATTGCTTAGGAGGCTGAGACAGGAGAATCAAAGCCAGCCTCAGCAAAAATGAGATGCTAAGCAACTCAGTGAGACCCTGTCTCTAAATAAAATACAAAATAAGAGCTGGGGATGTGGCTCAGTGGTTGAGTGCCCCTGAGTTCAATCCCTAGTACCCCCCCCCCAAAAAAAAGTGATCTCTTGTACATTAGGAGGTAAGGCTAAAATGACAAAAGCAGCCTCTCTCCCACCCCTTTTCAAAAGAAAAAAAAAAAAAAAATCAAGGTAATGGATAAAATGCCCTCAACATGTAGATTCTCTCATGATCTTACACGTTTTCTGCTCCTACTTGCCTACCAGTGAAAAAATAAATCAGTTATTGAGTAATACATAGGCAGTTTGTTGATTGTTGCCACATATGCATGTTATTTTACACTGCACATGAATTATATCTTCTGTCTATACACATGTTGTTACACAGAGTAAAACCTGACTTCTGGGTGTTCTACTACCTGAGAATCACAAGATATAAGAACTTACCTGTGAGTATCTCTTACATTCTAGGAATACTTGTTTTTGAAGTGACTCACAGAGGGCAATGTTCAACCCAAGAGAAAGCAAGAATGCCTAAGTATCCTGCATTTTTGGTCATGGGAGCACTGAATCAAATCAAATTTAGTCCTAACCTAAGATTCCTAATTAGAAGTGAACCACAGGTCATTAAAAACAGATAAACCAATGAACCAAACAAACAAGTAAAAGTAGTCAAGAAAGGTAAGACATTTTATTTTACATACAAAAAGGGTGCAAACTGAGTCCTTTCCTCCCCAAACCGGGAAAGAGGTATACTTAAAGATCACATTTGTGTTTTCCATGGTGCTCTAGGAAATGGGCCACTCTGAGATAATTATCAGGACCCATTTTCTCCAAAGAAGGCTACTTCCTCTGCAGAGGAGTTTTCCCCAATGGTGTACAAATCTCTCCCGAAGGAACCATTTCAAATACATTTGAAATTGACATTCACGTTTTAAAATACTACAAGTTTCATTTTCACAGCTGAGCTTTGCGACCAGTGCCAGGGTTTATGAAATATTACATATTTTTAAAAAAGTAAAAAAACAAGGCATTTAATAATCATACACTTCCACACATCAATTAAAACTGATTTCCTCAGCTGTTTTATACATTATCTAGTTTAAAAAAAAAATCACAATCAACATCCCAACATCTTTAAGAGTAGAGTGGGCAAAGATTGAACAAATAATAATATAATAAATTAGAGCATGTAATATCTTCAATGGGAATTGCTGAATCAACATTATTTTCCATGAGGGGGCAGTTTATATTTTTGGTTTCATCTCTTATCTTCTCTGCTGTTACTCTTCTTTCTGCTTGATAACTGGGGCTCATTCCCAGAGCCAGCTTGCTGAGACACTGATTTTAGAAGCTCACTATAGCTTTACCTATGAGAATACTCAGGAACACAAGGTTCCCAGCAGCCTGGGTTGTGAGACTTTATGAAAGTGAAATGCATACAGATGAGCGCACACACACATGCACACACATGCAATCACACCCCCATCGTTAAGTATATTTTTCCCCAAAGAAATGGCTCATCTTTCCTGAGACATTCCTAACAGATTGATAAGCCTTCTAAAAAGCCTTTTGGTGCAAGGGCCTGGGATTTGGTCTGGAGCTCATGAAGAGAACACTGAAAATGTCTCACCTATCCTGAAAGAGGGGTTTGGGGGCAGTCGGGACAGTGGTCCTCTTGTTCAGGTACCCCATTCATTACTGTGAATAATCCTCTGCTCTGAGACCTGGAAGGTGGTAATGGCACCAGCAAGTGATGTGAGTAAAATAGAAAAAAATGAAAGAAATTCTGTCCACACAACTGAGGTTTCTTTGTAACATCAAATTTGGTAATCAAAAAACATGGAGTACATGTTCACTTTTTCCTTTATACGCTGGATTTAAAAATACTGGATCGGATTTCCTGATGGGTTTTTAAGAGAATATGTCAACTATATTACCTATGTTCAGGGACCTACTTACTATTCTGAATACAATAAGAAACCTATTCTTACACTTTTGCACTCAGGGGCAAAAGGAGTTAGGAAAAATATTTTTAAGATTGCTTACTGGGACTCTTACAATTGGTGGCTAAAACACTGCTCAAAAACTCTACACACTCACAGAAGGGCCATGGCTACTTTTTTCTTACTCAGAAACACAAACCAACCTCCTCCCCTCAAAAAACAAAACAAAACACTCCAACCCAAAGGAATCCCGATTCCTACTAGCCCATCACAGGGAAGATTGGGAGTCGCTGCTATCAACCTCTACATGGGACTTCCCTAGAGTCCGCAAAGCCAAGAACCCCAGAGATAAGTGCCTGTGATCCATGTGGCCAATCCAGACAGGGTACTTAGTTATCCTGGTTCCCTAAGGGTCTCTGGAATTCATCAGCCCACGGTGGGGCAATGGTGGCAGTGGCCTAGCAAAGGCAATATTGATTGTATGGCCTTGCAAACTCCCAATCTGAGAAACTTTATACTTAGTATGTCTCTCACACTGGAGACAACATTGTCAGGGTAACTTAATGGGAATGAAAAACTGGCTTAAATATGAAAATGGAAGAGGTGGCTAGGACACAGTAGGTGTGTGGGTTTGGGAAAGATGCTTAAGAAAGATCAAGTTCCTTTGAGGAGAAGCTTTCTAAGCTGCCATTTCTTATTTTTGAGAAATGCAGGCCATGCTTGCTCATGGGGATGTGGAATGGATTATATATTTTACATTGACAAAAAGTTAAGGCAAAGTTCATTAGTAACCACTTTTAACATACTGTATATTTCTGGCATTAAAAGCAGTCACCAACACTGAAAATCAACACTGAAAAAGCACTACCAGCATACATTTCACTGAACTAAGTTGGAAGTTCCTTTAGAGGTGATGGAAACCCCATTTGGCTATCAGGCAAGGACTATTTCTATGGAGTTCACTGAAAGTAAACAGGAAACTAACACTTCTAGAAACCTCAGGAACTCTGCTATCTCCTGCAGCTCACACATTCCCAACTAAAATGCAATTTTAACTGAAGGCTAACCTAGGCACCTGATTTGTACCTTCCTAGCTAGACCCTGTTTACACCATTCAGACCCCACGAAGAATGTTAATTAAGGTAGTCATGAATGCATGCTGGCTGCTGGGACACTCAATCCTCCTTATATGATTAGCCTGTACAGGAACAAGTGCTGGTCCAGTTACAAGTAGAGGATACTTGGTGGAATCCTGCCTGCTTCGTTTGGTCCACTCAGGCTGCAATGCCTAGGACAGCTTGAGAGAGCTCCTGGGGACTAAACTCAGGGATGTTTAACTACTGAGCTAAACCCCAAGTCTTCTTGAGACAGGGTCTAAGTTGCCCAGGCTGGCTTGGAACTTGTCATCCTCCTGGTTCAGCCTCCCAAGTAGCTGTGATTACAGACGTGCACCACAGCACCTGGCTGATAACTCCTAATGTGTTTGTAAGAACAGATGTTCAGTTAGCTTTAAGGGGAAATAACTGCATCAATCCCAAAGAAAATGATCCTCTGGCATCATAGCTGTGAGTAAAATGGAAAAAGTTTAAAAACTATAGAGCAAGTAGACTTGGATAGTATGGGAGATGGGGAAGAAGTGACCATTCTTTAAGGATCTGGCTGAGGCATAAAGCCAAACTGTAGAACAGGTAGGGCTGGAACTGATGATCAAACTGTTTCTTGGTTATGCAGTTTTTGTTTTGGTTTGTTTTTCTTAGGGAATAATAGAATCTCTCAGGTCTGGGACCACCTTGGAGTGTCATAGCCTTGGAAGGATCACCATTACCCTGCATGCTAAAGGGATCTGGGGCTCTTTAGAAACCAAATATCTAAGAGATTTATGGGGGTTTGGAGGGTGAGAACAGTGCATTAGGAAGCCCCCCCCCCAACTGCTCAGGTTCAACCCCTCAAGAGCTAGCCTATAAAAAATCTTAAGACAAAAAAAAGCTACAGACCCAGCTGTAAGGCAGCCTGCCCTACAGCCAAGCTGTTTTGTGGAAGCGGGGTCCGGGAGGCACTTTGTGGGATACAGTGTGCCCAGATCTCCAGGCTTTGCCACTATTTCCCCTGCCCTCCCTTGAGAGGTAAGGCATTGCTATACAGGGGTGAAGAAGTTAAATTTTCTGTACAGGAAGTTAGAGTTACTCAAATACCAAATGAGAGACTAAATTTTAGTGATGGGCTTTAACCACTAGGTAATGGCAAGGAAGTATACCCCAATATTCAAAATCTTTGTGGGGAAAGGGTATGACTGCCTCTCCCTGACACTCTGTATCGTATATAGTAACATTTCTTTTAGAGAAATGGGAGATTACAATCTTTAAATAAATCAAGCACATTTGAAGCCAGTGAAATGTTACTCACTAGCCAAGATCCAATGGAAGAGGTGAAGCCCAATAACTGATTCATGTGAATGCTCTCTCTGCTCCACACGAGGTACATAAAGGGACTTGTCAGGAAATCCCAACTACCAGAAAGTATCCCTAAAACTTCCAGTCCAAAAGACAGCCCCTACACCTCAAGCCAGAGGTGAAGATTTCTGTGGTTTGCGCCACAAACCACCAGACTAAGTCATCAGCCATTGTTCTGCATGGTTAGGCCTTTACTCCCAGATACAAGACCACTTTCCCTGATGTAAATTATACTTTCTCTTCTGTTACATCTGGAATGAGAAGTCATTATTTGGAAAAGCCACTAAATGTGAATGAACTCTAATATGAGAAGATTAACTCCACACATTAATTTTTCAACCAGAGGATGAGGAACCTAGAAGCTTGTTGGTTATACGTCATGCGACTGGACCATGGTGGGAAGTGGAGGGTGTACTGGGGAATACCCGCTTAGATGCATGGCCATATATCTGGAAGGAGTCTACATCCTATTGAGAATATAATTTCAAACATTTCATTTTAGGCCCCCTTTCCCTGGAATTTACCAGCACCAAATCTCCTATTCACTGTAGCCCCATGTGCTGAGTTCTACGCCTGCTGTTGTGGACCTGCTCAAAGAAGAACTTCATGGGCTTGGTTTCTGATAAGGCAGTCCAGACCAAATACTACAATGCAACCATTGGGGCAGACAGGGCACACTGTCATTTGCTTTTCCTGGCCCTATGATGCCACATCCTGAGGCTTCTCTGGCATTTGGAAGGCAGGTTCATTGTCCTCTTTTTGTCCACTAGTGGCAATATGGTGGTGGTTGTTTAATCACTAATCCTGTCCCCCAAGTCACCAAAAAGTCACATGGCTATAGTAGGAAGTCCCTGGCAGTGGAGGAAACAGACATTTCAGATATTTTTTTGTTAAGCATCTCCTTCTCTGGGATGAGCTGTCTCCTGGTCACAGTCTGACTTGGCTGCTCATTCCATGTGGAGAGCTAGGATTTCAAACTGCAGTCTGATTAGGTAAAGAGGCTCTGGTAGGGACATTCTTCAGCAGCTGAGAAGATGAATAAAATTCAAGTATGTTTTCTTGCCAACCTGAGTATTCACTCAGAATGACAAAGAGTTTGGCTTCTCTTCTGGGTGCTGCAGATCAATCTCTTTCCATTGAGAATGTCCTCTGGACCCACATTCTCTCTGAATGGCTTGGCTGGGTCCATCCCCCTCAAAACAGAAAAAAGTTAAAACCCCCAATATAACCAGACACAATATGCATCTGCCACATTTTGTTTGTTTGTTTGTTTGTTTAAAAAAAATTAAAAGTGCAATAAAGTCAGTTTTCTTTCCTTTGCTCAGAACAATTTGCATGTCCTGCTACTGCCTGGAGAAAGGAATTTGCTTGTCAAAAAAGCTAAGAACACCAACACACAGGGACAGTAGACTGCAGATTTCTCACAGCTTGTGTCCTACAGTGTAATTTCATAGGAGGGAGGGAGGAATAAACCTGAACCCTAGGGCCAGCTGGGTTGTAGGTTGCCCAGAGGGAAAGGAAGCCATACTGCCAGACGCACCTGGGAAGTGGAGAAGATGCTTCTCAGCCCAGGCTTCCATCTTCCTGCTACCTTCTTGGCCACACCCCCAGCCTCCTGAGCTCTTATTACAGACAAAGCATTTAGCTCACTAGCTTTTATGCTGGAGAGGGTTGAGGGTGGGGCAAGAACCGGAGTAAAGTAGAAGGGGAGGGAAGAGAATAGTAGTCCTTGAGTTTTTGTGAATGACACCTTCACTGTAAACAATGGGAAGGAGAGTCAACCAGGTAGCCCCAAGGGCAAGCAGTGGAGGAGCAGCAGCTCTGGGACCTGCTCAGAGCCTCAGGCAGGAGGGGACAGCAACTGACCCACTGGGCCCTGGCTGCCCCACACTGGCTTCTTCCAGGGGCATCTGTTTTCTTCTTTTTGGTTTGGATCTCCACCCTCCCCTACAGGGGAGTCCCTTCCAATGAGAAATGGCAGGAGCTGCAGGTGCAATCGAGTCAGAGTCCCCAAGGTCTGAGGACTCCTAGGAGGCACTGGTCACTTATGGCGCTGAGCAGTCTTCTTCCTTTTCCTCTTAAAGAAACAGCAGCACCTGGAGCACAAGGAACATTGCAAATCAATGCTAATGGCTTGCAGATTCCAGCAGACCTCTGCCTGCTTCTGCTTCCTGCAGAGTGGGGTTTTCCCCTCTGGTATCCACCCACAGGGCCACCCATCATCTACAGTGCACCCACTGGAGGCAGGAGGCAGTGTCTGCCAGGAAAGCCAAAGGAAATAGCTGTTTAACTTTAATTTGCCCAACTTAACCATCCAAATGTTATAGGTTAGGCAGGGCTGAAACATGCATTTTTGGAAGGAGGATAAAGACAGCTTCTTTCCTAGTCTAAAACTCAACCCAGATGCCTCATCTTTGTCTAGAACAAGGCAGGGGGTCCTCAGGGCTGCATAAAATTAACCCTCACTCTCTGCTCCTTGATATTGAGGGAAAATCATTTAATGCAACTCACTAGCCGGTAGGCAAGAAAGTTAAACAAAGGCAAATAAACCCCATAGAAGGTATGGAGTTCTGGGAGAAAAGGATTAATGATTCTCTCACCCCCAACTCCTGCCCCCACTTAGATGCCTGGCACAAGCAGAAGACCTGACTCAAACAAAAACTGTGAACCCCCATTTCCTGAGACCAGAACAGCTCCCTTTTCATTCTGAGGGACCAATGCCCCAACCTATGAGCTGAGACACAGGAGGTTCTCTGGCTGCTGGTTACTCTTCAGGTAGCTTCCTGAGACTACTGCTGGCTGTGTCAGATATAGTTATGAACTAACCTTGTTTAGGGTAGAGGTTGGGGCCTACTCCCTTTATGCCATCTCCTGGAGGAACAGCTATGCTTCTGGCACCTCCCTAAGCTTGAGTATCCCTTCCTCACTCCAGCTTTGAATTAGGAAGCATTGCTCTTGCTTGGGCAATCCAGAGTGGGGTGATGAGGGCTATGCTGGTGGCAAAAGATTATGCTCTCTCCAGGGAACTAACACATGGGAAATGAGAATGTGAGGGGCAGAAGGCAGTGAATGAATCAATGATGCCAGATGATGGAGAGAAGTGAAGTCCGAACTGTAGCTCAGACTTGCTGGATCCTTGAAAGAAAAGCTTTTCTGAGAAAACTACCTTTAAGTCTCTTGCTTAATCCTTCTAGGATAAATGCTAAGAATATTCATATGGAAATACAGAACTACTGCTCTCTTCCCATACCTCTGAGTTTTCCACACTAGTTAAGATCACCTCTTGTTTTAGTTATATTTTGTGATATCACTACATCTGATGGACTTATTAAAACCTTGGAGACCCAGTGACTCAGGAGGCGGAGGCAGGAGGATTGCAAGTTAAAAGCCAGCCTCAAGAGCTTAGTAAAGCTCTAAGCAATTTAGCAAGAGCCTGTCTCAAAATTAAAAAAATAGAAAGGGCTGGGGATGTGGTTCAGGCATTAAGCACCCCTGGGTTCAATCCCTGGTACCAAAAAAACAAAACAAAGCAATCTTGGAGAAAGTTCCTTAGAAGGCAGAAATAAATATTTACACAGAAAATGATGTGCTTTAACCATATCTGAATGAATCAAATTTGCAAATTTTGGAGAGTTTGTTAAGTTTTCTTTAAGCATAACAATGACATCTTGAAATACCATTAATGGGACAGAAGAATGAATCAGACATAACTTTCCTATGTTCATACATGAATATCCGATCAGTATAACTCCAGCTCATGTTCAACAACAAGAATGGGATCCTCCATGGACCTATAATATGTCAAAATACATTCTATTGTCATATATAACTAAAAAGAACAAATTTTTTAAAAAAGAGATTTTCCTATGGAAAAAAATATACCACTAATGGGTGTGAGTATAATTACTAACCAAAGTGTTATATAGATTCAAGAACAGAATAAATTCTTCTAAATAAAAATGATCAATACTTCTGATTGCTTAACATAGTCTTCAGTGGGAACCCTGAGGAAGAATTCAAGAAAAAAAAATGGTCTTGTTCTGTGTATGTATGTGTATATACATATGTGTGTGTGTGCACACGTGTGTGTGTGTGTTTGTGTATGTAATAGAGTTGGACACTTTCCAAGATGAATGTCCAGCAATATTTAAGGAGGCAAAGTTCATCTCATGGGATCCCTAATATTTCAATAGTGTTACCTGTTCCTTTTTAATCATGATTTTCATAGGTATTATTAACTTTTAAGTTAATTTTTATTCTTATTCTTTTTGGAGGATGCTAAGATGATGATTTTGTGTTTTTGAATAAAAGGAGTTGTCAAGTGTGGTGGTGCACACCTAATAATCCCAGCAACGGAGGAGAGTGATACAGGAGGATCCCAACTTCAAAGCTAGCCTCAGGAACTTAGTGAGATCCTATCTTAAAATTGAAAAAAAAAAAAAAAAGGACTGGGGATATAGCTCACTGGTAAAGTTATCCCTAGATTTAGCTTCCAGTATAAAATAAACGAATGACCAAACATAAAAATAAATAAAAGGAATCAAAAAAATGTTTGAAATACTGGTCCATTTCAAACTGTACAATAACTTCTCTTTTACCTCTTCTGAGGCAAGTCAAGCAAATTAATATCTGCTTACTGGAATACCACAACCTGACCTGCAGTGCCCAATCAACTGATTGGAGGAGCATCATGAACTGTCCTTCCGAGGAACTGTAATATTTTAAACTTAAAGCCCTAGATTAATTTTTACTTAGTTATTATAGTTAAAGCTTCAGCAGTAACACAAGCTATGAACAATTCCACACAGGAGGAAGCAGGCCCCGCAATCTGTTCTTTAATTGTTTCGTTTCTGTGGTGTTAACTAGCAAGAGGACCCATTAAACTAGGCTGGATTCCAGACCAAGTCCACTGACTGACTTCATACTAGTGTGTTACTCTCAGAAGAAAATCAGGACAGGTGAGCAATTCCTATCATGTTTAGGTTCCTTTCCAGTTGATTCTTTGATTATTTGAATGACCGCACATGCTAGAGCAAAAATTGATCCAAGACTCCAAGGAGCCATCAGGCACTCTTCCTGCAGGTCTCTGACTCACTACCCCTTTTCACATCACTTGGTTATTGTTTCCTGCTCTTTCCCTTCAGCTCCTCCCTTGCTATGTTCCTCTTTTCTGCCATACTTGCACATTCTCCCTTTCTTCTAAAACTTGGCTTGAGTTCTGCAAATCTTCCTTGACCATTCAGAGTGATTTCTTGGCCCCTTTAGGCTTCTAGGAATGATAATGTAAGCGTACTAGAGAATTCCTTGTTATTTTACCTAATATCAAGTCTTATCTCATCTCTGGTAAGTGCTTTGGGCAGACCTTGAGATGGCTTAGAGTTCCAAGTACAGGTTTTTTCTTTTTGGTACCAGGGACTGAACCCAGGGGTGCTTGACCTCTGAGCCACATCCTCAGCCCTTTTTAATATTTTATTTAGAGACAGGGTCTTGTTGAGTTGCTTAAGGACTCACTAAGTTGCTGAGGCTGGCTTTGAACTTGCAACTCTCCTGCCTCAGCTTCCCGAACTCCTGGGATTACAGGTGTGCCCCACCATACCCAGCCCAAGTACAGGTTTTGATGAGCACAACAGGACTGCAATAATTTTCAACCAGGATCATGTGACTGACATCTCACAGAAAAAATATAGACCACAACAATGTCAGATTACACAGACACATATTTGCAAAATAAATAGGCCAAATGTGCTCTTTGAAACCATAAGACTACAAATCCTACCTACATAAAACCCAGCTGTTATCTTTAATACACTCCTGTCCCTAGGGAAAGTCCTGTAGGCAATTGGGCCTAGAACGGTTAGGGATCAGAAACTAGTGCCCAACCCAGTCACTGAAGAAAATAGAAATGAGTCCAGCAGGCTGTATCACAGTGTAGAATATGACCCAATGCATGAAGGCAATTTGGAAGAGTTTCAATTCCAGACTGCAACAGACCAACAAGTTCAGGAGCACCTGGAAGGTCACAAGCATTGTCTAGGAAGAGAGCTATCGAGGGGCCCTATCTTGTAGCAATAATGTTTGTCACCACTATGAACACTGTAGGGCTTCTATTTCCATATATACCCTCTGATGTTGCTAAGAAAGCATTCAAGAAGCCTTCTCTGGGAGTAAAAGAGACAGGCTCCAATATCTCCATCAGCTGAGCCAGCCCTTGGTCTACTATACTCTATCATAGGAATAAAGAGAGACAGTAAACAAAAAAACAAACAAAACAACCCCCAAAACAACAACAAAATGTCCATCTCCCCCTAAGGAGTTTGGTTTTTTTGAGATTCCCACTCTACAGATGGAAGACTTCACTAAATAAAAAAGATTTTCTTTTTCCAGAGCAATCAATTTCCAGATTAGAAACCAAGTTGCACAATGTGAGATTATCTGGCAACAATACTAATCCTTGTGGTTGGCAAGGAAAAAACTGATACCTAAACAACTGCTATCTTAACCTTTTTACCTGTCTCTCTTCCTTTAATAATAATGGCCATATTATTTTGGGAGAAAATTTACTTGGCCAAAAATAAAAAAAACAATAATTTTGGATAATGTGTAATGTTATTTTGAGGGAGGTGGCAGAGAAAAATGAGGTAGGTATAAAAAGAAAGAAGGAACAGATTAATTCCTGGATATAGGTCTGCCCCATCCCCACTTTGTGGATCTAGTTCCCCAGTCTGGGTTATTATGGTACAAGGAGACATATGGAAGCCATCTATGTTTCCTAAGGCATTTTGTTTGGCTTTGCCAATCCCAGCCTAGTCTGGTCCACTCCCCTTGCATGTGGACTGGAGAGAGGGACTCACCACAGGTTGAGCATTTTCAGGCAGCTACAGAGTATGTAAAGAGAAAAACACAGAAAGGAAGAAAGAAAGAAAGAGAGATATTAGTCCACAGAGATGAGATGGAAGCGACTCCCTGTGAGCCATGCAAACATGCAGTATGTGTCTGTGTTTAGTTTCCTCCTGCTGAGGTAGGCTGAGTAGACCACTTTGTTTCCACATTAAAGTGGAGGGGGCAAGAGCCTGTCAGACGCATCAAAGTAGGAGGTGGATCTCAGGGGAAAGGCAAAACAAAAGAATTGGTAGGAGCCCCAGGATGGCCTTTTCTGGGCAACTTTCAGGAAGGCTGCAGGGGAAAGAGTAAATGACCCTGCCTGTAAAAACTCAGTCAAGCATGAAGACTGAGCCATTTGGTTCCCACACAAGGTCTTCCTGTCCAATGTTGAGCTAACCTCTCCTGTACTCTGAGGGAAAAAGAAGTCCCTCGCTTTCTACAAGTCCAACACACCTGACCAAAGCTGCTAGCAATTAATTCTTGCTTTAAAGAGGGAGAAAAGGTTTAAGAGACACTTATTTTGTCTTATCAGATGGACCAGAGGGAGGATGGTCACTGCTCTGGGCAAAACTGCCAGAGAAGTGCCTAAACCTACTCATTAATTCTCAGGAGAAATAAGGTTTACATTTATTAAGTCACAGCTTTAGTCTAGATAACCTGGAATTCCTATGTACTTTCTATAACAAAAAAATCAACTTAAAAGCTGCTTGCCCTCCCCACCCTTCCAACCATACTTAAACAAGGACATGTGTCCTGCATCCACAGAAAAAAGAACACCAAATGTTCATTTTGCTCACAGAACAAAAACCAAGATCCTATCTTTCCATCTTTACAGAAAACAAGTTGGATGAGGAACCCAAAATCAAAAGCTTGAAAGTGAAGGCTTCAGTCTCCCAGTACCCGAATTGAATCTTTTTTCTTTTTTTTTGAATGTTGTTTAGTTGTTGATAGACCTTTATTTTATTTATTTATATGCAGTGCTGAGAATCAAATCCAGTGCCTCACACATTCTAGGCAAGTGTTCTACCACTGAGTCGTAACCCCCGTCTCTGAGTTGAATCTTAATATAGGCAATAGTCTCCCTTATCCCAACAAACAGGTTGCATGAACAAATGGCATCCCAGCTGCGTGCAATGAGGGGTTGTTCAAGACACCTCATGCTTCTCTAGCTGTGACTTCTTCCCATGAAAATGATCAAGCAAGTGGACACATGGCTACCCTGTTCCTGCCCCACTACCCCCAGTGGGCAAAGAATAATAACATATGGCTGGGCCCTGACAGTTCCCTACACAAGATGGATTGGTAGCACATAAAATCACTAGGGAAATCAGCACACAAAATACTCTAGCCATAAGCTTTTGGACAAGTGGTCAAATACAATGGCTCCCCTTCTGATTTCTACACCTTTCAGAAGGCCCAAACCTGGAACTGGTGGCAAAGATGCACAGTGGTCCTTGTTGCTAAAAGGAAAGACTTTAAACTCTTTATAGTCTAGAATTTAGATTATACCACAACAGAACACACCAAACTGAACTCTATGTGAATGGCCCCCTATCTTACACACAAGACACAAACACCATACTCACATACACAATTACTGTATACATTTACCAAAATGAAATGAGATGAATGGGTTAAGAAAATAAACCTGTATAGGGCATATCATAAGACTAAAAGTCCATTTAATCTTTGTATTCAAAGTATAATATTAAATCCAGAGCAGAACTTCTACAAAGCAACAGCCACAAATGTGAACTAGGAGGGGTGATCTAGATATGGCTATCTTTCAAGATCAGACCATGCCTGATGTAGTGGTTCCTAACCTTATTGGACATTAGAACTACCTGAACTTTTAAATTTTTTGATGCTCAGGCCAGAATCCAATAAATCAAGTCAGAATCTCTGGAGCCAGACTCAAGCATCTGTATTTTCTAACATGCCCCAGGTGACTCCAAAGTGCAGTCAAGGTTGAAAGCCCAGAAGGTAGGAATACCTTAATATTTATTGAGGAGAATGGAAGAAAAATTGAGTATCAAAACACTGCCAAAGTTCCTGATATGTTTCCTTACTAAAAATGGTCTGCTGGCATAACCCTCTCAGACAAAAGGGAAAGTGGCAGAAATGGTGCTTTTGCAGCAGAACCAGCAATTATTTCACCTTCCATCCCAGAATTTAAGAGTTTAAACACAGACCATGCAGAGAGCACCAACGGGCTGGTGATAAGGCCCACGACATACACATGCAAGAGAGCAGAAAAAGGTATGAGGGTAACTGCCTCACCTTCTTGGGATTAGGGTCACTTCCTTTCCTTTCCAAAACTCTCAATCACAGGTGCAAACTATTTTTCTTGCCTGATTTATTTAGTCTCTCTTGAGTCCAGAATCATTTGAGAGAAAATAAAATGGCCCTGAAACTCTTGTTCCAGGACTGTACACCCAGAGTTGTTGGCCAACAACCAGAAATTTAATGCTGTTGAGCACAGCTCATGGTTTAGCAGGTTTTTTTCCCTTATAGGGAACAAGAAACTCTAGGACTTCCAGAGGCCCATGGCTACTATCTGTTGTAGCCCTTACAACATAATTCATTTAGTTCATTATGCCCTTTGCACCAAGTGGACTAGAAAAATGTGACTATTGTCCCAGAAATCACAGCTAAAGAAGGGCAGCAGCAGCCTTAAGGTAGCATGCAAAAAACAAAATGATCAAAGGAAGAAAGCTATGGACACTAGCATGAAGAATCCAAGTCTGAGATGAGCAGTACACAGAGAGGAGGAGACAGCAAAGATTTTCAACCCACGACTCAAGAATCCCCTTGAAATATGAACGTACTTAGCTTCCTCCACTACCTCCACCTCGGCATGAGCTGTAATTGGTGCATTGGAGTGCGCTCCTGTGGGGTCATCAACATTCAGCTCTCCATTGGTTGAGCTAACCACCTGAAACAGAAAGACAGATTGTGACATGCACCATGGCAGTATGAACCTCCTGCCAGTACCAGAGTGGGTCACTAAGGGAGATTAAGTCTCTAGCTTAGGCTAGAGTCAGGTAGTGTCTAGAATGCTTGTTTTCCTGGGTTAGCAGGCCAAGTGTCCTAATTCAGGGAAGGTTCCCAGACCCATATCATGTGAGAACACTAAAGTTAATCATATAATGATAATAATTACTTTCACACTGAGTGCTACTTTGTGTCAGGCAATCCCCTACATTTTATGTGTGTGTGTAAATTTTGTTTGGTGCTGGGGATCAAATCAGGGCCTGTGCATTTTAGATAAGCACTCTACCGTGAGATATACCCCATTCTGTGTGTGTATAAAATTAATCCTCACAAAATCCTAGGAAACAGGTACTATTACTTTCTTTTTATAAATAGATGGAAATGCTAAGAAACAGCTTTAACCAAAGGTTAAGTTAGGGTTTGTGGACTTCCATGAAAAAACTTTGTCCTAAATATACATTCTTTCATATATATAGTACTTTATCATATTAAAAATAACTGCACAGCTGGTTTCTAACGGTAAAACCACTTTGCTTCCTTGACCATGGTGGGTAAATTGTACTCCTCTGTTTATTATGCTATAGTCATATAGACTCAATAATGATGGTTTAAAAAGAATTCTGAAAAGGAAATTAAAAGTGGTCACCAGAAACTATGAGCAATCACTTTCCTTCTGAAATTTCTTCATGGCTTTGACCACTGGTTTGAAGTTACTTGAATAACAAGACTGCCACATCCCCTCTGGTGAGAAGGAAAAACGGTAAGGAAACACTTTCCCTTAGAAAACCAGTCTTATTTCAACGACCTTTATTTCAGGTTCACTGTCATCCCAGTTCTCACTGATGGTCCCCGAACTGTAAATGAAGGCTCTCACTCCTGTCATCTGGTTAATGTGGACCCGATCAGGCTTCTCTTGCTTGTGCAGCTGCTTCTGCCACCTGGTTTCATTTCCAGCACATGATTCCTGTTTATGTGGGTGCTGGGGAGTGGGAAAAGGGACCCCGCTGGACAAACCACTCTGCTGTTAAAGACCTTGGCTGAAACATGGGAGAGAACCACAAAATAGGATAAATGGTTCAGATATCATATGCCCTATTTGAGAATGTTCTTACAGGTTGATGTGAGAATTATACAAGAAATGTATGAGACAGTGTTGGGTACAATACCTGGTATAAAATAATGGAGGCTGCACAGCACAAGAAGAAAGAAATGGGTTCTGGAGTTAGTCAGCCTTGGGTTTGAACCTTAGCTCTAGCACTTACTTGCTGCTGATCCTTGGGCAAGGTCCTTGACCTTTCTATGCCTGAGTGTTCTAGTCTGTAAGTGGGGAAACAATATTGCTTATTACCTAATGGGGTCATAGTGACTAATCCATATAAAGTACTTGGCCTAGTGCCTTAACACATGGTAACGGCTCACTAAATGTTCATTTTACTGTTCTCCTCCGTCCATAAATGTTTACATATTATTTTGTTTTGTTGCAGTACTATGGATTGAACATAGAGCCTTGCACATGTCAGGCAATACTCTACCACTGAGCTATATCCTCAACCTTTTAAAAATTAATTTTGAGACAGGGTTTCACTTAGTTGCCCAGGCTGATCTTGAACTTGTGATCTTCCTGCCTCAGCCTCACAAATAGCTGGGATTATTCAGGAGTGTGCCACTACGCCTAGATCTTAAATGTTTAATATTGTTATTGTAGTACTGGGGATTGAACACAGGGCCTCCTGCATGCTGATTAAGTACTCTATCACTGAGCTACATCCCCAGCCTATAAATGTTTATTCATTCCTATCTTTAGCTTTGGGGTGCTTACTAGCAGCTAATCCACAAAAATTTCCTGAATTTCACATGTCTTACACTTTCTAATTTCTCTTCCCTATGAATTTAGTCCATAATCAAAGTTCTTGAGTGATCAAAGGAATAAGAGGTTATTTCCCTTTTACGTAAAGAAGGTAGGAGGAAATAGTTGGTATAGCAGCCTTTGGGGCAGAAAGAATGAATACTACCTATCAGCAATTTACAGTCACCATTATTTCAAAACCAGAATAATTACTGCTTTTACATAAGATTTTTTTTTAATTAAAATAATGCTGTTACAGAATTATTGTTACAGAAAAAAACTACTGCTGGATCCAAGTTTGAGGCCAGCCTCAGAAACCTAGAGAGACCCTCAGCAACTTAGTGAGACCCTATCTCAAAATAAAAAATAATAAAAAGGGCTGGAGATATATCTCAATGGTAGAGCTCCCCTGGGTTCAATCCCCAGTACCAAAAAAACCAAAAGCAAACAAAATATAAAAACAAGCCCAAAAAACTCCTACAACATTAAATTTGGACTTGTGTGAGGGAGATGCAAATTTCTGCTAGAAATTAAATTTAGCATCTCTGATTAGCAGACAACCTGACTATATGTATAATCATCTGGCAATGATGTAATAAGTACCATACAGCAAAAGTATTCTTGTCCCTTCTTTTTTTTTAAACACTGGTGACTGCCTTAGATTAAAAGGGATTAGAAGACCAAAGGATTGAAGGACACTGAAGAGGCCTAACAACCCATGCAATGTGTGCACTTTGTTTAGAACCTGAAAGCTATAATATTAATTTTGGGGACAAGTGGAATTGGGGGAAATGTGATATAGATTATGGGATTATTACTTTTCTTAGAAATGGCAATGGTGTTATTGACTACCTGAGAGAACATCTTTGTTCTTAGGAAATGCAGGCTGAAATATAGGGGGTAAGATGTAATGATTTCTGCAACTTATTTTCAAATAAGTAGGCAAGCATACATAGAGACTTAAAGCAAATGTGGCAAAATCCTAACAATTTGTTAATCTAGTTCAAGGATTTTCCCAGCTTTCCTGTGGATTTGAAAACTTCAAGATAAAAACTGGAAAAAAGTCAGGTGTGATGGCAACACCTGTAATCCCAGTGGCTCAGGAGGCTGAGGCAGGAGGACTGTGAGTTCAAAACCAATCTTGGCAACTTAGCAAGGCCCTGTCTCTTAATAAAATATTAAAAAAGATCTGGGGAATATGGCTCAGTGGTTAAGGCCCCTGTGTTCAATCCCCGATTAGAGGGGTGGGTGGTGGTGAGGATACTGGAGGGAAAAACCCAGCAAAAATAAAAACAGGAGAGAGGGTTTATAGAGTAGAGAACCACAGAAATACTCTAACACTATACTACATTTGCTCAGTTCTACATTTGCTTCTGGTGGATCCCTTATGACTGCACATTATTGTTAAACACAGTAAATTCATGTAGCACAAGGGTTACCAGAGAAATCATAGTTTCTTGAAGAATAATTGAAGAACTAGACAAGATGTTATATAAAAGTCTTCGTTTCTACCAACATGAATAAAGTAGTAATTAGCATCACACCGAGAAATACCTGGTGACATTGGGTCATGCCTGTTCACAGCATTTCACAGTCTTATACTTCCTCATTTCTCTTCCCTATAAATTACTACTCAGTCTACAATCAAAGTTCTTGGGTGATCAACAGAAGAAGGGGTATTTCCAGTTTACAAACTGACATCTTGCCTGTATCAATGAGCATCTGGCCTCAAATAATCAGGCACAAATGGGAACCTTTTCACCAGTTTTCTGCCCTTAAACTTAACTGCACTAAAACAAGCCTGGGGAATCAATGGCTATGAACCCAGACCCTTACAGCATTCACTTAATTATTTCAAGTTGAAGATACTTTGTCAAACCACTGAACTGCTGTCAAACCACTGTCTGGATGTGCAGTGGAACACTAATAAGACAGAGAACTGGACTGGAG